>NC_060124.1:32888298-34138298 GCF_021461395.2 Schistocerca americana
ACGATATGTTTACGTAATGTGTATACATAAACATACAGTTATAAATGTCCCCGTTCGTAGCCGCTAATTATAACAATATGTTTACTTTTGTGCTGTAACATGTAGCTATAATCAGCGGTGGAAACGTACAGGGTGTTTCAAAAATGACCGGTATATTTGAAACGGCAATAAAAACTAAACGAGCAGCGATAGAAATACACCGTTTGTTGCAATATGCTTGGGACAACAGTACATTTTCAGGCAGACAAACTTTCGAAATTACAGTAGTTACAATTTTCAACAACAGATGGCGCTGCAAGTGATGTGAAAGATATAGAAGACAACGCAGTATGTGGGTGCGCCATTCTGTACGTCGTCTTTCTGCTGTAAGCGTGTGCTGTTCACAACGTGCAAGTGTGCTGTAGACAACGTGGTTTATTCCTTAGAACAGAGGATTTTTCTGGTGTTGGAATTCCACCGCCTAGAACAGAGTGTTGTTGCAACAAGACGAAGTTTTCAACGGAGGTTTAATGTAACCAAAGGACCGAAAAGCGATACAATAAAGGATCTGTTTGAAAAATTTCAACGGACTGGGAACGTAACGGATGAACGTGCTGGAAAGGTAGGGCGACCGCGTACGGCAACCACAGAGGGCAATGCGCAGCTAGTGCAGCAGGTGATCCAACAGCGGCCTCGGGTTTCCGTTCGCCGTGTTGCAGCTGCGGTTTAAATGACGCCAACGTCCACGTATCGTCTTATGCGCCAGAGTTTACACCTCTATCCGTACAAAATTCAAACGCGGCAACCCCTCAGCGCCGCTACCATTGCTGCACAAGAGACAGTCGCTAACGATATAGTGCACAGGATTGATGACGGCGATATGCATGTGGGCAGCATTTGGTTTACTGACGAAGCTTATTTTTACCTGGACGGCTTTGTCAATAAACAGAACTGGCGCATATGGGGAACCGAAAAGCCCCATGTTGCAGTCCCATCGTCCCTGCATCCTCAAAAAGTACTGGTCTGGGCCGCCATTTCTTCCAAAGCAATCATTGGCCCATTTTTCAGATCCGAAACGATTACTGCATCACGCTATCTGGACATTCTTCGTGAATTTGAGGCGGTACAAACTGCCTTAGACGACACTGCGAACACCTCGTGGTTTATGCAAGATGGTGCCCGGCCACATCGCACGGCCGACGTCTTTAATTACCTGAATGAATATTTCGATGATCGTGTGATTGCTTTGGGCTATCCGAAACATACAGGAGGCGGCGTGGATTGGCCTCCCTATTCGCCAGACATGAACCCCTGTGACTTCTTTCTGTGGGGACACTTGAAAGACCAGGTGTACCGCCAGAATCCAGAAACAATTGAACAGCTGAAGCAGTACATCTCATCTGGATGTGAAGCCATTCCGCCAGGCACGTTGTCAAAGGTTTCGGGTAATTTCATTCAGAGACTACGCCATATTATTGCTACGCATGGTGGATATGTGGAAAATATCGTACTATAGTGTTTCCCAGACCGCAGCGCCATCTGTTGTTGAAAATTGTAACTACTGTAATTTCGAAAGTTTGTCTGCCTGAAAATGTACTGTTGTCCCAAGCATATTGCAACAAACGGTGTATTTCTATCGCTTCTCGTTTAGTGTTTATTGCCGTTTCAAATATACCGGTCATTTTTGAAACACCCTGTATTTGCGAACGCCGTCCGTGTGCGGCTGTTTCTTGTTGGATCGTCTGATCAGTCGGAAGTTGCATTGCGGAAGAGAGTAAATGCCTATTCAAAATATAATTATTTTTGGATAGCTCAACATGAATTTCCTAAGGGACCGTAGTTTATCATGCATTTACCAGTAGAATATGGCGCGAAGAAAATATTTCGCCGCATGCAACTTCCGTCCGAACTCGACGAAAGAATTCGTGACTGTGAACTCTCTATTTGGAAGAAACATAAAGAAAATTAAATAACTTCATGGAGGAGTGAGACATAGCTTCTATATTAAATAAATAGTCCATACACCAGTTCCATTTAAGTCTGAATTTATGGCAATTAATAGACGAACTTACACTGCAATGAAGGATTTAACATGGATGCCGTTTTGACTGGCACTTCTCGTAATGAAAACAATTCCTTTGACGTTTTCACATACACGTCGCACAATAAATCTACTGCTAGGCACTTTTAGTATTACACATTTACTTTACACTAGAACAATATTATTTTTAACAATAATAATACGGCGGCAAGACATGCGCGTCCGACACACGTTACAGGAGACAAGAGAAGAATGAGTAACTGTTCACCGAGAATATCTCGTACATCAAAAAAAAAAGTGTAAAAAAGTGTTCTTCTTCTGTCCGTTTTTCGCGCCGCGGTTTTCAAAGTCAATAACTCACTGCATCTCTGACGGCGCTTCGACAATAAACAAGTTACGTCACAGTTCGTTCACCTTTTACATTCTCGCAACATTATTTGCTAACTGTAGCTGTTGCCGAGCGACTGTTCGATTAGTGAATGATTTAAAATGATAAGGCAATCACATAATGTTACAACCACCTCGGTGCTCCGTCCGAAGCCGAAGTGAAGTCCGTTTGCAACCTTCTTTCCAAATCCAGTACGCAGATGGCATTAAAATAAATACTCATTGAAAAGCACAAGATACACACGGATCTGGGAAAACAATTCCACCAACAATACAATACTAAATCCAGTCACTGTGAAACAACACGGACCAATTACAAGTCGGCACAAACACAGAGGAGCTAGAAGCGGTTGGAAGACCAAATGCACGTCGTTCGCTGCGACGACCGACCGAACGACCAACCAGCGGTCGTCCACACTCCAAGTCAGGCACGGGATAAATCCCAGTATAAACCGTCGACTGACAACTTATTACCATGAGGTCACTTCGACGGGCAGACACACACACACACACACATAAGTGAAAGATGCACTACTCGAATATGACAGTCCATTCAACTAAAACCCGGTCCTTGACGTGGTCGTGCATTCTCGCGACCACATTCCGTCGAACAGTGCATCTGTGCTGCCAGCCGGCCGAAGTGGCCGATCGGTTCTAGGCGCTGCAGTCTGGAACCGCGCGACCGCTACGGTCGCAGGTTCGAATCCTGCCTCGGACATGGATGTGTGTGATGTCCTTTCAAATTCTAAAGGTGGCAGGGGTAAAATACAGGGAGCGAAAGGCTATTTACAATTTGTACAGAAAGCAGATGGCAGTTATAAGAGTCGAGGGGTATGAAAGGGAAGAAGTGGTTGCGAAGGGAGTGAGACAGGGTTGTAGCCTCTCCCCGTTACTATTCAATCTGTATATTGAGCAAGCATTAAAGGAAACGAAAGAAAAGTTCGGAGTAGGTATTAAAATCCTAGGAGAAGAAATAAAAACTCTGAGGTTCGCCAATGACATTGTAATTCTGTCAGAGACAGCAAAGGACCTGGAAGAGCAGTTGAACGAAATGGACAGTGTCTTGAAAGGAGGGTATAAGATGAACATCAACAAAAGCAAAACGAGGATAAAGGAATGTAGTCGAATTAAGTCGGGTGATGCTGCGGGAATTAGATTAGGAAAGGAGTTTTGCTATTTGGGGAGCAAAATAACTGATGATGGTCGAAGTAGAGAGGATATAAAATGTAGACTGGCAATGGCAAGGAAAGCGTTTCTGAAGAAGAGAAATTTGTTAACATCCAGTATTGATTTAAGTGTCAGGAAGTCGTTTCTGAAAGTATTTGTATGGAGTGTAGCCATATATGGAAGTGAAACATGGACGATAAATAGTTTAGACAAGAAAAAAATAGAAGCTTTCGGAATGTGGTGCTACAGAAGAATGCTGAAGATTAGATGGGTAGATCACATAACTAATGAGGAGGTATTGAATAGAATTGGGGAGAAGAGGAGTTTGTGGCACAACTTGACTAGAAGAAGGGATCGGTTGGTAGGACATGTTCTGAGGCATCAAGGGATCACCAATTTAGTACTGGAGGGCAGCGTGGAGGGTAAAAATCGTAGAGGGAGACCAAGAGATGAATACACTAAGCAGATTCAGAAGGATGTATGCTGCAGTAGGTACTGGGAGATGAAGAGGCATGCACAGGATAGAGTAGCATGGAGAGCTGCATCAAACCAGTCTCAGGACTGAAGACCACAACAACAACATGTTCTAGGGGACTGATGACCTCCGCTGTTAAGCCCCATAGTGCTCAGAGCCATTTTGTGGCGCCAGCGGGTCGGGCTAGTACTGGCTCTCCGTCCCAACCCCACTCCCTGGACACACGACGACCTGGAAATACTCGAGGCCGCTCCAAAGATGGCAGCACAGTATGCGCTATCGATAAAAGCTGCTGCTGCCGCTCACGGACAGACAAGCCGAGCAAACGTAGTGGCGCCAGTGAACAACTAAGGAAACGAGGCGCCGCTGGCGCTATTACGAGGGCAGTTCAATAAGTAATGCAACACATTTTTTGTTATATCCTAGCCAGTAATGCCAACCGAGCCCGCTGCCAAAAGGTTGGCAGCATCAAAGTCCGGACGCCGTCCGCATAAGCAGCGCCAGCGAGACAGGAAATCGCCGCAAGTCTGCGCGCGCCACCGCTGGCTTCTGGTTCCTTAAGCGCTGGAGTCGCGAGCGCTAGGACAGTTCTGTATTCGCCGCTCAGTTGTATACTCGCCACCGAATTGTGTACTTGCTAGTCAGTTGTGTGTTCATCGCAGCAGAGTTGTTGTTTGTCGTCAGCCGACGCTGACCTAGCCGCTCCGACTCGAACTAGACAGATTTCTGTAGACACAGAGTTCGCTACTGTGTTTCTGTATCTTCGTTAATAAAGATAAGTACCGACTTTTATTTAATCAGAGTGTTTGGGTTTTCATCTTTCTGTTCACTGTTCCAGCGGACCGGTCGGCCCGCTATTAAAAGTGTGGCGGTGACTTCGTAAGGCGTTTCTACAGCGAATTGTTTGTCGCTACGAACGCCGCCACAAGACAACTAAAACTCGCTGAATCCGGTCCTTGACGTGGTCGTGCATTCTCGCGACCACATTCCGTCGAACAGTGCATGTGTGCCGCCAGCCGGCCGAAGTGGTCGATCCGTTCTAGGCGCTGCAGTTTGGAACCGCACGACCGCTACGGTCGCAGGTTCGAATCCTGCCTCGGGCATGGATGTGTGTGATGTCCTTTCAAATTCTAAAGGTGGCAGGGGTAAAACACAGGGAGCGAAAGGCTATTTACAACTTGTACAGAAAGCAGATGGCAGTTATAAGAGTCGAGGGGTATGAAAGGGAAGCAGTGGTTGCGAAGGGAGTGAGACAGGGTTGTAGCCTCTCCCCGTTGCTATTCAATCTGTATATTGAGCAAGCATTAAAGGAAACGAAAGAAAAGTTCGGAGTAGGTATTAAAATCCATCGAGAAGAAATAAAAACTTTAAAGTTCGCCAGTGACATTGTAATTCTGTCAGAAACAGCAAAGGACTTGGAAGAGCAGTTGAACGGAATGGGCAGTGTCTTGAAAGGAGGGTATAAGATGAACATCAACAAAAGCAAAACGAGGATAATGGAATGTAGTCGAATTAAGTCGGGGGATGCTGCGGGAATTAGATTAGAAAAGGAGTTTTGCTATTTGGGGAGCAAAATAACTGATGATGGTCGAAGTAGAGAGGATATAAAATGTAGACTGGCAATGGCAAGGAAAGCGTTTCTGAAGAAGAGAAATTTGTTAACATCCAGTATTGATTTAAGTGTCAGGAAGTCGTTTCTGAAAGTATTTGCATGGAGTGTAGCCATATATGGAAGTGAAACATGGACAATAAATAGTTTAGACAAGAAAAAAAATAGAAGCTTTCGAAATGTGGTGCTACAGAAGAATGCTGAAGATTAGATGGGTAGATCACATAACTAATGAGGAGGTATTGAATAGAACTGGGGAGAAGAGGAGTTTGTGGCACAACTTGACTAGAAGAAGGGATCAGTTGGTAGGACATGTTCTGAGGCATCAAGGGATCACCAATTTAGTACTGGAGGGCAGCGTGGAGGGTAAAAATCGTAGAGGGAGACTAAGAGATGAATACACTAAGCAGATTCAGAAGGATGTATGCTCCAGTAGGTACTGGGAGATGAAGAGGCTTGCACAGGATAGAGTAGCATGGAGAGCTGCATCAAACCAGTCTCAGGACTGAAGACCACAACAACAACATGTTCTAGGGGACTGATGACCTCCGCAGTTAAGTCCCATAGTGCTCAGAGCCATTTTGTGCCGCCAGCGGTCGGGCAAGTACTGGCTCTCCGCACTTCACTGCTGCTCCGTCCCAACCCCACTCCCTGGACACACGACGACCTGGAAATACTCGAGGCCGCTCCAAAGATGGTAGCACAGTATGCGCTATCGATAAAAGCTGCTGCTGCCGCTCACGGACAGACAAGGCGAGC
Source organism: Schistocerca americana (assembly GCF_021461395.2). Classification (NCBI taxonomy): domain Eukaryota; kingdom Metazoa; phylum Arthropoda; class Insecta; order Orthoptera; family Acrididae; genus Schistocerca; species Schistocerca americana. The sequence continues at coordinate 32,894,716 of NC_060124.1, forward strand.
AAACGTAATGGCGCCAGTGAACAACTAAGGAAACGAGGCGCCGCACCCGCTATTACAAGATGCCAAGCTATGAACGGCATCAACCCGAGCCGCACACGGCTCAGTTATTCAAAGACAATAACGAAAGTCGCCGAGATTGGTGATGGTCCCCTGGACATTACAAAAGGCTTGACGTGGCTCTTAGTAGGGTGTGTGATGACCGTGAACAGCAGCGCATGCTCTGCAACGTGCTTTCGTGCTGGCCACAAGGTTTGTGAGGATTTATTTTGGTGAGGCGTTTCATTTCTATAACAGCGCGGTTGACAAATGCTGGATGGCCGTTGGTTCATATTGAAGTTCTGCAATACGTCTTCTCAGCGCATCCCAAACGTGCTTGATGGGACTTACGTCGGAGGATAAGATGACCAGTCCACTCGTGGAATATCCTGTCGTTCCGAGAGCTCCCCCACCTGCGTAGTTCGATGTTGCGTATTGTCATCTTTAAAAATCAATTTAGACCGACTGCACCCTGAAAAGATGCACAAGGAGTACAGTTCCGCAACAGCACAGACCGGTAAGTGTACCGTGTTCAGAAATTTGGTCAGTACTTCCACGCATCATTATGACATGCCGCAGCGTAACACCTGGACCACTAAAACGATAAAGTTCGACACTGTTCCTGGGTGCGTTACGTGTTCCCTTTTGTCGTCGTCTGGTGTTATGTCAAGAATCGCTACTCAGACTAAATATGCTCCTAACCGAGAAGAGCACGCAACCGCGAACCTTTCTTCTTTGGTCCAGTAGCTATGCCCTTACGTGGCATCACCGCAGAGGGTGGTGACTGAGTGCGGGTGCAACGGAACACAACGTACTGATCTTTGGGCAAAGAGACCACACCTATGCATTCGCCGTATCTCCGTGGAGCGTGAGACTGCGCGCCGTGGTTTCCTGCCAAATATTGTTTCAGCTGCACCCGTTGTTTGATGTGGGTTTTTCTTGCATGCTGCACAATGCAACCTCTTCCTCGGGCAGCAGTGCCTGTGGTTCTGAACGCTCCCCATGCACATGAAACAATGCTGTGAGCAATGTCAAACTCCTAGGCTACTATCGTCGAACTTCACCCTTCTTCCAGTATAGTGAAGACATAAAAGTGTTCTCTCCAGGCGATGTTGTAGCGAAGACACCACTACGGCACTACAGTGCTCCGTATCTGCTCGCCGATTGACACCGGCCTCCTTTTCCCGTTTCTTCAACTACCTCGTGTTGTGGAGTCAGCCCCATATGGCGCTGTAGTCACACTGATCTCACGCCGTGTGACGTCAAGCTTCCTGTGCGCTACCGGGAGACCGATGGCAACATACTCCCACACTTTCATTAATTTTTACAGAGTAGTTAATATGTTATGTTACTTTATACACTGAAGACTAAAGAAACTGGTACACACGCCTAATTTTGTGTAGAGCTCCCGCAAGCACGCAGATGTGCCTCAACACGACGTGGGATGGACTCGACTAATGCATGAAGTAGTGTTGGAGGGATCTGACACCATGAACCCTGCAAGGCTGCCCATAAATCCGTAAGTGTATGAGGGGGTGGAGATCTGTTTAGAACAGCACTTTGCAAGGTATCCCAGATTTGCTCCATAACGTTCATGTCTAGGAAGTTTGGCGGCCAGAGGAAGTCTTTAAACTCGGAACCACTCTGTAGTAATTCTGGAGGTGTGGGTGTCGGATTGTCCTGCTGGAATTGCTCAAGTCCGTCGGAATGCACAATGGACATGAATGGATGCAGGTGATCAGACAGGATACTTACGTACGTCTCACCTGTCAGAGTCGTATCTAGCGACTATCAGGGGTCCCATATTACTCCAACTGCACACGCCCCACACCATTACAGAGCCTCCGCTTGAAGTCCGTTCCCGGTAGCTGAGCGGTCAGCGCGACAGGCTGTCAATCCTAAGAGCCCAGGATCGATTCCAGGCTGGTTCGGAGATTTTCTCCGTTCAGGGTGTTGTGTTGTCCTAATCACCATTATTTCAGCCCCATCGACGCGCAAGTCGCCGAACTGGCGTCAAATCGAAAGACTTGCACCAGGCGTGTGGTCTCCCCGACCGTAGGCCCTCGTCACACGCCATTATTATTACGAGCTTGAACAGACCCCTGCTGACATGCGGGGTCCATGGATCCATAACGTCGTTTCCATACCCGTACACGTCCATTCGCTCGATACAATTTGAAACGAGACTCGTCCGACCAGACAACATGTTTCCAGTCATCAACAGTCCTATGTCGGTGTTGACGAGCTCAGGCGAGGCGTAAAGCTTTGTGTCGTGCAGTCGTCAAGGGTACACGAGTGGGCCTTCGCCTCCGAAAGCCCATATCGATTATGTTTCGTTGAACGGTTCGCACGCTGACACTTGTTGATGCCCCAGCATTGAAATGTGCAGCAGTTTGCGGAAAGGATGCACTTCTGTCACGTTGAACGATTCTCTTCAGTCGTTGTTGGTCCCGTCCTTGCAGGATCTTTTTTCCGTCGGCAGCGACGTCAGAGATTCGGTGTTTTACCGCATTCCTGATATTCACTGTACACTCGTGAAATGGTCGTACGGGAAAATCACCACTTCATCACTACCTCGGAGATGCTGAGGCCCATCGCTCTTGCGCCAACTATAACTCCACGTTGAACCTCACTTAAATCTTGATAACCTGCTATTTTAGTCCGCAGCTCGTGGTCGTGCGGTAGCGTTCTCGCTTCCCGCGCCCGGGTTCCCGGGTTAGATTCCCGGCGGGGTTAGGGATTTTCTCTGCCTTGTGATGACTGGGTGTTGTGTGATGTCCTTAGGTTAGTTAGGTTTAAGTAGTTCTAAGTTCTAGGGGACTGATGACCTTAGATGTTAAGTCCCATAGTGCTCAGAGCCATTTGAACCATTTTTTTGCTATTTTAGCAGCAGTAACCGATCTAACAACACCGTCTGACACTCGTTGTCTCCTATAGGAGTTGCCTACTGCAGCGCCAATTCTGCCTGTTTACGTATCTCTGTATTTGAGTACGCATGCCTATGCCCGTTTCTTTGGCACTTCATTGTATATCTCGTCCTAACGCTTTGCAGAGTATTATAGTTTATTCCCATACACAAATGAACACGTAATTTTTTCAGAATGAGATTTTCACTCTGCAGCGGAGTGTGCGCTGATATGAAACTTTCTTGCAGATTAAAACTGTGTGCCGGACCGAGACTCGAACTCGGGACCTTTGCCTTTCACGGGCAAGTGCTCTACCAACTGAGCTACCGAAGCACGACTCACGCCCCGTCCTCACAGCTTTACTTCTGCCAGTACCTCGTCTCCTACCTTCCAAACTTAACAGAAGCTCTCCTGCGAACCTTGCAGAACTAGCACTCCTGAAAGGAAGGATATTGCGGAGACATGGCTTAGCCACAGCCTGGGGGATGTTTCCAGAATGAGATTTTCACTCTGCAGCTTTCTTTCAGGAGTGCTAATTCTGCAAGGTTCGCAGGAGAGCTTCTGTAAAGTTTGGAAGGTAGGAGACGAGGTACTGGCAGAAGTAAAGCTGTGAGGACCGGGCGTGAGTCGTGCTTGGGTAGCTCAGTTGGTAGAGCACTTGCCCGCGAAAGGCAAAAGTCCCGAGTTCGAGTCTCGGTCGCAGTCTGCTTTCGGCAGGGCAGCAGTGCGCACGGCGCTCTGCTGTCCACGCCGCTGCGCGCGCGGAGTGTTTTGTTTACTTCCTCGTCATAGCGCTTCTCAGTCGAACAAGCTGTAATGGCCAACTCTTACAGTAAGAACACTCTTAAGTTCACCTTCTCAAACGAATACGCACGACCCATAGCACTGGCCGTCGAACGCTTCCTACGCGAAGACGTGAAGATCCCGCGTGACGAACTCATCGACATACACCTATCGATCATTAGCAGCGTCGTTTATGTTGAGATGACTTCCGACGCTGCCTGCAACGAGATTATTCAAAGGACGCGACATGGACTAAAATTTCGGCACTCCGACGGAAACGTCGGGCCTGTGGATGTCGACCATGCAGGACTTGGCCTTCGGACGATCCGTGTATTCGAACTGCCTTTCGAGGTGAATGAAGATGAAGTCATCGCGGCGCTAAGCCCGTTCGGAAAAGTCCAGGGCCACGTAGCCGAGACATGGGCGCAGTTTACGAGGTATCCGGTGCTTAATGGTGTGAGACAAGTCCGAATCGATCTCAAACGGCACGTTCCATCGTACATTTCTATCGGCGGATGCCGTGCGGTGGTCATTTACGACGGACAACCTCGAACATGTTCCGGCTGTGGCCAAGAAGGCCACGTCCGTAATGAATGCCTGCAACGCCGCATCACACAACTAAGGCCCGACGATACGAACACCGACAGAACCGTGACCACCCTTCCAGTCACCTATGCGGCGACACTGCACGTCCAGCCCTCACAAGGCGCCGTTCACGAGCGTCTCTCTGGTCCGATACACCCGGAGGCGTCCCAGCACCTTGACACCGGCAATGCCGCCCGTGAACATGTCCAACAGCCGGACACACCCACGCTAGAAGATCACAAGGATACCAATGAGAGTGTGTAATGTCTCTTGCAGCGGTCTCTCCGCGATATTTTCAGAAATTTTATAAATTATATAACTCAGTACATATCTCGAAATATCTCTTCTTATCTTACCGATTATCAATGCAAAGTAGTTTCAAGCCCAATTATTCCTTGGAGCGTCCATTTACTCCATGGAATAGCTTCTCTGCTATCTATGTTTTCTCTTAGGAAAAAGAATAGAGGACTTCTTGCCGATTAGTCGTGAGAGAAAGAGGATGTATATGTATGTATTGTTGAGCTAGTCGCCATCATGATGAGATTCTGTATGAGAAGGAATTTAATACATGAACTAAAGTAAGTGTGTTCGCGTATTATTTAACTGTTTATTATTGACAGTGTCTGCTTACTACGCTGTGTTGCACGGGATCAGTGGGGAACGTCTGATTTACACTGGACGAACCTGCCGTTTTGTACGCTCAAGATATCCAGTTACTTCAAATAAGTAGGCTAACACGGTCTTACCAGCAGATCTCCGGTCTTCCCCATGTGATCACCGAAAGTTAATAATTATTACAAATGTTTCCAGGAGATCGACTGACAATTTTCGTCGCACCGAGACTTCGAAATTGCTTCACTGACTTATGGAATTTAAGTTAAGCTCAATTTAATCAAGATAGAACAGTATTGAACTGTGTGAATGTGATAAGCCTGCTTTGTCAATGAAAATTCCCTTAATATACGCATGTTTTTACTATCCTGATCAGTGAAGCTAAATCAGGCCGGTGTGAGAGAGGTTTTTAAATTTTAAGAAATATTAAAAGTGGTCTTGAGAATGGCGACCGCATCATAGCACCCGCGGCTTTTGTACCGGAACGACGTGAATCTCTTCCTTCCTCAGACACCGAAACTCATTGCCGAAAGCAGAAGTCGCCCAAACGACGAAAAAATAAACGCCGCAAGACATCAGAATCGACCATTGAGCCCCCTCCGCAGGACGAAGAAATGCCACATCACTCTGACGGAGAACACGATAACACTTTCTCCTCTGCCACGGAGACGCGTCATCCACAAGACGGTGAACCGTCCGACAGAGATCGTGCTCAAGCCCCGCGCCCAGAAGTCATGGAACATAGCAAGCCTGTTGTCACCGACGCAATTGAGCCGACTCGGCCAGCGCTGCCACCTCTCGCCGATGTCAAACCTGTCGGACACCTTTCATGGGCGGATGACACGGATTTCCCACCTCCATCTGATGCGGAAATGAGATCTGTTTCTCCGTTAGACCAACACTAAAATGGGGGAAGTTTCTACGGCGAATCCTGCGACTTCTATGGACTTCCAGCATCCACCACAACAATCTTCACCAGCTACGAACCTATCGGCAGCACGGATCTCCCATCAGGCGTACCGAATAGCTACTATCAATACTAATAATATCGGCTCCCACGCTAAACTTCAACTGCTCCGTGACACGCCAAGAGCAGCGGACATCGACATTGCCCTGTTACAAGAACTGAGGACAGCGACTTGGACTGGGTGTTACAGATATGAGACGTACGCCGCCCCTACAGCTATAGAACACACAGGCGTAGCCATCCTCCTCCGAGAAGGAATTGCAGTTTCCGATGTCGCATACCTCCCAACAGCGCGAGGGGTGGCCATAACAGATGAAGGACTCAAAATCATAAATCTCTACGCCCCATCGGGCACTGATAAACGGAGGGATCGCTCCCAGTTCTACGTAGAAGATATCACGCCTTTATTCCTCGGCCGATACGATCATCTCATCGTAGGTGGAGATTTCAACTGTGTTCTCGAGCGCACAGACCAATACCCCCATTTCACCACATGTCCCGAACTTCGCTTCCTCGTCCGCCGCCTTCGTCTCCTCGACACTTGGCGAGTGGAACACGGCGACCGCCCGGGGTATACACACATCACGAGCCACTCCGCCAGCCGACTTGATAGAATATACATCTCTGACGCTCTAAAATCAGTTCTCCTCGACGCGGAACGTTGGCCGTCTGCCTTTTCGGATCATGACATCTATATCTGTACCATGAACCTACGTCGACAATCTATATGGTGCAGTGCAGCACCTTGGAAACTCAATGTCGCGCTACTGCGGGACCCTGAATGTCGACAACAGGTCACCGACACGTGGCACACCTGTGTTCAACGCATTATGCGTTACGAGACCACACTGCAGTGGTGGTTGCTGTGCGCCAAACCGGCCATCCGACGCACATTGACACACTATGGCAGAGCCAAAGCCAGGTGGAATCACCATACAACTGATTTCTACTATAGCGCTCTACGTGAACTCATGGATCATCCTCCATCCCCGGATCGTCTCAAAGAAGCTCAGCGCATCAAGGCAAAGATTTTAACCTTGACCAGATGCCGTCTAGAGGGAGCCATTGTACGAGCACGCAGCCAAGATAGGATTAACGGTGAAGAACCTTCTATGCATCATATTGTTCAAAATGTTCGTCGACGCCGACAGGCTTTAATGACAACTTTAGACTTACCTGATGGACGAGGCTGACTTCGCAAGCTACCATTGCGGATGCTTTCACAACGCACTATAGACTTTTCTATCAAGAAGTACCTGCCGGTGCAGAGGCCATTGCTGAGGTTGCCCAGGAGACACTTGGTACTCTAAACGCAGCAGCTGCAACCCTCCTGAATGCTGAAGTGACCACCGACGGCGTCCAAGGCGCTGTGGCCAAGGGGTCTCTGAATCGATCTCCCGGCCCAGATGGTTTACCTCTCGAATTTTACAGAACCTTCCAAGATTTGATGATGCCACGATGGAGGGACATGTGCTGGGAACTTGTGTCCGGCGCGGCGAACCCGCCACCAATGTTCATGGAAGGCTTAGTTGTACCAGTCCCGAAACCCGTAGGAGGAACACGACTCGACAGTTATCGGCCGATCACGTTACTCAATTCCGACTTCAAGATTTTCACACGCCTTCTAGCAGTGCGACTCAAACGTGTCTTACGGGACATTTTTTCCCACGAACAAACATCCTTAGGCGGCGATCGTAATATACAGACAGCCCTAAGTGAATACCGAGATGTGATCGCTGTGGCAACACACTCGCGACTGCCAGGCGCTTTAATCTCCATCGACTTCAAACAAGCGTTTGACCGCGTCAATCATGGATTCCTCAACGCAGTGATGGACCGAATGGCAATTCCCCCGACGTTCACGCAAGTGATTATGCGGCTCCTTCGTGGAGCAACGTCCAGACTTCTCGTCAACGGCAGACTTACAGAACCTTTACGGACTGAACGCTCAGTACGGCAGGGTTGCCCTTTGACGACGGTACTTTATGCCATTTCGATGGAACCACTCATTTGCGGATTACGGCGACGTTTGACAGGTATTCCACTCCGGGATCATATGTTCCGCTGCCGAGCTTACGCGGACGACTTGGCCCTCGTCGTACGTTCAGCGGCTGAAGTACAAGCTGCGATGCAGTGGATTACCCGTTACAGTGCAGGGGCAGGGAGCGCTATGAACGTGGCAAAATCATGCGCCATGAAGATCGGCCGCGGCCTTCTCGCAGACAGCGTAGTCCCATTTCAACTGGTGGACACCCTTCGTTGCCTCGGATTAGTGTACACGCGAGACATTCGCCGCACCTCGGCGATCAATTTTCGGGCACTGCTGCAACGCATCCGGGCCAACATACAAAATCACATACTACGCCCGCTGAATATGTGCCAGAGAGTCACCTTCGTCAATACCCATCTGGCAGCTCGGATACCCCATATAGAGCAGATTCTGCCCATCACTGCGACAATGGCGGCCAGGTTACAGGCGGCATTCGGCTATTTCATTTGTTCTGGACACATCTTCAAAGTCCAGTATGAAGCTCTCACCTTACCGAAGCGGGATGGTGGCCTCGATCTGGTTAGTGTGAGAGCCAGGACAACGGCACTTTACACCAATACTATGCTCCGGTTATGGAAAAGCCAGAATGCTAGTTTTACTGGAACGTTGACCACCGAGCTCGCACCTGTTTCGAGACGCTCACCGACATCTTTGGCACACATCCCACCTCCGATGTCACATATCGGCCGTTTCTTTTTGGAGTACAGCTACATATGCACCGAGCTCCCCAGGACCAGGAAGACGACCACCCGCGACATCTGCCGCCTTCTCCGAAAGTCTCCAACCCGCAAGCCCGTCGAAACACGTCACCCCCAGGTTTCATGGCCTACAGTTTGGAAAACGATCCACCAACCATATCACACCACTGACACCACCTCTATGTGGTACCTTCTCGTCAACAGCAAGTATACTACAAGACAGAAACTGCATCGCATCGCTCTGGTGGACTCACCCTTGTGCCTCAAGTGCAATGTCGAAGATACAGATTTACACCGTTTTGAGTGTGGGCCAGCAGCAGCTGTCTGGACCCTCGTACAGAAGATTGTGGCATTTTACCTCCGAGTACCCCCACATCACGTTTCTCCTAAGTTGATGACATATCCTGACACGACCTGCTTTCCATCATCTAAGTGGCACGCCATCACATGGATCAGTGGCATGGCTGTCAACTACCTCTTCCGGGACGACATCGTCGATCCGGCGGACTTTTGGACACGCCCCCAAGTACATCACCACGCCCTTCGCCGGCATCGACACTATCGGGCCACTTTCGCGAACTATTTACAGAGTATTTTCACCAACCCGCCTCAAAGCTGGAATCTCAACGAACCGTGCCAGCCAAGACTGGACGATCCCACGTTCCCCTTCAATGGTCAATGATAGAATGTGATTCTTGAGTTTCTCCCGGCGTATTTGATAATCAAAATATCCACGGGTATGCTGCCGGTCTATAGTGTCCAACGGGCACAATATTTCGGCGATCATACATGTCGCCATCATCAGGTGAACTGACGGACTGAGCTCCTGTGAACGTGCTGGCACGGAGATCCGTACGCTATGGCTGCTCAGAGGGAACTGGGTTCGGTCGCGACGGCGGCCGATTTAAATACCCTCCACCCGCGCACGAGGATTCTGGTACAGACGTCGAGATACTGGGACAGCGTTGTTAGAGAGGCCATCGAAATTCGCACCAATGACGACCTCATAAACCCTGACTGTGGCTATAATCTTAGCAAGGCTTGGGAACCAGCGATCGGGTTAATCAAGAGTAACTCGAGCAAACGTATAGTTGTGACGACCACGGCGGACAGAGCCATCACACCGACGTCATCTCAGACGCCGTCGCAATCTGTTCCACCGCGCGACCGCGGCGCGGGGCGCGGACGGCGGAGGGAGCGCGCCGCGGGCGGAGGGTATTTAAATCGGCCGCCGCCGCGACCGAACCCAGTTAGCGTACGGATCTCCGTGCCGGCACGTTCACAGGAGCTCAGTCCGTCAGTTCACCTGATGATGGCGACATGTATGATCGCCGAAATATTGTGCCCGTTGGACACTATAGACCGGCAGCATACCCGTGGATATTTTGATTAATGATAGAATGCATTTTGTTCTGATGGCGCGCCAAAGTGGAGCATGGCGCGGAAAGTATTCCTATTTTATTTCACTTCTCTTTTCTCCTCCTTTTCTTTTTTTTTCTCTTTACACATGTTTATCCTTTTCACACATAGCCCTCTATCTGCAGCCTATTTCTTTTTCTTTCTCCTGTGCTCCCAAATAAATAAATAAATGCTGCTGATGGTGTGAGACTGTATACTCATTTATGTTAACAAAAAAATAAATAAAAAAGAAGGCCGTTGCGGAAAAAAAGTAAAAAAAAACAGTTGGTAGAGCACTTGCCCGCGAAAGGCAAAGGTCCCGAGTTCGAGTCTCGGTCCGGCACACAGTTTTTTATCTGCCAGAAAGTTTCATGTAATTTTTTCTTCTGAAGGAGATTTTCCAAATGAATAATCCATTTGATGTCAGATTTATTTTCCTTTAGAAAGTCAAAAGATTGTTCATGTGGCTCTATAAATTTTCCCGCGAAACTGGTACTAAAAGCAGCGAGCCAGTCGGACTACACAGTACTGCGACGAAGCGCAGACCGCCGCGCTAAACTTGCACGCAGTGTGCCGGAATGTAGGTCGCCAGCGGAATTCATCCTCTAAAGTGCGGCGGCGCGACCACGGATTCGCTTACGCTCCGGGCGCTGATAAGTACTGGGTCACGCTGTGAGTGGGTACAGTCTGCTCACACTGCGCTACAACTCGGCAAAGCGGAACGGAGCCTCAACAGCATCGTCCTATAGTGTGTAGAGCCGGCCGGGGCGGCCGAGCGGTTCTAGGCGCTGCAGTCTGGAACCGCGCGACCGCTACGGTCGCAGGTTCGAATCCTGCCTCGGGCATGGATGTGTGTGGTGTCCTTAGGTTAGTTAGGTTTAAGTAGTTCTACGTTCTAGGGGACTGACGACCTCAGAAGTTAAGTCCCATAGTGCTCAGAGCCATAAAAAAAAATTATGGAGTGTAGACGACAGAGGAACAGAGAGACTGAGATACTAACGGCGCGCACTCTTACTGCTGGTTTACATAGGAACGAATGGAAGCGAACACAGGCGAACGAGCATTCATAGACCATTCGTCAGTGTTCACTGCCATTCGCCTGTACTTGAGAATAGATGTTTACAGCGGAGGGAACTGTAATTTCTCTTTTGGTAATTGCACGATTTGTGTGGACCAGAATAGATATTCATTAGCGGGTTCAGTAAAGAGCGCATTCCGCGTATTGTTATCTTTGGCGTTGCTCCATAAAACCGCTGTCTACGACGAACAGTCGCGAAACTCTCTAGGGAAAAATTGCAACGTTCTGATAAATGTAGCGATGCTAGCGCTCCAAGTGGCTGGCATGTAACAACAGAAGAACAGCATGATATCAAATGACAAATTCCTATTTTTAACGTTGTTACTTCCATATTTAGCAGTCACTAATCGGGACGGTGATTTTTCCAATACGAATAGGAAAATGTAATTAAACTAACATTCCGTCTCCTGGTAACGTAAACACGTAATAAAAAAATCTCAGTGTAATGTGATAAACTGATGTCCAAAATTAAAGCAACGAAAGGAGATTTTGTAAGGTTGCATATGTTTTGCCACAAAACAGACCAAACAGGTCATAGTAAAGCAGAAACAACTTAAAGAATGCAGAACGTAAACAACTGCAACATGTATAACGGTGGCCAAAAATGTTCTTAATTTTTTCCAACTTAACGGATTTGCACACAGATACTGACAACTGGTCGATATGCTCAATATCGGGTGTGACCACCTTTGGGTTGGGTTGGGTTGTTTTTGGGAAGGAGACCAGACAGCGAGGTCATCGGTCTCAATGGATTAGGGAAGGACGCGGAAGGAAGTCGGCCGTGCCCTTTGAAAGGAACCATCCCGGCATTTGCCTGGAGCGATTTAGGGAAATCACGGAAAACCTAAATCAGGATGGCCGGACGCGGGATTGAACCGTCGTCCTCCCGAATGCGAGTCCAGTGTCTAACCACTGCGCCACCTCGCTCGGTACCACCTTTGGCAGCAGAACAATTGTTCAAATGGCTCTAAGCACTATGGGACTTAACATCTGAGGTCATCAGTCCTCTAGACTTAGAACTACTTAAACCTAACTAACTTAAGGATATCACACACACCCATGCTCGAAACATGATTCGAACCTGCGACCGTAGCAGCCGCGTGGTTCCGGACTGAAGCGCCTAGAACCGCTCGACCACAGCGGCTGGCCCTTTGGGAGCAATACAGGCCTGACAACGACGGAGAATGCTGTGAATGATGTCACCAGTCTCATGCTGAAGCAGTAACTCTCGTTCTTCCTGCAGAGCTGCTCGCAAACCATGGAGAGTCGCTGGTGGACGCTGACGTAATACAACACGTCTCCCTAGTGCATCCCTTACAAGCTCTATGGGGTTCAAATCGGGTGAGTGAGCTGGCCATGCCATGCGTGCAATGTCTTCCATTTCCAAGAAAACATCAACCACCAGAGCTCTCTATGAATGCGACCATAATCCTCCATCGTTACAAAGTCTGGGCCCACTGCAGCTCGCAACATCAGCACATGAGATCCCAAGATACAGGGTGTTTCAAAAATGACCGGTATATTTGAAACGGCAATAAAAACTAAACGAGCAGCGATAGAAATACACCATTTGTTGCAACATGCTTGGGACAACAGTACATTTTCAGGCAGACAAACTTTCGAAATTACAGTAGTTACAATTTTCAACAACAGATGGCGCTGCGGTCTGGGAAACTCTATAGTACGATATTTTCCACATATCCACCATGCGTAGCAATAATATGGCGTAGTCTCTGAATGAAATTACCCGAAACCTTTGACAACGTGTCTGGCGGAATGGCTTCACATGCAGATGAGATGTACTGCTTCAGCTGTTCAATTGTTTCTGGATTCTGGCGGTACATCTGGTCTTTCAAGTGTCCCCACAGAAAGAAGTCGCAGGGGTTCATGTCTGGCGAATAGGGAGGCCAATCCACGCCGCCTCCTGTATGTTTCGGATAGCCCAAAGCAATCACACGATCATCGAAATATTCATTCAGGAAATTAAAGACGTCGGCCGTGCGATGTGGCCGGGCACCATCTTGCATAAACCACGAGGTGTTCGCAGTGTCGTCTAAGGCAGTTTGTACCGCCACAAATTCACGAAGAATGTCCAGATAGCGTGATGCAGTAATCGTTTCGGATCTGAAAAATGGGCCAATGATTCCTTTGGAAGAAATGGCGGCCCAGACCAGTACTTTTTGAGGATGCAGGGACGATGGGACTGCAACATGGGGCTTTTCGGTTCCCCATATGCACCAGTTCTGTTTATTGACGAAGCAGTCCAGGTAAAAATAAGCTTCGTCAGTAAACCAAATGCTGCCCACATGCATATCGCCGTCATCAATCCTGTGCACTATATCGTTAGCGAATGTCTCTCGTGCAGCAATGGCAGCGGCGCTGAGGGGTTGCCGCGTTTGAATTTTGTACGGATAGAGGTGTAAACTCTGGCGCACGAGATGATACGTGGACGTTGGCGTCATTTGGACCGCAGCTGCAACACGCCGAACGGAAACCTGAGGCCGCTGTTGGATCACCTGCTGCACTAGCTGCGCGTTGCCCTCTGTGGTTGCCGTACGCGGTCGCCCTGCCTTTCCAGCACGTTCATCTGTCACGTTCCCAGTCCGTTGAAATTTTTCAAACAGATCCTTTATTGTATCGCTTTTCGGTCCTTTGGTTACATTAAACCTCCGTTGAAAACTTCATCTTGTTGCAACAACACTGTGTTCTAGGCGGTGGAATTCCAACACCAGAAAAATCCTCTGGTCTAAGGAATAAACCATGTTGTCTACAGCACACTTGCACGTTGTGAACAGCACACGCTTACAGCAGAAAGACGACGTACAGAATGGCGCACCCACAGACTGCGTTGTCTTCTATATCTTTCACATCACTTGCAGCGCCATCTGTTGTTGAAAATTGTAACTACTGTAATTTCGAAAGTTTGTCCTCCTGAAAATGTACTGTTGTCCCAAGCATATTGCAACAAACGGTGTATTTCTATCGCTGCTCGTTAAGTTTTTATTGCCGTTTCAAATATACCGGTCATTTTTTAAACACCCTGTACCTGTCAGCAGTTAAACCTTGCTTATTCACCAATACAATTTCATGAAGAGGTATTCGAGTGGTCGAGCGATCCCTGCCAACACCATTAGGGATCCCCCTGGGTATCAGTTCCTTTCTGCGATGTTTGGGTCCCGAAGTCCTGTTCTACGATCTCATCAGATGTGAATCCATTTCACTCACAAAATCTGGGCTCATCTCTGAAAAGAACATTGGCTCCCTGTTAGACCATCCAGGTAGTATGTTGACGACTCCAATCTAGACGTTTCCTTCCGTGAAGAAGCGTCAGAGATAAACGTACAGCAAGTTTCCGACAATAAAGGCCACTGTGCCGAAGCCTTCTGTACACCGTTTTTGTGGGTGCCTCGAGATCAGACACCAAATACCGTGCAGTGCTGAGGCAGTACCGTCTTGCCCTTACAACCAAATAATGGTTATCTCTTTCGGATGTCACACATTGTTGGCCCTGCTCTGGTCTTCGGAATACAGTTTCGGTCTCTATAAACTATCGCCACGAACGAGAAGCAACAGAACGATTCACTTTAAGCCATCGGGCAACACCAGTTTCTTCCATTCTTCCTATGGCCCTCCACTGCAGAGAGTCTAGTAGTCGTCTTCTCTGTGCCACACTGCACTCTTTGTGACTGTGTACACAGCGATTGTGGATGGGTGACTAGCTGGCAAATCCTACTCCATTTGATAGGTACTCCACGTCATCAATGGAGTGGTTGTTCCTTGACTAGAACGGCATCTTCCGTGCAGAACACGATCGTACAGACATCTGTTGACATTATGTACGGGGAAAAGGGGTTTGTTGCTTTCATTTTGAGCAGCACTGTATATACACTACTGGCCATTAAAATTGCTACACAATGAAGATGACGTGCTACAGACGCGAAATTTAACCGACAGGAAGGAGATGCTGTGATATGCAAATGATTAGCTTTTCAGAGCTTTCACACAAGGTTGGCGCCGGTGGCGACACCTACAACGTGCTGAGATGACGAAAGTTTCCAACCGATTTCTCATACACAAACAGCAGTTGACCGACGTTGCCTGGTGAAACGTTGTTGTGATGCCTCGTGTCAGGAGAAGAAATGCGTACCATCACGTTTCCGACTTTGATAAAGGTCGGATTGTAGCCTATCGCGATTACGGTTTATCGTATCCCGACATTGCTCCTCGCGTTAGTCGAGATCCAATGACTGTTCGCAGAATATGGAATCGGTGGGTTCAGGAGGGTAATACGGAACGCCGTGCTGGATCCCAACGGCCTCGTATCACTAGTAGTCGAGATGACAGGCATCTTATCCGCATGGCTGTAACGGATCGTGCAGCCATGTCTCGATCCATGAGTCAACAGATGGGGACGTTTGCAAGCAACAACCACCTGCACGAGCAGTTCGACTACGTTTGCAGTAGCATGGACTATCAGCTCGGAGACCATGGCGGCGGTTACCCTTGACGCTGCATCACAGACAGGAGCGCCTGCGATGGTGTACTCAACGACGAACCTGGGCGCACGAATGGCAAAACGTCATTTTTTCGTATGAATCCAGGTTCTGTTTACAGCATCCTGATGGTCGCATCCGTGTTTGGCGACATCGCGGTGAACGCACATTGGAAGCGTCTGTTCTTCGTCGCCATACTGGCGTATCACCTGGCGTGATGGTATGGGGTGCCATTGGTTACACGTCTCGGTCACCTCTTGTTCTCATTGACGGAACTTTGAACAGTGGACGTTACATTTCAGATGTGTTACGACCCGTGGCTCTACCCTTCATTTGATCCCTGTGAAACCCTATATTTCAGCAGGATAATGAACGACCGCATGTTGCAGGTCCTTTACGGGCCTTTCTGGATACAGAAAATGTTCGACTGCTGCCCTGACCAGCACATTCTCCAGATCTCTCACCAATTGAAAACGTCTGGTCAATGGTGGCCGAGCAACTGGCTCGTTACAATACGCCAGTCACTACTCTTGATGAACTGTGGTATCGTGTTGAAGCTGCATGGGCAGCTGTACCTGTACACGCCATCCAAGCTCTGTTTGACTCAATGCCCAGGCGTATCAAGGCCGTTATTACGGCCAGAGGTTGTTATTCTGGGTACTGATTTCTCAGGATCTATGCACCCAAATTGCGTGACAATGTAATCACATGTCAGTTCTAGTATAATATATTTGTCCAATGAATACCCGTTTATGATCTGCATTTCTTCTTGGTGTAGCAATTTTAATGGCCAGTAGTGTAGGTTGACAGTACCCGTCATCCACAATCGAAAATGAAAGGAACTGTTTATGATTATATCCGCGTACTTGCCGAGTAATTCAAAAAATGGTTCAAATGGCTCTGAGCACTATGGGACTCAACATCTGTGGTCATCAGTCCCCTAGAACTTAGAACTACTTAAACCTAACTAACCTAAGGACATCACACACATCCATATCCGAGGCAGGATTCGAACCTGCGACCGTAGCAGTCGAGCGGTTCCGGACTGAGCGCCTAGAACCGCTAGACCACCGCGGCCGGCTTTGGCGAGTAATTTTTGATAATTTGAGCCAATGATGGTTTCTCGAGTTTGTTTGGATATTTTAGACTCACTTAATACATTCAAATGTTCTTGGACATTAGCGCTACTTATAGGCCTACGCGTGAAAGAACTTTTGGCCTTGTCCTTGCTTCTATATCTTACGTGAACGTTTCGTGTTTATTCTGCTTCTCAGGCATCAATATGTACACTGGAGTCCCAAAGAAACTGGTATAGGCATGCGTATTCAAATACAGAGATACGTAAACAGGCAGAATGCGGCGCTGCGGTCGGCAACGACTATAATTATAAGATGACAAGTGTCTGGCGTAGTTGTTAGATTGGTTACTGCTGCTGCAAAGGCACGTTATCAAGATTTAAGTTAGTTTGAACGCGGTATTATAATCGGCGCACGAGGAGTAGGACACAGCATCTGCGAGGTAGTGATCAAGTGGCGATCTTCACGTACGACCATTTCACGAGTGTTTAGTGAATATCAGGAATTCGGTAATACACCAAATCTCCGACATCGCTGCCGACGGAAAAAAAATCCTGCAAGAACGGGACCAATGACGACTGAAGAGAATCGTTCAACGTGACAGAAGTGCGTCCTTTCCGCAGATTTCAATGCTGGAGCATAAACAAGTATCAGCGAGTGAACCATTCAACGAAACATCATCGACACGGGCTTTCGGAGCTGAAGGCCCACTCGTGTGCCCTTGATGACTGCATGAAGGAGACAGCTTTATCCCCCGCCTGGACCCATTAACACCGCCATTGGACTGTTGATGATTGGAAACATGTTGCCTGGTCGGACAAGTCTCGTTTCAAATTGTTTCGAGCGGATGGACGTGTACCGATATGGAGACAACCTCATGAATCCATAGACTCTACATGTCAGCAGGCTGACTGTTCAAGTTGGTGGAGGCTCTGTAATGGTGTGAGGCGTGTGCAATTGCAGTGATACGGGACCCCTAATACGCCTAGATACCACTCTGACAGGTGACGCGTGCATAAGGATCTTGTATGATCAGCTTCATCCATTCATGTACATTGTGCGTTCCGACGGACTTGGGCAGTTCCAGAAGGACAATGCGACACCTCACACGTCCAGAATTGCTACAGTGTGGCTACAAAAGCACTCTTCCGAGTTCAAACACTTTCGCTGGCCACCAAACTCACCAGACATGAGCATTATTGAGCATATCTGGGATGACTTGCAAAATGCTGCTCAAATGGGATCTCCACCGACTTGTACTCTTACGGATTTATGGACAGCCCTGCAGGATTCATGGTGTCAATTCCCTCCAACACTACTTCAGATATTAGTCGTGTTGTGGCACTTCTGCGTGCTGGCGGGGGCCCAACACGATATTAGGCAGGTGTACCAGCTTCTTTGGCCCTTCAGAGTGTATACGAGCATCCCTTCTAGATTCTCTTCCCAGACTTTCCTCCAGTAAGTCCACGAGTAATGCTTTCTTTTTGTTTATGTCAATATATTAAACTACACGTAGCACATATTGCACTACATTTAGCACAAAGCCCAATTCCTCGTCACTTTCGGCCACTACTGCTGCATCAGCAATGAATCGTAATGTGCTAATTATCTGTTCTTCGCGAACAGCAGTGTTCCCTCACTTCGCTCATTCCCTTTTCAATGAATAAATCAGCGTCAATGGTGACAATGAACTTACCTCACACCTTTCCTGGTTTTGACACAAATCTCTTACTTCAGGCTATTCTAATTTGCTTTGAAGATAGTGAGTTCCAATCTCTCTCTCTTCTATCGGTGCTGCATTACAAAAAAGAAATACTTTTAATTTAATCCCTTATTATGAAACGCATTTTGTATCTGTATATCACAATAAACTCAAAAATTCATCTCATTTCAATTCTGAATGAGCTATACCACTCCTTATACACAATATACAATAGTAGCGTTCGGAGTGTCTTTATATATATCGTTTGGCAGCGATGCAGTAGTGAAGTTACAGAAAGACGGTAGGAGTTTCGTAACTCATTGTCTTGGACTGTGCTTCAGCTGTTGCACAACGTGAGAGAGGACAGAAAAGGAGAGTCTGAGAGTCTAGGTTTCGATTACGAGCGATATATGAGACTAACCTTTGATCGACTTTCGCAGTTACTTGTGGTAACTAGTATTCTAATAAAATTCATTGCGGAAGGATATCAATGATAAAGTTTGCAAATCGCATTAAGATGAAGGTAATGATAAGTAGCACTAATAAGAACAGCGAGAGAGTTAACATCGCAACTGAGGATAACAGATGAAGTTAAGGATTTTTGGCACCTAGGAAGCAAAATAACCCATGACGGACAGAGCAAGGAGAACATAAAAAGCAGACTAGCACTGGCAAAAAGGCCATTCCTGCCCAAGAGAAGTCTAGTAGTATCAAACATAGGCCTTACTTTGACGAAGAGCCGAGCGGTTCTAGGCGCTACAGCCTGGAACCGCGCGACCGCTACGGTCGCAGGTTCGAATCCTGCCTCGGGCATGGATGTGTGTGATGTCCTTAGGTTAGTTAGGTTTAAGTAGTTCTAAGTTCTAGCGGACTGATGACCTCAGAAGTTAAGTCCCATAGTGCTCAGAGCCATTTGAACCATTTTTTGACGAAGAAATTTCTGAGAGTGTACGTTTGGAGCACACCATTGTATGGTAATGAAACATGGGTTGTGGGTAAACCGGAACAGAAGAGAATCGAAGCCTTTGAGATGTGGTGCTACAGAAGAATGTTTAAAACTAGGTTGACTGGTAAGGTGAGGAATGACGACGTTCTCCGCGGCATCAGCGAGAAAAGGAACATGTGGAAAACGTTGACAAGAAGAAGGAACGGGATGACAGGACACGTGTTACGACATCAGGGCGTAACTTCCACTGTACTAGGGGGAGCTGTAGAAAGCATAAATTGTAGAGGAAAGCAGAGACTGGAGTTCATCCAATATATAATTGAGGACGTAGTTTGCAAGTGCTACTCTGAGATGAAGAGGTTGACGCAGGAGGGAAACTCGTGGCGTATAAATTATAGATTGCAGCAATCATTCGTCTTTTTTAGATTTGATTATGCAAATCCAGATTTCGGCTAGTAGCTAGCCATTCTCAATGCGCTATTCTTTATCCTCAATGCATGTAAGTCCCTGTTGTTCGGGTGTCAGTCACAGTTCTTTGAATAGTATTCAAAGGGAATTGCATTGCATAGTGCACTGAGAATGGCTAGCTACTAGCCGAAAGCTGGATTTGCGCAATCAAATCTAAAAAGGACGACTGACTGCTGCACTCTATAAGTCACATACAGTCGCTGAGTGCATCCGCTTTCCGAATGGAAGGTAACCTCATGAACTCATGGCGTGTTGCGTTAAACCAGTCGGAAGATTAGGACGAGGAATCTTTCGCTGAGACCATTCAAGGAAACGATCAATAATTTTCATTGAATTACGGAATGACTATAAACTGCTTCCTTTTATGACAACTGCTGTGGTTCTGTGTTTGGCAGATAATGGCCAAGCAGAAAAGCCACTGTAGTCTTCGGCCTTGCGGAGACCATTTCCATTTTTTAAATAATAATACAAATGTACTTACCGCTGAGTATTAGCTGCGCAAAAGTGTCGCGCAATGCGCTGTGCGCAATACGCGTACAGCCAACAGTATGGAACAGAGCACGATAGAACGAGCGTAATGTCTAACCTTACGAAATTACGAACGCTGCGGTCTCGTTTTTTTCGCACTAATAAATCTCACATAGAATTCAGTCGATACAGTTCTGCTACAGAAACAGTGCCAAACTTTGATATTGAATCGCGAGCGCTCTGTTTTTCAACGAAGCAAGCAAAGTGACATAGGAAAACGATTTCTATGTGTTCAGTTTGGGTCTGATCCATAGATTTTTCATGAAAACGCCGGGATAAATATTGTGAACAATAAAAGATGAATGCTCCCCCCCCCCCCCCCCCCCCCCCCCCCACCGGAAGGTCCAGTTGTTCCGCTTAGTCCTTTGGGCGTTTTGTGATACGCAGAGGTAAAACCGGTCTCAAATACACTACTGGCCATTAAAATTGCAACACCAAGAAGAAATGCAGATGATAAATGGGTATTCATTGGACAAATATATTATACTTGAACCGAGATGTGATTACATTTTCACGCAATTTGGGTGCAGAGATCCTGAGAAATCAGTACCCAGAACAACAACCGTAATAACGGTCTTGATACACCTGGGCATTGAGTCAAAAAGAGCTCGGATGTCGTGTACACGTATAGCTGCCCATGCAGCTTCAACACGATACCACAGTTCATCAATAGTAGTGACTGGCGTATTGTGACGAGCCAGTTGCTCGACCACCATTGACCAGACGTTTTCAGTTGGTGACAGATCTGGAGAATGTGCTGGCCAGGGCAGCAGTCGAACATTTTCTGTATCCAGAAAGGCCCATACAGGACCTGCACCATGCGGTCGTGCATTATCCTGCTGAAATGTAAGGTTTCACAGGGATCGAATGAAGGGTAGAGCCACGGGTCGTAACACATTTGAAATGTAGCGTCCACTGTTCCAAGTGCCGTCAATGCGAACAAGAGGTGACCGAGACGTGTAACCAGTGGCACCCCATAACATCACGCCGGGTGATACACCACTATGGCGATGACGAATAGATGGTTCCAATGTGCGTCCACAGCGATGTCGCCAAACACGGATGCGATCATCATGATGCTGTAAACAGAACCTGAATTCATCCGAAAAAATGACGTTGTGCCATTTGTGCAACCAGGTTCGTCGTTGAATACACCATCGCAGGCGCTCCTGTCTGTGATGCAGGGTCAAGGGTAACCGCAGCCATGGTCTCCGAGCTGATAGTCCACGCTGCTGCAAGCGTCGTCCAACTGTTCGTGCAGATGGTTGTTGTCTTGCAAACGTCCCCATCTGTTGACTCAGGGATCGAGACGTGGCTGCACGATCCGTTACAGCTATGCGGATAAGATGCCTGTCATCTCGACTGCTAGTGATACGAGGCCATTGGGATCCAGCACGGCGTTCCGTATTACGCTCCTGAACCCTCCGATTCCATATTCTGCTAACAGTAATTGGATCTCGACCAATGCGGGCAGCAATGTCGCGATACGAGAAACCGCAATCACGATAGGCTACTATCCGACCTTTATCAAAGTCGGAAACTTGATGGTACGCATTTCTCCTCCTTACACGAAGCATCACAACAACGTTTCACCAGGCAACGCCGGTGAACTGCAGTTTGTGTATGAGAAATCGGTTGGAAAATTTCCTCATGTCAGCAAGTTGTAAGTGTCGCCACTGGCGCCAACCTTGTGTGAATGCTCTGAAAAGCTAATCACTTGCATATCACAGCTTCTCCTTCCTGTCTGTTAAATTTCGCGTCTGTAGTACGTCATCTTCGTGGTGTAGCAATTTTAATTGCCAGTAGTGTACATTACAACACAGAGCAGAACAGATAAGTCACAAGTTTATCACAAGTACAGTGAGATGTCTTGCCCGTAACCTTCTTCAGGATCGCATCGAAACCATAAGCGATCGCACACACTTCTCGCAAAGCCCAACTCGTTTGCGCTAGAGGCCTTGGCGATGTGATAACGCCCCATTCTCCAACGATTATCCATCTGTGGACCTCTGGTGGATTGCTCAGTAACATCACAATCTGCTGTTGCACACTCCAATGATGTACGCGCATTAATGCTGGACATGTCGGAGTTGGTTGACAAAACGGCGATATCTGGTGGTCGCGATACACATTCTGGCGCCGTCGCGTTGCCACCTGTGTCTACACTGATCAGCCGAAACCCTATGACCACCTACCTAATGGCCGGTATGTCCATCTCTGGCACAGATAACAGCGCCGACGCATCGTGGCATGGAAGCAATGAGGCCTCGGTAGGTTGCTGGAGGGAGTTGGTACCACATCTGCACACACAAGTCAAGTAATTCCTCTAAATTACCGGGAAGGGAGCGATTAGCTCTGATGCCAAGTTCAGTCACATCCCAGATGCTTTCGGTGGGTTCAGGCAACACCGACTCAATGGAAGGCCTCGGCGCTTGTTCGTGACGTCACGTCAGCTAGGCACGGCGAACGCCAGTCTGTTGCAGGCATACTCATAATGGTGGTGTCTCCCTCTCTGACACAGGAAAATGTGAAACTATTGGCGGTAGTTGACCAGCACACATAGTTCTGAGAGATTTCTGCAATCAGTTAATTGTGCAATTCATTACACTTCTTAACAAATAGTGTACTCCTGAACTTAAGTTTCCACCTGTTTTAAGGGTTGACATACAAAAATAACTTCGTGGTCCAGCAGCAACAGAATTTGTGTTTCTTTACCTTATTTGTAAATCTGAGGAAGTGACGCTTGTATCTTTAGGTACCTTGGTTAACTATGGGGTGAGGAGCACTGAATGTTAAAGAAATATCTTGCGATTGTACACGTTGAGAGAGCGGGTAGGGGACAGAAGAAGAGGCAAAAGAGAGATACTTGTTTTATCAAATAAATTTTTTTTATCTTATAAGGTTTCTCCTTTCTGTTGCAAGAGGGGAATATTTATCTTGTCTAATGTGCATGTTAAAGCTCAGCAGTATTTTCGATGTATGAAGCTATTTTGTTTCCTGTTTAGAATTCCTTTCGTTGAAAACGACTGTAAACTAATGACTGGCAACAGTTGGACATTTACACATGTAAATTAGTTCATATTTCCAGTGACGATGTCAAACGAAAATAAATAAATAAATAAAAGAAACGAGTTCATTGTAAGGGGGTTGGGGTAAGTTTCGATAACAAAACGGATCAAGTAAATATGGTTACTTGAATGTAAAATTTCCGAAGCTTGCAATGGGGCAAAACATCTTCTCATATTGATCTACGTTTGTTTCGACAGGATTCAGTAATACAGAACTATGATCTTCATTTGTAGCTTTACGATAGTAAGAAAATCTTTCACCTAAATAAAACTGCAGAATCCAAAACAATACCAAACATTTTGTCCAAAAATAAGAGATTTATAGTGATGAACACGCCCAGGCGTTTCTGCCTGCAACAGACCTGGCGTTCGCCGTGCCTAGCTGACGTGACGTCACCAACAAGCGCCGAGGCCTTCCTTTGAGTCGGTGTTGATTCAGGTCGGGCGACCTGGGGGGGGGGGGGGGGGGGGGTTAACGCATCAATTACAACTCGCCACTGTGCTCCTCGAACCACTTTCTCGAACGTCTCCACCACACTCCTGACATTGTGACATGGCCCATTATCTTGTTGAAAAATGCCGCGACCATCAGGAAACATGATAGTCATGAACGAGGATACGTAGTCTGCAGTGTATGATACTCCTTGGCGTCATGGTGCCTTGCAATAGCTCCACTGGACCCATGGATGCCCACACATGAATGTTTCCCCAACCATAATGAAGCCGCAGCCAGATTCTGTACCGAGCGAGGTGGCACAGTGGTTAGACACTGCACTCGCGTTCGGGAGGACGACGGTTCAATCCCGCGTCCGGCCATCCCGATTTAGGTTTTCCGTGATTTCCCTAAATCGCTCCAGGCAAATGCCGGGATGGTTCCTTTGAAAGGGCACGGCCGACTTCCTTCCCCATCCTTCTCTAATCCGATGAGACCGATGATCTCGCTGTCTGGTCACCTTCCCCAAAGCAACCCAACCCAACCCAACCCAGATTCTGTTCTGCAGTACAGGTGTGAAGGAGTTGTTCCCCTGGAAGACGACGGATTCGCGCCCTCCATCAGCATGATGAAGAAGGTATCGGGATTCATCAGACCATGCAATGCTCTGCCACTGCGCCAAGGTCCAATGCCGATGGTTACATGCCCATTTCAGTCGTAGTTGCCGATGTCATGGTGTTGACATTGGCACATGCATGGGTCGTCGGCTGCGGAGGCCCACCGTTAGGAGTGTTCGGTGCATTTTATGTTCAGACACACTTGTACTCTGCCCGGCATTGAAATCTGATCCTAGTTCCGCCACAGTTCACCGCCTGTCCTGTTCTACCACTCTGCCCAGCCTACGACGCCCGACATCTGCAATAACGAGTGGCAGCCCAACCTCGAGGCGTCTGGACGTGGTTTCACCTTGGTTTCGCCACATGTTGAAGAAAATCACCGCAGCACTCCTAGAACACCCGACAAGTCGTGCAGTTTCCGAGACGTTCGTGCCGCGCCTCCAGGCCGTCGCAATATGCCCTCAGCCAAACTCGGATAGATCGCGCTCCTTCCTCATTCTACACAGACAGCACGCTCACTGATACTCCATGCACCTTGTGTGTGTGTAATCTAGCGGTCATTCCTCGCCAAGTGACGCTGGAGTGTGGACCGCTTTATATCGATAGTAGGTCGCTGGTCATAATGTTCTGGCTGAGCAATCTATATTGTCATTATACTAAAATGTAGACTTTCACGGCCGGAAATATCATGTCCATTATAATTATCCGGGCTGTTATGCCGTGGTCGGTTGACGAATTCTGTGTCGATTCCCAACGTTTCGTCTCCGACTGCGGGAGGCATCTTCAAGGGGGTCCGTAGCTCAATGGAAGGTCCAACACACCCACTGGCTCGCTACTGACTGCCGCTAAATTCCGTGTCCGCGCGCTCCCACGCCGCGGCGTGACGTCACGTGTTTTGAAAACGTCAGTGCAATTGGCCGCTGTCCGTCGCCGTCGATCGCCGTTGCCCAGTAGTGGGCGGGTGGTACACATCTTCTTTAACACCGGCATCCATATGCCGTTTAATTTCACACCCTCCTCCTTACGGTTGAAATTATTAGGGTGTTTAGCGATTTCGATTGCCTCCCTGTAGAGCCTTTCGTAATATCCGCTTGTGGCCGCTAGTACTTGCGTCTCCTCGAAACGAATATTGTGGTTCCCTGGCTGGAAAGCATGCTCCGCAACAGCTGATCGTTTCTCCTCTTCTGCAGTTTCCCTTATGCTCTTCCAAACGTTTAGAAACAGTTCTTTTAGTGGTACCCACATAAACATCACCACAGCTGCATGGGATCCTATACACTCCAGCTTTTTCCAGTGGTTTGAGAGCATCCTTGGCAGGCTTACGGTATTCCTGTATCTTCCTGGTGGGCTTGTAAATTACGGTAATATTCCGCTTCGTCAAGATCCTCCCTATTCTTTCCGTTACATTTTTAACAAACGGCAGGAAAACCTTAGATTTTGCAGTAGCCCGTACGTCAGTATGATTTCTGCGTGGGTGCCTCAACGAACGTTTTATTTCGGCGGACGAATATCCGTTCTTCGTTAGTGCATTGTGGAGATGTTCCATCTCAGCGTCGAGCAACTCAGGTTCACAAATATTTCTAGCTCTGTCCGCTAACGTCTTGATAACACCCCGCTTCTGTTGTGGGTGGTGGTTCGAATCACGGTGCAAATACCGGTCGGTGTGCGTGGGTTTGCGGTATACTGAGTGGCCCAAACTACCATTTTCGTTTCTAAAAACTAGCACATCGAGGAAATGTAATTTGCCGTCTACCTCCTCCTCCATTGTAAACTGAATTCTCGAGTTTATACTGTTCAGATGGTCGTGGAACCGGCTTAGTTCCTCCCTACCATGTCTCCACAGCACAAACGTGTCATCCACGTATCGGAACCATACATTTGGTTTTTTGCTGGCAGTACCTAAGGCCTGTTCTTCTTGTCATTGTTCTCTGTGTTGTCTTCCGACGACACCTGCACATGATTCGCGGATGTGTGGACTTTGCTGCTCCCTTTATGCTTTGCGCCACTTTCTCATTTTGTTTTCGACGCTGCCGTAGCTCTCGTATTCACTCGGCACTAGCCTTTTTACGATTTTTGTACCCCTTCGGCGAGTTTTTCTCTGACTTACATTTGCTATGGTTCCAAGCATATTTATGAGTCATACGAGAAGACATCTTTCATTATTTTGTAATTTTCAATTTAGTACCGCTTTTCGTTTATTTTCTGGCGAATATTTTTCTCTCTCTTTGGGTCCTGGTAAAGCTCACTATGACACCCGAATCAGTCTCGTAGCTAAAGGCGTTTCCACGCTACAGCAGTTTATAACTTTAATGAAGCTAATTCGCAAAATCATGCGTATCCCCCTACACTGTTACCATGATGGCACAGGCGTAACAAATCCTGCACGATTAACACGTGTAGACTTGATATATCCGTTGTGGGCTCAACCACCGTTTACGCATTGTTAGTCTCAGCAGATGCGAATTGTCAGCGGAACCATGAGATCAACCCCTACACATTGGCTGCCAATTCTACGCCACATACCACCTGCGGACCTAAGTCGGAAGAATGCTCTTCTCCGGCAAAATAGGAAGATACTCGACAACGCCCAGCTCCCTATACACTGCGACATGCCTGACCTGGAAAGAAACAGGCTTAGGTCGAGACATCCAACAATGATAACAGCCAAGGAATTGCAAAGTAAGAAACTTCGATGCAATAAAGACCTGGAGGGAAGAGTGGCGAGAGGTGTGCCCTGAGCATTGTCAAGCTCTCCCCTGCATCACTGAGAGACCGGCCGGATATGTACTCCCAAGTAAAATGTGGTCATCCCTTAGCAGAATACGGGCAAATCACGGAAGATGTGCAGATACACTTTACAAATGGGGAAAAACACCAACTCCCAACTGTGACTGCGGAGCCAGCAAACAGACCATCCGCCACATCGTCCAAGAGTGCGACAGAAGACCATACAGTGGCAAGTTCAGTCATTTTCTGATGGCAACAGACGCCACAAAAGACTTTATATATAATCTTGATGTTTGTATTTGATTGTATTGACCATATATAATCTTGATGTCTCTATTTAATTGTACTGCCCATTATCTATATGTTTTATTGTGCTTTTTACGTATATCTTTGTTTAAACATTTGTAAGAAGCGTAACATGATGTGCAATACCATACGCTAAATAAATGTTAGTTTCAGAGTTATAAACGATTCAAAACGGGCGGTATTTTGTTACACAAGGAAGTTCGATCGGCGAAAGAATTGAACATAATGTCTGAAATTAAACGCAAATATGAATTGCATGGAGATAATACATTTAACATTGATCTACAGCTTCAGTCTTCCTTAGCATTACTCCAAAACTTGGCACATTATGTCGGTTGACAGTTGAGGAGGTAATTTAAAAGTAGAACCCTAATTACCGATGAGCAACGTAATCTAAAGAAGGCTAGCATTTACACTCCAGTTATTAGCAACCGGAGGCTTTTATTTTAGAAATTGTTTCGCATTTAAATAGATTAGATAGTTGCTGATATGTGTGGTGACATATGTGAAACATATCAATTATTTTATTGCAGTATGTACAAGGAACATAATGTAAATAAAGTATGACTTATTAAATGTAAAATATACGGACGGACATGTCACATAGGCTGCTTTATAAAATCCATATGTAGTTTGTCAGGGGGCTGACAGGGTGATTGTGGGAAACCGATATTTACATTCTCCTATCACCGACATTACATTCTCTCCGTATCGATCTAGCGATCACGTAGCTCCTGTCAATAAGCAAAAGTAGTTCCCACGCTAAAACAGCAGACCAATGATCTGTCTTATGTGGATTCTCTAATCTCTCTGTGTTGCCAGCGCCTAAGAGCAGAGGACGCTGACTTCCTCTGGTAATTCACTCAGAGATCACAATCAGCGGAACACGGGCGAGCGCCAGCGAACGTGAACCGAACATGTCCGAATTCTGTTCTGTCGCGCATGCCTGCTGTTTAGACAAGGGTAATTTGTCCTTCGCTGATGCTCGATTCCTTTTGAACGCTCAAGCGTAAACTGATGTTATCGCTCGGCTGAAATATAGAGCGTATCGGGGGTATAAGTGCAGATATTTCTATTCATGACTCAGGACATAAGAATTTACTTCATTTTCTGACTAATAATTACAGCTGTTTTTAGATTGGTTAGTTCCTCAAAGTCCATGTACCTACATGTTTAGTTTGACGTTGATACTACATCAGAATATTTTATGATCTGAATATGACAGAAGCCGAAACGCGTAATAGTGAAGTTGTAATGTTATGTGAGCCTCACTGCCCTTTTTTTAAACTAATTTGTGCCTGATTTTATTCTGAGAAGCTCATTAATGTATGTAAATACCGTAAATGTAAATGTGATTCAAAAAGTACTTGAAGTGGAGCGCAGCTGGACAGCAAGAAACTCTTTAGCGCGCAATCCCCGCCACGACAGTAGTTGTGAATCTTTCAGTATGGACTCTAAAAATAAAGACAATTGATTTATTAAGAAGAAAATGGGGAGTGTTGATCTGTACCTTGTGGAAAGAGGACGTGTTTTTAGGCCGTCGCTCAGAACGTATTGTTACATGTGATGAAAATTGCTATTGTAGTGATAAAACTGAGTAAAGTTTGTGTCAGAGTTGCCAAACATTTATGTATTCAAATTTTCTGGAAGTGAGGAATAGAAATATCTTGTTTTTGGAAAAGGAGGTGAACTTCATTGTCGTCGCCGGCTATCAATCGACAAATTGTAAGTATACAAAGTTCACTAAAACACAGGAAAGGAAATGCATTTTCTATAGTTTTCATTCAATACGTAACAACCTCTCATAATTTCTTAATTACAGTTATTGGATTATGATCTTGTACACTAGTATGGTGCTGAACTCCACTGACCAATTTTGATGTAGCAGGACGTGTAGTTTCAAGGAAGTTTGTGTGCCAAGCAATCTCCTTTTCTCACAAAAAGCAGATTGCTGTTTGATCGTTTTTACTTACAACAGTGGTCCCTTCGGTATGATAAGCTACGAAAACTTGGGCTCAAAGCTATCCGCAATACGGCCAAGTAACCAACAGAGTCGTACCTTAAATCTTAAAGAACAATAACTTCCTCCAAATTACAATACATCACCAACTGGTGCAGAAGCTGATTGTTTAAGGAGGCAGCAACCAAAATCCAGGTACCAGTTACGACTTAAAGTAAAGTCTCAACCAAATTAATCTCTCTCTCTCCAAACACATATATAAATATTCATATTAGTAAGATAAAAGTCATTTCATAAAGTGTTAAATTTTGTGTGATCATGACGGACCTGTAAAATAAAGTGCGAAAAATATGATCACGGACTCATTTTCAGACTTTGTCTTCAGTTGATTAACGTTTATTTTACCATGGGTAGCAGATGAGGTGCTGAATTGTGGACAGGTGGACAGCAAAACGGATACTCTTTACTGACAGGCGTAGTCCACTTCACGGCGCAGTTACGACTGCACAGAAAACACCAGGTTGTAAATTATGTGATGTATCTGCAGGAAGACTGTTAGACACAGAGAAACAACATCTAACACACTGAAGTGGCTTCATATTATCGCACCAATTGTCACAATATGTGTTCTTATACCCGTAACACTGTATTTACCAGCAGCAAATACAGAAACAATGGAACTTCGTAACTGTATTGCAGAGGGAGAAGAGGGGATGGGATTTGGGGCAGTGTTGCCACAATATAGCCAATCACACTTAACACATCATTATGGAAATGATCAATAAACTGCAGTGAGAGATATTACAAGACAAACGCTGTATATCTTGGTGAGTTTTACTGGTGAAACTGTGAGAGGGTACATTCCAGGAAGAGGCGGGCAACGTATTACTTCTCTCAGCGTAAGGCTCGCGGTCTCGTAAACTGACATGTGCTGGCCACATGCGCCTCCAAATCCACATCCAGTGCCGCCTGTGGGCTGAGGATGACACAGCGGCCGGTCGGCACCGTTGGGCCCTCATGACCTGTTCGAGCGGAGTTTAGTTTTAGCATACGGCTCGAGAAATTCCAATAACAAAAAATCAGAGAAGTTAGAGTTCGTAAGGAAGCATACTGACAATCACTTTCGCCAGCCGCTGTGGCCAAGCGGTTCTAGGTGCTTCAGTACGGAACCGTGCTGTTGCTACGGTCGCAGGTTCGATTCCTTAGGTTAGTTAGGTTTAAGTAGTTCTAAGTTCTAGGGGACTGATTACCTCAGATGTTAAGTCCCATAGTGCTCTGAGCCATTTGAATCATTTGAAACAACCACTTTCCCCGTGGATCTGTCACGACTGGAAGAGTGGAGGAGAGAATGTGTAGTTGTACTAAAAGTACTCTCCACTACACAGCTTGAGGTGGATGCGGAGTGTACAAGAATATTCAGATCAAGACATTGAAAGAACTGTGGTTGGCGACTGGCCTCTACTACTTGACTCGCTGAAATGTCGAAAACAAACTTATTTCAATAGGAGTACAATCGCACATGTTTACAAGGACTGGGCTTTGGGAGAAACAGATGCCCTCCAAAAGAAGAAGATACAGTCTCTACAAACAACGAGGGGCGTTCTGTAGGTAATGCAACACTTTTTTTCTGAAAGCAGGTTGCTTTTATTTAGGATTCCAATACACAATATTATTCCTCGCTCTTTTGGCTATAGAACTCTATTTTTCAACATAATCTCCGTTCAAGGCTTTATTCCATCTTACTGGGAGGGCCTTTAAACTCGCATGGTACCACTCTACTGGTCTACGTCTACGTCGGAACCAACGTCTTGCTGCATCAATAACCTCCCCATCATCCATGTAGCGAAACCTTCACTGTGCCAAACAGATGAAATCGGACGGTGCGAGTTCTGCACTATAGGGTCTATGAAGTTTTGTGAGCTCCTCTTGGCTGCACAGACTTGTGTGTGACCTTGCGTTGTCATGGAGAAGTTCGTTTGCATTTTTGTGGCGGCAAGCATGCTGAATTGTTTCCTCAATTTCCTGAGGGT
The DNA here is from genome assembly GCF_021461395.2 of Schistocerca americana. Lineage (NCBI taxonomy): Eukaryota > Metazoa > Arthropoda > Insecta > Orthoptera > Acrididae > Schistocerca > Schistocerca americana. The sequence goes on from NC_060124.1 coordinate 32,926,183, forward strand.
AGCATAATACACTTCAGATGCGATCGTTGCTCCATAAGGGAGAATTGGGAGTTGGATTGCATTCTCGACTGAAATTTGTTCATTGTAAAGTCATGCAGAGTTTTCTTTAAGCACTCCGCCTTCAGGCCACAAGTGGCCCATCGGGACCATCCGACCGCCGTGTCATCCTCAGCTGAGGATGAGGATAGGAGGGGCGTGTGCTCAGCACACCGTTCTCCCGGTCGTTATGATGGTTTTCTGTGACCGGAGCAGCTACTATTCGGTCGAGTAGCTCCTCAATTGGCATCACGAGGCTGAGGTTCAAATGGTTCAAATGGCTCTGAGCTCTATGGGACTTAACATCTGAGGTCATCAGTCCCCTAGAAGGACATCACACACATCCATACCAGAGGCAGGATTCGAACCTGCGACCATAGCGGTCGTGAGGTACCAGACTGAAGCGCCTAGAATCGCTCGGCAAGGCTGAGGGCACCCCGAAAATTGGCAACAGCGCATGGCCGCCCGGACGGTCACCCATCCAAGTGCCGGCCACGCCCAAGGGCGCTTAACTTCGGTGATCTGACGGGAACCGGTGTATCAACTGCGGCAAGGCCGCTGCCCAGAGTTTTATTTACCTAGCGAGGTAATAACGCCATTGTTTTGCTCATAATAGATAGAGAACACCACTACTTTCGCAAATATCGCTGAAGGACAAAACTGACATCAGCCACACTTTTTGATGATTGGTTTATTTTGCTATAACTGGTTTCGGGTCTGGGTCCATCATCAGGTGGCAGCAAGGATTATAGCAACATCTTTTTCTTTGGTGCCGTAGCTGTAATGCATAAAGGAAAACTTTTCTCATTTAAGTAAATGCAATGACTTTTTATACAGGGCGGCCCACTTAAACATTTCAGCGCAAGTAGCTCTGCAACAACAGTAAGTATTGAAAAACGACTAACACGGGGCACATGGAAGTAAATGCTACGAGGTTCTAGGCGCGCAGTCCGGAACCGCGCGACTGCTACGGTCGCAGGTTCGAATCCTGCCTCGGGCATGGATGTGTGTGATGTCCTTAGGTTAGTTAGGTTTAAGTAGTTCTAAGTTCTAGGGGACTGATGACCACAGATGTTAAGTCCCGTAGTGCTCAGAGCCATTTGAACCATTTTAAATGTTACGAGACATTCTAAAACGTAAACAAATGTTAGTTTCAAGGCAGACTTAAGTTTTTTTTTATTTTTTATTTTTTTTATGGACACCCCATATTGTTTCTAATGCAATCAATAACTTGAAAAATCACAAAAAGGGTGGCGTTGGTTGCATCACCATAATCAGTTACATCCTGAGAAACTGCAAAACGTAGTCAACACTTGAAATAAACGAAACGCGCTGCTGTTGCACATCTCTAGGTCAAAGCGTGAGCTCGACGCTGTGATTGACGTACTACGATGCAACAAACGCTTTACTTATCTACACTGTTATTAAGTGAAATGGAAACAATGTAGGTGTCCAGTCAGACGGCTACGTAAAATTATTATTCACCCTTCTGTTAGATCCTTGACGTTTACCCTGGTCGCTGAGACTCGGTTTTTGGTTACCGTCATATTCATTCTAATATGTAATAAAGATTAATAAACCACGAACGAGTAAACCCATTCCTTATTTTTCATTGTTTGTGACTGGACATTTGTCTTATTTCCAATGCACTTAATAACTGTGTAAATAGAAATAAGTACCGCGTAGTACGTCAGTCACATCGCGTTTACGAGCAACGACAGGTTCACACTTGCGTCTCGGAATGTACAGTAGCGGCGCTGTTCAGTTATTTCAAGCGTCAACTTCACTTCGCAATTTCCCGGGATGTAACTGACTTATTGTGATGAAACCAACGCCATTCTTTTGGTGATTTTTCATGTAATTGACTGCGTAAAAAGTAATGCGATAAGTCCATTAAAAAAAGAAAACCATAAGTTTGCGTTGAAAATAATGTTTGCTTATATTTAGAATGTCACATAGTATTTACTTTTATGAGCGCTTGACTTACATTTATGCCGATGAAAGTCGTTTCTCAATACCTATTGTTGTTCCAGAGCTACTTCCACTGAAACGATTAAATGGAGCACCCTGTATAATGTAAAGTTTTTCTAAAGACTAAATTCATGAATGAATATTCTGTTATATTATGGGATCAAAATAATTTAAAATTTGTTCAACAAATCATTGCTGCCATCTGACATCGGTCTCAGTCCTGGAAATAATTACAGCGAAATAAAGCATTAATATAAAAGTGTGGCTAGTGAGTGCTTTCCTTCATTAACATTTACGATTTTGGATAAAATCAAGTTTTGTAGGTTTTTTTCAAATAAGTAGAATTGAGAAGCTGTGACGAGTGACCTGATCTCATAGCAAAAAACTCATTTATAATATTGAAAATTTATGTAAACAAGAGAGACAGAAATGTCTCACTACGAAATGTTGGGGCCAGAAAATCTCGTGTCATAGACACGATATTATAAGAAAAATTTGGTTTTCTGTCTAGCACATATACCACGGTTTACCAGGCCTTTTCACTAATAGTTCTTTTCCTATAGGAGCTACGCAGTTTCTACCTGCACAGTACTGCTTCCTGGATAGTAAGTAGTCATCATCATGATCTTGGACAGTTTCCAGCCTCTGGTAGGGTCTGTTTGGAACATAATCCTTGCCATCGTCTTCTGTCTTGACACCAACTCTCCGTCTTCATCTTGGTCCAGTCTTCTCCTTTTTTCTGGACGTTTTCCTCCACTCCTTTCAGCTATCTGTCTCTCAGTCTTCCTCTTGGTCTCTTTTTTCCTTATACCCTTATAACCATTCGGGTTCGGGAGTTCTTCAAAATACTCCTTCCACATATTATTGAGCTCCTTCTTATTCTCTACATCTTAGCCACTTTTGTTCACCATTTGGGCATAATCTGTCGCACCATTTTTCCTCTTACTTTTAATCATCCCCTATAACACATTTTTTGAACCTTCACTCTCCTCCTCTATCATTCTGGTCCACTGTTCCATCCACTTTCTTCTCTGCTCCGCCACCACTCTTTTTGCTTCTTTCTTTCTTTCTTGCTTGTACTGAGGCGTTCAGACAGTCGTTTTTCCCTCGCGCGATCCGCAAGTGTAACAGAGGGGGAAGGGGGGGGGATATGACTCTGGCACGAATAGTGCCCTCCGCCACACACCGCTTGGTAGCTAGCGGAGTATATATGCAGATGTAGATGTAGATACTCTTCTCTTGTCTCTGCTGTTCTCTTCTGGAACCATACCCCAAAGGCTCTATTCTTCTTCTGTACTATATCCTTTGTTTCATCATTCCACCAGGGTGTTTCTTTCCATCTCTTTTTGTTGCTTGTCCTCCCACATATTGCTTCCGTGGCACTTTCTAATGTTCTCTTGAATCTACCCCATTCCTCTCCTACCGTTTTTGGTTCATCCTTTGGGATGCTTTCCTTTACTACTTGTAGGTACTGTAGCCTGCTTTCTTCCTCCTTTAACATCCATACCATTATACGTCTATCCTGGTTTTCTGTCGCTTTATTGTCCTTAGTCCCTCTCAGGCACATTACCAGCAAACGGTGGTCTCTATCAAAGGTCTCTGATGGTATTACCTTAATCTCAATGATGGTCCTATTCAACACACTATTGTACAGGAAGTAGTCAACTATCGACTTTCTCTTTAAGTCTTGACTGGACCAGGTAATCTTGTGGCTCTCTCTTTTTCTGAACCAAGAGTTCCCAACCAGCAAGCCATTCCTTTGACAGAACTCTTTCACCTTCCCCATTTCGCCAGCCCCAACCCTCTGGTCCAAGCATACTTTTGCATCCTTGTCTTTCTCTTCCAATGTGTGCATTTAAATCCCCCATTACTATCACATTCTTCCTTCCCATCTGCTTGTGCATTTTCTCTTCAAACTCTTGCTTCTCCTCAGAAGTGCAAGCCATCTGCGGCGCATATACTTGTATTGCCTCTATGGTCGTCCCCTTGAGTGATATTTTGATCTTTATCGTCCTATCACTTACCCTCTCCACTTTCTCTTTTAATCCGTATCTTACTACTATTCTCACTCCATTTCCCCATCTCTCCTCATTTCCACTCCAGTACAGTCGGTAGCTTTTCCTCAGTTCTCTCCTTTCTTCTCCTTTACATCTCGTTTCAGCTAACCCCAATAGGTCTAACTTCCTTCTTTCCATTATGTCTACCATCTCCTCCACCTTTCCAGTCAATGTTTGTATGTTTAATGTTCCAAATCTTAGTCCTTGTTTATAGCCAGTTCGTCGTCGGTTAAATCCGTCCCTTCCGAGGCCCGTTCTATTTTTGAAAACAGAAATCATAATCCACTACTGCCTTGCTGGGCCTATCGTAGCTTCACCAGAGCCCCGTTAACCGTCACTTTTCAGGGTTCTTTTAGGACCTGCACAGCTACCGTAGCGGTCCCGGGGCACACACAGTCCCCATTCTACCTCACTCCTACAGGCAATCCCCTACTCCATGACGTTGCCCATCTCCCACGACTTCGACGACGGGTTGGACTTGTGCATCAAATTTGGTTGATATCGATCCAGTGGTTTAGGAGGAGATAAGGGACGTACACATATACATACATGCATCCATTTTTATACACTACTGGCCATTAAAATTGCTACACCACGAAGATGACGTGCTACAGACGCGAAATTTAACCGACAGGAAGAAGATGCTGTGATATGTAAATGATTAGCTTTTCAGAGCATTCACACAAGGTTAGCATCGGTGGCGACACCTACAACGTGCTGACATGAGGAAAGTTTCCAACCGATTTCTCATACACAAACGGCAGTTGACCGGCGTTGCCTGGTGAAACGTTGTTGTGGTGCCTCGTGTAAGGAGGAGAAATGCGTACCATCACGTTTGTGACTTTGATAAAGGTCGTATTGTAGCCTATCGCGATTGCGGTTTATCGTATCGCGACATTGCTGCTCGCGTTGGCAGAGATCCAATGACTGTTACCAGAATATGGAATCGGTGGGTTCAGGAGGGCAATACGGAACGCCGTGCTGGATCCCAACGGCCTCGTATCACTAGCAGTCGAGATGACAGGCATCTTATCCGCATGGTTGTAACGGATCGTGCAGCCACGTCTCGATCCCTGAGTCAACAGATGGGGACGTTTTGCAAGACAACAACCATCTGCACGAACAGTTCGACGACGTTTGCAGCAGCATGGACTATCAGCTCGGAGACCACGGCTGCGGTTACCCTTGACGCTGCATCACAGGCAGGATGGCCTGCAATGGTCTACTCAACGACGAACCTGGGTGCACGAATGGCAAAACATCATTTTTTCGGATGAATCCAGGTTATGTTTACAGCATCATGATGGTCGCATCCGTGTTTGTGCGACATCGCGGTGAACGCACGTTGGAAGCGTGTATTCGTCATCGCCATACTGGCGCATCAATCAGCGTGATATTATGGCGTGCCATTGGTTACACGTCTCGGTCAACTCTTGTTCGCATTGACTGCACTTTGAACAGTGGACTTTACATTTCAGATGTGTTACGACCCGTGGCTATACCCTTCATTCGATCCCTGCGAAACCCTACATTTGAGCAGGGTAATGGACGACCGCATGTTGCAGGTCCTGCACGGGCCTTTCTGGAGACAGAAAATGTTCGACTGCTACCCTGGCCAGCACATTCTCCAGATCTTTCACCAACTGATAACGTCTGGTCAATGGTGGCCGAGCAACTGGCTCGTCACAATACGCCAGTCACCACTATTGATGAACTGTGGTATCGTGTTGAAGCTGCAAGGGCAGCTGTACCTGTACACGCCGTCCAAGCTCTGTTTGACTCAATGCCCAGGCGTATCAAGGCCGTTATTACGCCCAGAGGTTGTTATTCTGGGTACTGATTTCTCAGGATCTATGCACCCAAATTGCGTGAAAATGTAATCACATGTCAGTTCTAGAATAATATATTTGTCAATGGATACCCTTTTATCATCTGCATTTCTTCTTGGTGTAGCAATTTTAATGGCCAGTAGTGTATTTGTATATGATATAGATGACGCCAAAAAATGACAATTTAATCGAAATAACAAGAATAAAAACAGCCATTTCATCAACATATCGTCACTAACTGAGAACTTGTCGCCGCGCGTGATTAGCCGAGTTGTCTAAGGCGCTGCAGTCATGGACTGTGCGGCTGGTCCCGGCGGAGGTTCGAGTCCTCCCTCGGGCATGGGTGTGTGTGTTTGTCCTTAGAATAATTTAGGTTAAGTAGTGTGTAAGCTTAGGGACTGATGACCTTAGCAGTTAAGTCCCATAAGATTTCACACACATTTGAACATTTTTCTTGAGAACTTGTCTTTCTGAGCTATACAAGAAAATTTAAAGTGCTCAGGTTCTGAATACCCGCTGTGTTTTACATGTCAAAAGGGAAACCGTCGTTTATGTGTTTCTGAGGACCATCATTTATTTAAGAGAAAATTCTGATTTTCCTGTTTGTGCTCCCTCATTGCTGTTATCGTCTCCAGTTTAGGAAACTCACGCCAATTATGTACCTAGGATGTTATTGTTGTGAGTGGGTTCTTACAAAAAGCTCCCTATTACGCAACCTGCAGTAAAATAATATTATCATACTGCCACATTATTATCATTAAGCTTTTAGAAGACTTGGCGTTTGCTGCAAACAGAATTTTTCTATAATTTGAACCTGTTGTGATAACTAAAACAGCATAGTCAACGTTCAGATAGAGCGGCTGCGATACAGTTAGCTGAAGTTTTTTTTAAAGAAAACCAGTCATTCTTTCCTTTTGGGACCTGCAACTGTGTTCTTATTTACGATAGCACAGTGGGAAGCAATGAAATACTTTGAAGTTGTGATGTATGAGTGTTGTGTTAGCAGACTTTCCGTTACCTATTTACTACAAATGTAGAGGGTATGGCAAAACATCAGATGGTTTTTATTAATTAATGATAAGTCACCTATGGCATAACATTGCCATTGCTTCATTCACAAGCACTGTTGATCAGGCGATGTAGTTTCAGTAGACACGGAGCTATGGTTGTCTAAGTAACGTGGCGGTAATATATTTTTTAAAACTGGTGGTTCTTGAGCTGCAACTCCACGTTGGTTGCGCCAGTACCTCAACATGCATCGAAGAGGATGCGTTTCATACTGTAACACAATTAAAGTTTGGATGAAAATCTGCAGAAAAATGGTCCAGCTCTGAAACGAAAGTCAACAAGTTGTCGTCGTAAGTAACACCAACAGAACAACACACGGAGTGTACATAAGTCTCACCGGCCGCTCATAACCACTCTTTTGCTAAGCATAACTCTGATCGCAGCATAAGGTTCAAATGGCTCTGAGCACTATGGGACTTAACATCTGAAGTCATCAGTCCCCTATAACTTAGAACTACATAAACCTAACTAACCTAAGGACAGCACACACATCCATGCCCGAGGCAGGATTCGAACCTGCGACCGCAGCGGTCGCGCGGTTACAGACTGCAGCGCCTAGAATCACTCGGCCACATCGGTCGGCGCAGCATAAGGTGAATACTTCTACTTCATCACTTTTTCATCGTTACAAAATGGCTGAGGTTCAGTAATGAAAGGCTCGGATTAAGCAAAACGAGTAATATTTTCAGAAAAAGGCTTGAAGTGGTGTGTTAAGCTTCTCATGATGAGCGATGAAGCTCATTTCAGTTTATGTGCTTTTGTCAATCATCACAACATTCTTGGCTGGCCGAATAAAAATGCTAAAGAAATACATGAATGCCCCCTTCATTGTAACGAAGTGACAGTGCGGTGTGGAGGCACGGAAAAGTACGTGATTGGATCATATATCTTCGAGGAAGATGGCTGAGAAGCAGCTACAGTGACTGCCAATAAATGAGAATTTGTAATTTATTAAGTAAGGTTCCCGTCAGACTTCCATAAAATATTTTATTAGTGACTAGTTTTGAACAACATTTCTGTTCATTCTTAAACTATTATCTACGTTAGAAGGAAGAATACATTTGCGTGAGACGAAATACAAAATTTTCAAACTTTTTGTGTGCACAGATTACAGTAGTGCAAAAACTATTTTATGACGTACCTGCATTTTCCATGTCTGACTATACATAATAGATTTGCTTTTACATCAGATGAATATAACAAAGTTATTTGAATGTATTATGGTTGTCGTGCTAAATTCAAAATTCGAAAGGCATCTGTAGTTGTTCAAACATACATTAAAAATCTGACAGGTGCCCTCAGTTCTTTATTATGTATTCATATGCTCTGTCTCTCAGGGATCATAATGTTAAAACTAAATACATGAGCACTTTGTTTATAAAGGACTCATAAATTGTTGCATTATTTTATAAATTACTGATATGTCATCAGGTAACTGATTCACTGAATCATGACTCATTTTTAAGAAGAACAAAAAAAATATTGTGTTAAATATCTGACTGCACGTTCATCAATTCGTGCGGATCATTTACCCTCGGTTTACATACTTCCCATTTTTTAAGTGCGTCTAACTTCATTCCTTTAAGGGCTAAATTCAAAATTTTCATAGTACATTCAGTACTACCTGCTGTATGTTTTGTGGATGGCAAATGATGGCCAAACCAAAAGCAGTCTTGATATTTTGTCTGATACGTTCTTCGTATCTAGTTATAAACTTCCGACCAGTTTCACCGACCAGTTTGGTGTATATGGAAACGCTCTCATGTTCCACATTGTAACCGGCTGGTGTGGCCGAGCGGTTCTAGGTGCTTCAGTTTGGCACCGCGCGACCGCTACGGTCACAGGTTCGAATCCTGTCTCGGGCATGGATATGTGTGATGTCCTTTGGTTGGTTAGATTTAAGTAGTTCTAAGTTCTAGGGGACTGATGACCTCAGCTGTCCCATAGTGATCAGAGCCATTTGAACCATTTGAACCGTTCCACATCGTAATGTATACTCACGAGGTACATAATACTTTTTTCACTTGTATAGTTTCATGCCTTAGTTTAAACCTCAATTATTAATTACAAGTATTTTGAGTTTGTTGATCTTGTTAGCAACACAATGTTGTAATTACGTAAATACTTGAAAAATCCTTGAAATCCAAACTAAAAAAAAAAAAAATAATGCCTAAATCGCGACGCGAATGTTGCTTCCAGCAAGATAGGGCAACTGCTCACACAACCAACGTCGTGATGCATATCTGAGAATTACATTCTCTAACCACGTACTTTCACGTCCCCCATGTCTCAGTATAACTAATCTTTTTCTGTGGGTACCTTAAATCGAGAGTATACGAAAACAAAGACTGAACGCTGGACGAGTTTAAAAGAGTTATATGTCAGTTAATCTCTGCCAAACCAAATAATTTTTTGACAGCATCAGTAGGAATCTTCAAGAGTGTAAAGCAAAGCATGGATACCACTAAGATAACATTATTTTCGAAAACCAAGACTTTGTTAAAACGGTGTGTATTAAATTACGTAATAGCAACTGAAACAATAAGACATTTTGCCGCACCCTGTACACATAAATGTCAGTTTTTATCCTTATATCACGTATATAATTACGATTTCTGTATCTGAAGAATATAAGATGTAAGTAGTTTCTTTCTTTTTTCATTTCTGTTTATTATATCCTCGAAAACGGTGCATGACGAAATGAAACACTAGCTTATGCAAAAGAGATTGGGTGATGGATTTTCTGAAGAAAAACCACTCAGAATCTAAATGAACATGTTGAGGCACACTCTCAGTTCGGATTTTCCCAAATACGCTTCCATAATCTTAACCACATCGTAATCTCACGCGGGTCGGTTTTATTATTATTTCGGTGCATTTTAAAATAAAGAGCAAGGAGAATCAACTGGTAATTTCTGTCAAAATGTGTGCTTCAGCTGTCACTTTCTGTTTCAGCCTTTCCTGATTTAGTTGAGTACACTTTTGGAGAATATGTCTGCTAATCGTGAAACTATAGCCCCAAAGAGCGCCTGTCAGTGTGATGTCGGTTATTCGTGGTCTACTTTCCATCCGCATACGGGCATTTACCCAGCAAACGAATCCCACGATAAGACGTTTCCCTTAACCTGTCAAACATTTCATGATAAGAACGAGGAGGAACGCTTTGACTTTGACGGTAAACGATATTTAGGAGGAAACAATTTGTGGACACTGAAACTCATCGCATGTGTGCAGGAAATATCTGAACGAAGGTCATAGGCGCCTGTTTGTTTTAAGAGTCCCAGTCTTGTACATCAGTACGTTTGTAACCAAACTCGATATTTTGAGAACTATTCACAGAAATACCACCACAAGACAGTTCTACTCTTTAGACACACTATCAGAATACATTCCAATGCAGGACAATATATTTTTGCCTCCACCCGCTCCCGCTTATATCCAACGATCCAAAATTTTAAGCCGGCCGTTTTGACCGTGCTGCTACGGTCGCAGGTTCGAATCCTGCCTCGGGTATGGATGTGTGTGATAGGTTTCTTAGGTTTAAGTAGTTCTAAGTCTAGGGGACTGATGACCTCAGATGTTAAGTTCCAAAGTGCTTACAGCCATTTTGAACCAAATTTTTAAAATACATTCTATTGTTAACCGGGTATGTGATTGAAGGTAGGGCATTTACCGGAAAAGTTTTACTGCCTAGAACTCTTTCTTTTTAAGCCACCCTACTTCTTGTTTGAGCATGCCCTCCCATTCTGCATTTCTTGAGTAAATCTTTCCATCTCTTCATTCTCAGCACAGCAAAAATTCGCATGTTTCGATGTTCTGGAAGAGGCAATTAAATGAAAACGAAATAGATGAAAAAAAGTAGGGAAACTGTTTCTTATTTCAGAAGTAATCGCCATAGTGAAATCTGTTGAATTTTAAAGAATACGCTAGTTCCGACGTTTGGAGAGGAAGACGGATTGTAGAATGCGCAAAAGAATTATGAAAGGCAGGTTGTCTTCCACCGGAAGGAGGGGCCAACCAAGACGTAGATGGCTGGACAATATGTCGGTCGACCGAACCAAGGTGGCGATCGGAGCATGGAAGAGAAAAGCAGAGAAATAAGATGTATGGATAAAGATTGTTGAGGCGGCCCATCAAGGGCCGTACTGCCAAAAAAGAAGAAGAATCCCTGTAACTGTTAATACACTTATCGCAAGGTGAGACAAGAAGGTCAAAGCCTTCATGGAAACTGTTTGCTGTTGCCTATAGAACCATGATTGTACCCATGCGTGTACCTCTTGGTCCAAAGTAAACAGACGGATACGAATGTCTTCATTCAAGGTTTCAAAAATATGGAAATCGCACGGGGACAGGTCGGAATTGTACGGACGATGTGTAACCGCTTCCCACTGGAACTTCGGCAGCGTTGTCGAAACAGCATGTGGGCTTGCCCACGTAAGGTTCGCTGGGAAACTTCTTACACTTCATCCTTACAGTCTCGATCTCTCGCCAAGCGATATCTATATTTTTGGAGCCCTGAAGAAAGACATTCGTTGCCGTCTGTTTGCTTCGGACGAAGAGGTGCGCGTCGGGGTGTAAACATGGTTATGTTGGCAACCGCAAACATTCTTCCGAGAAGACACTGACCGTCTTGTCACACACTGGGAGAAATGTACAAACAGTTATGGTGGTTACTTTTGCAGTAACGAACACTTTACTTGCTTTTATCATCTGTTTCGTTTTCATTTGACTGCCCCTTATAGCTCTTGTTGAAAGTAGGTCGTTAACATGTTAGCTTTCAAGTTCTTCATTCTTACACAAGTTCTGAGTTGCAAGTTTGTTGCAAAGAATTCTGGACGCTGTGTATCGATTGGTTAGCGTCTTACAGTCTTTGACTGGTAAAGTGTAGGTGTCTGCTAGACTATACTTTGGCGACAGTGTATACCAGGGCCGGCCAAACGCTGTACAGTGTGCAGACGTGCGGAAGTGCTGCACATGTGCGAAGCGAGCGACAGCGACATCTGTTATTAGACATGTGTCCTAAATGAACGGCGACGGCTCCACTTCCCTGTTTAGGTAGTACAAGCAAGAGCGTAACATACCCAGTCTCGTTTACCCCTGGTAACCGTAACCTTAGCAGAGAAGTACTGAGAAATGGCAGGTACTGTGAAAAAGAAAAGGACGGGAGATCTATGTTCTCAGTCGCTTAAAAATGACTGGGAACTGCAATTCTTTTTTGTAGCCGTTGGTGAAACCTCACAGTGTTTGCTATGCCGCCGAATAATAGGCGGCCAGCGTAAGTTTTCAATTGAAAGACACTACAATACATATCACAAAGACGAGTGTAGTGTACTCAACAGTGAAGTACGGCAAGCAAAATTAAATGTCCTTAAGAAAATGAATGAGACACATCAACTCGATTATCATTTCTCATGGCCAGTGATAACGTGTCTGGATTTATTCCTTTCATAACTAAAAATTATTGTTTACTAACTGTACATTATTGCCTCATTCTGCTCCATGTTACATTATTATGAGGAAAGTTGGTCATTAAACCGATTGTTCCAATGTATACTTACATTTAGGTTTTTTTCTTTTTTAATGTGTGAAGGGTTACGCTCAGCTGTAGTCGATAAAACGTAACATTCATCTAATTGTCGGTTATTATGCAGATTTCAGACAGAACTGATGAAAGACATAGCAATAATGGTACTGAAATAACAGGTGATCATCGAGAGGTCTGCGATTATCATTCTGTTCAAAGGTCAGTGAGACAGAAATTATGTGGGTGTAACTGAGGGCACCGAGAATTAGTTATAGGAAACCTTGCATTAGTTTAATGTTATTTGAAATCATGAATAAGGTTCGTTGGAAGTCGCTAAGTGCTCTCTTTCTTAAATACTAGATCAAAAACATTACGCATATTTACGTTGCGTCAGTCAAGCTGCCTTAATAAAAACTCACGGTTGTTAACTGTATTACTTGTCTTACTGGGCTAAATTGTTAACATAAAAGTAGACGTCTCAATGAGTAGACTGTGACAGTATTTTAAATGTTTAATACGCGAAATACCTTCCCATGGTTGGCTTGCAAGCTGTGGAAAGAGCACTAGAATGCGCCGGTACAGAGTATCCCAGCAAGTGGATAAAGCGACATCTGTGCGTAGAAACATGCACCACATGAACTCTGGCGGCTGCGGCATGCACGCTGTGACCCGGAAGTTGCACACGTGCAGCAGCACCGCATGCGTGCAGAATTTCTGGCCGGCCCTGGTGTATACGGACCAATCAGAGACCTGAGAGCGTCTGATTGCGTGTTTGCGAACCTCGTCCAATGGTGGAGAACGCACTTTAACTCGTTCTGTGTCCAGAGTCAGTCTGCTCGTTTCTGCTTGCGTTTGCTATGGAGGCCTGGTGTCGCAGCTTGCATACAGACACTGGGTATTTGAACTGAGGTTTATTTTCTGAAGGACATTCTCGTGCTATGAACTACGAGAATTATGGTGAGGTTGCAGCATGCATTTACAGCTTGCCGTAATATTTTGTTTGAACATTTTCAGGTCTGTAGATGTGCAGTAACTCTTGTTCAGACATAAGTTCCCTTGATGAAAACGACAGATTATGTCCCATGGTCGGGTACAGTATCGTTATTTCACTTGTTCATCCGTCAGATTAGCGTACGTGTTTCATCACATTGCCGCTGATACAAAGGTGTTCAGGTTTGCTAATGTGAATAGAGTCAGTGACAGCGCATCAGATAGCCTCCACATTTGCTCGCCGTCGAGTTTTCAGTCTCTCAGCGATGAACACTTGTGGAGACCACACTATTTACTATCACACTTATTCATGTCATGAGTAATGTTCTATTTGCAAGGCTGGTGTGACACAAGACTTGCATTGATGACTGATTTTATAACAGACAAGCTGCCAGAAACCGATAATTAATAACTAAATGTTTTCCAGTGCACAGTTTTCAGAACGGTTATTGTAATCACAAAAGATTGCGAACCTATGCTGGAGATTAAAAAAGGGCACTTTGTTATTCTCTTGCAGCTGGGAACGAGCATCTCGGAAACGACGGAGCTAGTCGGCTGTTGGTATGCTGCTGTCGTCAGATTTTATGGAAGGTGGTTGAAGGACGGCGAAATCACAAGTAGGCTTCAAGGCAGTAAGGCTGGCATGTCATTTCGATTTTTGTAAGTTACCGATGTGCAGGTCAGAGAGAGAGAGAGAGAGAGAGAGAGAGAGAGAGAGAGAGAGAGAGAGAGTGAGTTACGTTACCGTTAAACAATCTTTGGTCTTATTGTGGCACAGTCTTTGCCTCTGCGCAGTCTGATATATTTTTAGTTGAAGTGTGGTAGGTGATGGACGTATTGAGTAGAGCTGCGTTGCTTTGTCATTGTATCTGTTAGATGAAGATAGATTTATTATAAAGGACAGCAAGGATGAATATCATGTATGTATTGGAAGGCGAAAAGAATATCAATTTTGAATAATGTTTTTATTTCTGAAGAGTAGACGTTGGAGGTAAGACTACTGCACTGAGCAGCTAATTCGTTAGAATAATTATTGTCAGTTAACTTCCTCAGAGCTGAGAGGAAGACAACCCCATTCCCTGAATCACGCATCGCTATACGAGGGTTGGAACTTTAATAGTGGCAACTATTTACAGCTCGTACAAAACAGATACGTGTTTCAAAGTTTTACTGACCTTCAGATTAGTCACCAGCATTGTGTATAACCCGTTGCCAGCAATTTTGAAATCGTAGGATACTCTTAGCAGTGCCAGTTGTGTTGACAGTTCGAGAAGAGCGGTCTCTTGCCCGGAGAATTTGTAGCGGTTCTGAAGCGAATGCCGTGAAGCGTTCCCTTCAGTTTAGAAATCGTGTTGAACTTACGAGGGCTTAAGTCAGGGGAGTGTAGTAGGTGGTATACCACTTAGCAGCCCCATCAGTAACAGCTTGCTTGAGCATTGTCCTGCAAAAGGATGGTCAGGTCCTGCACAAAGTGACATCACTTTTGTCTCTAAGCTGGTCGTAGGTTGTTTTCCAAAAATGAACAGCGTAGTAAGAAGTGACGACACTTTCTGCAGGACCTTAGCATCATTTTGCAAGACAATGCTCAAGCACGTACAGTGCAAGCTGTTACTGATTTGTTTGACTGATGGGGCTGCTAAGTGCTATACCACCTACTGCACTCCACTGACTTAAGCCCTCGTAAGCTCGACTCGATTTCTGAACTGAAGGAAACGCTTCACGGCATTCGCTTCAGAGCTGCTACAAATTCGTCGGGCAATAGACCGCGCCGCTCGAACCGTCAACACAACTGGCACTGCTGAGAGTATCCTACGGCTTCCACATCGCTGGCAACGGGTTATACACAATGCTGGTGACTACTTTGAAGGTCAGTAAAACTTTAAACGCGTACCTATTTCGTACGAGCTGTAAATAAATAGTTGCCACTATTAAAGTTCCAACCATCGTATCAACTAATTAAGCAGTTTGGCTTTTTGTAGAAATCCTCTATTAACATTATACCGTTTTCAAATTCCTGTTCAGTTTGCTAAGAGTAGTATTGTTTAGACCAATATTATGTGTGAAGACCATGCAAAATTGTGCTCTGCCATTTTGAATAAGTTCTTCATTTTAAAATCATGTTTTGGAATATCATTTCATAACAGTATTTGCTCTCCCTGTCCCACTGTTTAAATAAGATTTATCATTACGCATTACCAAGTTGCGCCATATGGTATGCAACAGTTTGAATTGTTTCGAAATTTTATTTAGAAACATAAATCTAGCTTAGCCGCTGCCTGCTTTGATGATTGCTGCTGTACTTTACAGAAATCTGCAACAATGTTGTCAAGACGCGAGGTAAGTGGAAACTTTGATTAGGCCCAGATAGTTGTTTTACTTCAGTTGGGCGTTTAATATAAAGGCAAACTATGTTCCGACCAGTTACAGTTCAATTTAGATTAGGTTCTGTTTAGTCGAATGTTAGCATATGATTGTAAGATGGATAACAATTTGTGGGTACATACACTCCTGGAAATTGAAATAAGAACACCGTGAATTCATTGTCCCAGGAAGGGGAAACTTTATTGACACATTCCTGGGGTCAGATACATCACATGATCACACTGACAGAACCACAGGCACATAGACACAGGCAACAGAGCATGCACAATGTCGGCACTAGTACAGTGTATATCCACCTTTCGCAGCAATGCAGGCTGCTATTCTCCCATGGAGACGATCGTAGAGATGCTGGATGCAGTCCTGTGGAACGGCTTGCCATGCCATTTCCACCTGGCGCCTCAGTTGGACCAGCGTTCGGGCTGGACGTGCAGACCGCGTGAGACGACGCTTCATCCAGTCCCAAACATGCTCAATGGGGGACAGATCCGGAGATCTTGCTGGCCAGGGTAGTTGACTTACACCTTCTAGAGCACGTTGGGTGGCACGGGATACATGCGGACGTGCATTGTCCTGTTGGAACAGCACGTTCCCTTGCCGGTCTAGGAATGGTAGAACGATGGGTTCGATGACGGTTTGGATGTACCGTGCACTATTCAGTGTCCCCTCGACGATCACCAGTGGTGTACGGCCAGTGTAGGAGATCGCTCCCCACACCATGATGCCGAGTGTTGGCCCTGTGTGCCTCGGTCGTATGCAGTCCTGATTGTGGCGCTCACCTGCACGGCGCCAAACACGCATACGACCATCATTGGCACCAAGGCAGAAGCGACTCTCATCGCTGAAGACGACACGTCTCCATTCGTCCCTCCATTCACGCCTGTCGCGACACCACTGGAGGCGGGCTGCACGATGTTGGGGCGTGAGCGGAAGACGGCCTAACGGTGTGCGGGACCGTAGCCCAGCTTCATGGAGACGGTTGCGAATGGTCCTCGCCGATACCCCAGGAGCAACAGTGTCCCTAATTTGCTGGGAAGTGGCGATGCGGTCCCCTACGGCACTGCGTAGGATCCTACGGTCTTGGCGTGCATCCGTGCGTCGCTGCGGTCCGGTCCCAGGTCGACGGTCACGTGCACCTTCCGCCGACCACTGGCGACAACATCGATGTACTGTGGAGACCTCACGCCCCACGTGTTGAGCAATTCGGCGGTACGTCCACCCGGCCTCCCGCATGCCCACTATACGCCCTCGCTCAAAGTCCGTCAACTGCACATACGGTTCACGTCCACGCTGTCGCGGCATGCTACCAGTGTTAAAGACTGCGATGGAGCTCCGTATGCCACGGCAAACTGGCTGACACTGACGGCGGCGGTGCACAAATGCTGCGCAGCTAGCGCCATTCGACGGCCAACACCGCGGTTCCTGGTGTGTCCGCTGTGCCGTGCGTGTGATCATTGCTTGTACAGCCCTCTCGCAGTGTCCGGAGCAAGTATGGTGGGTCTGACACACCGGTGTCAATGTGTTCTTTTTTCTATTTCCAGGAGTGTAGTTTTGGTAATACGTAGACTTTTTATAGATTAGGAGGTAAACTTGGTGTAAATTTAATACAGAAACATATAATGGGGGATTTACAAGGTGTTGGACATCGATACCTCATTTCAGAACATGGAAGTTAGAGGCTTGCACACTCTGTAGAGCCGGCCGGTGTGACCAACCGGTTGTAGACGTTTCAGTCCAGAACCACGCTGCTGCTGCGGTCGCAGGTTCGAATCCTGCCTCGGGCATGGATGTGTGTGATGTCCTTAGGTTAGTTAGGTTTAAGTAGTTCTAAGTCTAGGGTACTGATGACCTCAGATGTTAAGTCCCATAGTGCTTAGAGCCATTTGCACCATTTCATTTGAATACTCGGTAAAACAGGTGGCGATCTGTAGTACATCTGACAACGGAGTACTGTGCTGATGCTGGAACAAATGTTTCGGAAAACGTTGTCCAGTGCACATTGTGCAGTGTGGAATTCTGCAGCAGATGATCATGAGATCCAACGACATTGTCAATCACGATTGCAGTTGGAACGATGTCATCGGTATCTGACTGCGGATCAATAGCTACGAGCCGACTGATCGGATGAATCATGTTTCTTGTTGTGCCAAAAACATCGTCGTATCCGCATATAGTTGGTTGGTTGACTGGTTCAGGGGATGGGACCCAACAGCGAGGTCATCGGTCCCTTCGGAAGAGGGGAGGATGGGGAAGGAATCGGTCGTGTCCTTTCACAGGTACCATCCCAGCATTTACCTGAAGCGATTTAGGGAAATCATGGAAAACCTAAATCAGGATGGCCGGACGTGGGTGTGAACCGTCGTCCTCCCGAATGCGAGACCAGTGTGCTAACCACTGCGCCACCTCGCTTGGCGTGACCGAATATAATGTCATCGATGCGAACGGCTTCTCGAAAGATACGGTGGGCCTCGGACTCTGGCCAGTGGATTCATTGGGATCTTTGGTTGTAATCAAAGGCACCGTCGTAGCTGTCGATTACGTAAATATTATTGCCGATCACCTGAATCTTTTCGTGCATGATATCTTCACCGAGGGCTGTGGCGTCTTCTAGCAGGTAACTGTCCATTTCATAGTGCAGGCTCGTGCTACAGTGGTTTGAGGAGCATGATGCTGAACTGAAGTTACCATCAGCTTCGTGTGATCTGAACTGCTATGGATGACATCTGGGATGCTACGTCAGAATCGCACCTGTGTGGCATTACAAAGTTAGATCAACATACTCTTAAGAAGATGGCCATTAGGTTTTGCCTCGTCTATGTATTTTTAGCTGTCCTTTTGCGGGCTGTAGCTGATGTATGTAACCAATGGCCTCTACTCCTGCTCTTACCGTCATGACTTGAATCTGCTGCTTCAAGGGAAATGAAGAGCTACACACAAGTTTGAAAAGACAATTTACGTATATTTGTTCGCAAAGTTAATCGATGAGTTTCCATCCAGCGACATACTTCCAATTTCCACAGTTGTCGGAAGCTGTTGCGCCGCCCGGAAATTGCAAATATCTGTCTGACTTCAGGCAACTGCCTTTGGACTCAAACGTTAAATGGAAACAGTTGTATCACATCTGCACACAAGACATAGGAATGTAGTTACTGTTTCTCGTTGACGAGCATTTAACAATATGGGGTACTGACTCCACATCTCTGCTCCCAAGTATTTGTGTATGAGCTGTCATTACGAAGTCAGGGAAAATCAGTTGTTTGAGTGCTGCTTAATTTTGGACAATAAAACAATGTGTTACGGTTCAAGGCTGCCTGTTTGTTAACACTGATGGAATACTTTTGGGCAGAAATATGATCAACTATGTGCCGGCTTGAAACTGGAACCTTTCTCGCGAAATAACCTCCCATTTTAGCCACCTGAACATATTTATCTGACCGTGTCCGAACTCAATCCAGTCGTTACCACACTCGTTTGCTATCTGTCACCAAAGACGCTGTCATACTGTACTGCGGGTCTAGGCAGCGAACTTGAGATTAAGGTATAAGCGATCCATCGGTTGTCGTTTTATCGAACTACTCCAGCAGCTACGTGGATTAAGAGCATTTTGGAAAATCTAAACCACTCTGATTGTTCGTTGGACCTGACATCGTCGGCTGAGAAAGACATAGCGCTCTCTATTGTTATAAATTTTAATGGCGCAATAAAATTTAATTACAACTTGATGCTTGGAAGTTCTGTTGACTAACAACCATCATGCTTACACTAGAACTAGCATAAAAGTATAGTCTTGATCCCAACACCATCGTTGCTAAATGTAGCTTGTCAATATTTAAAGGCTGATCAAAGCATAACTATTTGCGTATAAAACCAACGAGAGAAAGTCTTGAACAGAAGAAAAATTCAGCTTTCTTGATTCAAAAACTTTACCAACAGCCGTGTCTTTTGGTTTATTATATTTTATATCTCACATGCTACCAGTTTCGGCAACTCACTATTGCCATCTTCAGGCCCCATACGTTATTATCGTATTAAAAGTCTTATCGAATGGTGCCATAAAACTGAAATCGTAAATCCGATCGTTATCCAACAGATTTCTGTGAACGGGTGACACTGACTGAGCCTACATACAGTCCTAGAAACGTGTTCAATCACCCATGAACTATTTCGCCAAGGAGAAGTATTATTGCCTTATCTGTTTTACCATACGTAAATTACATTTGAAAGTTCCTTCCAGCGACACATGTTGGCCGTGTGATAACTCTTACACAAAATTAACGACGGGCTTACATCGACATTCTAATCTTCAGGCGTATGCTTCACACCAATGTAGGTTCTTTCTTTTATGTTCTATTTTGTTTATGGCTGATATCATCTCAAGATTATTTAGCAATAAATATTGTATCTGAAACCTGATAGTCAAGGGAAGGCAGAATTCGGTTCAAATGGCTCTGAGCACTATGGGACTTAACTGCTGAGGTCATCAGTCCCCTAGAACTTAGAAATACTTAAACCTACCTAACCTAAGGACATCACACACATCCATGCCCGAGGCAGGATTCGAACCTGCGACCGCAGCGGCAGGATTCGGTTAAGATTGTGGACGGGGCTGTGATTAGTTACTATTGGTTGCCTTTTACATTTACACACAATTTATTTTAAACCAGTAATTCCAGACTCAAAAATAAATAAAACCACACGTTATTAATGAAGGAATAAACAACTGTGTAAATAATAGTGTTTTGGCTCTGAGCACTATGGGACTCAACATCTATGGTCATCAGTCCCCCTAGAACTTAGAACTACTTAAACCTAACTAACCTAAGGACAGCACACAACATCCAGTCATCACGAGGCAGAGAAAATCCCTGACCCCGCCGGGAATCGAACCCGGGAACTCGGGCGTGGGAAGCGAGAACGCTACCGCACGACCACGAGCTGCGGACTAATAGTGTTTTCAGTGAGTTACAATTTAGCAAGTCACCATTGAATACAGATAAAGCAGATAATATTTTAAAAGCAAGCCACTGTGATCTGGGTAGAATGCCTTACACGCCAGGAATGGCAATAAATTAAGAATTGTTTAAAACTCGCTGCAACTTACAAATTACAGGTATTGAAATATTAAAGTCGCCACAAACACAGCTGAAGGCTTCAGACGCCAGAATGGCAGTAAATAAAGTTTTAAAGGCTTACTGCGTAAATACAACTACCAAATTATAATTTTAAGGGAAGCGACCACAATCACGGCTGAAGGCCTTACGCGCCAGGAATGCCAATAAATTAAGAATTGTTTAAGAACTCGCTGCAACTTACAACTTACAGGTATTGAAATACTAAAGGTAAGTCGCCACAAACACAGCAGAAGGCATGGACTGAAGGAGCGTTACACTGAACTACTGGCCATCAGACCACCTTTTAGGACACACATGTCTTACAAGAACCAGGGGGCCACAGACGGTGCTCCAGGAATCGACCTCTGAGGAGGTCCGGCAACAAACACTTTCGCGAGCGATGAGATAGGCGGCGAAGAGTTGCATTCATTTCACAAGATGGTAACTCAGACTAGTGGCAGTCTAACGAATTACTAATGACAATCTTGCTGAAGCTACCTGACGTGCGACAAACCAAAAGCAACGATGGAACAATACGCCAAAGCCGGAAGCACTCCACTCGCTGCTCTTCGCCTCGGCAACACTACGAGCAGCAACACGAAGTCACTGGAGAACCGCGAGATATGACAATGGTGGAGGTTTCTCTATTTGGATTGAAATGCACTCATCTTAAAGCTTGCTGGATCCGGTTTACGACGAGGTCGTACACCCTCGTGACCAAAGCTCTTCCATCAAGCAGTCCATGCGTGCCGCCAGCGGTCCCGGCGTGGTCTTGCAGTGCGCGGACCTGGCTCCTCCTGAGTCCCTAACCGAACTGGCCCACTCACACGACCCGGAGAAACAACGACGTCGCCCCAAAGATAGGGCAACAGTTACTACATATCGATAACCGCCGTTGCTGCCACTAGCGGACAGGCCACGATTGCGAAACGAGTGGCGCCAGTCAACACGAAAAGAAGACAAACAACCGCAACCATGCCAACAAGACGATACTGTCTGGCCTCCAACAGAGGGCGGAAACCTACAAACAGCACCAACGCGAGCCGCAGCACGGCTCAATATCTATGAGGACAGTATAAAATAATTTTCAATCATTATGATTTCTCTCTATATAAGATTTTATGCACTGTCGAAAAAAAAAATAGCAACAGCCAGAAGGACTGTCTTCAGTGGAACCATTCTATAATACATGCATACTGAAGGGTTGCAGTTATAGGTATTCATCTGTCATGGTCATCGGCAATCAGATACCGCTCAGGATTCCTGTGTTTTGACGCTGCAGGCGATAACTGTGCTGAGATTAGAGGTGAACAGTGTTCGCAACATTCATTCTCGGGTAAACCATGCCCTGTCGAAGAGTGCTTCCTCCTGTTCAACAGCTTCAGCCATTTGAACGGAGTCACAGTCAGGGCCTGCGGGAAGCTGTATGGGCGTATAGACCGCCTGATGCGCATTTCGACCACAATGTATTGATGTGTGTGGCTGCTTTCAACAGTGATCTGTGAAAGATTCCCACACCAGTAGGCTGTGTTCTGGACGACTGCATAGTACAGACGCACGTCAATATCGACGCACTGTGCTAGCAGCGGTGGTCTACTGGATATCTCCAGGGACGAAATCCAGGATGCGTCATGAGGGACCACTGGGAACCGCTTCCTCCTGGCAGGATTGAGACCACATGTGCCTCTGGTCGGGCTACCACTGACACCACCAACCATGGCTACTTGGGTGTAGTGAAAGAGTTGACTGGAGAATCTTCAGTGATAAGAATAGGTTCACCCTATATGCGAGTGATGGACATACATGAGTATGGTCTATTCCAGAGCGCATTCGTCCATGACGCACAGGTCTCATGCCAGGCTTCATCGTGTCAGGGGGACATGATTATAACTTGCGGTCACATTTGGTGCTTCTGCAGGTTCAGATAACCAGTGACTGTTACATTGCACAGTGATACTGCCATTTCTTCGCCAGGAAGGTGATGGGCCTTTTCAACAGGACAATGCAAGTCTCTCGTATACGTCTGCTGTGACGCAACGTGCTCTTCATGGTGCACAACTGCCATGGCCAGCAAGATCACTAGGTCTCTCGAGATAAACGCATACAGGACATGATTAGGTGTGAACGTGCTCGTTCTCCAGGGTCTGCTAGAATCACTGCCGAATTGCACAAATGATACATGATGCTTGAGACAGTCTATCGCAGATTGCCATTCGGCACCTTTATGATCGTTTGCATTTGTTAACATAACGACAAAGCCTGCAGAGCCTGGCCTGGTCTCGTGACCGAATCGGTTGGGCCCTAGACGGCTGGAGAACCGTGGCCTGGACAGATGAATCCCGATTTCAGTTAGTAAGAGCTAATGGTAGGGTTCAAGTGTAGTGCAGACCTCCACGGAGCCATGACTCAAGTTGTCAACAAGGCACTGTGGAAACTGGTGGTGGGTCCGTAATGGTGTAGGCTGTGTTTACATGGAATGGACTGGGTCCTATGGTCCAACTGAACCGATCATTGACTGGAAATGGTTACGTTCATCTACTTGGAGACCATTTGCAGTCGTTCATGGACTTCATGTTCCCAAACAACGATGGAATTTTTATGGACGACAGTGCACTATGTCACTGGTCGTCAGTTGTTCAGAACTGTTATGAAGAACATTCTGGAAGATCCGAGTGAATGGTTAGGTCACCTAGACCCCCCGAGATGAATCCCATCAAACATTTAAGGTAAATAATTTAGAGGTCAGTTCGTGCGCAAAATGCTGCACCAGCAACACTTTCTCAATTATGGACGACTGTAGACACAGCATGGCTCTGTATTTGTTCAGGGGAGCTCCAACGACATATTGAGTCCATACCGAGTCAAGTTAATGCACTACGGCGGGCATAAGCATTCCGACACGATATTAGGGGGTATCCCATGGTTTTTGTCTCCTCAGTGTATTTTGTTCACTAAACGATAGAGTGGATCTATATTTATTTATTTATTTATTTATGCATTTATTTTACCTGGCAAGATTAGGGCCTTCAGGCCCTCTCTTACACCTAACCAGGCATACTCAGATTCAACAAATTTCAGTGTCTACAGAAAATTAGGACATATAACATGTTATACAGTATTAATGTTAAAGAAAAAAAAAATGCCTTCTGGAAGTCAATGAACAATATGCAACATGTGGCTCCTTAACCAACGCTCAGTTTTCGAATGTTCCTCGCATACCTCAAAACCGATGAGTCATTCTTCGTTTCAGACACATAGGAAGCTTAGTTTTCAAAAGAAAGGAACATTGTGGTTAATGGAAATGGAAATGCCGTGTGGCTAGGGCCTCCCGTCGAGTAGACCGTTCGCCTAGTGTAAGTCTTTCGAGTTGACGCCACGTCGGCGACTTGCGTGTCGATGGGGATGAAATGATGATGATAAGGACGGCTCAACACCCAGTCCCTGAGCGGAGAAAATCTCCGACCCAGCCGGGAATCGAACCCGGGCCGTTTGGTATGACATTCCGTCGCGCTGACCACTCAGCTACCAGGGGCGGAGATTGGGGTTAACGTCTTGTCGACAGTGAGGTCATTACATACGGAGCACAAGCTTGGACTGTGCCAAGGACAGGAAAGGAAATCCTCCGTGGCCTTTCAAAGGAACCATCTCGGCATTTGTGTGGACTGATTTAGGGAAATCACAGAAGACCTAAATCAGGATGGCCAGATGTGGATTTGAACCGACGTCCTCCAAAATGCGAGTACAGTGTGCTAACCACTGCGCCACCTCGTCGGTAGCTTAGTTTTCGAAATTATGTACCTTAGCAAAGTCACTTTAGGCGACTGCTGCCTTAGCCCAACAACGCCAAATTTCGGCGCACAGTCCTAACGGATACGCTCATCGTTACGTCCCGTATTGATTTCTGCGGTTACTTCAAGCAGTGTTGCTTGTCTGATAGCACTGACAACTCAATGCAAACGCCGCTGCTCTCAGCCTTTAAGTGAGAACCGTCAGCTGCTGGACTGCCCGCAGTGAGACGTACTGCCTGAAATTTGGTATTCTCGGCACACTATTTTCACTATGGACCTCGGAATACCGGATTCTCAACGATTTCCGAAACGGAATGTCCCATGCGTGTAGTTGCAACAACCATTCTGCGTTCAGAGTCTGCAAATTCCCATCCTGCGACCATAATCATTTCTAAGCCTTTTCAAATGACTCACCCGAGTACAAATGACAGTTCCGCCAGTGCACTGCCCTTTTATTCCTTGTGTACGCAATACTACCGGCCTCTGTACACGTGCATATCGCTATCCTATGCATTCTATCACTTCAGTGTAGGTGTTTGCCTAGTATCAGACTAGATTTGTGATTAGATGTAAAATTTATTTCCAGATAGTACACAACATTCCGTTCTGAACGGAACAAAATGGTTCAAATGGCTCTATGCACTATGGGACTTAACATCTGAGGTCATCGGTCCCTTAGACTTAGAACTACTTAAACCTAACTAACCTAAGGATATCACACACATCCATACCCGAGACAGGATTCGAACCTGCGACCGTAGCAGCAGCGCGGTTCCGGACTGAAGCGCCTATAACCGCTCGGCCACAGTGGCTGGCCGGAACAAAATCGACAGATGTGAAGGTAATTCCTGGATACACCAAGGAAACGATATAGGACAATCTAGTGTATATCGCGAACTATTCGAGGTCGAAGCTCGTGTCTACGGGAAGTCTGTAGTGTCAGATGGCTGCAGTGACATTCAGGAAGGCCTGCAAAGAATCTACAGCTGGTGCATGGACATGCAATTGACTGAACGTAAACAAATGTAGCGTATTCCGCGTAAATAGGCGAAGAGATCCACTACTGTTCGATTACACTACTGGGGACAAATCACCGAAAAGGGGAACTACCGTAAAATTCCTGAGAGTGATCATAGGGTGTGACCTAAAGTGGAATGAACACATAAAACAACTACCGTATTTTACGGACTGTAAGACGTACTTTTTTCTTCGAAAAATGGCCTCCAAAATTCAAGAAGGTGTTATACTCGAAACTAATACAAAAATGTCCAGCGTTTGATTTAAAATACCCGCCACTCTTAAAAATGGTCATATATTCGATGGCGCGGGAAACCTATCTCTGGCAACATTGGATTCAACTGGCTGCAGCAACGCACCGATGCGACGAACATCGGATTCACAAGTTTGCTAACACTGTCTCCTTCACGCCCCACCATCATAAACCCAGAACAATGTCTAGCCTATGATGCGTCACTGCAGTCTACGGTACCACTGAACTTGCATTGAAAGTAACAGTACAATATTTTTGTTAATAGCTAGTTTAGTAATGGGAAAAAGTAAAAGGTATACGTATGATGCGGGCTATAAATTGAAAGTAATAGCAAATGCAGAAGAGCATGGAAACAGAGCAGCTGCGCGGCTTCACCTACAGGAAAAACCCATTCGCTACTGGCGGGCTAGTAAAGAAGACGTGAAAATAATGAGGAAGACTAAATGTGCAAATAGAGGACTGAATGCAAAATGATTCGAGGACGCCGTCAAAATGACATTGGAATTAATAGAAAAATGACTCAAATACACGCTCGTAAGCTAGCGCTACAGTGGAATTTAACAGCCTAGGGGTGGAGTTGGTTGGTACTACAGGTTTATGAAGCCTCAAGCACGTGGCATGCGAACCAAAACTAAAATATCTCAGAAAATCACACAAAAGTATGAAGAGAAAATATTATCTTTCCATCGCTTTATTATTCAACACTGAAAGAAAACGAGTGTGGAAATAAATCAAACATGGGCAAAGCTCCTCTGGCATTTGCTGTGCCGAGTAGCAGTACTGTTGCCATGAAAGGTGCTGAAACTCTTTAACTATTCAAACAACTGGATATGAAATTACATTGTTGTCGCTTCATGTTGTTCTGGTGGTACTAAACGTAATCCATCGATTATTTTCAAACGCAAAACAATGCCAAAAGCTTCTGAAATACCAACGGTGTTGTTCACGTGCATGGCAAGTGTTGGATGGACGAGGCTGATATGAAATTATCGATTAACAGAGTGTGGGAAAGAAGAAAAGGTGCATTATTGAAGAAGAGTTCTCTTCTGGTGCTAGATTAGTTTAGTAGTCGTTTAAAAAATTCTGTGGGACAGAAATTGAGACAGGGAAATTCATAGCTTGCTGTTATTCATGGAGGACTTTTTTAACAATTGCAACCTCCTGATGTCTCGATAAATAAACCATTTAAAGTGTGTACGAGAGAGGAATGGAAAAAATGGCTGATGGAAGAAACCAATATGAATTCAGGCCGAGTTGGGCTTCAAAACTACCTACAGTCAAACAAGAGTGTCAGTGGTTAAAACTGTCGAGGTCTAGAGTGAAATAAGACATCATTTTCAAATCTTTCTAGCAGTGCGGTAGAAGTAACGCTCTCGATGGCAGTGAAGATAATGTTATATATGAAGAGGACAACGATGATGACGAAGAGGAAGAAGAAGAGGAAGAAGAAGAAGAAGAAGAAGAAAGTTCAGATGATGATTTTCAGGGATTTTAAAGACCAGTCCGGTTTTATAAACTAAGATTTTTTTTTAGTCTGTCCTTACTATCTAATAATAAAAATGGTGTAAATATTTTTTTAAAATGAACTACTTAAATTAAGGTGCATCTTATAATCCGTAAAATACTGTAGTAGGAAAGGCCAGTCAGAGGAGCACTTGCATCCAACGTCTTTAGTTATGTGTTGAATACACTGCAGTGTCTGTCTTCCCACACGGTTTTTATCCTCTACAGTTCACTAACCTAGGCTATTAGTCAACCTAACGTTCAACGTGCTTATATAGCACAATATATCACGCTTAGATTCTTCTTCTTTTCCCATTTTCCCACAGTCCATGTTTCTCTTCCATACAAGGCTGTGCACGAAACGTACAATCTCAGAAATTTTTCCTCGCGTTAATGGCTCTGTTTGTTATTAGTCGGCTACTTTTGGACAAGAAGTCCTCCTCGTTTCGTCCGTCGTGTTATTTTGCATCCTTTATTTTCCTTAACTCCGTCTACTTCGTGATCTCGAATTTTTGTGTTATTGCTGATCTCCCTCTTGTTACTGCACCTTACTGTAGTCTTTGTCCGGTTTACTCTTAATTCGCGGTGTGTGATCAATGACTTCCCATTACATTTAGAGGGTTCTGCAATTCTTCCTCATTCTCTCAGACGATAGCAATGTTATCACTGAACCTTATCACTGAGAGCTTTTCACCCTGTATTTTAATCTCACTTATGAACCTTTCTTTTATTTCCGTCGTTGCTAGTCGGACGTATAGATAGGATAGCGGGGACGAAATTACAACATCATTGTCGTATAACGTTTCTCACCCGACCACTTCGTTCTTGATCTTTCATTCTTATTTTTCGCTCTTGATTTCTGTACATATTATATACGGGAATCATTTCAAAAGTCCTGCACACAGTGCATGTACGACCGTTACAGTGGCGCGATCAAGTTGAAGTTCCTGTCAGTTGTGAGCGAAACGTTAGGCGTGACGGCCGTATAAGTGGTGGCTGGTTTGCGTGGCTGTGTTGTGGGTAACTCAGTTTTAAAATGAAAGCTGAAACCGACTCGGGTCGGATTATATGTAGTGACCACCGTTCCTACGAGCGCTCATCAAAATCAAATCTTTATGTGGAAAGAACCCAACAGAAATGTTCGGTTTTGAGAAAGGTGTGTGTGGGAATGCTGTAGTGGGCCACAGTCCAATATTCTGGTGGTCAGTTCGCTTTCGTGAGGTCGGGTAAGCACTGAAAACAACCCAAGAAGTGGGTCATCAACTGCAACAGACTACATCTCTCAGGTTATTGTTACCGAAATTTTCGGAGGGGATGGACGAAAAACATGTTAGGACATTGCATATGAGGTCAGAATATCTGTCACTTCAATTTACAAAATCCTAATTGGAAAGTTAAAGACGAGAAAAGTTGCTGCTAGATGAGTTCTGCATAATATCGCAAAACTTTCGGAATTGCTTCAATGATATCGATCAGAAGGAGAACAGTTTCAGAAAAGGATTGTTGCACTTGATGAAACCTGGATATGAGATTCTGAACCAGAACTGAAGTCTGAGTCGTCACAATTGTAAAGTTCCGATTGTCCATGCCTGAAAAATTTCCGACGCTAACGATCAAAGGTGAAACTGATAATGTTCTTTGCGTATGAAATGAGTGGAGCCATAGCTACAAAAATGTTCAAATGTGTGTGAAGTCTTATGGGACTTAACTGCTAAGGTCATCAGTCCCTAAGCTTACACACTACTTAACCTAAATTGTCCTAAGGACAAACACACACACCCATGCCTGAGGGAGGGCTCGAACCTCCGCCGGGCCCAGCCGCACAGTCCATGACTGCAGCGCCTGAGACCGCTCGGCTAATCACGCGCGGCCATAGCTACAAACAGTGTCCCAGGGGACTTCTGTAACAGAAATGAACTACAAAATGTTACTGGAAAATGTTTTGCACCCGAAAATTCGTCATGAAAGCCAGACATCTTACGGCTGCCGTCTTCATTTTGCACAATAATGCAGGACATCATATTGCCAGCCGGCCGCTGCGACCGAGCGGTTCTAGCCGCTTCAGTCTGGAACCGCGCGACCGCTACGGTCACAGGTTCGAATCCTGCCTCGGACATGGATGTGTATGATGTCCTTAGGTTAGTTAGGTTTAAGTAGTTCTAAGTTCTAGGGGACTGATGACCTCAGATGTTAAGTCCCATGGTGCTCAGAGCCATTTGAACCATTTGAACCTCATATTGCCCTACCAGTGAGAGAAACACTCGACAAATATGGATGGGAAACACCTATCCACCCACCATACTGTCCTGCGCGAGCCCACCAAACTTTGTTTCCAAAATTGAAGAAACAACTCTGTGGGAAACACTGATGCGACTCGAGTAATCAGGCAGCACAACAATGAAGGTGCCCTATCCGCGGTACAGAAGTTGCCAAAACGTTGGGAAGCAGTCATAAGCAAGAATGGATATTATAATGAAGACCTTTAAGGGTATTTTGTAAAATAAATTGTTTTCTTCAATTTTACTTTACAGGGCGCAGAACTTCTGAAATGAATCTGTCATTCCCAATAGCTTTCGCCCGTTTTCTTGAGAATTTCACACCTCTTGTGCCATTTTACATTGTCGAACTATTTTATAGTTCGACAAATGCTATGAAAGTCACCTGATTTTTCTTAACTCTTGCTTCAGTTATTAACCGCAACGTCGAAAATGCCCCCCCCCCCCCTTGTGTCTTTCTATCTATATCCGAATCCCGCTCCAGTTACTGCCGGGTCTGGGTGCTCACGAGTCCTCTCCATTTGGCTCGGTCCTCGCACCACTTTTCTTCCTCCACTTGCTGCCAGGCCACACCTCTCCTTTCTACAGATATTCTCACTCCCATTTTCCACAGTGTTCTTGGGTGCCCTCTAGGCCTTTTCCCATCCATCTTTAGTTCTTCCATAATTTTGGGGAGTCTCTGCCCATGCATCCTCTCAACATGTTCATACCATCTTAATCCCTTTCTTTCAATTTCTTCTCTCATACTTTCTTGTTTGAGGTCCTTTCTATTCTCTACATTCCTTACTCTGTCCATTACTGTTTTTCCCTTAACTGCTCTGAGAAATTTCATTTCCCCTGCTTGCAGTCTGCTCCAGTCTCTTTCTGTCACTGTCCATGTTTCTCCACCATAGGTGACAGTAGGGATGTAATAATTCTTATACATAAGGAGTTTTGCTCTTTCTGAAACTTCATTATTCCAAATCAGGTGTTTTATTGTTTGGTAGAAGCTGCCTCCCTCCTGTAACTTCCTATTAATTTCGTTAGTTATTTTTCCATCCCTAGATATTTCACTTCCTAGACAAGTGAAACTTTCTACCACTTTGAGGGGTTTTCCATTCAAGGTAATATTTCCGTTGATTCATTTCTCTCTTCCAAATACTATTACTTCACTCTTATCTTTATTTATTTTTACTCCATACCTTTTCATTATTTCCTTCCACGCATCAAGCTGTAACTGTACATCTACCTACTCATCACCCCATATTACCGTATCATCTGCAAAAATCATCTTTTTGTCTTTTTCTTTTACTATATCTTTAACTGCCCTATTCATTCCCTCCATCACAACATTAAAAAGTGCAGGAGATAGAATACTTCCTTGCTTAAATCCTTGTCTTATTTCGAAGTATTCAGAGTTCCCCAATGGTGTTCTAATTCTACAACTGTGTCCTCTGTACATTGTCTTTATAACATTAATATATCCATCTTCTATATCTATCTTCTTCATTTCTTCCCAGAGTCTTTCCCTGTCAACTGAATCATATGCCTTTTCTTTACCTTCCCTAAATCAAAATTAATAGTCATCTAAAAGATCTGCAGTTTTCTTTTTCACTATTCTGAATATTATTCTTGTCAGCGACTTGGGTGCAAGAGTTGTTAGTCTGACTATTGTTATGATAAAGACAGTGCGAATGCCCTCAGAAACACGTGTAGTTAGTTGCTAGACGACTGGTGTCGGCAGTGGATGACGCGGTGCTACAGCCCGTGGCAGCAGTGAGCGACCGCAGAGGCCGACAGGACCTGTCCCACTCCACACGCTGCTTGTGGGGCCATGTTCACGGCCGCAACTTTCGCCCAGCAACTGGAGTGCGTTTCCCTCGCTACTGCTGCTTGCAGACTTTCTCTGCGAGGTACGTGGCTACACGCAGAAGCGCAGCTCCGGAAGTGTCAAACACATACGTCCTGTTTCTACGCTGCACGCTTTGTAAGCATTTTCATGTGTATAACATTACGGCAGATGATACAACCTATCTACAGAATGAAGAAAAACTCGCGCACTTGAACTTCGCAGCACGATTCCTCACATTCTGGCAATACAAAAATGTCTGTCATAAAAATTTCGTCCTGCGCGTATTTCGGCCAGTAAATTGGCACCAAAGATTGGCAATCTGACAACACTGTAATCACATGTGCGATAACTACCTCTGTCAGCTGGTGTCCTGATGCTGTACAGCTGGTGCAGTGGACTGAATTTTGGGCTAACATGCAGGAGGTTGAGGGTTCGATTTTGGGTCGAGGATCGTTTGTTTTTATTTGCTAAACACAGTCTGCCTGGTACGGTATCTGGCGTCTCAATCGTCATGCAGAGATTACAGTGCGTCTTCTACAGAACATATGCTGTTATGTATTACGAACACCGAAATGGAAGTGCAATGGTTTTCATTGGTCCGCTTTTAAAGTAGGCTTTTGCACGTCGTGGACGCGAAATATTCGCGCCACTGCATCTACTAGATTCCAAACCTGTTTTCTGTGTACCCTCCCCCAATGGTCCCATCGAAATTATTTGGGAAGCACGTTGCTAGCCCTACTGGTGACATAAGGCCGTAACGAAATATAATGTACCTGAACGTGCCAACAATAATAGTTGGCTTGTAAATTATAGATTGCAGCGATCAGTCGTCCTTTGTAGATTTTATTATGCATATCTAGATTCGGCTAGAAGCTAGCCATTCTCAATGCACTGTTATTTTCGCTCAAAGTATGTAAGCCACTGTTGATTGGACTTCACCCACAGTTCATTGAATACTACTCATTCAATGAACTGTGGGTGAAGGACAATCAACAGGGAGAATGGCTAGCTTCTAGCCGAAACATAGATCTGCAAAATAAAATTTAAAAAGGACAATTGATTGCTGCAATCTATAATTTAGAAGTCAATATAACAGTCGCTGATCGATGGGACCATGGGGGAAGGGTAAACACAAAAAAACAAGTATCGAATCTAGCAGCTGCAATGGTGCTGGCCGGAGTGGCCGTGCGGGTCTAGGCGCTACAGTCTGGAACCGAGCGACCGCTACGGTCGCAGGTTCGAATCCTGCCTCGGGCATGGATGTGTGTGATGTCCTTAGGTTAGTTAGGTTTAATTAGTTCTAAGTTCTAGGGGGCTGGTGACCTCAGAAGTTAAGTCGCATAGTGCTCAGAGCCATTTGAACCATTTTGAGCTGCAGTGGTGCGAAACAATTCGCGCCAATGACGTGAAAAAGACTTCTTTAAAAGCTGGCCATTGAAAACGATTACATTTCCATTTCTGTGTTCGTAGATCGTAACTGCAAATGTTGTGTAGAAGATTCACTGCAATCGCTCTATTACGATTAAGACGCCCGGTACCTTACCAGACAGACTGCTTTTAGCTAATAAATAAGCCTCGACTCACGATAGAACCCTCGACCTCCTGTATGTTATTCCAATACGCTATCCAGTGAACCATATGCACAGAAGACCTCCATTATCCTGATAGAGGTACTTACTGTACAGTTGATTACCACTCTTTAACGTCCATTTACTGCCCGAAATGTGCACTGGACGAAATTTTGTGACAAATATTTTTGTATTGCTAGTGTACGAGGAGTCGCTCTGCGAAGTCCGAGTGCGTGAATTTTTCTTGACCCTCTATATTAGTAAACCGATAAAGTGAGCGCATGGCACAGTGGCATTTGCAGGTTGCCTACTTGCACCTACATCTACACTCTGCGAACCACTATCCCTTTCAGACCCTCACCCAAACTTGAAATGAAAATTTTGAAATAAATGCATTTTTGTAACTAAAAAAATATAGAATCGTGGACCAATTGCTTAGAAAATTTTATTTTTAACTTTGACATAAATTTTGAACCCACACGATTGTGTGGCTCGGGATTATCTTACATATTTATGTCATTTCTTGCAGTGATATTCACGATAGCAATAACTGTCTTTTGACAAACACAAATAAATATTACTCTTCAGACATCTAGTTCTCGTCCTCTTCTTGCAATTTTTTTGCTTGCAACAACGAGCTGAAGGCAAATCATCAACAGTTGGCCAGTGATAATATCCGTCTAGCAGCTTCTCATCACATGCTGTGTTTGCTGGTTTGTACATTTTATTTGGTGGCTCTTCATCGGATTCACTTTCATGTTCCTGTCCAGAAGAAGAAGAAATTAGCGCTTACCCAATCACTTGTCGGAATCCAAGATGATCTAAAGTCTTCTTCTTTTGTACTTTATTGGCTTCGCATTCAACTTTGTATTGTAACCAGGAACTGACGCAAGCCAAATCAAGTAAATGAATCAAAACTTTTAAAGTCCACTTTTTTGTCTTCAAGAAAGTCCTGTAGGTCTCCATCATTTGATCGCAGAGGTCCACTCCTCCCATACATAGGTTGTACTTCACTACGACTGCAGGACATGGCACTAAGATGTACTTCTTTTCTGGTTTACTCCATCTCTCAACATTGCTTACAGGTTCACATACTGTACAAGCAGAGGCAACGGTCACAGCTTTTGAATCTTTCCACTGGACAATGACTATTTTATCATCGTCCCTGCAGAATTCTTCCATATCTCCTCTCTTCAGTCTTTTTTCTTCTGTCAGGTGAGCTGGTCTCACTCTGTTTTTCATTATGGTTCCTGTTCCTTCCAGCCCTAGGTCAAGTAACTGTTGCAATAATGGCAAAGCTTAAAATATCTGTCAAAATATAGTCTTGCACCTTGAGGTAATGTTTGAGCAAGGCAAAGTGTTGTGTCTAGGCAAGACAGCCTAGACACAATGAGAGGAAGCCGAAAGGCACGCGCTTAAACTCACGCAGGCTGGCGTGAGGTCTGAAACAGGATACGTAATGAATGCTATAAAGAAAAGTACGTAGCTGCTGGAATACTTAACTTTAATCCACAATTGGTGAACATTGGTCTTTGATACAGTATTATCATCTCAATATAACTTGGATATGGCGCCTTGCTAGGTCGTAGCAATTGACTTAGCTGAAGGCTATGCTAACTATCGTCTCGGCAAATGAGAGCGTATTTGTCAGTGTGGCGTCGCTAGCAAAGTCGGCTGTACAACTGGGGCGAGTGCTAGTACGTCTCTCTAGACCTGCCGTGTGGCGGCGCTCGGTCTGCGATCACTGACAGTGGCGACACGCGGGTCCGACGTATACTACCGGACCGCGGCCGATTTAAAAGCTACCACCTAGCAAGTGTGGTGTCTGGCGGTGACACCACACAAAGTATTACAGATGGCCCAAGACCAAGGCCAACATCTGGCAGAGGAGTTGATTTACCTTCATAAAATTCAACATCAAGTACTAAACCGTTCGTTGTTGCCAAAACAAAGTTTTTAACCCCCCCTAAGGGCGCGGTTTGTTTGGAACATACTGAGACAATGTGCAGCGTCCAGTAAATGGTACCATTTGCTCATCAATGGAATAATCATTTTCAGAGTGGCGTGGAAGTCTCAAACAAGCACTGTGTACAACATTAATTGCAGGTTGTACTTTCCACAATCTATTAGTTTCTGATTCACGTGGAATGTTGTTAGTGTCCACAACATGCAGTGCAGTTCTGACAGTGAAGAACCTATCTCTAGGCATACAATCTGCAATAGTTGGCATACGCAATGACTTCTGCCAGTACATACGTGTACGAGGATATCTAATGCATCCCATAAGTACATGCATGCCATACAGCTTTTTTATCTCTTGAGGATTTGTATGAAGCAACTTCCCTTTTTCGAAAAGTATTAACTGTTAGTGCAGTCAGATGCTAACTGAGCAAAATCTTCTGGGTAGTACTCGCTGAAATAGATCATTGGAGTTTTAATTTCCTGTCCTGCATCACTCTCTGAGTGTACAAAAAGTTTGGAGGTGAATGGTCTTTTTCTCCAAGTGGACAAACGACGATGTGTTTCCACTGTTCTTTTAGAATTCTTTCTACTGTGTTGACTGGAAAAATTTTCCTGAACTTCTGGAGCAACGGGTAGTATTGTTGCAGAAGCATTGTTGCAATTTTCCTCCTCGTCAGAAGATTCAGAGCTTTCTCCAAGTCTAGGTTTGATTGTTGGAAGAGTCCAAGTTGTATCTAACAATTCGTCATCACTACTGAAGACTTCCACTTCAGAGTCATCTAATATGGCTAGAATTTCCTCGCCAGTAAGCCCTAAAACGAAACAAACAAACGGTGAAAATAATGCGTAAATACAATAGTAAAATGACTTATCTATTCTGTAATCTGTTCCGAATCGTAACCACAAACATCGACCGTAAACGACCATATGCTGGAAAAATAGTCCCAACACGCACAATTGTGCGTGTCATTGTAGCTATGAAAGTATTCAAATAATTGTGGCGGACATATTTTTATTTACTTCTGTACACTTTTCGGAATCTCAAACACATTTTTCCAAATGTCAAAACGCAATAAACAAAGCACAATAAACATTTACCTCCACAGACATGCTTCCGACCCGCCATCTTGAAAATTACCGAAGATTAAGACACAATATCTCGCGTCTGTAACGAGATATCGATATAAATCGAGTTTTATACGAAACAACGATTCCTGCACACTCGTGTGCCTTGCGACTCAACTGCATAGCGGAATAATATGAGCTGCAATGCAAATAAACCGCACCCACACAATTGTGCGTATCGGGTCTGAAAGGGCTATGAACTGTGTGGCAGAGGGTACGTCCCATTGTGCCTGTTTTAAGGCTTTATCCCATTCCATTCACGTATGGAGCACGGAAAGAATGATTAAATGCCTCTGTGGGTGCTGCAATTAATCTAATCCTGTCCTCACTATCTCTATGGCTGCGATACTAGCGGGTTTTAGTGTGTATATTTCTAGAGATTGTTTAAAGCCGGTTCGTGGAAATTTGTCAGCAGATTTTGTCGGGGTTGCTTATATTATTTTCAGAAGTCTTGCACTTCAATTTTTTCGGCATCTCTGTGACACTCTCCCATGGGTAAAACAAACCTGTGACCATTCGTGCTGACCTTCTCTGTACACTTTTATACCCCCGTTAGTTCTTTTTGGTACGAGCGCACTTGAGCAATATTCTAGGTTGGGTAGCACGAGTGATTTGTAAGCAATATTCTTTAAATTTAATTACATTTCCCCAGTACTCTACCAATAAATTGTAGTCTGCTAACTACTTTACCCACGACTGAGCCTTTGCGATTGTTTCATGTCCCTTCTAAGTGATGCTGAAAGAGACAGCTAGAGTTGCAACTAAAATGGATGTTTATCAAGAACTATACGCATATGTACGCACTTTGTTTACAGCTATTTTGATGGACAAAAATGGTTCAAATGGCTCTGAGCACTATGGGACTTAACAGCTGTGGTCATCAGCCCCCAGAACTTAGAACTACTTAAACCTAACTAACCTAAGGACATCACACACATCCATGCCCGAGGCAGGATTCGAACCTGCGACCGTAGCAGTCGCACGGTTCCGGACTGCGCGCCTAGAACCGCGAGACCACCGCGGCCGGCTTTGACGGACATTTTACTTGGCAAACATCGGTTCATTTGAGAATGGGCATAGCCTGAAACAGGTCATCGACTAAATAAAAATTCGTCTTAGTTGCGACTCTGCCTGTCTCTTTTTGCATCACAATCTAAACATGAGTTGCTGTTCCAATATACCCAGCACGCTGCGAAAAGTCTGAGGTTACTATTAATTTTCTCCGCAGGGTCGTTAATATACGATCCGAGGAGTAAAGGACCTAACACAGTTCCCTGGAGCACACCCAGAGTTACTTCTGTATCAGTCGATGACTCTCCATCCGAGATAACATGCAGCGTCCTCCGTATCAATAAATCCTCAATCCAGTCACAAATTTCGGATGACACCCATGCGATAATAAGTGTAGGTGTGGTACTGACTCAAAGGCTTGTCTAAAATCGAGAAATACTGGGTCTAACTGACTGCCTTGATACGTAGCTCTCAGGAGGTCATGACAGAAAAGAGCGAGTTGGGTTTCACATGATCTTTTTTCGAAATCCTTTCCAGCTGGTATGGAGGAGGTCATTCTGATCTAGATATCTCATTATGTTTGCGCTCGAAATATGTTCTAAGTAAGATTCTACAACAAATGGATATCAAGGACACTGGATGGTAATTTTGTGGATCGCTTCTTGCTATCCTCCTTGTACGCAGGTGTGACCCATGCTTTCTTCCAACTACTGGCTAAAATGGCTCTGAGCACTATGGGACTTAACATCTGTGGTCATCAGTCCCCTAGAACTTAGAACTACTTAAACCTAACTAACCTAAGGACATCACACACATCCATTCCCGAGGCAGGATTCGAACCTGCGACCGTAGTAGTCGCGTGGTTCCGGACTGAGCGCCTGAACCGCTAGACCACCGCGGCCGGCTCCAACTACTGGGCACGGGTTTTTATTCAAGGGATCTACAATAGCTTTCAGTTAACAGAAAGGACTAATTCGGCCCCAATTTGAGTATGGAATCTGATTGGGATTCGATCAAGCTGGGGGAATTTATACAAAGTCTTCTCAGAGCAAAAACAGTTTGATTTCATATTTCACACAGTTATCGACGGAGTTTAAAAATCTGAAATGCTATTGTAATATACTCGTTAAGGGGTATAATATTACGTTAAAAGTTTAACATAATAAGACGAATATTAGAGTTAGATACTATGCATATGTCTTGCTGCAGCGTAAGTTTTGCCCCGCAAATTATGTAGACTATATTCATTCAGTGTTTGAGAATGAGACTACTTAGCGACTTCCAACAAGCGGTGTATATAATTCCAAACCTTTTCGAAACTATTCCTCCCTGATGTTCACAAAATGAAAGGAAAAAGGTTTATCACTTACTACATTTTCATGGTTTAGTAAAACTTCAGCATAAGGTACGTCGTTTTAATTTACTACTTCTTCATTTTTAAATTTATTGGCTACACATTCTGCAGACAGTATCTGTAGATAACACTGAATATTCTTGCAAAATTATATCATCATGCGACACATAATTCATGAGTTATGACGTCATACGCACTGATATTAGTGAAAAACCATCTTTCTTTTTAAAACGGAGTATTGAAGCTGATTTATACGCGAGAATCAGATTTTTTAAAGAAGCGAGAGAGAGGAGTTACTAGTTTATAGTTAGTGGCCAAAAGTCTTAGGAAGGCACTCGATGTGATGTCGCTCGTTGCGTGTTGAAGCCTAAGCGATGCACCAGTCTCCGTTCAGTCGTGGCAGAAATTCGTCTCTGACGGCCCAGATTCAAATTAGAGGTGACTGGTATCAGAGTAGAATATCGATCGATGCCTGTGACATGCTGAGGCGACGTGATGTCCGTGCGACCTGTGCGACGGTTAAGTGAAGTGAAAAGCACTGATGACCCAAAACATTATGAACCCTTGCTCGATACGGAGCCGACTCTGCGTGGCATGTGTTCGATACGTCCACGGTGGGAGCTTTGCGGAGGTACGTGGCACCAAATGTCTAACCACAGGGCACGCAGTTCCCATAAATTACGGGCAGTTGGTTTGTGGGTGGGGAACTGGCGCCCGATAACACCTTAGATGTGTTCTATCCCCTTCAGGTCAGGTGTATTTAGCGGCCAAGACATCAAAGTGATTTACCACCATCTCTGGCCTTGTGATACGGACAGTTATCGGGCTGGAACATGTCATCACCGTCGGGAAAGACATCAAACATGAAGGGATGCAAATCTTCTGTAATAATGTTACCCCATAGTTGTCACAGAAACTTTGATTACAATCGCAGCACCATGGAAGACCGGGTGAATGTTGCCCATAGCATAATACTCCAGATCACGTAAGAAACAGATTGCCCGATCGCTTGGTCTAGCAGGCAACCCTTGTCCGGGAACGGCCACCAGGGGCAACAGCGTCACACCCTTACTTCTGGAATCAACCACTAGATGGCACTCCGTTCTGTGAAATACGTGGCAACATTGGCCAAATGTGTGCAGCTTTCCACTATTTGGCGTCTGTGAAGTACAGCTGTTTCTGACATACCGGTGGTAGTAGTTATCTTTAAACTGTACAAAGTAAATTTTTAACATAATTATGGTTTGCCGTCTGTGGCTCTTCAAAGTTAACACCGCCAAAATATGCTCGAAAAACACGCTTTCACTTGTATATTACCGCGTTTGCAGCCCCTTTCAACAACACTCTAAAATTCATCGTTTTGTGCCACTCTTATATCATTTACGATAAGTTACATGCAAAGTAAAAGAATTTAAATTTAAAATGACTGTCACTGAAATATGTCCAGCCTTAATTCGCATCATAACCGAGTGCGGAATTTGAAAACTTTCTAGTGTTAACCTGCACGTGGAGATTTTTTTACCACCATAATCCGAATCAAAATAAATGGCTCTGAGCACTATGGGACTCAACTGCTGAGGTCATTAGTCCCCTAGAACTTAGAACTAGTTAAACCTAATTAACCTAAGGACATCACAAACATCCATGCCCGAGGCAGGATTCGAACCTGCGACCGTAGCAGTCTTGCGGTTAATCCGAATCA
Source organism: Schistocerca americana (assembly GCF_021461395.2). Taxonomy (NCBI): domain Eukaryota; kingdom Metazoa; phylum Arthropoda; class Insecta; order Orthoptera; family Acrididae; genus Schistocerca; species Schistocerca americana. The sequence continues at coordinate 32,966,538 of NC_060124.1, forward strand.
GAAGAGCTGTATAGCAAAGAGGAAATCGATGGCATGGAAGGCGAGTGTAAAACCCTTGCGACTGCAATACAGTCTGCATTTAAACAGTAACTCGCGAGAAATGTTCGTGTGTTACTTTTCATTTATTTCATTTCGCATATGATTGTGAGAAAGAAACTTGGTTTGTAGAATTACAGGAGCTAATCTACATTCTTCGATTGAAAACTCGGGAAAAACCACAGCCGATAATGAGCTACAGTCAGCAGTGTGACGAATGCATTTCGCGCGCAGCGCTCTAGCCGAACGCAAATGAGCGTCATTCACGTCATCGAAGATACAGCGTTGCCAATTCCGCGACATGGACAGGTCAATTAGCATTGTAGCGTCGCCTGTGACATCTGTTGACCGACTGGAAAACTATTTTTACGGTTGCCTGTTCCGCCGTAAGGACGGTCAATCTGTTTCCTACGTGATCTGGGATAATACTACCCCCCCGATGGCCTACGTCTGAGGCATAGTACATGGTTCAAATGGTTCAAATGGCTCTGAGCACTATGGGACTTAACATCTCAGGTCATCAGTCCCCTAGCGATCGCGCGGTTCCAGACTGAAGCGCCCAGAACCGCTCGGCCACCAACGGCCGGCGCATAGTACATGTTTCTAGCATACGTTCCTCTGGATGACGATGGGTCTGGACAACGACATCGGCCTGATGTAACAAGAAACGTGATGCATTCGACCATTCGACACATTTACACAGATACACCTTCAAATGTCATGATTCTGTTCCCACTGCAGCCGGCCGCTGTGGCCGAGCGGTTCTAGGCGCATCAGTCCGGAACCGCCCTGGTGCCGCGGTCGCAGGTTCGAATACTGCCTCGGGCATGGTTGTGTGTGATGTCCTAAGGTTAGCTAAGTTTAAGTAGTTCTAAGTTCTAGGGGACTGACGACCTCAGAAGTTAGGTCCCATAGTGCTCAGAGCCATTTGAACCATTTGTTAAGTCCCATAGTGCCAGAGCCATTTGAACCATTTGTTCCCACTGCAATTGTAACTGGCAATGTTGTCTGGTCAACACGGGAACATGTAGGGAAGAATTTAACGTTTCGCCGACAGCGAGATCTTCAGAGACGGAGCACAAGCTCAGATTACGAAAGCATGGGGAGACAAACTGGATGCGTCCGTCTCAAAGGAACAATACCGGAATTTGCCTGGAGCAATTTAGAGAAAGCACGGAAAACCTAAATCTGGATGGCCGGACACGTATCTGAACCGTCGTCTCGCAGTTGCGGTCCACTGTGCTATACACTGCACCACCACGGTTGGTTAACGCGCGTTAAGTTTCTGGCTTATTTGTAGTATTCACAGAAACTGACTGGAGCTCTTTTTTTAATTGATATGTCATACTTCATATCTGTACAATGGATATTTTTCAAACTAAAGTCTTCAGTAGTCGATATGCTACGGTACAGAGGTTCCGAGGACAAGCAATGTGATCTGTAGCATAAGTTTCTGGCTTATTTGTGGTATTCACAGAAACTGACTGGAGCTCTTTTTTTAATTGATATGTCATACTTCATATCTGTACAATGGATATTTTTCAAACTAAAGTCTTCAATAGTCGATATGCTACGGTACAGAGGTTCCGAGGACAAGCAATGTGATCTGTAGCATTGTCGTTGCCAAAGTAGTTTTCAGTGAGAAGTAAGGGAGATTGTCGGGTGTTGGGCACGCCGCTGAGCGGTCTGGAAATAACTAGCAAAACGCAGAGATGTAAATGCAGAGGACGTTGCTTTTTGGAAATACGATTTTGTAAAAACTGATTTGAGAAATGTGAAGATATTCAGGTAATATCGCTGAACTGCTTGGCCACGCATAATTTATCATGCGTTGAGGCAAATGTTTGGTATGATTTTTCTTTATTGGTACGGGTCAATTAGTTTGACTGTCGAGACGAGATCAAGCAAAGGTAACAGCTCACATGGTTTGCTCACATACATACACTGAAGAGCCAAAAAATTGGTACACTTGCGTAACATCGTGTAGGGCCCCCGCGAGCACACAGAAGTGCCGCAACACGACGTGGCGTGGGCTCGACTAATGTCTGAAGTAGTGCTGAAGGGAACTGAGACCATGAATCCTGCAGGGATGTCCTTAAATCCGTAAAAGTACTAGGGGGGTGGAGATCTCTACTGAAGGGTATGTTGCAAGGAATCCTAGATGTGCTCAATAATGTTCGTGTGTGTGGAGTTTGGTGGCCAGCAGAAGTGTTTAAACTAAGAAGAATGTTCCTGGAACCAGTCTGTAGCAACTCTGGACATACGTGGTATCGCATTGGAAGTCCGTCGGAATGCATAATAGACATAAGTGGATGCAGGTGATCAGACAAGATGCTTACGTAAGTGTAACCTGTCAGAGTCGTATCTAGACGTATCAGGGGTCCCATATCACTCCAGCTACACACGCCCCACACCAGTACAGAGCCTCCACCACCTTGAACAGTCCGCTGATGAAGTGTACGGATTCATGAGGTTGTCTGCATACCCGTAGACGTCCATTCGCTCGATACAATATGAAACGAGACTCGTCCCAGCAGCAAATATGTTTCCAGTCATCAACAGTCCAATGGCGGTGTTGACAGGCCCAGGCGAGGCGTAAAGCTTTGTGTCAGGCAGTCATCAAGGGTACACGAGTGGGGCTTCCGCTCAGAAAGCCTATATCGATGATATTACGTTGATTGGGTCGCACGCTGACATTTGTTGTTCGCCCAGCATTGAAATCTACAGCAGTTGTCACTGGTCCCGTTCTTGCAGGATCTTTTTCCGGTCGCAGTGATGTCGGAGATTTGATCTTTCATCTAATTCATGATATTCTCGGTACACTCGATAAATAGTCGTACGGGAATATTCCCACTTCATCGCTACCTCGGAGACGCTGTGTCCCATCGCTCGTGCGCTGACTATGACGCTACATTCGAACTCACTTAAATCTTGATAACCTGCCATTGTAGGAGCAGCAACCGATCTAACAACCGCACCAGACACTTGTCTTACAGGGTGTTTCAAAAATGACCGGTATATTTGAAACGGCAATAAAAACTAAACGAGCAGCGATAGAAATACACCGTTTGTTGCAATATGCTTGGGGCAACAGTACATTTTCAGGCAGACAAACTTTCGAAATTACAGTAGTTACGATTTTCAACAACAGATGGCGCTGCGGTCTGGGAAACTCTATAGTACGATATTTTCCACATATCCGCCATGGATAGCAATAATATGGCGTAGTCTCTGAATGAAATTACCCGAAACCTTTGACAACGTGTCTGGCGGAATGGCTTCACATGCAGATGAGATGTACTGCTTCAGCTGTTCAATTGTTTCTGGATTCTGGCGGTACATCTGGTCTTTCAAGTGTCCCCACAGAAAGAAGTCGCAGGGGTTCATGTCTGGCGAATAGGGAGGCCAATCCACGCCGCCTCCTGTATGTTTCGGATAGCCCAAAGCAATCACACGATCATCGAAATATTCATTCAGGAAATCAAAGACGTCGGCCGTGCGATGTGGCCGGGCACCATCTTGCATAAACCACGAGGTGTTCGCAGTGTCGTCTAAGCAGTTTGTACCGCCACAAATTCACGAAGAATGTCCAGATAGCGTGATGCAGTAACCGTTTCGGATATGAAAAATGGGCCAATGATTCCTTTGGAAGAAATGGCGGCCCAGACCAGTACTTTTTGAGGATGATGGGACGATGGGACTGCAACATGGGGCTTTTCGGTTTCCTATATGCGCCAGTTCTGTTTATTGACGAAGCCGTCCAGGTAAAAATAAGCTTCGTCAGTAAACCAAATGCTGCCCACATGCATATCGCCGTCATCAATCCTGTGCACTATACCGTTAGCGAATGTCTCTCGTGCAGCAATGGTAGCGGCGCTGAGGGGTTGCCGCATTTGAATTTTGTATGGATAGAGGTGTAAACTCTGGCGCATGAGACGATACGTGGACGTTGGCGTCATTTGGACCGCAGCTGCAACACGGCGAACGGAAACCCTCTGTGGTTGCCGTACGCGGTCGCCCTACCTTTCCAGCACGTTCATCCGTCACGTTCCCAGTCCGTTGAAATTTTTCAAACAGATCCTTTATTGTATCGCTTTTCGGTCCTTTGGTTACATTAAACCTCCGTTGAAAACTTCGTCTTGTTGCAACAACACTGTGTTCTAGGCGGTGGAATTCCAACACCAGAAAAATCCTCTGTTCTAAGGAATAAACCATGTTGTCTACAGCACACTTGCACGTTGTGAACAGCACACGCTTACAGCAGAAAGACGACGTACAGAATGGCGCACCCACAGACTGCGTTGTCTTCTATATCTTTCACATCACTTGCAGCGCCATCTGTTGTTGAAAATTGTAACTACTGTAATTTCGAAAGTTTGTCTGCCTGAAAATGTACTGTTGTCCCAAGCATATTGCAACAAACGGTGTATTTCTATCGCTGCTCGTTTAGTTTTTATTGCCGTTTCAAATATACCGGTCATTTTTGAAACACCCTGTATATAGGCGTCGCCGACCGCAGGTCGGTACTCTGCCTGTTTACTTGTTTCTGTATTTGAATATGCATGCGTATACGAGTTCCTTTGGCGCCTCAGTGTAAATATATCACTCATTTACCATTTTAGTAACTAATCACGTGGCGGAATTGTATTTTCTTATAATAAATGAATTTTGTTAAGATTGTTGTAACTGTCAAGAAATCATAGTTTCACAATACAGTTTTTGAATGCTAGCCTCTTCTACATTATTCAGTAAGTTCAATTGCCGGCCGGTATGGCCGAGCGGTTCTAGGCGCTTCAGTCTGGAACCGTGCGACCGCTACAGTCGCAGGTTCGAATCCTGCCTCGGGCATGGATGTGTGTGATGTCCTTAGGTTAGTTAGGTTTAAGTAGTGCTAAGTTCTAGGGGACTGTTGACCTCAGATGTTAAGTCCCATAGCGCTCAGAGCCATTTGAACCATTGGAAGTAAGTTCAATTACTTCCACCTCCCCACGGAAATCTGTTTTGTAATTGCGTACCACCGCATAGCACTTAGCGCGATACAATAGTTACAAGTAAAGCCTGATGTGCACCACTAGTACAGTTGCATTTCCTTACATTGCGCTTGGGCAAGGTCTAGTCTCTGTAGCTGGTTTGTTGCTGCGCTGCGTGTTAGCTTTCCATTCTAAATTTATCAGGTTCAATTCAAAGTTTAGTTCAGATCTCTCTTACTTTGTGAGACAGTCTTATTTTTACAGTGGAGTGTTACATATGCGAGTGCGTGTCATTAAGTGTTCGCGATTTTACTCAGTCAGTATGTGTACGTAATATTACGGGGCATTTTAATAGAAGCATTGTGGACATTTATTCTTCAAAATTTGATTGGCAATTTTATGTAGAATTTTTATTCTGTTAGTTTTGTGTGTTGGAACTGCAAGTCACGTTCTGTGACGTTACGGATTGTAGCACCGTTCGCTGCACAGCACAATACTGGACAGTTTCTTTCGCATACAGATTTTTTTCTAATTATTTTTGGTAAATGTTAGTTAAATTACAGCTATACAGTTTCATTGGGATCTGGCGACTTACCTCACAAGATAGCGTTTACGCAACCACACCGCTTGCATTGTTCTGGTTTCATTACAACGCCGATATACACGAAAGTTTGAGGATGTTGTTGTTGTCTTCAGTCCTGAGACTGGTTTGATGCAGCTCTCCATGCTACTCTATCCTCTGCAAGCTTCTTCATCTCCCAGTACTTACTGCAACCTACATCCTACTGAATCTGCTTAGTGTATTCATCTCTTGGTCTCCCTCTACGATTTTTACCCTCCACGCTGCCCTCCAATGCTAAATTTGTGATCCCTTGATGCCTCAGAACATGTCCTACCAACCGGTCCCTTCTTCTTGTCAAGTTGTGCCACAAACTCCTCTTCTCCCCAGTTCTATTCAATACCTTCTCATTAGTTATGTGATCTACCCATCTAATCTTCAGCATTCTTCTGTAACACCACATTTCGAAAGCTTCTATTCTCTTCTTGTCTAAACTATTTATCGTCCATGTTTCACTTCCATACATGGCTACATTCCATACAAATACTTTCAGAAACGACTTCCTGACACTTAAATCTATACTCGATGTTAACAAATTTCTCTTCTTCAGCAACGCTTTCCTTGCCATTGCTAGTCTACATTTTATATCCTCTCTACTTCGACCATCATCAGTTATTTTGTTCCCCACATAGCAAAACTCATTTATTACTTTAAGTGTCTCATTTCCTAATCTAATTCCCTCAGCATCACCCGACTTAATTCGACTACATTCCATTATCGTCGTTTTGCTTTTGTTGATATTCATCTTATATCCTCCTTTCAAGACACTGTCCATTCTGTTCAACTGCTCTTCCAAGTCCTTTGCTGTCTCTGACAGAATTACAATGTCATCGGCAAACCTCAACGTTTTTATTTCTTCTCCATGGACTTTAATACTTACTCCGAATTTTTCTTTTGTTTCCTTTACTGCTTGCTCAATATACAGATTGAATAACATCGGGGACAGGCTACAACCCTGTCTCACTCCCTTCCCAACCACTGCTTCCCTTTCATACCCCTCGACTCTTATAACTGCCATCTGGTTTCTGTACAAATTGTAAATAGCATTTCGCTCCCTGTATTTTACCCCTACCACCTTCAGAATTTGAAAGAGAGTATTCCAGTTATCCCTTGTATAGACCCTCTATATACTCCTTCCACCTTCCTGCTTTCCCTTCTTTGCTTAGAACTGGGTTTCCATCTGAGCTCTTGATATTCATACAAGTGGCTCCCTTTTCTCCAAAGGTCTCTTTAATTTTCCTGTAGGTGTAGGCAGTATCTATCTTACCCCTAGTGAGATAAGCCTCTACATCCTTACATTTGTCCTCTAGCCATCCCTGCTTAGCCATTTTGCACTTCCTGTCGATCTCATTTTTGAGACGTTTGTATTCCTTTTTGCCTGCTTCATTTACTGCGTTTTTATATTTTCTCCTTTCATCAATGAAATTCAATATTTCTTCTGTTACCCAAGGATTTCTACTAGCCCTCGCCATTTCGAGATGTTCGTTCCCATGCACCACACTATAACATCTGCGTTTGACAAAGACGCTTATGTCAGTGTGTGTCCACTTTTTTCGCCTTTATCATCCCTAGAATAATTTGCCATTCGTCTGCCCCTTTTATATATTTTTCCTTACCGAGTCACGTGTTAGCAACACCAGCATTCAATCTTGCGGTGGGCGGTCGTAGTAATATTTTGGATCATTGCAATAACCCCCGCTCATGAACCTCCAAATGATTCAAATGGCTCCAAGCACTATGGGGCTTAACATCTGGTCATCAGTCCCCTGGGCTTAGAACTACTTAAACCTAACTAACCTAAGGCCATCACACACATCCATGCCCGCGACAGTAGCAGCAGCGCGGTTCCGGGCTGAAGCGCCTATAACCCGTCGGCCACAGCGGCCGACCCATAAACCTCCAGAAATGTCTCAGTTTAACCGGTGAGTCCGTAGATGGTGGTATACGGGGCGTACAGTGTAACTGGCCACGCATTCCCACATGAGTTTTGCAATATTTAAACCAACCCGTTCTTGTACTGACTTAGTGAGCCTCCGCATAGGCCGGTATTACACTGTCAAATTTCTTTGTCCAATATCTTTGTCAAAGATTTTTGTTAGTGTAATAGGGACTTTGTCAAATGTCGTCCAATATTTGATTAAATCTAGGGCCTCGCTGTATATTTGATCAAAGAAACCGCTTGTCTTCTGTTCAGTGCAATGTGACATGTTACCACATGCAGCGCTAGCATCGCCGCAGCGTTCTGTCGTCTGTAGTGTTTTTATAACCATTGCCGGTAAATACAATTGGTGTGTGCCGACAACTACAAAATTAATAGAGATGTCTGAAGCTGATGAGGCGCTTTACAACGTGAGGCACCCTGAATACAAAAATAGATTAAGAAGATTGGAGACCTAACCTGACCTAACCTAACATAACCCTCTCCTGTAGCAAGGAATCGGAGTGTTACAGTGAGCCTGTCTTCTGCAGATGTAGCAGTTCTTAAGTGAATATTGTGCTTTGTGGTATGAGGATACACTTCATTGAGCACATACAGAAATGTATGCTCATCCATTCTTAAGTAATTGATGTACGACTTGACGTCTTCCACTGTAAGCTCACGTAACAAGTTTTGTTGAATGCTTTTATCGTGTCGTCGTAAAATCCACGGCTTCACCCAGATTGGATTAGTTTTTCGTTCCATAGATCCGTGCTGAGGAGATCCTCGTGGATGTGGAACATGTCGATTTTTTTAAAGCTGAAATAACAATACTAATAGTATGAATAAATACAATACATCATTTGTTTCTATTAAAAATTTCGCCAATGGAGTAGAAGGAGTTGGCCAGTAGTAAGTCTTTCAGGCTCCTTTTAAACTGATCTTTATTTCTAACTAAATTTTTTATGTTTCCTGGCAAATTATTGAAGATGAGTGTTCCTGAGTAGTGGACCCCTTTTTGAACTAAAGTAAGTGCTTTTAAGTCCTTGTGCAGATCATTTTTGTTCCTGGTATTGTATGTATGAACTGAGTTGTTTGTTGAAAAAAGAGATATATTATTTACGACAAATTTCATTAAGAAGTAAATATACTGAGTGGCAGTAGTTAGTAAACCCAGTTCTTTGAAGAGGTTTCTGCAGGAGGTCCGTGAATTTACTCCACAAATAATACGTATTACACGCTTTTGGACCTTGAAAACTTTTGTTTCACTTCAAGATTTACCCCAAAATATTATCCCATATGACATTATGGAATGAAAGTATGCAAGCTTTTTCATTTTTATGTTGCCTATGTCTGCTAACACTCGAATTGCAAATACAGATTTGTTAAGGCCTTTCTGCAGTTCTGTGGTGTGCTCCTCCCAACTGAATTTATTATCAAGTTGTAATCCCAGGACTTTTAAGACTGTCAACCTCGTATGTATGGTTCCATTTTTTCCCCCCACTTCTTTTCCGCATGTGCACACAACGCAATTGGAGTACGTAGAACTGCTGCAGTTAATAACAAGTTGTTGTCAGCCATCTTGAACTTCGACGAAAAATTTGATGACAGTGTAATACCCCCTGTAGCGCTACGTCAAAGATCTTTGTCAAATATATTGGACGGAATATTGGATCACATCTTTGATCAAATCTTTGACAAAGAAATTTGATAGTGTAATACCGGCCATAGGAATTCCTCCTACCTGTTACGTTACGTGTCTCTTTGCTGACGTCACGAGCGATTTCTGCATCGGCACCTCATCCCACTGACTCTGAAAACGCCAGATGGCCAACCGCCTCTGCTAGCCAGCATGGAAACCTACTGCTCGCTCCTTACTCCGTGCGTAGTGTAGCGCTGACATTCACTTCACGTATGAAGTAGCAAACCGGGAATTAAAATAAAATGCGCTCTTACCTGGAAACAAGGGGTATCTTTCATATCAGAGCATAGTTGATGTGATACTGAAGATCCACCTTAGACACATGTGACTTTGGAAACCCGAATTTTGGTGAAATCTCCGATACGCTATGGCGTATGCATTCAGCACCGATTATCGTTTCACGTTCAAAATCTAGTAACTCATCACGTGATGTTATGTTCGGTTCATGGTTGTCTATAACAGACTGATCAAATATGATATCTACACTAGCGCTATACCCTCCATCTGGCCGCTACATTCAGAAGTCATAAACGACAGATCTTCAGATGATTTTTGGGCGCTCCATTTATATATCTGCTATGGACTGGTGTAATTTTACTGCATAACAAATTAAATGCAACTGACTGATTCCTAGAAAAAAGGAACAAGCTTTCAGAGAATTTAAAAGCAAAACGATTCGACTGTTTATCTCAAATGAGAGGGCGGATTTGTGGAAGCAGAACACTGAAGGCCTTTACGAGAGAGGGAAGCTGTCTCATAAAATTACTGCAGATGAGTTGGTTGTCGGTCTAGAAGACAGAGGGAGTTCAGTGTTTGACAGAGTTTTAGGAGACATGCAATCAAACGAGGCAGGAGGGATAAAAAATTCTTGGAATTTCTAAAATAATTGGAGAAATAGTAACCGAACGACTATTCAAGTTATTGTGTACAATCTGAAATTGGAGGCATTCCATCGGACTTTCAGAAGAATATCCACACAATCCAGCTGATAGCAAGAAAAAGAAAAATTTGAAAATTGTCGTACAATCATCCTGACTGCTCATGTATCAAAATTGTTGATCAGAATGATTTACAAAAGATATGGAAAAGAAAGTTTCGGATCTGTTGGATGAATAATTTCGATTAAAGAAATTTTAGGCACGGGAGTGGTAGCTCTGACCGAATTAAGAAATAGCAAGACAATCTCATAGGATCTGAAGAGCTATGAAAAGATTCCACCAACATCAGGTTGTGCGAGATCTTTCACATTCTTGGAAAAATGGATGTCAGTTTAGCGAAACTAGGGTAAAATACGAGGTATGTTAAAAAAGTATCCGACCTTATTATTTTTGCAAATACCTGATGGATTTGAAACTATCACTCTTGCATGAGCCGACCTTGAACCTTCGTGCACTTGCGTGAATTTTTTCACGTCTGTCGACAGCGTCAGTTTCCGGCAAGCAGCAGATAAGTGGGGTAGTGTGATGTGGTCGCGTCGGTTTTCCACTGCAAGGGCAAAGAAGGAACGACTGGGGCAGCGCTACTGCCTTAAATTTTGCCAGAAACTGGACGACAGCCAGGTGGATACCATTCGGAAGACCCAGACGGCTTTCGGTGACGATGCTATGGGCATCACACAGGTTAAGAGGAGGTACAACCGGTTTAAAGCGGCTGCACGTCGGTGGGGAGAGAGAGTCACTCTTCAGTCAGACACCAATATGCCGAAATGACCAGGGCAGTGCCACAGTGAACGGGATTATCAGAGAAACTGCGCAAGATTCTACAGTGATTATGCTAAAGAACTTGCCCCCTTTCTATCAGCAATTTATCGTAGATCGCTGGAAGAACGTAAAGTACCTAGCGACTGGAAGAAAGCGCAGGTCGTTCCCATTTTCAAGAAGGGTCATAAATCAGATGCGAATAATTATAGGCCTATTTCGCTTACGTCAATCTGTTGTAGAATAATGGAACATGTTTTGTGTTCTCGTATTATGACGTTCTTAGATAATACAAATCTCCTTCATCATAACCAACATGGATTCCGCAAACAGAGATCATGTGAAACTCAGCTCGTCCTATTTGCCCAAGAAATTCACAGTGCCGTAGACAGTGGCGAGCAGATTGATGCCGTATTCCTGGACTTCAGGAAGGCATTTGATACGGTTCCGCACTTACGTTTAGTGAAAAAAATACGAGCTTACGGAATATCGGACCAGGTTTGTGATTGGATTCAGGATTTACTAGAAGAAAGAACACAACATGTCATTCTTAACGGTTCAAAATCTGCAGATGTAGAGGTAATTTCGGGAGTACCGCAGGGAAGCGTGATAGGACCTTTATTGTTTACAATATACATAAATGACTTAGTTGACAACATCGGTAGCTCCGTGAGGCTATTTGCAGATGACACGGTTGTCTACAAGAAAGTAGCAACATCAGAAGACTCGTACGTACTCCAGGAGGACCTGCAGAGGATTAATGCATGGTGCGACAGCTGGCAGCTTTCCCTAAACGTAGATAAATGTAATATAATGCGCATACATAGGGGCAGAAATCCATTCCAGTACGATTATGCCATAGGTGGTAAATCATTGGAAGCGGTAACGACCGTAAAATACTTAGGAGTTACTATCCGGAGCGATCTGAAGTGGAATGATCACATAAAACAAATGGTGGGAAAAGCAGGCGCCAGGTTGAGATTCATAGGAAGAATTCTAAGAAAATGTGACTCATCGACGAAAGAAGTAGCTTACAAAACGCTTGTTCGTCCGATTCTTGAGTATTGCTCGTCAGTATGGGACCCTTACCAGGTTGGATTAATAGAAGAGATAGACATGATCCAGCGAAAAGCAGCGCGATTCGTCATGGGGACATTTAGTCAGCGCGAGAGCGTTACGGAGATGCTGAACAAGCTCCAGTGGCGGACACTTCAAGAAAGGCGTTACGCAATACGGAGAGGTTTATTATCGAAATTACGAGAGAGCACATTCCGGGAAGAGATGGGCAACATATTACTACCGCCCACATATATCTCGCGTAATGATCACAACGAAAAGATGCGAGAAATTAGAGCAAATACGGAGACTTACAAGCAGTCGTTCTTCCCACGCACAATTCGTGAATGGAACAGGGAAGGGGGGATCAGATAGTGGTACAATAAGTACCCTCCGCCACACACCGTAAGGTGGCTCGCGGAGTATAGATGTAGATGTAGATGTAGAGACGGGGCATCAACCCTTTTTCGGCACATTCCGTTGTGAGCGGAGACTTGCGTCATGAAGAGAGTGTCGGCGAAATTCGGGGCGAAGCTGCTGACGGCGGAACAGAAGCAAAGTCGAGTTGAAGTCTCACTGGACATGCTGGACTCCAGAAACAATGACCCCAACTTAGTGAATGCCACAATCACAGGTGAAGAGTCCTGGATGTACGAGTACGACCCGGAAACCAAATTCCAGTCGTCAAAGTGGAAGCATTCCTTATCACCGAGACCAAAGAAGGCCCGCCAGAGGGGCAGCAATGTCCAAGTGATGCTGACTGGTTTCTTTGATTTCCACGGTCTAGTACACCACGACTACGCACCACGGGTTAAAAAATCACCAAAGAGTACTGCAGACATGTTCTCTGTCGCGTACGTGACGCTGCGCAGTGCAAGAGAGAGCATATGCGGTCAACTGGAAACTGGTGCCTCCATCAGAACAATGCTCCAGTACATTACTCGCTCTTGATTCAGACTTCTTTGGCAAAAAGCCAAATTCCTGTGCTTCAACAGGTTCCGTACTCCCCCTGATATGGTTGCCTGCGGCTTCTCAAGAGGCCATTGAAAGGAAAGCGATTTCAGACAAGAGAGGACATTATGGGAGCGACGACAATCGATCTAAACTCCATTCCGAAAGAGACATGCTTTCAACAGTGCCGGCTCCGCTGGGAGAAGTATGTGGAGACCCAAGAGAACTATTCTGAAGGTGAATGCTCCAGGTAAGCCAGGTTTTACCGACCAAAAGTTGGATACTTTCCTAATAGATCTCTTATGTACAAGAATCACGAGATAATTGTTCAGATCAAAAAATGTTTAAAGCAGGGAAGCGATGTTTCTCTTCTGTTGTTCAATCTGTACGTCGACTGAAGCAATGAAGCATACAAAATAAAGTTCGGAAGTGAGATTGATGTCCAGAATAAAAGGAGCTGATGACATTTCTATACAGTGCGAAAATGAGAGGGAATTACAGAACTTGTTGAATGAAACTGTCTAATGAGCTCGGAATATGGAATTAGGGTCAACCAAAGAAATAGGAAGGCTTTCAGGTATCACCATCTGCGACATGGTCGCGTATACAAACAGTGACCCAATACTGTCAAATGTTTATTTCAGTCTTTGATCACAATATGAATTTTTTAGACGATGACCGGTTTCAGTCCGCAATGACCATCCTCAGATCTTTTTTACACCATGTCCTAAAGTGATAAGGCCATAATGGCGTCGTCAAAACATATAAATATAATCAGCATAGCATCGTCATATAGATCTAAAATAAGGTGTAGAATAGGCCGCATCGTCCACTTTCAGGTATGACAGACAACAAACGAAATTAACGACAAACTTAATATCGATATTGGTGACCACGAAATATGCGAAGTGAAACCATTTTGCTACCTTGGCAACAAAATAACGAATGATGGTAGAGGAAAGGAGGTCATAAGTTGCAAACTAACACAGGCAGAAGAAGCATTTCCCTCCAAAAGATGAACATGAACATGAACCACATTGAACCTGAAAAAGGTATTTCTGGGAATGAAACGTCTGGTGCACAGCACTGTATGGAAGTGGATTATGGACTGTGGGAATTCTAGAATAAAAGGGAATCGAAGCGTCTGAGATGTGGTGCTACAGAATCAAGCTGAAATTAAGTGGACTGATAACATCAGAAATGAGTTACTCCGCAGAATCAAGACGGAGGGACATGAGTTATGATTTCAGGGTATAGCTTCCATCGCACAAGGGGCAGCTATAAACGGAAAAAAATTGTTAGTGAAGACAGATGTTGGAATCTATATATTAAATAATTGAGCACTTTGGGTGAATTTGCTTCCCTGAGAGGAAGAGTTCAATACATAAAAGGAAATTTTGACGCTTTCACACAAGACGGGTAATCTCAGAAGAAATGTGGAATATTTTGTATGTAGTTTTGTTGCATGTGTTTTGTTACAAGGGATAAATTGGAGTCTCGTGCCGTTTTTACCCGGCTTGGGGAGGGTATCAGTTGTGCCCTTTCAAAGAAACTATCGCAGCGTTTGCTTTAAGCCACTTGGGGAAATCAAGGAAAACATAAATTTCAGATGGAACTATGAATTACCTTCCTCCCGAAAACCGCAAAATAACTAAGCAACTGTGTATAGTTTTCAACGAAAGTGTATCGAAAAATTTGTGTGTTGTGCCCTGGACTGTGCTGCATACTGTAGACCTATGTAAAATCTGAACTGGTGAAGAACGCAATATGAAAGGAAAGAGCTACGAGATACGGTCATAAACGCAGATCTATTCAGTACATGTCAAAATATGCACTATTATTATGTACTTAGAAAGTAAAAAATAGTAAAAGAGAGAGTCGTATGGCATTGTTTACTGGGAGATCCCACGCGGTGTGTTTAACCGCCTTCCTCCGCACACTATGGCCCCTTCCCTCGGGAGAGAACAAAGGTATAGAAACACAAAGACCACAACACATTACCATGCCTAACGCAGTGTGGGAAAACAGCTGGCATTCATAACAGCTTCTAGTCCTCTGGGAATGGATATAAGCAGGTTTTGTATGGTATCCAAGAGAATCTTATACCATTCTTCCTGCAAAATAGTGGTAAGTTCAGGTTACAGTGATGGAGGTGGATAACGATCACAAAGACCACAAACGCTCAGTAACGTTGAGACGTGATGACTGTGGTGATCAGCGGAGACATGACAATTCGTCATCGGGCTCACAAAACCAGTCTTGAACAATGCGATCTGTATGAACAGCAGCAATATAGGGAATTGTGAGTCCGCCTTGCTGCAAAACACCTTGCTATTTGTTTGCTTATTTGTTCCCCCAAACTAGTTTCGGCGATGCTGATGTTTCAAAGGGCGCTAAGCACTATGGGACTTAACATCTGAGGTCATTAGTGCCCTAGACTTAGAACTACTTAAACCTAACTAACCTAAGGACATCACACACATCCATGCCCGAGGCATGATTCGAACCTGCGACCGTAGGAGCAGTACGGTTCCGGGCTGAAGGGCCTAGAACCACTCGGCCATAGCGGCCGGCCCGGCGACGCTGATATTTGTCGGCGATACTAGTTTGGGGAATAAATAAGCAAGCAAATAACAAGGTGTTTTGCATCAAGGCGGACTCACAATTCCGATATTATTGTTTTTCTTTGCGAACACGGACCAAATGGAAGAGTTCCAGGATAAAGTTCTCGTATGAACAGGGTCTCTGTGTTTGCGAACACAGCATTACTATTGAAAAACAGAGATTGTATCATGGGATGAACCTGATCAGCCAAAATGGTCACACAATCCTTACAGAGGATCCCATGGAGCCCATGGAATACCACGATATGCACTCCGCCTTGTTTCACTCTGGCATGCAAACTCGGCAATAAATTGGGAACAGAGTGAAACAAGACTCAGCCGACCGAATGACTTTCTTCCATACCCCAGATTCTATGGCTTCGGTACCATTTTTTCTTGTTATGGGCATTTCCGTCACTGATGTTTGATTTTGGAGTTCCAATTCGCCGTACAGTTCCCAGGTTATGGAGCTGTCTTCGTATTTTGTTGCTGATACGGTTCGCAAGTGCGACATTCAGTTCTGCAGTGACTTTACATCTGTCGTCCTCTTATTTTTATCACAATCCCCTTACGTGGCTGTCAGTGACAATTAAGCAACACACACTTTCATTCGCAAGTGACTTAGCGGATGATGTTTTTTCACTTTTCCTGTATTCCTGTAACTGTAAATCATCGATACGGTGACTCTTGAAACACCAAACACATCGGCTGTCTTGGTTACTGAAACACCCAGTCATATGAGAATCAAAAATTTGCCCACGTTCAGGGGTCACTTAGCTCCGACACAATGCACTCACAACTACAAAGAACGCCGGACACGGTGGTCTCGCGGTTCTAGGCGCGCAGTCCGGAACCGCGCGACTGCTACGGTCGCAGGTTCGAATCCTGCCTAGGGCATGGATGTGTGTGATGTCCTTAGGTTAGTTAGGTTTAAGTAGTTCTAAGTTCTAGGGGACTGATGACCGCAGATGTTAAGTCCCATAGTGCTCAGAGCCATTTGAACTACAAAGAACACTGTTTTGACCTCGACTGACACTTGTATTGTGGGCTTTGCACGGATGCAGTTCGTGGTCAAATACAACAGCGCACGCTGCAGGCTTGGCTACCATCTGCATTTATGTTCAGGCACGCATTTCTCGCTGTGTTCCCATTTTTTTATCCGGCCCCCGTATAGGAGTTGTGTCTTATATGTTATTTGTTGAGTGTAGGTGACTGTGATGGATGTTATGTTTGTGCCCTATGATGGTGAAAGAAAGGACTGGGTGAAACCTGGCTAGCACGAAGACGACCGCCGGACTTAACTTCCCCATACTACGGAAGGCTCACCGCCAACACCTTCACACGCCGCCGCGCCATGAACTCTGTGGACGACATCAAATTTAACCCAGGACATCGGTGAATACCCTGGTGATCAGGAATCTTACCACTTTTCCTTCCTCTGCCGACCAGATTCTGGAGATTAAGATTTCACCCATCTTTTGGATTCGAACGCACTCTCTCTCCCTCCCTCCCCTCTCTTACTCTTGGCCGAGAAGGGAGAGAGTGGGGCAGGAGGTTTCATTTTTTTTTGTTTTGTATTATAAAAGAGGTGGAGCCCCTCCACGCCCTCACCGGCATGAAGGTCTACTGCCATCTCTGCATAAGGGTTAGTTTTCACTCGCTGGATGTGGGTACTGCGATGTTTGCCCCTAAGTCTGGTTGAGCTTAAACATTAAACGCGGTCATCTGGAGATAGATTGGGTCGAAAGTTGAACAAGGGTAGCGGTTTGAAGGGCAGAGGAAAAAAAGTGTAAAGGCAAGACCCAAGGGAAAAAAAACCCTCTGCAATAGTTCGGTTTTCTTGCTATCTGCGACAGGTCGTCTAAGGGTAGGCTTTGTCAGTGGTGGGTATCGTGTGGGTCGATACCTTTGTCGTTGTGCGGTGCTGTCACTCGGCGGCTGCCGCTGGGTGCCGGTGTTGATTTCTCGGTCAGCATCAGCATACCTACAACAGTTAGGTTGATCATTGTTTTATGCCCAATAGATTCACAGTGTAGGGTAGTGTTGGCGGTTTGTTTGTGGGTCAGAGCGGTGGCTCGTCGGTTTCCCTGCTGTAGTCTGTTGGTCGTCTTTAATAGCAGCTGGCATACCCAGTCAAAATGGTTCAAATGGCTCTGAGCACTATGGGACTCAACTGCTGTGGTCATAAGTCCCCTAGAACTTAGAACTACTTAAACCTAACTAACCTAAGGACATCACACACATCCATGCCCGAGGCAGGATTCGAACCTGCGACCGTAGCGGTCGTACGGTTCCAGACTGTAGCGCCTTTAACCGCTCGGCCACATCGGCCGGCGGCATACCCAGTCAACGTTGCTGATATGCAGGGGCTTGCCGATGTTATCGCTTGTGGATGTATGTTAGCTCGCCATAGGTGGTTATGCCCTAGCTAGTAGAGTCTTTGGCCGGTTATGTTGCCACCTTTGATTGTGATAGGTAGGGTTCCATTTCTTTAATATCATTAAAGCCCATCTTGTTTCTTTCCAAAATGCCTTCTTTGGCTACCTTCTCTCGTTATACTAAAGTTAAAATAAAATTTTACAAACAAGAACAGCTACAAAATAACAGCGGTATCGTAAGTACAGCAAAACATAAGGGTTAGTACAAATCGCCTTAGCCTCCCAGGCGGAAAAGTGCAGTGTCCCGTCCGGCGCCGACTCACCAGCCGACGCGCTACACTGACCTTTAAGCTAAGCACGGGAGCAGAACACGTCAATAACACACAAAATACTCCCTTACAAATATACCTAACAATTAAATACCAATTTAAGGAACCAGCCACAATGTCAGGTGTGAGTGCAGCTTAGCAGAGATCGATGAAACAACATATTCAGGTGAGCGAGCTAAGAACGCAATGAATAATTAGTGTTAAGCTGATATCAACCTCTCCTTCCCCCGGAATAATAAACGACTCGGCTGGAGCGCCAGAAAAGTTAGGGTAGACCGTAAGGTTCTCATATGTTTCTTGCTTTTGTAAATAATTTGACACATTCACTGTACTAGGACAAAGGTGAATGAATGCACCGCAGGAGTAGCGAATAAGAACCTTGACTATGTGGTTAGTTTTATCTGTGGTTTAGTTATTACTCAGTCAGTTGTGCTAGACTGTGCTTGTGAAGCGCTGAGATAGTCTTATTTGAGGCGCAGTAGCAAGCAGTTGAGTTTTTCATAGAATGTGATCTGTAATTGTGAATCTGGGAGAAGCTATCTGGAATACTTTATTTTGGAGATGGAAATTCATTTAATACTTTCTTTTTCCTATATTGCTGAAGATTTTGGATGACTTTTAAGGGGTGTTTGTAATTTTTGTAATGAGAGAATTATGTAATTGTTAGAGTCTTCTTATTTTGTGCTGTCTTTTTCTCGATAATCAGAGTCTGATTTCTCAAAAACGATTTTCTTAAAACTTATACCAACTTTCATGATTCATAGTAAATTTTTGAATTTTATCGTGTGTGCATTGTACCTTGCGCCACACGAAGCACAGAACTGTATCTGACAAAAGGAATTTAGGGCAGATTATTTATCTTTAACTGCTGCATCTATTGATTTATATTTGCTTTCGAGAACGACAGTACATCAGAGACAAAACAGCATGCTGAGCAAGAGGCAAGTCACTTTTATTTCAGGGCAGACCTCACCCTGCATTCTTGTGCAAACAATGTGTAGACAGGATTGACAGGTGTCGTGCTAGCAAGTACATTAACTTTCAGTGAACAATGTTGCTAATTTCAAACAATTATTTTCTTCCGAGTAGAGCAGTTAATTTATTTTTGAGGGTATTCTTACTTTTAGTTTAACGTTGCAATTCATATTACGCATCGTTCATAACATGTTTCAGTACTGAGTTTTAGTTGAATAGTTTTCATTAAGCATACAATTACTTTCTTTTGGCATTTAATTGTATTCATTTTCTTTATTTCAAGTTTTGTGTTGTATGAAGTTTAAAGTTTCATTTCACTACACTGTTCACATGCGCAACACAGGTTCATCCAGCAGTTAATTTTGCTCAGCAATTGAATACGATATCTAAAGTATACATTGTATGAGGAGAAAGTTTTCTAAATCAATGTATTCAGTTCTCTCACAAACAGACAGTATTTTACAGGCAACTTACAAGACCAATGACTAAATTAAAAACGGGAGAAAACAGCGCACAAGACGTAGCAGGAAGAGCCTGAAAAATTTCGACTAATCATAAAATTCGTGGTAAGTGCCACAACTGCTGTTTTGAGGAAGTCCAGAAAGCATTCCTTTTTGATATCCTTATTTTTTATAGCCTAAACAAAGGAAGACAGTTAAAAAATGGTTCAAATGGCTCTGAGCACTATGGGACTCAACTGCTGAGGTTATTAGTCCCCTAGAACTTAGAACTAGTTAAACCTAACTAACCTAAGGACATCACAAACATCCATGCCCGAGGCAGGATTCGAACCTGCGACCGTAGCGGTCTTGCGGTTCCAGACTGCAGCGCCGTTAACCGCACGGCCACTTCGGCCGGCGAAGACAGTTATTCTACAAACATTTTTTAGAGTAAAGTTACTGTAAAACATTTAACAAGAACAACAAAAACTGTTGATGGAACAAAACAAGAACAGGGCTATGTGCCAACCTCCCTAACATAGAAACCGGGCTAAGTCTACCACTTATATCTGTAAATAAAGGCGTGTGGGAAGGATAATAATAATTCCACTGTTATAAAAATCTGGAAACTACTCTTTACAGGTTTCTACAACAACTATATTATTATGAAAGGTCAGTTATGCATGCAGAAGTGCTGTTTTAGCAAACAAACTAATTAAAGAACACAGACAAAATCAAGCACATTACTGTGTTCTTACAACTTCTATTTCAAAAGAAATTCCTTTTAAAAAGTTTAAAAACTCACATTTTGTATTAATTTACCACTGTTTTACAAACAAAATATTACAATTTTACAGTCTATAAACAGCTGCTGTGTTTACTCAGTCAGATTTTGGTAAAACTGTTTGTTTTCTTGCTTGAGACACAGTATAATCTTTTTTAAGTTCTCCTTCTCAGTTTTCAATCTGGCTGTTAGTTCAAGCTGGGGACGATCTAAGCCTTTTATGGTTTTCATCTTCACACCTTTTTTGAATACATTCGTTTGCGTCCACTTTTCAACTTAATTGCAATTTTTTTGTAAACACTTTTCCTGGGTTGGTTTTGGAAACTTTGAGCCAAGCAGTCTTAGAAATTTCCAACTTTTTTATGATGAGGTGTTCTTTAGCTACTTTGGAGAAGTCATAAAAATCATCATCGTTCATCATAGTGGCTAGAAGGAACATAACATTTTTCTACTCCTTTTCTTCTTTCAATTAGAACAAAATCTCGGTCACAGGTAAAGTATGAGTGTCCAGAGACAACATACTTGTAGTGAACTTCATCAAAGAAATCATTTTAGACCAACTATATCCATAGGAACAATACCATTTGATTTTTGTTTTGGCCGCAGCTGTTGTCAGACCACACTATTAACTTTTTTTCGGGTAATTTTACTTTTAATCCCCCTTAACACACAGCTCGCTGTTTCGTTGCCTCCTCTACCACTCATGTCCTCGTGCCAAAGAATCATAAAACCTTTATGAGACCTGAGTTTCTCCTGGCGTATACAACTATCAAATAACTTCCGGGAATTCAGCCAGGTAACACTTTCAGCGACCGCCGATATTTCGGCGGGAGAACACCCCGCCATTTTCAAGGCAAACTGCAACGGACAGGCGGCGTACATGCAAATTTAATACCTCGGTTCTCGGATAGAAGCAGGAAAGATAACACACACACACTGAACACTAGTGCCACCAAAGATGACCAAAGTCAGAGCTATCGATAGGGAGACTATGAATTCGCAGGTGAGGCAGCATTGACTCTGTTCCTCTGTTTTTTGACAAGGGAGAGAGCCGGATTCCAAACAGAGTTTAAACAGAAACCTCCATCCCTGTTAACGAGGTTGCTCGCTAATTTAATCTCAACTGCCTCCCTAATGACACTGTCCCAATAGCTGGACGTGAATGCCAATATCTCGGTGTTATTATATAACATGGGGTGACCAGTATCCAAGCAATGTTCGGCAATAGCAGATCTATTTGGCTGCTGTAATCGTGTGTGCCGTTTATGCTCAGTACATCTGTCCTCCACGGTCCTGATAGTTTGACCAATATATGCCATGCCGCAGCTACAAGGAATACGATATACACCCGCCTTACGCAGTCCAAGATCATCCTTAACCGAACTCAAAAGTGCTCTAATTTTAGATGGAGGTCGGAAAACACATTTCACATCGTATTTCCGTAAAATACGACCGATCTTATTGGACGTGTTTCCTACGTAAGGCCAAAAGGCAGTAGACTTAGGTGTTGACTCAGAATTATCATCAATCACCCGATGTACAGTTGGTCGATAGCGCAACGCACGTTCAATCTGTCTATCACTATAACCATTTTGACGAAATGTAACTTCAAGATGGGACAGCTCAGCTGGCAAAGTCTCAGCGTCAGAAACGACATGTGCCCTGTGTACCAAGGTACGAAGTACCCCTTCACGCTGAGCCGAATGGTGACAACTATTAGCTTGTAAGTACAAGTCGGTGTGAGTACGTTTCCTGTAGACTGCATGTCCCAATGATCCATCATCCTTCCTCCTAACCAACACGTCGAGAAAGGGAAGGCAACCATCCTCTTCCACCTCCATCGTAAAACGAATGTTCGGGTGGATCGAGTTCAGATGTTCTAGAAAGACATTCAAATTCTCCCTACCGTGAGGCCAAACAACGAAGGTATCGTCAACGTATCTAAAGAAACAGGCGGGTTTTAAGGGCGCCGACTCCAATGCACGTTCCTCGAAGTCTTCCATAAACAAATTTGCGATCACAGGAGACAACGGACTACCCATCGCAACTCCATCTGTCTGCTCGTAATACTGGTCATTAAATAAAAAGTAAGTGTATGTCAACACATGCCTAAAGAGATTAGTTAAATCAGCACCAAACCTGGCTTCAATTAACCGCAACGAATCAGACAGAGGAATACGAGTGAAGTGAGAGACCACATCGAAACTCACTAAAATATCAGAGTCATTCAGCCTCAGTCCCTCCAAACGACGTAAAAAATCAGCTGAGTTCCTGATATGATGTTCACACCGCCCTACTTGTGGACTCAACAGAGAAGCAAGATGCTTGGATACACGATATGTCGGAGCGCCGATGTTACTCACTATAGGACGGAAAGGAACCCCTTCCTTATGAACCTTTGGAAGGCCATATAACCTAGGGGGAACCGCACTATAGGTGTTAAGCCTCTTGATTGTGTCCTGCGACAAACCACTTTTCTTCAGGAGGCTGTTGGTCTTTCTCTCAACACTTTTCGTGGGGTCAGCATCGATTCTGCGATACGCTGAATCAGACAGTAAACGTTGCATCTTTTGTACATAATCATGTTTATTTAAAACAACGGTGGCATTGCCCTTGTCGGCAGGAGAATTAATATGGTGCACAACCTTAGCAAATGTTGGGACATGATTGTCATCACGACACCATATTAATTCTCCGGCCGCCAATCGTATCAAGCAAAGCGCTGGCTTGGCTCTTGTTCCCGAAAGGATTCGTTTTACTCGTCGACGTTTGGATTCTGTTTCCAAAGAATTGTATCGTTTTCATTTAATGGTTGCACCTGAAGTGTCTGATTTCACTTGGGATTCGTTGGACGGTGCCTCATGGACCCAAGCTGACTGGGAGTACAACTCCGTTACTGCCCGGCATGTGGCAAAGTTTGAACGTTTTCATCGCGCGGAGTCGGATGTTATATCTCGACGTTCTGTGATAAATCTCACAGAGAAATCTTTTGACGACGCAACCTTATCCGTGCTAGGGAAGGGTTTAAATTTTGCACCCACTCCGAAGAATTTGCCGGTAGTTGATTTTATTAGTTCAATTGAACAGGCAGTTTGCAAGCTACCTCCTGACGCTGCAGAGGAAGTTAGGAGGGAGGCATGCCGTGTTTTGACTAGGGCTCGTCCACCCAAGAGTAATGTAACAGCAGCAGAGAGGGCTGCTTTACGCTCTCTCAAAGTTGATCCCAGTATTGTTATTTTACCTGCTGACAAGGGCAATGCCACCGTTGTTTTAAATAAACATGATTATGTACAAAAGATGCAACGTTTACTGTCTGATTC
The DNA here is from genome assembly GCF_021461395.2 of Schistocerca americana. Classification (NCBI taxonomy): domain Eukaryota; kingdom Metazoa; phylum Arthropoda; class Insecta; order Orthoptera; family Acrididae; genus Schistocerca; species Schistocerca americana. The sequence continues at coordinate 32,990,316 of NC_060124.1, forward strand.
AGCGTATCGCAGAATCGATGCTGACCCCACGAAAAGTGTTGAGAGAAAGACCAACAGCCTCCTGAAGAAAAGTGGTTTGTCGCAGGACACAATCAAGAGGCTTAACACCTATAGTGCGGTTCCCCCTAGGTTATATGGCCTTCCAAAGGTTCATAAGGAAGGGGTTCCTTTCCGTCCTATAGTGAGTAACATCGGCGCTCCGACATATCGTGTATCCAAGCATCTTGCTTCTCTGTTGAGTCCACAAGTAGGGCGGTGTGAACATCATATCAGGAACTCAGCTGATTTTTTACGTCGTTTGGAGGGACTGAGGCTGAATGACTCTGATATTTTAGTGAGTTTCGATGTGGTCTCTCACTTCACTCGTATTCCTCTGTCTGATTCGTTGCGGTTAATTGAAGCCAGGTTTGGTGCTGATTTAACTAATCTCTTTAGGCATGTGTTGACATACACTTACTTTTTATTTAATGACCAGTATTACGAGCAGACAGATGGAGTTGCGATGGGTAGTCCGTTGTCTCCTGTGATCGCAAATTTGTTTATGGAAGACTTCGAGGAACGTGCATTGGAGTCGGCGCCCTTAAAACCCGCCTGTTTCTTTAGATACGTTGACGATACCTTCGTTGTTTGGCCTCACGGTAGGGAGAATTTGAATGTCTTTCTAGAACATCTGAACTCGATCCACCCGAACATTCGTTTTACGATGGAGGTGGAAGAGGATGGTTGCCTTCCCTTTCTCGACGTGTTGGTTAGGAGGAAGGATGATGGATCATTGGGACATGCAGTCTACAGGAAACGTACTCACACCGACTTGTACTTACAAGCTAATAGTTGTCACCATTCGGCTCAGCGTGAAGGGGTACTTCGTACCTTGGTACACAGGGCACATGTCGTTTCTGACGCTGAGACTTTGCCAGCTGAGCTGTCCCATCTTGAAGTTACATTTCGTCAAAATGGTTATAGTGATAGACAGATTGAACGTGCGTTGCGCTATCGACCAACTGTACATCGGGTGATTGATGATAATTCTGAGTCAACACCTAAGTCTACTGCCTTTTGGCCTTACGTAGGAAACACGTCCAATAAGATCGGTCGTATTTTACGGAAATACGATGTGAAATGTGTTTTCCGACCTCCATCTAAAATTAGAGCACTTTTGAGTTCGGTTAAGGATGATCTTGGACTGCGTAAGGCGGGTGTATATCGTATTCCTTGTAGCTGCGGCATGGCATATATTGGTCAAACTATCAGGACCGTGGAGGACAGATGTACTGAGCATAAACGGCACACACGATTACAGCAGCCAAATAGATCTGCTATTGCCGAACATTGCTTGGATACTGGTCACCCCATGTTATATAATAACACCGAGATATTGGAATTCACGTCCAGCTATTGGGACAGTGTCATTAGGGAGGCAGTTGAGATTAAATTAGCGAGCAACCTCGTTAACAGGGATGGAGGTTTCTGTTTAAACTCTGTTTGGAATCCGGCTCTCTCCCTTGTCAAAAAACAGAGGAACAGAGTCAATGCTGCCTCACCTGCGAATTCATAGTCTCCCTATCGATAGCTCTGACTTTGGTCATCTTTGGTGGCACTAGTGTTCAGTGTGTGTGTGTTATCTTTCCTGCTTCTATCCGAGAACCGAGGTATTAAATTTGCATGTACGCCGCCTGTCCGTTGCAGTTTGCCTTGAAAATGGCGGGGTGTTCTCCCGCCGAAATATCGGCGGTCGCTGAAAGTGTTATCTGGCTGAATTCCCGGAAGTTATTTGATAAAACCTTTATTATTATTTGCCATATGCAATCCCAAATTGTAACAATTGTAACATTTGGCAGTGTGACAATGTTGGCAAAGAGAAAACCTGTTGTAAATCTATGGATACTGTGCATGTATGACTTGTAGGAGTGGTAGAATATACACAATCACGCTTCATGTCTTCTCTAGCTTTTTCAGTGCGTCTGTGATGAAATTATAGTGAAGTATGATGTACAGCTCTATTGGTTGAGTCATTCAACATTTTACTTTTGACCAGATCACATGTGTTACAGGTATCTTTCCTTGGGCGGCGAAATCTCAGTTTGGGAAGTGTTCTTTCAATCCTTTTTTGTAGTACAAATATCTAATGTTTGTGTTTGGGTAAAGCGTAAAAAACGCCTCATAAATTCTGCTGTAATTTAAATCTTGGCTTAAAAATAGAAGGTAGCTTTTAGCCCTTGTGTAATGGCTTTCGTTCTTGGTGAAACTTTTGATGTGTTCAACAATGCGTTTTACATCAGCAGCTGTATATTTCCTTTCTTTGTTTTCATTTCCCCTACTTTTAATGTAGGTAACACCACCACTCTCTTTTCTTTTACCAATGTTTCCACTTTTCAGCTGTGTATTTACAGAACGCTTTTTTTTGCAAACTTGAATATGTCCGCCTTTGTCATCAGGAACTGTATAAAAAACACTAGCCGGTCTGCGACTCTCCTCAGGTTCTTCGTAAGAACCATGACGCCTTCTTCTAACATTGCACGCACTTACGTTTCCCATCAAATAAGAGGTTTTCTCAACATTATCACCTATTTCGTAGAACTGATTGAATATGTTTAATTGGTATTCCAATGAAATGTCTCTACACTGATAGCGGCACCGGCATGAAACCTACAAGAAACAAACACGGGAATTAGAGGCATTAATTAATTTGTGACTGACACGAATAACCTGTTTGCTTGCTACTCTGCACAGTTAGGTCTAATGTAGTCCAGGAACAAAGTCAAACCTAACCTAACGTGGTCTGCATAATCTAAACATAGGTTAGTTTGAAACGCCACAGAAAAATCATAATCAAGGAAAGTTCTTCAAAGAAGCCTTAGTCCTAAGGCGTTAAAGTTATCATATACACTTAACTCATCAGGTGGAGGTTGTTTTTGAGGTAAGGTAACTTTCTTATTGTTCTCTTTTCCCTCGGCTCTTAGCTTCTTATTTATTTGCGAAACATTACCTTCACCCCTTTTACTACGTTTTCTTGTTTCATCCATTACATAAACCACAATAGTAAACACAACAGACAGGACTAATCACTGAAACTTGAACACAATTGAATCTCAAACTAAAAACCACAGCATGCATTTTGTTTCAGAGCATGTGGCACTTAGCACCTGGCGCATTCTGGTGGCAATGTTTTAAACCACTTCCACACTGATTCCTAGACAGCCCGGTTATAGTTGACGAAGGTTAGGCAAATATTTTTTACAATAAAATGAATTTCTTTTTTATTTTTGGCACTTAGACCGGATTTTGTAATCAGTCGACAGTTTGGGAAAGCTCGCTCACACTGATTTTAATCTTGAACAAACACATCCCAGTATAAACGCATTGCTATTATACTGGTTAATTTTTACTTTAATCTTCCCACAAAAAGGAAGCAAGTTACAAAACAGAGCCGCACAAGGCAAGTAGGTCTGCTCTGTTTCACAGCGTAAGGTACACAAATACCGGAGGATAATCAATATCCACAGTACCAACGTCTTAATTAGACAATAATCAGCAGCGTCAATACTATCGAGGCCAATAAGTTAACGACCAGGGAGGCACGGATATCAAAACCTCTCATACACAGAATACTGCAGCATGGACAGAAGTGGCGCTAATCCGTGAACACTTACAATACAGGGAGGCTGAACAGAAACTCTCTATAGAAAGTAGTAAAATACCGGCTACCAACAGTACAACTAGCGAATATTAAGGTTCTGGCGGGAACCATTAGCACGGAGTCATGAAATAGTCGTCGAATTAACCTGCATCGACAACCAGTTAAATGCAGCACAGAAACGAAACCGTAATTCGAATGGTTCCACATTAAGTATGTTCTCACCGTATTCTTCGTCGGCGCTGAAGACAGCTGATCCGGGTGGCGGTGTCAGGGGGGTCGGCGAACGAAATTACGAAGGCTCACAACCTCCCAAAGCAGATCCTATTGCAAATAGACCAGATGTCCCAAACAGCATCAAACTCTCCACGCCCCGCTCTTTGTATGATCACAACATCTTCTATGGGACACAGGAGCCTTGCAAGCCAGAACTGCAAGGGATAACATCAGTACCGAACCGCCACTTAGCTCTCTCCACCACGCACCTCCCCGTATTGTCAAAATCCTCTTTGCCACTCCATGCGCGCCATCTCCCTGAACCAAAATATTTGCCGCAGCGACGGGCTACGAATTACTGACAGGTCGTGCCACGACTCATAATGTTGTGTAAGTTCTCTCTAGTTGGAATCTTCCTGTAGATGGCACTCTACTAAATAGATGTGAGACGGTAGGAATTTTTGATGAACATTTCCCCATACTCTGCTCCGTTGAGAGCATTACTTATGACGCTCTTCTTTAAAGGTATAACAATTATGTCTTCTCTCACTCTATACCATGATTGTTTTATCCATTGACACACTTGTTTGATTGTAGTTCGTTTTGAACCGTACCCTTAGAAAAATTAGTGAATTACTGTGCTGGTAAACCCCTTACGTTATTTGATTTTCAAACAGCTGAGCAAAACTGAACGTACTCAGACATTTCTCTCTTTACTTATTCTGATCATCACTAAAATGACACACAATATTTTTAGCGCAAAGCAATCTGACTTTTAATAATCCCTACAAAAGAATGGGCCCGACTAACAATAACCTATACCTTTCATGAATCACTTACCTCACAAAAATCTTCATTATTCGAACTGCTTCAATACAGCGAGCGCCAATACTGCCAGCTAAATAAAAGATTCTAACTATTGAAGTCACTAACTACTGATAGGCATAGTTAGCAAATAAAAGATTTTGATAGAGAACAAACAATGTATTTACCTTAATAGTGTTCAAAAGTCATAATATATATATCAGTTCATGACATCCAGTCTTACAAATTTACTGTCTCTGATGGACACACGTCCAGATCATCCGCTCTCAAAACTCCGCCATCTCTCTCACCACATCCACCACTGCTGGCGGCTCACCTCCAACTGCGCAACGCTACGCGCTGTTAACAGCCAACTGCCCAACACTACAATAGCGACTATTTCAACAATGCCCACCAGCCACAGACTGCACAAAGCACAGCCAGTGATTTTCATACAGAGCGCTAGGTGACGTTACCAACATAAAAACCTAAACAACATACTTACATAGCCCCCATGCTCCCCACAAAAAATTTTACAAATTGTTTTGGGCAGTGGCCAATACAGATTTGAATTTTTTTTTATAATTACAATAATAAAGAAATCAAATGCACACACTTATTGATATACTGTTGGTCAAAAGCAAAAATTGTTCTCATAAAGAGAGTCCTGATCATTCATCACAGTATAATTTCATTGCACAATGTCTGATCAGTAAAAGAAAATGCACATGGAAGTAATGGTTTTACATGCTGCCTTGAAGAAGTAGTGTTGTCCTTCCAACGGAAAGACAGTGCTGACTCTTGGCATGCAGACAGGTAATGGGTCACAACAGAGCAAACCCACAGCAGAGTCAGTCGACGTTTTGAAGAATATTGGTATGTAGGTCATCACAGAGCAGACCCACTGTAGTCCTGGTAGAGATTACGGTATTGGTGGGCCACCAGAGGTGCAGACCCACTGCAGTCCTTGTAGAAATAATGGTACTGGTGAGTCAGCAAAGATGTAGACCCACTGTAGTCCTTGTAGAAATGGCCAGCAACCATCTGTTGCGACTGTACAGGTGCACAATCACAATCGAAGAGTCTTGCGGACAATATAGCAAGTCCATAAACCACCACTTGTGCACTCACAAACTGTTTGGTATGTCCTTAGAACCAGCAATGCTGTTAACCAGTCCCTTGCTGAATTATCAATACACGTGCAAACACTAAAATTCCCAACTTCTCATCTATTCTTCATATACTATGACCAACAGAAACATGTGCAGTGAAATGTAACTTAATTTGAAGAACTGGTGTCTATACAATTATAAATTTACAGCATAATAATACAATTACAGAGGTAAAAAATACATCATTAAAGAACATAACAATACAGATAACATTTGTAGTAATACGGGTTTTACAAAAGAATAGGAATAAACATATACATCAGTGTTACATGAATTATGACATAAGTAAATACATCAAAGATCAGAATAGCTTTCGAAAATAATGTCTAAACATCTTTAGAAAGTAAATAACATATTATTAATGCAAATTATATTTGAGAATAACAGTATTCCTGATCATAGTGAATGTAGCTTAGTATTAGAAAAATTATACAACATAAATCTTATTAGTTAAACACATAAAGACAGGAAAAACACAAATACACAAGGGTACACAAACACCTAGCAGAATAACACAAAAGGAAAGGACAGGGTTTGTTTTACTGCAGTATTTTGCAGTTCAAATGATTTATTTATCGTGATATCAAGAGGTTGCAATTGCGAAGGAAGTCCTCCCAAAATAACAGCAAGCTCTGTATTTCCCTGTCTCAATTTCTCTTTCACAGAATTTTTCAATGACTACTCAACTGATCTTTCCCAAGAAGAGAACTCTTCTTCAGTACAGCATCTTTCCTTCTCTCCCACACACTGTTAATACATAATTTCATACCAGTCTCGTCCATCCAACCCTTGTCATCTACGTGAACAACACCTGGCCATATTTCAGAAGGTTTTGGCATTGTTTTGCTTTTGAAAATCACTTGATTAAGTTTAGTACCGTCAGCACAATATGAAAGGCCAGCAGTGTAGTGCATTATTCCATGTTCTCTTATTATAGTTACAGTTTTGCGCCTTTCTTGGTAACAGTTCTATTACTCGGTATATCAAATGTCTGAAGAGTTTCGTCCATTTTCGCTATTTGGCGTAGTTCCACACTGGCTTTCTTTCGATGTTGAATAATAAAGCGATGGAAAGATAATACTTTGTCTTCATACTCTTGGTGAAATTTCTGAGATATTTTGGTTTTGGTTCGCATGCTAAGTCCATGACGCTTCATTAAACCTGTAGGACCAACCAACTCCACCCTTAAAGTCCGTTACGTTCCACTGCAGTGTTACCTTATGAGCGTGTATATGAATCATTTTGTATTAATTCCAATGCGAATTCGACAGTGTCCTTGAATGAATTTCAAAACCATTTTGCATTCATTCCTTTATTGCGCATTTAGTTTTCCTCATTTTTTTCAGTTCTTCTTTTCTAACCCTGCAATCAGAATGGGTTTTTCTGTTGGGTCAGGGCCGAAATGCCGCTCAGTTGGTAGGTTTCCATGTTCTTCTGCATATGATATTAATTTCAATTTATATTCCGCATCATATGAATACCTTTTATTTTTTTCCATTGCGAAACTAGCTAATAACAAAAGCATTGCACTGTTACCGATAACACAAATCACTTTCAAGTTCACTGGCACTGTAGACTGCAATGACGTATCATTGGGTAGCAAGCTTGTGAATCCCCGCAAATCAAGTTCGACGCATCACTGCACTGCTTTTGCCAGTTGAATCCGATGTTACCAGATAGAGGTGGGTTTCCCATGGCATCGAATATATGGCCATTTTTAAGAGTGGCGGAAATTTTTAATCGGACACCGGACATTTTTACGCTAATTTCGAGTATAACACACACCTGAATTTTGGAGGCAATTTTCGAAGAAAAAGTACATTTATAGCCCGCAAAATACGGTAATCACCGCGTCATCTGGACGCAATGTTTATCGCTATGGCACGGATTATCACAGCACGCTTACCGGCCGACCCCCATTCTCATCTAACACCACCTATCCAAAATCCTTGTCCATGCCGTCCATGGTCGCCACTTTGAGAATACCACTGGATGCCGAACGATATTATACATCCGCAATGAAGAGGTGGATTTATTGCCCATGAAGGCGAATTGTTATACCTGTATAAATGGGTGGTGTGTGTTCTTTCGGACATATACGAAACTGTGTACTGCCCATTGTTTAAATCATTATTATCAGCAGGAACCATGTGCCATACGCTGGTGGATAAATGACTTCTCAACAGCTTTCCTTGTGGTACGGTTTTCAATGTTATGCATCCACTTTGCCCCTTAAAGTATGATAACGTGATCCTTCGGCCTTCCAAGGTCGTCAAAAATGGTTCAAATGGCTCTGAGCACTATGGGACTCAACTGCTGGGGTCATAAATCCCCTAGAACTTAGAACTACTTAAACCTAACTAACCTAAGGACATGACACATCCATGCCCGAGGCAGGATTCGAACCTGCGACCGTAGCGGTCGCGCGGTTCCAGACTGTAACGCCTAGAACCGCTCGGCCACTCCGTCCGGCCAAGGTCGTCAACTCAGTCTCTTCTCGCCTTGGAATCTAGCAAAGAACGTCTTTGGGCCGTTCACCGTCCATTCGCCTGACTACGTGTTCCTCTCATTGCTGTACAATTTTCATTGCAGTCATTACTTCTTCTACTCCAGCAATTTATTTTCATATCTCCCCTAATATTTTCCAACATGCATCTCTCCACTGATCTCTTCGTAACTTTTAGTTTTTAAGCAGCTCTCGTATGTGAGAGCTGTATGTGATGGAGACTCTTAACATTTATAATGTCCTCTCTCTTGGACGCCTATGTGCTACTTACGACAATTTTAGAAGGCCTGCGTGTTATAGGCAACTATTAATATTACCATTGTTTGCCTTGATGTTGTAACCTGTATGTGTCCTAAGATCCTATGATGGCGGCTTTAGTTTCGCCGAAACCGATAATCATGGAATAAAAACAATTCCTGCACTCTTGGCTACCAATTATTGTTTTACAAGCACCTAGACCGCTCCCACATGAGCACAATGTGCTCCCTACAAAAAACTTGTTTATTGTTACTGCAAATTCAGATTCTGTAGAAGTGATCTGATTAAAAGCCTGATTGCTAACAACGTTTCACAATCACACGTATCTTTTTTGAGTCATTAGTCTACTATCTGGTTTGATGCGGCCCACCACAAGTTCTTCTCCTGTATCACCTGTTCATTGCAACTTTTGTCGTCAATTATTCGTTGGATGTTTTACAATTTATGTCTTCCTCTACAGTTTTTACCCTTTACAGCTCCCTCTAGTACCATGGAAGTCATTCCCTGAGGACTAACACATGTCCTATCATCTTGTCCCTTCTCCTTACCAGTGTTTAGCACATATTCCGTTTCTTTCCTCATTCCTGACCTTATCAGTCCACTTAATTTTCAACACTCGTCTGTAGCAGCACATCTCAAATGCATCGATTCTCTTCTGTTCCAGTTTCTCCTCAGTCCATGTTTCACTACCTTACAATGCTGTACTCCAGACGTACATGGTCATAAATTTCTTCCTCAAATAAAGCCTGTGTTTGATACTGGTAGACTTCTCGTGGCCAGGAATGCCCTTTTTTCCAGTGCCGGTATTCTTGTGATATCCTCCTTGCTCGTCACTGGTTATTTTACTGCCTAGGTAGCAGAATCGCTTAATTTCATCCACTTCGTGACCATCAATCCTGATGTTAGGTTTCTAGCTGTTCTCATTTCTGCTCGTTCTCATTACTTTCGTCTTTCTTCTATTTACTCTCAATCCATACTCTGTACTCATTAGACTGTTCATTCCATTCAGCACATGATGTAGTTCTCCTTCACATTCACTCGGGATAGCAATGGCATCAGCGAATCGTATCATTGACATCCTTTCACCTTAAATTTTTATTTCGCTGCTGAACCTTATTTTTATTTCCGTCATTGCTTCTTTGATGAACAGATTGAACAGTACGGGCGAAATCTTACACCCGTTTTAATCCGAGCACTTCGTTCTTGATCGTCCACTCTTATTATTCCCTTTTGGCTGTTGTACAGTCTTAGACATAAAAACTGACCGTGTATGTAATGAGTCATTCCAGCTGCATAGCTGAGGGTAATATTTGTTAAGCAATTCATTGCAGAATTAATGTAATACCCGCACGATGATCTCTGTAGTCATACTGTATCATTAGCAGCCCGCGAATGGAGTACTATGTTCGTTAAATCGGATTACTCAAGCTGAGGCCAAATAAAGAGAAGCGACGACGCCACAACACTATCTTTACTTAAGTAGGTAGTCACCGCTAAATTATGTGTGCCACCATTAACGTTACTGTAAGTAGTTTGACAGCGTAACACCACCACGACTACTGACAATCTGAGCCATATCGTCACGCAGTTGTAATTCGCAGTGATTACAAGTTGCTGATGTTTGTCAAGAATAGCGGAAAGCGCCTCTGAAGTTCCATTTGCATTACGCCTAGGACGGAGAGGATCCTAAATAACAGTAATAGGTCACCCAGCGAAGAGAAGAGTCCACGTATTGACTCAAGTTCTTGCAGTTCGATATTAAGCCAGTTCCCGATAGTTTCACACTAACGGGTTCTTTTGGCTATCGGAATACTCATATGGGAATTATATAAGTGTAATTGCTAGAACACTCAACTACCTTAATAACACCTCATTCTGGATTGAATACGACTCGGAAAGCGACGTTAATTCGACGTTTCCATCCATCTCCTGACGTCTTACTGAATGAAGTCTGAAGTGCTCGCACAGCTGTATTGCCTGCCGCATGGATTCTGTGAAGTGTTATGGCAGCTGGCAGTCATTGCTGAATACAGACATTTGCAAATATCCCCACTGCTTTAGGGGAAATGGTCTTTGTTGCATTTTTTCCATGCCGCAATTAGCAGAATAACATAAGGCTTGTTCTGCTGAAGAACTTGATGCCCACAAGTCCTTAAATAAGAATCTCCCAGCGGGAGTAATGCATGAAAGGAGACAGACTGTTGGACAAAAGAACGGACAGCTCCCTGCTTTTTGCGTTTCCGATAGCGCCTACGATAAGAATCTTGTGTCATATTATGCTTCACAAACTTAAACTGTTTGTTTTTTTACTTCATACTAAAATAAAAGTTATGATATGAAAAGAGGAAATGACCGATATGCTTCTCAGGAACTTTAGTTTTTCATGTTTTTTTCTCACTTCAAACTAAAACAAGGGCGTTAATATGAGAAGAGGAAATGAAATATACGCTTCTAAGACATAATATTTCCTTGTGTGCTACTACTGCATACATGAAAGCCCTGCAGTTAATTTCTGTATGTTGGATAAATTTTGATATTACCTCACATTCCTTTGTGAGAAGGTTCCTCGTATTTTCTTGGGATTCAAATAGAGTATACATTTCATCACTGGTTAATATTCTGATAACTAATGACATGATACCCGTTGCACTTGCTCCTTGGCACGTGTGAGTAGAGTCTCACGTTGGTTACTATAAGAACACGCAGGCAGTGATATCCGCTCACTGCAGTCAGAGCCAAGGTGGTTTCTTTCTGTTTATGGCGAAGCGTCTGCTGCAGTGTCAACGCTTAGCCAACATAAACAAACCGCGGCGGCATTGGGCACTGCTAATCGCTGCACTTGTCGCGAGCCTCGACAACAAGAGCGCACTGTCTCTGCTAACGATACGATGGACTTAATACATCTTACTTAACGTAACGTAATATGCAGGTCGTGGGTTGGGTAAAAATTCAGTTTCTAACTTACCATCGCATTAAAATACTTTACAGTCATATTTGATGCAATATTTATTGTTGGTTGTCTCTCTAATTGATTCAGATTGTGCGTGAACACGAAAACACACACACACACACACACACACACACACACAAACAGTCATTGATTCCAGTGAGGGTGACAACTACTGTGTGTTGAACATCACATGCACCAGTCAATTCCTCAGTTGGTGTCGAGTGGATGAGATTTTTCAATTACCTTCCATTGCAAGAATTGTAAGGAGGAGACTGAAAGTAAATGGACTTGTATCTAAAGAGCTGTGACAAAGCAAAGCTTGACCGACTATCAGATAATTGTCCACATGTGTTTTGTGGACGAGTATACTTTTAAGAACCAACCCACCCACGATCATTACGTAAGATTTCTCGAAGGCGTAGGGGCATTGTTTTCATTAAGTCGTCGACAGTGTAGCGTGATGGTTTACTTCCCACCATACGTTTTCTATATTCGTCCAAAGGTCGCTTGCATTTGTAGGTACACATGGCGATGACCTTGTTACCTCTGCCCACATATCCTCTATCTGGTTGATGTTCGGTGATCGTGGAACAAACGGCAACAGCTTTATCCTCTCTTGGCCCTGAAACCCATCTCGCACTGCTCTGCTATGATGGATGGGGCTGTGGGCCTGTAAATAAACTGTTATCTCGTTCGTTCATATATTTAAATAAAATATTAGTAATAAGCACATTGTATTATTATTTTTCACAGTGTTTAAGAATTCAGGCCCTGTCATAAATAAGTGATCTAGATTCAACCGTCCGATTAAGAATGTGGTTTACGCAGTCTATCAAATGATGAGAGCTGTACTCGGATATCCACATTAAGCCTGACTGGCTGAATCCGATTAGAACGATCTGGTATCGAAATGAAATTACAGAAATCGGATAATCTGAACGTCTGTATTGCAACAATGCTGCGCACATAAATTCCTATGATGGAGTAACAGGTAACAACTGCCCAAGAAAAAGTGAGAAATATGTCTACTAGCAGCAATGTAACGTAATTATAACCCATATTTATGTGATGGAAATACTGAGTCGAACAATGCACATCTATTTCAGTTGTGGGAAGATGCACCATATCGGATTTGCTGATGACATAATGACAATAATAATAATAATAATAATCCCGTCGGGCCGATAGGGGAAACCCTCCCCCATATGGGTGGTACCGAGGAAATCAAATACTTGGGGTGAACCAAATACTAACACAATCCTCAACGACTACTCAATGCGTTGAACTCAAAAACCACGCACGTCTGAGTGAAAACCACCGCTACTCTGGTCACCGTCTGTTAGCTCAATGAGTTCGGCTGAAAATATTTGCTTCCAAAGGCTTCAACACCCCCTGATCCTGTCCGGTCCTGTAATCACCCAGGCCAAACCAATGAAACACAAGCAAACATGAACTATGCAAACTGTCGACAGGCGGCTGTTGGAATTTCGGATTGTGGGGAGGCCAGGTTATCACGGCAGAGAATGTCGAACATCTCGGTAAATATCCCACAAGCAGAAAACATGCATTTGAAAACTACACGCCGCGCGGCATTAACCGAGCGGTCGAGTCGCAGCAGTCATGGACTGTTCGGCTGGTCCCGGCGGAGGTTCGAGTCCTCCCTCGGGCATGGGTGGGTGTGTGTTTGTCCTTAGGATAATTTAGGTTAAGTAGTGTGTAAGCTTAGGGACTGATGACCTTAGCAGTTAAGTCCCATAAGATTTCACACACATAAGACCTCTTTTTTTATAACGAAATATCGTTACATTGATCCAAATAACGAAAACTAAATAATCTAACATAATAAATCGACCGACAAAAAATTCTCATCATTGCTCTTCAAGAACCACGACTAACTGACAATGAAACCTTGCATTACGGAAACCATTGCATTTTCAAGAGCAAAATGCAACAAAAGGAAGCGAAAGCCGTACCAATCTCGGCCGTGGCATTTCTCGAACACAAATCTATCATCAGGTCTGTCAAAGAAATCACAGCCATCAACAATCGACTTATGACTATACTCATTCAGAGCCCCAGTAAAAAATATACACTCATCAATGCACATGGCCCCACCAACATCGAAAATAAAAAAACACCAAAAATGTCGAAAAGTTCTGGAACGCACTCGAAAATACTATGAGCAAAAGTCACCAAGATGACGTCAAAATACTAAAGGGAGACTTCAACTCTATTTGGGACAGAAAAAACCTGTAGAAAAATCATTGGTACAAATTCAACACACCGAAACGCTTAGACCAACGAAGCACGTCTGACTGATATTTGCCAACAATTCAACCACAAAAGGATGTCTTCCCACTTTAGGAAAATACCATTTCTCAGATAGCATGCTTGGCTACCAGGTGCAAGCTGCTGTCGTTCGCCTTTCTAGACTCGCTGAAAGCCAGATTTTTTATTCTTTTGTGGTAGAGTTACAAGCAGGCAGATAAAAACTCAATAAGGGAATCGTAAGACAGCGCTCGAGCAAAATTCGTCTTGTACTTTCAGTAACCCTTACTGTCAGAGCGAAAACCTTACGGTACTGCCAATTTCATAATGCCACTTTTGTTTTCTGCCGACATATTTTTTGTTGTTGTGAATACATAATTTCATCTATGAAATGCCACATTTTCATAATACTTGCGAATGATACAGGAAATGAAGCAAATACAGATATTTTCGAAGTTGAAAGTCGGTAGTATCCTAATAATTCGTGTTAAAATAGGCTCAATCGTCTTACAGACACTTAATGCTTCGCTACAGTCTGGAACCGCGCGACCACTACGGATGCAGGTTCGAATCCTGCCCCGGGCATGGATGTGTGTGATGTCTTTAGGTTAGTTAGATTTAACTAGTTCTAAGTTCTAGGGGACTGATGACTTCAGAAGTTAAGTCCCATAGTTCTCAGAGACCTTTGAACCATTTTTGAACTTAATGCTTTATTAAGATAGACTGCCGTCGTAATGTTTCTGTAGTAAGCTGAATTTAATTCGTATTAGTAATGCGAATATTTTATCTGCATTTTCCATTAGTTTACTAAACGCAACAGTAATCATCAAAGAGAAATTAATCAGCAGCAGAATTTTCGTTCACCATATCTACAACAATCTGTTAATGCAACAGTTGTTTACAAATTATACGCCATTAGAAACCTACTTGTTTTAACCATGTCATTAAACCATAGTAGTTTTAAGAGTATTTTCGTCTAGATATGAATTGCTTTGACTGTTGATCGATCAAGAGCGGGAAAGGTAATATTTTACGATACATGACGAGAGGGACAAGTGCTTGAGAAAGGACTTCCCTATCAATACAAGTGTCTGAGAGACGACTTTCCTATCAATCTCCTGGATAGTTTTGTTTCTCAAATGGAATGGAAATGAGCGTTTGGCGTCATTGGCCGGGAGGCCCCTCGCGGGGCAGGTCCGGCCGCCATATCGCAGGTCTTAGTACATTCGGCGCCACATTGGGCGACCTGCACGCCGGATGGGGATGAAATGATGATGAACACAACACAACACCCAGTCCCTGAGCGGAGAAAATCTCCGACCCAGCCGGGAATCGAACCCGGGCCCAGAGGACGGCAATCCGTCACGCTGACCACTCAGCTACTGGGGCGGACTGTTCCTCAAATCAACAGAGTGAGTTATCATGGAGTAGCATAGGTGATGTAGTTTTGTTGCTCGTCTTTATTACACTACGACCGAAAGGTGTCTCAGTTGTTGACAACAAATTCCAGCTGTGTTGCACACACCCCTTGGGGCAGAATTCGTAGCCCAAAACACACATATGGAGCTATCAAATGTAAAATATTATGTTCACACTACACTTTACTCTAGTCTACGTCTTTTGGTGGGCCTCAGCCTTTCATTTCTTCTTAGGAAGTTAACGATAAAGGCATCATAACACGTCACCGGTAACAGTACTGCATAGGAATGCTCAATGAGCGACCTGATGGCGTTCAGTAATAGTCACTTAGTCGATTTTTGTTGTTTCGAATTAGAGCATGCAGTACTCCTACACCAGACTTCTGAACTTTGCCTGTTGAATGCAAATGTCGCATGATGGTAAAATGGTAATCTGTCACATACATTAGTAGTCGAGACTTTCTTAATGTGGAAAATCATTTATGCCAGAAAGATCTTTGTTGAAACAAGAACATCTTTTTCTGGCGTATTTTTCCCAAAAGCACTCGCTCCACGCACAGATCAAATCTTTCTAGCTGCCTCCTCTACATTCACCCCTCTGTTATACCAAAAGTAAATGTTGTGTTACAGATGGTACTCCTTTTTCCACTTGCGACTCAATTTTACAATGCTTAACTACAGTTCATGATTTTCAAGTATGCAAAATCCATTGCTTAGATGCAAGATGATAACAAGAACTTCAAATTCGAAAATGGCATTGATACATACACTGACAGCGTGGCGCCGCCTTCACATGGGCGGCACCGGATTTCAGGCGGCGGGTGGCGTGTGGCCGGTGGCCGGTAGCCGCTGCAGCGCGAGGAAACGCTCGAGTGTAAGCTGTTATGATCGTGACGCAGCCACGAGCTGTCCTGCGGAATTGTTTCTGGAATACTTGTTATTGCGGGTGGGTAGAATGTTAAGCGAATTGTCTTCGATCTTCAATCAGACTCATAACTTTAGTCCGAAATGTGATGAAAAAAAAAAGAAAACGGTTGGACGCGAACATGCGATTCTAAGTTTAGAATGCACGAGG
The DNA here is from genome assembly GCF_021461395.2 of Schistocerca americana. NCBI lineage: Eukaryota > Metazoa > Arthropoda > Insecta > Orthoptera > Acrididae > Schistocerca > Schistocerca americana. The sequence continues at coordinate 33,006,617 of NC_060124.1, forward strand.
GTTACCGCAAGAACACGGGCTCTCTCCGTCCACATCTACTCGGAAGTAGACAGCACTTCCTCCTAACACTTCCCCATCTTACAGTGTTGCCAGATTGTGCATATGGCCGGACTTAGAGTTGTCAGGGGCGGTCAGTTTTATTGGCCACCTTAAGTGAACGACTCGGACTTAGTCTCTGTGGCGGCCGGCCGGCGGTCAGTTTTTATGTCTAAGACTGTACATATTGTATATTAACCGTCTCTCTCTATAGCTTACCCTTATTTTTCTCTGAATTTCGAACATTTTGCACCATTTTACATTGTCGGACACTTTTTCCAGGTCGACAAATTGTATGAACGTGTCGTGATTTTTCTTTAGTCTTGGTTCCCTTATCAATTGCAACGTTAGAATTGCCTCTCTGGTGCCTTCAGCTTTCCTAAAGCCAAACTGATCGACGTGTAACACACCCTCAGTTTTCTTTCCCATTCTTCTGTATATTATTCTTGGCAGCAACTTGGATGCAATGGCTGTTAAGCTGATTGTGCGATAATTCTCACACTTGTCCTCTCTCGTAGTCTTCAGGAATGTGTGGATGATATTTTAGCAAAGGCAAATGATATGTCACATTCTACGCACCAACGTGAATAGTCGTTTTTTTTTTTTTGCCACTTCTCCCAATGATATTAGAAAATTCTGGTGGAGTGTTATCTATTCCTTCTGCCTTATTTGATCTTAAGTCCTCGAAGGCCCTTTCAAATTCTGATTCTAATATTGGAACCCCTATCTTTTCTAAATATACTCTTCTTCTGTCATATCAGACAAATCTTCCTCGACATAGAGGCCTTCAATGTACACTTTCTACCTGTCCGCTCTCTCCTCTGCATTTAACATCAGAATTCCGGCTGCGCTCTTAACTCTTAATGTTATCACCCTTGCTTTTAATTTCACCGAAGGTTGTTTTGACTTTCCTGTAAGTTGAGCCAGTCCTTTTGACAATCATTTCTTCTTCGATTTCTTCACATTTTTCATGAAGCCGTTTCCTCTTAGCTTCCCCGCACTACCAATTTATTTCATTTCTCAGTGACCTGTGTGTCTGTATTCCTGAATTTCCCTGAATATTTTTGTCCTTCCTTCCTTTTATTAGTCAACTGAAGTATTTCTTCAGTTACCTATAGTTTCTTCGCAGTTACCTTCTTCGTACCGATGTTTCTCTTTCCAACTTCTGTGATTGTCCTTTTTAAAGACGTCTATTCTTCTTAGACTGTACTGCCTATTGAGCTATTCCTAATTGCTGTGTCTATAGCCTTAGAGAACTTCAAGCGTGTCTCGTCATTCCTTAGTAGTTCCGTATCCCACTTCTTTCCGTATTGGTTCTTCTTGATCAATCTCTTATCCTTTAACCTACTCTTCATCTCTGCTACATTTTGATCTGAGTACATCTGTTCCTGGGTACGCCTTGCAATCCAGTATCTGATTTCGGAATATCTGTCTGACCATGATGTAATCCAACTAAAATCTTCCCCTATCACCTGGCCTTTTCCAGATATACTTCCTCCGCTTGTGATTCTTGAACAGAGTAGTCTTTCTCCTCTCTCGATTCCCTGTCCCAAGTCCATATTCTCCTGTAACCTTTTCTTCTACTCCTTCTCCTACAACTGCATTCCAGTCTCTCATGACTACTAGATTTTCCTCTCCCTTTTCATACTGTATTAACATTTCAGTATCCTCATATACTTTCTCTATCTCTTCATCTTCAGCTTTCGACGTTCGCATGTACACCTGAACCATGGTCGTCGGCGTTGGTTCGCTGTCGATTCTGATAAGAACAACCCTATCGCTAACCTGTTCACAGTGACACACTCTCTGCCTTCCCACTTCCGTTATACTTTTTGCTGCTGCTGTTGTATTACCCTGTACTCATCTGACCAGAAATCTTTGTATTCTTTCCATTTCACCTCACTGACCTCTACTATATCGAGATTGAGCCTTTGCATTTTCCTTTTCAGATTTCCTAGTTTCCCTACCACGTTCAAGCTTCTGACATTCCACGTCCCAACCCGTAGTACGGTATCCTTTCGTTGGTTATTTTGTCTTTTTCTGATGTTTACCTCCCACTCAGCAGTCCCCTCCTGGAAATCCGAATAGAGGACTATTCCGGAATGTTTTGCCAATGGAGAGATCATCATGACACCTTTTCAATTACAGGTTACATGTCCTGTGCATACACGTTGTGTGTCTTTAATGCAGTGGTTTCCATTGCCTGCATCCGCATGCCCTTGATCATTTCTGATTCTTCCGCCTTTAGGGGCAGTTTCCCACCTCAAGGACAAGACAGTGCCTCTGTCTGTTCCTCCGATCTCTTTGGCAAGGCCCTTGGCAGAATAAGGGTCACTTCTTATTCCGTAAGACTTCGGCCGCCAATGCCGATTATTAATCAAAATTTAGGCGATGGCGGGTTTCGAACCCTTGACTGAAGACCTTTTGATAACTAACCAAAGATACTACCCCTAGCAATACACATCGTGGTACCTAGTTCTTTCGGGAGGTGGACATTACTTGGGCGTTGTCGTCACCACAACATTATTTTTCTAGCTGAGTAAAATGAATCCGGAGGTTAGGAACTGACAATTGAGTACGGAAACGTGATGCGATGAGAGGTAGAGAGAATGTTAAATGAAACGAGTTGCATTGAATATTGCGATTGTTAAGTAGCAATGATGTTCGTGAAAGACAAGAAGTAGAAAATCCAGGACGGAATGTAACAGTATTATGTAAATATTACGTATTGCATAATATTGTTACAAGAAGTAGAAAGTGCGACAATAGGAAACATATTAGTAAAACAATCCGGGGGAAGGTAATTTGAGAAGTTATGATGTGAAATGGTACTCGTCCGAAGCGGTATTTGATTCAAGAGTTCAGAAATGTGATGGGAAATGTTCCAGAGTGGCGATAACCAAAGTGAAAATATTGCAAAGACAGTGATGGGTATCACTGAGAAAAGAAGTATTAAATTGTCTAATAAACAGTGACTTTAACAGTAAGTGCTTCAGTTAGCTACAATATTAAATTTCTACATAAAAATATTGACAACTATGATGGAAGACCAAAACTGGAACATGGGAACTACTTTAAGAGGAAGTGAATAATTTCTGATGGTCTTGGTTAAATTTGTAACCACTAACAAGGGGAGGCCGCCAATTGTGAAATTCAGATTCGATTCATACTGCGCATAATAAAAGCTCATGGCCAGAAGTGTAATGTAGCATAGCACCAAGATGCACTTCTCAGCTGTTGTCGAGAAAATTGACAGTTAAAAGAAACCGTTGCGGTGAAATACTCTCTACGATTAATAGTTTTCTGCAGCGTCGTGGCGCAGCGGTAAGTGCTCGGGTTCGTGATCTGAAGGTCGCCGGATCGAATCCCACGCCATACAACTTTTTTTTATTATTTGTTTTTTTGTAATTCAAATGTATACACACACACACACACACACACACACACACACACACACACACACGCACATACAATTCCCGGCAATCAGTTGCAACAATTCTGCATATAATAAGTTGTCGAAAGTCGTTTGTCGTGGAAAAATAATACTTGAAATAAAACACAATATCACAAATAATATTCAAGTGGATATAATATATTGAAAAGTTCGGTATACACTCGCACATAATTAACAATTAGTGACCAGAAGTAGCTGCAGTATCGCACGAACCAGAGTGATAGTTATCACAGAAACATGGAAAGCAGAAAACAGCAAGACATCGAGCACTTCTGATAAACCATGAGTTTTTACAACAACAATTGTTTATTAAATTATCTGTTGGGAAACACACCTGATTGACATTCTGAAAAATTGTTCTATCGTTTGTCAGGTTTGATGCATACCACGCGTATCGTATCATATCGGCAAAAATCGGAGAAGACAATTGGTCGTGGTCGATGGTTTGGATTTATATATATGTGTGTGTACATTTGAATTACAAAAAAACAAATAATAAAAAAAGTTGCATGGTGCGAGATTCGACCCGGCGACCTTCGAATTACGAACCCGAGCGCTTACCGCTGCACCACGACGCTGCAGAAAATTGTTAATCGTAGAGAGTATTTCACTGCAACGGTTTCTTTTAACGGTCGATTTTCTCGACAACGGTTGAGAAGTGCATCTTGGTGCTTTGTCACATTACACCTCTGGCCATGAGCTTTTATTATGCACAGTATGAATCGAATCTGAATTTCACAATTGGCGGCCTCCTCTTGCAAGTGAATATTTCAAATATAGCGTGACGGGAGAAAAGTGTCACTAACTTTCTTCTCTGTTTGTTGAAAATACGTTTTTCACTCTGATTATAGATGATTTGAGACCTACTTTCAAACAACCTCGACTAAACTCTTTAGTTGGGTTGCTTAAGTTTTATATGCACAAGAGGAAAACAGGTAACGTCGTCAGAAAAACGAAGGTGACTCAGCTCTATTGCGGTAACATGAATTCCTTTTTCGTTTTACCCGTTTAAGTTAGTGGGAACTTCCTCTTGGAGGTTGAGAATAGTTGTGACTACGTTCTCGTTCTATGCTGAATTTCGGTACTCCACATATATCACATTCTGAGCTTGGCAGTAAAATGTCAAAAAAATGTCACAGGAAATGTGCTAAATGTGAAACAGAGCTCTGCCGGAACAGCACTGTTTTTTATCCCGTCATTTGATGTTTATACGTGCTAATGGACGTTAAACTGTGCTATTACCATACTTTGATGTAGCCCCGTTTTTGTAGAACTCTCTGACTGGGTAACCTACATGCATCGTAGAGGCGTTCTGCTCTGTTCATTACTATTCAAAACCTGCTAAAATTTCGATTTTTCCATGAAAAAATATAGCTAATTCAGTTTCTTGCTAGATAAAAAACATACTTGTTTAATTACAGAGAGAAATGCTCGTTTTTTTGAGTAAACCGTTTAACGAACGTATTGTTTCGAATTTTTAAAATGTGAAATGTTTATATGTTATGAGACACGGACACATGATTTATTTTTGACACAAACCTGTCGTGTCACTTAACTGTGTATTGAAATGTTTTAAAAATGGTTCAAATGGCTCTGAGCAGTATGGGACTTAACATCTGAGGTCATCAGTCCCCTAGAACTTAGAACTACTTAAACCTAACAAACCAAAGGACATCACACACATCCATGCCCGCAGCAGGATTTGAACGTGCGACCGTAGCGGTCGCGCGGTTCCAGACTGAAGCGCCTAGAACCACTCGGCCACACCGGCCGGCTAAATGTTTCAGACTATGTGGATGGACAGACACTATTGCTGGCCGCGCCTCTGCTAAGGTGAATGGGATCAGGCGGTTGTCCCTTTTGAACTCTCGCCTCTAGCTGACGTACTGCGACGTCCGTCGTGGCGCCGACTATACTGTAATAAATATCCATTTACTCGTCTAACTGCGTTACGTACGACATGTCTCTATGTGCTCCACTTGCCGAGATACAAACATCAAATTTTTCAGAAAAGAAAGCGAACCGATGAAGTCAATGTCGTGGCCCATAAAGACAACTCCTTTTCTATTGAGAAATTATGATTCAACGTTTGTTAATTAACATTTCCATTTTTCAGTGCACTTGGAAGTTATGTTGTTGTTGTTGTGATCCTCAGTCCTGAGACTGGTTTGATGCAGCTCTCCACGCTACTCTATCTTGTGCAAGCTTCTTCATCTCCCAGTACGTACTGCAGCCTACATCCCTCTGAATCTGCTTAGTGTATTCATCTCTTGGTCTCCCTCTACGATTTTTACCCTCCACGCTGCCCTCCAATACTAAATTGGTGATCCCTTGATGCCTCCGAACATGTCCTACCAACCGATCCCTTCTTCTAGTCAAGTTGTGCCACAAACTCCTCCCCAATTCTATTCAATACCTCCTCATTAGTTATGTGATCTACCCATCTAATCTTCAGTATTCTTCTGTAGCACCACATTTCGAAAGCTTCTGTTTTCTTCTTCTCCAAACTAGTTATCGTCCATGTTTCACTTCCATACATGGCTACACTCCATACATATACTTTCAGAAACGACTTCCTGACACTCAAATCTATACTCGACGTTAACAAATTTCTCTTCTTCAGAAACGCTTTCCTTGCCATTGCCAGTCCACATTTTATATCCTCTCTACTTCGACCAGCATCAGTTATTTTGCTCCCCAAATAGCAGAACTCCTTTACTACTTTAAGTGTCTCATTTTCTAACCTAATTCCCTCAGCATCACCCGACTTAATTCGACTACATTCCATTATCCTCGTTTTGCTTTTGTTGATGTTCATCTTATATCCTCTTTTCAAGACACTATCCATTCCGTTCAACTGCTCTTCCAGGTCCTTTGCTGTCTCTGACAGAATTACAATGTCATCCGCAAATCTCAAAGTTCTTATTCCTTCTCCATGGATTTTAATTCCTACTCCTAATTTTTCTTTTGTTTACTTTGCGCTTGCTCAATATATAGATTGAATAAGATCAGGGACAGGCTACAACCCTGTCTCACTCCCTTTCCAACCACTGCTTCCCTTTCATGTCCCTCGACTCTTATAACTGCCATCTGGTTTCTGTACAAATTGTAAATAGCCTTTCGCTCCCTGTATTTTACCCCTGCCACCTTCAGAATTTGAAAGAGAGTATTCCAGTCATCATTGTCAAAAGCTTTCTCTAAGTCTACAAATGCTAGAAACGTAGGTTTGCCTTTTCTTAATCTAGCTTCTAAAATAAGTCATAAGGTCAGTATTGCCTCACGTGTTCCAATATTTCTACGGAATCCAAACTGATCTTCCCCAAGGTCGGCATCTACCAGTTTTTCCATTCGTCTGTAAAGAATTCGCGTTAGTATTTTGCAGCTGTGACTTATTAAACTGATAGTTCGGTAATTTTCACATCTGTCAACACCTGCTTTCTTTGGGATTGGAATTATTATATTCTTCTTGAAGTCTGAGGGTATTTCGCCTGTCTCATACATTTTGCTCACCAGATGGTAGAGTTTTGTCAGGATTGGCTCTCCCGAGGCTGTCAGTAGATCTTATGGAATGTTGTCTACTCCCGGGGCCTTGTTTCAACTTAGGTCTTTCAGTGCTCTATCAATCTCTTCACGCAGTATCATATCTCCCATTTCATCTTCATCTACATCCTCTTCCATTTCTATAACATTGCCCTCAAGTACATCGCCCTTGTATAGACCCTCTATATACTCCTTCCATCTTTCTTCTTTCCCTTCTTTGCTTAGAACTGGGTTCCCATCTGAGCTCTTGATATTCATTGGAAGTTAAATAAAAGTAAAAAAGAGGTTGCTATCAACAATTTTTTGTGCACTGTAAGTTTTTTTTGACGCAGTAATGGTTAAAAGAAATAATTAAAAAAGATAACAAAGATAAACATATAAATTAGTAATTCAGTAAAACAAATATTTCTGTACCACTCATGCGAACTCCTTCATGTTTCATATCCGTGATCCTTGTCCATCGGTAATGTTTGCACCCGGCAGGTTGGTGTGGCTAGGAAGCATACTCCGTGTAGACGGAAAAGTTCGTGCAGGCAGCTTAAACGACGAATGCTAGCCCGCTGCGTTGCTGCGTCTTCATGTTGGTATGTCTCCGTCGATATAGCTGAACGGTTTGTTGGCCTGCGCGGTTGTTGATATTCGTGTCTTTTTAAGGGCTGTGTGTAACGCCATGATTCGGAAGTTCGTGAACGTTTCTTCACATTTTTATTTCTTCCTCTTTTTTATGAGGGTCACATAGGTAAGTTAAAAATTATAATTTTTCGGTGTGTTGCAGGCGAATATTGGTGTGCGCTGTGTGGGCGACTATCCACGTAGTCGATAATCTGCTGCATACGGGGCTATTCCACTTCGAATCGGACGAATAATTAGAAATTAACCTCGTGTTTTTTAAAACCAGTAATGATCCCTACATGTGTCAGTTAATGTAAAAGAGAAAAACATTCAGGAAGTTATGTCTTAAATGTTAACTACTTCTCGACTTAAAATTCGGTAAAGTTTGCGTTCGTTTTCGAACGAGACTATTTGTCTGCCATGTAACTCAAGAACCTTACATCGGATTTTAGTGAACTACGATTAATTTTGAAGCTGAATGTCTATTGTTGATGAAGATGTACAGGAACATAAGACCAATTAACACAATTTAAAAAAATATATAAACACAATTTTCATAAAGATTGAACTTACATAAGCTTGAACCTCTTTTTATTGCTATTTGGCTTCAGCTTTAAGTTTTATGGAGTTCCTTGTCTGGAAAACGAAAAAAATAGTTAAAAAATAAATATTTTCACTCGCTCTGTAATTATGTCGCGATAGCCTACCGTCTACCTCTCAACATTAGAAAGGCTTACAGAGTTGCGTTGTGTAATATGGTGTAGTACAGACAGCGGGTTTTGCCTCTGTTTCTGTTTATTTTTTCTTTCTTTCTACATCTCTCTATTGAAGACACTATAAAATGTTCACTACTGCCGCTCTTAAACCAAATACTGAAAAATATTTCGTAATTTTTATTCCATTTACAATTGTGTTTTTCAGGAAAAGTATGAAACATGATGAAACTTATGTTACACTTACGTTCTAAACCTACTGCAAAAATACCATTCAAATTTTACAATGTTATCTTCCTATTGAATTTTATATCAGAATTTTGCTTTGGACGGTTATGACCTACGAGTCTCAGAATTGCGTGACGTTATTAAATTACGGTAACTTTGACCCTTAAAAAACCTGAAGGTCTTTGTTTATTACAGCTGCGATTTTGCAAGAAACGTTAACTTAACGTCTACTTTACGCGACAGAAAATTCAACGCCCACAAAATATGCACGGTTTCCTGCCACCCGAATTGAAATGGAACAGCCATACAGTGAACCATTCTAAAAATTCCAAACTGGAATTAAAACCCCGCTCCTGTGCAGCACGAATGTTTTGATCATTACATAAACCTTTTTTCCAATTTTTTGACATGTGTAAATTTTTGCTTATGATATTACCGACACGTTCACGGCAAAAATAAATTTGTCACTCGTAAACGTATCCATTAACATCACAACAGCGTTTTAATGTGGGACAGTTGTGGACAAGTGACTTTGCTAACCAGGAAGCCTCAGTATACATTTACACGAATTATTGTTTGAAATGAACAATAAAGCTGGTAACAAACTGCTTCTAGCGCGGTTACGAATAGTGAGTAAGAACGCAGAATTAAAGACTGAGCCACAATACCCTGACACATCTCGGAGACAACATGGTATGCCTAATGCCTTGGAGGACGCGAAGTTGGCACCCGATAACATCCAAGATATTTCCATCGGGTTTAGATCCCTCGAATTTGGTAGCTAAGACATAATCAGGAATACAGAAATACAAGTCGCTGAGGAGTAAAATAAATAGGAAGAGCAGGAAAGATAAGACGAAATGGCTTCATGAAAAAATGTGGAGAAATCGAAAAAGAAATGATTGTCGGGAGGACTGACCAGCATGTAGGAAAGTCAAAACAACCTTCGGTGACATTAAAAGCAAGGATGGTAACATTAAGAGTGCAACCGAAATTCGACTGTTAAATAGAGATAGGTAGAAAGAATACATTGAAAGCCTCTGTGAGGGGGAGGATTTGTCTGATGTGATATAAGAAGAAACAGGAGTCGATTTAGAAGATATGGGGGATCCAGTATTAGAATCGGAATTTAAAAGAGCTTTGGAGGGCTTAAGATCAAATAAGGCAGAAGGAATAGATAACATTCCATCAGAATTTCTAAAATCATAGGGGGAAGTGGCAGCAAAACGACTATTAACGTCGGTGTGTGGAATGTATGAGCCTGGAGACATACCACCTGATTTTCGAAAAAATATAATCCACGCAATTCCGAAGGCTGTGAGAGCTGACAAGTTCGAGAATTATCTCACAATCAGCTTAACAGCTCATGCATCCCAGATGCTTACAAGAATAAAATACAGATTAATGGAGAAAAAAATGAGGGTGTGTTACACGTCGACTTTAGGAAAGGTAAAGGCACCAGCGAGGCAATTCTAACGTTGCGGTTGATAATGGAACTAAGACTAAGGAAAAATCAGGATATGTTCATACGATTTGTCGACCTGGAAAAAGCGTTCGACAATCTCAAATGCAAAATGTTCGAAATTCAGAGAAAAGTAAGGGTAATCTTTAGGGAGAGACGGGTAATATACAATATGTACAAGAACCAAAATGGAATAATAAGAGTGGACGACCAAGAACGAAGTGCTTCTACCTGTTCCAGTTTTCAACAATAAGTTAGTTCATTCTACCCTACTTGCTAACTCCTGCTCATGTGCTACATCAGTCGTTGGTACGACTGTGACAGAACGTAGTGTGTGTTTTCCAAATTTAGGGAGAGTTCTTATCTGGGAACCACTAAATGATTCTGTGGAAAGTATCATTTACTAACTCGTCTGCAAAGCGTACCGGTTTTGCTTGATGATTGTTAAGTGGAAGGTCATTCACATGTACAAGCAACGGAGTGAACCCATAATTGAACCCTGAGGAACTCAGTTTGTGATTTTTTTTTTTACCCCAGTCACTAAAAGTTTCTACCTTTCCGACATTGCCTGAATTATTCAGCACAACCTTTTCCGTTCCGTTTGTCAAGTATGATTCAAACCAACCGTGTGTAAAGCCATCAATTCCACAAAACATGAGTTTTTCTGAGAGAGTATATGATCTACAGTTCGAAGGCCTCAGAGAGACCGCAAAAAATATCAATAGACGATTTTATTATGTAAAGCTTGCACTTTTTGATGAGTGAATGTGCAAATAGCATTTAGAGTCGTGCAGCCTTTCTGAAATCCAAATTGTGATGTGCCAAGTAAGTTGTTTTCACATAACTATGTGACTACTCTTGAATACAATTCTTTTTTGGAAAATTTTTGGAAATAATGTTCACAGCTATCAAGGCACTTTCGACTCCTATCTCAGGTCTAATTTTTTCCCCCAGAACGTAATTCTGGCCCCGCCAGTCTGCATCTGTGGCGCGGTGCACGTTCCGAGCAGCGATGCGCCTAGATGATGGCGGATCCAGACACGACCATCGACCTGACTTAATAAGAAACGTTATTCATGCACAGGATGGAGTAGCATGGAGAGCTGCATCAAACCAGTCTTTGGACTGAAGACCACAACAACAACAACATTCATATGACCAGATGACAAGTCTGATTATCCTGTGGCCATTGCAATGACACTTGACGATGTCGTTGTGTCATCATGGAAACACACACGGGGCGGCCGTTGCGAAGATCCATGTTCAACAATGTGCGCTGAACACCGTGATGTAAAACGTTTGCACCTGCTCCGGCACTGTGCTCTGTCGTCATATCTACCATATCTACAACCCATCCTGTTTTACGGAGCAGACAAGTTTCCGACCTCAACGTTCTGTGACGAGGCGGCGTGGACGCCCCACACATTTCACCGTCCTTCAATCACTTTCCATAGATACTTATGACAGCAGCACGCCAAAAGCCGATCAGTCTTGCCATTTCCGAGTTGCTCTTTCCCAGGCGCCGGGGCATAACAATCTGCCCTTTGTAAAAGTCGCTTTTGCGAATGAATTCACTCTGTAAGCTTTCTACAAAAATTTGTGTATGTATGTGAATAATGAATATTTTGTTTTCCAAATATTTCTCCTCGTTTATGTGCGGTTTAGATATTATGTTCAACTGCTGCAGATATGAACAGTGTCGTGAAACAAAATTTTAAACTTAATGAAATGCAGAACTCGAAATAATGAAAATGAATCTAGTTACCTGCCTAAAGAAACCAACTGTGTGCTCAGTGAAAACTATATAACTGAAACTCAATACCGAAGTACATTATGAAAGTCGTGTGTTATGAAGTGCAGTGTCTGACTTGGAATAACAACAAAAAAATTACTGTTCTACTCAGAAAAAAATGACTGTATGAAATTACCAAGATTGTTCACTGAAAATTAATCGGCTTGCTTAGCACAGCACCTGCTAATTCCAGGTACTGTTTCCTCATAAGAATGCAAGGTGGGATCTACCCTGAAATGAAAGTGACTTACCCTCTTGCCCAATATGCTTTTTTGTGTCTGATGTACTGACGTCCTCGAAAGCAAATACAAATTAGCAGATTCAGCAACTAAAGAAAAATAATATACTCTTTTTTTACCGGAAATAATCTGTTGCTACGCGTGTCCTTAGGTGCAATGTACACTTGACATCAAAACTTTACTAAGAGTGATGAAGGTGGCTTTTATTTTAAACAGAATCGTTCTTGTAAAATTGAACTCTGATTGCTGACAAAGGCTGTAAAACGTAAGAAGACTCTAACAACTACGAAACTTCCCCATAACAAAAATTACAGACATCACAACCAATAGCGTAATTTGTGGCATAATGACAACAAAGAGATGAAATTAGCACTAATCATAAATATTATTAGTCATCTGAGAGATAAAGATTTCCTTCAATTAAAAGCTCTGACGAACAAACATCTTTTGCTTGCGCATGCATGATTACGTTTAAAAATTCCTCCAAAAGAGCTTCTCCATTAACACAAAGAATAAAACAGTATTGTAAACAATTTTTCATCTCTGTAACTAAGTATTCCAGGCAGTTTCTCCCAGATTTACGAATAACAGAGCTCATTCTCTGAAAACTTCAACTGCTCGCTACTGTGCCCCAAATAAGAGCGCCCTAGTGCTGCACTACTGACTCACTAGTAAGTGAACCACAAATAAAACTGAACACAAAGGATCTTATTCACTATCTACGCAGTGCGCTCATTCATGTATGTCACAGTTCAGTAAAGGCGAATTATTTACAACAGCAGGAAACATATGAAAACCTTATAACTAACTGATGGCTAACTGAAACCCTCAGCTGCCGACAGGTGTTGTTGATATACCTCGATATGGACAGCTGAAAATGTGTGCCCCCGACCGGGATTCGAACCCGGGATCTCCTGCTTACACGGCAGACACTCTATCCATCTGAGCCACCGAGGACACAGATGAATAGCGCGACTGCAAGGACTTATCCCTTCACGCTTCCCGTGAGACACACATTCCCAACTGTCCACAATTCTACATATGTAATGTACCTTATAGACATTTGGCCATTCACTCATTACTCGCGCACGCTTTGGCGATTCCCGTAAGAGTTTGGACAACCTGTGCGCATTCGCACAGACGAAGGTCAATGGCTGGGTAGCCTTTAACTATATATATGAAGACAGTAACTGTTCTCGAAAGAACAGAATACTGTTGATGACCGTGCAGCTTTTCCCTGGAATAAATGATGACTAACTGAAACCCTCAGCTGCCGACAGGTGTTGTTGATATACCTCGATGTGGTGCCCGGTCGGGGCACACATTTTCAGCTGTCCACATCGAGGTATATCAACAACACCTGTCGGCAGCTGAGGATTTCAGTTAGTCATCATTTATTCCAGGGAAAGGCTGCACGGTCATCAACAGTATTCTGTTCTTTGGATAACAGTTACTGTCTCACATTTATAACTCATTTACGGCCTGTATCGTCACTAGAATGGTTTCCCACTTGTCTCTGCTCAGGTGCCCAAAACCGGACGGTACTCTATCTCACAGTGGACGCTGGTCGCAATGTTTTGGCTTAACAGCGTAAGTCTTAAGAACCGCTTTTTTAAAATTTTATTCTCAAGGTATCTCTATTCGCTGCTAATGTTCAGTGTGTGTGTTGGGGTTTATGGGCGCTCAACATCGAGGTCATCAGCGCCCGCTAATGTTCACTCAATGTGAATAAAGATGACGCATTGTGTAATCAGTGTTGTTCAACGAAATCTGGAACATAAGGAGAAGCTACGATGATAGGAGTTGGTCACATTGTGAGGTCACTATACATTCCCGAAAAAAGTTCCAAAGTTGTGCTTGTGCAGATATTCTAAGAAGATAAGGAGAATTGGTCCATGAGACTGGAACACAGCCAGTATGAACAGGCAGCAATACACTAAAGCGGAAATAACAACACAAAAAATAATCAATGTAGAGTAATGAAATTTCGGTAATACATTCGACTAGGTCACATATTTAAGTGATTAACTTTGCGAGATCACAGGTTAGTGTAAGCTCGAGATAAGCCATTGCAAATGTGAAATGGTGGTACATTAACAACCGGTGTAACCGCCACAGTGTTGAATGCATGCATGCAACCGTGGTTGCATTGTATTGTACAGGTGCCAGATGTCAGCCAGTGGTATGGAGTTCCATGCCTGTTGCGCTTGTCGGTCAGTGCAGGGACGGTAAACTGTGTTTGAATTTGACAATGGAGTTTTCGACCGATGATGCCCCAGTATGTGCTTGATTGGAGACGGATCTGGTGATCCAACAGGCCAAGGCAGCACATCGAAACTCTGCAGAACATGTTGGGTTACAACAGCTGTACGTAGGTGAGCGTTATTCTGTTGGAAAACACCCCCGAGAATGTTGCTCATGAATGGCAACAAAGGAGGTCGAATCACCAGATTGACGGATAAATTTGAGGTCATGAAACGTGGGATAACCACGAGAGTGCTCCTGCTGTCGTACGAAATCGCACCCCAGGCTACAGCTGCAGGTTTAAGTGCAGTGTGTCTAGCACGCAGACAGAGTAGTTGCAGGACTTCAACCGACAGACCGAGAGAGAACCAGATTTCATCCGAAAAGAAGACAGACCTCCACCGCGCCCTCCATGAGCATTCGCTTGTCACCACTGCTGTCGCGAATGGCGGTGGTTTGGGGTCAGTAGAATGCACGCTAGAGGGCAAGTGTCTCGGAACTATCCTTAAAGTAACCGGTTTGTAACATTTCGTTGTGTGTCACTGATTGCTACTGAAGATGCAGTACGATGCGCCAGAGCAAGATACCGAACAAGATTTTCTTCCCTCTCGGTAGTGCCACGTAGCCGTCCGAGTCCTGTCTTCAGCCGTCGGCACACGGACCGTGCTGCCGAACGTTAACGTGGAGCGTGCCAAGTTCGACGTGCTGCTGAACGCTCAGGAGCGATGCGGCTTGTGCATACGGTACGTGGGCCACAACGTGGTATACGCGATCGCGACGCACTCTACCGGCAGTTGTGGGATGTCTCCAGTTCGTAATCACACTGTTTACTTAACGGGCTCGCGTAAAATTCCCACGTTAGCTCTATTAAAACGCACATTTCCTGCATCGTCCACGAAAAGGAAAGTACCATGCCCAATAAATAAGGACACAGCCTTATAAAAGTTCCATTACAAACAGTGCGGTACTAATTTGGTTCTTGGTTATTTCATCATTCCCACAGTTTAGTAAAACCCCAAGGTCAGTCTTACATGAGCACTGTTCCTACCCCCCAGTTGCAGAATCTTTGCAACATGTGAATTACGAAGCGTAAAAGAAAAAGGAGCAAAATATCTTTATACAAGTAGCGCAAGCTGCGCTGTAGATTAACCCAATCTAACAAAGTCACCCCTCAAAAAATGGTTTACATAACATCAAATATTATAATATATACTTATATTAAACTGATAATAAAGTATCAGAACCCAATTAAAACGCGAATGTTAAGAAAAAAAATATGGAAGCGTCGAGACGCGAACCGCCGCCCCAATTAACACCTGCTTCTGCTCAGGGCGGACGTCGTAAGACATCCGTTGAAGTTCATTGTTGATCTGTTAACTCATTTTTTTTTATTACAGAGGGCACATTACCCTCTCACCGAACACGCTGAACTACCGTGCCGGCTTACCTCAGCATAGGACACTGACGCTACTCATTACGCTACACGAACAACAACGTGGGACCTCCAATTATTTTATGTGTTAACCGTTGCTGAAAACCTTAATCGTAGATATGTTACTAACTGAAATTTAACTATAGGAAGTTGTACCAAGAACAATGCGTTGTGGGTGGATCTTCAGTGTGTCACTGCCTTCAAATAGCCTACTCTCATAATACGCAAATTACAATTCTTCTTTTGCCACGAATGTGATGTTTCTTATTATTTTATTGGAACGAATCACACAGCTAACAACGGGTTTTCCAGCGATTCTCAATTTGCTGGTGCCCAGAAACGGCATACATATGCCGTTTCTGGGCACCAGCAAATTTTCCATGTGGCTCAGAACAAATCTGTTTTCCATTCGCCTTCGTTGCTACACATTTCAAGTGCCCCTCCTATTTAACCTATTTAACATAATATCATTCATACAGGGACGGAGAAAAAAACTGAAGTACCCAGAATGGGAGGAGGAAACGAGATGGTATGAGAGTGTATATGATGTTTTTTCTGTCAGCACAAAGTCGATTTAATTTTTTTTACTTCCTTACCCGGACTTCGCAAAACTGTTCTGTATAACAGCGGATATGTGTGTGCGTGAGATAGTTGTGGCACTGTTTCAAGCGGACAAAGAGCGGTCAAAGAAGTACACAAACCGTTGCATTTGCTCGTAGATTTCTACAGAAAACAGAAAGGAATTATTGTATATCAGAGCAGAAAGCTTTGGTTATAACTTTTGGATTGCAGAAATTTCAACAATATTTACTGGGACACGATGTAATTGATTATGTTGATCACAGGGCTTTGACTTTCTTACAAAGGTTTATTTTGGAACATGCAAGGCTAGAAAGATGGGCTCTGTACTTACAGGAATATAACTTCAAAGTTAATGAAACTGAAAAACCAGTAGCAGATGTTTCATCTAGGAGTGTAGAGGATATGGTAGAAAATCAGAATCCATTTTTCCGTAAAGATGATTTCCGATCGGTGATTAGTAGAAAGTGAGTAAAATTATCGAGGAATGCATTTTTTGTTCTGAGGAACTGTTTGCTGATTAAGATGTGTATCTGGTTGACTTTTTAAATGGCCACTTAGAAATCATGTATAATAAAAAGAAATTTAAAATTTAATCTTAGTTCACTACATATTTTGATATTTATTTTTTATTTTATTTTCTATACTACTTTATTTTTTTACAATTTTTTACCTTTCCTGAAATTCACGCTCAAATATACATCTCAACCCAAGCTGCGTGTAGGTACCTGGAGAATGAGTGATTATTACTTTCAGTACTGTAAATTGAAATGGTCTTCTGCCATATACATAATAAGATGAAATTCCGGAAAACTTTTTGTAATGCAATAATAATAATAAACACCACGAATTTCAGTTTATTATGTAAAGTAATTTTTGAGATATACAGAAACACACAAAACACCAATGTAGAACTTTTATTGATAAGTCACTTACGGACATGATGATATGTTTTGTGTAGAAGTCTGTCGAGAAGGCTGACTGAATATCTGATCTATAAAAAGAAGTCACTTCTTTAGGAAAACACTCAATATTAAAGAATAATTTCATTTTTACGCATATCATGATTTCTGTTAAGTAATATTCGTGTTTTTTTGTTGCCTGAGTATTGAGGGAATAAATGTACCATGTATGTGAAGAGTGAATCATTGTAATTGTGCGTAGCAGAGTATCTATGAGAGTGGGAATCTGATTGTGTGGTGCTGATGTGCGTCACATATCCGGGGCAAAATGCGAATTGGAAAGCAAAAAATATGTGGTACTTTGGGATTACAAATAGTATTTCAGTTCTCAAGACATTTAAAGAGAGAATTAATTTGTTTTTGTTTTCTTTCTAGAAGGTATTATTTGTAATTTCGACTAAAATGATTTCGGAATGAAGTCGATCCAAGACGAGAAAATAGTAGGTTTTATGGATCATAATCAAAAGTTGAATGGACACATTGCGATTTAGCCAATCAGAAGAGAGATATTTCACGTGCTGTAGCAGTGGTAGCGGAATTGCGAACTTGAATTGAGAGGAATCAGTGTTCAGATCCCGTAACGATTGCTCGTGTTGCACTGAGCTCTAAAAAGTTTTATTGAGTAGTGGGGAAATTTATAAGTTTAAGAAGTATCAGAAAACGTTTAGGAACAAAAGTAGACGAAGTTATTGGAAATTTCGGATTTTTTCTGTTTAACCTGTAACTTTCGTTGGTAGGACAATAGTTCCGCACAGCGCGCTGTGCAGTCGTAAACGTAAACTTTCCAAGCCTGAAGTAATGCAAAGTGTATGACTTATGCAAAGCGTATGAGTGAATATTCAAACTGTTAAACACCGTGTGTATTTTCAATTTCAGGTCAGGCTGAAAACAAGCTGGCTACTTGAGAGAGAGAACGTGTTGTATGTATGGAAGACGTTTTACATTGACATCCAGATACATGCTCCGTAAGCCACCGCATGGTGCTTTGTGGAGGGTACCTTGTACTACTACTAGTCATTTCCTTCGTATACCAAACAGAGAGAGGGAAAAACAACTATCTATATGCGTCCGTACGAGCCCTGATTTCTGTTACCTTATGTGTTTCTTACGCGAAATGTATGTAGGCGGCTGTAGAACCGTTCTGCAGTCAGTTTCAAATTCCTGTTCTCTAAATTTTGTCAGTAGTGTTCCTGGAAAATTACGTCGATTTTGACTTCGGGCAGTTTTCGTCCTTTCATTTCTGAGCCGTTTACTAATTTGGACTTGTTGGATAATGACTGTACAGAAAAGTGACAATATAACAGGGTTTACATCCAGTAGCTTTCATTCTTTTGTGGTCTGGTCAGATCTGGAAAAATTAAATTGTTTTACGCCTTGTCGACAAGTGTAGTGCAGTAAGTCTACAGCTAGTTTACAGCTACCTCAGCCCGGAGAATATTATTGAAGGCAAACGTGTTTCTGCAGAGACTACAGAGTTGAGCGCTTTCCACTGTTAGTACGAAGCAGGAAAAACACCGTCTTTCGTAATAGGATACCCGTTGAGACATCAGGTGATAACTTGCGTGCTACTAGGAGCTGTAGAAGATAAAATCTGTAGGGGCAGACAGAGACTGGAATATGTCAAACAAGTAACTGAGCACATTGGGTGTTTCTGCTCTGAGATGAAGAGGTTGGCGTAGAAAAGGAAGTCGTGGCGGGCTGGATTAAACCAGTCTTATAACTGACGATCCAGAAAAAAGACTGATTTTCAGCAGAACGAGCAACTACAACAGTTTTCATTTCACATCGTGTGTGGAAGAGACAAGAGAAAATATCCGTGAAAATGGCGACAATATTTCTTGCCGATCTGATATGATCTTCAAAGCTATACCTAAGTTCTGTTTTGTTTCGTAACAGGGTTTTGGGAGTTTTGTCGAACAGAATAAGAGTCAGTTCTTCGCGGAATTCGGTATTAAATTAACTCGAGATATGATACTACAATTATTTTGGAGCTCTTTGCCGTTTAGCATTTAACTCAGATTTTGCGCCTGTCTGAACACCTAATACACATCGACGATCAGCTGGACGATTGCAAAATAGATACATTATCAGGTCTTGTACTTAAGTAAATATGAAGGTCATTGGCAGAGAAATGGTACGTATTTATGAGAGCACAGAATGCAGGAGATATCACTGAGATACGAGTGGAACAACAGTGGGACCAGTTCGACCCCTGTGACATTTGCTCGCTGGACGGCTTTTCACTCACTCAGACAACTCGCGCTTGTCCGGTACTACGCCAAATTTGTTAAAGTTTGTCAAAGCTGACTGCACCAAATACATTGTTGAAGTGCAGTGATGTCGATATTGTGGACTCCAGTTGTCTACGCCATGTTTAAGACCACCAGTCACATTAATTAGTGAAGCACTCGTAGCATGGAGCTTACGAAAGGGGACTGACAAGTTGAATGTGGCTAAGTCAGTGGACAATATACTTAACGGCTTTAGATACAAAGAGTAAAATCGTGATCAAGAATCAAGAGGTTCTTCTGACAGGAAGAAAAATGAGACTTTAACGTCCCATCGATAGCGCGTTCATTAGAGAGATAATACAAGCTCGGAGTACGAAAGGATGGGGAAGGAAATTGGCCGTGGCTCTTTTCAAATTAACCATCCCGGCGTTTGCCTGGAGCCATTTAGCGAAATTATGGAATACCTAAATCTGAATGGGCGGAAGAGGATTTGAACCGTCGTCCTCCCGAATGCGAGTCCAGTGTGCTAACCACTGTGCTGGGTTTTCCTTCTTATATATAGATTGGACTATGTTTAGTTTCTATTTTTTTTATCATGGTTATGCCTGGATTGTCATTTACTTTCACTTCGGACGATTTTCGTTATTTCTTTTCCCATTATACATACGTACATCGAAAAAAGTTTTGCACAACCCCGGTTCCCACAACTCCTGAAATTAACATTGACTGTGGATATTGTATCACAGACACAATCCCTTTCACTGTTCAGAGATGTCACTAAACCCGCCCAAAGATGTAAACAACCATGCATGAGCAGCGCCTGTAAGACGGAGAGTGTCCGAAAGCCGATCGGTTCCAGTCATTCCACCAGGAAGGAGGTACACAGCTCGTGTTGTCTGTAGTTCAGCCATCTCTAGACTGTCAATACGGCGGTTTGATCGCTTCCGCACGGTTACTTTGTGCCAGGAAGGGCTCTCAACAAGGGATGTGTCCAAGTCTCTCCGAGTGAACCAAAGCGATGTTGTTCGGACATGGAGGAGATAGAGAGAGACAGGAACTGTCGATGACATGCCTCGCTCAGGCCGCCCAAGGGCTACTACTGCAGTGGATAACCGCTGCCTACGGATTATGGCTCGGAGGAACTCTGACAGCAACACCACCATGTTGAATAATGCTTTTCGTACAGCCACAGGACGTCGTATTACGAATCAAACTGTGCCCAATAGGGTGCATGATGCGCAACTTCACTCCCGACTTCCATCTTTGCAACCACGACACCATGCAGCACGGTACAGATGGGCCCAACAACATGCCGAATGGACCGCTCAGGATTATTACTTCGTCTTTGCGACAACCTTGCTACGATATATCTTCCACAGAATCGCGGAACACGTATCACTGTTGCAATGGAATGAATGTGCCTGATTTTCACATTGAGAACGCATCGCCTTGCCTGTTTCACTGTTTGCTGTATGTCTGTTGCGCTAAGGCGTCAGATTATGTGTGGAATCTTTATGAGCAGCTTCCTATTGTTCATCACTTGACGTAAATCAGTTGTGAGTAGAGAAGCCACGCTTTCATCTTTCTAACTACAAGTTTGGGCGCATCTTTGTCGTAGTGAGCCGTCAGCTTATCATTAAGCTCATGAATTTTTTCGCCTAACGATAGTTCTGGTTATTTGATGTAATTTTGTTTCTGAGCAATGCGCTGTACGAGTGGCATAATCTGTATGTTTAATGTTCCTACATGTTATATGAAGTGATTGCGGGCTGTCAGGATCAGACCGCAAATATTACGTCACTTGTTGAGATACCACAAGCTGGTATCTCTTACTATTTCAGAGTGTGTACTTGCGACTGTGTATTTAAGGATGTTACTGTGCACCGCCTTGTGTATGGATTGTAGTGGAATAACAATGAAGTCATTGCAAGTTCTCAGATTTATTACGGAAGGAGTGTTTCGCAATAAATCCATGTTTATTTCTCCCATTGTGATGTGCTCAGATTGACTCTGAAGTAAGCATAATGCCGACTAGAAAAACGTCGAAGAGTGATTTTGGCTGCTTATGGGCACCATGTTGCATGTAATTACTATATAAGACGGCGCGGAAAGAAAGGTATCTTCAAAGTCTTATGGCACATTATATCTTAGCCATAAAGTACTGTTGATGAAAATCTCTTTCATCGCCAAGATTCAACATTCCAAGCGCCGATCCAAGAGAAGGAGGTGGCGAGGGGGGGGGGGGGGGGGGGGGGTTAGTGTGAGCGGGTGTTTATTGGGGTGCATGGTTGATACCACCCTCCTTCCCAACAAGAACATTTTACTAAACGCGAGTATAGCGAGTATATTTTTACAAATATCTGTTTCCATAATTACTCAACCTAAATGATGAAGAATGAAGAGCATGAAAATGGCGAGGATTTCTGCCAAATGTAAGCTCTGTTTGATACAGGATGCTTTTCAGTTGCTTACCTGACGGCTTGCACATGTGAATTTGCTTGTGGCTTGACCGGCTGCAGAAAAAGTTCCAGCCACCAAAGGACTCGCCTTTACACAGGCTGAACGTACCTGCTGTCAAGGAATCCCATGACTCCATAGGTAAAACCGATAATCCGCAGGAGGTTGAGTAAAGCAAAACAGACAGACAACGACTGGCTTTCCCGAACGGAGGCAAAAACGTGCGAAAGAAGCGGCTTCCCCACTCATTGGTACGCTCGCATAGCCATGTATGAAGTCGGCATATAAGAACGCCCAACACATTGTACGAATTGAAAGACGTCATAATTCACCGCCAGAAGCAGCCGATAAATTTTTTGTTATCTTATACGACTGGTTTCGGTCCATAGACTGTTATCAGGACTCCAGCACCCAAACTGAAGGAGCACATGAAAAGCATTAAAAACTGAACAAACAGTATACCACTAACTGTTTTACGAGAAGCGCAAATAATAATATTACACACACTCACATAAACTATTTACAACAACAAAAAATACAAAGTGATATGGAATCATTGGTATCGAATAATATGAAATACATGGTTCGTCATTGCAAGTAAAAGTACGAAAGATAAAGTAATGTAGTAATAATTTACTTAGCATACCAAAATTTACATTCCAAAAGGATTGCTCGACTGAGACTGATATTTAAAGATTCACTCATCAAACATAACAAGTCTTAAATGATAAAATATCACTCGTTGTTATTTTTTGTAACCTTTCCAAGGCGTTTGACTGGGTAGATCACATCTTAGAAAAACTTACGTTTTATGTAACTGATGGTTTTACACACAGCTAGTTTGAATCATACTTAACAAACCGAATGCAAAAGGTTGTACTGAATAATTCAAAAGATATTGGAAGGGTATAACATTTTAGTAACTGGGGAGAAATCACAAAGGGAATCCCACAGGGATCAGTTTCGGGTCTATTCCTGGGTCTTATATGCTTGAATGAACTACTTAACATTCAGTATGAAGAATTGGTACTTTTTGAAGACGCAGTTAATGTTGTAATAAATCCCATTAGAGAGAAACTAACAATAATCAGGTTCAGCTGCTTTTGCTTCTCATATAATTGTTAATCTAGGAAACATACGATTTAACTTCCTGACATATTTTGCATATGTACACTCAATAACACTTACGGAATAATTTTCTAGAGTAACTGATAATTTGAAAATATCTTTTGCACAAAAGCGAGCAGTAAAAATAATATCTGGTGATCAACCATCGACGTCATGTATGTACCTCATCAAGGAGATAGGCATTTTAACTGACAGGCATTTATGACAGAGATCACAACACACACAATCGTTAATGAAATTAGTCATAATTAATCCATCATAATTTGATAAGAACACTGATGTCTGTACCTACAATGCTAGAGGGAAAAATGACATTTGTTACCCATTGCTAGAGCTGTCAGTGGCTCAGAAAGCAGCTCAATATGCAACAAGAAACATTTTTAATCATTTGTCTAATATTATAAAATTTCTGACACGTAGCAGAGTATGTTTCAAAACTTACTTAAAACCATTTCTCCTGAACATGTCCTATTCCAAAGAAAAAAAGTGTAGCTGCACGAGTAGGACTAAAAAAGTAATGTATTCATTAATGTTAACACTAATTATGTGTACATATTCTTACTCATTCCACATCATTTCCATTAAAGAATCGTTCAAATGGTCTGTGGAACATGTAATAAACTAACTAACAAATCATGAAATAGTGAGGTCGTGTGTGTGTGTGGCTAGCGCCTCCCGTCGGGTATGCAGTTCGCCGAGTGCAAGTCTTTCGATTTGACGCCACGTCGGCGACTTGCGCGTCGATGGGGATAAAATGATGATGATTAGGACAGCACAACACCCAGTCGCCGAGCGGAGAAAATCTCCGACCCAGCCGGGAATCAAACCGGGGCCCTTAGGATTGACATTCTATCGCGCTGGCCACTGAGCTTCCGGGGGCAGACAATACCGAGGTGCATTACATGAATACAGCATTACCTGAATCAAATAGTAATGTAAACTACATCGTCAATAAAGAACAAGTACCAGTCCATCCTCTCCATATTATACCAACAGTCAGCTTATAACACTGCGAGAGGAGGCGTTCTGTACGCTGCGGACTGCACGGCTGATTACTGTTTACAAGTCGTACCGCAGATGATCCATAAGTCTACATACTTCGACACTATAGTCGGCATACCTGTGATCCCAATGGTAGTGCTAATGGTAAATACCAACTTAGATCATATATCATATAAATTATAACTGCCAAAGTTGAGTTTGTTGTTATTATAGTTCTTAAATCAACCCGAAAAGGGAAGGGAATTGAGCAATCAGTCACAAATACAATCTGTATTTTATTGCAGATTTTGATTTCAGTTACTGAATAACTATGCTCAATGATAAAAAATACAAGAAATACACAGAAATTGTTAAATGAAAGACATGAACTAAAATCAAATTGCACAATAGTAGTGACAAAATATTAGCTAACGTACCATTTAATCCAATTCATATAGTCTCATCAGGCTTGTGGCAACATGTGTTAGTATACGACTTTAACATGCATATTGCTAGATTTTAACTGAGGGTACTGTTTACAGAGCAGTACAAGTAGCCACAGCTTACATCATGTAAGCGAAGCAACGCCCTCTGTACCACTAACAACAATGCAGAATTAAAAGTTCACTTTTTGTATAAATTTGATATTAAATTTAAGAACTAAAATAGAGGTAACCTTTATTACAATTAACAATTCGGTTTATGCCCTCGTATAATTAGAAATAGGAAGAGGTACATTTTTCATAAAAACGACAGTTAAATGTGTTAAGTATAATATATTTGATGAATTTTATATTTAAATAACATATTTATTCGAACTGATCGGAAAAAACGAAAAAAATAATGGCTGAAACGAGACTCGATCTAGCAACTATCAGTCTCTTGCGGTTTAAGGAAGTTCTTGTACAAGATGCACTTTCGTTTAAAAATTTATTCCATCTGGAATCGATTCGAGGCACACACCCGCCCCCCCTCCTCCCGTCACACAAACACACACGCACACACGCATAGTGAGCGGGCATTCTACCACAGAGCCGCGCTGCTACTCGCAGAATCTGTATCTTATTATAGCATGTTTAACATTGTTGAAAATTCCAAAGTCGATTTCCTCGAGAATTTTAGAGAGCTGCATCTAACTGCTTCGCGAGATGTTTATTTCAGTTCTGAATTTCATGTTCCATGAACATTAAATATCACAAAAATCCGAT
Source organism: Schistocerca americana (assembly GCF_021461395.2). Taxonomy (NCBI): domain Eukaryota; kingdom Metazoa; phylum Arthropoda; class Insecta; order Orthoptera; family Acrididae; genus Schistocerca; species Schistocerca americana. Next base: position 33,031,915 of record NC_060124.1, read on the forward strand.
GGTCGCGTAATCCTCTCAGATTTTTTTTTTTTCGTCAGTCTTCTTTCAACGATTGTGCTTCATTCAGCAAATGAGCAAAAATAAAATTCAATCTTTTCGATGGCAAAGTGTTGTGCAGTGTTGTAATGCATAATCCAATCAGTGCTATGTCAAGTGTAGGACGACCAAATATAGTAAGATGTTTCAGCGAGCCCAATAATTGGAGGAAATAGCTAGGGCTGAATACTTAACGTAAAGTGTCTTAGATACTAAAAAGGAACAAGGATAAGAATAAGTAAATTAAAACGTAATTTGGACACATACAGTAAATATATTAAGTCATTCGTAGCTAAGAAAGGTTACAACTGCTTCGAACTAAACAAATCGAAAAAAAGATGTGTGGAAGCCAGTCAGATAAGGTGAATAGTACAAACAATAATAGGCCTTCATCTTAGTGAGACAGGCTGAACAGGACCCTAAGGGACACTGGAGGTGCTGCAGCTGTGGTGGACGGTGGGCGCGCTGGATCATAAGCGTGACTGTGTTGGTTTCTAGCACAAGTGTTAACAAATTTAACTGATTGAAAGGTGCTAGTTTTGCTAGCCGGTATACGTGCTGCGCTTTGGGCGTGAGTGTTGAGGCGTAATTGTGCAAACCATAGACGGGGTGGATAGCAGAAAACAGTAGATAAATCGTAAGTTGGATGTGATCGCGATAACGTGTGAATGTGAACATTGCTACGCTGAAAAAAATATAACAGAGTCTAGTCCGGACTGCAGAAACAATATGTATGTGTCATGACTTCGCGTGTGTTGAAAAGCAGTTCCTAGTTCATACGACATGTTGAACGTTCGCATCCAGAATAGTCTATAGGCACCTGCTGCGAAGTTCTGTGAGATCACTCGTGGCCGTAGTATAGAGTACATAATACACGAAGGAACTCTGTGAAAACACGTAGAAAAAGTGTGAACAATGATTTAAAATCATTGAGGGAACCTGTCTTATTAACTGGAGACAAAATACAAAATAAAAATAGCTCAACAGAGATTCGTAAGCAAACAACTGGAGATTAGCATGCTTATGTAACTACAGATAGAATACTAAATTTCTTATATACAAGTTACAAACTTGTAGAAAACAGGAAAGGACTACGTAGATTTGAGGACATTCATTACATAATAAAATTATATTTAATGTTCTACTTTCACATTATTACTTTACTACATTTCAATAACCAGTAAGTCAAATCATATTAGGCAGAAGTATTTTTAAAGAGCAGTTAAAAGATCACATTTTGAAATAGAAGGTTTTGAAAAGTAACACAAATTTTCATTCTGAAGAGGTGTAAAGTTGTTAAGACATTAAAGAAAATCAGTTTATTTCCAAATATCATATGTTCCATGGTAGAAGATTTTGTGTCGCTAAGTGTTAGATGGTGCACAACTGATATAGTTGGCTTAACGATTCAGGCGCTATGTAGTTAGTTTTAGAAATATATAGAATTTTACTCCCTATAAAATTCTGTAACTGGAGAATTAACAATATCTTCCAGTTAGCTTTAATGTATTATTCAGGACTTAAATACACAGAACTAAAAATATTCACAGATGCTGCACAAAACACAACCACATGTTTCACAACCACAAAAACGCGCACCCCTTCACGTGATTCTAAAACCGGTCACTAGAACGAAGCACCAATCAAGAAACATCAGTGTTACTGGGTAAACTCATTTCAAGGTGCAACACTCTCTCCTGTTGTTTGGTATATCCAAGGTGGAATGTCCAAACGAGATAATACAGCTGTTTATTGTCCATAGAATCCATTTTTGAATGATTACAAACGTTGCGGAGCGTAGTAGGAAGGCGAGTTTTTTTTCGGCAGCCGATAACACAGACCATGGGCAGCCAAGGGGCGGAAGGGTGAGAGGGAAATCTTATTTCTCCGCTACCTGGCTCACCTCCCTCACATACTATTCTGAGTGGGCTGCAGCACAGGTTTTGATTGCAGAATTGAAAAAACAAAGATAATTTTTTGCTTGATCTTGGGACTCAATACACGTAAATGACATTCGGGTCAACAGCAACTGCATTTTATAATTTTACGATGTTACACGCCACGTTAAAGAAAGCGAGGTCTGCTACAGGAGAGTAGTGTGCAGAGACAGTTGCTGACTTCCATCATGTTGATGAGCGAGAAAAAAGTAGAAACTCTCGCAAAAGCAAATACTTTCAACGTTACTGAGAATATAGTTAGAATAGTAAGTTACGTACTCACTACGCTAACGACGGAAGAATATATTTCATATTACGCTAAAGCTAAAATCTTTTATGGCATTTCTTTAACATTTTCCACACTTTTATTGATGAGTGCGACATTTGAAGATTCAACAAAAAATGAAGAAATATGAACGTGATATTCTACGCAACTTTGTGCTTGACTGCTATTATATTGCAACATCATACCACAGAAACTAAGGTGTTTGGGACTAGAGTGGATAGAGCAGTAGATAGAGCAAGTATAATGTTGGAAAAGTGTGAGTATCTACACGGGGTATTCCAAAGATTAAGGTGTTACCTATGCCTCTACAGAAAATTATTTTCACAAAGTCGAAGCAAACCGTCAAACTATTAGCCAACGTGAAACTTCCTGGCAGATTAAAACTGTGTGCCGGACCAAGACTCGAACTCGGGACCATTGCCTTTCAAGGGCAAGTGCTCTACCAACTGAGCTACCCCACACACGACTCACGGCCCCTCCTTACAGCTTTACTTCCGCCAGTACCTCGTCTCCTACCTTCCAAACTTTACAGAAGGTCTCCTGCGAGCCTTGCAAAGGTCCCGAGTTTGAGTCTCGATCCGGCACACAGTTTTAATATGCCAGGAAGTTTCATATCAGCGCACACTCCGCTGCAGAGTGAAAATCTCATTCTATTAGCCAATAGCCTGTCGCTATGGACTCACTGCTGAGGATTTCATTTTCTCGAACTGATACGTGTGGTGCACGTACACCGATTCTATTAAACTGCATTCGAGGGGGAGGGTCAGTGGTTGATGCACTGTGTTCAAATAAAGTCCGGAGATGCAGCACATTTAGCATATAGTCGACGCTTAAAGCACAGCTATCAGTGCAAATATGGCAATCGTAAAGAAGTCGTAGATTGCATATCTAGTAGACAAGACAATACCGTAGGCAGCTGAAGTAGGACACGATGAAACAGGCGTCAGATAGCTGAGGCGCGTTTAATTCCCAGGACTGGCCCATGCATCTCTTGTCCCTGTGGGTGGCGTCGCCTGTGGGACGTTTGGCCACATACATTACAGATGCCCGCTTCTCAGCTCTCTTTTCATTACCCAGCTTTATGTTGCCATTGGAAAGATAATGGCATTATACAGTCTGTATTCGGTTCGGTTCGTGATGATTACATCACTAGATGATTTAAATGTATCCCAATCCACATAACACAGCCGACTAAAATCAGCCACTCCTTGAATGATCGCTTTGATTGTTCTCATTCTTTTCTCCACATTCAGCTCCAGGCCAGATTGTTCGCTTTGTTATTCTTAACAACAGCATTTTCAGCCAGGGTCATCAGCATCTCCGAAATACTTTATATTATTTCCTCCAGTTTACAATTATATGTATTTCTTCTCCAGGAATGATTATCGGCTTGTACGTCCTCTCCTCCCAAGTGCTCCGCCCGCCCCCCCTCCCCCATCCTCATCTCTCCCGCTCACCCAGCCACCATTATCCCTGCAGCGAGTACATTGACATTAAAGAAAGACAAAATGAAACCCCGTCTTGTTTCCTTTTTTACATTAATTCGATCTATATCGCCGTGCCTCTTCTTATGGTTGCATCCTGTCTGTGTTAGATGCTAGGGAAACAAAGCCACAGTGTGGTGTGATCAGTAATGTTGGAGGTCCTAGCACAGTGAAAAATCAAAAGACCCTTCCAATATCCTCCTGCCCTCTCCAGATACTCATAAACTTGGTTTCTGGATCTTTTTTACCTTCCCCTTCACGAGATCCTCCTCGTCTTTCTTACATATCCCTGTCCACTAGCAGGCCGTGTAGCTTCTGGACGACATGTACTATCAACAGGATGCTTCAGCATTTGAACACTTCAATATACTATCATTTTCCGCTTTTAGGACAAATGGCTCCGAGCACTATGGGTCTTAACTTCTGAGGTCATCAGTCCCCTAGAACTTAGAACTACGTAAACCTAACTAACCAAAGGACATCACACACATCCATGTCCGAGGCAGGATTCGAACCTGCGACCGTAGCGGTCGCGCGGTTCCAGACTGTAGCGCCTAGAATCTCTCGGCCACTCCGGCCCGCCTTTTAAGACAGGTCCATATTCTTTTCTTTGACCACTCAGAAAGTCATGGTCTAATCTGGTACTCTGACTAGTAATACATCAATAGTTCTTCCAGAACGCTACCAGTGCATGTAAGTTTGTGAATTACACAGCTTCAAAGCCACCAGAACGTTCTTTAAGATATCCTGCTGTGGTTCTTCACGTGCATCCTTCAAAAAAGTTTATGTTCGAAAGTGAAAAATCTTTTTGTATTCCTACCATCGGTTGATAACTGCTTACTGAGCATGCAGTACATGCCCTTGCCAGCCCGAATCCTCGCTTCTTTAACACATGTTTTCTCGTCTTTTCCGTACGGACTGAAAGTTCTCTTACATTACGTTTTCCCCGAGATACCTTCAATGTACATGAACCTCTGGTTCCTATTATGAAACACATGTACTATTCAACTGAATTAATTACTTCTAATAATTTCCGGGTATGCAGCCGGATCCCGTCGACATTCTGCCACGATATTTCGGCCCAGAGACGTCCGGCCATCATCAGGTGAGTACACAACTACTGAAGAGCCCAGGTGCAGTCGCGGTATTTATGCCGAATCTCGCGCATGTGAAATGTACTGGCATCCTACAGCGCATGCGTCAGGTGCTGACATGCGCAGCATAGCCGAGTTGTACGTGCTGCCCTCGGTGGTGGAAATAAAGGTTCATCTAGTCATTGAGTATCGAATGACACTGTCGATTCCGCTGTGATTGTATAATTTTAATAACAGGATTCCAATTTTTATCCAGCTGAAAGCCGTTGTCACGATTTATAAGATTATTGGCAAGACGTATTTCCACTGATTCCTTGATTACGGAATCCCAAAAACCGGAAACCGGGGATAAAATTTTTGTTACATTGTATTCCATTGAATGTCCCAAAGAAATACAGTGCTCTGCTACTGCCGATTTTGACGGTTGCCGCAGACGGGTGTATCTTTCATGTTCTATACATCGTTCATGGACAGTTCTTGTCGTCTGGCCAATATATGCAGCGCCACATTCACAGGGAATTTTGTAGACGCCTGCCTTCTTCAGTTGTAAATCGGATTAACGGATCCAACCAGGGCCTGGTTCTTTGCTGGTGGACGGAAGATAACCTTGATTTTATTTTTCTTCAGTAATCGTCGAAAATAGCCCGATTACTGAAGAAAAATAAAATCAGGGTTATCTTCCGTCCACCAGCAAAGAACCGGGCCCTGGTTGGATCCGTTAATCCGATTTACAACTGAAGAAGGCAGGCGTCTACAAAATTCCCTGTGAATGTGGCGCTGCATATATTGGCCAGACGACAAGAACTGTCCATGAACGATGTATAGAACATGAAAGATACACCCGTCTGCGGCAACCGTCAAAATCGGCAGTAGCAGAGCACTGTATTTCTTTGGGACATTCAATGGAATACAATGTAACAAAAATTTTATCCCCGGTTTCCGGTTTTTGGGATTCCGTAATCAAGGAATCAGTGGAAATACGTCTTGCCAATAATCTTATAAATCGTGACAACGGCTTTCAGCTGGATAAAAATTGGAATCCTGTTATTAAAATTATACAATCACAGCGGAATCGACAGTGTCATTCGATACTCAATGACTAGATGAACCTTTATTTCCACCACCGAGGGCAGCACGTACAACTCGGCTATGCTGCGCATGTCAGCACCTGACGCATGCGCTGTAGGATGCCAGTACATTTCACATGCGCGAGATTCGGCATAAATACCGCGACTGCACCTGGGCTCTTCAGTAGTTGTGTACTCACCTGATGATGGCCGGACGTCTCTGGGCCGAAATATCGTGGCAGAATGTCGACGGGATCCGGCTGCATACCCGGAAATTATTAGAAGAAGAAATACGCCGGGAAAATTTCAGAAGTCACATGAATTAATTACGTACATTAATTTACATAAACAGCCAAAAGGAGGGAATGTAATTAGATGAGCATTCAGTCAGTGGGCTGCCTGTCAAATATAGTTTAACAAGATGCTTTAAACTTTTAGAGAGTTCACAAACGTGACTTATTTCAAGTCCTGTTCCAGCAATATGTGTGTTGATGTTCTTGTATAGCAGTTTAACAGTAACTCAGAAGCGGATCACCCCTACAGGTCATCAGCGATTTCGTCCAGATTTATGATACACGCAGGGCTTGATCTGAAATGAAAGTGGCAGAAGTGGAAGCTCCAGATGGCTAAGCGTTTAGAAAGGCAGAAAAAAAAATCAGCATCAACGGAGTGAGTACTAAACGCTAATCCAATGGCCGTGAGGGTCATCGGCAAACTTTTTATTCTTTCTTACTTTCAATTTTTACGTTACTTATGATGTAGATAAACCGAAATAATGCTCAGCGTACTGTCATAAGAGACATGACAACGAACGGCAAAGGAAAATTTAGGATTGCAAAAAGTTTCCAGGAAGTGTTGTAAGGCGTTCAAGAGAACTTTGTATATGAGATTAGTTATTTTGCAGTTGATTATTTACACATACAGGGTTGATATTCATCGCAAAACCCGGAGATGCAGTAATAGTCTCGGCGTCTTTCACACGTTATGAAAGCCGTACTTGTTTTAACGTTTCTATACAAAAACAAAATTGGTTTGCACTAATAAAAGCTTCCCTCTTATCGCACAGTTGAGCATTAAACCACGTATAGCACATCAATTTGCTTAAATTGACGAGTATAGCTGGCGGTGTACTATGAAATGTATTTTGATGGCGTCTTCTCGGAATGTGGTTTCTTTTTTCTCTCAATGAGATAAAAGTAGTTTTGAATCTTTTTGCTCAAATTCTTTACGTGACGATAATAATAGACATCGCAAGCATTTTGGATGGGCTGTCACATTAATACTGTACAATGGCGGTCCTCATCCATATTGAAAATACGATATGTTTAGCGTTATTTCAGTTTATTTGCAGAATAAGTAATATAAAAATTGAAAAGAAAAAAAGTTCGCATAGGGACTCGACCCCACGACTTTCAGGCTACCTTTCAGAACTCTTTTTGCTGCGCCAACCGCTGTCTGGAAACTGTGCTAACATACAGGACTCATGTCTCGTCTGCTCCGAGCCAGAAATGCAGTTTTTTTCTAAACGTGTGGTCATCTCTGGAGCTCCTTGTCCTATCATTTTCATTTACGGCCAAGCCCTGCGCATACCACAAATATGGACGAAATTAATCAGGAATAGTGGGCGTGGTCTCCTTGCCACACATCGATATCGACACACTACAATCGCTGGGAGAAACTGCGGCCCACACTATGAGGCGGAAGTCAAGTGTAGAGGACCTATATATAGAGAGGTGGCAAATGGAGATATCGACGCCGATTGGCAGAGGCCTTTGGCCGGCTTGTATGAGGGTAAGAGAATTATTATCCGCAGTTTAGTAATTTTTTGTTTATTTTGGTAGTACTGTCGTTTTACTTTGATGACGCATACTTTGTTGATTTGTTGTTATATCTTTGCAATTTTCAAGCTGATAGGTTAGTTTCGTTATCGCTGCCGTGCTGTCAATCATGGCTGCTCCGCCGTCTATTTGCACCAAAGAATAACAACGTTCAGTGAACCGTATTTTGTGATCGGAAGGCACCAGCTATATCAAGGGCCGAAATTTATCGAAGACTTACGGTACAGTTCGGGAACAGTGTTTTTCCAGAACGGAGTGTCTACTAATGAATTGAAAAATTCTGAAATGGTCGCACAAGTGTTACGCACGATGAAGGAGCCGGACGACCGTTTATCGCCACAAGTCAAGAAACCATTGAGCGTTCAAGTGAAATGATTCTCTTAGACAGACGATTAACTATTGACGAGGTGGCACATCGTCTGCAAATTAATTACGCTTCTGCCTACCATGTCATCCACAACAGACGTGGGTTTCATAAAGTTTGTGCAAGATGGGTCCCAAAACAACTCGCACAGTTGCATAAACAAACGCGCTTGGACATCTGCAAAAAACATTTGAATAGCTATGGTAACGAAGGAGGCAACTTCTTAGACAGGATCATTACTGGTGACGAAACATGGATTCATCATTACGAGCCGGAGAGTAAACGGCAGGGTATGGAATGGAACCATCAAAATTGGCCGTGCAAGAAAAAGACCCAACCATCCGCAGGAAAACTGATGACTGCGGTTTTTTAGGATGCACAAGGTCCAGTAATGGAACATTGTGGGGAAAGGGGCACAACAATAAACAGTGTACGTCACAGTGAGACGCTTACTGCCAGGCTAAAGCCTGCAGTTCGAAGCAAACGCCGAGGATTTCTGTCAAATGAGTTGTGTGGTTGCACGACAATGCCCGTCCGCTTACTCCTGCCCACACTGCTGAAACGCTCCAGAAACTCAAATTTGAAGTACTAGATCATCCTTCATATAGTCCCGATCTTGTCCCTTCTGACTATCACTTGTTTGGTCCACTCAAACAGGCATAAAGGGGCCGTCGATTTGCCTCGGACGATGCAGTGAAAGAAGCGGTGCATTCCTGATTCGCAGCTCAACCGAGAACCTTCTTTTATAAGAGCATCAGGAAGCTTGTACAACGATGGACCAAATGCGTTGAAACGCAAGGAGGCTATGTCGAAAAATGATGTTCTTGTAAGTTTCATATTTGATTACAATAAAACTGTATAACTACTTTGCGGATAATAATCGACTTACCCTCCTAATATCACACTTTATTACGGAAATAACTGTGTCGGATACTGTGTTGTCTGCAGGAACCAAAGATGGTACTCCTTATGCAAGAAAAGCGAACATTACCACTGCATTTTCTCTGATTTTTATTATCTCTGTTGTTGAATATAACATTAATGATTTCGATTTTGTTCTTGCTCTGATAAAGGCGAAAAGGACTTAATGTGAATATTACGTAATACAACTCTATAGTAAAAGTTGTGATATGGAAGATATAAACGAGTGCTTATCTCTGATAAATAATTAGATGAGACTCGAACGTAAATATTACTCATTCCAGTCATTGTAATGACTATGGAAAGTTTCAACTACACTACGTCAACGTGGAGTTGGAGAGACGCTGGGGAGGTTGGCAAACGAACCTGAAAATAAACACGGCGACTTTCGACAGACTCAAGAGCACGCAACAAGAAATCTACCACAGCTCTTTACCAACGTACTACCACACGACAAAATACACTCCTGGAAATGGAAAAAAGAACACATTGACACCGGTGTGTCAGACCCACCATACTTGCTCCGGACACTGCGAGAGGGCTGTACAAGCAATGATCACACGCACGGCACAGCGGACACACCAGGAACCGCGGTGTTGGCCGTCGAATGGCGCTAGCTGCGCAGCATTAGTGCACCGCCGCCGTCAGTGTCAGCCAGTTTGCCGTGGCATACGGAGCTCCATCGCAGTCTTTAACACTGGTAGCATGCCGCGACAGCGTGGACGTGAACCGTATGTGCAGTTGACGGACTTTGAGCGAGGGCGTATAGTGGGCATGCGGGAGGCCGGGTGGACGTACCGCCGAATTGCTCAACACGTGGGGTGTGAGGTCTCCACAGTACATCGATGTTGTCGCCAGTGGTCGGCGGAAGGTGCACGTGCCCGTCGACCTGGGACCGGACCGCAGCGACGCACGGATGCACGCCAAGACCGTAGGATCCTACGCAGTGCCGTAGGGGACCGCACCGCCACTTCCCAGCAAATTAGGGACACTGTTGCTCCTGGGGTATCGGCGAGGACCATTCGCAACCGTCTCCATGAAGCTGGGCTACGGTCCCGCACACCGTTAGGCCGTCTTCCGCTCACGCCCCAACATCGTGCAGCCCGCCTCCAGTGGTGTCGCGACAGGCGTGAATGGAGGGACGAATGGAGACGTGTCGTCTTCAGCGATGAGAGTCGCTTCTGCCTTGGTGCCAATGATGGTCGTATGCGTGTTTGGCGCCGTGCAGGTGAGCGCCACAATCAGGACTGCATACGACCGAGGCACACAGGGCCAACACCCGGCATCATGGTGTGGGGAGCGATCTCCTACACTGGCCGTACACCACTGGTGATCGTCGAGGGGACACTGAATAGTGCACGGTACATCCAAACCGTCATCGAACCCATCGTTCTACCATTCCTAGATCGGCAAGGGAACTTGCTGTTCCAACAGGACAATGCACGTCCGCATGTATCCCGTGCCACCCAACGTGCTCTAGAAGGTGTAAGTCAACTACCCTGGCCAGCAAGATCTCCGGATCTGTCCCCCATTGAGCATGTTTGGGACTGGATGAAGCGTCGTCTCACGCGGTCTGCACGTCCAGCACGAACGCTGGTCCAACTGAGGCGCCAGGTGGAAATGGCGTGGCAAGCCGTTCCACAGGACTACATCCAGCATCTCTACGATCGTCTCCATGGGAGAATAGCAGCCTGCATTGCTGCGAAAGGTGGATATACACTGTACTAGTGCCGACATTGTGCATGCTCTGTTGCCTGTGTCTATGTGCCTATGGTTCTGTCAGTGTGATCATGTGATGTATCTGACCCCAGGAATGTGTCAATAAAGTTTCCCCTTCCTGGGACAATGAATTCACGGTGTTCTTATTTCAATTTCCAGGAGTGTACACACAAGGCTCGTTTAGTTTCAAAGGAAATTTCCATACACCATTTGAAAACCAAGAATACATGATAATCTCGTTAAAAAAAACCATAAAATACAAGAAAAATAACAATATATTGCTTTCACTAGTCATCTGTTTACCGTGGCTGGAGTGGCGTTCGCGATTCTGTTATAGAGTGGTGTTAACGATTTCAGTATCTATTGTGTGGCAAAATTATTTGCACGTAGAAATGTAGTTGGTCCTGATGCTCTTCTGGTGCATCTGCGGTTCGTTTGACACAATTTAACACTGATAAAAGAATGATGCTGTAAGTCGAATCTGCGGTGATAATGGTCGCATTACATTTTCACCCCAGTATTTGTAGACTAAATTTTGATTGATGGCGATATGACATTAAGATAGTTTAAAGAATTTGCATGGGCAATAAAAAGCAGTCCCAAGCTGTTCCGCTAGTGACTCTACAGACTGTAGAGAATGTAGCTCACGATGCTAATATGATGCTGTTCTTAAGGTTCTAGCTTTTGTAAATGCCGGAGAAAAAATACGATTTCCCTAGTATAAGAGAAAGTTATTAGGCCCACAGTGACTCACTGAAAATGTACTGCATGGTTATAATTGAAGTGGATCTACTAACAGAGGTCCAGAGTCGGTTGTGATCACGTCACCTCTCATAGTGATTTGTTAATGTGAAAAATTTGATTTGCCGCTTATGAGTTCTGTCTATAGCAACACATCCAATTTACAGACCACACACTTTTTTATTTACGGAATGATTTTTTAAATTGCTATTTACTGAGACTCATAGAGCAAATTGTTGTTGAAAAGGAATGGCAAGCAACATAAATCTGACAATTGGTAGTTTGGTAGGTTATATAACGTGGATAATCAGTTACTTGTTATACATTATTGCCATTGGGTCTGTGTAGAAAGTAAACACAAATGCGCTATTGTTTTTTCCCTATTCTTAAGGTTCTAGCTTTTCTAAATCACAGACAAGAAATACGATTTCCCTAGTATAAGAGAAAGTTATTAGGTCCACAATGACTCACTGAAAATGTACCGCATGGTTATAATTAACGTGGACTACTCACAGAGATCCAGAATGGATTGTAATCATCGTATTGCAGCGAAACTTGGTAGATATTCTAATGCGTTAAAGCGGAGCCGATTTATGCTGATGAAAAAATTAGTTCCAATTTTTGCCACGACATGCATATCTGGCGTTGTGAATGCAGGCATAGAAATGTTTCGTATGCAGTGGGTTAGGAACGGGTCGTGGGCAAACAACGTCAAACAAGTGAGAAAGGCAAATGTTGATTTTACTATTAATCGCCGCTTACACAATTCGTTCAGTATGAGCACCGGAAACGTCGACGAGATGCTGAACAGCACACGACTAGCACCTGATCATCAAAACTGGAACTAATTTTTTCTGCTGTAAGTCGGTTCCGCATTAACTCATTAATACATTTACCAAGTTTCGCTGCCGTACGATACTTACAGCCCACACTGGATCTCCGTGAGTATGTGCACTTTAACTACAACCACCCTGTGTTATGTGGGAATGATAAAAAGTTATTCTCAGCTTCAGCGATGAATATCCCATTAGGGAAAACTGAAATGGCTTCAGAACATCTGAAATAAAACAATGAAACTTTATCTGATCGAATCCTATTATATCTCGAACGTCGAGAAAATGTTGTCAATATGACGTATAAGCTGATTCACACCAGACTGTTCAATACATTCCACATTAAATATGCAGTCATATATGCATGGTATTCACTTTCGCCACGTGCCAAATGACAAGCTAGAGGTCCCGCTTTGGTGTCGCTGTCAGAGCGATGTCCTGTCAACAGCTGATACGCTACTGCATTTCACTTTGCGACGTTGCTTACCTGTACATTCTCCTGAGCGCAATCTGGAAAAAAGCACGGTGGCCGGCTGAAGATTGGCCACTCTTTCTACATAAAGGCTCTCAAGTAAAGTGGTGTCCACAACTACGACACAATCACATTACTCCTCTGGCCGCGTAGTAGCACTTTGGAACTTCAAGGGGCTCTTGGCATCGCGTGAACCGATCGCGAAACCTGCCATTGCTGGATACTCGGATACGTACTGGATTACTATACAGAAGGACTTTACTATTGCTTATGGCAACTTGGCCTAGGATCCCTGGAAATTCTGGTTATAATGCCTTGTTCTGTTTTGTGCTATAATGGAATTTGACTTGACATGGACAGGCTACACAATACTTCGCTTGTACTGTCACTGTTATTTTAAGGAGCTCAATAGATCTGAGTATTAGTCAAGTCCAGTGTCGAATATTTCAAGCGATATCTGTTCTTGTTTGTGCTTTGTGTACCTTCAGTGAATTTTTATGCTACTTTTTCGCAAATTTCATTCCTCTCTGTAAAGAGTTAAGCCGGTCGATAAATGTGGTTGAGTGATTTGACTTATCTGTCACTTGCGGTAAGTGTTTGGCCTATTCCTGAGCCAATACTTTTGTGTGAGACGTCGTGAATTTGGGATTGTAGAGTAACTATAGATCTTTACTTTGAGTGTTATTTAAAAATGAGTTAACATTATAATATATGCTATTTAGAAAAACAATAAAAAAACATTAATAACTAGCTCTCATTTACCTCGAGAGAAAAATGCTTTCTGTGGCGTGTTTTCTTTATAATGTTGAAGCTGGTTACAAAGTTTTATATTCTGAGTTTTAAAAATCTTTGACGTAAAATAGTACATTTATACGACTTGTAAATGTTTGTACAGTTTTTTGGTACGAACTTGAGATGACACTGAATAGAACTAATACTGAAAATTGCGGCAGACCTGTTTCCAGGAAAAAAATGTTAGACATAATAATAAAATGGTATGATAAACAATTGATTTCTGTCAAACTTATACATTAAATGCAATAACTTTTGTAAAATACTGCTTTTAAGGGCGTTCAGGAGATTTATTGCTTGTTCCATTGGAACTACTGACGGCCTTGGGAGAACCAGTCCTGACAAATCTCTACCATCTGGTGAGCAAGATGTATGAAACAGGCGAAATACCCTCAGACTTCAAGAAGAATATAATAATTCCAATCCCAAAGAAAGCAGGTGTTGACAGATGTGAAAATTACCGAAGTATCAGTTTAATAAGTCACAGCTGCAAAATACTAACACGAATTCTTTACAGACGAATGGAAAAACTAGTAGAAGCCAACCTCGGGGAAGATCAGTTTGGATTCCGTAGAAACACTGGAACACGTGAGGCAATACTGACCTTACGACTTATCTTAGAAGAAAGATTAAGGAAAGGCAAACCTACGTTTCTAGCATTTGTAGACTTAGAGAAAGCTTTTGACAATGTTGACTGGACTACTCTCTTTCAAATTCTAAAGGTGTCAGGGGTAAAATACAGGGAGCGAAAGGCTATTTACAACTTGTACAGAAACCAGATGGCAGTTATAAGAGTCGAGGGACATCAAAGGGAAGCAGTGGTTGGGAAGGGAGTAAGACAGGGTTGTAGCCTCTCCCCGTTGTTTTTCAATCTGTGTATTGAGCAAGCAGTAAAGGAAACAAATGAAAAATTCAGAGTAGGTATTAAAATCCATGGAGAAGAAATAAAAACTTTTAGTTCGCCGATGACATTGTAATTCTGTCAGAGACAGCAAAGGACTTGGAAGAGCAGTTGAATGGAATGGACAGTGTCTTGAAAGGAGGATATAAGATGAACATCAACAAAAGCAAAACGAGGATAATGGAATGTAGTCAAATTAAGTCGGGTGATGTTGAGGGAATTAGATTAGGAAATGAGACACTTAAAGTAGTAAAAGAGTTTTGCTATTTGGGGAGCAAAATAACTGATGATGGTCGAAGTAGAGAGGATATAAAATGTAGGCTGGCAATGGCAAGGAAAGCGTTTCTGAAGAAGAGAAACTTGTTAACATCCAGTATTGATTTAAGTGTCCGGAAGTCATTTCTGAAAGTATTCGTATGGAGTGTAGCCATGTATCGAAGTGAAACATGGACAATAAATAGTTTGGACAAGAAGAGAATAGAAGCTTTCGAAATGTGGTGCTACAGAAGAATGCTGAAGATTAGATGGGTAGATCATATAACTAATGAGGAAGTACTGAATAGGATTGGGGAGAAGAGAAGTTTGTGGCACAACTTGACCAGAAGACGGGATCGGGTAGGACATGTTCTGAGGCATCAAGGGATCACCAATTTAGTATTGGAGGGCAGCGTGGAGGGTGAAAATCGTAGGGGGGGACCAAGAGATGAATACACTAAGCAGATTCAGAAGGATGTAGGTTGCAGTAGGTACTGGGAGATGAAGAAGCTTGCACAGGATAGAGTAGCATGGAGAGCTGCATCAAACCAGTCTCAGGACTGAAGACCACAACAACAACAAGTACATAACCCTATTCATATTATAGTGTAGTGCTGCACTGCCCCCCCCCCCCCCCTACTTCCCCCTCCTCCCCTCGTAAGACAGAAGTCATGCAGAATGAGTAGAATCATAGGCCAATGACGTCTTGTCTCTCCTCAGTGTTTGCACCAGTACTATGAGTATCGAGAAGGTCGATTTGAAGAAGCAGAAGCGTTTAACAGGCCGATGTTACTTGTAGCTCCACTGATGAAACTGCGTACACGAAGTGTAAGTTACCGATATTTATGCAGCATCGGGGTCATTAGGGACTCAGGATTAACTCAGATGGGTACAGATGTGAAAAGCCAAGGATTTATTGAATATATCATCACTACACTCTGCCGCAGTCATTTGGATTAATTACTGAAACCTTGGATGAGAATGGAGAGACTACTGTACTGCTTTCTTAGAACTGCAGTTTTGTACTTTATCAGTTCATCATCAGTTAGATTCTAGAACCGTACAGAAAGCAAAAACGCTAGTGTGTTATCACGACGGCATGATCTTCAAATCGTGGTTCTTTGAAATTTAAGCCCATACTACGTACGAGTAGTAGCAAAGGTCAGCAATACGCAGTTTACAAGAACATCTATTTTCTGCCTTCCCAGTTTACTAGTAGATGAGGATTAGGTGTCGATAGACTGCTCCTTTTGAGTAAAACTGCAGCAAAGTAAGCGACCTTCATACTGCATTTATACATTCAGTTGTTTAACAGTTTTTGTCTGAAAAATCCCGCAAACTACATTAATTAAAGTATTTAAAATACACTGATTCAAGAGCTTTCTCTTGTGCTCAGTTTGTATTTGTTTCATGTAACATCACAGGCCCCATCTCTCGGTGAGTCGTAAAAACTGCGTCGTCTGCTGATTAAAAGAATCTTTCTGCACAATTTTTAACAACAGGGACAAATTCACGATCATTTTCTATTGGATAAAGTTGTTTGTTGTGGTCTTCAGTCCTGAGACTGGTTTGATGCAGCTCTCCATGCTACTCTATCCTGCGCAAACTTCTTCATCTCCCAGTACCTACTGCAACCTACATCCTTCTGAATCTGCTTAATGTATTCATCTGTTGGTCTCCCTCTACGATTTTTACCCTCCACGCTGCCCTCCAATGCTAAATTTGTGATCCCTTGATGCCTCAGAACATGTCCTACCAACCGATCCCTTCTTCTAGTCAAGTTGTGCCACAAACTTCTCTTCTCCCCAATCCTATTCAATACCGCCTCATTAGTTACGTGATCTACCCACCTTATCTTCAGCATTCTTCTGTAGCACCACATTTCGAAAGCTTCTATTCTCTTCTTGTCCAAACTGGTTATCGTCCATGTTTCACTTCCATACATGGCTACACTCCATAGAAATAATTTCAGAAACGACTTCCTGACACTTAAATCTATACTCGAAGATAACAAATTTCTCTTCTTCAGAAACGATTTCCTTGCCATTGCCAGCCTACATTTTATATCCTCTCTACTTCGACCATCATCAGTTATTTTACTCCCCAAACAGCAAAACTCGTTTACTACTTTAAGTGTCTCGTTTCCTAATCTAATTCCCTCAGCATCACCCGATTTAATTTGACTACATTCCATTATCCTTGTTTTGCTTTTGTTGATGTTCATCTTATATCCTCCTTTCAAGACACTGTCCATTCCACTCAACTGCTCTTTCAAGTAAAGTATAATGACCGTAGTGAACAGAATGGTCGCTGTTGGCCGACCTTACATACTTCCTTGACCGTTAGTTATGAGACCTCACTGCATATGTATTTTGCGCTGCTTATTCCAGAGGTTCTGCACATTCTGCTCTCGTTCTTGTGTTTGATGCATCGGACTTTCGCATTTATTGTTGCTGCTGTAATGTGGATGAACTGAGGAGTTTCCTATGTAATATAGTAAAGAACATACGAGGGTTGGAACTTTACTGGTGGCAACTATTTATTTACAGCTCGTACAAAATAGATACGTGTTTCAAAGTTTTACCGACATTCAAAGTAGTCACCAGCATTGTGTATAACCCGTTGCCAGCGATGTGTAAGTCGTAGGATACTCTTAGCAGTGCCAGTTGTGTTGACAGTTCGAGCGGCCACGGTATATTGCCCGACGAATTTGCAGCAGCTCTGAAGCGAATGCCGTGAAATGAGTCCTTCAGTTTACAAATCGAGTTGAACTTACGAGGGCTTAAGTCAGGGGAGTGCAGTAGGTGGTATAGCACCTAGCAGCCCCATCAGTCAAACAAATCAGTAACAGCGTGCACTGTACGTGATTGAGCATTGTCCTGCAAAATGACGGTCAGGTCCTGCAGAAAGTGTCATCACTTCTGTCTGTATGCGGTTCATTTTTGGAACACAATCTACGACCAGCTTAGAGACAGAAGTGATGACACTTTCTGCAGGACCATCATTTTGCAGGACAATGCTCAAGCACGTACAGTGCACGCTTTTACTGATTTGTTTGACTGATGGGGCTGCTAATTGTTTTCCACCTACTGCACTCTCCTGACTTAAGCCCTCGTATGTTCAACTCGATTTCTAAACTGAAGGCATTCACTTCAGAATTGCTACAAATTCGTCGGGCAATATACCGTGGCCGCTCGAACTGTCAACACAACTGGCACTGCTAAGAGTATCCTACGACTTACACATCGCTGGCAACGGGTTATACACAATGCCGGTGACTACTTTGAAGGTCAGTAAAACTTTGAAACACGTATCTATTTTGTACGAGCTGTAAATAAATAGTTGCCACCATTAAAGTTCCAACCCTCGTATTTCTGCAAGAACATAAACAAATGGGTTGTCGTTTACTGCTTCTACAGTTCAAGGTTTAGGCCTTGTGCCTGCTCCGTCTTCACTTTTCACTGCCGCCTTGTTTTGAATCTTCCTATGTTCCTTCTTCCTGTTGGCTGGTAAATCATTACCTAACGTGGGTTTCTCTGTGCGCTCATTCTTTGCTTTTTATTCTGATCTAACCTTTTAATTAATGTTATAAAAATCTAGTTGATTCCTAACATCCTCACATCTTGTGCGGTCTTCTCTAGTACTAACTCCTCTTACTGTCGTGACAAATCTCACTTCTGCTGCTTGTATTGTACTTACATCACGTTTTTCTAGGTATCCATGATTCACTTCCAAAGAGGAATACATCTGTAGCCATGGTTTTATGAAATTTTCATTTTGTTTCCTTCTGTATTTTGTTTTATAATTTTCTTGTAATTATTGTTATTTGTTAATTTTGTGTTCTGTATCCTCGTTCATGTCACAGCTCTCATCAAATCCAAAAAAATTAAAGCTGGAGATTTGCTCAAGTGTGAATTATCTATTATTATTTTTGAGCAGATAGGCTACTTCCTTTTATTGATATGCGAAAGATATATTCCTTTTTCTCGAAATGATATAGTTTATATACTGTTTTCATAGTTCATCATCTCTTCCTTCCAAAATTGTTACACAATTTCCATACATAAGTATATAAACATATTTATCTCTATTAATTTGTGTGGTGTCACCGCCAGACACCACACTTGCTAGGTGGTAGCTTTTAAATCGGCCGCGGTCCGCTAGTGTACGACGGACCCGCGTGTCGCCACTGTCAGTAATTGCAGACCGAGCGCCGCCACACGGCAGGTCTAGAGAGACGTACTGGCGCTCGCCCCAGTTGTACGGACGACTTAGCTAGCGATGCAACACTGACGAAGCCTCGCTTATTTGCAGAGAAGATAGTTAGAATAGCCTTCAGCTAAGTTAATGGCTACGACCTAGCAAGGCGCCATAATCCTTGCTATATATATTGTGGTTATAACATGTATCATCAAGAGCGATGTTCTACAAATGTGGATTAAAGTTAAGTATTCCAGAAGCTACGTACTTTTCTTTATAGCATTCATTACGTATCCTGTTTCAGACCTCACGCCAGCCTGCGTGGGTTTAAACGCGTGCCTTTCGGTTACCCGTCACTGTGGACTGGCTGTCTTGTCAGTCCACAACATTTTTGGCGACGAGTAAAAACACGGTCTTGTTCTCTATCCTTGCTTAGATTACTTGTGTCATTGCTTCGCCACAATCTCCAGATGTACTGTCCGAATTTTATCGCTTGCAGAATCAACAGACGCAGGCCTTGTTGGATGCCCTTGGACAGCTCGTCCAGGGTCAACGTGCAATGCAAAACGATGCGGCCGTCGCCGCTCCACCGCTACCGCACCCACAACATGCAGTTGCACCACCGTTTCGACACTTCGATGCGGCGATGGAAAACTGGACGGAGTGGTCACGCCAATTTGGATTTCATCTCGCCGCCTACAGAATTCAAGGTCACGAGCGGCAGCCTCATTTATTGGCGTGTGTAGGGGTGCAAACGTACCGTGTGATAGTGAAATTATTTCCCCGAAGCGACGTAGCAACTCTGTCCTACGAAGAAATTTTGTCTGCTTTAGATGCCTATTTCAAGGAATCAGTTAATGTAGTTGCAAAAAGGTATACGTTCTTTCGTACAAAACGTACGGCCGGTCAAACTCATCGGGAGTGGGTTGCAACTTTGCAAGGCCTTCCTAGGGATTGTGCTTTTGAGTGTGAATGTGAACTCCCTTATTCAGATACTATGGTGCGTGATGCAATTGCACAGAACGTTTCTGATGTTCGTATACGGGAGCAAATTTTGAAACTAGTCAATCCCTCCCTTCAACAAGTGATAGACATATTGGATACGCAAGACGCACTTGACTTTGCTCAGGAATCATTTGAAACTTCGCCAGCTGTGTGTTACATTAACCGGCCCGCCGGGCGAGCTGCACGGAACTGTAAACAGCCCTCGCGCACGTCCGCGCAGCCACGTGTCCCGCGCCAGCATGCCAATGCAGTACTAAAGTCATGCCCGCGGTGTGCTACTAGACATTCGCGTGATAATTGCCCGTCATGGCAGGCTATTTGTTTTTTCTGTAATACAAAAGGACATGTTCAGAGTGTTTGCCAGAAAAAGCTCAGAACGGACTCACACAACCATTCCAGGCCCTTTGCTTCGCGCCGGAATCGAACCAAGAATACTCAGGCTCGTGAACCTTCGCCCATGGACATTCATGTAGTTAATTCCACTCCGCCCAGTGCCACTCTCTCTAACAGTGACTGTGTTTATCCCACAAAAACTGTACGTCGACGTCGCAGGAAATCACGTCAGGTCGCAAGTGATTCTGTACCAGTGTCAGTTCACGTTGCACGAGACAGTCGCTCTTGTCGTCAGCAGGACAATAAACTTTTTGCAGACTTGGACATTAATGGCAACGTTATCCCATTCCAGCTCGATACCGGAGCTGCAGTTTCATTGATCAATAAAGACACGTACAAACAACTGGGCACACCCCCGTTGCGTGCCGCAAATGTTACGCTAACTACATATTCAGGTCACAGGATCCCTGTGTTAGGACAGTGCAGCCTTCTTGCAATATACAAGGGACAAACACAACTTGTGTCATTTTACGTCCTTTGTTCTTCTTCTGCAGTGATCTTGTTTGGTTTAGATTTATTTCAGTTGTTTAACTTGTCTATAGTCAATCAGGTCCTATCAGTGAAACAGACTGTGTCTTCAGCCAGTGTTTCTCGTCTATGTGCAGAATTTGCAGACATTTTTGCACTGGGCCTGGTTGCGCTAAGAACTATGAAGCACATTTGGAACTGAAAGTAAACGCGCAACCAAAATTTTTCAGAGCGCGCAATGTTCCCCACGCATTGCGTGATGAGGTCGCAAGAACATTACATGATTTGGAATCACAAGGTGTGATTGAACGTGTGCAGGCTTCTCTCTGGGCATCACCCTTAGTAATTTTGCCAAAACCTTCCGGAAAATTGAGACTTTGTGTGGACTTCAACGCAACAGTGAATCCACAACTAGTGATTGCAACTTATCCTTTACCCTGCCCGGAAGATCTTTTTGACAAACTGTGCCCGGGTAAATATTTTTCGAAGTTGGACCTAGCAGATGCGTACTTGCAAATACCGGTGGACGAAGACTCCCAGCGCGTTTTGGTGGTTAACATGCATCTTGGTTTGTATCGATTCAAAAGACTGCCATTCGGGTGTGCATCCGCCCCTGCATTGTTCCAGCAATATCTGCAAACTGTTTGTGCATCGGTCCCTACTGCAGCAAACTATCTGGACGATATTGTGATCTCCGGAAAGACAGAAGAAGAACATTGTGGCAGAATGGTCTTCGCTTGCGGAAGGACAAATGTGTGTTTTTTGCTCGTGACTTACCATATTTGGGACATGTAATCAATGCCCAAGGCATACATCCGAGTCCAGAGCACCTCCGTGCCATACAAGACTTGCCTTCGCCGCAGAATTTGAAGCAGCTGCAGAGTGTGCTGGGTAAAATAAATTACTATCATCGCTTTCTGCGCAATGCCTCTTCCATTTCGGCTCCGCTTCATCGCTTACGCCGTAAAGGTGTTCCGTTCGTCTGGACGACGGAATGCGAACGCGCCTTTCGCCAGTTGAAGTCGGCGTTGCTTTCTAATACTTGCCTTACGCCATTCGATCCCCAGAAACCCCTTTTGTTGATGGTAGATGCATCGGATTTCGGGATCGGTGCTGTGCTTGCGCACAAAGATGGTTCGCATGATCGCCCTATTGCCTTTGCGTCCAAATTGCTCTCATCAGCGCAAAGAAATTATTCACAGATCGAGAAAGAAGCTTTGGCTCTCGTGTTTGGTGTTACTAAGTTTCACGATTTCTTGTATGGTCGTCACTTTACCATCATCACAGACCACAAACCTTTGACATCGCTTTTTCATCCGAGCAAGCCTATACCTCCACGTACAGCGCAAAAATTCATTCGCTGGTCTATTTTCCTCTCGCAGTACCGCTACGATATCTTGTATCGGTCCACTGCTAAGCACGGAAACGCCGATGCGTTGTCCCGTTTGCCTGTTGCTGAGGATAGAGCATTCGATTCTTCCGAACTTGCTTGCATGTTCATTGATGCGGAAACCGATGACGTGGTCGAATCGTTTCCGATTGATTTTCGTCGTGTAGCTACAGCCATAGCTGCTGACCCTGTCCTTGCTACTGTTTTGCGTTTTGTTGCTACGCAATGGCCCTTGTCAAAGTCACGGATCGAGGATCCGTTGGTTCGCAGATTTTTTGCTCACAAGGAGAGACTTTTTGTACGACGTGGTGTGTTGTTGTTGCGTTCTGATAATGATCAGTCCAGGGTCGTGGTCCCACGTTCGTTACAGTCCTCTGTCTTACGGCTTCTCCACCAAGGACATTGGGGTATAGTGCGAACGAAACAACTTGCTCGTCAGCACTGTACTTGGTTCGGAATGGATGCTGCTATTACGAATATGTGCTCTTCTTGCATGGTGTGTGCCGAACAACAATGCGCACCACCGCGGAAATTCTTTGCATGGCCAAAAGCCACTTCCCCTTGGCAACGCTTACACATCGATTTTGCTGGTCCATTCTGGAATGCTAGATGGTTGGTTCTGGTCGATTCATTCAGTAATTTTCCTTTTGTTGTCCGGATGTCTTCAACGACGTCATCTGCCACCATCCGAGCGTTGTCCGCTATCTTTTGCATTGAAGGTCTTCCACAGACTATTGTTTCCGACAATGGCCCACAATTCATGTCCGCAGACTTTCAGTCATTCTGCAAGGCCAATGGTATTCAACATCTGACATCCGCGCCGTATTCGCCTCAGTCAAACGGTGCCGCTGAACGATTGGTCCGGACTTTCGAGTCACAGATGTTGAAGTTAAAAGAGTCGCATTCTCGGGAGGACGCGTTGGTGCTCTTTTTGTCCTCGTATCGCTCTCAGCCCCGAGATGGTCGCTCGCCGGCTGAGTTGCTCCACGGTCGTCCTCATCGAACCTTGTTGTCTTTGTTGCATCCGCCGCATCAGGTTCCTGTGCAGCGACAGACACCTGCTTTTGCTCCAGGCGACGTTGTCTACTATCGCAACTATCGCGGTTCCCGGCGTTGGCTTGCAGGGCGCATTCTTCGCTGCCTCGGCCGCGCTATGTATCTGGTTTTGGGGGCCTCTGGTGAGGTGCGTCGGCATCTCAATCAGCTGCGCCTCTGTCGTCGCCTGGGTTCTGCCGCTCCCCGTCTGCTTTCAGCGACGGTGCCGTCCGGTCAGCGCCCTGGGGACCCATCTACTGGCTCGCCTCATCCCCAGGTGTTACCGACGATGCCTTCCATTTTGCCCCATGGCGTCGCGCCGCCGCCGCAGCCGCTGCCGGCGCCGCGCGCAGTGGACGCTTCGCTGCAGCCGCCAAGCGCCTCCCTGGGTCACGCGCCGCCGATCGCTTCCCGTGACCAGCTGTCCTCCGCCATGGAACTCTTGCCCGCTCCGGACCAGATGTCGTATTCGCCAGTCGGGTGCTCCGACTCGATGTGGGTCGACCCTACGGCCCCTCCTGACTATCTTAGGGCGCATAACCCGCATGTTGGCGTGCACCCTGGGCTAGGTTTTCAGGCGTTTCCTAGCTCCCCTCGGACCGAATGGCCGGGTGCGGGTGGCACAGCCTCGCCTGTTGTTAGGCTCCCCACTTCGTCGCATACGCCAACATGGAGTCCTCCCCACGGAGGGCGGAAGCCTTATAACACAACCGTTCGCCGATTTGCGGGGGAGGAATGTGGTGTCACCGCCAGACACCACACTTGCTAGGTGGTAGCTTTTAAATCGGCCGCGGTCCGCTAGTATACGACGGACCCGCGTGTCGCCACTGTCAGTAATTGCAGACCGAGCGCCGCCACACGGCAGGTCTAGAGAGACGTACTGGCACTCGCCCCAGTTGTACGGACGACTTAGCTAGCGATGCAACACTGACGAAGCCTCGCTTATTTGCAGAGAAGATAGTTAGAATAGCCTTCAGCTAAGTTAATGGCTACGACCTAGCAAGGCGCCATAATCCTTGCTATATATATTGTGGTTATAACATGTATCATCAAGAGCGATGTTCTACAAATGTGGATTAAAGTTAAGTATTCCAGAAGCTACGTACTTTTCTTTATAGCATTCATTAAGTATCCTGTTTCAGACCTCACGCCAGCCTGCGTGAGTTTAAACGCGTGCCTTTCGGTTACCCGTCACTGTGGACTGGCTGTCTTGTCAGTCCAGAACAATTTGTATACCGGATTTGCTTCCTGTCTCCAGTTGTTAATAAACTACATTAAATAAGGTTGGTGAAAGTCTTGTTCAAGTACCGAATTGGTGGTAATTTCTTCACTTTTACTATTGCCAAATTTTATTATTATTTTCGTGTCCTTCTATAAGCTTTCTGTAGCTTCAGTAAGATGTGTGGGACATCCAGCTTTAGTCATTATGGCCGATAGTGTCTTTCTGTTCACATCGTCAAAATCCTTTTCGACGTCAATAAGAGGTATACGTGTCTCTAAATTGATTTCTCGGGTCTCTCTAAAATTCTCTTTATGATTATTATGTTATCACTGGATGCACGGCCTTTCCAGAATCCACTTTGTGCTTCTAACAGGACAGCCTCTGTTATGGTTTTCGTACAACTGTCAATTATTTTTGCAAATATCTTATAGGCTGAGTTTAGGATGCTAATTCCTCTAGAATTTTTTGACCTTTTCTAAAAACAAATATCACTTGAGAAATCTTCCAAGAGTTCGATGTTTTAAACCGGTGCTAACATCCATTCAATAGATATAACAATCTAAAATCACAAAAAGGACCGATATATTTTAAAAATTCCATTTTAATACTATGTGGTCCACATGCTTTCCTGTTTTTCATGTTTTTAAAACTACTTGTAGTTCTTTTATTGCGACTGAATCCATAGTACTATAATACATTGTATTCTCCTCTTCCCTCCATTCTGAAACTTCTAGTTGCCACAATTTTCTGTGAAATTCTTATCACTGAACTATGATAACTATATTTATTTTATGAAAAAACGTTTCTTAACTTAATCATTTCGAACTCAATGAATCTGTCGCGAGAGGGCTTCTTTTTATTTCTTCAGAGAGTTTTTCTATAGCTTTGACTAGCTATTTCCGTCAAATCGTTCCTACGGGTACAACACTTCAGGCGTTAATGGTTGGTCGTCATATTTTTTCATTCTGATATATTGAGCTTATTGCCTGTGATTCTTGTGACTTTATTGTAGTTTATATGTCATGTTATCACTAGTTACAAGATTTAATCCGGAGTGTTCGATGATCAACGTTATTGCAAAAGGGAATTTCTTCCCTGTTCTTTAGTGATGCGCTGGAAGAAGTAATCTGAACCTGGGGAAAAAAAGTGAAAAAGGATAATTATTGTCAGACTATGTGGAACCAAAGTTGGGACGCGTTGCGAGGCCTTCTCAGACGTGGCAATCTGTCCAAGAGCAGATAGTAAGCTGCACATCAAATCCAGACTTTAAATCTGACATGTATAAAAATCCTCTATTCCCTGTAGTAGATTTGGTGTTGCTACGTCAGACAATAAGGACAGTGTATGCTCGCTAGTTACGTAACGTCATTTCAGCTGCTCAACGTTCCACCGATTATCTGCTGCAGCGCTGCGCTAACAAGTTGCTTTTGTTTTCCAATTTTAATGTTCCTCTTCGCTGTCACGGCACCTGTTACCTTTGTACGTGTTTTTCTTTACACGACTTCAGGCACTTAAAATTTGTTATCTTCTGGGGAGTGAAACTTTCTTTCTGCACCGGAGTGTAATCTCTTTTGAGACTACTTAACACATTACGACAAAGGCCGGACTAAGAACATGAACTGGGCCTTTACAGTAGTTCATGAATGGCTTCCACTACATCGTGCTCTCCACTGTAAAATAAATGTTGTAAAACAAATGTTTCAGCTTGGAAACAGCAGAAAGAAGTGTATCTCAAAGGTAATATTCTACAAAACATTTCTAGACGATACTCTTCTGATATAGGAGAGGGAGGCGGTGGGGTTGTTTCAGTAATGAAGATATATGAAATATTAAATAGGAAACAGATTCCTTATGTTCTACAAAATATTATTTATTTGGCCAAGAACCAGTTTTCGAATTCTTAGGCCACCACCAGATAACAACTAAATCATGTTTACTGATTCTTCCGTGGCTTCTTGGTAGAAAAACATAATAATGAATTTATTGGGGTTAATCGGTTTTCAAATTTAAGGCGATCATCAGATTTTAACTGACTAGCGTCGTCTGAAGTTACATATTGTAGACAACATTGGAAAAGATATTACTCCATACCCACAGTCCAAGGTTCTCCGTTTATCAAACAAAGGCCAAAAACTCAACCTGTCGGAAGCCTGGAAACCAATAAACACGTAGCCCACAGTCCTGATTTAATCTTAAACGACAAAACACAGCTTAACACTTCCCCTATTCTAAACATCACACAGTTCTCTCAGTTTTCCATTACTTCCTACAGTACTTGTTCCTTCCTATTTCTTTGTTTTCCTGTATTTATTCATTTATTTTTATTTTATTATGATCACGGTGTTCCCCTTATATTCTGCTGTTAAAACAGTTAGTTCTTTCTTTTACTTGATTTATTTATCACTTTCCATAGGTGATACCTCTTGAAGTATACTTGACAAGTACTAACATTATTTTATTTTATTGCGTTCGTTTATATAATGTAAATTGTTATATAAGCACTGTTTTTCAACTTAGTGTTAATGTTTTTCCTGTTTTTCTCTCTTTAGGTTTATTTACTATTCAAATTTTTGTCTTTTATATTGTATTGTCACCGCATGTTTGTGCCACAATCTAGATGAGTAATATATTTTCCAGTGTTGTTTACAACCATTATAACTTGTATGACGATAGTTAAAGTTCGATGATGGCCTTATCGGCCGAAAACTGGATAACTTGAATAAAGTAGTCATATAAAACATATTCACTATAGTACTTTTCATTTATCGTGATAACTGAATCTCGCAAGCACCCGCAAATATAATATACTGAAGAAACGTTGAAATATAGTGTTCATTTTTATGTCAAGGTAGAAACAGCTACGTTTAACTAAAAATAAAAAATAATGTTTATATGAATATCATCACATCTTTATAACAAATGAAAAAAAGTTGAATTCACAATAACTGTAACCTAATATTTGTAGAACTGAAAATTATCAGGGGGTAGAATGGAAACTGTGTTTGGGCATTTAAAAGTAAGTCG
Source organism: Schistocerca americana (assembly GCF_021461395.2). Taxonomy (NCBI): domain Eukaryota; kingdom Metazoa; phylum Arthropoda; class Insecta; order Orthoptera; family Acrididae; genus Schistocerca; species Schistocerca americana. The sequence goes on from NC_060124.1 coordinate 33,059,392, forward strand.
GCATTCTTTGTCATATGTTTACTTTATTGTAACGTTTTCCTTTATAAAAACTTCCCATCTCATCATGTCTCCTATCTTCTACAAATAAAATCTGTGTAACAGATCGTTTATCTGTGTCTGTGCCCTTCAGTTGTCACCTTATTGTAATGTTCTGTCAAGCAATGATGAAATTTTCAGTTGATGACATTACAAGCTTTCAGGACCGATGGAGAGAATATATCAATTTGATATGGAGAATCCTTGTGTGCAAATGTACAGAATCTACATATGTACTGTTACGCTCCACAGAAGACATTTCGTATGAGGCGGAGGGTAATTGGTGTACCATTTTCAGTTCATCCCTACCCCACCCCCGCCACCCTCTCCACCTCTCCACCCCCATTCCGTTTTCCCTACCCCCCCCCCCCCCCCCCCCCCGCCACCCTCTCCACCTCTCCACCCCCATTCCGTTTTCTATTCCATTCGCATTTGGTCGGTAGACATTCGTATAAGATCGAATCTTTCTCATCAATGCGGTGATTGACTATTCTAGGAATGTGTGATCCCGGTTTTTTTTTTTTTTTTTTTTGACAGTAAACAACATCGAGGTGCACAACAGTTCTCTTGTGGCATGTGGCGCTGGAGTTGGACTCCAATTGAACTGCAGTTCCTTGAAGCTTTCGTGCTTACGAGACGAACACGTTCTATTTCGCCCATCTGTTCTACCGTGGCAAGTCTTCAAACTGAAGAGCAGTTCTGAAATATCAGTCGAACGAGGATTTTGTAAACTACATCCTTCGTGAGAGGACTGTATTTTCTCACAATTCCTCCATTCAGTATTACTTCCACTTCATTTGTGGATTCTTCCGTCGCTTCTTGATAGAACAATTCCACTAAGATACAACGCACTTACATACCGTCTTTAGTTGTAGTATTATCTTTGGAATTGTCAAACGGCTATTTTGACTTCTTGTTCTGTAAAACTATTCTTTAACGTAATTATGGTTTGTCAGTAACATGTATGACAACAATAAGAATTATTTAGAGTACACATTATTACAAAATTACAAATTTTGGTATTTGTTGTGAACAGTTGTACTGGACGTTAATTGTTGGTTGAACAACGGCGATGTTTTCTTTGGGGGTTACATTTTGTTATTAGAAAAGTGTGCATTGATATATACCAAATATTACATTGTTACAATTGAGTTACAGTTATGAATGTAAACACATAAGGGATATTACATTATATTGGGGTGTGAATTTGTTTGCTATTGGGACACTTAGTGGTTAGTAGCAGGTTCACTTTATTGTGTAAAGTTTAAGAGTGGTAATGTGCTAAGTTGCAATTGGTCATTTAGAACCAGCTGGGGATTTAGGGGTAAGTGTTTGTTAATTTCAAGTGTTTCTATGCTTTTGTGATTTATTATGTTAAAGAACAGTTTTACAGAACAAAAAGTCAAAAACGCGTTTGACAGTTCCAAAGACAATACCACAACCAAAGATCGTATGTAAGTGCGTTGTATCTTATTCCAGAATGTTTGGTTCGTAAGAACACAAGCTCCTTGTAAACAATGGCCAGTAGTTATCTGAAGATGGCCTAATAAACCGAAAACTAGTTCATACAAATAAAAAACAGTAGAACAAAAAATCACCTAAGTATTATTCAACTTCCACTTTAAATCACGCCATACGCATAAACCCAACTGTTGAAGGCTAGCGACATTTTCCAGTGATTGCTCGGCAATAGTGTATTCAAAGAACAAGAGATATTTCCTCGTGTGTACGTGCAGTACGGTATATTTGATTCTGTTGGAGTTCAGCCGCCAGTCACTACACCAAACGTAGAAGCTCTGCATTTCGCACAGTTTTCTAGCGCTCTGCGAACAGCCTCATGGAGCTTGCGACATTATCCACGGTAATGGCACGCTCTTGGCGTACTCACGAAGTTTCTTTTACATGACTTAGCAAATGATAGATATTTGCAGACTCGCTGTAAGTCATGTCGTGAGACCTACTCAGATGTTTCAGACTGTATGGACACTGCCGGTGTGAGACAAAAATCAAGAGTTCCAGCTGTATAACCACAATGGATCGTTAAGAGAATTTGGCCTTATATTTTTCTTCAGGAAAGTCAGTTACTTTCATTGTTGTAATTTGATGTCAAGGACTTTCTGAATAAGTAAAACAAGTTGTGTTATTTTGGAAAGAAGATTATGAAAATGACTGAGCAATGGAGAATCAGAACCTAGTCGGATCACGTAGCGAGTTAGGTGACGCTGCGTCTACCACTGTGGGCTTACTTACAGGATAAGGGTGAAGAAATGTTCTTTTACAAAAACATGTTTAGGATGCGAAAATGGGCCAAACTTTGTGTATAATTTTTTTTATTAAATTCTTCATGCTTTCAGGTACTTCTTCAAAAGGTTACCAGGACTAGTATAATTTCTTAGTCATTTGATTTGTAAGGTATTTTTCAGTCTCGTCAAAGAAGTATTTCATTGTTGACGTGTCTATTCCTGCCTTCGAAAAACCTTTATACGAGGGTTACTTTAAAAGAAATGCACACTATTTTTGTAAAAATACAGTTTTCATTTCGCATGTGTGAAAGTTTTACAGTGTGTAGATACATCCTTCCCGCTTGTTTTCAAACTTAGTTCAACCTGTTCCAACATATCCTGCATTACAATCGCGACACTCCAGCAAACAGGCAGAACCTTCAAAATTAGATTGCAAGAACATCTTCTTAATAGATGGGGACAGGTAAAACAGAGCTCTGCCTTTGCCCAATACCTTAAAGCCAGTGACCATAATCCTCCGCAAGTACAAAATCTTAAGATTTTGCATTTTGCGCAAAAGGGTAAGAAGTTAAACATTTTGGAAGAAATTGAAATATTTAGGCATATGGAAGACAAAGATTTGTCTCTCCTTAATGGCCAAATATTTGGCGCCAATCAGGCCTTTTTAGAAGTTATGAAATCGGTGTTATTAATGTAATCCTGGATCTCTCGTAATTGTGCCTAAATATGAGCACTGTTCCTCTCTGGTCTTGTTAGCCAAGCCATTAGGTTTTTTTGACTCAAATAGGATACTTACGAGTTTGTCGCTTTAAATGATGACGCGTTTTACACATTTCAATGTAGCTATACAAAAGGGGGGGGGGGGATGTTTATCCGCATAACGTCCGTCTTCCACGTTGGTGTGTATTTGTTTAAGTCTAATAATTTTACTTGTATTTTATAAACAAAAGTTTTCTTGTTAGAAGTTCTAGCTCCGAATGACGCAGTATTGAGTATTATAGGGGCGGCCTCTTTACCTGAAAATACGGTCCTGTGTTTTTAATGTTCTCGTTCTAGTCGTATATGATACGTAAAATCTGTTTATGTACTGCATCTGTGTGTTGTATTATACACCTTGTTTTCTCATTTTAAATTTACCGCCTTCATTTATATTTTACATCGTCAAAGTTTTAGGATAAGTTATTGCACAGGTGTTGCCCCTAGTAGTTCCATCTTATCAATGTTTTATGTGCATTACATTTATAAAGTTTTAGTGGGTATGTATATCCAGTTTACGATCTCTCATTCTTATCACTGCTGCGTGGCAGCGCCACCTATTGAGGTGATTCTGTATTAGGCTTGAGTACTAGCACACGCCGCTTGATGCATTATGCTTACTACCTCAGCCCCCATCTTATTCTGTTACTCGCTCCTGTGAACGGGAACGCGTTATGCAGATCTTGGTGTCTCTCGTGTCCATCTAGGAAAGGTAATGGTTTTACTATATTATATTTCTAGTTTTCACTGAGTCTAACGAAGGCGATGTTGGCCTGATATATTCGACGATGCCCTTTGGCTACACTGACTAAAGGATTCTTCTATGAAATACCACATTAAGGAATTTGCTCTTTCAGTATTTGATCTGTTTATACATGCTTTTAGGTTATCCAAGTCTATCACAACGCGATCGCGATTCTTAAATAGATGTATTTGTTTTCTCTGTTTTCTATGTAGGGAACCTGAAGATGCCCAAATAAGACGAAACGCGTCGTTGAAAAAAAATAAAAAAACTAAAATTGCAACCAAGACTGTTTTAACCAATACTGTTAAGCACTGGTTTTCTGTATGCCACATATGGATTGGAAGAATTTCTGTTTTTCCTGTTATTGGGAATTCAATTCCTAAGTGGGTGGAATAGAGTCAGACTCATTCACTGATTCATCATGGCCGAGCCCAAACTGCTAAGGATAGAAACTTGAAAATCAGGGAGAATGTGGATCTTATGCTGTAGGCAACGTTTAAGAAGGGGTTGTCCAAATCCCACTCCTATGGGAGTGAAAGCGGGGATGAAAGGCTTTTTGAAAGTATGTCGCTATTATCGGAATTTTGAAGTTAGAACTACGAAAACTAGTACGTGCTTCAGCATTTTTGGAAATTCAACCACTAAGGGAGTAAAATAGTGGGTGAAAGGATTTTTGGAAGTGAATAATTACTAAAGAATTACTAAAGGATTTTAAGGCTACGTCTATGACAATTGGTATTTGAGTTCTCGGTTAGAAATTAAAAAAAAAAAAAAACATTTGGAAATGTCATCAGTGGCGATTTCGTGTGATCCGTTTTACACATATGTACTGCGATAGAACTGTATTTGATTGTCCTGTAGAGTCCAGAGTGACGAATTTCTGCCACCTTAGAGAACACTTGCTTCGTGTTTTCACCACAGTGTTTTGAAAGCGTGTGTTTCCGACAAGTTTATTACTGGCACGTACAGGACAAGCGCAGTTCCATCATACCATTACGAAAGATAAGAAATCCAATAAATGTGTATTATGAGAACGCGTATTTTTGTCCGTGTATGTATTCTAGGCCTTTTCTGGCTGAGTTGTCTGATATCAGAGTTGCTATTAGTGTTCAGATAGGTTTAGAGTTTCATCCCTTGGATGTTGGCTGTAGATAAAACACTAACTATGGAAGGGTTATTATAGGGAAATAATTAATAAAAAATTTTTCTTCTTAAGTTATTCTTGATTACCGCCACAGAACAGAATGTGATGTGATCATCGGGTTGCTTACTGAAAGAGACTGATGTGGGATCTACGATCTGAATAACCTTTGTTAGCTGTATTATTCCATTTTAGTATTGAAAGAAGTATGTTGTCGAGGTTTGCGATAACAGCTGCTAGTGTTGACGTTGGAGAATCCAAGAGGCGAAACCAGAAGCGCTTTCTGACGCAGCTTACATTCAGTCTAAACGCGTATGCAAATCTGTTAAACGACTACGTCGCACGCTCGGCTGACGCCGTTGAAGGCTGCATTTATATTACCCCTCGGATCGCTGACGGTCACTTTTGTGTTTACAGTGACTGATATGTACCAGATCTGCTGTAAGCACGTGGTTAGCAACTCGCCCGCGTGCGAATTAATAGTTCAGCGTGTTTTCAACGCCCGAGAATGTTGGGTAGGCTTTTGAGTGGAGGGGGATCTCACTCCAGCAAGGCAGAAGCAGCAACAATGAACTCCGCCCCACCAAACGGTGTGCGAGTGAAAATTGTTACTGTTATTCATATCAAAAAGACAAGAAATCCCCCCCTCAAGACCACACACGAAGGGAGACGAGGATATTTCGGATAGTTATGCGGAATGGCTAACTGACGCCGCAACAGGGTAAGATGGAGAAGAGGTTTCTAGCGTATAAAATCCCATGACTTTCTGAAGAGCCAATATCGCAGTGTCTATCCCTCGGACGCCGAACCTGTGACGGTCGATCTCCGATGGAGAACTTTTGCTTTCCCGCGTCTTACCTCTTTGCAGTTGACACTGGTAGCCCGTTTACCTCTCATAGGATTGTTTGTGCAGTTCGTTTGCACCTTGTAGGGAAGCAGCCTACTCACGCTGTAGTAAATTCACATCAGTTTCCGTTGTGTGCCAGCCAGTCTGCTGTAACTAGCTCTGACGTCATAAATGTTGCGCAATACCTTAAAAATCAAGCAAATGAACTAAAACTTTTCTAGCATGTCAGAAATAATACTAAATTAATGTGTGTTAAATATCAGTTCGATAACTTCAGCCATTTCCGAGATTTGGACGTTTTTCTGGAAAAATCATTGGCGCAACAGAAAAGAGCTAGAGACTTCAAAATTTATATTTAGATTCATCTTTCATAATGATTTAATAAAAATAGTACTTTGGATTTCACAAATTAAGACTTTAGTGGAAATTCATGATTTTCTGGTTTTCGTCTCAAAACTGAAGGAAGCAAGATAGATTAAGTAGGTTAGTAAATAAGGCTAGGATGTTTAGATTTAAATAGGTTGGAGGTCCGCTATGATTATGAAGATGTGTAAAGTTTCTTTTTAATACCTATAAAATTATAGCGATAGCGGATCTCAACAGGGCCAGTTCAGAGCTCATCTAGTGCGTGCAGGGCAATTAAATTAATTCTCTCGCCCAAAGTATTTAACTTAGCCACGTTAAAATTTTATTATCAATACTTACCTGCGTGCTGAATGCACGTTTAAATTAAGAGCTTCTTCGGCCATCAGCCAAAGAAGCTATAAATTATTATGTAACTTGAAGTGGTGCGTTACTAGCCCAGCGGCTAGTCGGGAGAGCGGATTTAATCAGGCGTTCCCTCAGCCGTCCGCACCGCGGCTTTATATATAAGAACACTGCGCGAGGAAGCAAGGCCCCAGTTCTCTCCAGACGCTGAATGACACGCCATCTGTGTCGGTAGTCGCGTCGCATCAGTGTATCTGCTACAAACAGCCTCGGGTGCCGTATTAAGTTACTAGAGATACGCGGAACTATGAAAACATTTCATGTGAAGTGTTAATTCTGGAATGATTTTCATTAACTAGCTTCAGTTTGCGTATTGTCGTATTTTCACGTGCCGTCGCGGGACAGACATTCTACCAAATATTTAGCGTGGCGTTTGATGAAATATTTTCATCAAAGTATGGCGAGCATTCTTTTTAACATTTGATTCGGACATTTATAGTTGCATCAGCGCATTAGACTCTGAACTGTTCTGTTAGTTAGATTGTAGGGATACTTGTGGTTTTTATTAGTGAATTTCAGAATATACTCAACTATTTTGGAAAACCGTTTTTGATTAGAAATCCCGGACAATCTCCTAATTCCTCAGAGCTATAAGCTGCAGCTATAAGAACATTCTCAGGTAAAGTGGGCACTAGGATATCTATTTACTGGCTCCAAGTTTTATTAAATCACTTTCTGGGGGTCACGGAGTAAATAGAGAGCCAGTGTTGAGAACGGCAAAAGACAGCAATAACAACATTCTAAAAGCTAGAACTGATTCAATACGCAAGCGTTTATCCATCAATCAGATTTTAGTTGACTTTTTACAAACAAACTCATCCGCCGCCCCACAACCTCTTATGTTTCTTATATCTATTAAACTTGAATGTTGGTTCCTCGAGATTTCTTTTCTCTGTTACGGCATGTAGTCACCTCAATTTTCAACGTTGATCTTCCACGAAATAGGTGTTGACCGCTCTCAACGCCTAAAGGTGACGTCCAAGTCACGCGTTCACAATAGAATAGCCCAGGAAAAGTGGTGCCAGGTGTGTGTTGTCGAGTACTGTAGTTGTGATAGACCAATAGCCTCTTTTTTTGAACTTTCGGAAACAATCGACCTGAAGTCAGACTAGGAGTGATGGCTTGAGATCCTATTCCTCTTGAACCACACTTATGCTACCGAGAGATCGAGGGGGAGAGAAGAGAGAAGCAGGTGAATGGGACAGGACACCTGAGTCAGATACCAGCTGCTACGTGGAGTCTGCCCTCGCCAGTACAACCCGACGCTCGTCACTTCTATCTCGCGCTGCTATCAACGTCACTGAACACACTGCCACTGGGACTCGTCGCCGCCCCCACCACCGCCGCTGCCGTCCCAGACGCCGGCACCTCTGTCTCCGCCGCCTCCAGTGCCACCGCTGTCTCCCAACAGATCGCCGCGAGTAAACAGTCACGACGCGATAGGACAGCCGAGGCTGTTGATCCAAGCCCTTAAACTAATAGAAGGGATCGGAGAGATACAGTCGTAAGCCAGATGTAACTACACTCATGCTCATAAATTAAAGGATAATGCTGATACATGGTGAAACAACGCTCAGGTGAGCGGTTTGCGGTTTAAATCACCTCGGGGTATGACCATGCAGTTGCATTTGATATGCGGTCTTCGCACGGTGGCCCTGGCAGCAGTCCACATACGCAGAGGTGCGTTGGTGCATGTCAGAGTACGGTGCAGCGAGTAAGTGTGCAGACGTTTTCAGACGTGCTAATGGTGACTGTGTGTTGAAAATGACTCAAAGAACACATATTCATGACGATATGAGGTTGTAACCTCTCCGCACGAATGTTAATATAATTAAATGAAATGGAGCCAAGCGTAAACTCCCCGCAAAATTGATAAATGAAAATTGACCAAAAACCCACAAAATAATACTAATTAAATAATGAACCATGAACGAAATGTAACCTCCTAACAGAAATAATAATACTTAGTAAATTTTATAAGGGCAGCAGCGCTGACCTTCGGCCCTGTATTCTGAATAAAAGAGTAAAAATTCTTACCTCAATAAAAACTGCGAATATATCTGCTCTTAATTATACATTGTTCGACACAGCTTCGTGCAATGCTGGCCTATATACCTTTTTTTTTTTGGATTCTTGGAAGCAATGATAATGCATTGGAAAAATTCTTTAAATTGAAATGAATACTTTTGTTTAAAAAAGTTACTTCATAAAAAATTATTATTGGGGCATTTTTTTGAACAAATTAATTACAATTAACATACATTATTAATTATGCGCAAGGCTGCTTCTTTACCTTCCACAACAATACTCATCGTCCAGAATCCTGACCAGAGTCGCGACCACAGCACACCGCCGACGCGTGCCGACTCCCGCAGACTACTACTGTCCACTCGCTACTGTATCCGACTGACTACTACTGTATCCGACTGACTACTACTGTCGACTCGCGCAGACTTGTACTGTCGACTCGCGCAGACTAGCGCAGACTCGCGACAAGCAACAACTAACAATAAACTACTCTCTGGTCAGAGATTCTGTCATGCTTCGCCCATCGCGGGCGAAGCATACTCCTTACAAGGTGAAGAACACTAGGGTGACTGGAGGCTGGTCAAACACAGCAGGTCGTAGCACGGGCGCTCTGTGTACCACAAAGTGTGATCTCAGGATTATGGCAAACATTCCAGCAGACAGGAAACGTGTCCAGGCGCTACAGTACGGGACATCCACAGTGTACAACACCACAGTGCCTGCAGACGGCCACGGAGTACTGCAGGTACTGCAGGTAGCCACTGAAACAGTTGTCTCCAGATGACTGAACAGACGTGGTTTATTCGCCCGGAGACCTGCAAGGTGCATTCCACTGACCCCTGGTCACAGGAGAACCTGGTGTCAAGAACAAAGTAGATGGTCATTGGATAAGTGGTCCCAGATTATGTTCACCGATGAGTACAAGTATAGTCTGAACAGTGATTCTCGCTGGGTTTTCATCTGGCGTGAACCAGGAACCAGATACCAACCCCTTATTGTTCATGAAAGGGACCTGTATGAAGGTTGTGGTTTGATGGTGTGGGGTGGGATTATGATTGGTGCACGTACACCCCAGCATGTCTTTGACAGAGGAACTGTAACAGGTCAGGTGTACCAGGACGTCGTTTTGAACCAGTATGTCCGCCTTTTCAGGGGTGCATTGGGTCCCACCTTCCTCCTGATGGATGATGACGCACGGCCCCATCGAGCTGCCATCATGGAGTAGTACCTTGAAACAGAATATATCAGGCGAATGGAGTGGCCTGCCTGTTCTCTAGACTTAAACCCCATCGAGCACGTCTGGGATGCTCTCGGTTGACGTATTGCTGCACGTCTTCAAACACCTAGGACACTTCAGGAGCACCGACATGCACTGGTGCAAGAATAGGAGGCTATGCCACAGCAGCTGCTCGACCACCTGATCCAGAGTATGCCAACCCGTTGTGCGGCCTGTGTAAGGATGCATGGTGATCATATTCCATATTGATGTCTGGATACATGCACAAGAAATAATGGCGTTTTGTAGCACGTGTGTTTCGGGAGGGTTTTCTCAACGTACCACCAATACTGTGGACTTACAGATCTGTGTCATGTGTGTTCCCTATGTGCCTATGCTATTAGCGCTAGTTTTGTATAGTGCCACGTTGTGTGACACCACATTCTGCGATTGTCCTTAATTTATGAGCAAGAGGGTAGTTTTGAGGTACCACGGGTTTAAAGTTACATGAAAACCTAAAAATGTTTAATACAAAATACAAACGTTCTTTGTACATTAGGTAGTAGCTTATACCTTGCAACGCGCGTAGTAAAATACTGAACTCCCTTTACGCTACGTAATATTAAATTTAGAGTCGTTATAACTAAGATTTAGTCAGTAGTGGCTTAAGACTGAATCTCCCAGAAAATAATTTAGAATGTAAAATATTAATTTCTAAGAATTTATTTTGAATCATACAAATACATACGTAACAGATAAATCAGACTAATGAATAGTGAGGTAGTATAATCAAGGGAGTTCCTTTGTCTCACCACTGTTCGCGTTATTGGCAGAACATGGTTGAAATAAGTGTTGATTTTCTGAAGGTATGTATACCACGAGAGATAGAAGATCATCAATTTTGGAAGTAACTTTCTATATTTTACAAAATTGTTAAGGCTTTCGTGAGCACTTGTTGACAAACTGTCTGTTGGCTTCTGTCTCGGATTCTTCAACCGACGTTTGCTTGATGATTTTTCTGATGTTTCGCCAGCAGGAGTGGCTTGGCATTGCCAAAGCTTCACCCTCCATTGCTGATGGTGGACAGGAACGGACCCTGGAGTCCCGTGCTGCAGCGAACGACCGTTCCAGATAGCAATGGGAGAACCACACCGCAAATGACCACGGAAAAGCCCTTGGAGTCTGCTCGCCAGGTATATACAGGGTGCGTCAAAAAATGTATACACACTTTGGAGCGTCATAGAAAATTTATTTCGCGTTCTACAATGTTAAATTTCTGGAAATGGAGAGCTTTAAGTCCAACTGGAAAAATAAATGTACTTTGCAAATGTAATTAATGTTCAAACTGGTGGCCTTCAACATCAATACATTTCTGAGTACGAGTCACCACTGATTCCATACATCGTACCAAAGTGTCCAATGAGATTTCTGCGCACACCGCCTGAATCTCATTCCAAAGTGTGTCCAGGTTACGTGGTTTACGTTTGTACACCTCATCTTTTACTATGCCCCATAGGAAGAAATCCAGCGGCGTGAGGTCTGGAGAGCGTGCAGGAAACTCGATTGGTCCCCTGCGTCCTATCCACTGGCCTGGCACATTGTAATCCAGGTATGCTCGTACGTCACTATGATAGTGCGGCGGGGCGGCATCTAGTTGGAAATAAAACTCATCATTACCGTATAATGCACGAATGGCAGGGAACATGGAGTCAGCAAGCATTGTTAGGTACGTTTCTCCAGTAACAGTACCTTCAAAGCGGGAAGGCCCAATGAGTTCCCTTGCAGACAAACCACGCCACACATTTACATCAGGCAAATTCACAGCCTTTTCAACTGTAATGTGAGGATTATCTACAGCCCAGTACACACAATTGTGCCTATTGACAGTTCCATTGAGTTTGAATTGGGCTTCATCCGACCAAACCATGCTACCCATAAATCGCGGTTCACGTCTCACCATCTCCTGAACCCATTCACAAAATTCTAACCTTCGATCCGGATCGTCGTCACTTAGGTATTGCACCAGCCTTGGAATGTACACACGAAACTTGCCTTTCTTCAGAACGCGTAGCACACTACTAGCACTTACATTACTCTCACGTGCCATTTGCCTTGAAGGTTTTTGAGGTGAACGCTGAAACAGTTCCAAGACCGCAGTTGTGAAATCATCACTATTAGCTGTACGAGGTCGCCCTGATCGACCTTTATGCACATCACACACTGTTCCATGAAGCCCGCATCTCGTGGTCGTGCGGTAGCGTTCTCGCTTCCCACGCCGGTTCCCGGGTTCGATTCCCGGCGGGGTCAGGGATTTTCTCTGCCTCGTGATGGCTGGGTGTTGTGTGCTGTCCTTAGGTTAGTTAGGTTTAAGTAGTTCTAAGTTCTAGGGGACTGATGACCATAGATGTTAAGTCCCATAGTGCTCAGAGCCATTTGAACCATTTTGAACCACTGTTCCATGAATTTCGAATTTGTTTCGTAGACGTGTAATTGTTAACCTTGAAGGTGGTTCTGTATCATACTCACTTCTCCACTGTCTTAGAACCGCAACTACATTCTCAAACTTCCAGTACCACTTAATTATCTGCTTCCGCGCTTCAAAGCTCAAACGCACTTCCGCCATATTGCAGTTACTTCCTTGCCACTGCTGCCACCCGTTGAAGAAACATAACATTACTTTATCACAGATATTTAACCTTATAGAACGGGAAATAAATTATCTATGACAGTTCAAAGTGTGTATACATTTTTTTGACGCATTCTGTATATAGTCTGCGGCCGCGAGCTCGACTTCAGTCCACCGCCAACAATGGAGGATGAAGCTTGGAAAATGCCTGCCACTCGTGCTGGCGAAACGTCAAAAAATTATCAAACAAACGTCGGCCGAAGAACTCGAGACAGAAGCCGACAGGCAGTTTTTCTATATTTTATTGCCAACTGAAATAGATCTAGTTGTTCAGGCCTTCCTGTCCTCTTGGTATCAATATTCTCCGCCGTGAGGGCTACTATGCTTGAATAGCAGTGCTTCACAACTAGCTTGATTTGATCCTCAGACTCAAACTTAAATCGAGTAGCTTCACCGAAACTGATGTGATGTGAATGACGTAGGTTTCGAGATTAATTTCTTAAGGTTGTCTAAATTTTTAGTCTATTCTTTCCATTTTGGTCACAATGAAATTTTTTAGCCTTGTAAACGTCCTTTGATCTTGCGTGTATACTACGGACGTCCATTTCTTGCATGCACTCCATGATGGCACAGGAGTCTAGTGAGACCTAGCGCAGTGAAGTGATGCTGGACATGTTATAATCCTTTCGTAGCAACGAGAGACCTTTCCAAAGCAATAAGAGGTCAGTTCTTTCCCTGCCCCTTGCAGTTATCTGTGATAATATGGAGATGTTTTGTTTGATCATCAGCTACCACTATTTTAAGAAGCATCTCTCAGACTCATCTGAAAGACTTCCTCCATACTTCCCACTTCACAGAAACATGTAACACCTATTTGATCCACGGTCGTGGATACCGTAGACCGCAGTTATATGTCCATATTTTCCTCTTGTAAAATGCTGGGCCAACTGTTCGTTTGGGAGCATGGAACTTTTGTTACATGGTAATTGCTATTACATGGTGCTATTTAGAATCCTGTTTAGCCAGAGCAGTTAAAGCCGCAGTCATACTTTCCCAACCGTCAGCCCTTCTCAGGTACGTTTCATATTGTCATCTATTTTCTGTGAGCTCTGCTGCACAAACTTCTGTGTTATTCACAGCCATGAGGAAAGCAGTACATTTTGAACAGATGTCACTTTTGACAGTGTGAAGCCTGTGTTAAACACCTCAGTTTCACTTCTGTCATTTGAAACGGGTTTATAGTTATAATCATTTGTTCTAGTGGGAGACGTACGGAAATGTGTGCGCGACGGAAATTCAGATTGAGCGCAAAAGAAATTGAAAAAGGAAGAGTAAAATTAATTTTTCCTCCCAAAAATTATAAACAAGTCTATTCTCAACCACCTGACTGGAGATTTAAAATACTCTCTAACGTCTACTAACAACTGTTCTGCAATGCTCCTGTAAGCAACAGATAACTTACCTAGTCTTGTCGCTGCAACTGCGTGATCAGCAACATGCTAAAATATTTCAAAACAATACTGCGATCTACGTAGAGTGCAATGCATGGATTAATTGCAACAATTGAAAAGTCCCCTTTTGTTGCATTAATTGTAATAACAATGCACTGGTGTCTGAAACATGTTCCTCAGTGCTTTGAATTTGCACCGGCAACACTCACATTTTGACAAGCGGAAAATGTGTCTTGACTCATTTGAGAAAACGGTGAGAACCCAAAACCTGAGTCTACAGTATTTGCAATATTGTGTTCTGTCATTCCCGATTCCTGAGGCGAGCTGTTGCCGACCGATCGATCGATAATGCTTCCCTGTTCACTACCTGTTTCACTGTCTACACCATTACTTAACGCCCGCTCCATTTCCCTATGCACAGTTACCAAATTACTACTTTGAATGTCTGTTAATTCATTACACAGTGGTGCTGGTAAGCTACGCTCGTCGTCACTATTATTTCTCTGTTTACTTTGGAGCCTAGTGTTACGTTTTTCACAATTACTGCCATGCTTTTATACATAGAAATTGAATGGTCAGGAGAGGTTTGGTCAACTAACCTTAAACGGTGTAAAGAAAAATGAAAGGAAGCAACAAAAACTTTTAATTTACTATGTTCAGAAAATTGATTATTTAAATGCCGACAAACTTTATACGGACTTTTCATTATTCCACAATGTCTATACTCAATAAGCACGTTTCTGGCCACAACAAAGATGCGAATATTTATGCATACATAAATCTGACAAAATCCCTCCAGTGCGCAAGCAATCAACAACTACGTGCAGCGAAAAGGCAAATTACCAAAAAAAAAAACCCCTCAGTTAAAACCAAAGTCTCCTCCCACGCGACTACCACGATCACGGCCGGCTGCGAACTGTCATGTCGCTTGGCTTCTCTCCACCGCAGCCTCCGTCCGATCACTTACGACTCCCCTCGACAATTACTCGCTCGCTACTACTCGCGATAATAATATCTCAGACTCAGAGTTTGTGTATGCTCACAGCAGAATCATAGAGTCCAACTTTCACAATTACAAATATTCATTGAAGTATGTGAAGAAGCTGCAGACGCTCCTTAGCCATTTGTCATCTAGCTGCGGCTTGTGGCTATGTATCTTCCAAAAATATCACCGGATGGCATAGAATTGCATTTCGTCATATCCTGCCGTCTGTCGCAAAAAGACGGCACTTTTTCAACAGAGTATAAAGAGAACACTATTAAGAATGTCGTAGCATGAAAAACACAATTTCGAAAAAAATATGGCTTATGACTGCATCTTTCCGACCCCTTCAGTTCTCCGATCTTTTGATGGCAGTAAAAAATAAGTGCATTCCTGGACAATAATGATACATCATTCGAATTAGTTACAGAAGCAGAGCACGGTGTCCCTACTGAAGTTTGTCAAAACTAGAGTAATTGATTCAGCCCACAGTAAGTTACTTACTAGGGACAGCATGATGTCAGAAGCATATCATTGGAAAATTATTCTAGCAAAAGATCTCTGGATTACTGTACATTTAAAACGTTTTCAAGCTGATAGAAGAAAAACGTAACGTGTATCCACAGGACATGTGTAATTGAAGAAGTGTCATAATGTTCTCTCCATTGGCAAAAGATTCCGGAATAGTCCCCCATTCGGATCTCCGGGAGGGGACTGCCAAGGGGGAGGTTACCATGAGAAAAAGATTGAATAATCTACGAAAGGATAACGTTCTACGATTCGGGGCGTGGAATGTCAGAAGCTTGAACGTGGTAGGGAAACTAGAAAATCTGACAAGGGAAATGCAAAGGCTCAATCTAGATATAGTAGGGGTCAGTGAAGTGAAGTGGAATGAAGACAAGGATTTCTGGTCAGATGAGTATCGGGTAATATCAACAGCAGCAGAAAATGGTATAACAGGTGTAGGATTCGTTATGAATAGGAAGGTAGGGCAGAGGGTGTGTTACTGTGAACAGTTCAGTGACCGGGTTGTTCTAATCAGAATCGACAGCAGACCAACACCGACAACGATAGTTCAGGTATACATGCCGACGTCGCAAGCTGAAGATGAACAGATAGAGAAAGTGTATGAGGATATTGAAAGGGTAATGCAGTATGTAAAGGGGGACGAACATCTAATAGTCATGGGCGACTGGAATGCAGTTGTAGGGGAAGGAGTAGAAGAAAAGGTTACAGGAGAATATGGGCTTGGGACAAGGAATGAAAGAGGAGAAAGACTAATTGAGTTCTGTAACAAGTTTCAGCTAGTAATAGCGAATACCCTGTTCAAGAATCACAAGAGGAGGAGGTATACTTGGAAAAGGCCGGGAGATACAGGAAGATTTCAATTAGATTACATCATGGTCAGACAGAGATTCCGAAATCAGATACTGGATTGTAAGGCGTACCCAGGAGCAGATATAGACTCAGATCACAATATAGTAGTGATGAAGAGTAGGCTGAAGTTCAAGACATTAGTCAGGAAGAATCAATACGCAAAGAAGTGGGATACGGAAGTACTAAGGAATGACGAGATACGTTTGAAGTTCTCTAACGCTATAGATACAGCAACAAGGAATAGCGCAGTAGGCAGTACAGTTGAAGAGGAATGGACATCTCTAAAAAGGGCCATCACAGAAGTTGGGAAGGAAAACATAGGCACAAAGTAGGTAGCTGCGAAGAAACCATGGTTAACAGAAGAAATACTTCAGTTGATTGATGAAAGGAGGAAGTACAAACATGTTCCGGGAAAATCAGGAATACAGAAATACAAGTCGCTGAGGAATGAAATAAATAGGAAGTGCAGGTAAGCTAAGACGAAATGGCTGCAGGAAAAATGTGAAGACATCGAAAAAGATATGATTGTCGGAAGGACAGACTCAGCATACAGGAAAGTCAAAACAACCTTTGGTGACATGAAAAGCAACGGTGGTAACATTAAGAGTGCAACGGGAATTCCACTGTTAAATACAGAGGAGACAGCAGATAGGTGGAAAGAATACATTGAAAGCCTCTATGAGGGTGAAGATTTGTGTGATGTGATAGAAGAAGAAACAGGAGGTGATTTACAAGAGATAGGGGATCCAGTATTAGAATCGGAATTTAAAAGAGCTTTGGAGGACTTACCGTCAAATAAGGCAGAAACATTCCATCAGAATTTCTAAAATCATTGGGGGAAGTGGCAACAAAACGACTATTCACGTTAGTGGGTAGAATATATGAGTCTGGCGACATACCATCTGACTTTCGGAAAAGCATCATCCACACAATTCCGAAGACGGCAAGAGCTGACAAGTGCGAGAATTATCGCACAATCAGCTTAACAGCTCATGCATCGAAGCTGCTTACAAGAATAATATACAGAAGAATGAAAAAGAAAATTGAGAATGCGCTAGGTGACGATCAGTTTGGCTTTAGGAAAAGTAAAGGGACGAGAGAGGCAATTCTGACGTTACGGCTAATAATGGAAGCAAGGCTAAAGAAAAATCAAGACACTTTCAAAGGATTTGTCGACCTGGAAAAAGCGTTCGACCATATAAAATGGTGCAAGCTGTTCGAGATTCTGACAAAAGCAGGGGTAAGCTATAGGGAGAGACGGGTCATATACAATATATACAACAACCAAGAGGGTGTAATAAGAGTGGACGATCAAGAACGAAGTGCTCGTATTAAGAAAGGTGTAAGACAAGGCTGTAGCCTTTCACCCCTACTCTTCAATCTGTACATCGAGGAAGCAATGATGGAAATAAAAGAAAGGTTCAGGAGTGGAATTAAAATACAAGGTGAAAGGATATCAATAATACGATTCGCTGATGACATTGCTATCCTGAGTGAAAGTGAAGAAGAATTAAATGATATGCTGAACGGAATGAACAGTCTAATGAGTACACCGTATGGTTTGAGAGTAAATCGGAGAAAGACGAAGGTAATGAGAAGTAGTGGAAATGAGAACAGTGAGGAACTTAACATCAGGATTGATGGTCACGAAGTCAATGAAGTTAAGGAATTCTGCTACCTAGGCAGTAAAATAACCAATGACGGAAGGAGCAAGGAGGACATCAAAAGCAGACTCGCTATGGCAAAAAAGGCATTTCTGGCCAAGAGAAGTCTACTAATATCAAATACTGGCCTTAATTTGAGGAAGAAAATTCTGAGGATGTACGTCTGGAGCATTGTATGGTAGTGAAACATGGACTGTGGGAAAACCGGAACAGAAGGGAATCGAAGCATTTGAGATGTGGTGCTATCGACGAATGTTGAAAATTAGGTGGACTGATAAGGTAAGGAATGGCGAGGTTCTACGCAGAATCGGAGAGGAAAGGAATATGTGGAAAAAACTGATAAGGAGAAAGGACAGGATGATAGGACATCTGCTAAGACATGAGGGAATGACTTCCATGGTACTAGAGGGAGCGGTAGAGGGCAAAAACTGCAGAGGAAGAGAGAGATTGGAATACGTCAAGCAAATAATTGAGGACGAAGGTTGCAAGTGCTACTCTGAGATGAAGAGGTTAGCACAGGAAAGGAATTCGTGGCGGGCCGCATCAAACCAGTCAGTAGACTGATGACAAAAAAAAAAAAAAAAAAAAAAAAAAGAGAGAAAAACAAATCGGTTTCGCTATGCGGACTCTCGTATGGATGCCTTGCAACACCATGATGTCAGAAGCATATCACTGGAAAATTATTCTAGCAAAAGATCTCTAGATTACTGTACATTTAAAACGTTTTCAAGCAGATAGCAGAAAAACAAATCGGTTTCGCTATGCGGGTTCCCGTATCGATGTCTTGCAACACCATTTGAGAGAAGCAATTCACGGGGTGATGCGGCAGTCAGAGCTGAAAAGAAACTTTTCTGGAAATTGAGATGCACAGTTTTGATTCAGGGGATATACGATGAGACAATCAAGACGATAGAGAGAGCTGACTGAAAAGAAACGTATTACGCTTAGTGAAGCAATAAAGATTGCGCTCAATGTTGATTGTATCGTTAAGGGAACAGAACATTGCCTATAAAGCGAGCTTCGCAAAGTAACAAAGGAGTCAAATGCTATATCTGCGGAAAACCATGGCACACTGCAAGAGGCTGCCAAAGCACTAGCAGATTCGCTACAATGGGGATCTCTCGGCTCGAACAGGAATTTCTATTTAGAAGCGGTATGAACCACTGTGATTAGGGTGGTGAAAGCATTTGATTGTGTTACTCTTAGTTTGCCCACCGGGCTTTAAAAATGTACTCGAGGTTCCTCAACAAAATGCATGAAACGATATGCAGAATCACAATAGCTTCATTTGGCGAAAGCAACATCTGGACAATCCCCATGAAACCTTCCAGTCTCCTCTATATCTCTTTTGTTTTTACGCAACCTTCCCTTCTACAATAACCTATGAAACCTTTCCTTAGGATTTCTATCTCTTGCTTAATAATAGCAAATGAAATCTTCCCCTTGAAATTTATTCTCTTTCTCAGTCTTCGCATACAAATTTAATTGCTGCTAATTAAAAATGATTTTCTGATTATTTCGACGAAACATACAATGTGTCGTCGTCGTGGCTCTCAGTCGTTATCTGCAATAACCCAAAGCTGTTCCTTACCTTGAAACTTCCTGGCAGATTAAAACTGTGTGCCGGACCGAGACTCGAACTCGGGGCCTTTGCCTTTCGCGGGCAAGTGCTCTGCCATCTGAGCTACCGAAGCACGACTCATGCCCCGTCCTCACAGCTTTACTTCTGCCAGTACTTCGTCTCCTACCTTCCAAACTTAACAGAAGCTCTCCTGCGAACCTTGCAGAACTAGCACTCCTGAAAGAAAGGATATTGCGGAGACATGGCTTAGCCACAGCCTGGGGGATGTTTCCAGAATGAGATTTTCACTCTGCAGCGGAGTGTGCGCTGATATGAAACTTTCTGGCAGATTGAAACTGTGTGCCGGACCGAGACTCGATCTCGGGACCTTTGCCTTTCGCGGGCAAGTGCTCTACCATCTGAGCTACCGAAGCACGACTCACGCCCGGTACTCACAGCATTTACTTCTGCCAGTACCTCGTCTCCTACCTTCCAGACTTTACAGAAGCTCTCCTGCGAACCTTGCAGAACTAGCACTCCTGAAAGAAAGGATGCTGCGGAGACATGGCTTAGTAACAGCCTGGGGGATGTTTCCAGAATGAGATTTTCGCTCTGCAGCGGAGTGTGCGCTGATATGAAACTTCCTGGCAGATTAAAACTGTGTGCCCGACCGAGACTCGAACTCGGGACCTTTGCCTTTCGCGGGCAAGTGCTCTACCAACTGAGCTACCCAAGTTTGGAAGGTAGGAGATGAGATACTGGCAGAAGTAAAGCTGTGAGGACGGGGCGTGAGTCGTGCTTGGGTAGCTCAGTTGGTAGAGCACTTGCCCGCGAAAGGCAAAGGCCCCGAGTTCGAGTCTCGGTCGGGCACACAGTTTTAATCTGCCAGGAAGTTTCATACCAGCGCACACTCCGCTGTAGAGTGAAAATTTCATTCAGTTCCTTACCTTTTTTACTCTTACTGGATCGCCATCTGACTGCTACATCGAACTGCGACATGACTGTACTTACTCTGTTTAGCTATACTCTATTAGCTGCTGGTGGGCTTTCATAATAAGTGGCTGTATTTATTACCAAAGCTGACGTTATTCTTTAATGGTAAAGCTGGCGTTATTCTTTAATTAATTTGACTGAAGTTACGTAATTCATAGTTAAACTTTTTCTTGACAACAATAAAATTTTACAAATTTTTTACGGTGATGTTTTTTGGGAAGGATTATAATCAGTAATGCAATATTGCTGGCAACAATTAATTATATTCTGAAAACGTTTCTTCAAATATTTACGGCTGGTAATGAAATGATTTTACAAACGTTCAAATGGGACTTACTTTTTACAATAATCTTACAACTAGCATTGCGCAAACATAACTTCAGTAGTCTTGAGTTTCGCAAAGAAAATAATTCAATAATATTAGTGCCTCTTGTGATAATAGTTAGCTGATATCTCTGTACATCTGTTTATAATCTCTTGTAAATCATAGCTGGTGGCTGACAGGCACACTGCTCCTCTCAACCTCTCGCTTCAGACCTGCTACCAACTCGCTTCGCATCTCTCTTACTACTGACTTCCTACGAAGGCTAAAGTGCGGTCTCTCCTGCCAACAATGCTTTCTGGTGCATACAATCCCTGCTACCATTACAAAATGTATCAATGCGCGGTCTTTCCCGCTCTTTTCTTAAAATGTATCCCTACGCTGTCTCTCCCGCCCTTTTTAAAATTATATCTATGTGCGGTCTCTTTTGCCAACAATACTTTGGCGCAGACATTCCCTGCTACCACAATTATTTCCAGCGTGACAAATATTAATTATTCCACTTAATCCTATTAATAAAATACAAACATCTTTGATAAACTGTGGTTTGACAATAGACAATAGAAATATACACGCCTTACACCCAGAATCACATTCGTGAGCTGTAAAATTCAATGCCACTTGACTCACATTCTTGAATTCGCAAACATGTGCGGGAAAGTTGTACCCAGCCGCTTGCCAGGAATATTGAAGCATAGGCTGATACACTGAAGCAGACAGCTGGTTATTTAGTGTCGAAGTCATTGAAGAGAGAGTGTTATCTTGCTTACATGTAACCGATACTTACGGAAGAAATATACAACCAAACGAAAGGCTCTACGTTTTTTGTTTTTTTTTGTTTTTTTTGTTTTTGGCTGTATGATCATGCATTCAGCGTCATTACCCGCAAATGAATCATTTACTATTGTTGTGCCCTTGTGAGCACTCCAGGAATCACGCAGTAGTACACACTTCTGGTTATCTGTAACATTGTCATTAACAACATCCAAGAAGAAGGATTTTAAATATTTTCTGATATATTCCCAGTTTACTAATCTCCAAATGTACGTTTTGTGGAAGATTGTCTTCTATAGCCTTTTTAACTTTAAGGTCTAAAGTCTATTACTGGAGACAAAAATACAGATTTATTGTTAGATGTCCACGCATTGAAAGTCCAACATTTATTTTATAGTAATGAACTGTATTGTAGGCATACTGAATCAAAACAACTGTTGATTTTTCCCTTTTTTCAGAGAGTTTCGTACCAGAAATTAGTTCATAAATAAATCTATGTGTATAATTAAATCCAAATGCAATTTGGCCGCCGGCCGAAGTGGCCGTGCGGTTAAAGGCACTGCAGTCTGGAACCGCAAGACCGCTACGGTCGCAGGTTCGAATCCTGCCTCGGGCATGGATGTTTGTGATGTCCTTAGGTTGGTTAGGTTTAACTAGTTCTAAGTTCTAGGGGACTAATGACCTCAGCAGTTGAGTCCCATAGTGCTCAGAGCCAGCCAATTTGGCCGTATCTGGAAACCTGCAGTTTTCTGGTTTATTTCTTCAGCAAAACGGGCCCGAGATTGGCGAATGTGTTGGTCTTCCTGTACATCTCTGTTTGTCATGAACGTAGTGATGTGTCTTCGATACATTCTGTATCCGTCTTGAGACGTGCTATGAAAGCTGCAGAACATTTAAACTTTTGTGCCCCCAGTTCCTCTTGCTATATGCATTGCTCAAAATTTCAGATACCAGTAATGGACATATTTTCCTCCATTCCTTGTTACGTTAAGCTGGAATAGAATGTGTTTGTTTTATCTCCAGTTTTTTTATTGCCTTTTTCCTCGAAATGGATGTTCGTTACGTCCTTTTTTTCTCCACATAATCAAATGTTACTTTCGTATTCGATGTGCTTTTTATATATGAGTGTCTCTTCATTAACAAGCTATAGGTCGCAACTTTACGTGGAGGTGTATGATAATCATCACAAATACGTTCAAGACGTTACATGATACTTGCTTTCCGCAAAGCCTTGGCAGGCATCCTCAACTTGAAAAATGGCACCTGTATCTTTTGTGAAAGAGACTACGACCGTTTGCATGAGCAAATATCACTACAAAATTTCTGATTATTGGTTAACTTTAAGTTGAAAGTTTGAATAACTTAACTGGAATGGTAGCTGAAATAAGACGTTGCTGTGAGACAAAGAATTTTATATAACATGTAACCTCCCCGCAAAATTATTTAAATAAATAAATGTGGAAATTCTGCTAAGTGTAACCTCTCCTTACGAAATATTGTTAAATGAAAATGCAAAAATTAAGGAATGAAAATTGACCATAAACCACAGAATAATATTGATTAAATAATGAACCATGAATCAAATGTAGCCTCCTAACAGAAATAATTAAACCTGATAAATTTTATAAGGACAGCAGCGCTGACCTTCGGCCCTGTGAAATAGTTAAACCTGATAAATTTTATAAGGACAGCAGCGCTGACCTTCGGCCCTGTATTCTGAATAAAAAAGCAAAAATTCTTACCTCAATAAAAACTGCATCTATATCTGCTCTTATCTATCGACACAGCTTCGCGCAATGCTGGCGTATATTAAATTTTGATTCTTGGAGGAAATGCATAGGAAATATTCTTTAAGTTGAAATGAATGCTTTTTTTTAAAAAAAGAGTGGAAAAATTCTTTAAATTGAAATGAATACTTTTTTTTTAAAAGAGTTACTTTATAAAAAAAATATTATTGGGGGATTTCTTTTGAACAAATTAATTACAATTAGCATACATTACTAGATGTGCGCAATGCTGCTTCATTACCTTCTACAACAATAGTCATCGTCCACCACAATCCTGACCAGAGTCGCAAGAAGAGCACGCCGCCGACGCATGCCGACTTCTGCTCAGTATAACTGTCCACTCGCTACTACTACTGCCGACTGACTACTCCCTCTGCCGACTCGCCACACACTACTACTATTCCTGCCGACTCGCTACACGCAACTGACTACTCGCGCGGTCAAGCGCAGACTAGCAACGATAAATAACTCTCTGGTCAGAGATTCTGTCATGCCTCGCCATCGCTGGTAATGAATACATACGTGCTTCAATCAAAAACATTTTATTTAATAAAATCATGAAAATAACTCCTTGATCACTCCCTTTACTTACTGGTACGGTTATATGGAATGCTGGCGCGTCATCAGTGATTATAAAAAAGAAATAGCAATTTTACGCAACCTGACTATCTGTCCTAACTAAGATGACTATAGGAGCCATCACGCAGAGCGTCTGTACTCATCAGAGTCTCAGCGGGGAATGCCTAACCGTCTCGCCTCGTCCGGGGTCCACACACGATGGCCGGAAGGACTCAGAGAGTCTGCACATCGGCTGTTTGCCAACCTAACAGGGCCTGCTAATGCGCTGGGAACTTACGTCTCTCTGGTCCAGTGCAGTCGCACTCTACTTGATGAAGTGGTTGGCTAAACTGCATCTCCACATTCAGAGAACCCACAGCAGACAGCCCACGCATACGTCAGCAGACGACCCGCATTCACATTTGCAGACTATACTGAGAGTGATAATAAAATTCCTGATTAAAATTCCCTGCGTCGGAAGGGCACCCAGGTGTGTTTTGAACATGTGACTCTTGTAACAAGCCATGTAGCGGCTCACATGGAGCCGTTACAACGTTCTTCGGAAAATTTTGTTAAAATACTAACAGTATTGGATTTCTTTTCTCATGAAGGTTCATAATCACCAGAACTGATTGCTTCTCTTTGAGGAGTATTTTTTCCGCCACTGCCATCAGCACCACAACCCTGAACACTATTAATGGCGTAGTCGTCTATAAAGTCGTTTCCTCGTCCGCTGCCCTATCCAATGTAGCTTCAGTTGAGCACTCAAATGAGGATTCATGTTTCTGAATAATCAGATCCAACAAAAACATCGCGAAAATGTGATCAACCTGTCGTAGCCACACTACGAGGTGCATTCAAGTTCTAAGGCCTCCGATTTTTTTTCTAATTAACTACTCACCCGAAATCGATGAAACTGGCGTTACTTCTCGACGTAATCGCCCTGCAGACGTAAACATTTTTCACAACGATGACGCCATGATTCCATGGCAGCGGCGAAGGCTTCTTTAGGAGTCTGTTTCGACCACTGGAAAATCGCTGAGGCAATAGCAGCACGGCTGGTGAATGTGCGGCCACGGAGAGTGTCTTTCATTGTTGGAAAAAGCCAAAAGTAGCTAGGAGCCAGGTCAGGTGAGTAGGGAGCATCAGGAATCACTTCAAAGTTGTTATCACGAAGAAACTGTTGCGTAACGTTAGCTCGATGTGCGGGTGCGTTGTCTTGGTGAAACAGCACACGCGCAGCCCTTCCCGGACGTTTTTGTTGCAGTGCAGGAAGGAATTTGTTCTTCAAAACGTTTTCGTAGGATTCACCTGTTACCGTAGTGCCCTTTGGAACGCAATGAGTAAGGACTACGCCCTCGCTGTCCCAAAACATGGACACCATCATTTTTTCAGCACTGGCGGTTACACGAAATTTTTTTGGTGGCGGTGAATCTGTGTGCTTCCATTGAGCTGACTGGCGCTTTGTTTCTGGATTGAAAAATGGCAGCCACGTCTCATCCATTGTCACAACCGACGAAAAGAAAGTCCCATTCCTGCTGTTGTTGCGCGTCAACATTGCTTGGCAACATGCCACACGGGCAGCCATGTGGTCGTCCGTCAGCATTCGTGGCACCCACCTGGATGACACTTTTCGCATTTTCAGGTCTCGTCATGCAGGATTGTGTGCACAGAACCCACAGAAATGCCAACTCTGGAGGCGATCTGTTCAACAGTCATTCGGCGATCCCCCAAAACAATTCTTTCCACTTTCTCGATCATGTTGTCAGACCGGCTTGTGCGAGCCCGAGGTTGTTTCGGTTTGTTGTCACATGATGTTCTGCCTTTATTAAACTGTCGCATCCACGAACACACTTTTGACACATCCATAACTCCATCACCATACGTCTCCTTCAACTGTTGATGAATTTCAATTGGTTTCACACCACGCTGTTCAAGTAAGGAAAACGTCGCCATTTTAAGTATTTAAAACAGCTCTCATTCTCGCCGCTGGCGGTGAAATTCCATCTGCCGTACGGTGCTGCCATCTCTGGGACGTATTGACAATGAATGCGGCCACATTTTAAAACCATTGCGCATGTTTCTATCTCTTTCCAGTCCGGAGAAAAAAAATCAGAGGCCTTAGAACTTGAATGCACCGCGTATTTAAAACATTCCAAACATTAATAGTTTCGTTCATTTTTTATTTATATATATGGCAATAGTGACACACTTATACTAATGATGAGACACATGTTTACTAACCACGTCAACAATTTGCTGAGGTAACTGACTGCTCAGCATATTAATCTCCCCCTCCACCACAAGGGACTCACAACTGTGTTGTAAGTGCGTCCTTGGCACGTATGAGGCCACTGCCCATGCATTACACGTTCCTATTCCATCCTGTATGCCTGTCCCCCTACTTCTCTTTCTCCCCTCCCTTGGGGACCATCTCTCGTGTACAATCGGGGAACTGAAACTTTTGAAAGTATCGGAAGACTTAGATGGATTTCATTTTTGTCTTTCTCTCCTCCCTTGTCCTGACTTCTCCTATTCCTCCTCCTCTTCGGCGTTCGAGGTCTCCATTTTTTTCTTTCTTCCTCCCTGAAGGCCAGCTCACACGTTTGAAATGTAAAGGGCGACTGGGTAATAACTCCCAGCATTCAGTCCGACAGGTAGGACTCATGCATACCCCCTGGTAAGGCCGGGCTCATTGAGCGTTGATTGCTTGAGCTGTCACGTTCCAAACTGCCGTTTGGTTCCTCTGCCGGGTTTTCGGGAGGTTTGACCTTATGTGTGAACAGTCACCTGAGGTGGGTGTGCTTCCCTCCGTGGGGGACCGAGTAGGAAGGCGCACACCATCGGAGATGCAGGCTGTCATGGGGGATTCACTCGAGATGAGTACGTCAACGCCATCTACGCAACTTCGTCTAATAAATGGAAATAGAATGGGGCCAAAGATATGATGAATCTTCCAGATTCATCCCATTACTTCGTGGTGTCACGCACAGAAGAAGATCAGAACTTTTCTACAGTGAACCTGTTCGTCATTCAGAAGTGTGGGAATAAAAATGCAGGCCCATTAATGGGACGTTGTTTCTTGAAACAGACAGTGCCTTTCAGGCCCAAAAACTGCTTAAAGCTATACCCCTCCATGGATACCTCGTTCCTGTAGAGGTTCGTCGAGCACTGACTTCATCAAGTGGTGTCAAATACACTCGGCTGCTTGATGGTTGACTCAGGGAGAAATCAACATTATCTCTGATCCGTGTGTAACAGCACTCCATTGGGTTAGGAAGACGGTCAATGCAGAATTAGTGTCTGCCCGCACCATTTTCTAAACATTTGATCGAGTGGAGCTCTCGCCAAAGATCAAGGGAGGCAATGAAATCATCAGTGTCAGGCCCTACATACTGAACCCAATACGTTACTACTAATGTCAGTGTTATAAACATAACTGCAAATCCTGTAAAAACACAACCAAATGTGTAATTTGTGTCAAGGATGTTCATGAAGGAGATTGCCCATCTTCTTCTCCCTGCTGCTCCCTGCACTGGCAACCGTATCACTTCATCCCATGAATGCATGTGTACCTCAATGAGTGAGCCGTTCAGGAAATATGGGTGCAAGAAAAGGTATCCCTCAATGTTACTCGCAAAATGTTAGCTAGTCGAAAGGTACGCATGCCATTATCCAGCAGTTACAGTACGATTGTTGCTATGTCACAATCCAGGAATGATATGGCCATGCAGACCTGCGACCGCCAGCTCATTGCTACAGTTGTGAGATGATCTGGTGCCAAGGTGACGTCCTCTCCTATGACGTCCTCTCCTCCACCCACTACAGTTGCACAACACACCAAAGAGTCTTTGCTAACACCACTGAAGTCATTCATTTGTGACACAAGTAAAAGAGCTGAAATTTAAAAAGGAATACTGTCGAAATGATTTCTTGCACACCTGAAGTCAGCAAACATCTGAGTCCACTTCTGACAAACTCAAAGGTACCAAGAAGTCCAACAAAAACAAATATTTTTTCCCTTCTCCAACTCTGAGATGTTTTACAATAGTGACACCATGTGCCACCTCTGTCCAGCCGATCTCCATTTCACCAGTGTGAATCATCAATCGATTTCCCATCCTGAAGTCAGCTGACCGACAGGGAGGTTATTGGTACCTCTGAAGAAATAATGGAACAGGGTCTTCCAGCCACAGGACCCTGTAGTAGTATACAGTCGATATCGGGCACACTGCAGCTACCGACGTAATTGCCCATTACAAGAGAACTGTCTCCTATCATCTAATACGACTGATCTCCAATGGAACATTTGTGGCATCAGATCCCACGTGGCAGACGTGCAGCTGGTACTGCAATCGCAATGCCCAGTTGTTTTATGTCTCCAAGAAACGAAATTATGCCACCAAGACTACTATGACCTTTTACACTTCACTCCAGTACCTTTCAGTCTTCCTTCCGAGAAAGGAACTCCAGCTCATGGGGAGCCATGATGCTCATTCGGGACGACACCCATAGCCAGACCATTTCACTGAACACCCAGCTAAAAGCTTTTGCTGTCCATCTTTCTCTCTCCAGTTATGCCTTTTCTCTTTGAAATATCTATATACCCCTGTCATCTGACCTCTGAAGGGCAGACACACTGCAGCTTACCGCTCTGTTCCCTCGACCACGTTTTTACTCAGTGACTTCAATGCCCACCATCCCATCTGGGGCTCTCTGGGAACCTGCCTCAGAAGCTATCTTCTGGCAGCTATTCTCAACCAACTTACTCTCATTTCTGTCAACAATGGTGAACCCACATTTCTTTCAAATTCCAGAAATACTTCCTCACATGTGGCTCTTTCATTCCAAAATACATAGCTTGTCCGCCATCCAGGGTGGTTCGTCCTCTTAGACAAATACTCGAGCGACCATTTTCTGAGAACAATGTCCCATCTGTGTGCAAGACCAACTGGCGGCTCTCTAAAGCTGACTGGAGGCTCTACGCTTCACTGGGACCCTTCGACGAACAACATTTCCACAGCAGTGGTAATCAGGTAGAATACCTAACGAATATTATCCTTACCATCGCAGAACGTTCCGTTCGTCTAATGTCTTCCATACTGACATGTCCCCTGTGGTTCACGAGTGGAGGTGTGCTCTCTGTGTCTCTGAACGCTATCCCACAGAGGAGAACTGTATTTGTTATGAACAGTTGCTCCCAAAGTGTCGTCGCATTATGAGAGACAGCGAAAAAGGTAGTTGGATTTCTTTTACTAACTGTTTTAAGCGTTTTACTCCCTTTTCTGTTGTTTAGGGTAACCTACGTATGATTTCTGGAAACAAGGTACATCTCCCCATTCCTGACCAGACTGTAACGAATGAAGTATTCGTAGACTCTTTCGATATTGGGTCGATACTTTGCAGAGATCTTGAGCTCTGCCCATTACCATCCTGCCTTCCTACCTCGGAAACGAGCGGAGGAGGCTCGGGAGATGTCTTTCACCTCTCAGAATCGCGAATATTACCATACTGTTTTTACTATGAGCGAGCTCGAACATGCTCTCACCTCGTCACGACCCTCTGCTCCAGGACCGGAAGATATTCATATTCAGATGTTGCAGCATCTATCTCTTGACGGCAAGTACTTTCTCCTTCGTACGTATAATCACGCCTCGACGGACGGCGCGTTTGCCAGACGTTGACGTGAAGCTACTGTAATCCTCGAACTCAAGCCTGGTAAGGACAAACATGTTCCGTCCAGCTACTGCTCAGTTTCCCTCGCCTGCAGTGTCTGCAAGGTGAGGGAAGGCATGATCGATAGTCGGCTGTTATGGTGGCTTGAGCCTCGGAATTTGCTAACGAACGAACAATGTGGATATTGTAAGCACCCAGTCAACCCAAACCATGAACAATTTTCTGCGCAAATGCCAGACTGTAGCTGCTGTTTTCATTTGGAGAAGGCTTACGATACGTGCTAGAGGACGGTCATCCTCCGTAAAATCCACACGTGGGGCTTCCGAGGCCGCCTGACCCATTTTATTCAGGAGTTTTTAACACATCAGGTTTTCAGGGTGTGTGTGGGTTTGGCTTTGTCGAACATTTCTATTCAGGGGAACGGGATGCCTCAGGGATCTGCGCTGAGCGTAGCCCTATTTGCCCTAGCAGTAACCTTAACATGGGCTGTCTCCCACCTAGCATCTCACGCTCTCTTTTCATCGATGACTGTGCAAACGACTGTAGCTCTCAACGCACTTACTTACACTCCAGGAAATGGAAAAAAGAACACATTGACACCGGTGTGTCAGACCCACCATACTTGCTCCGGACACTGCGAGAGGGCTGTACAAGCAGTGATCACACGCACGGCACAGCGGACACACCAGGAACCGCGGTGTTGGCCGTCGAATGGCGCTAGCTGCGCAGCGTTTGTGCACCGCCGCCGTCAGTGTCAGCCAGTTTGCCGTGGCATACGGAGCTCCATCGCAGTCTTTAACACTGGTAGCATGCCGCGACAGCGTGGACGTGAACCGTATGTGCAGTTGACGGACTTTGAGCGAGGGCGTATAGTGGGCATGCGGGAGGCCGGGTGGACGTACCGCCGAATTGCTCAACACGTGGGGCGTGAGGTCTCCACAGTACATCGATGTTGTCGCCAGTGGTCGGCGGAAGGTGCACGTGTCCGTCGACCTGGGACCGGACCGCAGCGACGCACGGATGCACGCCAAGACCGTAGGATCCTACGCTGTGCCGTAGGGGACCGCACCGCCACTTCCCAGCAAATTAGGGACACTGTTGCTCCTGGGGTATCGGCGAGGACCATTCGCAACCGTCTCCATGAAGCTGGGCTACGGTCCCGCACACCGTTAGGCCGTCCTCCGCTCACGCCCCACCATCGTGCAGCCCGCCTCCAGTAGTGTCGCGACAGGCGTGAATGGAGGGACGAATGGAGACGTGTCGTCTTCAGCGATGAGAGTCGCTTCTGCCTTGGTGCCAATGATGGTCGTATGCGTGTTTGGCGCCGTGCAGGTGAGCGGCACAATCAGGACTGCATACGACCGAGGCACACAGGGCCAACACCCGGCATCATGGTGTGGGGAGCGATCTCCTACACTGGCCATACACCACTGGTGATCGTCGAGGGGACACTGAATAGTGCACGGTACATCCAAACCGTCATCGAACCCATCGTTCTACCATTCCTAGACCGGCAAGGGAACTTGCTGTTCCAACAGGACAATGCACGTCCGCATGTATCCCGTGCCACCCAACGTGCTCTAGAAGGCGTAAGTCAACTACCCTGGCCAGCAAGATCTCCGGATCTGTCCCCCATTCAGCATGTTTGGGACTGGATGAAGCGTCGTCTCACGCGGTCTGCACGTCCAGCACGAACGCTGGTCCAACTGAGGCGCCAGGTGGAAATGGCATGGCAAGCCGTTCCACAGGACTACATCCAGCATCTCTACGATCGTCTCCATGGGAGAATAGCAGCCTGCATTGCTGCGAAAGGTGGATATACACTGTACTAGTGCCGACATTGTGCATGCTCTGTTGCCTGTGTCTATGTGCCTGTGGTTCTGTCAGTGTGATCATGTGATGTATCTGACCCCAGGAATGTGTCAATAAAGTTTCCCCTTCCTGGGACAATGAATTCACGGTGTTCTTATTTCAATTTCCAGGAGTGTATTTGAGCCGCGACTTCAGCGTTTCTCTGTTTCCACTTTTCCACTGAAAAACTGTCTGTGTGAACTTCTGGCGGCGTAAGGAATTTCTTCCACGTCGTTGCACTCTCTTCTGTTGCTGTTTTGTTCGTCGAAACCACGACAAATGGTTCAAATGGCTCTGAGCACTATGGGACTTGACTTCTGAGGTCATCAGTCCCCTAGAACTTAGAACTACTTAAACCTAACTAACCTAAGGACATCACACACAGCCATGCCCGAGGCGGGATTCGAAACTGCGACCGTAGCGGTCGCGCGGTTCCAGACTCTAGCGCCTAGAACCGCTCGGCCACCCCGGCCGGCAAACCACGACATTCTTGGGGCTCACGCTCGATAGGACACTGTTGGTCCTCACACATACCTCATCAGGCAGCACGCCGTACCCGATCTCTAAGTAACCTATGTGTTTTAAACGGTGCTTCATGGGAAGCGGATCTCAAAATTCTCCTCTCCTTATATCAGTCCTTTGTCCGATCAAAAATGGACTATGGATGTCTCTTTACTCGTTTGCACCCCACCGTCTATTTTATGCCGTCTCGACCTACTCCTCCGTCGAGGTATACTTTTGGCGACTGGAGATTTTCACTAGACCAGTTATGAGTCTTTGCAGTCGCTGCCGAACTACCGCTGTCATACCAGCGTCATGTTCTCCTCAGCAGGTGGGCCTGCCATCTGTCCTCTTTGCCCAACCCTCCATCCCGTGTGTCCTTTTTTGATGACACACTTGACTGCCAATACGGGTTATGCGCTACCTCGTTGTTGCCTCTCTGAGTTCAATTTTATACACTGCTTTGGAAGCTTAACCTAACGTTACCTGCCACGTTCCCGATGAGTGAGAGACCTTCACCGCCTTGGCTTCGTGCACTTAGTTCGCTTCCCGAGGACACTACCCTAGACTCGACCTATTGCTGTAGGTTTCTCTGACTTTGCAGGCAACTTGGAGACAGCACCTTCGTCTCGCATGATTCTAAGACCGACCGTGTCGTCGCATCCGCCTTTGTGCTCGATTTTTACTGCGGAGGTTCCCGTCTTCTGTCAGGCCACGCTGTACATCCGAGGATACGAGCTTCTTAATTGTGAATTACCTTCCGATTCACTTAGTGCCTTCCAGAGCCTCTGTGTGGTATACACACACCACCACTTAGTACAACGAATCCAAGAATGCCTCTACTCTCTCGCTGATAATGGTGCCGACGTGTTGTTCATGTGGGTTCCTGGTCACATTGGAGTGTCGGGAAATGAGGATGCTGCTGCCAAGGCTCCAGTACCGTTACCTAGGCCTTTTAGCTATTCTGCCCCTTCAGATGGTCTCTGTTTCGCCGCACATAGGAACATTGTCTCACTCTGGCATGAATATTGCTCTTCTCTATATACCAACAAACTCTGTGAAATTAAACAGCTCGCAACAGAGATACTTTTAGCTGGACTGCGTATTGGGCACTATGTGCTTACTACAATCAACCATTGATAGCAAGCCATTTTCTTACCCAATGCCGATTTTATAATCGTTTACATTTTAACGTATGTTTGCCATATGAATAATAATATATTTTAGCGGATACAAAACGGGCTGTAGACAGCGTTTTACTTTTGACGTCGTAGTAATATGGCAAAGAAAACGGTTTGAACAACCTCCTCGAAGGAGAAGTGATCGTTTTTAGTCGATTAGGCTCTGAGTATTATCGACTTCCAATTCATTCGGTAACTGACCGTTTTAAGTTATGACACGGACGCTTATGACCTCAGTTGTTTTGCACTCACAGCCACCTCCAGGAATGCAAGCGCTGTTGTGTACAAACCAAAACCAACATAGTCGCACGCCGTCGCAGGCGTGGTTAGAAACGTGAGATGGCTCTGTGTACGAATGTTTAAATACGAATTCCTCTCCGAGCCGGGAGACGGCCCGTTTAAGTGCGGCAGAAGTAGCGTAATCACAGCACAGGAGACTAGATATGAGAAACGGGTACCGTCAAACGATTCAGTATAACCGTACAAATAATTCCAGAGAAATGTGTGTAAATGCACGAGAAACTACGTGAATTGAGAATCAGAAAAACAGATATCAGAGACTTCCGTGGCATTTGTAGAGAGACAGACGAGCCACGAGCTGTGAGGTGCGAAACTTGCAATTTACCGGGACACAGTGGTTTCTGCAGGAAAACTGTGCCAGTGGTATGTTACAAATGTAAGAGACCAGGGAACGTAGCAAGACTACGCGGAGTGGGCCTGGGTGGTGCATAAGTAGGGGAAAAAGAAAACGGGAAATTTGCAACAGGTGTAAGTGAGCAGTCGCCTCATGCCAGCCCACGTAGCGAGTTGGTAACAGACCGCGAGAATAAAAATGAATAATGAGTTAGAGTGTCCATAGAGTAATACCAAGAGACTGTGATTTCTCGTGGAGCACAAATTAGCCTTGTACACGACAAATGCTTGAAGGGGTACGTGCGATACAAACCATAATGGATTACCCGAATTGAAGCCAAATAAAAATCACTAAGAGAAAGAAAACAAAAATTTGATGGTGATCTAGAAGCGACTCTCGAATTCACGTTATGGAGGAACTGTTAGACCTCTTATACCGTGGATTAACAGGCAGACATTTCTTTAAAGAGTACTTGGCCGTTAACTACGCAAATAAGAGTTTGTGGATCAAAAATAGATGAGTCAAGTTACGTACGAAAATAAATTCGAAATTACAAAGCAGCAGATAAAGACAAACAATTCGCAGAGAGAAGACCAGAGAACGAGTAAAACAATCAAGGGTCAAGCGGAAACGACTAATTTTCGGCAACGCATCCACTGGATCTGTGCTATAAAAGAGTACCCATAGCCACATACCACAGAAAATTTGATATAGTTTCTTGCTTTAATCGGATATTACTGACAGTTTATAAATGATTTCCGCAGAACAGCTGGAATGCTGCCTGAGTTCTTAAAGAAAGGAACGTAATTTGAGTGGGACAAGAATCAAAAAGACGCATTTCAGATGTTAAAATCCATGTATACAGCAGTATTCAGATTTTTCGAAACGATTCGTTATAACTGATATGAACCATGTTGCCTTTGGAGCTGTTCTAAGGCGAAGTAGGAAAGGACTCACCTGTCGCCTTTGTGGAGAAAAATTACAGTATGATAAAATTGAAACAGCTGGGTATTGTATGGGCAGTAAAGTGTTTCAGACCCTATATTTTCAGGAGAAAGTTCACCATATGTGTGGATCACAAGCCGCTAAAATGGATAGGAAATGTGACTAATCTGCAGTTCTAAAAGCTTGAAGAATCCGATTGAGATAGTGTATACAAAGACAAAAACGATGTAGCTGATGCCTTTTCATGCATGAGGAAGATACGGATGACAGAAGAAGACAGTGCTTCCGAATACATATTTGTGGAACCTGATATAATCAAAGAGAAACAAAGAAGTTGGAAGCAACTCCATGACTCGCCTCTAAGCAGTCACCAAGAAAAGTCACACAAACGAACACGTAAAAACCTACAGAATGTGGTCGGGTATGAAGTGAGATACTGCAGCAAACATTCGAAAGTGCTAGGGCTGCCAAAAGAACGAAGTCATGAAACAAAAAACAAAGATGTTGCTAGAAATAATGACGACTCCTGAACAAGTATTTGAGAGCTACAACATCGAAATCAAAGGGTCTCTCACACGGACAGACAAAGACAATTGATGTATTCCAACATACCAGAATATTCAGGGTTGCAGAACAAGTCGAAAAACAAGACGCTGACACAATAGCATCTGTCTTAGTGATGAAGATTATTTTGCAGTTCAGAATCCCTTTTGTTCTACTTAATGATCAAGAGAGTAACTTCATAAATGATACCATGAAAAGGATGTGCAAGTTACTTTAAATGGAGAAGACGCAGATCACTACGTATCACCCACAGAGCATTGGGGCTTTAAAATAGTCTCGTAGAACCCTAATGGAGTTCCTAAGACATTACGTCAACAGGGCACAAAATGATTGGACGATTGGGTCCCTACGCTGTGTTTGTGTACAATACTACACCACACAGACTGAAAGGACACAAGCCACACCAGTAACTTTTCACAAGAGTGTGGAATACACCAGGCGCAGTTCGGAAAGATCCCTCCATAATAATACATAATTATGACGATTTTGTACTGTAGTTAAAAAATGCAGTGGATGCACTAATTAGGAAGTGAGTTCAGTAAGCAATGTAAATTAAAAAGTAAGGAATATTACAGTATAGCCCAAAACCCAAAGCAGTTTAAGACCAGAAATAACGCGTTATTTTTCAGTGAGAGTGTTGAAAGGTGGCTACACTGAGCCACAGCGCCAGAGATTGCGCCAAAGAGTTTTATTCCGCCGCCTCCACTGGCAGTGCTTGTCGCGATGTGGCAGTAGTGTGTGCTTGTTGAGAAGTAGTAGTAGTCAGTCGGTGTTGAGATGTTGTAGTAGGGAGTGCTTGTTCCATGTTTTATGCAGTTGTTTGATGGGCTAGACAGCAGATGTTGTTCGAATGGAGATATTGTAATGATCAGAGTGCTTTTCGTCAATATATATGAAGGTAAAAAAATTCCCTTTTTTTTTATTATTTCAATGTCTTAAATAATGCGTCATTACAGGTTCAGTCAACAAAGCATCTGGCTTGTGTTCTTGTATTAGAGCGTAATACTGGTTTTCTTGCGCAATTATAGTATTTCTATTTTTTTTAATTACTTCAGTATAAATGGTATTTAAAATTTCTTGTCTTATTGAAGAAGAACCGTGCCAGATGTGTACGTTGAATCACACTTCCACACACGGAACAGTTACACTTGTGCTTTGGTTTCGTACGTTTTATAGTTGCTGGGGACTTATTAATTAATTGTGTTAACGGAAATTTTCTTTCATTCTTTGTTGTTATTCTATGCAGTCAGATTGCGTACTAAAACTAGTCAGGGCCAACCGCTTACGAGAGTTCGTAATCGGACAGACAACTACTAAAAAATTAAAAATATTTGCATTAAATTTATAATTAAGCCCCCATGCATGTGGCGACCGCTGCTTCGGATCGTCCCTTGGAATTCTTCTGATTGTATAAGTAGCAGACAGTAGTTGTTGTAGTAATTCGTAGTTTAGTAATTGTAATCTATATTGCATGTGTAGATTTGGTAATTGTCATTCTTCTAATGTTTTTTTTTTTTTTTTTTTTTTTTGCAGAATTTAATTTTTGTTGTCTTGTCTACGGGTTTGACAATTTAGTGCAATTATTTCAATTGTTCGTTGATCGTGTTTGAGGGAAGCATTTCGTGTGAATGGTATTGTTGGTGATAAAGTGTCATTGTGTGTAATTTTCGTATAGTGACGAGTTTTGTACATTTTGTAAATGATTACGCGATCAATGAAAAAGGCAAAAATGATGAATAGTGAGAATAACGAAATTGTTAACATGGCGAACTCGCCAACACAGGAGAACAGTATGATGAATGATGAAGTTGAAAACAATTTAATAAGTCGGGAAGATAGTCCGGGACCATTTCAAAATTTTTCTCAATCAGAAAATTCACAGAATACGAGATTAACGACAGAAGATTCTGGAATAGTATCGAACACAGATAGCTTTACAGCTATGACGAAGGAAGCTGGTTTTGTGGGAATTGTTAGGGGCGAAAGGAATTTTGAACCAGTTCATATGGAGCAGTTGATGGGCGCAATATTAAATTTGGGATCATGGTTAGACACACTGGGATCAAAAATGGGAACAATGGAAACACGGTTAGACTCACAAATAGGAACAATTAGAACTGAGATGGGAACAATGGAAACACGGTTAGACTCACTGGGATCACAGTTAGGATCTGAATTAAAAACAGTGGGATCACAAATAGGAACAATTAAAACAGAGATGGAAACAATGGAAACACGGTTAGATTCACGAATAGGGACATGTTTCAAAAACATGAAAGATGAATTAAAGAAAGAAATTAGAGAAGAAGTACAACCGATTTTGAATTCTCACAATAATAGATTAGTTGCAGTAGAGATTAGACAAAGGGAACAGGATAGAGAACAGGAAGAAAGAGATCGCGTGATAGTACAGAAATTTTCAGAGTTAAATTTACAACGTGCAAACGATAAGGAAGAAATATTTGAGAGAATCGAGGAATCCGTACCAAATGGCAGATTAAATAACCTAACACAACAGTATGAACAGTTAACTACTAAATGTGTTAATACTGAAACCCGAGTCGCGACACTTACGGAAGACGTAAATAAACAGAAAGAACAATTAGGTGACTTATCGGAAAGAATTGAGGAGATTTCAGATAAATTGACAAGTCTTAGCTTAAATGGGGACAGAGATTCGGATGATACAGCTCCATTACCATTTGCAGAAACTGAAGAGTACCAGAACATAAATAAACATGTTGAAAATCAGGGAAAATTTAATGAAAGGGAATTTGAGGCGTTACAAAAGCAAGTGAAACAAATTGTAGGTGAAATCGTAGGAAAAGACAGTAGAAGAAATTTAGAATCACAGATAGCTGAGGGGTTTGAAGAAAATAATTTGTTTCATTTACGAGAAGCAACAAGAGAGCGCCAGGCGCGCGAACTTGACAATAATCGACATTGGGACAGGGACAGACGCGGTAGCTCTTTGTCGCCACAAGGAGAAAACTTTGACTATAAACACTTCTTAACTGTTTGGAAATTTAAGATCTTTCGCAATTCTAAGAACGACATACATCCATGTTCATGGTCAGGTCAATTTGCGTACGCACTTCCGCCAAATTTGCCACTAAGTCACAAACTGGAAATTATGTGCGGCTATTAAGGTCCTCAGGGGATTCACTACACTAAGTGAATATGTGCCGTAGCGTGCATAGGGCCCCGAGCTGTAGTGGTGCTATTTCCCTTTTAGTTTTCTGCACCGCTGCCTACTCTTTTACTATTCTTTGCATCTGTCAAAACAACTCTTCAACTATGAATCTATCTAGACAGTCGGTAACGAATAACTGGATATGACTATTTTACCCAAAAGTGATTTCGGAAATTACCGTTTGGACTTACTGTACCTTCAGCAGCATTCATTCGTAGTTTAAACGAAATTTTACCTGTTTATCTTCGTGACAATATTACTTCATATGTTGACGATATTCTTATTGCTAAACGTTCTTGGAGTGAGCACAACAAAATTTTGGATTCATTATTACGTATCTTTGGAAGAGTTGGCATTACTGTGAACTTGGAAAAATCTGAATTTGGTCGTTCTCAGATGAAATTTCTCGGTCACATTATTTCTACAGAAGGTATTCTTCCTGATCCAGAGAAACTAGATGCTATTCGTAATTATTCTGTTCCTACCACAAAACGTGATGTTCGTAGTTTCCTTGGTGTCTGTAATTTTCTTAGACGCTTTGTTAGATTGGACAATTTGACCACACCTCGTTTATGTGAACTATCTGGAAAGAAATCTAATTGGTGTTGGGATGAGGAAGCTCAATCAGAATTTGAACAACTTCGTGATGCTTTAGTTGCTGCTCCACTTCTTTCACATTCGGATTTATCTAAAGATTTTTGTTTGGCGACGGACTCATCATACAAAGGCCTAGGTGCACACTTATTTCAAGAGATAGAAGAAAATGGCGTTGTATTACAGAAAACTATTGCATTTGGAAGTCGTGTTATCTCTAAATCCGAAAAGAATTATTCGATTACGGAACTTGAAGCTTTGGCTGTTGTTTGGGCTTTCACAAAATTTCGGACATTTTTGTTTGGCAGACATACTAAGGTTTACACTGATCATTGAGCTCTGGAATTTCTTATGTCAACAAAATTAGCTCATGGAAGATTGTCACGATGGGCGCTGTACGTACAGGAATTTTAGTATTGTTTACATACAGGGATCTTCAAATATTGTTGCTGATGCTTTATCACGTGCACCTATGGGTTTGAAATAAAGTGCTGAAGAAGACTGCAAGGAAAACAATTATTGTTTGATGTATATTCAAGGTGTTGCGTTTGAGAATTTTATTTCGTCTTCGCTCCAGGACATCGCTAAGGAGCAAAATAAGGATCCAATCTGGAAGGACATTAAGGAGAAGTGGAGGAGAAAGGAAAGCGTAGCGATTAGACAGCATTATTTAGTTCGCAATGATATTCTTTTTAAAAGAAAATCAGTCAACAACTCTGTTTGGTTAGTTCGTATTCCTGATGAGTGGGTTAATAAATTGATTTGGTACACACATTTCAGTTATGCACACTTTGGTCCCAGAAAATGCTTTCATAAATTACGAGAAAATTGCTACTTCAGTAATACGGAAAAACGTATTCGATCTGTTCTGGCCAAATGCAAATTACGTCAAAAGGCTAAGCCGCTAACAGTTTCTCACAGAGCACCGTTGTTTCCTATCATTCCAGCGAAATTAAAGGACATGGCTGCAGTCGATTTGTTCGGTCCAGTGGTTCGTTCTACTAATGGTTTTGCGTACATTTTCGTAGCAGTGGAATTGACATCAAAATATGTGTGTTTTACACCTTTACGCAAAGCAACAGCTCGTTCAGTATCTAATGCTTTCATCAAACATTTTCAACAAAGCATCTGGCTTGCGTCCTTGTATTAGAGCGTAATTCTGGTTTCCTTACTCAATTATAGTATTTTTATTTTTTTTAATTGCTTCAGTATAAATGGTGTTCAAAATATCTTGTCTTATTGAAGAAGAACCGTGCCAGATGTGTACGTTGAAACACACTTCCACACACAGAACAGTTATACTTGTGCTTTGGTTTCGTACGTTTTATAGTTGCTGGGGACTTAATTAATTAATTAATTAATTGTGCTAACGGAAATTTTCTTTCATTCTTTGTTGTTATTCTACGCAGTCAGATTGCGTACTAAAACTAGTCAGGGCCAACCGTTTACGAGACTTCGTAATCGGACAGACAACTACTAAAAAATTAAAAATATTTGCATTAAATTTATAATTAAGCCCCCATGCAGTGTGCGGTGGACTAGATCGCAGAAAATAGGTAGTTTGTGAAGAGGACTTCTTACAGTTGCGTGAACGAAGGGGCCGAATGTAGTGAGTCGGATTAAGAAAAATAAGTACTGACAGTGCTTGCAGATAGACTAAAGGAGTTTTTCTAAACTTCAGATGGAGATACTGGAATTATGCGCTGCCGACTCGTGAGAATCGTGGGATAAACCAGAACTGTCATCTTGAGAAATTCCACTTATCACTGGGACATTCATGAATAAGATAATAAATGCAAGATACAGTAAACAGAAGCTCACAAATCTGCATGCAGGTGATGGAGAATGTAATAAGGTGCAACAAGATTTAATTTGTAGCCTAAGGATATTTCAGAATTCGCCAAGTCTAATTGGGCTGTTAGAACAACGAGGAGTTATCCGAAAATGTGATATATTAAATTTCGAGGGAGTCATTAAGGTACTGTTTGACACAATCGATGAGCAAGATGCTTCGTATTTTGAAGCGGAAATACACTAAAGCACCAAAGAAACTGGTATAGGCATGTATGTGTATTCAAATACTGAGATATGTAAACAGGGAGAATACGGTGCTGCGGTCGGCAACGCCTATATAGGACAACAAGTGTCTGGCGCAGTTTTTAGATCGGTTACTGCTGCTACAATGGCAGGTTATCAAGATTTAAGTGAGTTTGAATGTGGTGTTATAGTTGGCGCATGAGTGATGGGACATATCTCCAAGATAGCGATTAAGTGCGGATTTCCCTTACGGATTTTCCTTATGATCGTTTCACAAGTGTGACGTGAATATCAGGAATCATGTAAAAAATCAAATCTCCGACATATCTGAGGCCGGGAAAAGATGCTGCAAGAACGGGGCCAACGACGACTGAAGAGAATCGTTCAACGTGACGGAATTGTAACCCTTCCACACAATGCTGCAGATTTCAATGCTGCGCCATCAACAAGTGTAAGCGTACGAACCATTCAACAAAACACCATCGATATGGGTTTTCAGAGCCGAAGGCCCCATCGTGTACCCTTGATGACTGCACGGCACAAATCTTTACTCCTCGCCGGGGCCCGTCAACTCCGAATTTGGACTGTTGACCACTGGAAATATGTTGCCTGGTCGGACGAGTCTCACTTCAAATTGTATTGGGCGGATGGATGTGTACGGATAAGGAGACAACCTCATGAATCCATGGACCCTGCATGTCAGCAGGGGACCGTTCAAGCTGGTGGAGGTTCTGCAATGATGTGGTGCGCCTGCAGTTGGAGCAATATGGGACCCTGATACGTCTAGATACGACTCTGACAGGTGACATGAACGTAAGCATAATGTCTGATCACCTTCATCCATTCACGTCCATTGTGCAGTCCTACGGACTCGGGCAATTCCAGCAGAACAATAAGACACTCGTCCAGAATTGCTACTGAGTGGCTCCAGGAATACTCTTCCGAGCAACGTGCTGTTCATGCTGTTCAGAAGAGATCTCCACTCCGTCGTACTCTTACGGATTTATGGACAGCCATACAGGATTCATGGTGTCAGTCCCTCCAGTACTACTTGAGACATTTGACGAGTTGTAGGGAAGCAGCCTACTCACGCCGTAATAAATGCACATCAGTCTTTCCATTGTGTGCCAGCCAGTCTGCTGTAACTAGCTCTGATGTCATAAATGTTGTGCAATACTTTAAAAATCAAGTAAATAACCTAAAATGTTTCTAGCATGTCAGGAGTAATACTAAATTAATATGTGTTGAATATCAGTGCAATAACTTTAACCATTTTGGAAATTTGGACGTTTTTCTGTAAAAATCATTGGCGCAACAGAAAAGAGCTAGAGACTTAAAAATTTATATTTAGATTACTTTTTCATAATTATTTAATAGAAACAGTCTTCTGGATCTCACAAATTAAGATTTTAGTTGAAATTCATAAATTTCTGGTTTTTGCCTTAAACTTAAGGAAGCAAGATAGATTAAGTAGGCTAATAAATAAGGCTAGGATGTTTATATGTAAGTAGAATGGAGATCCGCTATAGTCATAAAGATGTGAGAAGTTTCATTTAAATAACTATAAAACTATAGCGATAGCGTATCTCAAAAGGGCAAGTTCAGAGCTCGTCTACTGCGTGCAGTGTAATTAAATTAATTCTCTCGCCCAAAATATTTAACTTAGCCACGTCAAACTTTTATTACGATTACTTACCTGTGTGCTGAATGCACATTTAAATTAAGAGCTTCATTGGCCATCAGCAAAAGAAGCTATGATTTATTCGGTAACTTAATGTGGTGCATTACTAGCCCAGCGGCTAGTCGGGAGAGCCGATTTAATCAGGCGTTCCCTTAGCCGTCCGCACCGCGGCTTTATATATAAGAACGCGGCGCGAGGAAGCAAGGCCCCAGTTCTCTCCAGACTCTGAATAGCACGCCATCTGTGTCGGGAGTCGCGTCGCGTCAATATCATTGCTACAAACGGCCTCGGATGCCGTATTAAGTTACTCGGGATACGCGTAACCATGAAATCATTTTCGGGTGAAGTGTTAATTCTGGGATAACTTTAATTATCGATTTTCAGTTTGCGTATTGTCGTATTTTCACGTGCCGCCGCGGGACAAACATTCTACCATTATTTAGCGTGGCGTTTGATGAACCTAATCATCAAATTATGGCGAGCATTTATTTAAACATTTAATTTGGACATTTATAGTTGCATCAGCGCGTTAGACTCTGAACTGCTCTGTTAGTTAGATTGTGTGGATTCTTTTGTTTTCATCTGTGACTTTCAGAATACAGAACGTTTTTTTTCACGACCGTTTTTGATTATAAATGCCAGACAATCTCCTAATTCATCAGAGCTATAAGCTGTAACTATAAGTGTATTCTCAGATGAAGTGGGCACTAGGAATTCTAATTACAGGCTTCACGTTTTGCTAATCACTTTCTGGTTGCCAATATTGTAGTTAGAGAGCCAGTGTTGAGTACGGCGAAAGACAGCATAAATAACATTCTAAATAATAGGAACTGGTTTAACATTCTTCAAACCTAACATTTATAGAAACAACATAAAATTGACATAATTCCACCCGCCGCCCCACAGAGTCCACGCCACGTC
The DNA here is from genome assembly GCF_021461395.2 of Schistocerca americana. Taxonomy (NCBI): domain Eukaryota; kingdom Metazoa; phylum Arthropoda; class Insecta; order Orthoptera; family Acrididae; genus Schistocerca; species Schistocerca americana. Next base: position 33,103,045 of record NC_060124.1, read on the forward strand.
TTGTTGCGGAACTTCTGCGTGTCCGCTGGAGCCCTACACGATATTAGGCAGGTGTACCAATTTCTTTGGCTCTTCAGTGTAGATCAAGTGGAAGAAGAACAGAGTTAATTGCCAAACATAACTAAGAAACAGGTCACAGTGGTTAAAGCAACATTAACCAACTTTAATCACACAATAGCCAGTCTGGCATAAGATGAGGAAATAATCGTAACTGAGATGGAAAATCTACTCAGATACATTAGCGAATACATCAGCCGTACGGAACAGAGGATACAACGATTAGCCGTTTTTCAGTATTGACTTTAAAGACTTCGACTCAGAGAACGTGTGTGTCACAATCGTCGGAAATACAGGGTTATTACAAATGATTGAAGCGATTTCACAGCTCTACAATAACTTTATTATTTGAGATATTTTCACAATGCTTTGCACACACATACAAAAACTCAAAAAGTTTTTTTAGGCATTCACAAATGTTCGATATGTGCCCCTTTAGTGATTAGGCAGACATCAAGCCGATAATCAAGTTCGCCGGCCGAAGTGGCCGTGCGGTTAAAGGCGCTGCAGTCTGGAACCGCAAGACCGCTACGGTCGCAGGTTCGAATCCTGCCTCGGGCATGGATATTTGTGATGTCTGTAGGTTAGTTAGGTTTAACTAGTTCTAAGTTCTAGGGGACTAATGACCTCAGCAGTTGAGTCCCATAGTGCTCAGAGCCATTTTTTTTTGATAATCAAGTTCCTCCCACACTTGGCGCAGCATGTCCCCATCAATGAGTTCGAAAGCATCGTTGATGCGAGCTCGCAGTTCTGGCACGTTTCTTGGTAGAGGAGGTTTAAACACTGAATCTTTCACATAACCCCACAGAAAGAAATCGAATGGGGTTAAGTCAGGAGAGCGTGGAGGCCATGACATGAATTGCTGATCATGATCTCCACCACGACCGATCCATCGGTTTTCCAATCTCCTGTTTAAGAAATGCGGAACATGTAACGCCGGAAATGCATATACTCCTATTTCCATCTATTGTACTATTATTTTTTTTCCTTGTTTTGTTACCTCAAGATATGACATTTCTGTCTCTTTATATATTGTAATTGTTTTACTGTTTGTATATATATATTTATGCACTCATGTCGATGTATAATTGGTTTGTTTCGTAAATATTATTTGTATTTTTACGCTGGGTCTTGCCTAGGGAAAACTGCTATCGAACGATTACGTCGATAGGTCGTGTGACGAATCAAAGTTTGTAGGATCTTTGGTAGTGTTAACTCTGCCGCGTGGAGCGCGGGCAGAACAGTCGGAGTCTGGCGGGAGTAGCGAGTGGAGCAGGTGTTGTGTGACGCTCCCGCGAGTTGCCGCGCTTTCGGGGTTTGGCAGCATGTAATTGCGCTCGACTCGCGATGATAGTATCTGACATGGTGTCGCGGACGGGAAGCATTAGCTGGCGCACATCAACAGCGCGTTTCGCCTGGTGACCGTGTCGAGAAGAAGGCGCGCCAACATCCAGCTTCTGCAACAGCGACGGCCGACAATGAGTGACTGTCGCCACCTCCTCGATCGACGGCTTCGAACCTTCAATCAACCAACAAGGAAGACTGGAAGCACGTAAAGTTTTAGAACTGTATGGCAGACCTCAGCTTTTAATCTTGTTCCATTTGCCTCGCAAAATTACAGCAACTTAGCATGAACCTTTGTTGCTCATTGTCCCAATTGCATTGCCAAGCAGGGTCCCTTCCTTTTCCGAAATGAACCCGAGTGTCGTTGAAATTCAAACGCCAGCATAATTCCATTTCACTGCTTTAATTTCAAAGTTCAGTTAAAGTCTCAGAGCTGGCTACAATATTCAGATTACACAAGCACGAATTAAGAGTGCGAGCTTTGTTACCGTATTTTAGCTTACCTGTGACTGCAGCTCAGCTTGGTACGTACTACATTTTACTATTGTTAATTGTTCAGAATCATTTAATTCAAGTTCAAAGTTAAATCTCTTATTTCTAAATTGCGTAGATTCAAGTAGCTTTTGAAACGATTGTTGAGGTAGTCCAAGACTAACTGTATTTTACTGAATTTCGATGTGCTTCAGAAAGAAAGCTCACTATTAACTTCAGTCACTAAATTAACTTTCGATTTTCCGGTTTTATTAATTCTTTTGCTAAATTAAGTCAGGGTGTAGCGAAATTTATTACTTCTGACAAACTTTCAGTTTTCACACTACACGTGTCAACCTTCAGTTGCCACGCTTCTAGTGTTAATTATATGTGTAATAACCTTTCTTTTTCAGTTACTATAGTAATTGTCCTTAGGACTGGCGACCGTGATTTCCCCCAAATCTCAAGTATCTAATTACCGCTAGTTAATTGTTAACGTAACGGCCGCACATTTACTTTCTTTATTAACTTTTCCCCTTTTCAAAATTAATTTCCACCAGTTTCATTTGCATTTTTCCTTTCATTTAGATGTAACCCTTTCCTCCCTCTTTACCGACAGGTTAACTTCGGTGACGATTGCTTTTCCAAAACTCCCATTAGGTACACGCGGTTTCATTTTTTCACTGTCATTAAGGTCGGTAAGTGAGGGGGAGGTTACAAACATCATGATGGAAGTGCAGTGGAGCACCATCCTGTTGAAAGATGAAGTCGGCGCTGTCGGTCTCCAGTTGTGGCATGAGCCAATCTTCCAGCATGTCCAGATACACGTGTCCTGTAACGTTTCTTTCGCAGAAGAAAAGGGGCTGTAAACTTTAAACCGTGAGATTGCACAAAACACGTTAAGTTTTGGTGAATTGCGAATTTGCTGCACGAATGCGTGAGGATTCTCTACCGCCCAGATTCGCACATTGTGTCTGTTCACTTCACCATTAAGAAAAAATGTTGCTTCATCACTGAAAACAAGTTTCGCACTGAACGCATCCTCTTCCATGAGCTGTTGCAACCGCGCCGAAAATTCAAAGCGTTTGACTTTGTCATCGGGTGTCAGGGCTTGTAGCAATTGTAAACGGTAAGGCTTCTGCTTTAGCCTTTTCCGTACGCTTTTCCAAACTGTCGGCTGTGGTACGTTTAGCTCCCTGCTTGCTTTATTCGTCGACTTCCGCGGGCTACGCGTGAAACTTGCCCGCACGCGATCAACCGTTTCTTCGCTCACTGCTGGCCGACCCGTTGATTTCCCCTTACAGAGGCATCCAGAAGCTTTAAACTGCGCATACCATCGCCGAATGGAGTTAGCAGTTGGTGGATCTTTGCTGAACTTCGTCCTGAAGTGTCGTTGCACTGTTATGACTGACTGATGTGAGTGCATTTCAAGCACGACATACGCTTTCTCGGCTCCTGTCGCCATTTTGTCTCACTGCGCTCTCGAGCGCTCTGGCGGCAGAAACCTGAAGTGCGGCTTCAGCCGAACAAAGCTTTGTGAGTTTTTCTACGTATCTGTAGTGTGTCGTGACCATATGTCGACGAATGGAGCTACAGTGAATTTATGAAATCGCTTCAATCATTTGTAATAGCCCTGTACATTGGTGGTGGACGCCCGTAGGGTCACCGCACTGACTTTACATAGCCTGCACATAGTGAATGGAACATGCATATGTGAAGCCACACAACGCACCGTCCCGTCTATCAGTAGACAGTGCTCCGACAGTCACCTAACCGAGGGTTCCAACAGGACAGACGCCACTCAGCAGATGCACTGTTGATGCACCACCTCCCCTGCTGCAGCTCGTGGCCCCACCAATCCAAAATGAAACCTGGTATGTCCGTACCAGATAGTTCCCACACAACCTGCTACCTTACCATCTGTACGGCGTCTTCGCTTCGGGCGACGCCTCTCCAAGAAACGCTCCAGTCGTGTCTCGCTGTCATGGCACTAAACGGTCAGGCAAACCCGTGCAACGCATCTCCGGGAAATGGTCCAGCCACGCCGGTCGTCACCCGAGGTACACACGGCTGGTCACGCACATTTGAGGCATTCAGAATACAATTGGTGCAAGTCCAAAGGAAGTGTTTCAGAGATGCCGGAGGTTAAAGATATACGAGAATAAACAAAAAAAAAAAACTTTACAAACAAAATTTCTTTGTTTCGAAACACACAATTATACTTCATCTGTTCCATGCAGGATGGAGTACATACAGGGTGTTTCAAAAATGAGCAGTATATTTGAAACGGCAATAAAAACTAAACGAGCAGCGATAGGAATACACCATTTGTTGCAATATGCTTGGGACAACAGTACATTTTCAGGCGGACAAACTTTCGAAATTACAGTAGTTACAATTTTCGACAACAGATGGTGCTGCAAGTGATGTGAAAGATATAGAAGACAACGCAGGCTGTGGGTGCGCCATTCTGTACGTCGTCTTTCTGCTGTAAGCATGTGCTGTTCACAACGTGCAAGTGTGCTGTAGACAACATGGTTTATTCCTTAGAACAGAGGATTTTTCTGGTGTTGGAATTCCACCACCTAGAACACAGTGTTGTTGCAACAAGACGAAGTTTTCAGCGGAGGTTTAATGTAACCAAAGGACCGAAAAGCGATACAATAAAGAATCTGTTTGAAAAATTTCAACGGACTGGCAACGTGACGGATGAACGTGCTGGAAAGGTAGGGCGACCGCGTACGGCAACCACAGAGGGCAACGCGCAGCTAGTGCAGCAGGTGATCCAACAGTGGCCTCGGGTTTCCGTTCGCCGTGTTGCAGCTGCAGTCCAAATGACGCCAACGTCCACATATCGTCTCATGCGCCAGAGTTTACACGTCTATCCGTACAAAATTCAAACGCGGCAACCCCTCAGCGCCGCTACCATTGCTGCACGAGAGACATTCGCTAACGATATAGTGCACAGGATTGATGACGGCGATATGCATGTGGGCAGCATTTGGTTTACTGACAATGCTTATTTTTACCTGGACGGCTTTGTCAATAAACAGAACTGGCGCTTATGGGGAACCGAAAAGCCCCATGTTGCAGTCCCATCGTCCCTGCATCCTCAAAAAGTACTGGTCTGGGCCGCCATTTCTTCCAAAGGAATCATTGGCCCATTTTTCAGATCCGAAACGATTACTGCATCACGCTATCTGGACATTCTTCGTGAATTTGTGGCGGTACAAACTGCTTCAGACGACACTGCGAACACCTCGTGGTTTATGCAAGATGGTGCCCGGCCACATCGCACGGCCGACGTCTTTAATTTCCTGAATCAATATTTCGATGATCGTGTGATTGCTTTGGGCTATCCGAAACATACAGGAGGCGGCGTGGATTGGCCTCCCTATTCGCCAGACACGAACCCCTGTGACTTCTTTCTGTGGGGACACTTGAAAGACCAGGTGTACCGCCAGAATCCAGAAACAATTGAACAGCTGAAGCAGTACATCTCATCTGCATGTGAAGCCATTCCGCCAGACACGTTGTCAAAGGTTTCGGGTAATTTCATTCAGAGACTACGCCATATTATTGCTACGCATGATGGATATGTGGAAAATATCGTACTATAGAGTTTCCCAGACCGCAGCGCCATCTGTTGTTGAAAATTGTAACTACTGTAATTTCGAAAATCTACTGTTGTCCCAAGCATATTGCAACAAACGGTGTATTTCTATCGCAGCTCTTTTAGTTTTTATTGTCGTTTCAAATATACCGGTCATTTTTGAAACACCCTGTAAAAGGAACGTTGGAAACTGCAACAATGTTTGAAACGGAAAATATGGACTTGCTTCAGTAATCACCTGAAAATAGTTGCAGAGAAAGTAGTACACAATATAATAGTTCCATGTTTAATATTTCCATATCCATTCTTGTATTGACTACATTTACCTATTTATTCACACGTAGAACAATTCATCATTGTTTTCAGACGCATCGCCATTTTCAGGAAATCGTTTTTCCAGTGCATTTGCAATGCAAGGTATATCATTGAAGAAACGGTGCTGAATGAATCCAGCACATAATTCTTCTTTGTGTCCGCAGCTATATGCTACTGCTTTTACAGATTGTCATGTTGTGGCAGCTGACGTGCTGATTTTCCTTTACCTGTCTCTACCAAATTAATTTCATCGAACTGCATGTCAAGATCGAGGCTGTTTTTGTATTTTAGTAAATACACACACTAGTTTTCGTACCTCAACCACTGAATGCGACCGTCAACAGCTTTCTTCCAGTTTTCAATGGCTGCTTCCAAGTTGTTTGTAGATAAAAAGTCAGTATGCATCAGGTGAACTTTTCTAAACGGATTTTTCTTCGTGGATTATTTCACAATGGTTGTCCAGCCATCCGGCTGATGAATATGGGCTGCTTTTCCTCCCTTCTATAAAGGCAGAGTCGTCATCACTTGCTAGGCATGACTGCCCTGACACAAGAAATTAATGGTTCATGATTTCTGTTTTCATACCCGAATCTTGTAACAGTTTCTCCAAAGCAAGTGCCAGTTTTGTGTTCAGATTCTGACCTGTGCAGCTGTCAGAATGTAAAATCACATTCTTGCAATCTTTTGCATGTTACTTGAGATGCTTCACTACCCACATTGGAAGGTCTTTTGATCCTTTTCCCCCTTCCGTTTCAACCCACATTTACATAAAACAGCTCTTTTCATTAAATGAACACATACAGATTCCTGATGGGGACAGTTCTGGAAAAGCGAGTGCCTTCTGTATATCAAAAGTCAATATGACCAAATCATATGAAACATTTGCTGCATCTGATTTCAAATTCTCTTTAACCTGCGCAGCTTTTCTTAAGTCCATATATCTTTCCTGGGTCATAGACACCCATGTAGTTTCATTCTGTTCCACTGAAATCGTTATGTTAATTTCATCACAGAACCTGCTCATATCTTTTGATTGTAGCTTGAAAAGAATGTAGCGTCATTCTGTTCCACTGAAATCTTCATGTTAATTTCATTACAGAACTTTCGCGCGTCTTTTGATGGTAGCTGGAAACGGAAATTAAATTTTGTTGAAAAGACATGGTAACAGAATATCTCTTTTACCGGTTTTTTATGTTCTTCATCACATTCTAGACGTACATGCTGTACATTTTGGAAATAGACAAATCTGGGTTTAAGTATTTTCTTTCAAGAATTTTGTTTCTTGTGTAGTGACTTCGATAGCGTGGAAATGATTTTATATGTTCCATAACATCCGTGTCATTAATTTTATTCCCTGAATTCTTCTTGCTGTGAGAGCCAACTACAGCACAAACATCCAGCTTTAATACGCAACGATACAGTCGTCCATCGGATATCTGAAATGTTTTCAGAAAGAATGCTTTACAAACCTGGCCACTTTGGGTGTCCACCTGTAGGAAATATTTAAATGACGTTGAGTTTTGACTTCCAGAATCATTTCGCCGCCATCTCCTTTACACACAGAATGACTGCACTGTTCCCCAAAGATAAATATTTTGCTGAGAACAGTCACCTAGGCTCCAGAAAGAATTTGACAACTTCCTAGACTGCTCTTTCGTTATTCTTGGAGAGCGTTTTAATCGATATTTGCAGATTATGTTGGTAGAAACATTTCTTTTAATCAGCTGTCCTTTTCTTGTTATATACTCTTGGCCACAATTTCGGAGAGTTCTCCTTTTTTTCGTTTTCCAGGTTTCTGCGTTATGTGTACGTTTCCTTCCTCCCTGCTTTAATGGTGACTGACTTTTCTCAACGATTCCCTCTCTCACCCCTATGACAAAGCATATAATAAAAATAACTATTACAAGCATCAAAAGTAAAATTCGAGACAAATAAATGTACAACATTGCATTAGCGGTTTCAAAACTAGTAATGTTGTTGTCAAACCATGTGCACAAATGATATAATTGATAAAAACGTGACATGTGTTCCACACTACATTTTTAATTACATTAACTTCATTTTCTTCTGAACAGTCGTCTCAGTCCAAAGTAATAATTTTTTGGTGTACTGGAAATACAAAACTTTGAAACACAGCACGCAGTGTGGACTTGGTTCGCTTGTCGTGGCATAATAAACAACTGTTTCATTTGCCAAGTAAAGTGCTGCCATCTGGCCCCATACAGTTCAACTAGGGGCTTCGTTCACTAGTCTGCTGAAAACACCCTGTAATGGAAAATGTACTATGTCTCTGTTCTCAAAACATAATCTTTATGGAGTTACTCCACTAGTACTCTGATCGCCTCATTTGTACACACTACACCTGTCGGTCGACAACAGCCACACAGCATCTTCCTGTGTTCCACACTACAGATAGACGGTGGAGTGCGTTGGGGGGGGGGGGGGGCTCTTTGGGGATATCGACATTGATAGCGCTACTTCGACGCGTAAGCATCGCTGAACACACATATAGCAACGTGGGACAGGAATATCTGTGCAGCAAACAAAGACTTCAGTGTATTGTGTGAGCCATGTGACTGAGCAGTCACGCTCTCCTATCATTTGATCACGATAAATTATTTTTCACTCACAGCTGTCTCGTCTCTGTTATTGGAACTTTCCTTACATCCAGTAGGCAAATCTTCCATAACAATGCGAGGAGCAAAGCAAATATATAAAGATGTAATAGATTTTGTTCAATAACCTTGCTCTAAATATTTAAATATTCTTGTGCAGTGCTGGAGCAGAAGACATCCTGCCCACCAAAAAATTTACGTAGTTCGAAATGGCAGCCATCTGAAGATAGGCGTAGTAGCCCGAAACTGGTTACAGCATTAAAATAAAGCGTTAACGGTCGGGGACTTCATAATATCAAACAAGGATAAAATAACATCGATCTGCCTGCATTGTTTTAATAGTCATAAAATTTGAAACAGTATTAACAAACTTTTTCTAGTGTTATTAAATTTTCTGCGACGATGGTCCTTACTATACTGTTGAACTTTAGACGATAGTAGGAACTCGTTACGCACCCACTTTGTCGCACTCATACAACTGTCGGCAGTTATAACGCTTAGCCAAAATTTCAGGCTGTTGTCAACGGTTCAGAGGCTTTAATTACTAAATAGCAGCTGAGGTGGCGTTTTACACATACCTTAAAATATTAATAGCTGTAGCCGCACAATGGAGAACCTGCATAAAGTTGTAACAAGTGGGACACCAATTGATTATATTCCCTAACAAAGGAGTTTGAAACATAGTGCATTTGTGTGTGAACTACGCCACGATATCGTATGTACACTCAAAAATAGGAAAAATGACGAACCAAGAAGGAAATATTCGAATAGGACGGAAATCAGTAATTGTGATATACATGAACCTACAAATAAATTATACAGTTTCATAAAAAATGGATGACTTATTCAAGAAAAAGATCTTCACAAATTGAGCAAGTACATTACGCTTTAGTCCACCTCTGGCCCTTACGCAAGCAGTTAATATGTTTGGCACTGATTGAAAGATTTGTTGGATTTCATCCTGAGGGATATCGTGCCAAATTCTATCCGACTGACACGTTAGATCGTCAAACTTCCGAACTGGCAGGAGGGTCATGCCATAGCGCTCAAATGTCCCCAATAGAAGAAATCTCTGACGACCTTGATGGCCAAGGTAGGTTTGACAAGCACGAAGACGAGCAGTAGAAACTTTCGCCGTATGCAGGCGTGCATTACCTTGCGAAATGTAAGCCCAGGATGCCCTGCCATGAAGGGCAACAGAACAGGACGCAGAATGTCAGCGACGTACCGCTGTGCCATAAGGAAACCGCGGGTGACAACCAAAGAGGCCCTACATGGAAAAGAAGTGGCACTGCAGACGGGCACCGCAACTACACAACTGGCCACTAAAATTGCTACACCACGAAGATGGCGTGCTACAGACGCGAAATTTAACCGACAGGAAGAAGATGCTCTCATATGCAAATGATTAACTTTTCAGAGCATTCGCACAAGGTTGGCGCCGGTGGCGACACCTACAACGTGCTGACATGAGGAAAGTTTCCAACCGATTTCTCATGCACAAACAGCAGTTGACCGGCGTTGCCTGGTGAAACGTTGTTGTGATGCCTCGTGTAAGGAGGAGAAATGCGTACCATCACCCTTCCGACTTCGATTAAGGTCGGATTGTAGTCTATCGCAGTTGCGGTTTATCGTATCGCGACATTACTGCTCACGTTGGTCGAGATCCAATGACTGTTAGCAGAATATGGAATCGGTGGGTTCAGGAGGGTAACACGGAACGCCGTGCTGGATCCAACGGCCTCGTATCACTAGCAGTCGAGATGACAGGCATCTTATACGCATGGCTGTATCGGATCGTGCAGCCACGTCTCGATCCCTGAGTCAACAGATGGGGACGTTTGCAAGACAACAACCATCTGCAGGAACAGTTCGACGACGTTTGCAGCAGCATGGACTGTCAGCTCGGAGACCATGGCTGCAGTTACCCTTGACGCTGCATCACAGACAGGAGCGCCTGTGATGGTGTACTCAGCGACGAACCTGGGCGCACGAATGGCAAAACGTCATTTTTTCGGATGAACCCAGGTTCTGTTTACAGCATCATGATGGTCGCATCCGTGTTTGGCGACATCGCGGTGAACGCACATTGGAAGCGTGTATTCGTCATCGCCATACTGGCGTATCACGCGGCGTGATGGTATGGGGTGCCATTGGTTACACGTCTCGGTCACCTCTTGTTCGCATTGACGGCACCTTGAACAGTGGACGTTACATTTCAGATGTGTTACGACCCGTGGCTCTACCCTTCATTCGATCCCTGCGAAATCCTACATTTCAGCAGGATAATGCACGACCGCATGTTGCAGGTCCTGTACGGGCGTTTCTGGATACAGAAAATGTTTTGACTGCTGCCCTGCCCAGCACATTCTCCAGGTTTCTCACCAATTGAAAACGTCTGATCAATGGTGGCCGAGCAACTGGCTCGTCAGAATACGCCAGTCACTACTGATGAACTGTGGTATCGTGTTGAAGCTGAACGGGCAGCTGTACCTGTACACGGCATCCAAGCTCTGTTTGACTCAAATGCCCAGGCGTATCAAGGCCGTTATTACGGCTAGAGGTGGTTCTTCTGGGTATTGATTTCTCAGGATCTATGCACCCAAATTGCATGAAAATGTAATCACATGTCAGTTCTGGTGTAATATATTTGTCGAAAGAATACCCGTTTATCATCTGCATTTCTTCTTGGTGTAGCAATTTTAATGGCCAGTAGTGTATCACTGCTGGGTGCCAGGCTGAATGGTGAAGGTCAATCAAGTTGGTGTCCTACGCAACTCCAGACAAATCTTCACCGGTCATGGGGCTCAATTCGAAGCGGGACTCATCACTGAAGACAAATGTACTCCATTCAATGAGATTCCATGCCGAAAACGTATCGGGAGACGCTCCGAAAGCATTGGGATACCAACGTGACAGTCGCCAGCCTTACGGCCCGACAACCAGGAATGGTGGTCTGGAGTGCCATTTCCTTTCACAGCAGAATCCCTTTCGTTGTCAACTGCGGCATCGTTGAAGCACAGCGGTACGTCTACGACATTCTACGCCTCGTTTTGTAGCCCTTCACGGCAGGGCATCCTGGGCTTACATTTCAGCAAAATAATGCCCGCCCGCAAACGGCAAGAGTTTCTATTGCTTGTCTTCGTGCTTGCCTAACCCTATTTTGGCCTTCGAAATCGCCGGTTGGTACCTCATGAGGACTCCCAACTCTGCCATTCAACGCTAAGCCGAATAACTGGTTGCATACGTGCCAGAGTTGATTCAACGGGTTACTGACTAGCTCGATTTGTGAATATCTCTTGAACAAATCATCCATTTTTTCTGAAATTGTAATAATTTGTCTGTACATGTACAATTCCGCCCCATTCGAGTAATTCCTTCGTGGTGTGTCTTCTTTTTTGTCTTTGAGTGTATGAAAAGAGTCGTCTCTGTCGCGTATGACGCCCAAATGTAGTGGGTAGATGCATGGCACAGCGTGACCCTAGATACGATATCTGATCAATCCGTTATAGACAGCCGTGTGTTGAACATGACAGCATGTCATGAGTTAACCGCTTTCCGTCCCATTCGGATAATTCATTCGTGGTGTGTCATCTTTTTTTGTCTTAGAATCTATGTCTAAATCATGAACGAACGTAATGTAAACGAAAGATGTTTGCAAAATGAATTAAAGAATTACGTGTAGTCATTTATTGTACCTCCTTCCCGAGAGCTTTTAATTTATTACATTCGGGGCTGTACATTGGGCGTGTATCGTGTAGCAGGCAGAGAGACAGAATGTTACCACGTTGTCTGGCATCTGCTCAATTAAGCTTATCTAGACTTGGCGCAGGCATGGATCAGTTGAAGGGGCACTTCCTAGCGGCTTATGCAACCGGAGAGAGGGAGACGGGGGAAGCTATGGAAGTGCTGAACGCTTTATAGTCGCGAACACACTAACACCTCTCACTTTTTTCAGCTGTTTTTCAAGTTTAACACCGTATTCCGTCTGTCCCGTACTAATCTTTCTTTTTATGCATGTGTAATAAAGCAGAGGTAATCGAAATTCAAATTTGCGATCCGCCTATGTAGCCGAGGTCGCGAACGGACGCCTATGCAATGGCGCTCGAATCGGAGGTAAGTTGGTTCGAAGCTCCGTGCTATATGAAATTTTCACTGTCAACGGCAGGACTGATAGTGCCCTGAATTTCCTGATAAACAATCTCTGTACCAGTATCCTTGATGAAATTCGGAACTTCTCCACAATGCCTCGTGGTGTGAGGGCATGCGACATTGTTGATGATGAATCATCCTTCGGATGAGGAGGTTAAGCTGGGCAGCTACATTTGATGCTGTTAGAGAGGAATAGGGTATCTACCGTTACCACGTTTCACCCTAACACTTCTCTCATCATCATCATACAACACAAACATAACGCTACACTATATACACATCTATAAAAAAATGTAAATGTCGTGTGACTAGGGTCTCCCGTCAGGTAGACCGTTCGCCGGGTGCAAGTCCTTCGATTTGACGCCACTTCGGCGACTTGCGTGTCGATGGGGATGAAATGATGATGTTGACAACACAACACCCAGTCCCTGAGCGCAGAAAATCTCCGACCCAGCCGGGAATCGAACCCGGGCCCTTTGGATTGACGTTTTGTCGCGCTGACCGCTAAGCTGCCGGGGGCGGACTGCACACCTCTTACACTCCACAAATAGTGATACGAGACAACTCTCAATCTCCGCAAGGAAAGGGACCATCGTGTGTGGTGGAAGAAACACCTTTCCAACTAGGCATCTGAACCTACACTTTGTGGTCTCCCAGCCAACAAATACGAATTTACTTTTGGTATACGTATTCTAATCATTGCCTGTCCCTACTGATCCTTCCAAGATAAAATGAGCTACACCTGGATGTCCCACTAATACCCTGACGAATAAAGAAATCGGAACACCAAGAAGGAGTTGTGCGGCGTAAACGAAAGTTGGTAGGCTTCTTTCTACCTCTGTCATATGATGTCTGTTCACATTTCGCACCAGCCCCATACGAATGCCGCCACTATGAGGCTGTAAATCGGGTTTGCTTTAGACACACGCTTCAATGGTCGTGAGCGTTGGTTACCTTTGACATTGAACGTGGTGAGTTGATGTTAGTCAAGATGGCTTTAAGGTGACAATGACGCCATTATCAATACTTCACTGAGTTTGAACGAAGTCGATAATAGGGCTATGAGAAGCTGGATGTTCCTTCTGCGATATCGCAGAAAGACTTGGCAGGAATGTAGCCACTGCTGGCAGCGGGGGTCGCGGGAATTTACGGTCTAGGGGTAGCGTCTTTGATTCATAATCAAAACGTCTTCGGTCCCGGGTTCGATCCCCGCCACTGCCTAAATTTTGATAAATAATCAGCATTGGCGGCCGAAGATTTCCGGCATAAGAAGTCAGCCTCATTCTGCCAATGGCCTTGTCAAAGAGGGCGGAGGAGCGGATAGAGGTTCAGGGCACTCTCTTTTCCTAGGGGTGGGAAATTGCCCCTGAAGGCGGAAGAATCACCAATGATCAACGACATGAGGATGCAGACGGCAATGGAAACCACTGCATTAAAGACACGTAACGTGTATCCACAGGACATGTGGCCTGTAATTGAAGAAGTGTCATGATGATCTCTCCATTGGCAAAAGATTCCGGAATAGTCCCCCATTCGGATCTCCGGGAGGGGACTGCCAAGGGGGAGGTTACCATGAGAAAAGGATCGAATAATCTACGAAAGGATAACGTTCTACGAGTCGGGGCGTGGAATGTCAGAAGCTTGAACGTGGTAGGGAAACTAGAAAATCTGAAAAGGGAAATGCAAAGGCTCAATCTAGATATAGTAGGGGTCAGTGAAGTGAAGTGGAAGGAAGAAAAGGATTTCTGGTCAGATGAGTATCGGGTAATATCAACAGCAGCAGAAAATGGTATAACAGGTGTAGGATTCGTTATGAATAGGAAGGTAGGGCAGAGGGTGCGTTACTGTGAACAGTTCAGTGACCGGGTTGTTCTAATCAGAATCGACAGCAGACCAACACCGACAACGATTGTTCAGGTATACATCCCGACGTCGCAAGCTGAAGATGAACAGATATGAGGATATTGAAAGGGGAATGCAGTATGTAAAGGGGGACGAAAATCTAATAGTCATGGGCGACTGGAATGCAGTTGTAGGGGAAGCAGTAGAAGAAAAGGTTACAGGAGAATATGGGCTTGGGACAAGGAATGAAAGAGGAGAAAGACTAATTGAGTTCTGTAACAAGTTTCAGCAAGTAATAGCGAATACCCTGTTCAAGAATCACAAGAGGAGGAGGTATGCTTGGAAAAGGCCGGGAGATACGGGAAGATTTCAATTAGATTACATCATGGTCAGACAGAGATTCCGAAATCAGATACTGGATTGTAAGGCGTACCCAGGAGCAGATATAGACTCAGATCACGATATAGTAGTGATGAAGAGTAGGCTGAAGTTCAAGACATTAGTCAGGAAGAATCAATACGCAAAGAAGTGGGATACGGAAGTACTAAGGAATGACGAGTTACGCTTGAAGTTCTCCAACGCTATAGATACAGCAATAAGGAATAGCGTAGTAGGCAGTACAGTTGAAGAGGAATGAACATCTCTAAAAAGGGCCATCACAGAAGTAGGAAAGAAAAACGTAGGTACAAAGAAGGTAACTGCGAAGAAACGATGGATAACAGAAGAAATACTTCAGTTGATCGACGAAAGAAGGAAATATAAAAATGTTCAGGGAAATATAGGAATACACTGAGGAATGAAATAAAGAGGAAGTGCAGGGAAGCTAAGACGAAATGGCTGCGTGAAAAATGGTAAGAAATCGAAAAAGAAATGATTGTCGGAAGGACTGATTCAGCATACATGAAAGTCAAAACACGGGTGGTAACATTATGAGTACTAAGGGAATTCAATTGTTAAATGCAGAGGAGTGAGCGGGTACTTGGAAAGAGTACATTGAAGGCCTCTATCAGGGGGAAACTTTGTCTGATGAGATAGAAGAAGAAACAGGAGTCGATTTAGAAGAGATAGGGGATCCAGTATAGAACCAGAATTTAAGAGAGCTTTGGAAGACTTAAGATCAAATAAGACAAATGGGATAGAACACATTTCTTCATAATTTCTAAAATCAATGGGGGAAGTGGCAACAAGACGATATTCACGTTGGTGTATCGAATGTATGAGTCTGGCAACACAGCATCTGCCTTTGCAAAAATATCGTCCACACAAATCCGAAGTGTGCAAGAGCTGACAAGTGCGAGAATTATCGCACAATCAACTTAACAGCTGATAGACCCAAGTTGCTAAAAAGAACAATATACAGAAGAATGAAAAAGAAAACTGAGGATGTGTTAGATGACGATCAGTTTCGTTTTAGGAGATGTAAGACTACAGACAAATAAGACACGTTCACAGGATTTGTCGACCTGGAAAAAGCGTTCGACGATGTAAAATGGTGCCAAGTTGATCAAAATTCTGAAAAAATTGGAGGGAAGCCGTAGGGAGAGACGGATAATATACAACATGTAGCAGAGCCAAGAGGGAATAATAAGAATGGACGACCGAGAACGAAGTGTTCGGATAAAAGGATTGCAAGGCATGAATGTTGTCTTTCCGCCCTACTGTTCAATCTAATCGAAGAAGCAATGATCGAAGTAAAAGTTCAGGAGAAGAATGAAATTCAAGGTGAATTGATATCAATGGTACGATTCCTTGATGACATTGCTATCCTGAGTGAAAGTGAAGAAGAATTACAGGATCTGCTGAAGTGAATGAACAGTCTAATGAGTACAGAATTTGGATTGAGAGTAAATCGAAGGAAGACAAAAGTAATGAGAAATAGTAGAAATGAGAACAGTTAGAGACTTGACGTCAGGATTGATGGTCACGAAGTAGACGAAGTTAAGGAATTTTGCAGCAAAATAACCAATGACGGACTGAGCAAGGAGGATATCAAAGGCAGACTAGCACTGGTAAAAAAAGGGCATTCCTGGTGTAGCGGGGCTTTGAATTTCGCCGCGCTACACTCGTTCCCTCAGATAAAAAATATCTCGTCGCAGCGGTATGAGCGCTCGACGGCAGAGAAACTACCAAAATTGTTAACTTTTTTTGTTTTTTTATTCCGTTTCAATTGTCTCTTGATAGCCGTAGCTTAAGGCAGGCGTGATCGGATGCTGACGTAAAAACTTAATGGCTAATCTTGATCTGATTGTAATGTGTAGACATTGTGGAAATTATTAAGAAATTCGGTGGATGGAAGTAGCAAAGTGAATTAAATTGCATACAGTATCAAGATGATTTTAATTGGTATAAATTAGTGATCCCTGGACTATTACAAGATTTCGGAGCAGATTTTTTCACGCTGAAATGAAGGAGATTTTTGAAGACGTGGACGCCGCCCTAAAGAAGATAAGTTAATCTGGTAAAGGATGATCTCTCGTCTACGCCACTTCCTTCTGTCCGTTACATTCTGTTATTCTCTGTTTCTTTTCAATAACTTTTGTAGTGAAAATTGGTTTAACTTTTGCTCAAAAACGCCACAAGGACCACCCCAACAATAGCTTTTTCGAATAACGAAGTCCGATAGCTTTTCCGTAATACAAAGTCCGATCTGCATTTCTTTCATTCTTTCCCTTTTTCACGGTCTCTCTTCTCCCATTTTTTTTTTATTAACCACTACAACTGGCTCCCGCGACAGGACGCAATTTTCGGATGTGTCGTTTTTGAGCAAATTTGAAACTTTAATTTGTATTTTTTCCCAACAGAGAATAACCAAAAATCCTGAAGTTTAAAGGGTAACGAAAACACCAACTTTATTGTACCTAAGCAAATGATTATACAACAATATTGTAAAGAATTTTTGTAACTAATTCAATCTGTTTTTCTTTGCATGGCATATGTTGATGCAAAACTGTTATTTTGAGACCTTTTGGTGATTATCCGATGGAGATGTATTAAGAAAATCCATATTTTGACGAATACGATTTACGCAGAAGTGATTGACCAGCCGTTGCAGGACAGAAAATTTAATGGTGAGTCACACAATTATGTTTCATTCAAACATTCAATAGCCAACTGCAGAATCCATTTTTCCTTTTCCACACATCCTGTAGTTTTCTTCTAGATTTTTACAAAATTATCTATCTCTATTGTAGTTTGTCTTAATTATAGTATTGTTGTAGCATATGAAGATCGTGAATTTGACCGCCAAACAGTCATTTGTTACGAAAAATTTTGTCCGCCCTGCTGCATCTTTCTCAACCATTGTTTGCAATAGAGCAATCATTTACATTGAGGAGAAAATATTTCAACCTAAATTTGAGTCAAATTTTTATCAATCAGACTTATATTATTCCCTTTTTGACTTACGATTATACATTCTATTACAATGGAACGCGGTAAGGTAGAGATAGTTTCGGCAGATGAGTTAAGTGAAGTAGATTCATCTTTCAACCAACAAGAAAGTCCGCGTTTCCCTCCATGGACGAGTTCACAGATCAATGCAATGATTTTGCCTCAAACTCGCAACATTTGCGATAATACACAGATGGGGACTTTAAATGACGAAATGTGGAATGGACGCGAGACTAGACCGTCAGCGACATTGTTAACATCAATGTCAGAACCGAATATGAGACAAATTCAGCAATGTGACACAAATCGGACACAGGAAACTGACAAACTGGACCGACTATTAGAGTTATTTGTAGACATGAAACGAGACGTTAGTCAGAAAATTGACATATTAAACCATACTATGACCGAAAATTTTGAACGGACGACAAAACAGATGACAGAATTAAATAACACCACTCTACAGCTCAGCCAGCGATTTGAGACATTGTCCGACCGAGTCACTAAACAGGAAGAAACTTTGGTTACATTCACACACGAAACAAAAAACAATATCACCCGATGTGAGAATCAGTTAACTCAAATAGTTAATGTGCAGCAGGAAGTGAACACTCGTGTGGAAGAGTTAGCTCAGGCCCACACTTCAGCTAGCTCCACCCAAGAAAAGCTGACTGAAGAAGTGGGAAATATTACCCAACAACTCACAATGGTAGTTCTTGAACAGACCCACCTCAAAGAAAAGATAGAAAAATTAGAAGACCGAGCGGACCTCGCGTCACTAAACAACGACACCAACATGGCTGAAAGAATTGTACATGAATGTAAATTGTGTGACGACTATCTGGACAAAAAACTTGAAACAATTACACAGGACATACTTTCAAAAGCAAAGACACATGTTAAAGATGAGACAAAACACACAGAAGACGAAGTGACAAAATTACGAGACAATGTTGTGCCGTGTTTGGCGATTGGTGCAAACGCATCGCTAGGAAACGACAAAACAGCTAAAACCATGGCTAATGACACAGACAGAACACCTATTGTGGAATCACCTATTTCCAATCAAAATTACGATGTGCCGCCTTCTTTTCCACCAAACGAGCAATATTACGATACGACACCTAGAGTAGCAAGTGACACAAACTACGTCAATACAGTTATGCCAACCGGCATGGCCGATGACACGTTTGTAAGACATGGGCATTTCCAGACATTTTCCAGTGAGGACAAGCACAAAGCCCACCCTATTGTGTTTATTAGATCATTTGACGGTGTTTTTCCACGTAGTTGGTCAGAAGTCGATAAAATCAGATACGTCACCAATCTCATGAGAGGACGAGCAGCTAAGTGGGGTGCCGCTATGAAACGGCGGTGCCTTACGTTTGAACAGTTCGAACAAGCCTTCTTGGACGAATTCTGGTCCGAGAATGAGCAACAGAGTCTAAGGAGAGAAGTGTGCAACCCCGAGACCTATGACCCTAAAAAAGAGACATTAAGACAATACTTTGAGAGGTACCTAGTACTGGTCCAAACCAGCCGACTTGCCAGCGATAATTGACACTTTAAAGAGCCACTTACCCTTTCCATACCGAGACAGATTAATAGGAGCACCGGAGAATGACGTTAAGACTTTCTTAAACTTCTTAGATCAAATGGACGTAGTTTACAGAGGCGATTCACGCCATTCAAATTTTATTCATATTAGTAACCAAAACCAGCACCCACCCCAAAGGAACCGTAGTGACGGTGGTTGGTGGAACCATCCGCCTGCGCGCGAAACAAATTCAAATGGTAACGTGTATGACAGTAGGAACAACCGCAGAAATTCGTGGAATAATAACAATAATTATCACCCATATCAAAATGGTAACTACAAGCAAAATGAAAATTACAGACAGTACAACAACAACAATAGGAGACGTGAGAATAACCGGTACAACCCGGGCTACTTTGACAGGAACATGACATATAACAGACATAATTACCACCAAAACAATAACAATCCCAACAATCACCGACAGAATATGTGGAACACACAAAATTCACGCATGACAAATCATAACCCTCCACGGAAACCGCCGCCGTTCCCCGGTACAGTTATGCACTCCCCGCCACGAAGTAGCAATAACAATTGCGGCGCGCCATCAGCTGACGCGTGGGCGCCAACCGGCCGGAATGTAAACATAGTGGAGCTGATCAATGAACCCGGCCAAACACAGCAGACGACGGAAAACAGTCGACGACCGAGCTAAGCGCTCGTGCTACGGTCGTGGGGTGTTGTAAGAGCGCAACGGCTGAGACGGTTTGTTTCCTCAGGTACGATGACAAAATGACAGCAGAACAGGAATTAACCAACGAAATAAACATTAAATCAGGCAGTTGTGTAGAAGAATTCATACAAGCTACGGCATGGGTTAAGTTTAACGATTATGATGTACAAATTTTATTCGATACTGGTGCTGCGGCAAGTGTGATGTCAACCGCATTCTATAATGAATTGAAAGAAATTATAAACATACCTACATTACCTGTACAGAATTGTCATGTGGTTAGTGCCACAGGTACTAAATCTAAGAACATACGCATGCAAGCCCTTGTTAACTTCACATTTTCCAATACATAGTTCAAGTGTAATTTTCTGATTGTAGACAAGCTTATCGTACACTGCATCCTAGGGATGGATTTTTTGAATGAACACAAAGCAATCATAGATTTAAGTAATGGCATATGTCAATTATCCGTAGGAGAACAACTAATTAATGTTGAACTTAACAAGACGATTGAACCACGACAAAAACATTACGAAGTAAGTCAATTTCAATTGGTATATCCTACCATAGTTAGTGTATGTAATTTAACACCTGAAGATTCAGACTATCAGGAAATTGAGCAGGATTTATTGTATCAGAAATGTGTCGAATCTGACTACTTAACGAAACCACAGCAAGAAGAATTGTACAAATTATTATGTGATTATGCACAAGTTTTCAGTGAGAGGCCTGGTGTAATCAGAGGTTATAGCTACAAAATGGATGTTAAGCCACATAAGACTTATTGTAGGACACATTATAATATTCCATGGGCGAAGAAACCTGCAGTTTTACGTGAAATCGAGCGTATGTTGATCTGGGGTGTTATAGAAAAATCACATTCCCCTTATTGCAGTCCTATCCTGGCGGTAGGCAAGCAAGATGGAAATGTCAGATTGGTGCTAGACGCACGTGAAATCAACAAAATTATTATACCCGTTAACACAAGACCCGTCAACTTGGATGAACAGTTGCTAAAATTTTATAATGTACAATACCTAACTAATATTGACCTCCGCTCATCGTACTGGCAGGTGTCCCTTCACAATGACAGTCGTAAATACACTGCTTTCCTTTGTGAAGGGCGCAGTTATCAGTTTTGTGTGTTGCCTTTTGGCTTGCGCGTAAGCGCGGGCGTGTTCATCGAGGCGCTTGACGCCGTTCTCGGCCCGTGTTTGTTGTCACGCGTCACGGCGTACGTCGATGACATCGTCGTGGCAACAAATACGTGGGAGGAACATATTGATCTGTTACAGCAAATTTTATTTAAATTTTCACAAGCTGGAGTCACAGTAAATCTTTCGAAGTCCAAAGTAGGAAGGCGTGAAATCAAGTTTTTGGGCCATATTGTCTCGCCGGAAGGCGTTCGTCCCGATTCTAAGAAGATTGATGCTATTCGTAATTTCCCTCCTCCACAAAACCGTAAACAGTTGAAAGCATTCTTAGGTTTATCTTCTTTCTTTAGGAAGTTTGTTTCAAAACAGCTTCTGAACAGCTCTCATTTGCTAACTTTACTGAAAAAGAACGCAATTTGGAGATGGACAGAGTTTTGCCAAGCTGATTTTCAGGCTATTAAAGATGCATTGGTGAACGCACCCCTCCTCTGCCACCCTGACATGACGTCAGATTTTTGCCTATCCACGGATTCGTCATCATACGGCCTTGGAGCTTTTCTATTTCAAATTCAATCCGAATCAAGACAATCTGTCATCAAACCGATAAGTTTTGCGAGCCGCACGCTCACTGAGTGCGAGAGGTCGTACTCGGTGACGGAACGGGAGGCTCCTGCCATTATTTGGGCATTCCGTAAGTTTCGCTACTTTCTTTGGGGTAAACATACTCGCATATACACAGACCACCAAGCCCTTTCTTTCTTGCTATCATGCAAATTGCTTCATTCACGGCTCACCCGGTGGTGCCTTTCACTGCAAGAATACAGCTTCGAAATTGTTTACATTAAAGGTGAATCAAACGTAGTAGCCGATGCCCTGTCCCGTTTGCCTCAAGGCATACAGGATTTTTCGGAACTTTCCGAGCAAATATCAGACTTTAACATCTTACTTATGTATGATGGTACATACGCTCCATACTACCACGATATGTGCAAGAACTTTGCTTCACTTCAGGACAGCGACCCCAGGTGGTCAAATATCAAAAAGAAATTACGTACAGATCCTTCTTCACATTTACAAAAATATTACACAATACACAAAAATGTACTTTTTCATAGGCGTACCCCAGACTCGCACCATTGGTGTGTCTGTCTACCCGACGCACATGTTGATGATTTTATTCTGTTCACACACAAAACTTGGGGACACTACGGAGTCACCAAATGCACTGATAAAATAGTACAGTACTGTTATTTTCCCAATCTGCGTCGGAGAGTGTTGCAAATTGTTCGTAAATGTATCATCTGCCAAAAAGCAAAATTTTCCAACCGATCATCTTTGAATGAATTACATCCTATTATACCAACCCGACCTTTGGAGTTAGTATCGTTGGATATCGCAGGACCTTATCCCAGGGCTCGTGGAGGTGTGAAATACATCGTTGCTGTACTTGATGTCTTCTCAAAATACTTAAAATTGTATGCTATCCGCACTGTCAACGCATCTGCTATTGCTAGACGTTTGACTAACAGTTACTTTATAAGGTTTGGCAAGCCCCACAGCATTATTACGGATAACGCACCCTATTTTACGGGAAGAAAATGGAAATCTTTTGTTGCTACACATAACATCAAACATATTCTTACATCAGCATTTCACCCAGAAGGGAACCCCGTAGAAAGGATTTTTAGAGAATTTGGTCAATTCATGAGAATACATTCACCTCGCAAACACACCAAGTGGATCGAATTTTTAGCACCCTTTGAGCAGATAGTAAACAACTTGCCTCATGCCTCAACAGGATACCCACCACAGGAATTATTATTAAACAAACCTGAACAGAACAAGTGGGCTATGCCCATTCCAAAGCTAACCCCATCCACAACACACATACCTTTGGAAGAGAAAGTAAGACAGGCATACACTACGAGAAGTATGACAAACGTGTTACAAATACACAAATCTATCAGGTTGATGACCTTATTCTGTTGCGTTCACATCCCAAGTCTACAAAATTAAAACAATTGAACAGAAAATGGCAGCTATTATATTCAGGTCCTTTCAGAATAGCAAGCATACCTCACCCAGGTTGTTACTCCCTAGAATACCCGTTATCTCACAAGCCGAGGGGGCTGCATCCCCACAGACATTTGAAACCCTTTGTGCACTAAAACAACATAATATAATGATAACTAAGTTGAACATGAGCAAGTTGCTGTGAAAACGAGATCATAAATATTTGTATTGAATACACGAACATTAAGTTATACAGCCTAAGAACACAAACATTCATTTATGGAAATTATATACTGCAGTTACACTTGCACACATAATTATGAAGAGAAGGTAAACCCAGGCGAGTACACTTACTAAATGAGAAAAGATATTCATATAGGAATGAGGTCTATGCAGGTTACATTGGTTGTTAATTGTAAATTATAAGGTGAATCAACAACTAGTTAGTTATTTCAAGGCACTATAATGAGAGGAAATAATAGCTATTGACATCAGTAATGACATAGGTATGTAGCAGAATGAATGAAGATGTAAGAATGAATGATCAGTATGAATGAGTTAATATTTAAGTTAATATAAGAAGGTAAGTTACTGTGAAGTGGTTGGAGACAAGAGATTATTTGAGGAAAATATTATTGGAGTTTTATGAGAATGGAAGTGCCAAATGGCCCCACGTATGTGATATATTAATGTTTGATGAGGAATATGTTTAATGTATAAGGATATATATATATATATATATATTATGATGAATATGTGAGTAAGGAATGAGTGAGAATGTTTTGGTAATATTGTGCTACATGGAGAAGTGAGTAAACAGTTTATATCTTTAAGATTACATAAGAATTTCAGTTTGAAAGAAAACATTTGTGATGAGTTAGAACACGTGAGTACAAGACGTTAAATGTGAATCTATTTTCAGTGCCCTTGAAAAGGAATGAATGCAAGAAAAGCAGAGTGAACATAACGATGATTACAGCTGTGGAAAGAAGTGTAATAAGAATGTAACTTGGAAACACATTAGCTTTAATTTATTTCAGAAGTGTAACTTAGTAACCTTTCGTTAAGTTTTGTTACGCCATTGTGTGGAAGAAAACATTTATAGTTCGTGTTCAGACAGGAGAATGATATTTTAAGGAACTTAAGTTGAAATATAGTTTTTACACAGCCCTCATGTGAATACATTTGTATAAAATTTTTTTTTTTACGAAAGTGAAATTTAGTGCCATGTTAGCCTTTATTCTAATTACATATGACAGAAAACCCTGAGGAAGCAAAAGATAGGAGAGTTATTAAGGCCGTTTTGCGACTCGTACAACACCTCCACTTAAGCGAACAGATGACAAAATTACATCTACGTTGAAGACATTTGACTTTTTAGGCTATGCAAGGTAAGTGCAAAGGAGCAGTGACCGTCCGTGCAGCCGACGTCGAGCAACGGACAGTGAGAAAGAGACATTTTGCTGTCAATTATAATAATATGTTCTTTGTTTATAATTTATAGATAGAAATGATATATATATATATATATATATATATATATATATATATATATATATATATACTACATACATGATATTTAACCTTCACTAAAGTCGAAGAAAGTTCATGGTTGAACTCTTGAGAGGAAATTTGATATGTTACCATATAATACACATTATGAGAGAGACAATCTCTGAGATACATTTTCCATTTGTATAGACGGTATCCACAAGAAGTGGAGATATTGAGGAAGCACTGAAGGGACATGCGATTCACTCATGCAAGGATTTGTTAAGGTATAATACACTAAGTCATATGAACAGTCAGAACACAAACAGAGAATCTGTCACGATGTTACACTACACAGACTTGACGTAAGGACACTTACATTTACCCATGATTTGGTAAATTGTAAGCACCTCCTTTCACACACCCCTTGAAGGTGATGCAAACGTTACAATGTATTATATTCTCTTTTTTATGTATTAGCTGTAGGATTTGGTAGTTTATAGGTAGTGAATAGTTTCTTCCAGTCTATCTTTCTTTCTTTCTCCATTATCCTACCACATACTGCAGCTGGGTATTGTTTGTTTATGGAATGTAAGAATATAATGTGTGACAGTAAACTTTCAGGTATGAATAAAAAGACATGAATATTAATGGCATTACAAGCCTGGTCAACCACTAGCCAGCCAAGATATGGAATCAAAGAAAAGAAATAAATAATAAATAAAGGAAAGCCCGTGCTTTTAAACATTAAGTCTTATATCCCTTGGCACGTCAAAACCTTAATAAAGAAAATCAAAATGACCATAAACCCCAATAAAAGAAAGCCAATGGGACTTAGTATAATTTTTTTTAGCGTAAATATTTCACGTGTATATTCTTGTAAATTTATATGTATTTGTATATGTGTTAAGACTTTGCATATTGTCAACATTTTGAAACATGACCACGAAATGTAAGCTTTCATAATTAACGATGTAAACATGCTTGGACAAAGTGAACTGTTAAAATGTAAATGTGGCAAAAAGTGTTGCAAACTGCGTTAAACAGTGAACGTTATAAACGACGAAATTTGTGTTGTTTGTGAAACTTATGGCGCATAAACCAAATAACCGTTTCTAAATCGATATAAACTGCAATTTACTTCGACGATAATGAGGATTTTCACACTGCAAATGAACGTTTGTTGGCAAGTGTAAACAATGTGGTGAAACACCTACCTTTGCGAACATCGACGCCGTTGTTCCTGGCCGGCCTTCAGATGCTTGGAGACAATAAACTCAGCACCTGTCGTAGGCGATGTGGAGGCTAAAAACTACATCGACCATATATGCCCCGGGAACAATAGTCATGAAAACGCACAAGGACCTGGAGTGTTGTGTCGTAACAGAAGACATGGACGTTGCTTCAGATCACGCACACGCTCAATCTTATGGTGTCACCGAACTTAACACGCCATTTATGCTGGAATAACAACTTGTAATGAACACTATGTGAGAGTGAATACTGTTGAAGACTGTCATAACACAGCGATTTTGAAACTGCCGCACGCGGAATTCAGTGATGCTACTGCGCATGCGCAAAGATTACGTGCTGCCAGATGTGCATTGGGAAACCAACGCTGGGAGCACACAACATTAACTGCTCTGGTGAACAGCTTGTTCAAACAAACTGTATGTATATATATATATATATATATATATATATATATATATATTAATTGTGTAAAAAAGGATCCAAACTGTAATAATTGTATTTAGTATATAGGTTTAGAAAGTAAGTGTTGGTTAAGATTATCCCCTATGGATGCACGTGGCCTTTCCAATGAAAATTACATGTATTGACTTTTAGGTTTGCTAGCCTGCCACGCCTAATGTTTTAGCGTGACAGTCGAGGGGGCGATGTAGCGGGGCTTTGAATTTCGCCGCGCTACACTCGTTCCCTCAGATAAAAAATATCTCGTCGCAGCGGTGTGAGCGCTCGACGGCAGAGAAACTACCAAAATTGTTAACTTTTTTTGTTTTTTTATTCCGTTTCAATTGTCTCTTGATAGCCGTAGCTTAAGGCAGGCGTGATCGGATGCTGACGTAAAAACTTAATGGCTAATCTTGATCTGATTGTAATGTGTAGACATTGTGGAAATTATTAAGAAATTCGGTGGATGGAAGTAGCAAAGTGAATTAAATTGCATACAGTATCAAGATGATTTTAATTGGTATAAATTAGTGATCCCTGGACTATTACAAGATTTCGGAGCAGATTTTTTCACGCTGAAATGAAGGAGATTTTTGAAGACGTGGACGCCGCCCTAAAGAAGATAAGTTAATCTGGTAAAGGATGATCTCTCGTCTACGCCACTTCCTTCTGTCCGTTACATTCTGTTATTCTCTGTTTCTTTTCAATAACTTTTGTAGTGAAAATTGGTTTAACTTTTGCTCAAAAACGCCACAAGGACCACCCCAACAATAGCTTTTTCGAATAACGAAGTCCGATAGCTTTTCCGTAATACAAAGTCCGATCTGCATTTCTTTCATTCTTTCCCTTTTTCACGGTCTCTCTTCTCCCATTTTTTTTTATTAACCACTACACTGGCCAAGAGAAGTCTACTAGTATCAAACAAAGCCCTTAATTTGAGGAAGAAATTTCTGAGTATGTACGTCGAGCACAGCATTGTATGGTAGGGAAACATGAACTGCGGAAAACCGGAACAGAAGAGAATCGAAGCATTTGGAATGTGGTGCTATAGACGAAGGTTGAAAATAAGGACTGATAAGGTAAAGAATGAGGAGATTCTGCGCAGAATCGGAGAGAAAAGGAGTATGTAGAAAACACTGACAAGAAGAAGGGACAGGATGATTGGACATCTGTTAAGACATCAGGGAATCACTTCCATGGTAATAGAGGGAGCTATAGAGGGCAAAAACTGTAAAGGGAGACAGATATTGTAATACATCCAGAAAATAATTGAGGACGTAGGTTTCAAGTGCCACTCTGAGTTGAAGAGGTTGGCACAGGAGAGGAATTCATGGTGGATGGCATCAGACCAATCAAAAGGCTAATGTCAAAAGAAAAAAAACAAAAAAAGGGGGGGGGGGGGACATCATCGGGCAACAACTCCACAATCACCTATAAAGAACATTAGCCGTCCCTATATCGTGTGATCAAGTGCAACAGGCAT
The DNA here is from genome assembly GCF_021461395.2 of Schistocerca americana. Lineage (NCBI taxonomy): Eukaryota > Metazoa > Arthropoda > Insecta > Orthoptera > Acrididae > Schistocerca > Schistocerca americana. The sequence goes on from NC_060124.1 coordinate 33,130,950, forward strand.
GGAACTACATCCCATAAACTGACTTTCGGCACCTGTACAACACAATGCATATTTCATTACATGCTTGCTTTTAGCTTTCTGACGGTTACAACGATTGTTAATGTACCAGCATTTCCGACTGTCAATAGCTAATCTCGCGCTTTCAAGAGCCTGTAACCTTTTAATGTTAATCACTTAAATACACTCCTGGAAATGGAAAAAAGAACACATTGACACCGGTGTGTCAGACCCACCATACTTGCTCCGGACACTGCGAGAGGGCTGTACAAGCAATGATCACACGCACGGCACAGCGGACACACCAGGAACCGCGCTGTTGGCCGTCGAATGGCGCTAGCTGCGCAGCATTTGTGCACCGCCGCCGTCAGTGTCAGCCAGTTTGCCGTGGCATACGGAGCTCCATCGCAGTCTTTAACATTGGTAGCATGCCGCGACAGCGTGGACGTGAACCGTATGTGCAGTTGACGGACTTTGAGCGAGGGCGTATAGTGGGCATGCGGGAGGCCGGGTGGACGTACCGCCGAATTGCTCAACACGTGGGGCGTGAGGTCTCCACAGTACATCGATGTTGTCGCCAGTGGTCGGCGGAAGGTGCACGTGCCCGTCGACCTGGGACCGGACCGCAGCGACGCACGGATGCACGCCAAGACCGTAGGATCCTACGCAGTGCCGTAGGGGACCGCACCGCCACTTCCCAGCAAATTAGGGACACTGTTGCTCCTGGGGTATCGGCGAGGACCATTCGCAACCGTCTCCATGAAGCTGGGCTACGGTCCCGCACACCGTTAGGCCGTCTTCCGCTCACGCCCCAACATCGTGCAGCCCGCCTCCAGTGGTGTCGCGACAGGCGTGAATTGGGGGGACGAATGGAGACGTGTCGTCTTCAGCGATGAGAGTCGCTTCTGCCTTGGTGCCAATGATGGTCGTATGCGTGTTTGGCGCCGTGCAGGTGAGCGCCACAATCAGGACTGCATACGACCGAGGCACACAGGGCCAACACCCGGCATCATGGTGTGGGGAGCGATCTCCTACACTGGCCGTACACCACTGGTGATCGTCGAGGGGACACTGAATAGTGCACGGTATATCCAAACCGTCATCGAACCCATCGTTCTACCATTCCTAGACCGGCAAGGGAACGTGCTGTTCCAACAGGACTATGCACGTCTGCATGTATCCCGTGCCACCCAACGTGCTCTAGAAGGTGTAAGTCAACTACCCTGGCCAGCAAGATCCCCGGATCTGTCCCCCATTGAGCATGTTTGGGACTGGATGAAGCGTCGTCTCACGCGGTCTGCACGTCCAGCACGAACGCTAGTCCAACTGAGGCGCCAGGTGAAAATGGCATGGCAAGCCGTTCCACAGGACTACATCCAGCATCTCTACGATCGTCTCCATGGGAGAATAGCAGCCTGCATTGCTGCGAAAGGTGGATATACACTGTACTAGTGCCGACATTGTGCATGCTCTGTTGCCTGTGTCAATGTGCCTGTGGTTCTGTCAGTGTGATCATGTGATGTATCTGACCCCAGGAATGTGTCAATAAAGTTTCCCCTTCGTGGGACAATGAATTCACGGTGTTCTTATTTCAATTTCCAGAAGTGTATATTACCTAGACAAATATATTCCAGAAATTTCATGACTCTGCATTAATTATTTTTTGGTGTTATGAATTTTTTCCGTCAGTGTATATACTTATTCTGGTAATGATATTCTACATACTTATTTCCTCGATTACTTTTTCCTCTACCTATCAATTGCAACTACGAGGGCTAATCATAGAGTTTTAGTTATCACATCGAAAAAATAAAGTTACTTAATTTTTTGGTTTGTTTGAAAGTACGTGTTGTCAGTCTTGGCACATACTGAACAGGCTGCTCCACATCTTTTTGGCTCTCCTGTGAGCTTGCTTCGGCACCGTGGCGCAGAGATTTCGATTTGTACCTAGACTGCAGGCATGTACATGGAACTGTGGGTTTCAACCGCTACCTAGCCTTCTTGAGAAAGTGGTAGGAAGACAGAGAATGTGAAGTATACAGTCCTAATAACCTACTACTTCCTAGGAGGTAGTCACCTTAGTACCGTTAATTGAAATTATCCGAGCAGTGCTTTTTAATTCCTGTTGCAATTTTCTATTACTCCAGACTTGTGTTAAAGCTGCAGACGTGACTCAACGCAATTTTGAAAAGTTGAGTGCATAACGGGATCGGTCAGTTGGTTAACCGAGTGTCGGACTGCTTTTCTGAGAGACAGCACGTTCATTGGCGGGCGATAAATGATCTGATAATTTACTAATCACTATTTCACTCAAGTCGATGATGGAGGGCTCCAAGTCAGCACTTTTACATATCTTTCACAAACAGTTGCAAACAAAGTTGTTAATTATAGCAAATTAATAGAAAAGGACATGCTTGGATTGTTAAATAAATAAATTTGAAAGGTGAACTTCTCAGCTAAGATCGCTTATAAACAAACTTTATTGTTGATGTTACCGGTTTATGTAAGTATGGTTACTATTTTCAGCTCTCGATAAAAGGCTATTACTTGTCTCCTACACCATCTGTGTAAGTACTTTTTCTGAAACATTTCCAGGCGTGTGAGGGTCGAGATGAACGGCACGTCGGCAGGTCAAAGTTAAAACCAGAATATACAGAGTGATTCGACAAATCCTTGTGTCCCACACCGCTAACATTTGGCGGATTACTCTCCATAATGTGGTTTTAACTGTGACTTTACCGACGCACCGTTCATCTAGACACTCAAATAAGTGGCAATGTTTTAGAAAAAGTACTTGTGCTGATATTTTAGGAGACATGAAATAACGTTTTATCGAGATCTGAAGATGGTAACCATGCTTACCGAAAACGGTAATCACCAATAAATGTTGTTTGCAAGCGATCTTGGCTAAGAATTTCACCTTCTCTCAAGTAATTATAACAGATCACTCCTTACAGCTCAAGATGAGTACACTAACGGAAATCTGGAAGGTATTCATTTAAATATACGCAATTATATTCATGATTCTTAAGAACTAACAAGATGTAAACTTACGTAGAAAAATCTGAAGAGTAAAAAGCTATGCAAAATAGCGAGGCATCTCCTTGCTGGCCGCAGAAAAAATGTGAAGGCTGCGCCTTCGTTTATTACCACAGGAAGTCTTACAAGTACTTATTAACATTTGTGGACTATTTGGTCCACACATTTCATATTTCGTTACACAAAGAAAGAAAAGTTTCTTGCGGCTCCTACAAAACAAGCAAAAAATTAATTACGTAGTTCTATTTTGTCAATGTGCTAACTACGTCTCGTACATATTCACCTCATCTGCACTATCACTGGGTAACAGAAAGTTTAAGTGATTTTAGTTTCCCTTTCTTCCCTAGTTTTCTCGCTTTTAGTGTTTCGCTTCGATGTTAGGTAGTACCGCACATTTGTATTTCCATGAAAATTTTCTCAATTCCATGATGTTATTTGGTACTACTGCAGCTCATGTTATTATTTGGCACTACTGAAGTTTTTTGTTTACAGAAGCTTTCTTTACCTTTCGAGTCTTTATGTGACGTCTCTCTTGTTTCGGCCATCTTATATAACCTTGTTTCCAAGAATACTTTTTCCCTTATTGTACTGTGTCCTCCCATACACGTGGAAGGTGAGTGAAGGTAGCGATAGGATCAGTGGAAATCTGTGAGTCAGTCAATGCTTCACTTTTAAAGATAAGCAAATACGAGAGAAACGTTCAAAAATTAAAACTACTATGTATAGAAGTTTTTTGAATTCTTGCAGGAGACTAAAATAAAAAAAAAACAAAAAACTGTTCGATGAAAGTGCTATATCTTAGTCGACAGGCTCATTGCAGTTACTTCTAGCGAGAAAGCCGAATTATTAGGTAATCCTCAATCGTTACTGCGTAATTTGATATCCTTCATCTACATTTGCATGACTACTCTGCAACTCACAATTAAGGCAAAGGGTTCATCGGACTACTTTCGCCGGTCGGTGTGGCCGAGCGGTTCTAGGCGCTTCAGTCTGGAACCGCGCGTCCGCTACGGTCGCAGGTTCGAATCCTGGATGTGTGTGATGTCCTTAGGTTAGTTAGGTTTAAGTAGCTCTAAGTTCTAGGGGACTGATGACCTCCGATGTTAAGTCCCATAGTGCTCAGAGCCATTTGAACTACTTTCTTACTGTTTCTCTACCGTTTCAATCTCGAACTGCGGGAGAGCTCCGATTTCTCTTATTTTATTACTATGATCTTTTTCCTTATTTAGATACCCATCAACAGAATATTTTCACATTAAGGGATGGTAACCATGCTTACCGAAAACGGTAATCGCCAATAAATGTTGTTTGCAAGCGATCTTGGCTAAGAATTTTACCTTCTCTCAAGTAATTATTACAGATCACGTCTTACAGCTCAAGATTTGTGATTGAAATTTCGTAATAAGATCTGGCTCCAACGAAAAAGCCCTTTGTTAATTATTGTCACACCAATTTACGTATCACATCTGTGACACCCTCACCCATGTTCCGCGATAATACAAAACAAGATGCCTTTCTCAGGACTTTTTGGATGTCTGTCGTCAATCCCGTTTGGCAAATATCCCATACTGCACAGAAGTACTCTAGCCGAGGACAAAAAAATGGTTCAAATGGCTCTGAGCACTATGCGACTTAACTTCTGAGGTCATCAGTCGCCTAGAACTTAGAACTAATTAAACCTAACTAACCTAAGGACATCACACACATCCATGCCCGAGGCAGGATTCGAACCTGCGACCGTAGCGGTCACGCGGTTCCAGCCGAGGACGGACAAGCGTAGTGTAGGCAGTCTCTTCACTGTATTTGTTGCATCTGGTAAGTGTTCTCCCAATAAAAGCAGTCTTTGATTCGCCTTACCCAAAATTCTGTATATGTGATCGTTCCAATTTAAGTTGTTCTCAGTTGTAATCCCTAGGTACTTTGCTGATGAGGTGATTGCACAATTACGTGCGAATTCTCGTGAGCCCACACATGTTGATTGCGAAAATTTACAATTTGATCACGTTGGAATGAAGCCGCATCCGTAAAGAGAACATTTGCACTGAAATGAGGATTGACACATTGCTGGATGAACCATTCGCAGAAGTGGACCCGTGGAGGCCAATCAGCTGCTGATAGTGCCTGCACACGCTGTACATGGTACGGAAACAACTGGTTCTCCCGTAGCACTCTCCATACAGTGACGTGGTCAACGTTACCTTGTACGGCAGCAACTTCTCTGACGCTAACATTAGGGTTATTGTCAACTGCACGAAGAATTGCCTCGTTCATTGCAGGTATCCTCGTCGTTCTAGGTCTTCCCCAGTCGCGAGTCATAGGCTGGAATGTTCCGTGCTCCCTAAGAAGCCGATCAATTGCTTCGAACGTCTTCTTGTCGGGACACCTTCGTTCTGGCAATCTGTCTCGATACAAACGTACTTAGTCACGGCTATTGCCCCGTGCTAATCCATACATCAAATGGGCATCTGCCAACTCCGCATTTGTAAACATTGCACTGACTGCAAAACCACGTTCGTGATGAACACTAACCTATTGATGCTACGTACTGATGTGCTTGATGCTAGTACTGTAGAGCAATGAGTCGCATGTCAACACAATCACCGAAGTCAACATTACCTACCTTCAGTTGGGCCAACTGACGGTGAATCGAGGAAGTACGTTACATACTGACGAAACTAAAATGAGCTCTAACAAGGAAATTAAGCGTTTTTTTTAAAAATAGGAACCACTATTTTCTATTACATATTCGTGTAGTACGTAAAGAAATATGAATGTTTTAATTGGACCACTTTCTTCGCTTTGTGTTAGATGGCGCTGTAATAGTCACAAACATATGGCTCACAATTTTAGACGAACACTTGATAACTGGTAGGTTTTTTAAATTAAAATACAGAACGTAGCTACGTTTGAACATTTTATTTCGGTTGTTCCAATGTGATACATATACCTTTGTGAACTTATCATTTCTGAGAACGCATGCTGTTACAGCGTGATTACCTGTAAATACCACATTAATGCAATACATACTCAAAATGATGTCCGTCAACCTCAATGCATTTGGCAATACGTGTAACGACATTCCTCTCAACAGCGAGTAGTTCGCCTTCCGTAATGTTCGCACATGCTTTGACAATGCGCTGACTCTTGTTGTCAGGCGTTGTTGGTGGATCACGATGGCAAATATCCTTCAACTTTCCCCACAGAAAAAAAAAATCCGGGGACGTCAGATCCGGTGAACGTGCGGGCCATGGTATGGTGCTTCGACGACCAATCCACCTGTCATGAAATATGCTATTCAATAACGCTTCAACCGCACGCGAGCTATGTGCCGGACATCCATCAGGTTGGAAGTACATCGCCATTCTGTAATGCAGTGAAACGTCTTGTAGTAACATCGGTAGAACATTGCGTAGGAAATCAGCATACATTGCACCATTTAGATCGCCAATTATCCTTCCTCCCACAATGCCGCACCATACATTAACCCGCCAAGGTCGCTGATGTTCAACTTGTCGCCGCCATCGTAGATTTTCCGTTGCCCAGTAGTGCATATTATGCCGGTTTACGTTACCGCTGTTGTGAATGACGCTTCGTCGCTAAATAGAACGCGTTCAAAAAAATCTGTCACCGTCCCGTAGTTTCTCTTGTGTCCAGTGGCAGAACTGCACACGACGTCGCCATGCAATTCCTGGTGCATAGAACTATGGTAAGAATGTTGTAGCATTCTCAACACCGACGTTTTTGAGATTCCCGGATCTCGCGCAGTTTGTCTGCTACTGATGTGCGGATTAGCCGCGACAGCAGCTAAAACACCTACTTGAGCATCATCATTTGTTGCAGGTCGTGGTTGACGTTTCACATGTGGCTGAACACATCCTGTTTCCTTAAATAACGTAACTAGCCGGCGAACGGTCCGGACACTTGGATGATGTCGTCCAGGATACCGAGCAGCATGCATAGCACACGCCCGTTGGGCATTTTGATCACAATAGCCGTACATCAACACGATATCGACCTTTTCCGCAATTGGTAAACGGTCCATTTTAACACGGGTAACGTATCACGAAGCAAATACCTTCCACACTGGCGGAATGTTATGTGATACCACGTACTTACACGTTTGTGACTATTACAGCGCCATCTATCACAGAGCGAAAAAAGTGGTCCAACTAAAACATTCATATTTCTTTACGTACTACTCGAATATGCAATAAAAAATGTGGGTTCCTATTTAAAAAAACGCAGTTGACATCCGTTTGACCTATGGCAGCGCCATCTAGCGGGCCAACCATAGCGCCATCTGGTTTCCCCCTTCAAGCTAGACGAGTTTCGTTCTTTGTAGTTTTTTCGTTTGATGTTTATTTCGTGAGGTATTTGGCCCGATCGCTATCAATGGATCGTTCTGTATATACGGGGTGTCCTATTTATCTTGACCACCCCAAATAACTGTTTGTCCAGGTGCAAATTACAAAATGTTTCAAGCAAGCGTTCATTAGCCGTCAGGGGGAGATCAATCAGCATGATTGCCTTCGTTGTAGCTTTGTTTTTTTACGAAGATATGAACAGCGATATGATTTTTTTAAATGGTACCCTGTATTTTTTACTTCGTAATTCATTTCCTCTCCTAAAGCCTGATTCAAAAATGTATCACAGCGTACCATTAACTGAAACACAACATTATTAATTACTTAACACAACACTGACTTTGAGCCCGGGATCAAAAACTCGTCCACTTGCCGGAGTTGTCAGAAAACAAATGAAAGAGAAGTAAAAACATAACACAAAATTGACTTTGACTCTCCTGTACCATTGCCCAGGAGTAGAACATTCAAAGTTGCTCAAAGTGGTGACCCTGGACACCGATACACTGGTGCACTCGTTGAATGTAAGAAATATTTACTGCTTCCAGTGATGCCTGCTGAAGAGAATTACAAGCAAGCACGATACGTTCCTGTATGTCCTCTGGAGTTGTAGGTATATCGCGATAGACAATGTCTTTAATCACCAAAGAAAAATGTCAAGACGATTTCAGACCTAGCAGGCCAAGTAACTGTTCCTCCTCGACCAGTCCATCTGGCAGGATACCTTCGGTTCAGAACACGACGTGCGCGCAAGGCAATGTGTGCTGAACATCCATGGTGTTGATACCACATAAGCATTCTGGTTCTTAGCGGCACTTCATCCAGAAGAAGAGGAAGAATTCGTCTGAGGAAGTTGGCATACGCTGTGCCGTTTAGACTACCATTGATGAAATAAGGACCAATAATTGTAGTACCAAGCATCCCACACCAGACGTTAACTCTCCATTGCCGCTGTCTACCTGTCTAAGCCGTCGTGGGTTTTCGCTGGACCAATAACGCATGCTCCTTGTATTTACCTGTCCTTTGTTTGAGAAGGAACATTCATCGGTAAATAGAACATTGGAGAAGAAGTTCGGGTTGCCGAGGATTTGCTGCTGTGCCCACTGACAGAACTGTACACGATTCTGGAAATCATTCCTATGCAATTCTTGATGTAGGTGTACATACGAGGTGCGTTCAAGTTCTAAGGCCTCCGGTTTTTTTTCTCCAGACTGGAAAGAGATAGAAACATGCGTATTGTTTTAAAATGAGGCCGCGTTCATTGTCAATACGTCCCAGAGATGGCAGCACCGTACGACAGATGGAATTTTACCGCCAGCAGCGAGAATAAGAACTGTTTTAAATACTTAAAATGGCGACGTTTTCCTTACTTGAACAGCGTGCAATCATTCGTTTTCTGAATTTGCGTGGTGTGAAACCAATTGAAATTCATCGACAGTTGAAGGAGACATGTGGTGATGGAGTTATGGATGTGTCGAAAGTGCGTTCGTGGGTGCGACAGTTTAATGAAGGCAGAACATCGTGTGACAACAAACCGAAACAACCTCGGGCTCGCACAAGCCGGTCTGACGACATGATCGAGAAAGTGGAGAGAATTGTTTTGGGTGATCGCCGAATGACTGTTGAACAGATCGCCTCCAGAGTTGGCATTTCTGTGGGTTCTGTGCACACAATCCTGCATGACGATCTGAAAATGCGAAAAGTGTCATCCAGATGGGTGCCACGAATGCTGACGGACGACCACACGGCTGCCCGTGTGGCATGTTGCCAAGCAATGTTGACGCGCAACGACAGCAGGAATGGGACTTTCTTTTCGTCGATTGTGACAATGGATGAGACATGGATGCCATTTTTCAGTTCAGAAACAAAGTGCCAGTCAGCTCAATGGAAGCACACAGATTCACCGCCACCAAAAAAATTTCGTGTAACCGCCAGTGCTGAAAAAATGATGGTGTCCACGTTTTGGGACAGCGAGGGCGTAATCCTTACTCATTGCGTTCCAAAGGGCACTACGGTAACAGGTGCATCCTACGAAAATGTTTTGAAGAACAAATTCCTTCTTGCACTGCAACAAAAACGTCCGGGAAGGGCTGCGCGTATGCTGTTTCACCAAGACAACGCACCCGCACATCGAGCTAACGTTACGCAACAGTTTCTTCGTAATAACTACTTTGAAGTTATTCCTCATGCTCCCTACTCACCTGACCTGGCTCCTAGTGACTTTTGGCTTTTTCCAACAATGAAAGACACTCCGTGGCCGCAAATTCACCAGCCGTGCTGCTATTGCCTCAGCGATTTTCCAGTGGTCAAAACAGACTCCTAAAGAAGCCTTCGCCGCTGCCATGGAATCATGGCGTCAGCGTTGTGAAAAATGTGTACGTCTGCAGGGCGATTACGTCGAGAAGTAACGCCAGTTTCATCGATTTCGGGTAAGTAGTTAGTTAGAAAAAAAATCGGAGGCCTTAGAACTTGCATGCACCTCTTAGTGAGCATTGAACCGGTGACGTGTGAGAATACGATGTACACTGGTTTTAGGAATGCCAATCTCGTGTTCGAGCTGTCGTGTGCTCACGCGTGGAAACAGAACTTCGGCGGCTTCGTCTGTGCGAGTGCCACGACGGTTGCATTGTTGTGGGTTGAAACTTTCCGTTTCCTGAAGCGTCGCAACAAGACGAGAAAACATTCGTCGGGAAGGTGGGTCCTTGTCAGGATATCGCTCTCTGTACAGTTCCGCTGCCTGCGTAGCATTTCGCCTACCTTCAACAACAACAACAAAACAACAATGAAAGAAACGATATGTCGATGCAGTTTGTAGGAAGGACAGCCTTTACTGTACGCCTACTCTACACAACAGTATTTAAAAGGACTAAACTACTGTACTAGATGTACCCGTACATAAGAAAACAGTATTGCAATTACTGTTCTGCTAACCTACAGTCCCCATTGATGAGTAGCATTTCTACCTTCTCTTCGTTGGTGTACATTCTACTCACACAACTCTTCAACTGACCATGCTTGACGGAATGACGGGTGTGCATCCTACTTATGTTTACGTTTGTCCTCTGTCAACGTCAGTCAGCAAGTGGATGTGTTCCATTACCCTGGGTACCTGCACTAAGTGCTGGGAGCGTCAACGTCAATGTTGTGTTATGCAATTAATAACGTTGTGTTTCAAGGAATGGTACACTGTGATACATTTTTGAATAGGTCTTTAGGAGAGGAAATTAATTACCGAATAAAAAATACAGTGTTCCATATAAAAAAGTCATACCGCTGTTCATATCTTTGTAAAAATCAAAGCTACAACGAAGGCTATCATGCTGACAGCTAAAGAATATTTGCTTGAAACATTTTGTAATTTGCATCTGGACAAACAGTTGTTTAGGGTGGTCAAGGTGTAACACCATAGCTCTAATGCTGTACTGATTTATTTTGCTTTTGTTTTATTTAATATTATATCGTTGAGCTTCTGTAAATGTGTTTGTTTGAATCGATAACACAAAATTGTATACTCCTTTCTTTGTACAAACTTTGATGTCATGGTTTGGTTCAATGCAAAGTAGTGTATCTGTCATTTAAATGCTTTGTCCCATTTGGAGGGAACAAAACTTACTGTATATGAATGTAATTTTGTGTGAATAATTTTTGGTAGAAATGTCAATATGTGAAAATGTTCTGTTTTATTTAATGTGTTTGTTTGCTGTTATGTAAACTGCTGATCCTCACTTAGGGTTCTTAGTGAGTTTGTATGTAAAAGGTGTAGTGGTTCCCCTCGGGAACGGAACTGTGTAGCGCGCGCAAATTGTGGTTGGCCTATGTAGAAAAGGTGGAACTGATAGTCAGTCGGGGACGAGCCACCGGTCGGGGACGAGCTACGAGTCCGTGCACTGCCATGTAAAAGATGCGTATTGTGCTGGTTCCGAGAGAGGCTTTTCCTGCTTCTTTCCAAGGCCTCGGATGGATGGATAAATAGCTGGAACTATTCTGGATTTGGTATCCATCATCGTCACCAAGAAGGGTCAGAGTCCAGCAATTCTGCCTGCAATTCCACCTACCGACATGCAGTTGCCACCACATTGCGCAATCATTGCAACGTAATACTATAATGATGTACAGTGAAGGATCAGCTTAATGGATGTGCTAATGTGCTGAAATATAAGGTAATTTATATCTGAATTTATGTACCTACCTTGACTTTTCTCCTCATCATAACACCTCTCAGGGTCCTCTACGTTTGAACTGAAGTGATTACCGAGTGTCCTTACTGAAAGTACATTAAAACCCAGTTTTCTAATTAATGCCCCCTCGAACATAGTAAAGAGAATGTTAAAGTTAATGTGGCAAGAGAGTGAGTTAAAGTTAATGATGCTTGCTGAAATAATTTTCCTAGTAAAACTGCTTATTAATGTGTTGTTGCCAACTTCAAATTAAAATTTCTCAAGACTGAGGCTTATAGAGTTTAGCTTAGTAAATGATCACATTACTGCCTGTTGTTAATCGCAGAAAGTGAGTCAGTATCTTACATAAATGTTAATTTTATGTCTCACGGTAGTAAAAGTGGAAAACTGCATAGTAGGAAATTATATGTTCATGATTACTAAGTGTTTCTCTCTCGTGTATTATAAGAGCGTATTAACAGTATAACAGGATCCACAGTTTGTCTAGTGTGCTAATGCTAGGTAACAAACAACGGAAAGATCTCTATTTATGAAAACCATAATCTATTTATTAGAAAGACAGTGATAAGTTACCTGTCAGTGAATTTCAACTAACTTTCATTTTAAATAGTAGAGTATTTAACTGGGAGAGACTTAACCCAAACCTATGTCCAATTTATGATCCTAGAGGGAATGTTAATGGTAGTGTTATAAAGACCACTCAGTTTGTGCAAGCCCTGAAAGTGATAGTGTTTTTCTGTACCTGTTATAATTTTGCAAATAGTTTGTGCTGCCCCAACTGTTAGTTTCAATCTTACCGTAAACATATGAGTGTGTCAGAGTCCATTGCACTCGCGTGTGGCCAAGTATAGGTTGTGTTTATCCATTAAAGTTACTAATAACTATTTTCTTGAACGAGAATGTTAATCATTCTCTTGCCTAGTTAGGCTGGCAACCGTTTTCGTTATCCGTTAAACAGTGCAGATAGGCAATATTTTGTTTGTCACTGTTTAATTATTTACGTAATTCTGACTTTCATTTCCGATAAGCCACCTCCGTTAGGAATAACACGGTCAACATAACAAAATTCCTCTCAGACGGTAACACTGCTCTGTTGCTTTATACCATAATTGCTATAACAAAATAGTTTTAATTCACATCCTGTTTCCAGCCTTAAGGTTATGGTACAGTAGTAGCAGACAGTAGTGTTATACTTGGCTTTTCCGTGACAGTACTAATTGTTCTGTTGGGGCATCGTATGTACTAAGCCAAACTTGGTATTTGATTGAATAAGCTACGTAAATGCTGTTGCAGAGTTATAAAGGCAAATGGGATGCCCTGTAATTCGCAAAGTATTTCTTTGGTCGCGGCTTGAGTGTAGTGGCATGGCTGACTTTCCTTGCAGTGTTCGACGATGTGCCCAGTGCAGGCAATATGCCAGCTTTGCATGACGACCCAGCGACTAAGCGTTGGCGATATATTGTAGCAATGGAAGACGTAGCGATTCCAGAGGACGCCGTGGTGGCCTCGTTAGAACCTCTACACTAACATACCAATTTTAGAAACTTTAAAAATTATTAGGAATAATCTGATAAAAAATGTCAATGACCATTTGTGAAAACTTTACGCTTTTGGACATGATCGATTCCGTGTTGTCTTTTAACTGTTTTATCTTCAGTGACAAGGTTTGTACGCAAGATGACGGTTTAACCATCGAAAATCAGGCATTTTAGCTGAAATTTTTGTCAGTAACTTTGAGAACAAATTTTTCATCTCCTTTCGAAAAACTAAAGGGAAGATTACTAATGGTACGATGAGACTTGATCCTGTTATTTTAGGCAATGAAAGAAAAAGTACTGGAAATGTCACAATAAATGAAGAACCTTAAAGTAAATTGCATTGCTTTTGCAGATGATATGGCCCTGTTTGCTGAAACAATGGAAGAAGCACGGGAGCAAATCCTTGAACTAAAGAAACAAGCAGCTAAAATTGGTCTTCACATTTCCTTTGAAAAAACTAAGATATTGACAAACATCAAGCACTCATGTAAATGCCTCAAAGTTCAAGAACAGAAGATTGAAATAGTAAAAGAATTCAAATATCTCGGAGAATGGATTACTTGGAATGCTGGGGAAAGCAAAGCAATGGAATCCAGAAAAAAATAAACTTGAATTGGCCTTCCAACTAACAAAAAATACATACAACAAAAAATCCCTTTCATGGGGGTCCAAAATTACACATTACAAGACAGTGATTAAGCCAGAAGCACTGTACGCAGCAGAAACACTTAACATGAATTTCAAAGGCCAAATGGAGAAACTTGAGGTAAAGGAAAGAAAAATTTTAAGAAAAATCATTGGGCCAAAATTCCAAGACAATAAGATTATATACATCAAAAATGAAACTCTCTACAAGAAAATTGAAAAACTTTAAGATTCTATGCGAAAAAGGAGAATAAATTTTTATGGTCATCTTCTCAGAATGAATTCCAACAGATTAACTAAACAAATCTTTGACTTCTTCCGTAACCGTAAAACGAAGCCCAACTGGTTTAAAGAAACTGAGAAAGACCTAGTGGAATTAAATATTTCAGAAAATTCACTTACTGATCGAACTGCTAAATTAATTACTAAAGATGGAAAACATAAGGTTCCAAGACAAATCCACACAAAAGTCCAAATCCTTCATCTCAGAAGAAGAGAGGAGAAGAAGATCAGAAAGAATGAAGAAATACTGGGCCCTAAGAAAAGAACAACGCACAAAGAAATGATTGATCGAGCGTACCCCAAAGAGGGTGAAACGAAAGAAGAAGAAATGAGCAGTATCCAAAAATAAGTATCGCATTAGTATCGGAGGAGAGTGAACTCTCACACAAGGAAGATGAATCACAGAAAGAATTAGGCATTATTAAACAGATAGGTACAGCTAATGGAAACAGGGTGCAGGACGTCATGCGTCTGTTTATTAAAATCAAAAGCAAATTTGATGGCATGAACGATAAGGGTATGAAGATTAAAGTAAAGAAAAAATTTCTCACTTTGACATACAAAGGGCCTGTGTCGGAGAGAAGTACTAAATTCGCTCCCAAAACCTTACCCTGGCATATCAAAATGAAAGGCAAATGGCACATAAGTTAGGGGATAGACCGGCCACGAGAAACAAGACAAATACAGTGATTCCGCGATATGCAAGATTAAATGTGCGTACTGTGATAAGGCAGAATGGGTGAAATTTTGAAGTGCGACCCAAGGAACATTGTGGTCAGAGTAATAAGACAGCATTTGGAGCGCACAGAAAAGATTGTAAGCGTGAGGTCAGCACAGCAAGTGAACAAATGGAGGTGTTACTCAGGACTCCGACAAGTTTTTTTTATGTAAATGAGCTGGCTGAACTGGAAGTTTACGCTCACCAACTGAAAAACCCAGAAAATCTCTTAATGATCAAGAGGATTTTATGGACAGAAATTTCTACAAAATTTTAAAGAATTTTTTAGCCTTAATAGGGATGAGATATGATTCTCCGCCAAGCACTAGTAGCGAAGCGTACTGGCGGCGGCGAACTGGACTCAACAGAGCTTACTCTGGTGGGGAGCTGTGTACAGGGCAAGCTCCCTCAAGGAGCATCAAATAGGAAGAAGAGAAGACACAATTTTCTAGATGTTTTTTGAAGAATTTTTGTTAATTATTCTAAAATTCAAAATTTTTAAATTATCTGCATCATCATTTTGTATACGTTATACTTAAGAACATTTTCTGTATCTTAATCAATTTTATGCAGATTTTTCACCATCACAAGCGTTCCAACAACTAAGTGTCTTGTAAATTATAACATTGTGTTTTATCAGGCTAGCGTATTTTCAATTATGACAGTGAACTTACAGTCTGCTCTGTAACAATTGGCACTAAGCACTGTGGGACTTAACAGCATAAGTCATCAGTCTCCTAGACTTAGAACTACTTAAACCTAACTAACCTAAGGACAGCACACACATCCATGCCCGAGGCAGGATTCGAACCTGCGACCATAGCAACCGCGTGGTTCCAGACTGAAGCGCCTAGAACCGCTTGGCAACCGCGGCCGGCCTCTGTAACAGATAGTATGTTTTGCATCGGAATTAATTTCTTAAAATTTTGAAGCTTTGTGAACATACGAGTACCTTGAATCAATAGTGATTTAATTTTATTTAACAGATCTGAAGATGGACAGCTGACCAGAAACAGGTTGTCTAAAATAAACGAAAGCGATCTATAGATTGAAATTGGACATTTTCGTACAAATGAAGATGACGCCTACTCTCTAGTGTCGAACATGTCGAGTTATGGTGGAAGCTTTCCGTTTCTTTAACCCAAATTTCAAGCATCAGAACTTGGTCCCAATGAAACATAACACACACTGACGTATTACCTGTTGGCTTCTCGCTCGTGCTCTTCGGTCGACGTTTTTCTGCCGATTTTTTCGGACGTTTCGCCAGCACGAGGGGCTGGCTTTCTCGCAGTTGCTTGATAAATGTATTACATAGTTAATTTATCCTTGATATCGGTCATCAGTATTTTATTCGAAGTAATCTTAACGTTGCAGTGCCAGGCACTAAGAGCTTTACATACAAACAGAAAGTGCAAAGTTACTGAAAGGTGTTCTTGCCAACAGTTTCACCAAAAATTGTTTAAATATGAAAGTGATTTTGGAATACCTGAGTGTGAAATTAAAAAAGTCAAGCAAAAATAGATAAAAGGGAAATGAAATTACTTGGCTGTAATCAGAAATTGAAGAAGAATTTTCGAACCTACTGTGGTATAATTTACATTTATAATCAACTGTAAGTAGTCAGGACGCTCCCACATAGCTAAAGTATGGTACCCATATGAAGTTATAGAACTACAGTATGATATTAGATGTAGAACAAAATAACCTGAAATTCCTCGTTTCACATAATCCAAATGTAACATGTGGTAAAATTATCTAATGTCACAGTCAATGAGGAAAAATTAAACTTGTTAAATAAAGGAATTGCGGATAACAGCAGCACAGATCTAAATAAAAATAATTGACTGACTTAACTGTAGACACTAAAATAGACCATGACGCCTCCAAACTAAGACAGAGTGACCAGAGTCATAGAACACAAAGCTAGAAAACGCATCACTAAACCTTGATAAAAGGGGATAAATAAAATATAGCTTTTTAA
Source organism: Schistocerca americana (assembly GCF_021461395.2). Lineage (NCBI taxonomy): Eukaryota > Metazoa > Arthropoda > Insecta > Orthoptera > Acrididae > Schistocerca > Schistocerca americana. The sequence continues at coordinate 33,147,689 of NC_060124.1, forward strand.
CGTAATATGTTCTAAATTGAACAAATTAAAATAATTACAGATTCCTAACCCGGTAGACATTGTCCTAAAAATTGCACTTGTGAATTTTTAATAGCTACGACAATAACTGTAAAATTTAAAACGAAAAACCAGGAGCGCACACAATAGGTAATCGATGGACTGATAGTTCATCTAAGCTACTAAGAACTTTATTGAACTGCAGATGATATGAACCATTATGTGACTCTTCTCAACAACAGCTATTCTCTACACTCCTTACTATTATCTACTGCATGCGCCCCACGTTTTTCGTTTGAAGTTTCACAACATTTGCCACAGGTAGTAGAAATTCACAAGCACAAGTTCTGATGTCTATCTGCATGGGGTTAGGAATCCGCATAGGGCTAGGCAAAACTATTTCATACCGCTTATTATGTTTTGGAAACGTGTAACACTAAAAAAAATTTATTTCAATAATTATTTTGTGCTTTTTAATCTGATCAATCATTTTCAAACCTTTTGATGACATGACAACTGGCACGTGCTAAATTTCAGGTTTATATCAATTTCTCCTCACCTGATTCAATCGGTATATGGCTTCCTCCTATGTATATCTCGCGAATAGTTAAAAAGGTAAAAATTACAAAGAATCGAACACGCACGGAGACTTATCAGCAATCATTCTTACCGCGAAACTTTCGTAACTGGAACAGGAAAAGAAGGAAAAAGCAGTCGTACACTCCGCCGCACGTCGTACAAGAAAGCGAGTTAATATTGCATTGTCATCCAGTTCTCACCTGGGTGTCATGTTTCAAGTTCCTAGCTCTTCGGAAAATTATGTTAAAATAATTGCAAAGCTGTAGTGAACATACAGACAGAAAAACAAAATACTCTCCCTCACAAACTAGACACGAAAGCGAGTTAACATTACATTGTCATCCAGTTCTGAGCTATGTGGAAAGTTTCAATTCTGTAGCTCATTAGGAAGTTAGTTTAAACTCAAACTGCAAAATTTGCACCGAATAGACAAAGTGACAAGAAAGCGACCTAATAAAATCATGTTAAAGAGTAAAAACAACAAAGATAAAGAAAAATGTCTGGTTGCTGTATTTCTTCAGGTAGTATATTACACCAATAATGACAAAGCGTAGATACAACGAACATAGTCTGTTTGAAAATTTTCACAGTGTATAGTTCGTCTTAACGACAAGATGAAGAGCATACCTGTGACTAACCGGAATATTCCGATGGACTGGGACCTCCGTTTGCTCACCGAGTATCGATTGAATTTGCCTTCGCCAGATGCTTGCGTGAGACAGCTGCATTACTTCCATCCGAAAGATGAATAACGTTTGATGGTTTAGACCTACTGTTAGTGATTTAGAGAACAGCGCCTGAAAGCTGAACGTCGTCCCTTTTTTTAAAGTGAAAGTTAGAATCCCGACGTGTCTATAGACACTCGGTAATTTCCTTTATTTTGAGGAGGTGAATGGCATACGAATGTTAAGAATCCCCTCTTGGGGTGGAAAAATTTGTACAGCTAAAATTTGTGTACCCGCCCCACTCGAAACACCAGCTACGTAGAGAGGATATTACACACATAAGCAGCGCTCACAGTAAGGGGTTCCCCTGTTGATAAGCATTATAAGTAGGGCGGGAATGTACTTAGAAGTGCAGAATCTGCATCAACTGAAGACTGACTTTTTAAGTGTCTGAACTGGTCGCTAGTTAGTTAACTAGTCATTTGCATGATCTGCGAGTCATATTTGCGACAAGTCAATGCTACGTGGAACATATCAACAGGTTAACAAATAAGATAAGCTTCCACGGTAAAAAAAAGGGCTACATACTGTCCGTTTGCATTACTGGATATTTATCAGAGATATTATCCACTCTCAAGTTCATCAGTGGACTAGGAGTTGTCATGCATTAACGATTTCAATCTGATTTTGAAACTTTTTCATTGCTTGCCAGGACCTTTGAATCACAAGAGACGAGGTCAGTATCTTTATGGCTGTTTACCTCGGCCCTTTGTGTCCAAGAGAAAGGTTACGTTGTGGATAGTAGAGGCTATATTTCTTCCCAGTGTTATATTCGAGACTGCTACCATTATATTAAAGCTGTAAATGGTTCTTCACAACAAGCGTCATTAGTGAGTAAATACCTTATGAGGTTGTTGTTAATGTGAATTTCAAGGATGGACATCAACACCTTTTTAACCTCTAATGACGGAATTATACAAAATTATAAAATTATTACAAATCATACTAAAGAACGGAAATATGTAAAGTAGCCCCTAAATTCTAAAATGCAGTACTGGACCAGATATATGGACGATGTACTATGATTGCGGACAGGTAACACCAGAAAATTAAACAGATTTTCCATCATTTAAATTCACACCATTGTAAATTAAATTTACAATAGATATACGAGGAGACTCGATCAAATTCTTAGACGTTACCATCGACATTAGCTAGCAAAGACATTTATTTAAGGGATATGGGAAGGTAACGTTTACAGACACACTAATACCTGCCAATTCCCAGCATCCTAAAACACACAAACACGGAGCCTTTCATTCCATGGTACACCGCTTGTTATCTATTCCACAAAGCAAATCGGATTTCGAAGATGATTAAAACTAACTAAAGAAACTGCGTACAGCAGCGGTTGCAGTCTTCCTGTAATCGATGAACATACTTAACAGAAGACAGAGGACAACAGTACATCTGTATCTTCCTCAGAAGACATTGAGTCACAGTGACAACAAATAGCCCCCCCCCCCCCCTCCCCTCCTGTTATATGTAGGTAGGACTTCACAAGTAATTGCCAGTAAACTAAGATCCAGAAAATATGCACCAGCTTTCTGCTTGTTCAACAGTGAGATCCCACCTTTAGAACAGAGTGGGGTTTATAGGATTTTCTGAAATTTGTATGGTAAATTATAAGCACATCAGTCAGGTAGAGCTATAATTGCTAGAATGACTGAACACGAAATCAATTTGAGACTGAAAAAGATTCCAGTAGAGAACAAGCTCTGAATGTTACATCATTCCCATGATAAAATGTTATGTTCTCCATAGAGAGAAAAAAAAGGCAGAAAACTAACTTTACTTGAAATTCAGGCTATCAACAAACACCAATCACATATTCCTGATTCAATCCTTAATGATCAAATACAATCCCCCATTCATCCTCGTTAAAGTAGTAGCAGCAGTCAGTTAAAAAATTGTTTTTCCTCAGCGTTAAGATAATATGTTTGTCGTAGCTAGTATAACTGTTCCCTATTTCTCATAATGTAGTGGCTTCTATCTTACTTTTACCCGAACCCGCCTTTTGTCTGTCCATCACTTTCATTAGTTGGTTGGTTTGTTGATTTGGGGGAGGGGGGGGGGGGGCCACACCAAACAATGAGGTCGTCAGTCCCATCGGATTAGGGAAGACTGGGGAAGGAAGTCGGCCAAGCCCTTCCAAAGGAATCGTCCCGGCATTTTCCTGAAGCGATTTACAGAAATCATGGAAAACCTAAATCAGGATGGCCGGACGCGGGTTTGAACAGACTTTCATTAGTAATTTTGCGCATGAAACGTAGTAGTCTGTGGCAGTACTCATTTGGTGTACTGTTTTAGCCTTGTAGTCCTACACTTTCAGTCTTTGAATGTATTATAAGACTTATTAGTTAAAATGTTCTTTGTGCTTCTTTCAGTATGCTTACCAAATGCTTAATGATAGTTTATCAGTCTGTGTGCAGATGAGAGAACTTAACCAATACCTGCATAATTTGTTTAGTACACTGCGTCTACGTCAGGCAATCAGTAGGAAAAGGGATATACACCTGTAACTTTAGGGAGTTTAGAACATTTAATACATCATTACAGACTGTTTCTAATGTATTTCGTCCCCTGTAAAACAGAATCACTGCAGTTTCTATTACTTGTATATACCGGGCGTACCGAGTACAAGTGCAGATGTTTCTGTTGGTGACTGAGGGCAGCGTCCTGAATAATATTACTTCAGTATTTACGTCATTTCCAGACTATTACAAGTCCATGTTTTTAGGCTGGGTGGAACCTTCAAGCACATGTGGCAAGAGCAAGCTATTAACACTTATTTTCCCCTGGGCAGCAGTCACTTATTGAAGTGTGGATGCGTGGATGCATAACGGTTAGTCTATACTGAGAGACATAGTCTACTTGCTGGTGCAGTTCTCACCCTGTAGAAAGTATCGCGTCATAAAGTTTGTGGCGTGTTTGTGGGAAGCCAGTGTCACTCAGATAAAAAAACAAGCGCCGCACTGATGTGTGTACATATTAAGGTACCACATATAAAAATATCTGCACTTATACTGTTACCCCTTGTATATATTTGTAAAATGGTCACATATCTTTGGAAATAGCTATCTTCATACGGATGGTAGCTGTCTCTAATCTGATGAAGGCCTAGAAAATCGAAAGCGGGTTCATAATGAAATATAAAATATTATGGAACACTAATACTGTGTGCTCCAATTTATAACAAGGTAACAAGCGAACATTCCCAAGTGTCAATAAACGATCTTAAAGACGTACATGGCTTCTGACGTTGGAAAACTTGTGAGAAGAATTTCAGACCTAGGGCAGTTGAATGATTATGATATCAGTGTCCACTTGAGAAACAATATAATCAAGCTGCAGTCACTAGTACATAATGATCTCTCTTCGCCTAGGGTTACCAATGTACTGAAACGTGACCTATACAAATCAGGGTATTTAGAAGCTCCCCTGCGACGATCTGAAATCCCGCTGAATTTCTTTTTTTAAGTATCGTGTTCTCCTTTGTGTATATTATGTGAAGAAGTATCGTTCATTTTATGTACATGGTGTAAAAACACATTATGTTACAGGCATTTCCTTAAAGATTGTCATTATTGTAATGATTTTGTATCATAATAATGAGTTACCTTTTTTTGTCAATTTCCAAAATAGACGTTTGTGAAACGGTAAACACAAAAAAAAAAGAACTTAATAGGTAAAATAATAATTAAAAACACAACAAATGTAAGTAAAATAAATAATTAGAACAATAATGAATGTTTAGATATTTAAATTAGCAACAGCGCTCTGTATACAGCTTATCTCCCAAAAATGATATTTTAATAACCAGCTTCATTATACATGGATGTATGCCGCTTGGAAGCTTCTTTAATTTATGATGTAATGAAAGTTTTCAATTTTCAAAATTAATTAATAGTGCGTATTTTGCAAAATTTGGAATTATTAGAAAAGTTGATTATACTGCTTTCAAGAACGTTAGTTACATATAAACTTTTATATGAAAAACATTTTTATGTATCATCGCTTCGAAGATATTCCCTCTAAACCTAATATGCTAAATTACCTTTTATGTCCTTACAAGTGAAACTGGATACCCATAGCATTATTTTGCCCCCTCTAAAGATTCACCAAGTTTCATAAAGGTCGTTTACTAACACTTGGTAATGTTTCCCTGTAATCTAACTTTCTGACGTTTTAAGCACAAAAATCAACAATTACGCGTAGAGAAAATGCAGCTATAATGAAGACAGAGAAAATGTGGTTTACAGTTCTGATCACTTTGTACACCCATGATGCTATATATCTTATCGCATGCAGAGTCGCATTAACATTATTTTCAAGTGTAGGCCATCTACCGAAAGTCAATCGATAAATTTTCTGGATACTTCGTTTATCGTGATTTCTGTTGTTGTACCTCTGATGGTTTTTTTGTGATGTTTACATCGTCAGCAAAGAGCGTATTTCTAATGCGGTGTGAAAGATTTTTCATAGCTAGAACATGGGCGGTTGGAAAGTTATACTCTGTGGAACGTCAATGGTAACTGTTCACATACAGAAAAAGATTCACCATAAAACTGCATAAGCTGTGCAAACAAATAAAAACATGAAGGAACTACAGCCGATGCGGTACTCTCATAAACTTACTTAAAATTTTTCAGTGGTTGTAGCGACACCTCGCTGTAATTTTCTAACAAGTGTACACCATTCGAGTAGAGAATCCTGTGTATAAAATACTTTCTCTCGAGAGATCTATTCGCGGAAACTGAAAAAAGGTGGGAATTTAAGGAGATGGGACCTGGATAAACTGAAAGAACCAGAGGTTGTACAGAGTTTCAGGGAGAGCATAAGGGAGCAATTGACAGGAATGGGGGAAAGAAATACAGTAGAAGAAGAATGGGCAGCTTTGAGGGATGAAGTAGCGAAGGCAGCAGAGGATCAAGTAGGTAAAAAGACAAGGGCTAGTAGAAATCCTTGGGTAACAGAAGAAATATTGAATTTAACTGATGAAAGGAGAAAATATAAAAATGCAGTAAATGAAGCAGGCAAAAAGGAATACAAACGTCTCAAAAATGAGATCGACAGGAAGTGCAAAATGGCTAAGCAGGGATGGCTAGAAGACAAATGTAAGGATGAAGAGGCCTATCTCACTAGGGGTAAGATAAATACTCCCTACAGGAAAATTAAAGAGACCTTTGGAGATAAGAGAACGACTTGTATGAATATCAAGAGCTCAGATGGAAACCCAGTTCTTAGCAAAGAAGGGAAAGCAGAAAGGTGGAAGGAGTATATAGAGGGTCTATACAAGGGCGATGTACTTGAGGACAATATTATGGAAATGGAAGAGGATATAGATGAAGATGAAATGGGAGATACGATACTGCGTGAAGAGTTTGACAGAGCACTGAAAGACCTGAGTCGAAACAAGGCCCCCGGAGTAGACAACATTCCATTGGAACTACTGACGGCCTTGGGAGAGCCAGTCCTGACAAAACTCTACCATCTGGCGAGCAAGATGTATGAAACAGGCGAAATACCCTCAGACTTCAAGAAGAATATAATAATTCCAATCCCAAAGAAAGCAGGTGTTGACAGATGTGAAAATTACCGAACTATCAGTTTCATAAGTCACAGCTGCAAAATACTAACACGAATTCTTTACAGACGAATGGAAAAACTAGTAGAAGCCAACCTCGGGGAAGATCAGTTTGGATTCCGTAGAAACACTAGAACACGTGAGGCAATACTGACCTTACGACTTATCTTAGAAGAAGGATTAAGGAAAGGCAAACCTACGTTTCTAGCATTTGTAGACTTAGAGAAAGCTTTTGACAATGTTGACTGGAATACTCTCTTTCAAATTCTAAAGGTGGCAGGGGTAAAATACAGGGAGCGAAAGGCTATTTACAATTTGAGCAGAAACCAGATGGCAGTTATAAGAGTCGAGGGACATGAAAGGGAAGCAGTGGTTGGGAAGGGAGTAAGACAGGGTTGTAGCCTCTCCCCGATGTTGTTCAATCTGTATATTGAGCAAGCAATAAAGGAAACAAAAGAAAAATTCGGAGTAGGTATTAAAATTCATGGAGAAGAAATAAAAACTTTGAGGTTGGCCGATGACATTGTAATTCTGTCAGAGACAGCAAAGGACTTGGAAGAGCAGTTGAATGGCATGGACAGTGTCTTGAAAGGAGGATATAAGATGAACATCAACCAAAGCAAAACAAGGATAATGGAATGTAGTCTAATTAAGTCTGGTGATGCTGAGGGAATTATATTAGGAAATGAGACACTTAAAGTAGTAAACGAGTTTTGCTATTTGGGGAGCAAAATAACTGATGATGGTCGAAGTAGAAAGGATATAAAATGTAGACTGGCAATGGCAAGGAAAGCGTTTCTGAAGAAGAGAAATTTGTTAACATCGAGTATAGATTTAAGTGTCAGGAAGACCTTTCTGAAAGTATTTGTATGGAGTGTAGCCATGTATGGAAGTGAAACATGGACGATAAATAGTTTGGACAAGAAGAGAATAGAAGCTTTCGAAATGTGGTGCTACAGAAGAATGCTGAAGATTAGATGGGTAGATCACATAACTAATGAGGAGGTACTGAATAGAATTTGGGAGAAGAGAAATTTGTGGCAAAACATGACGGTTGGTAGGACATGTTCTGAGGCATCAAGGGATCACCAATTTAGTATTGGAGGGCAGCGTGGAGGATAAAAATCGTAGAGGGAGACCAAGAGATGAATACACTAAGCAGATTCAGAAGGATGTAGGTTGCAGTAGGTACTGGGAGATGAAAAAGCTTGCACAGGATAGAGTAGCATGGAGAGCTGCATCAAACCAGTCTCAGGACTGAAGACCACAACAACAACAACATCTATTCGTGACAAATGAAAACAATTTTCATTGCGGATCAAAACAGTTTCACTGTACTTGGATACAGTTGCTTTTACAAATTGTTTCCGAAAAGATTTTAGCTGAATGTAAATGGTGAATAATTCCTGACATTCAGTCTTGACTACTGATTAAATAGATGTGAGAACTTACATTCAAAAGTTGTATTAGTGAACCACTAAAAACTTTGTGTGATGTTAAGAGCGCCGTACTATATGACGATGGAAAAGAACTGTACAAAATTCATGTTGACTTTGCAATTGCATTTTTAATTTGGACGAATAGTTGTCTACGCTACGCTGCCTGTTTTACCTTATTGTTAGATGTAAGGGCTAGTTATTTTGAACCTTCCAGTCTGCAGCGGTCGCACTATTTCGCGATGCCGCTTTATGAAATTCTTATTCATTTACGAATTTATTTCACATGATACTGCAGTACCGTGACAACGTGTACTCATTGTTGGCAACTATTTTATGACATATATGAGACTTGCCCCTATACGGCATAGCTTTCGTTACTGACAACGTTGAAGAGAGTCTTTCTGGACAAACGCTATTAAACACCCTATTTAGCAGCAATACAAGGAAGCAGTTGCGTATGACAACTGAAATAAGTGCTCACTCATACGTATACAGCTGTGTTATTTAAAAACATGTGAAGGACGTAAGATAAATTTTGTTGTGAATATATATATGGGAAGGTTGCTCATTATTTGAGCAACTTTGCGCTATTAGCAGTAATAAAAAGAGAATATTTCTGAGAGATGTCTAAAGGTTTCTAGTGTGTGGTGCTTTTCACATCTATTCTTACTTTACGCCTCTGTGAACGAAGTTGGGATGTTAGCAACCTTTGTGATTTCTTGTAGTCTTTCCGAGTCACAGGGGTTTTTCCAATCTTCCATCAAAGCCTTGAGGGCTCTGTCCATCTATTATCAGGCCAGGTCAGAGATTTCATGGTGACAAAAACATCTTATCTGTTTCCGAGGCCAGGATTTAATTGCAGCGCTGAGAGCTGGATGTGGATTAGCGTCAGTGATGTGTTAGATAGCGGGGAGGTCACATTCACTGATGCGTCCGATAAGAGAAAGTAGCCTCATTTATTGATACTGCGTTAATGTCACCTGCCTCCAAGAGATTTACGTTCTTCACATGCAGGTCGTTCTAAGTACTCCAAGAGTTGAAAGAGTGCTAAAGATCTGTTGTATTTTCGCTAACACTGCTAAGTTAAATATTGATTTTTGCTTTCAATGAGTAACAAAAGTAAAGAAAAATAAAATTTGAGTAAACAAAAATTAAATTTGTGTGCTTTTACGCGTTCGAAATTCTGAGCATTCTAAAGACATCATTCTGATATTGCCTTGTGCCGACGGTCTGAGGTTATCTGTAATGGTGCGGCAGGGTAACCGAGGATATAATTCGTGTCTTGGACTTAATTGTGTCCACATAGAATGTCGTCTTCCATTTTCTTCTTCTTCTTCTTCTTCTGTTATCATGGTCTAGACTATAGGCCTGTTGCGTCTTCTAAGTTTCCAGTCATCTTTTTCTTTGTCTTCCTATGAATCTTGTACCTATAGGTCTGAAATTTGTTTTGGTAGTCTTGAATCTGGCGTTACTTGTAGACGTTCTATCTAGCTTTGTCGATTAACCATGATGTTCTCATTTATAGCACATATATCCCTAGATCTGCTCTTATGTCTTCGTTTCTCAGTTTATTTAATCTTGTACAGCCTTTAGCTCCCCTCAGAAATTTCATTACTGCCGCTTCGATTCTACTTTATTGCTTCTTAGTAATTGTCGACTTTTATTTCCAAATGCCCTTTACCTTATAAAACTTGACTTTTGTGTCTCTTCTCACATTTTTTCACTGTCCTTTGATTGTTCTACATATAATTTGACATTTCCGTAGTTTGTTGTCCATGTCGAAAAATGGTTCAAATGGCTGTGAGAACTATGGGACTTAACTGCTCAGGTCATCAGTCCCCTAGAACTTAGAACTTCTTAAACCTAACTAACCTAAGGACATCACAAACATCCATGCCCGTGGCAGGATTCGAACCTGCGACCGTAGCGGTCGCGCGGTTCCAGACTGTAGCGCCTAGAACCGCTCGGCCACTCCGGCCGGCGTCCATGTCGAGTTCATTGTGTTAGCTTATGATATATCCCCGGTGATTGAAGTGATTAACTTGTTTAATGGTTTTCATTCCCATTAAGATCTTAGTCCACAGCGGTTTTGAATGCCATAACTTTTGTTTTTGGAAAGGATATTTTCGTATTACATTCTTTAGAAATTTGGTTCAATCTATAGATGGATCTTCGAAGCCAAATCTCACTATCCCGTGCAGTTGCAAGGTCTTCGGCAGAAAGAATGGTACAAAAAACATCTTATGTGATTACCTCCAGCCTGAATCAATTTGTTGTTTCCATGTTTCAACCATATCGTCAATGTATATATTAAAAAGTATGTGTGATAAGCTATATCATTGTCGAACCCCTTGATTTATCGGTATGTCTTCTGATATAGCATTCTTTATTCTTATTTTTGTACCTGTGTGTAGGCTTTCTGCCACCTTCATTATTTTCTGAGAATATCTGTTCTTGAGTAATACGTTCCATAAAATTTTCCTATCTACATGGCCGAAGGCTTTCTCTAAATCTATAAATGTGATGTACGTTTTCCCATTGAACTCTCTTTTTTTTATATAATTTATTTAAGTGTGAAAACATTATCGGTACAGGGTCTTGCTTTTCTGAAACCATTTTGTTCTTCGGATAACAGATTTTCGCCAATAATTTGTAGTAGATGATTTATTATCTTTTTATAATTCTTCGTCTTCGATTTTTAGACTTCATTTTGGCAGTTGTAATTTGCAAATGCTACGTCCGTTCGCGTCCTGGTATTTCTGTATCTTCTGTTTCAGCTGAACGGCAATAGGACAAGCGGTTTAAAGTGATTACTGTGTTAGTGGTCGTACGTTAAATACTCTTCACTTTCAGTAGGTGAGATGATACACCAGAGGCCCACATTAGACGTAGGGCTTCCTTTAAGTTTCTGCCCGAATTTACCGACCCATTCGTGGATTGCTCGACGTATTCTTTGAATGGATGCGTATGCTGATTCATGTGGTACGTCCATGGGGATGACTTTCATCCAGTCTTTTATTGTTACAAGTGTTTCATTGAGAACCACTGCGCCACCCTGGTGCAGTGGCTTTGCACAACTGCACAGACTATTCTACCAGTCCTCAGTCCAAACTGCCATTAAATCCACATTTCCACTTACTCCCCAGCCCACTTATATGCAGAGAAACGCAATTCATTTGCTATTGGTTTTAGAGATTGTAATGGTACTTGAATTATGTAACCATTACGGCACCTCACCTCAACCTCTCGATACCAGCAATATTCTACTGTGTTTCTGTAAAATAGTTAACATATTTCTGTGACAACATTCAGATTTGATTTCATTAATGTAGAGGTACTTTGATACATCGATATGTTTGTATTGCAATGATATTATGTGTATTCTTTCTTTTGTCACTATGATCTTTGACGTACTTGTATCTCTGAATTTTGGGCGCGTAAGCGGTTATTAGAGAGTAAAGTCTTGGTCGTCATGTTGAAAAGACGCAAATTGTAGTTTATGAAATGTGAACTTTAACAGTGAGGAAGATATTTTCAAGTGTGTTTTATATTGCGAAGTGATGACGCAACAAAAGTAATAAAAAAGAAGTGTTTTAAATTCGGAGTGCTGATTACTTTTTTACATCACCATGGTCCTAACTTGCAAAAGTTTAATCTTCAAGAATGGTTTATGAAACACATTTATAAAACTTCTGAATATCGCAGAATAACACCTAGACCTCTTTGCATCCGAGCTTGGAATCATCACTCCCTAGATTTTCGACGATTGAGCCATGATTTTACAACGAGACCAGCGTGGGAAACACGAAAAGATGAGTGCCTAGTTTATCCATTATTTCATGAAATGACTTTATTAATTGTGCTCTAATGACACCTGCCACATAATATAGCTTTGTTGTTGCCCGAAAATGCAGTATTTAGCAGTGTGAGCAACACTACAATCATAATTAATTTTTGACCTTTGTTGTGGAAGGGTTGTTAGAAGATGAAGGATAGACATTCCACTGGAAAAAAATTCAGAAGCCATGTTGTTCAATATGGGCCAGTTTACTCCATACAACACTAATGTATTGTATGTTTGTTTTATTTGGCCTACAGAGTTTGTACTCTATATAGCCGTCAACAACGTATGTTTGCATAGAACAGATAATTGTACAGAGAAAATACATAACTGCATATTTACGGAACTGAAAGCTAAAGCTGTCATTTTTCCGTAAAAATTGTTTATCAAATGAAATGATAAGTAAACTAGACATGTTTATGTTATTAATTCACACTTAGAAGAGTTAATAATAAGTGACAGATGAATGAAAATACGAGTCCTACAGATTTTTCGCTATACTATTAAGAAAATTAAAAATCACTTTATACAGGCAATATGATATCTTTAGAAACCAAAAGTGAAGACACTGATTGTGGGGGAGGTAACCCATACTTACCAAATTATTGAGATATTCCGATCGTTCATTGACAAATTTGGTTCACGAAAACAAGATGTGGTTGACATCAGCTTCTGACTCGTAATTACTCTCAGATTCAGAGGAATCGCAGATGTTGATTGTATACAGATGTACAGGGTACGAGGCATGGTCAAAGCGAAGTCAGATGATCATGGAAATCGTTGATTGGAGCAAATGCATAGTCGTAAACGTAAATACAGATCGAAACTCACCATTATAGAAAAGTTCGGTCGTAATGTAATCATTAAGATCACGTTTATGACACAGAAATTGTTAGTGCTTATTATTTTTATTCCTACTGTTGTCTCAGTCCCCTAGCTCCCATAGCGGTTTTGTTCACAGTGGTCGGTGACATCGTTCCGAATGTTTTGCGTCATGTAATGGAGAAAACTGGTGGGGAGAAGCAGTTTAGGATGATGAGGTGCGGAATAGCTGTTGCGTGCTTGGTCTGAGTCGATCTATTATCATAGGAAAAACCAAGAAGTAGGAGACAGGTGGAACAGTTGAATTTGTATTACGGGCAACGTCTATTATGGGGAGAAGAAGAGGAAGGAAGGTTCTGTTAGATTTGATAGCATAGTTGATATCGGTTTTTCTATCCTGGGACTAAGGGGGGCTTGTTGTTTCGTAGCTACTTTACCTACTTAATGCCTTTCTCATTAACAATAAGAACAGCTGAAATGCTATGAAAACAAATACTGAGGGAAAATGAAATTGACTTTTCAGTAAAAATGGGTGATCCAAAAAATATGATCTTAAGATATAAATTGTTATACGACCATAAAAGACGATTAAGAAATATATAACGCCACATACACTACAAATACATAATTTCGTTTAGTCTGAGATCGAATACAGGGACTCAAGACGGAGCTTGGAAGTTATGCCCTTATACTTCCACTATCTTCGCCGTATCTACACATAACCCTGAATTTTTCTCCGTTTCCTTCTCCATCACAGTTATCGCCTCTGGAGCAACTTGTACCTGATCCAAAATCACGCTGCCTTCCATAGGAGATTAAAAATTTTATCATCGGCAAAGCTTTCATTAGGCATACGCAATTGTCTTTGTCATGTCGAGGAGCGAATTGGTATGTGTCACATCGTCAATACTCTCCTAGGTTTCGTGATTTCTATTTCCGTTTCTAACTTCATATAATTTGCTAATGTACACTATGTGATCAATAGTATCCGGACACCTGGCTGAAAATGACTTACAAGTTCGTGGCGCCCTGCATCGGTAATGTTGGAATTCAATATGGTGTTGGCCCACCCTTAGCCTTGATGACAGCTTGATGACTCTCGCAGGCATACGTTCAATCAGGTGCTGGAAGGTTTCTCGAGGATTAGCAGCCCATTCTTCATGGAGTGCTGCACTGAGGGGAGGTATCGATGTCGGTCGGTGAGGCCTGGCACGAAGTCGGCGTTCCAAAACATACGAAAGGTGTTCTGCAGGATTCAAGTCAGGACTCTGTGCAGGCCAGTCCATTACAAGGATGTTATTGTCGTGTAACCACTCCGCCTCAGACCAGATATTAGGAACAGGTGATCGATCATGTCGAAACATGTAATCGCCATCCCTGTATTGCTCTTCAACAGTGGGAAGCAAGAAGGCGTTTGCCCCCCTTCTAACAGCCGTGTACCGCAAGTCTCTAGAGGAACGGAAGGTTCCAAATGATTGGAAAAGAGCACAGGTAGTCCCAGTCTTCAAGAAGGGTCGTCGAGCAGATGCGCAAAACTATAGACCTATATCTCTGACGTCGATCTGTTGTAGAATTTTAGAACATGTTTTTTGCTCGAGTATCATGTCGTTTTTGGAAACCCAGAATCTACTATGTAGAAATCAACATGGATTCCGGAAACAGCGATCGTGTGAGACCCAACTCGCTTTATTTGTTCATGAGACCCAGAAAATATTAGATACAGGCTCCCAGGTAGATGCTATATTTCTTGACTTCCGGAAGGCGTTCGATACAGTTCCGCACTGTCGCCTGATAAACAAAGTAAGAGCCTACGGAATATCAGACCAGCTGTGTGGCTGGATTGAAGAGTTTTTAGCAAACAGAACACAGCATGTTGTTATCAACCTAGAGACGTCTACAGACGTTAAAGTAACCTCTGGCGTGCCACAGGGGAGTGTTATGGGACCATTGCTTTTCACAATATATATAAATGACCCAGTAGATAGTGTCGGAAGTCCCAAGCGGCTTTTCGCGGATGATGCTGTAGTATACAGAGAAGTTGCAGCATTAGAAAATTGTAGCGAAATGCAGGAAGATCTGCAGCGGATAGGCACTTGGTGCAGGGAGTGGCAACTGACCCTTAACATAGTCAAATGTAATGTATTGCGAATACATAGAAAGAAGGATCCTTTATTGTATGATTATATGATAGCGGAACAAACACTGGTAGCAGTTACTTCTGTAAAATATCTGGGAGTATGCGTGTGGAACGATTAGAAGTGGAACGATCATATAAAATTAATTGTTGGTAAGGCGGGTACCAGGTTGAGATTCATTGGGAGAGTCCTTAGAAAATGTAGTCCATCAACAAAGGAGGTGGCTTACAAAACACTCGTTCGACCTATACTTGAGTATTACTCATCAGTGTGGGATCCGTACCAGATCGGGTTGACGGAGGAGTTAGAGAAGATCCAAAGAAGAGCGGCGCGTTTCGTCACAGGGTTATTTGGTAACCGTGATAGCGTTACAGAGATGTTTAACAAACTCAAGTGGCAGACTCTGCAAGAGAGGCGCTCTGCATCGCGGTGTAGCTTGCTCGCCAGATTTCGAGAGGGTGCGTTTCTGGATGAGGTATCGAATATATTGCTTCCCCCTATTTATACCTCTCGAGGAGATCACGAATGTAAAATTAGACAGATTAGAGCGCGCACGGAGTCTTTCAGACAGTCGTTCTTCCCGCGAACCATACGCGACTGGAACAGGAAAGGGAGGTAATGACAGTGGCACGTAAAGTGCCCTCCGCCACACACCGTTGGGTGGCTTGCGGAGTATAAATGTAGATGTAGATGTAGATGTAGGCCTGTGCTGTGATAGTGCCACGCGTGCAAGCCCCCTCCATGAAAAACAGGACCACATCATCACACCACCGCTTCCGAATTTTACTGTTGGCATTACACACGCTGGCTGATGACGTTCACCGGGCATTCGCCATACCCACACCCTGCCATCGGATCGCCATATTGTGTACCGTGATCAGTCACTCCACACAACGTTTTTCCACTGTTCAATCGTCAAATGTTTGCGCTCCTTACATCAAGCGTGGCGTCGTTTGGCATTTACCGGCGTGATGTGTTGCTTATGAGCAGCCGCCCGACTACCAAATCCAAGATTTCTCACCTCCCACCTAACTGTCATAGTACTTGCAGTGGATCCTGATGCAGTTTTGAATTCCTGTGTGATGATCTGCCTATTATACATTACGACCCTCTTCAACTGTCGGCGGTCTCTGTAAGTCAACAAAAGAGGTCGGCCTGTACGCTTTTGTGCTGTACGTGTCCCTTTACGTTTCCACTTCACTATCACATCAGAAAAAGTGGACCTAGGGATGTTCAGGAGTGTGGAAATATCGCGTACAGACGTATGACACAAGTGACACCCAATCACTTGACCCCGTTCGAAGTCCGTTGAGTTCCACGGAGGCCCCATTGTGCTCTCTCACGATGTCTGATGATTACTGAGAACACCGATATCGATTACCTGGCAGTAGTGGCAGCACAGTGCACCTAATATGAAAAACGTACGTTTTTCGGGATGTCCGGAATCTTTTGATGACATAGTGTAACTCTAGTATGAATTATATGGAGACTGAAGCGACTGGGGCTCGAACCCGTGCGGACTAACCACAACGCCGCCTTGGTACAGTGGCTTAGGACAACTGTGCGGACTACCATAGCACGCCTCCCTCCACAATTCAAATTCCCGTTGACGTCCCAGACCACTTGGCACTCCCACAAACTCTAAAAGTGTTGGTAAAGCTCTCGGTACCTGAGCACCGAACGAAACGGGGGATCTCATCTGCAACCCAGGTAATACAATTATTTATCTTTCTTTACGGACCAGTTTACTCTTTCTATAGTTTCGATTTCTTCTACAATGCTGGCACGCCTGTTTTCCTCTAACTGATTCCTCCTTTTCGATGGGAACATTATTAGCCATGTAGGTAACAGAATATTAATAATACTGACTTTCCAGAATGAGAGTTTCACTCTGCAGCGGAGTGTGCACTGATATGAAACTTCCAGGAGATTAAAACTGTGTGCCGGACCGAGACTCGAATTCGGGACCTTTGCCTTTCGCGGGCAAGTGCTCTACCAACTGAGCTACCCAAGCACGACTCAAGCCCCGTCCTCACAGCTTTACTTCTGCTTTCTAATACTGACTTTACTGTAATGCCTACATTCAGTACTACGGACATTGCAATGTTAATTGCAAACATGCTCTCTAAGCATGTCCAGTTAATTTTACTTCCACTGAAAGCCTGAATCTTCTCAAATAAAATAAATTCATAAGCAAATATAAAATAAGGGAACAATGAGAACTCGGCAATTCGAAAAACTTTTGGCCATAACTGAGAAGAATTTTTCACAGATATTCACCTAGCTGGACGATGATAAGAGGTTTATTGGCGGTATAGTTAAAGATTTCACTAGCGGATACAACATCATATAAGTCAGTAGCTTGTATAAACAACAGGCAGCAAAAGGTCATTATTCACAATGTTGATAACGGCTGTGATGTGGGGTCTGAGTGGGATGCTGTCAAGTGGGGGGTGCTCCAGTGATTAGAGTGGGGCCACTCCTGTTCCTTATTTATGTATGATATGCCGTCTAGTATTACGGGTAACTGTAAAATATTTCTGTTTGTTGATGACACTACCTTGGTAGTAAAGGATGTTGTGTGCAACACTGCCTCGGTTTCAAATAGTGCAGTACATGACCTCAGTTCATGGCTTGTAGAAAATAAACCAACGCCAAATCACAATAAGACTCAGTTTTTACAGTTTCTAACACACAATTCAACAAAACATGTCGGTTTAATTTCACAGAACGGGCATATGATTAGTGAAACTGAACAGTTCAAATTTCTAGGTGTTCAGATAGATAGTAAGCTGTCGTGGAAAGCCGACATTCAGGATCTTGCGCAAAGACTTAATACTGCCATTTTTACTACTGGAACGGCATCAGAAGTGAGTGACAGTTCGACACGAAAATTAGTCTACCTTGCTTATTTTCATTCATTGTCGTATGGTAGTATATTTTGGGGTAACTCTTCCCATTCTAGAAGGATATTTTTGGCTCAGAAACGGATGGTTCGGGCAATAAGTGGTGTAACTTCATGAACCTCTTGTCGACCCCTGTTCACGAGTCTGGGTATTTTGACATTGGCCTCTCAATATATATTTTCCTTACTGTCATTTTTTGTTAACAATATTATCTTATTCCCAACAATAAGCAGCTTTCACTCGGTTAATACTCGGTAGAAATCAAACCTGCATTTGGATCGGACTTCCGTAACTCTTGTGCAAAAAGGTAAAAGGTGTGCAGTATACTGCTGCATCCACTTTCAATAAGATACCACTCAAATTCAAAATTCTTAGCAGTAATCCACGCGCTTTCAAATCGAAACTGAAGAGTTTCAAGGGTTTCCTCATGGGTCACTCCTTCTATACTGTCGAGGAGTTCCTTGAAAAATTAAGTCTCACTATATAAAACAACGTACTTCATTTGCACAAGGAACACATGACAGCCACCTCAGATTAATTTCTCTTTCTACTAGCTCGCAAATCCGTTTGAATAACGAGTTGTTGCTGTACGGAGACCTGGTCCCAGTACGCAGCGAAAATAACTGATTTTTCTCGTTATTAGAAAGTAATATAATATATTTTCTTGTATCTTTGAGATAACCACATTGTGCTTCTGGCTATTTGTGCTTTTTAATATTCTTTCCTAATTACATCTGGATAACTCGGTATATTTTTTTAAGAATGTAAAGTGAATACCAAATAGACCTAAAATGTGCTCAATGTCGAAAAAGCGCCTCCGAGTTTCCTTTTTATTTTCGTTCTTATTAGTGAACTGAAACTGAAAGGAAAAGTTCTGGATACCACTAACATCGACTGTCTCACACACAACGTTGTACTGTTTAAATGCCGGGAACTGGAGTGTGACTTATCCGATTACGATGACGCGGGTGAACGCCGCTTCCGAGATACCGACACTACGGCGTTGATGCTGCTCATAGGAGTTACAAAGTGTACACTGTGCCAGAGCGGGCAAAGCAAAATATTTATTAAACGAGCTGTTTGTGGTGTAAAGCGTTGCATACGTAGAAATTGCTCTCTTCTTGAACAAATGTGGAACGCCGGATGACAAAGACAGATTATGGAAGCGGGATCTCATGGAGCCAAAAGCAACCTAGAATAAGAATAAACGGAGAAATACGGAAATTTAAAAGCGTTGCAATCGAGAAAATCTTGTCAATATTGTACACACATCAGAAAAAGTTTTGCATCTACTCGGTTCCGAGAGTTCCGGAACCCGTACAGAAAATTGGAATAGAGATCAACATAAACATCATTTTTGCCCTTTTTATTGCCCATGAAAACCACGCATTGCACGTTGTACCACCATACAGCGAGACCTTCAGAGGTGGTGGTCCAGACTGCTGTACATGCCAGTACCTCTAATGCCCAGTAGAACCTCCTCTTGCATTGATGCATGCCTGAACTCATCGTGACATACTGGCTACAAGTTCATCAAGGCACTGTTGGTCCAAATTGTCCCACTCCTCAACGGCGATTCTGCGTAGATCTCTCAGAGTGGTTGGTGGGTCACGTCGTCCATAAACAGCTCTTTCCAATCTATCCCAGGCGTGTTCGATAGGGTTCATGTCTGGAGAACGTGCTGGCCACTCCATTCGAGCGATGTCGTTATCCTGAAGGAAGCCATTCACCAGACGTGCACGATGGGGGCGCGATTTGTCGTCCATGGAGACGAATGCCTCGCCAATATGCTGTCGACATGGTTGCACTATCGGTCGGAGGATGACATTCACGTATCGTACAGCCGTTACGGCGTCTTCCATGACCACCAGCGGCGTACGTCGGCCCCACATACGAGGTGCGGCTAGAAAAAAACCGGACTGATGCAGGAAAAAACATTTATTTACAATTATTTAGAATTTCATGTTATCTCCTTCAATGTACTCTCCTCCTCGGTCTCTACACCGCTCCATACGAATTTTCCACTGTTCATAGCAATGCTGCAGATCATTTTCGGTAAGTCCATACATTACTTCCGTCGCTTTTTCTTTTACTGCTTCAACAGTCTCAAATCTAGTTCCTTTCAAAGCTGACTTGACTTTAGGGAAAAGAAAAAAGTCACAGGGGGCCAAATCAGGTGAGTAGGGTGGATGATCTAAGATGGGAATGTTGTGTTTTGCCAAAAACGTCTTCACTGACAACGCACTGTGAGCTGGGGCATTGTCTTGGTGAAGGATCCATGACTTTTTCCTCCACAAATCGTTCCGTTTTCTCCGTACTCGCTCACGTAGGGTAGCCAGGACGCTAATGTAGTAATGCTGATTCACTGTTTGTCCCTCTGGTACCCAATCAATGTGTACAATCCCTTTGATGTCAAAAAAAACAATCATCATTGCCTTGAATTTCGATTTTGACATTCGGCCATCTTTAAATCGTTTAAACCACTCAAACACTTGTGTTCGCGATAAACAATCATCGCCGTACACTTGTTGTAACATTACAAACGTTTCACTTGCAGATTTTCCTAGTTTGAAACAAAATTTGATGTTAACACGCTGTTCTTTCTGTACACTCAACATTTTCCGACGCACGGACAAAACGTCAACTACTTAAAACAGACGCCACGGGCAGACTGAGTGCAGGAGGCAGATGAAACTCGAGCAGTAGGCGGAGCGAGAGTCACGTGATAGGCCACGCGACTTTCAGCCTTATTGCATTCGTTTTATTGTTTCACCAGTACTAGTCCGGTTTTTTTCTAGCCACACCTCGTAATGTCACTCCAAAGCATCACGGAACTCCACCCTGCTGCACTCGCTGGACAGTGTGCCTAAGGTGTTCAGCCTGACTGAGTTGCCTCCAAACACGCTTCCGACGATTGTCTGGTTGAAGGCATTTGCGACACTCATCGGTAAAGAGAACGTGATGCCAATTCTGAGCGGTTCATTCGGCATGTTGTTGGCCCCACCCGTACCGCACTGCATGGTGTCATGGTTGCAAAGATGGACCTCGCCATGGACGTCGGGAGTGAAGTTACGCATCATGCAGCCTATTGCGCACTGTGAGTCGTAACACGACGTCCTGTGACTGCACGAAACCATTATTCAACATGGTGGCGTTGCTGTAAGGGTTCCTCCGAGCCATAATCCGTAGGCAGCGGTCATCCACTGCAGTAGTAGCCCTTGGGCGGCCTGAACGAGGCATGTCATCGACAGTTCCTGTCACTCTGTATCTCCTCCACGTCCGAATAACATCGCTTTGGTTCACTCCGAGAGGCCTGGACACTTGGCGTGTTGAGAGCCCTTCCTGGCACAAAGTAACAATGCGGACACGATAGAACCGCGGTATTGACCGTCTAGGCATGGTTGAACTACAGACAACAACGAGTGGTGTACCTCGTTCCTCGTGGAATGACTGGAACTGATCGGCTGTCGAGCCCCCTCCGTCTAATAGGCGCTGTTCATGCATGGTTGTTTACATCTTTGGTCGGGTTTAGTGACAACTCTGAGCAGTCAAAGGGACCGTGTCTGTGATGCAGTATCCACAATCAACGTCTATGTTCAGGAGTTCTGGGAACCGGGGTGATGCAAAACTATTTTTGATGTGTGTATGTAATCACCTATCTGTTCCATTACTAATCTACTACACACAAACAATCAGCAAGCGAGATCAAATTAAGCAAAAATTTCTCAAAAATCTGTTACGAGTTAAATAGCCTACATTTTGAAACTGAAGGTATGGTATCTACAACCTGTTTCCTTTTTCAAGACAGGTAACTTTTCAGGACATTAAAAAACTCAGTTTATTAGCTTATTTATGTCACCATAAGATTCTGTAGCTGAAGAAATAACAATGTATTCCCAATACCTTTAATATGTTACACAATACGTAAATGTATAGAACAGAAAATTATTACTACAAATGCTGCACAAAACATAACCTCTTGTCTAACAACAGCAAAAACTGTAGAAAATGGCAGAAACAGTTTAAGGCGGTTTCTCGTGTGCCTTTCTTCGTGTGATTCTAAAATCAGCGACTAGACTGAAGTAACGACCAAAAAGCATCCTATGATGTGCGTGGGACACGTTGTGTTTGTTCGCCTCCATCCCTAGACACACAACTGGTGCGGTGGATATTTTGTATCTTTTTATGGGTTTGAAAAGCGATTGTGTTGGTGACATGCCTTCATGTTAATATGATGAGAGGAAGATATTGTCGAACCGGTCACTGTGAAACAAACATACCAAGCGATCTTGGCTGCAGACGATTTTCCTATTGATTTGTTCCCATTCAGAACCACATGATACCGCTGTTTTCTCTTTAGTTTATACGTATATTGTTAAGAATTATCGCTATTTTATAATTCGTGAATTCATTTCGGTACCACGGAAAAGTTTACAAATATTGGTCACCATATTGTGAGCTGGAGTGTTTTGCATCTTTAGGTTCGTTATGTCATCATTGGTCAGAGATGACTTTATCCAAAAGCTTCAATTTTAAACTAGTTCTTCTCCCATACGTGTAAAACTCCTCGTACTAGATCTAATTGGGCATTCCTTCGCTCATCATACACGTTACATCAACTTCCCGGTGACAGAGAGGTCATGGATGATATTTCAGAAATTCTAAAAGGTAAAAAGGCTGGAAATGATTGGTTCATGGTTTATTTTATAATAGCCATATCAGTATTTTATTGTCAGTCTGGGTTATAGGAACAGCTGTGTCGTTGTGACAACCAGATGACGCTTCGAGCTGTAGAATGCCCACTTGCACCTCAATTGTCTGTTTTTACGACATCTGATATTGCCTTTCGTCGGTGGTAACCCGCCAGTCTTTAGACATTAATTGTTAACAAAATAAATGGAACACAGGGAATGACTGTATCCATTCCTGCCTACCGCTTATTTGGGTAAACTGCTCCTCGAATCTCTTTGCAATTTTTTCTGTACAGAGTTTAGTCACAAAGGATCTTGACAGTCATTGTTATTTATGTTCAAATGTGTGTGAAATCTTATGGGACTTAACTGCTAAGGTCATCAGTCCCTAAGCTTACACACTATTTAACCAAAATTATCCGGACAAACACACACACCCATGCCCGAGGGAGGACTCGAACCTCCGCCGGGACCAGCCGCACAGTCCATGACTGCAGCGCCTTAGACCGCTCGGCATTGTTATTTATCTCAAGTTTTCTGCCACTAAGCCTTTTCCCCGAGAAGCGATTTCGCTATTGAGGTACATTTGAACTTCAGTGCCCGTTGTGGAAAATACCTGCTTCGATCTCATTAACTGCCTTATTTCCAGTTATCAAAGTATTTTTCTTTTTCCGATGACGCCTCGTCGCGTTATTCCGGTATTTGACAGCGTTACTGGCATCCTTGACGAATCCATTTATATAACTGACGACTTTACTTTTAGCTAAATAATCTGCAACATGTGACAACTTGAACCTCGGGACAAAAACATCTACTATGGCAATAACTGAGTTGTACTCCAGGTTCTCAGACCGTTCACTCATTTGCTTTTGCAGTTCATTTTCGAATTACACAACACTGCGATATCCTGGTGAACTGTTTTTCAAGGCTTCGTTTAGGCAACTTGCACGTTGGCACGCCGTTTCGGGGTTCTGGGAGTCGCGCCGGCTCTGTATCGAAGCTGCTCGGGGGATGAGCGAAGAGGGCCGGCATATCGGCCAATCTGGAAGCAGTCAACAGTGATGATGGTAAGTCATATCGCATTGACAACACAATAGTGTCAAAAGTTCAAAATGGTTCAAATGGCTCTGAGCACTATGGGACTCAACTGCTGAGGTCAAAAGTCCCCTTAGAACTACTGAAACCTAACTAACCTAAGGACAACACACACATCCATGCCCGAGGCAGGATTCGAACCTGCGACCGTAGCGGTCGCGCGGTTCCAGACTGTAGCGCCAGAACCGCTCGGCCACCAGCGGACGGCTGTGTCAAAAGTGTTTTTATCGTATTCCACTTTTCAGTGCCAGATTTTGAGGCGGTTTATCACATCGATCTATAGGAATTCAGGGCTGTTAGCCACTTTCCGGCTCAGAGACATAATTCGTAAATATTTACAAAACGTTCGCACACTTTCATAGGGGATAACACTATGCATTGTAGCCTGGAAATGAAATAGTGCTAAATAAATATGATCTTGCATGTGAAAAGACCGAAGTGACAAAAGCACAAAAATCCGGTAAACTAAGATAATAGTCGTATCTGTAATGCAACAAAATCAAAGAAAATATTGTATTAATTGTTAACACGAATTACGTAAGGACTGTGATACTATTAACACTTACTTCGGATCGAGTCCGGAGAATAAGACGCAAAATTGTACACTAACATTTTATTACGTGGATGGACAGATCTGTGATGTAATCATTTCTGTTTGTTATCTCAGAATGTAATTATTCTTCGTTAACAAAAAATAACATTTTATTTAATGTTCATATTCAGTAAAGCACTTTCCTCCGAGCTGTTGCCATTTTCAGTACAGCAAATGTATGTTAATTGTCGGCAGCCACTGTTGCAACATTTTCTTTAAATTCACCAGAAGCTGGGCGTGGCACCCACATATTCGCTAAAAATTGGTTTAATCAAACAAGAGAAGTAAAACGTGCAAGCACATATGGTCAGAATTTTAAATTATTTCAGGTACACCAAGAAGCAGCCAGCCGTGTAGGTTAAACAACGACGCAGTTCATTTTCTTTCGCTGTTTTCAGCTAGGCCATCAGCAGCCGTATAAGCAGAAACCACATTTACCTTGAAAATAAGATAGCTCATGTTCTCCTACTTAATCTGCTGTTGAAGACAGTAATCGTCGTCACACTCTTATGAAGCTAGGGACATCTTGAAGCAAATAGTAATTAGTGTGAGACGTTAGGCTTAAGTACGTGTACCATTACGTGAAACGGGCATCATTCTCTTAACGATGTTGTTAACCCAACTTATATGAATTTGGTATGAAACTTAAAGAACTGTCAAAGCAATGATTTAAAGAATAACAATAACCATTCTCCTTTTGCATTTCTCATCAAGCTTAGGAAAATTAAAGTGCAACATTTTTTCTTTTTATTCATCACATACATTTTTAACAAGTTCGGATTTATTACAGAGAGACACAGACAGATGGGATACACAGATTCCGTCCAGAGGGGGGGGGGGGGGGGAGGGGGGGCGGGAGGGGATCAAGGGGTGGCGACTGCAACGGCACCCGGCCACCCTCTACCACTGACATTGCCATGTCCAGATCAACACACCCAACCCGTGAAGATGCCGGATAAAGTCCAGGTAAAAGTTTGTTAGCAGTCACGTAAGAATCCCCTGATATCTCTTTGTTACTGTTTCATAACACTTTAATAATTTGGTATCTCCTTGAAACTTTTTTTTGGGTTAGAAGCAGTAATCATAAAGGAGCATCGGCCGAGGTGAGTACTATTTCACTTACAATACAAAAACTAACAATGCAAACCTTTCCAACACACAGTAACACGAGGTCCATCGTACCCTAAAATCAAGAACCGTATTTCCCTTAGAAGACCCGGTATGGAAGTGATTTTTGCGCAGTTCGTCACTGGGTTGACGTTTCTCTCAAAAAAAAAAAAAAAAAAAAAAAAAAAAAAAAAAAAAATATATATATATATATATATATATATATATATATATATATATATATATATATATATATATATTCCCCCACTGAACAAGCTACGATTCCGTTATCGTAGTACAATGAGAAAGCCTCTGTGTGCAAACTTTCCAGTGAGTTAAGACCCTTATCACTTCTCGTCCCATGTAATCGGCTGTATTACTTTCTTATAGCTGGAATACGGCTTCTGCCCTATTCTAAAGCTCTAGTTCATGCAAACCAATTGATTGTTGCTCTGCATTCTCTCCGTTCAAATATCATAGATTAAGCAGTGCATTCAATCCGTTCAAATATCATAGATTAAGCAGTGCATTCAATGACTTATTTTGGATACCTTGGCGAAATACATAAATATCGTAATAAAATGTGTCATGTATCACTGAATGGCGTGAAGACGATACAAAAATTTTCGTAACAAGGGCGTAGAGTCGGGGCGGGGAGTCCAGGGGGCCGGAACTCCCTATCACCTAAAAGAAATTACACACGACCTAGTTGCCGCGTAATGAAACTGAAAGATATTTTGATTTTCACACGACGAAAAAAGGATATGCCCCACCGATAGTCAACAAGTCCAACGATAGATATAAACTACACTCCTGGAAATTGAAATAAGAACACCGTGAATTCATTGTCCCAGGAAGGGGAAACTTTATTGACACATTCCTGGGGTCAGATACATCACATGATCACACTGACAGAACCACAGGCACATAGACACAGGCAACAGAGCACGCACAATGTCGGCACTAGTACAGTGTATATCCACCTTTCGCAGCAATGCAGGCTGCTATTCTCCCATGGAGACGATCGTAGAGATGCTGGATGTAGTCCTGTGGAACGGCTTGCCATGCCATTTCCACCTGGCGCCTCAGTTGGACCAGCGTTCGTGCTGGACGTGCAGACCGCGTGAGACGACGCTTCATCCAGTCCCAAACATGCTCAATGGGGGACAGATCCGGAGATCTTGCTGGCCAGGGTAGTTGACTTACACCTTCTAGAGCACGTTGGGTGGCACGGGATACATGCGGACGTGCATTGTCCTGTTGGAACAGCAAGTTCCCTTGCCGGTCTAGGAATGGTAGAACGATGGGTTCGATGACGGTTTGGATGTACCGTGCACTATTCAGTGTCCCCTCGACGATCAACAGTGGTGTACGGCCAGTGTAGGAGATCGCTCCCCACACCATGATGCCGGGTGTTGGCCCTGTGTGCCTCGGTCGTATACAGTCCTGATTGTGGCGCTCACCTGCACGGCGCCAAACACGCATACGACCATCATTGGCACCAAGGCAGAAGCGACTCTCATCGCTGAAGACGACACGTCTCCATTCGTCCCTCCATTCACGCCTGTCGCGACACCACTGGAGGCGGGCTGCACGATGTTGGGGCGTGAGCGGAAGACGGCCTAACGGTGTGCGGGACCGTAGCCCAGCTTCATGGAGATGGTTGCGAATGGTCCTCGCCGATACCCCAGGAGCAACAGTGTCCCTAATTTGCTGGGAAGTGGCGGTGCGGTCCCCTACGGCACTGCGTAGGATCCTACGGTCTTGGCGTGCATCCGTGCGTCGCTGCGGTCCGGTCCCAGGTCGACGGGCACGTGCACCTTCCGCCGACCACTGGCGACAACATCGATGTACTGTGGAGACCTCACGCCCCACGTGTTGAGCAATTCGGCGGTACGTCCACCCGGCCTCCCGCATGCCCACTATACGCCCTCGCTCAAAGTCCGTCAACTGCACATACGGTTCACGTCCACGCTGTCGCGGCATGCTACCAGTGTTAAAGACTGCGATGGAGCTCCGTATGCCACGGCAAACTGGCTGACACTGACGGCGGCGGTGCACAAATGCTGCGCAGCTAGCGCCATTCGACGGCCAACATCGCGGTTCCTGGTGTGTCCGCTGTGCCGCGCGTGTGATCATGGCTTGTACAGCCCTCTCGCAGTGTCCGGAGCAAGTATGGTGGGTCTGACACACCGGTGTCAATGTGTTCTTTTTTCCATTTCCAGGAGTGTATCTATACATCCGTAGCACTATCGGCTATCGTTCATCTCTATTTTAGCGAAGACCAGTTTTTGGCCTTGCTTGGGCTCAGTTTTTTTTAACCAGTTCAATTTTTACTTGCAGTTGAAGTTAATGTAAGTGCTGCCGTTAACCGTTTTTTTACTGCGTGCTGTTGCGATAGTTTCTGGTTATGGAGAAGTTTGTAACAAGAGCAAAACCGATTTTAGTCGTCCGCTAGCGTTATGGTAAGTTAAAAATGTGTACGCACTATAACAATAGCCTAATTACCTATCTATAGCAGTTTAATGTTAGCACTAGAGTCGTTACTTGGACGCTAGTAGAATATTGTGGTTGCAATACTTCAGTATTTCACAAGGTTGCGGAGCGGTAAATATAATTACAAATAACATTAAATTAAAATCACTGTACAAAAATACACATGGATTTGATTGCATCCCCCAGAAAACACATTCGTCAACAAAAATATCGGCCAAATGGTGATGGCTGCATTTCTTTAAAAAAATTGCTCAATATTCTATCATTAGCAGCCCAAATGGCAAAATATCTCCCAATCTGGTCACTCGGGCAACACTCTATTATGAAAACCAATCACAGTACAGTGCGATGTGGAGGGGTTTGTAGAGAGCAGCATGGAGGTATGATGACAGCACATTCTACAGTTCGTTTATAAAAGACTTTTTTCGGTGGGCTGTTTGAATTCGTCCGAGCCAACTGCGCCCTGTTTAGTCCAACAGTCTACGCACTTTCAAGACTATAATAATTGATGCCAGCAATT
The DNA here is from genome assembly GCF_021461395.2 of Schistocerca americana. Classification (NCBI taxonomy): domain Eukaryota; kingdom Metazoa; phylum Arthropoda; class Insecta; order Orthoptera; family Acrididae; genus Schistocerca; species Schistocerca americana. The sequence goes on from NC_060124.1 coordinate 33,176,221, forward strand.
TCGTGCACAATAAAATCTTAAAATATGAATGCATTCACGCACTATCAAATGATTAAACGCGCACAATTAAAGGAAAAAAATGCAATGTTAGAATTCAGTCCTCTGTTGTGGTGTGAATTTTATTTTAAAACAATGTGCAACAACCAGTTCTTCCAAATTATCCGCCAACTTGGATTAGCTCTGCCTACTGAGCCCCTCAGCTATCACTCCCTGGATTTGAGACGCGAGATGGTTTGAGTCAATCTGCCGGCAACCTTGAAAATTTTTTCTGTGGTTTCCCATTTCCAATTTAGGGAAACGTTGGGGTTAGTCCCTGACAATAGCCCACGGCCAATTCCTTCCGAATACCTTTATTTCCTAACAGATTACAGTTCTCATTAAGAAGCAGCCCCTTTGCTTGATTGAAAAGAGCTGCATCAAAGGCAAGCTGAATATCTCTTCCGTGATTCCCAGCACTAAAAGCCATATGATAAATAAATAATAATCCAAATTTGGACTCATGCATTTGATTGCCGGAACATTCTTTAATGTAGACAATGATCTTTCTTGCAATACTAGAAGTGTCAGATGTATACTAAAATGAGGAAATTTGGGATAGTGTAAGACTGAATAGTTGCTCTAGCTTCTCTGTCGCAAAACTCCTGTCGGTAATAATCACGGTGTTCCAAAACATTAGCGCTCGTCTATTTCCGATCACTTTCTCACCTCAAATCCAGATTGAAAGGTGAAGAGTGTAAAATGATCTTGGAGGATGAATGGAGATTGGAGCATGACTGCTTCTTCGTAGTTTGTCAAAATATAGCACTCCAAAGTAACGAGATTATATCTCCGTATGATGAAAAAAATAATTATCAAATAAAATGTTTTTTAGTTCTTTATGGAAGTTTTTAGAGAAATAAAAAACATGAGTCTTTGTAAAGTCCTCTTTAAGAAAGCGGACCATCGCTTTGACAAAATACTGGCTATGTACTTGGACACAGTTGCAGTTTTTAAACATATGATGTCGGTGTGATATGGCTCACCATTATTATTGTAACCTGTTACCGATCCGTCTTAGTTTTAATCGTTTCACTATTGCTACTCAGTAGTTTTACAACGTTCAGTGTCACGTAATATTCAAAACTGCAAGTTCCCTCTTTGCTATTGGCCTTGTTCACGTGCACCATTGGTGCCACAAATGGTTCAAATGGCTCTGAGCACTATGGGACTTAACGTCTGAGGTCATCAGTCCCCTAGAACTTAGAACTACTTAAACCTAACTAACCTAAGGACGTCACACACATTCATGCCCGCGGCAGGATTCGAACCTGCGACCGTAGCGGTCGCGCAGTTCCAGACTGAAGCGCCTAGAACCGCTCGGCCACTCCGGCCGGCCATTGGTGCCACACTTATGACTTGCTTATACCTGTTTCCAGTTCTTGCTTACAATTGAAGAAAGCCTCTTGGAAGTGAGAGAGGAAAACTATTCTGAACTCAGCAGTGCCAAGTCACATAATGGTAAACCAAATAAGAAAAGGAGAATCACTCCCGGCTAGTATGATACTGTGTTTGTTTTTCAGGTCAAGCCAACAAGAGGCGAGGTGCTGTTCGCGTCAGTTGTCTCCACCACCGTGTTGGATGATTTTGTATCTCAGGCCAGTAGCAAGCCAAGCCAAACGTGGAGCCGATAACTATACGAGGGTCACGCAAACAAGCGCGTCCTCACAGCAAATACACACTTAATGACAAAAGTCAACCAGTCCCCTCCACCTACGCCTTGCCTGTTTATACGTCTACCTGTCATTGCCAACCAAAGAAAACAGTCGATGTTACTCTTTAACAGAAAACTATCTTACAAGGGAACCTCCCCATCGCACCCCCCTCAGATTTAGTTATAAGTTGGCACAGTGGATAGGTCTTGAAAAACTGAACGCAGATCAATCGAGAAAACAGGAAGAAGTTGTGTGGAACTACGAAAAAAATAAGCAAAATATACAAACTGATTAGTCCATGTGTAAGATATGCTCCATCAAGGAGAAACGAAACTCAGGAGCGCCGTGGTCCCGGGGTTAGCGTGAGCAGATGCGGAACTCGAGGTCTTTGGTTCAAGTCTTCCTTCGAGCGAAAAGTTTAATTTTTTATTTTCAGACTATTATCAAAGTTTAGGCACTCACACATAAATCAACTTCGCTCTCCAAAATTCCAGGACATGTTCAGATTTGCTTGGACATATGCAGGATTTGACGGTCTACACACGGAAAAATTTGAAAACGTTAAAAACATATGTTTTGACAGAGCACAGGGAAAAGTGTGCGACTGTGAGACTTTTGGATTCATTTGTTGCAGTTTATGTGACAAACTGATGTTTTCATCACTTTTTTGGGAGTAATTATCACATCCACAAGAAAACCTAAATCGGGCAACGTAGAAGAATCTTTTTACCCATTCGCCAAGTGTACAAGTTAGATGGGTCGACAACATATTCCTGTTATGTGACGCACATGCCGTCACCAGTGTCATATAGAATATATCAGACGTGTTTTCCTGTGGAGGAATCGGTTGACCTATGACCTTGCGATCAAATGTTTTCGGTTCCCATTGGAGAGGCACGTCCTTTCGTCTACTAATCGCACGGTTTTGCGGTGCGGTCGCAAAACACAGACACTAAACTTATTACAGTGAACAGAGACGTCAATGAACGAATGGACAGATCATAACTTTGCGAAAATAAAGAAAAATCTTTCGCTCGAGGGGAGACTTGAACCAAGGACCTCTCGTTCCGCAGCTGCTCACGCTAACCACGTGACCACGCCGATCCTGAGCTCACACTACCCTCGATGTTGCCCATCTTGCGCATGGACTAATCAGCTTGTATATTTTGCTTATTTTTTTATAGTTTCACACAACTTCTTCCTGTTTTCTCGATTGATCTGTGTTCAGTTTTTCATGGCCTATCCACTGTGCCAATTTATAACTAAATCTGAGGGGGGTGCGATGGGGAGGTTCCCTTTGTTAGCTCGAAATGCGGTAACAGTCATTGCCACAATACTGTATTAGAACACAAACATGACATTCCGCGACTGGAAACTATAGACCGCTCACAGTGAATGGGTTAACATCAAATGAAGAACACAAAGCTTAGCACAAATGAGGTCTAGACAGTCACTGTCAGTTGGGTATGTGCCGAGGTGAGAAATGTTATCAAATCACTTTTGTATTCGGATATTCAATGGGATTTGTTTGCAACATTAAGCCGAAAGCCTCTTAATTTTCTGCTTCTTCTTATTCATCTTGTAGAGGACAAGGGTTTATTTTTAGGAAATACAGTGCGAAATTGTGATTTAGTGTGTTTCAGTGCGCGATGCGCCAGCCTCACGGCAAACGGCGGATCTAGTTTTTGTTGTGTGTTGTAGTTCAATACTTGTTTCATTAGTCTTCCCCCTGGCGTTCAGTCGACATGTTCCAGCCAGATTTTGTTTGAATCGTTAACTGAATAAATTCCCAACTTAACCATGTCTTCATTTCTTATCTGTTACCTCAGGCGGCAAACTTCATTTGAATGGCTTATTTACGCATTTCCTCTTGTTTTAGTTTCGGCTACGGCTCGAGTCGTGTGTCAAAATAGCTGTATCCATTACATTATGAAATTTTGTTTTGCTAGCTTAAGCATTTTGTTACGTAGTGTTTTTCGTATTGTGCCACATTTCCTATGATATTTATCCATTTTTTCTATATTTCACTTTCAGCCTAGTAGCTTGCACGCAGCCTAAGAAGTTAAAGTATGTAAAACGTTACCTGACACTATTTTTGAACATAGAGGGTCTTTTCTTTTAAAGCCACAATCTTAGACTCTTGCGAAAAATATTAAAATTATACTGATTACGTATTTGTTCTATAAGATATATTGCCCTCTGCAGACTGCCCTTGCTCTCTTGTGAAATTATTTGGTCCTCAACGAACATGATGGTGCTTGTCCAGTTACCTAGAAATAGTTTAATGCCTCAGTTTTCCATTGTCTAACGATGTCCTCAGTATAGATATTCAAAGCTGTGGGTGAACGGCTGCTTTTCTATTGAGACCTCTTAAGATTTTTCTCGGCCACACTGAGCAATAGAGTGCTTCCGGGTGTCCTGCTGAGTTGTTGTTTCCATGTTACTCGCTGCATGGTTTCCAACAAGTCCCCAGCAGCGAGTACTCATAATAACAAAACTCGCAGCACCGGAAGACGACCGTTAGGTCGCTCGTCGAATACTGCACATAAAATGGAAACAACTCGACCGAACACCGGGAAGCTCACCTTTAATGCACCTCTCCTCGGGTTTAGTACATTCCCATACTACAGCCCTCCTTTCTTCTATGATCTGTTACAAAAATATTCTCAGTACAAGATCCTCCCTTTCGAAGCCAATTTTGCTCTTGTGATAGTAGTGGGTCGCATAAGTTTTCAGGCGAAAGTTCCCGCAATGAACAGAAGTATATTTTTTTTTCTTTCTTTGTGATTTCATTCCCCTGCCCCATATGGGCAGGGTAGCGCAGGCAGCGGCAGAATCCACCGCTCTTCAGCCGAGTGACATGACAGTTAATGAAAGGAGGAAACTATACATATAAAGGCGATAAAAAGGGGGACATAAAAACAGAATAAGAGGAAACAATGGGGGTTAAAACATACACTGACACGGATACGTTCGTTGTGGCACAGTTAAGAAAGTCGACATAAAGTTAAGAAACACAGTTGGCGGTTCGTGGAGCACGTAAAATACACTGATGTCACAAGCACAGGTTAAAAGTTGGCCACAGCATTAAAACACTGCAGTACAAAGACACATTAAAACCACTGTAAGAGACGAAGCACACACGACGAAGAATAAAAACTTCCGAAGTGACAAGTATAATTTCTTAATGATTAGTGGAATCTTCTGTTTACGATCAGGATCAGTTCCAGAACATTCTCCACACAAGCGACATGTAATTTGACACCCCCCTTAAATTATTTCACAGAAGCGAAGCCTCATTTGCTGTCCTTTCCTCCCTCATACATTAACTGCCGTTCCTTTAAAATAAATCTAAATCTAATGACAGTGAAAAGTGTTTGGTTTCACAGTTAATTGTGATACATCCTGTGTACACACTTTGCACTAAGGCGCCCCAAATGGGAGATGGTGCCGCTTGGGCCTTACACCGACGCTGCTTAAGATGAATATTTTCTTTGAAATTAAGACTTTTCGCGCTAAAATGTATTAAAAATATGTACAGTATGTATGTAGGATTTGTAGAAACTCGCCGTGTGCAATATGTACATTATGTGTCAGGAGCCAGTCTCTCTCGCACCACATACCGCGTGTGCGTCACGGATAACAATGTTTCACTACTGTTGTCGTAGATCTCTAAAATGATCTTGAGATATAATTCTGCTCACGGAGCTTTTCATAAATCCGAGATCGATGCTGCCAATTGTTCTGTTTCAGATCTAATATTTCAGATGAAAACTTATTTGTTCGTCATAAACTAAATTCTACATAATAGAAGTTGATGCAGATAAAACATACAGACACTTTTAGTCACTACACAAATTTGCTTGGAATTATCCGTCCTTTTCAATACAAGACTTATTATTTACTTCTACTTCAGTCCGCCCTCGGTAGCTGAGTGGTCAGCGCGACGGACTGTCAATCCTAAGGGCCCGGGTTCGATTCCCGGCTGGGTTGGAGATTTTCTCTTCTCGGGGACTAGGTGTTGTGTTGTCCTAATCATCATCATTTCATCCCCATCGACGCGCAGGTCGCCGAAGTGGCGTCAAATCGAAAGACTTGCACTAGGTGAACGGTCTACCCGACGGGAGGCCCTAGCCACACGACATTCCATTTCATTTCTTCTACTTTATCAGCTTCTCCCACGTGGTTAAAATTTGCATATTTCATATGTCTTTTAGAAATTACCCCAGCGTTCCTGACGTTTCTTGGAAATCAGAACCCCTCTTATTCGCCGTGACGTAACAGATTATGTGGGGTGTGGATTCCATCCACTAATCTTTCCAGCCTGGTATGAGAACACTGTTCACTTTAATTTGGACTTTTATTTAGAAGTAAATGTACAAGTAGAGACAAAAAAATGATTATAATTTCAGAAAAAAATTGATAATTTATTCAAGACAAAGAGTTTCACATATTGAGTAAGTCAATAATAACGTGTTGGTCCAGCAATCTCCAGCCCTTATGCAAGCAGTTATTCGGCTTGGCACTGATTGATGGAGTTGGATGACATACTGAGTGACATCGTGGCAAATTCCCTCCAATTAGCGCGTTAGATTGTTAAAATCCCGAACTGGTTGGAGGACCCTGCGATCCTGCGATCTTGCTGGCCAAGGTAGGATTTGGCGTGAGTGAAACCATACAGCAGAAACTCTCGCCGTGTGCGGGCGGCGATTATCTTGCTGAAATGTAAGCCCAGGATGGCTTGCGACGAAGGGCAACAAAACGGGGGTAGAATATCGTCGACGTGCCACTCTACTGTAAAGGTGCCGCGGATGACAACCAAAGGGGTCCCGCTATGAAAAGAAAGCTGGTGGAGGCTCTGTAATGGTGTGGGGCGTGTGCAGTTGGAGTAATATGGACCCCTGATACGTCTAGGTACGACTCTGACATGTGACACGCACGTAAGCATCCTGTCTCATTACCTGCATCCACTCATGTCCATTGTGCATTCCGATGGACTTGGGCTATTTCAGCAGGACAATGCGACACCCCACTCCTCCAGAATTGGTACGGAGTGGCTCCAGGTATACTCTTCTGTGTTTAAACACTTCCGCTGGCCAACTAATTGCACAGACATGAACATTATTGAGCATAATTGGGATGCCTTGTAACGTGCTGTTCAGAAGAGGTCTCCACCCCCTGAATTTACGGACAGCCCTGCAGGATTCATGGTGTCAGTTTCCTCCAGCACTACGTCAGACATTAGTCGAGTCCATCCCACGTCGTGTTGCGGCACATCTGCGTGCTCTCGGGCGCCCTACACGATATTACGCAGGTGTACCAGTTTTTTTTTTTTTTTGGCTCTTCGGTGTAGGAATTTGTGCATTTCTAGGAATGGTAGGGAAGCTTCATTACATACTTCGCCTTTTCTGCATTCACTAGGTGTATCTTGTGAATAATCGCAGCACGTTTCGTGGTTTTGAACGAAGGAATGCCCTTCTTCAAAACACCACAACATACTTCTGATCCAGAGAAATGCGTCATTCCAACAGCACATTGATTCTTACCATTGGTTTGTCCGTAAGTTACTGTTCGTATATTCACCATTTTGACAGGTAAGGTAGACTTCAGCATTTCTTTAGAAATCCGTTTCGAGTCCTAGGAAAACCAGTGTTCTCTCTGCCTCGACACCTTTATAATTTTCGCTAGAATATTCCTGTATTCACAAGCTGGTATTATCTCTTTTTTTCTTCCGATGTTCCTTCTCAGCTCTACTGAATACACGATCCTGTGGCATGAGACTACGTTCACGAACAGAAAAATTGTGGTTGAAATCAGAGAACAGTGTAGTGCATTCCATAAAATTTACCAGCATGCAGAGCACTGTGGAATTCTTGTTCTGGCTGGTGCCGAATCTGAAAAAATCTCAAACCTCTCTTAGCAATACTTCTAGTCCTCTCTTCCAAATAATGTAGGAGAACATGTAGTGCAGATGTGATTTCATTTGCATCTCTTCCAGCTTCTGTTTCACACCAATTATACTGAAAAATTCATCAAATGTATTCGCAACTGTCGATTTTGATAGCTGTATAATGGTGATAGAAGGGTTAATGAACCACACCTGTCGCGTATAAAAGACTTTTCCAATAGAGAGGTTTGGCAGACGTTGATTTCGTTGCATGTCAAAGATAACTTTTACAGTGTATTAAGAGTATTTGTTCGTGATACTGTGGAACTTCTTTACAGGGGCTTTACGCAATTGCAGGATAGTCTTTGGTTTCTGTGACCTTTATTTCAGTTCGAGCTCCTTGCATATTGTACATGTGTCACTGTTTGGGTTACCAAACCTGGGATTAAAATTCTTATAAGGCACTGTCTCAAATTTTGAGACAGGACAGCTTTTATTGCTGCTTGTCTGTGTTCTTTACAAAAATAAGTTTTCTACATTGTACACTCCTGGAAATGGAAAAAAGAACACATTGACACCGGTGTGTCAGACCCACCATACTTGCTCCGGACACTGCGAGAGGGCTGTACAAGCAATGATCACACGCACGGCACAGCGGACACACCAGGAACCGCGGTGTCGGCCGTCGAATGGCGCTAGCTGCGCAGCATTTGTGCACCGCCGCCGTCAGTGTCAGCCAGTTTGCCGTGGCATACGGAGCTCCATCGCAGTCTTTAACACTGGTAGCATGCCGCGACAGCGTGGACGTGAACCGTATGTGCAGTTGACGGACTTTGAGCGAGGGCGTATAGTGGGCATGCGGGAGGCCGGGTGGACGTACCGCCGAATTGCTCAACACGTGGGGCGTGAGGTCTCCACAGTACATCGATGTTGTCGCCAGTGGTCGGCGGAAGGTGCACGTGCCCGTCGACCTGGGACCGGACCGCAGCGACGCACGGATGCACGCCAAGACCGTAGGATCCTACGCAGTGCCGTAGGGGACCGCACCGCCACTTCCCAGCAAATTAGGGACACTGTTGCTCCTGGGGTATCGGCGAGGACCATTCGCAACCGTCTCCATGAAGCTGGGCTACGGTCCCGCACACCGTTAGGCCGTCTTCCGCTCACGCCCCAACATCGTGCAGCCCGCCTCCAGTGGTGTCGCGACGGGCGTGAATGGAGGGACGAATGGAGACGTGTAGTCTTCAGCGATGAGAGTCGTTTCTGCCATGGTGCCAATGATGGTCGTATGCGTGTTTGGCGCCGTGCAGGTGAGCGCCACAATCAGGACTGCATACGACCGAGGCACACAGGGCCAACACCCGGGATCATGGTGTGGGGAGCGATCTCCTACACTGGCCGTACACCACTGGTGATCGTCGAGGGGACACTGAATAGTGCACGGTACATCCAAACCGTCATCGAACCCATCGTTCTACCATTCCTAGACCGGCAAGGGAACTTGCTGTTCCAACAGGACAATGCACGTCCGCATGTATCCCGTGCCACCCAACGTGCTCTAGAAGGTGTAAGTCAACTATCCTGGCCAGCAAGATCTCCGGATCTGTCCCCCATTGAGCATGTTTGGGACTGGATGAAGCGTCGTCTCACGCGGTCTGCACGTCCAGCACGAACGCTGGTCCAACTGAGGCGCCAGGTGGAAATGGCATGGCAAGCCGTTCCACAGGACTACATCCAGCATCTCTACGATCGTCTCCATGGGAGAATAGCAGCCTGCATTGCTGCGAAAGGTGGATATACACTGTACTAGTGCCGACATTGTGCATGCTCTGTTGCCTGTGGTTCTGTCAGTGTGATCATGTGATGTATCTGACCCCAGGAATGTGTCAATAAAGTTTCCCCTTCCTGGGACAATGAATTCACGGTGTTCTTATTTCAATTTCCAGGAGTGTATTTCCATTTAATGCAGGGGGCAAATGTGACCTACTGATTTTCCCTCTGCTATAACGACACACTCTAGACGTATACTTTAAAATGTGCTCTTTCGCTTGTTGGATCACAATTTTGTCTGCTTGAGTTGTTCTTGAGTCACCTCTTTGTTAGTGTAATGCTGTCCTATGTTCTGATAGTGCCGAGAAATCCGGGCTTTTTGACCCCTCGATAGACCCAAAATTTTATTAAATGTAGTTGCACAAACTGGTAATTGGGATCAATCTCGAAATTTTGCCTTATATTTGATAGACACTTATTTAGAAGCCTTAGCTTCAGTGGAATCTACAACATATGTAGCTGGTTCTGAGATATCCGTGTATCACAGAATGAATGCTTCTTGCTTGCTCTTATCTCCTGAAGAATATAACAGATTACTGAACTAAAATAAGTTGGCATAAGAGAGCTTACCTGTATGACAGTGTTTGCCTCCAAGGTTGCTTGTCCCTCTTCTTTCAGCATGTCGGCAGTCAACATCAGGCGCTGCATTTTGGTTTGAATGTCCAGATGATTTTGCTTTGGAGATGGTTTAACTGCTTCGTTTCTCTTCTTTTATGCCAACCACGTGTTTTACTCACGTGAATACTGTGTTCACCATTACCTCCAATATTCACTATTTAACGCAAATCTAGTCTTCTACAGTTAATTTCCACGAAATACCTGGCAACCACATCACATAACAGCTGTTGTTGTGGTCTTCAGTCCTGAGACTGGTTTGATGCAGCTGTCCATGCTACTCTATCCTGTGCAAGCTTCTTCATCTCCCAGTACCTACTGCAACCTACATCCTTCTGAATCTGCTTAGTGTATTCATCTCTTGGTCTCCCTCTACGATTTTTACCCCCCACGCTGCCCTCCAATACTAAATTGGTGATCCCATGATGCCTCAGAACATGTCCTACCAACCGATCCCTTCTTCTGGTCAAGTTGTGCCACAAACTTCTCTTCTCCCCAATCCTATTCAATACTTCCTCATTAGTTATGTGATCTACCCATCTAATCTTCAGCATTCTTCTGTAGCACCACATTTCGAAAGCTTCCATTCTCTTCTTGTCCAAACTATTTATCGTCCATGTTTCACTTCCATACATGGCTACACTCCATACAAATACTTTCGGAAATGACTTCCTGACACTTAAATCTATACTCGATGTTAACAAATTTCTCTTCTTCAGAAACGCTTTCCTTGCCATTGCCAGTCTACATTTTATATCCTCTCTACTTCGACTGTCATCAGTTATTTTGCTCCCCAAATAGCCAAACTCGTTTACTACTTTAAGTGTCTCATTTCCTAATCTAATTCCCTCAGCATCACCTGACTTAATTCGACTACATTCCATTATCCTCGTTTTGCTTTTGTTGATGTTCATCTTATATCCTACTTTCAAGACACTATCCATTCCGTTCAACTGCTCTTCCTAGTCCTTTGCTGTCTCTGACAGAATTACGATGTCATCGGCGAACCTCAAAGTTTTTATTTCTTCTCCATGGATTTTAATACCTGCTCCGAATTTTTCTTTTGTTTCCTTCACTGCTTGCTCAATATACATATTGAATAACATCGGGGAGAGACTACAACCCTGTCTCCCTCCCTTCCCAACCACTGCTTCCCTTTCATGTCCCTCGACTCTTATAACTGCCATCTGGTTTCTGTACAAATTGTAAATAGCCTTTCTCTCCCTGTATTTTACCCCTGCCACCTTCAGAATTTGAAAGAGAGTATTCCAGTCAACATTGTCAAAAGCTTTCTCTAAGTCTACAAATGCTAGAAACGTAGGTTTGCATTTTCTTAATCTAGCTTCTAAGATAAGTCGTAGGGTCAGTATTGCCTCACCTGTTCCAACATTTCTACAGAATCCAAACTGATCTTCCCTGAGGTCGGCTGCTACTAGTTTTTCCATTCGTCTGTAAAGAATTCGCGTTAGTATTTTGCAGCTGTGCATGCATTTCTTCAATTTCTTCGTCATCTGCAGAGCTAGTTGGCATATAAACTTGGCACATAACAGCTATCGCCAACAATCCTAATGTAATACTGCCCACGCAAACTAAACAGGCACTTGGCACGGTAGCTAATGTTAGCTCCAATCAGCCACAGCGGCGGCTGTCAGCTTAGTTGGCACGCACAGTAATACGCTGTGCCATGTACAGCCAAGCAAAACAGTTATTCCAGGAGTGCCATAACACAGTCAGAAAATTACTTATCTGACACATATCACCCGCAATGGAAATTACGAGAAAACCCACCAATACCTCTAACGTATTTGGGAAACCATGGCATAAAGAGGATGAGCCGTGGTCAGCTCGCGCTGATGCCATTTTTCTTTTTTGGCATTTTGTCACCATCGAGTGGCGTCTTATAGCTCCCTCAGTTACTGCCTGAACGAGTTCCTCACTTACCTCTGTCAGTGACAGCAGCAGTGTTTATCGATACTATTATTGCTGCACCTCCTTTGGTGTGGCCCCTATATTTCCGTGTCGTGGTGTGTGTGTGTGGGGGGGGGGGGGGGGGGGGCAGTGGGTCGGTTGCGACGGAGCAGCGACGAAGTCTCCGTCTCCGCGGCGTGAGGTCAGGCCGGGGACGTTGGCGGCGTGCACGCGCGGTCGGAGTTGTGTGGCACTAAAGTGCGCGTCATTTATGTTGGCGGCCGAGTTTAGGTTCGTTCTGCACATCTGACGTCACAAAACACAGTCAGCCAATGAACAGAGAACGACGTTGCCACATCTCGACTGCAGTGCAGAGCATGGACGAGTGTCTTCAGTTTTAGAAACGTTCAGTCATAAATAAAGTAACAGAACAAAAGCAATGTCTTGATAGCAGACATTCTTTTATAGAAAGTTTGGAAAAAGCATTCTTTATACCAATTGCTTCATATTCTATGAATTAATTAAACCAAACAAGCAATAAGACTCCTAATTCAGGCGATAGCAAGGAAAGGTGTTTGTATCAATCTCACGAACCACTTTTTCGCAATAAAGAACAGCGGTAATTGTTTATTTCCTGTTGTACTTCGACGAAGCGTGAGTAATTCATAGTCATACCAACAGTGTTTGTCAGTATTTTCCCAGTTATAGTGCTCGTGGCATTGTGTAAGCAGACGAGGTTCGTTAGCGTAATGGTTAAGGTGTTGGGCTGCTATGCAAAAGGTTATGTGTTCAAACCTTGTGTGGTGCTTAATACGTTCATTATTTAAAAACAATATCGAAGTGCCTTACTTCACAAATTATATTCGTTTGAATACAATTTTTTGAAATTTCTAATGTTGTGTCTCTTCATTAGCCCTTTCGCTGCTCCAGACACGTGCTCGCCACATTCCACACTGTGCGCGATTTTGTCATCACTGCACTGCACTGCACTGCACAGTAAATTTTATATGAAATTTAGGTATCTTGTCCACATTTCATTCTCAACATTGTGGCAACTAAAATCGACCATTTGGAAAGTATACGCTATGGACTTCTACCGCTGTAAACTCTTCAAAATTTCGTGCAATGGTTTACTAGATTTAATGCTGCATAATAACTGCGTTGAACATCGAAACAAAATTAAGTCATTTATGGGGGGAAGGTGTCAGTCAAGAAGACGTGTAAAAATCAAAGTTTTGGGCCAAATAGTTTTTGCGAAATCGAATGATAAGTGTGTCAAAGCAGTGGGAACACCATGCGTCTGCACAGGCGAGCAGTGCAGTGACAAAATCGCGCACAGCGCGGAATGCAGGGAGCACGTCTTTGTAGCAGCGAAAGGGTTAATGCGGCCGTGGTGACTTTACTTCATGAATTGCGCGCTCCCCCCTAAACGTAAGCTTGCGAACTATGCTATACTATGGCGCTGCTTCTATTGGCGCGTGCGTCGTGTGCAACTGGCAACGCAGCAATCTCCGCGTCTGGGCGGGCATGCGCGAGCCGCCAAGATAAAAGAATTCAACTATAGCTGCGAGAGCTGCAAAGCTCGTCGCCCACCGAACCTGCATACTGGAGTCGAGTAATCAGTGAACCTGTTATGAAACCTCACCTGTTGTGACATCTCTTCGTTGATTACTGGTTGTTGTTTCCTGGGCTGTTTCCACATGAAGCAACGTGATGGGGTGCTGGAGTCGGCAAAATTTAGCAGCCGTCTTCCTGTACGGTGTTTAACTTTTGAAACGATTATAATTTATTAGTGAAGTGCACCAGCAGTATCTTCTGCCTTGTGGCCGTTAACGTTCCGGTTACCTGCCCTGGTCGTTAGCGTAGTTTTACGGCTGTGTGTTTTTCCCGCCGTGTTGATGCTGTCCGGCACGGCGTGTAGTTCGACAGCTTGATGTTGTTCTCCCTTTTTCTTTGAGCGGTTATTGTGCCTTGATTGTGTTTAGACGCCAATTATTAAGACATACAAGGGGAGGCCGCCAATTGTGAAATTCAGATTGGATTCATACTGCGCATAATAGAAGCTCATGGCCAGAGGTGTAATGTGGCAAAGCACCAAGATGCACTTCTCAGCCGTTGTCGAGAAAATCGACAGTTAAAAGAAACCGTTGCGGTGAAATACTCTCTACGATTAATAATTTCCTACAGCGTCGTGGCGCAGCGGTAAGCGCTCGGGTTCGTAATCTGAAGGTCGCTGGTTCTTCAGCCGTCCCTAGGTCATGCTGCCACCCGATTATTTAGTGTTACGCTTGGCTGCTTGTCTCACCTAAACTGTTGTTGGAGCTTCCTCCCCAGGCTGACCCTTGGAACGATTCTGAGAATCACTGTTCTGTTGTTTGTGATTGTGATTTTCTTTTGTCACAAGTACTGTGCCAGGCCTTCAGCCGTGTATTAATTTTGTCTGTTCTATGTTCAGTATATAGCCTTCAGCCTCACCTTATGTGAAGTATTTTTAGATTAGGGTTTCAGCCCTGTTTTATTTAAAATTCTTGTTTGCTCTGTATTTAGGCCTTCAGCCACGTTTGTTTAGAATTTGTGGCTTTCAGGCGTAATGTGTAAATTTCTGTCTGTAAGGTTTATCTTTAATTATCTTGAATTCTTAAAATGGCCTTCAGCTGTACTGTGTAAATGCTTATCTTAAGGTTTGTCTTTAATTATTTCGAATAATTGTTTGGGCCGTCAGCCGTTAAGACATGTCAAGTTTTCTTAAGATGGTTTTTTGCTGTATTGTGTAAATGCTCGTCTTTAAAGGTTGCCTCTTATCATGTTGATATATTATTGGGCTTTCAGCCGAGGGCCGGCGGAAGTGGCCGTGCGGTTAAAGGCGCTGCAGTCTGGAACCGCAAGACCGCTACGGTCGCAGGTTAGAATCCTGCCTCGGGCATGGATGTTTGTGATGTCCTTAGGTTAGTTAGGTTTAACTAGTTCTAATTTCTAGGGGACTAATGACCCCAGCAGTTGAGTCCCATAGTGCTCAGAGCCATTTTTTTTTCAGCCGAGGAATTAATTCAAATTTTCATTAATATGGCTTTTAGCCGAAATTAGTAAATGCTTGTCTTTTACAGAATTTCATTTGTTGATCTGAAATATTATTCGGGCTTTTAGCCGAGAAGATATTTTAATTTTACTTAAGCAAGGCCTTCAGCTATTTATCCAAATTCTTGTGCCTTAAAAGGATATTTTAAGCATATTTTAATTTTACTTAAGTAAGGCCGTCAGCCATTTCTCTAAATACTTGTCTTTTAAAAGGAATTATTACAACCTTATTATTGAGAAGTTACTCCGGCCGTCAGCCGTGAATTGATCCTTGTTGTTTTAAAGAGAAAACTGTGCATTTTGTTTTCGTGGAATAAAGTTGTCTGTGCTCGTGTAACTAACAGTAAATGATCTTGGCGACTTTCCGCAACGTGATCCGCTCTGTAAAGCGAAACCAGATTTCAGCGATTTTTGAAGAACCTCTACATACGCAAGAGGGAAGTTATGCAAAAACGGGCTGTATTCTCTGTTCTGTAAGTGTGGAAAAAGCAAGCTTTGCTGAAGGCGGCTGCGTAGACTTGTACAGGAAGCCGAGCAGTATGTGTTAAGTTAAAAAAAATGTTTTTGGAAATATAAAAGAATAAATAAATTGTAAATTGGGTTTTGCGAAAACGGTCCTCAATTCCACGCTAGTCAATAAGATTCCATACCAAAGCCGCGTCTAGAGACGACCAAGTACACTACTGGCCATTAAAATTGCTACACCACGAAGATGACGTGCTCCAGATGCGAAATTTAATCGACAGGAAGAAGATGCCGTGATATACAAATGATTAGCTTTTCAGAGCATTCACACAAGGTTGGAGCCGGTGGCGACACCTACAATGCGCTGACATGAGGAAAGTTTAGAACCGATTTCTCATACACAAACAGCAGTTGACCGGCGTTGCCTGGTGAAACGTTGTTGTGATGCCTCGTGTAAGGAGGAGAAATGCGTACCATCACGTTTCCGACTTTGATAAAGGTCGGATGTTGTACAGGGCTATTACAAATGATTGAAGCGATTTCATAAATTCACTCTAGCTCCATTCATTGACATATGGTCACGACACACACTACAGATACGTAGAAAAACTCATAAAGTTTTGTTCGGCTGAAGCCGCACTTCAGGTTTCAGCCGCCAGAGCGCTCGAGAGCGCAGTGAGACAAAATGGCGACAGGAGCCGAGAAAGCGTATGTCGTGCTTGAAATGCACTCACATCAGTCAGTCATAACAGTGCAACGACACTTCAGGACGAAGTTCAACAAAGATCGGCCTGCAGTGAGCGAAGAAACGGTTGAACGCGTGCGGGCAAGTTTCACGCTTAGCTCGCGGAAGTCGACGAATAAAGCAAGCAGGGAGCTAAACGTACCACAGCCGACGGTTTGGAAAATCTTACTGAAAAGGCTAAAGCAGAAGTCTTACCGTCTAAAATTGCTACAAGCCCTGACACCCGATGACAAAGTCAAACGCTTTGAATTTTCGGCACGGTTGCAACAGCTCGTGGAAGAGGATGCGTTCAGTGCGAAACTTGTTTTCAGTGATGTAGCAACATTGTTTCTTAATGGTGAAGTGAACAGACACAATGTGCGAATCTTGGCGGTAGAGAATCCTCACGCATTCGTGCAGCAAATTCGCAATTCACCAAAAGCTAACGTGTTTTGTGCAATCTCCCGGTTTAAAGTTTACGGCCCCTTTTTCCTCTGCGAAAAAAACGTTACAGGACACGTGTGTCTGGACATGCTGGAAAATTGGGTCATGCCACAACTGGAGACCGACAGCGCCGACTTCATCTTTCAACAGGATGGTGCTCCACCGCTCTTCCATCATGATGTTCGACATTTCTTAAACAGGTGATTGGAAAACCGATGGATCGGTCGTGGTGGAGATCATGATCAGCAATTCATGTCATGGCCTCCACGCTCTCCCGACTTAACCCCATGCGATTTCTTTCTGTGGGGTTATGTGAAAGATTCAGTGTTTAAACCTCCTCTACCGAGAAACGTGCCAGAACTGCGAGCTCGCATCAACGATGCTTTCGAACTCATTGATGGTGACATGCTGCGCCGAGTATGGGAGGAACTTGATTATCGGCTTGATGTCTGCCGAATCACTAAAGGGGCACATATCGAACATTTGTGAATGCCTAAAAAAACTTTTTGAGTTTTTGTATGTGTGTGCAAAGCATTGTGAAAATATCTCAAATAATAAAGTTATTGTAGAGCTGTGAAATCGCTTCAATCTTTTGTAATAACCCTGTATATGTGTAGGAGTAATTTAATTCGATCTACATTGCATGTTTTTGAACAATAGTAGATACCTCAGATAAATTACTGTAATGTGTAAGCATATAATATTTTTCCGCTAATCAGAGGGTTTCAGTTATATTCCCAATGTATATCCTAGTGCACAATGTAGGATATTCTTTTTTTTTTTTGTCTTCACTTACTTTATATAATTTTGTTTATGTTGCTTCACTTATTTTATACGTAGTTTTATCTAATTAGCTTTGTGAACGTTCTTGTGTTCGCAGACATAAGTTTGTATAAAAAAGCTACATTGTCGTGTTATGGAAAGAATAGCTTCTCAGTTTTTTAGACTGGACTACGTTTTTTACGGGGGCTAACCTTTCAATAGCATTGCGTGAGGTTAGAGAGCTGCCGTAACCGCCAGCTTCCATTAGCAGACTGATGCTGTTGCAACGGGTCGAAATGTTATTATCACCTGGTGAAGGCTGCGCACGTGTATTTGCTTTTGATTTCTGTGGTGCCACAGACGTTTAATGCGACGGCTATATCATTTGTTTCCCGGTGGGATATACAGGCTGTATCAAAAAGAATCATCTAATTTTCAAAAATCATAACTATTATGTTATTTGAGATACAGGGTGTTTCAAAAATGACCGGTAGATTTGAAACGGCAATAAAAACTAAACGAGCAGCGATAGAAATACACCGTTTGTTGCAATATGCTTGGGACAACAGTACATTTTCAGGCAGACAAACTTTCGAAATTACAGTAGTTACAATTTTCAACAACAGATGGCGCTGCGGTCTGGGAAACTCTATAGTACGATATTTTCCACATATCCACCATGCGTAGCAATAATATGGCGTAGTCTCTGAATGAAATTACCCGAAACCTTTGACAACGTGTCTGGCGGAATGGCTTCACATGCAGATGAGATGTACTGCTTCAGCTGTTCAATTGTTTCTGGATTCTGGCGGTACACCTGGTCTTTCAAGTGTCCCCACAGAAAGAAGTCACAGCGGTTCATGTCTGGCGAATAGGGAGGGCAATCCACGCCGCCTCCTGTATGTTTCGGATAGCCCAAAGCAATCACACGATCATCGAAATATTCATTCAGGAAATTAAAGACGTCGGCCGTGCGATGTGGCCGGGCACCATGTTGCATAAACCACGAGGTGTTCGCAGTGTCGTCTAAGGCAGTTTGTACCGCCACAAATTCACGAAGAGTGTCCAGATAGCGTGATGCAGTAATCATTTCGGATCTGAAAAATGGGCCAATGATTCCTTTGGAAGAAATGGCGGCCCAGACCAGTACTTTTTGAGGATGCAGGGACGATGGGACTGCAACATGGGGCTTTTGGGTTCCCCATATGCGCCAGTTGTGTTTATTGACGAAGCCGTCCAGATAAAAATTAGCTTCGTCAGTAAACCAAATGCTGCCCACATGCATATCGCCGTCATCAATCCTGTGCACTATATCGTTAGCAAATGTCTCTCGTGCAGCAATGGTAGCGGCGCTGAGGGGTTGCCGCGTTTGAATTTTGTACGGATAGAGGTGTAAACTCTGGCGCATGAGACGATACGTGGGCGTTGGCGTCATTTGGACCGCAGCTGCAACACGGCGAACGGAAACCCGAGGCCGCTGTCGGATCACCTGCTGCACTAGCTGCGCGTTGCCCTCTGTGGTTGCCGTACGCGGTCGCCCTACCTTTCCAGCACATTCATCCGTCACGTTCCCAGTCCGTTGAAATTTTTCAAACAGATCCTTTATTGTATCGCTTTTCGGTCCTTTGGTTACACTAAACCTCCGTTGAAAACTTCGTCTTGTTGCAACAACACTGTGTTCTAGGCGGTGGAATTCCAACACCAGAAAAATCCTCTGTTCTAAGGAATAAACCATGTTGTCTACAGCACACTTGCACGTTGTGAACAGCACACGCTTACAGCTGAAAGACGACGTACAGAATGGCGCACCCACAGACTGTGTTGTCTTCTATATCTTTCACATCACTTGCAGCGCCATCTGTTGTTGAAAATTGTAACTACTGTAATTTGGAAAGTTTGTCCGCCTGCAAATGTACTGGTGTCCCAAGCATATTGCAACAAACGGTGTATTTCTATCGCTGCTCGTTTAGTTTTTATTGCCGTTTCAAATATACCGGTCATTTTTGAAACACCCTGTATATGCGTGAACAGTGTACTATTGGAAAGAGCAAACTCTCGAATTGTACATGGTTTCCGCTAGGTGCGCCCACTTCAGTTCTAGTAAAAATGGTGTCAGGACAACAGAAAGCGTTTTGTGTTCTACGTTTTGCGCACTGCGGGTGAGTAATAACTGTTCAGCGTGACTTTCGTACTAGGTATATTGTGGATCCTCCTAGAGCACAGAGCTTTATACGATGGCATGAACAATTCTGAGAAACAGCTTGTTTGTGTAAAGGAAAATCCCCGAGCCGTCGCCGAGTATCTCACAAAGATGTCGAACGCATCCGCCGTAGTTTCACAAGGGCTCCGCAGAAATCCGTTCGCCGTGCAGCCCGACAGCGCAACATGCCCCCGATGTCCGTCAGGCGTGTGTAGCGTCAGCTACTGCAAGCTCTTATTGAAGGTGACAAACAACGTGTTGTGTTATGTAATTTAGTTCTTGGCAAGATGGAGGACGACAGTTTTCTTCCACGCGTAGTGTTTAATGACGAGGCAACATTCCACTGAAATGGAAAGGTGAACCGTCATAATGTGAGAATATGGGATACGGAAGAACCCCATGGCGTTGCACAACATGAGAGGGACTCTACCAAATTTAATTTGTTTCGTGCAGTTTCATGGGGAAAGGTGTATGGTTCATTTTTCTTTGCCGAGAACACTATTACAGGAAGCACATATCTCGATACGCTGGAGAACTTTCTTTTCCCAGAGTTGGAGACTGATTCGAACGACTTCATTTGCCAACAGGATGGGGCAACGCCACACTGGCATCCGGAAATGCGGGAATTTTTAAATCAAAGTATTACTGGACAATGGATCGGTCGCACTGGACCTAGTGATTCAGCCTTACATTACTGGCTTCCAGAGTCACCTGCATCTACATCTACATCTACATCTACATGGTTACTCTGAAATTCACACTTAGGTGCCTGGCAGAGGGTTCATCGAACCATTTTCATACTATCTCTCTGCCATTCCACTCTCTGATGGCGCGTAGGAGAAAGGAACACCTAAATCTTTCCGTTCGAGCTCTGATTTCTCTTATTTTATAATGATCATTTCTTCCTACGTAGGTGGGTGTTAACAAAATATTTCCGCATTCGGAAGGGAAAGTTGGTGATTGAAATTTCGTAAATAGATCCCGCCGCAAAGAAAACCGCCTTTGTTTCAGTGACTGCCACCCCAACTCGCGTATCATTTCAGTGACACTCTCACCCCTATAGCGCGATAACACGAAACGAGCTGCCCTTCTTTTCACTTTTTCGATGTCCTCCGTCAATCCTACCTGGTAAGGATCCCACACCGCGCAGCAATATTACAGCGGAGGACGGACAAGTGTAATGTAGGCTGTCTCTTGAGTGGGTTTGTCGCATCTTCTAAGTGTTCTGCCAACAAAGCGCAGTCTTTGTTTCGCCTTCCCCACAATATTATCTGTGTGGTCTTTCCAATTTAAGTTGCTCATAATTGTAATTCCCAGGTGTATAGTCGAATTGTCAGCCCTTAGATATGTACGATTTATCGTATACCCAAACTTTAACGTATTTCTTTTAGTACCCATGTGGATGACCTCGCACTTTTCTTTGTTTAGTGCTAATTGCCACTTTTCGCACCATACAGAAATTCTCTCTAGATCATTTTGTAATTGGAATTGATCGTCTGATTTTACTGGGCGGTAAATTACAGCGCCATCTGTAAACAATCTAAGGGGGCTGCTCAGATCATCACCTAAATCATTTATGTAAATCAGGAACAGCAGAGATCCTATGACAATACCTTGCGGAACGCCAGGTAATACTTCTATTCTACTCGATGATTTATCGTATATTACCACGAACTGTGACCCCTCTGAGAGGAAATCACGAATCCAGTCACACAATTGAGACGGTACTCCATATGCACGCAATTTGATTAATAGTCGCTTGTGAGGAACGGTATCAAAAACCTTCTGGAAATCTAGGAATATGGAATCGATCTGAGATCCCCTGTCGACAGCACTCATTACATAATGGGAATAAAGAGCTGTACAAGAACGATATTTTCAGAATCCGTATTGGTTATGTATCAATAGGTCATTTTCTTCAAGGTGATTCATAATGTTCGAGTACGGTATAGTATATGCTCCAAAATCCTACCGCAAATTGAGGTCAGTGATGTAATTCAATGGGTTACTCCTATTTCCTTTCTGTAATACTGGTGTGACCTGTGCTACTTTCCAGTCTTTAGGAACAGACTTTTCGTCAAGTGAGTGGTTGTATATGATTCCTAAGAAAGGCGCTATTGTGTCTGCTTACTCTGAAAGGAACCTGATTGGTATACCATCTGGACCGGAAGACTTGCCTTTCTTAAGTGATTTGAGTTGTTTCGCAACACCTCAGATATCTACTTTTATGTCACTGATGCTAACAGATGTTCTGGTTTCGAATTCTGGAATATTTACTTCATCTTCTTTCGTGAAGGAATTACGGAAAACTGTATTTAGTAACTCTGTTATAGTGACACCATCATCGGTAACATTTCCATCTCTAACGCGCAGTGGCGGTATTGACTGTTCTTTGCCACTGGTGTACTTTACATACGAGCAGAATCTCTTTGGGTTTTCTGCCATATTTTGACACAGTTTCACTGTGGAAACTATTAAAAGCTTCTCGTACTGACCTGACTGTAAGTGATTATTTCTTGTGGAGGTTTGTAAAAGATCCTGTTTGTGTGCCTTTGTTACCAACAACAGTAAATGAACTGAGACACCACATAACAGCAGCTGTGGAGGCTGTAACTGAAAACATGCTGGCTGCAATGTTGGAACAATGTGAATACCGCATTGGCATATGTCGGGCATCTCAAGGGGTATATTGAATACCTATGAAAAGGTACGAAAAAGAACTTTTTGAGTTTCCCGTTCATCAAAAAACAAAATTCATTGTATATGTTCATTACTTTTAGAAATATAGACGTGCCAAATCGGATGATTCGTTTTGGCACACCATATGTCTTCTACTAAACTCGGTAATATCATTCAGTGCCTCTTTCGAATGAAGGTATTTAGTATTTATAGGTGTAAAAGTAACGCCTAAATTTAGAGCTGGATGTGTTTGGTTTTCTCATCTAGTCAGCTGTTACAAGGAATTCGTTACTCGTTAATGACCAAAATTATTTTGACTGCTCAAGAGGTTGTTACTCGAGTGCTGCAACTTTTTGTCGTTGCACATTATACATTATTTAAACTTTATCTCAGTAAACGTAAATTAAGCATCAATAGCTGCAGTAACTCGCCCAAAGTTTTTGCATTTGGTCTCTATGAAGTTTAGTATGTCAACAGAATCTTAATTTTATACACTGGAAGAAAGATGGAAATTTTAATTTAAGACTAGTTTTTTTACAACGTTACGATCATGAATTCACGCAGAACATGAAAGATATTACTATTTTTATTGTTTTACATGTATACAAGTACCCGTATTGTGAACAAGAAAACATTATTCCAGTTACTGTTCTGTAAACGTACATCTCCATGGATGAATAGCACTTCTATCTTGTCTTCGTTAGGATGTATTGTACTCAACAAACCTTCAACTGAAGACGGTCGACTTAATGGCCGGTGTGCATTTTTTTGTTTCCACTTGTTTACTGTCAACTCGAGCATGTGGATGAGTATTTGCCCTGTATGTGATTACTGGAGAGTCAAAGTCTGTTTCACATTACGTTTTTAATCCCGCCATTTTTACGTGAATGATACAGGCTTATTCGGTTTTGAACGAGTGTTGAGAAAAAGAGAGTGGATTAAAAAAAAAAAAATATTGGGTGCTATTTAGAAGAGACGCACCACTGTTCATATCTTAGTAACGAACAAAGTTACAAGAGAGGCAAACAAGTTTTCCTGGTGGCTAAATAATTTCTACTTGATACCTATTTTAATCCGGAAGTCTATGAATGCCACGCCAAAAAACAGTTCTTCTTTTGAAGCGAACCAGTCAGCGAGCCATTTTCGTACATTTTCATACGAACTGGAGCGTTGGTCAACGAGAGAATGTCCCAGTGATGCAAATAGATGATAATCGGGCGGAGCTAAATCTTGAAAATATGCCACATGCCCTAGTATTTCCCAACTGAATGCCTCGATCATTTCCCTGACCCGTTTTGCTGTGTGAAATGGGGCGTTATCATGGAGCAATATGACTTTGTGTTGCCTTTTTCCATATTTCGGTCGTTTTTCACCTAATGCTCGATTTAAATCGATCATTTGCTGTTGGTAGCGATCAGTGTTAACGGTTTTACCAGGTTTTAGCACCTCATAGTAGATGACACCCTACTGATCGCACCAAACACACAGCATTATCTGCTTTCGAAAGCGATTTGGTCTTGAAGTAGATATCCATGGTTTGTCTGGATTCGCCCATGGTTTACGGCGCTTATGATCCATTTTTATGACCTGTCGCTATTCTCTGGAGAAACGACTTTCTTTTGTATTAGGTGAGAAGCATTTCATATTAGGTCTTTCGATTTGCTTGCTGTCTTTCATTCAGTTCATGCGGAACCCATTTTCCCACTTTCTGCACCTTTCCCATAGCTTTCAACCGAAGAGAAACGGCTTTCTGTGTCATCTACATATATACTCCGCTGGCCACCAAGCGGTGTGTGGTGGAGGGCACTACTCGCGCCAGTCATATTCCCCCCCCCCCCCCCCCCCCCCTCCATCTGTTGCACTCGCGGATCGCGCGAGGGAAAAACGACTGTCTGAACGCCTCAGTACGAGCTGTCATTTCCCTTTGAATGGTGCGCGATTTGAAAGTTGGTGGTAATAATATATGCTCTACATCCTCGGCCAAGACTGGATTTTGTAATTTAGTGAGCAGCTCCTTCCGTTTTGCGCATCGTCTATCTGCAAGTGTGTCCGACTTCAAACTTTCTATGAGATTTGTAACGCTCTCGCGATGGCTAAATGTACCAGTCACATTCAATTGTTCCGCGAGGTCATGTTGAGTCTGAGTATCATCTTCATCCAATAAGGCCTGTAATTCGTTGTCTCTGAACTTTTTCAGTGGTTTCCGGCGCTCGTCGTTTCTCACGTCAAAATCTCCACTTTTGAATTTTTGGAACACTCGAAACACTGTGTTTTCAAAAATGATTCAAAAGGCTCTAAGCACTATGGGACTTAACATCTGAGATCATCAGTCCCCTAGACTTAGAACTACTTAAACCTAACTGACCTAAGGACAGCACACACATCCCTGCCCGAGGCCTGCGACCGTAGCAGCAGCGCGGTTTTGGACTGAAGCACCTAAAACCGCCCGGTCACAGCGGCCGGCCATTGTGTTTTCCCAAGAACATGTTCGCCGAAAGCTTCGACAAGCATTCGATGAAATTCTGCAGCAGTTTTCTTCAAATTGCAAAAGAAAAACAATGCTGTCCGCAAATCGTAGTTCGTAGGCACGAAACTCGACATGTTTACGGTTTTGAAACAATTCAGACGTTTGGTACTTGGGTTACTGTGTGTTGATATTTGTCGTCAGCCGTTACAGGAAGCAGATGGCGCTGCAGACGCGGTCTCACGGGCCCTACACTGACGGCTAGCACCATTTGTAGGGAAATTCCGGTTTCATACTTCTACGCCACTGTTAAATGCAGGGGAGAGAGCAGATAGGTGGAAAGAATACATTGAATGCCTCTATGAGGGTGAAGATTTGTCTGATGTGATAGAAGAAGAAACAGGAGTCGATTTAGAAGAAATAGGGGATCCAGTATTAGAATCGGAATTTAAAAGAACTTTGGAGGACTTACGGTCAAATAAGGCAGAAGGGATAGATAACATTCCATCAGAATTTCTAAAATCATTGGGGGAAGTGGCAACAAAACGACTATTCACGTTGGTGTGTAGAATATATGAGTCTGGCGACATACCATCTGACTTTCGGAAACGCATCATCCACACAATTCCGAAGACGGCAAGAGCTGACAAGTGCGAGAATTATCGCACAATCAGCTTAACAGCTCATGCATCGAAGCTGCTTACAAGAATAATATACAGAAGAATGGAAAAGAAAATTGAGAATGCGTTAGGTGACGATCAGTTTGGCTTTAGGAAAAGTAAAGGGACGAGAGAGGCAATTCTGACGTTACGGCTAATAATGGAAGCAAGGCTAAAGAAAAATCAAGACACTTTCATAGGATTTGTCGACCTGGAAAAAGTGTTCGACAATATAAAATGGTGCAAGCTGTTCGAGATTCTGAAAAAAGTAGGGGTAAGCTATAGGGAGAGACGGGTCATATACAATATGTACAACAACCAAGAGGGAATAATAAGAGTGGACGATCAAGAACGAAGTGCTCGTATTAAGAAGGGGGTAAGACAAGGCTGTAGCTTTTCGCCCCTACTCTTCATTCTGTACATCGAGGAAGCAACGATGGAAATAAAAGAAAGGTTCAGGAGTGGAATTAAAATACAAGGTGAAAGGATATCAATGATACGATTCGGTGATGACATTGCTATCCTGAGTGAAAGTGAAGAAGAATTAAATGATCTGCTGAACGGAATGAACAGTCTAATGAGTACACAGTATGGTTTGAGAGTAAACTGGAGAAATACGAAGGTAATGAGAAGTAGTAGAAATGAGAACAGCGAGAAACTTAACATCAGGATTGATGGTCACGAAGTCAATGATGTTAAGGAATTCTGCTACCTAGGCAGTAAAATAACCAATGACGGACGGAGCAAGGAGGACATCAAAAGCAGACTCGCTATGGCAAAAAAGGCATTTCTGGCCAAGAGAAGTCTACTAATATCAAATACCGGCCTTAATTTGAGGAAGAAATTTCTGAGGATGTACGTCTGGAGTACAGCTTTGTATGGTAGTGAAACATGGACTGTGGGAAAACCGGAACAGAAGAGAATCGAAGCATTTGAGATGTGGTGCTATAGACGAATGTTGAAAATTAGGTGGACTGATAAGGTAAGGAATGAGGAGGTTCTACGCAGAATCGGAGAGGAAACGAATATGTGGAAAACACTGATAAGGAGAAGAGACAGGATGATAGGACATCTGCTAAGACATGAGGGAATGACTTCAATGGTACTAGAGGGAGCTGTAAAGGGCAAAAACTGTAGAGGAAGACAGAGATTGGAATACGTCAAGCAAATAACTGAGGACGTAGGTTGCAAGTGCTACTCTGAGATGAAGAGGTTAGCACAGGAAAGGAATTCGTGGCGGGCCGCATCAAACCAGTCAGTAGACTGATGACCAAAAAAAAAAACTTCTACGCCTTGTAGGTTCAGCCATCTAATCGGAAAGGATTTCCTTGCGTAGCGAACAACAGTCCCTTTCTCAATGCTGTATGAGTGTTGCGTCCTAAGTGTCGCTATAGGGTCAGGGTGACTATACAGATGCGTGTGTAACGTGGTGTAGTTTCTGTGTTGTATGAGAAGAGAGAAGGGAGAGGATGCGTGAAAAACGGCGCTGGGCTTCGGTGATCTGACGGGAACAGGTGTTACCAGTGCGGCAAGGCCGTTGGCTTTGATTGCATAAATCACAAATAATTACATTTTTTTTCAAATATCTACTAGAATCAACGAGTGACATAGTTTGGTGGAGGTTACTGCTTGTGAAGCGAATATATGAACACCTTCCTCACATAGTGCGCCCACTATAGACGTATTTTGTACTTGTACCAGTGACAGTAAAACTGAGATATATTCATTACATATACTTAGCTACGTGATGAAGACGCCTTCTCGTAGTTGTGCCAGTTTCCGCAACAGACCATTATTTGCTGCATTAATTACTTCACAACTGTAAGCTAATTGACAGCACAGCGCAGCAGTAACTAAGAAATGGCTACTGCACTGCTACAAGACTTACAACGTATTGTTGTTGTTGTTGTTGTGGTCTTCAGTCCTGAGACTGGTTTGATGCAGCTCTCCATGCTACTCTATCCTGTGCAAGCTTCTTCATCACCCAGTACCTACTGCAACCTACATCCTTCTGAATCTGTTTAGTGTATTCATCTCTTGGTCTCCCTCTACGATTTTTACCCTCCACGCTGCCCTCAAATACTGAATTGGTTATCCCTTGATGCGTCAGAATCTGCCCTACCAACCGATCCCTTCTTATAGTCAAGTTGTGCCACAAATTTCCCTTCTCTCCAATTCTATTCAATACCTCCTCATTAGCTATGTGATCCACCCATCTAATCTTCAGCATTCTTCTGTAGCACCAGATTTCGAAAGCATCTATTCTCTTCTTCTCTAAACCATTTGTTGTCCACGTTTCACTTCCATACATGGCTACACTCCATACAAATACTTTTAGAAACGACTTCCTGACACTTAAATCTATACTCTATGTTAACAAATTTCTCTTCTTCGGAAACGCTTTCCTTGCCATTGCCAGTCTACATTTTATATCCTCTCTACTTCGACCATCATGTATCATCAGTTATTTTGCTCCCCAAATAGTAAAACTCCTTTACTACTTTAAGTGTCTCATTTCCTAATCTAATTCCCTCAGCATCACCCGACTTATTTCGACTACATTCCATTATCCTCGTTTTGCTTTTGTTGATGTTGTATTAATAATCGTATTAGTGGCAGTGGTCAGGCACAAAGCATCGGCTCCCTGAAGTTTTGCACCAGGTCTGAAGTAAAGAGAGGGAAACAATGGACATAAGTATAGAGCACGCATGTTAATTTGGTTGATATTAAATGGGGATGTAGGGTGTGGTCGTGGCAGATGTCGCTGGGTTCTAATGGCTCTAAGCACTATGGGACTTAACAGCTTAGGTCATCAGTCCCCTAAACTTAGAGCTACTTAAACCTAACTAACCTAAGGACATCACACACATCCATGCCCGAGGCAGGATTCGAACCTGCGACCGTAGCAGCCGCGTGGTTCCGGACTGAAGCGCTTAGAACCGCTCGGCCACCGCGGCCGCTACGGTCGCAGGTTCGAATCCTGCCTCGGGCATGGATGTGTGTGATGTCATTGGGTTAGTTGGGTTTGAGTAGTTCTACGTTGTAGGGGACTTATGACCACAGCAGTTGAGTCCCATAGTGCTCAGAGCCATTTTAGTCACCGCGGCCGGCCAAATATCGCTAGGGAGAGTAGTTTTGTAATTAGTGTCTGACCTCAATGTGGAGAGTTAGCTTTCTTTTCTCAGAAGCAGTTGTCGGTGGCACTCCCGATGCACTGAGAATTGCTTTAGCATTTTTTAAAAATAGGTTGTTAGCAATAAGTGGCACTAGTACGTCTTTCGAGTTGTAGTCTTTGGAAATTAGCCTATACCATGCTACTGGTTGACAGTGTGACAACTATTGAACTTTATGAAAAAGAAAACGTAA
Organism: Schistocerca americana; assembly: GCF_021461395.2. Lineage (NCBI taxonomy): Eukaryota > Metazoa > Arthropoda > Insecta > Orthoptera > Acrididae > Schistocerca > Schistocerca americana. The sequence continues at coordinate 33,204,990 of NC_060124.1, forward strand.
ATTGTTTACAAATTACGGCGTGTACACAGTTTACTCAACATGTAAACATCACTTCAGATATTCGGATTTAAATAGATAGATATCTAGCGACCACAGGCCCTGCAGACCACGCGCTGCTTCCAGAAACTGCCTCCATTCCTTCCTGTTTTGTGCCCGGTTTCTCCAGGTCAATACCCAAGGCTGTTAGGTCCTTCGCCAGGTCGTCCATCCAGCGCTGCCTTGGTCGTCCAGTGGGGCGTTTGGTGTTTGTTTTCCCCGCTAGTGCCATCTTCGCCTGTCTTCCATCTGGCATACGGGCTACATGGCTCATCCATTGCTCTTTTGCTCTTTATCTTCTGTAGGATAGTTGGTTGTCGTATCAGAAGGTACATTTCCTCGTTTTTCCTCCTCCTGCCTTCTCCGTTATCTAAAACTGGTCCCCACATCTACCTCATTACTCTTCTTTCAAATATTAATAGTTTTCCCTTTCTCGCTTAGTCATGCTCCATGTTTCTGAACTTTACATTACTGCTGGGCATATCACAGTGTTGTAGATTTTCATCTTAGTGTTCACTGAGATAGATTTAGAGCCGAGAGTCTCTCTGGGGGAATGCATGCATTTCATTCCTACTGCTATTCTTTCCTTGATGTCCATTTTTATGTTGTTGTCCGTGGTAAACCAAGATCCCAAGTATTTGAACTGGTGTACTCTCTTGAACCTCTTGCCATCTTTCTCAAGGAATTCTTCCTGCTCTTGTCTTCTTCCTAACTGCATGAACTTTGTTTTGTCTTGATTCAGTTTGAGCCCTACCTTCTACATCTACATCTACATCTATATTTATACTCCGCAAGCCACCCAACGGTGTGTGGCGGAGGGCACTTTACATGCCACTGTCATTACCTCCCTTTCCTGTTCCAGTCGCGTATGGTTCGCGGGAAGAACGACTGTCTGAAAGACTCCGTGCGCGCTCTAATCTCTCTAATTTTACATTCGTGATCTCCTCGGGAGGTATAAGTAGGGGGAAGCAATATATTCGATACCTCATCCAGAAACGCACCCTCTCGAAACCTGGCGAGCAAGCTACACCGCGATGCAGAGCGCCTCTCTTGCAGAGTCTGCCACTTGAGTTTGCTAAACATCTCCGTAACGCTATCACGGTTACCAAATAACCCTGTGACGAAACGCGCCGCTCTTCTTTGGATCTTCTCTATCTCCTCCGTCAACCAGTTCTGGTACGGATCCCACACTGATGAGCAGTACTCAAGTATTGGTCGAACGAGTGTTTTGTAAGCCACCTCCTTTGTTGATGGACTACATTTTCTAAGGACTCTCCCAATGAATCTCAACCTGGTACCCGCCTTACCAACAATTAATTTTATATGATCATTCCACTTCAAATCGTTCCGCACGCATACTCCCAGATATTTTACAGAAGTAACTGCTACCAGTATTTGTTCCACTATCATATAATCATACAATAAAGGATCCTTCTTTCTATGTATTCGCAATACATTACATTTGTCTATGTTAGGGGTCAGTTGCCACTCCCTGCACCAAGTGCCTATCCGCTGCAGATCTTCCTGCATTTCGCTACAATTTTCTAATGCTGCAACTTCTCTGTATACTACAGCATCATCCGCGAAAAGCCGCATGGGACTTCCGACACTATCTACTAGGTCATTTATATATATTGTGAAAAACAATGGTCCCATAACACTCCCCTGTGGCACGCCAGAGGTTACTTTAACGTCTGTAGACGTCTCTCCATTGATAACAACATGCTGTGTTCTGTTTGCTAAAAACTCTTCAATCCAGCCATACAGCTGGTCTGATATTCCGTAGGCTCTTACTTTGTTTATCAGGCGACAGTGCGGAACTGTATCGAAAGCCTTCCGGAAGTCAAGAAAAATAGCATCTACCTGGGAGCCTGTATCTAATATTTTCTGGGTCTCATGAACAAATAAAGCGAGTTGGGTCTCACACGATCGCTGTTTCCGGAATCCATATTGATTCCTACATAGTAGATTCTGGGTTTCCAAAAACGACATGATACTAGAGCAAAAAACATGTTCTAAAATTCTACAACAGATCGACGTCAGAGATATAGGTCTATAGTTTTGCGCATCTGCTCGACGACCCTTCTTGAAGACTGGGACTACCTGTGCTCTTTTCCAATCATTTGGAACCTTCCGTTCCTCTAGAGACTTGCGGTACACGGCTGTTAGAAGGGGGGCGCATAATTGTCCATTTTCTGGTACATTTCTTTCAACTCGAATTTAGGTTATGAAATTTTCGTTATGGCTGCCATTATTGGCGATGTTCTGGCGCAGACGAAAGCGAAATTCTGCGTGACTCGCTGAAGCGTCGGTACATTGATGCTATCGATTTCCTCCTGAGCCGGCGGTGGTGGCCGAGCGGTTCTAGGCGCTACGGTTTGGAACCGCACGACCGCTACGGTCGCAGGTTCGAATCCTGCCTCGGGCATGGATGTGTGTGATGTCTTTAGGTTAGTTAGGTTTAAGTAGTTCTAAGTTCTAGGGGACTGATGACCTCAGAAGTTAAGTCTCATAGTGCTCAGAGCCTTTTTTTGTCCTCCTGAATGTCTGTTTTCAGCTCAGCAATGGTTTTGCCTTGTCTTTAATATAGCCCCATAAAAAGGAGTCGCATGTGTTCAGATCCTGAGAATAGGGCGGCCAATTGAGGCCCATGCCAGTGGCCTCTGGGTACCCCAGAGCCAGAATGCATTCCCCAAAGTGCTCATACAGGATATCAAACACTCTCCTGCTTCGATGCGCGTCGAGCTCCGTCTTGTATGAACCACACCTTGTCGAATTCATTGTCGCTTTGGATAACAGGGCTGAAATCGTCTTCCAAAACCTTCACGTAGTGTTTGCTAGTTACCGCGCGGTGAAGGAACATCGCCCCGATTGTTCCGTGACTGGACAATGCACACCACGCAATCACCCGTTGAGGGTGAAGAGACTTCTTGATCGCGAAGCGTGGATTCACAGTACCTCATATGCGCCAATTTTGTTTATTGACAATCCCATCCAAATGAAAGTGGGTTGGTTCAAATGGTTCAAATGGCTCTGAGGACTATGGGACTTAACTTCTGAGGTCATCAGTCCCTTAGAACTTAGAACTACTTAAACCTAACTAACGAAAGGACATCACATACGTCCATGCTCGAGGCAGGATTCGAACCTTCGACCGTAGCGGTCGCGCGGTTCCAGACTGTAGCGCCTAGAACCGCTCGGCCACTCAGGCCGGCAAATGAAAGTGGGCTTCGTTGCTAAACCAAACTATACGATTCCCATCATGCTCCGCAGCCAGCTGTGCAGTTTGAAAGTCCCAACGCAAAACCATTGAGAAGTTGACTTTTTTTCACGTAGTTCAGTATTGTCTCCCTGTAACTACTTGTTCAGCAGCAGCAACCATTCCGCTTGATGCATCAATGTGAACGTTCAGCAACTAACAGATAGAAAAGTAAAGCTCTGCGCTCAGGCCCTAGAAAACCAAATGGAGACCGACCGGCCGCCGTGTCGTTCTTAGCCAAAGGAGCTAGCGGATGCGATACGGAGTTGCACGTGGTCAGCACACCGCACTTCCTCCCGTTGACGGGTTTCTTGAGCTTGGGACCGCAACAACTCGGTCGTGAGGCTCCTCAGCCGGCCTCGCCATGCTCGGGGAACCCCGTACCAGTCCTCCCACCGAGGAAAAATCCCTGACAGTACCGTGAATCGAATAAGGGTCACGGACATGGAAGTCAGAAGTGATGACCACTCACCAGCAGATGTGGAAAGGTAACAGATAAGATTGCACATAATACAATTAAAATATTTCTGCATGTATACTCTCCGAGTGAACGCTATTGCGTTCCACCGTTTGCTACTGCTTTACACTCACCAGTTGCGAAAGGACCAAGGTGTGTGTGTGTATGCCTCTGTACACGATCTAATCTCTCTTATCTTGTTGCTGTGGTCCTGACGCGAGATATAGGATGGGATGAGTAGAGTCGTCTTACAATCTCCCCCAAGCATCCGTTTTCTTAGCTGGTCCAGCAACAGCTCAGAGGAAGAACTTCTTCTTTTCTCGAAATATTCTGTCTTTTATTACTGAGAATCTCCGTAAGACTTCTGCTGACCACGCTGACTGGTTCTGAACCTAATATCACGCATGTCAAATACTTCGATCTATCGATCTCTACCTTTACAGTAAAACGACACGCTAAGGATCCCCAACACAGACGCCCTACTGTTTATCGTATCAAAGTCGTCCATGTGTACCTCCCTGGCGCACGTCACCACCTCTCTTCCCTTACCAGATACTGACAGTGAATATTTCTCTAGCAATTTTGGCAAAGAATAGTCTTTCTTCTCTTTCCTTTTGTTTCAATTACTTACTTTCTGACAGTGAGAAAGTTGTCTATGTTCAGCCATTTCATTAGCAAAAATTTCTCGTTTAACGTAAAATAATGTAGCAAATTAAAAAGTAGGTGACAATGTTACTGAATCGTTCTTGGTAGAACAACATTATAATAAATGAAAAGCACTAGTTTGCTTTTATTCTACAGTATTATTTTTCTTGTGTTAACCAGTTCTCGGCTTGCAACGCCAGCATCAGACATTTACTGACTTTTGTCGCCAAAGAAGCTACAAAGTTTGTAAACAATATTGGAAGAGAAATTACACATCTACATTGAAGCAGAAACATACAGTAAGTAACATCTTTGACAGAGTGGTGGTAATGCAATGTAAAAAGTAAAAAAAAATTGAACAGTAAATAAATAAAAATATAAACGGAGTAGACAAGAAAAGAATTTAACACAAAGTAGGAACAGCATGCCTACACAACAGTTTCTAGAATGAGACTTTCACTCTGCAGCTGAGTGTGCGCTGATATGAAACTTCCTGGGAGATTAAAACTGTGTGCCCGACCGAGACTCGAACTCGGGACCTTTGCCTTTCGCGGGAAAGTGCTCTACCAACTGAGCTACCGAAGCACGACTCACGGCCGGTACTCACAGCTTTACATCTGCCAGTACCTCGTCTCCTACCTTTATGTTATTACTCCCTGAAAATTTGAATACTCTACTCGAAGTGGTTTCTGAGATTTAGGGAAAATGCAACAGAAAATGTAAATTTTCAGAAACGGCTTCTAAAGTTTCAAAAGATTTTCACTTGATATAAGCTTAAAATTTTATTTTTAGTCACTCAGCAGCACCCTGCACCATACTGTATATCATACTCATGACCTTCTTCCAAGTTTTTTTCTTCTTTTCTTCTTTGTGGATTCCTTAGTGGCCAACTGTGCTGCATTCTCTGTTTTATCAACGCAAACTATGTCCATCCGTTCAAGTTCTCTGATGCAGTTTGCTCCAGGATTAATTCCCATACGCTGTAGCACTTTCACCCTACCAATGTTGCCATCATTAGAAGCAATAACAGCATCATTTTCCCCCCACTTTAGTGTCCTCATTCCAACAAAAACATTTTTTGATAACGAGTCCATATAAGATTACTGAACGACTCATTCGGATTTTGAGTCTGACCATCCAGACACTTCTTCAGTAATTCAGGATTTGCCAGGTCTCTGTGATTAGGTTTTATGACATCCATGACTGCTGCTAGAATGGAATGTTTATGGCTGTATGAACTGTTAGAGTACTAGACATTGCAGTAATTGCACCGTGAATGAGGTCCAGGAGGGCAAAGGTGGTGTACTGGATTTTCATCAGTTGACAGTCTGCGGAAGAAGGTAGCCCATACTGCCTGCTTCATTTTCAACAAATCCTCAATATTACTTCTAATGGACATTCTATAATACTGCTGTAGTTCATCATACATTTTGCCTGTCGCCTGCCTCTTATGGTTTTACCATCAGAAAGTTTCTTGTCTCTCAAACTTTGTTTCAACTTCCTCAACCTGGTGCCCATCCTCTTCTGGATATGACCAACAAATTTCAGTTTTGTGATAATCTTCTCACCACACGGCTGACGGCTACTACACTGTTATATGATTTTGCGTCTCCATCACCTAAGAACTTAGTGTAACACACTTCCCTTTCGTTCTCAGATCGACTAAAAATTTCAATAGTTGCAGATGCCTCCATACCACCATTTGTTCCTTCATAATATCTGTCACAGATATTCCCTTCTTCATTCCCTGATTTACACTTTTAACAATGTTTGGTTAAAATATGGAAATCTATTACCTTTCCAGTATCCACACTGATCACCGTAGCAATAGAATTCTTAGAACTGTAGCCGCGCTTCTGCCAAGTGCCATCAAAAGCTACTGGTATGTCAGTCATACCATCATTTATTTCCACAGCTTCTTTTGCAGCAGCCTCCATTGACTCACATGCAACAGATTCCATATCAGCTCCAATAAATCCTGCACACATGTCGATTTTACAAGGTGGGCGTGGCATATTCATCACGTCACACATTGTTTCTGATGCAGTGTGTCTTTTCCCAGTAGCTCTAAATCCATGAAACCACCTAAGATTTACTTCAAAACAATTATTCTTCTACTTATCAGAATTCCAAAATGAATGAGTATATTTACAACTTGCACAATTAATGATAAGTTTCCTGGCTAGTGTATTTGATACCTCATAGTCTTCATAAAAACTAACTGGCCCTCCACATATTTTACAACATACATTCACCTAACACTCTTGTTAGGATGTGTAAATCAACCAGAATATAATCTAACCTATCATTTACATCACTTTCGTTTTGAGAAACGGTGTGTCACAACGTTTTACTTTAATCGTCGAAGCATTAATGCGTGTTTTTCTAGATACTGACGAGTTTGCCTGTATTTCATTGTCTGTAACTTCACATGCCACACGTTGAACACAGTGTTTCCCTTTATTCGAAAATCTATTACCGTGAAACCCACGTTTCTTAAAAACACTTCATTTTGGCGTCGTACTTTACTTTTTGAGAGATTTGCCAATCTATCTGTCACTTTTCCTCAGAAAAAAGTTAGCACTTCGAATACAACACGTGTTTATACTATGAAACGATATGATACTGTTTGTAACAGTGCTACCAATACAAACACGTAATTTAACCTTTATAACACAGCGTTCCACAGCCTTCTATATAAAAAATTACCGATTTTATTAGATCTTGAAGTAGCGCAAGTAAAAATTTTAATATTTTCAACTGGTGAAGATTATGTTTAAAAAGAAATAAAATAAAATACTTCCATGTGAGTTTATAAGTGATATATATATATCATTTTATTCGGAAAATTGCATATTTTATAATGAGATAAAAATCCGAAAATGTGAAAAAACCTTTTTGCGTTCTAACTCCCCTTAAGGAAAAAAAATATCCTGCCCCGAGAGTTCCAAAAAACACGAGCGTTTTCGGCATCAGTGAGCGTCTCCTTACAACTAAGTAAGGCATTAGCTTCACGGAGTTAGGTGTAGCATGTCTACATACGTATCAGGCTGAATCCATAACTGAAAACGAACTCATAACCAATTGTCACATATTTGGCAGAAAATTCAACTCCCATGCACATCTTGGAAACACACTAAGTAACAAGAAGTTCATAGATTATATGCACCTACTGTTTTGTCTTGTAGTTACACGCCGACCTTTTATCCACTTACGCGCCAAAACAGTTACAGAAGGTCAGAGTTCAGTCGTTTCTGTTTAATAAATACGTATTGCTGTGTCAATGTACAAGTAAATATTAGAGCTAGTTGATTTCTGGTTTCAGTTAGTTAGCTCTGAAGGCGCTGTTTTGAAAAATATTTACAACTTATTACATGGAGAATTGAAACAACCTTAGTTTCTTTGCTTTCGGAAAACATTCTGCCCATTGTAAGTCTCACTGAAGATATTTTTCTTTCAGCCAAATTCCAGCTGGATGGGTAAGAGAAACTCGAAAGCAAATATATGAGAGCGGGTCACTAGTTCCAGCTATTGGTTTCATCCGAGGTAAACCTGTCGAAAACATAGAACGGTAGGACTGGAGCTATTTTTAATATATTTCTGGGACAATATGTTCTAGACCAAAATGTAAACAAGAAATGTATTCAAATGGCTCTGAGCACTATGGGACTTAACATCTGAGGTCATCAGTCCCCTAGAACTTAGAACTACTTAAACCTAACTAGCCTAAGGACATCACACACATCCATGCCCGAGGCAGGATTCGAACCTGCGACCGTAGCAGTCCCGCGGTTCCGGACTGAGCGCCTAGAACCGCTAGACCACCGCGGAGAAATGTATTCGCAGTTGCGAATATGGACTACCATTAGCTGTATAATGGAATGAAGACAATGAAAATCTGTACTGGATCGGGAATCTAACTCGGATTTCCTGCCTGTCGCGAGCGACCGCCTTACCATTCTTTCCTTTTTTTTTTATCTGTGGTGTGTGGGAGGAGATCAGGCTGCAGAGTGGGCAGCGGTCGCATCTCGAGGCCTGGCCAGCTGCACTTTGTGGCGAGGGGAGAGAAGCGGAGGTATACGGCAAACCAAAAAAATAACACAAATATCGTAATATAGAGCTATAAGGCAACAATTTTTTTCGATTTTTTTTCACATGAAGAAGGCAAAGACCTATGATACGCCATGCTAATCCGGAGGGGAAGAACTAAATGACACTTCTAGCTCCTGACATTGAGGACGAAAATGAAAAATCAAAATAGTAACAGACACTGTGGAAGTGACGCACCATCCATACGTGGTGCTGGGACGCCCCGCGTAACTGACTCGTTTCAGTCGGTGCTGTACCAGGTTCGTTAAGGTGTGTAATCAGTCGATCAGCTTCTCGTGCCGGGGACGTTACAGCCACTCGGTGGATGGTGCAATACACTCCATAGCTAGTGTAGCAAAAGCTGACCGTATTGTGGGTGGCGAAAGTGGCGTGGTGCCGCTCTTGGAGACAACACCAGAAATCACGGCGCCATTCAGCTATCCGAGCACAACTCACTGCGAGACCCAAACCTCCATATGTCGTCAACTATGTGTCTACAAACTGTACTCGTACATACATTATGAATATTCCCATACGGAGAAGATATTTTACTTGAAGGTCACTTGCCCAGTGTCGGTGCATAAATGTGATATTGCAGTGTGTGCGTTGTTCCGAGTACGGCCTATCGTCGCCGCAGTGCTTGTTCTGTCGCACAGGTGCGTGTGGACGAAGGAGCATTGTATCGTAATTCGGAATAACCGAGGCAGTGCAATACGGCAATAGGTAAACGCCTAGTGTATGTTTGCGTGTCGTCTTTCGTGTGAAAGAGAGCAAGATCAATCACTTTTGCAGTGTTCCTGTCTCATTAGAAATTCCACTTTTCCTGAGTGAGATTTTCACTCTGCAGCGGAGTGTGCGCTGATATGAAACTTCCTGGCAGATTAAAACTGTGTGCCCGACCGAGACTCGAACTCGGGACCTTTGCCTTTCGCTGGCAAGTGCTCTACCAACTGAGCTACCGAAGCACGACTCACGCCCGGTACTCACAGCTTTACTTCTGCCAGTTAGAGTTCGAGTCTCGGTCGGGCGCACAGTTTTAATCTGCCAGGAAGTTCCCACTTTTCCTTTTTAGTGGCCTTTTCATTCATCACCCCTAAAATTATGGTGTGCTATTATTGAGTGCCGATCTAGTGTAGAGGCAGGATACTTTCAGTAAAATCCCAGAGGAGCTGGTATGAGACGGAGGTAGACCTTTCCGGGAATAGTTCTTGGAGGTGACGCGGCATGGTGCGCAGTGACCGATTCAGAAGGATGAAAGAGTGGTTCTTCTATAACAACGGAAAAAATCGCAACACTGCGGGCATTTCAATTAATAACAAATTGAATGATATGGCGTGATGAATAAAAGGAGGTGGCCCTCAACTACGTACCCTCCAACTCAGAGTTTCAATATTAAAAGTTTTGGCTGGTTTCGTTGTCTGGGGGCTGGGATACATAGTTGCCGTATACCAGGACAAATACTGCTGAGCCTACAGGATACAATATGAATCCACACATGAATCGAGTGGTCGAAGGTTTCTATCACTTGGCAGTTGCGAATTATGAATGTAACATATAAATTTATAAATGATAGATTCCAATTAAATATAATCTGCAGGTACCATCTTAACAACTTTAAATGATGTGTACGATAGTAGTAGTACTTTTGAGAATGCGGTATATTTCTGCGAAACACTTACTGGTGTCGATGGTCCAGCAATTAAATAAAATATAAGTCGAATAACAGGGAAACAATAGATTTCTACTTCACGTAATTAGTTATGAACAGCAACATAGCTCACGACATATTCACTTCTAAACACATACTAAGTCTTCACTGCTGAAGCCACGGAAATCACACAAGAGCACAAGTCGGCACTCCGAAATATTTCTATCTCTAATGACCACGCGCAAACTGTTCTACTGTCTCAGTCTTTCCCTGAGACCCTGTGTCCGTCGCATTCCTCGCGCTGCACCCTTCAGCACTCCTCGCGTGCTCCCCAGAAACGATGCTCTTCTCCCACTTCCATCCAGTCTCCCCATTCACGAGTGCTGTGATTGGCTAGAGCGCTCCCTCCATGTCTCCGAGCCGATGCAAACCTACAAACATATTGAAACACATACGAAATGCTGGACTTATATTTAAACAACTCTAAATTAAATAAATATTCCTATGGCTGGACCATAAACACGCTCTAACACACATTATTAAAAACATAAACAAATTAAATAGATATATATCAAAGGAATAGCAAGTAAAGGTAGGCCAGTAGCCTAACGTCTCTGTGCGTTCTAAAACAGAGTAGATAATTGACCAGTTCGTTCATAAATAGCGCATGTCGGATATAAACAAAGACATAGATGAATAAATATATGTATAAGCATGCTGCTACCGTTTTTTCGTGTAACTATGGAGTACTTATGACCTGACGCGATCGATAGTACTCGGCCACTTTGACCTACAATAACTCATGTACTATTCAGGTTACATGCCTGTAATTCATACCAATTTAGGTTTACACTAATAGCTTTCTAAAGACACGTAGATCGACGAAATCGGACGAACCGTTTAGAATTTGGAAATTTGTTGCTGGGTGTTACTTGTATAATTTATCGTCAGATACTAAATTTTAAACTATAAAGATATTGAAAATCTGATCACACCATCCGAATCGTCATGCAAATAATGATAATGTACATGTTTCTTTTTGAGCTATCATGATTCATCTGGCTACTGTTAATTTCTATACGAACTACGAAATGTCTGCCATAATGGTCTCACAAAGTCCGCCATCTCTGGCGCTACCGGCGTACAAATCTCCTTCATCGACACAAAGCAGAGTCCTCGACACAGTGTGAACATGGAATTCCCAGCCACGCGGTCGGCCTGGACCACTTGCTGGGGCTTTGAATATTTTCAGGGCGCCACAATTCACCCGTTACCTCACAACACGAACAATGAGTTGTGCGACATAAATGAAAGTTGGTAGGCGTGTCTCGACATCTGAAAGAAGACATCAGTTCAAATTTCAAGCCAGTCGCCTGAGAACGGCGTTAGTAGCGCCACTAGGAGCATGCAAATCAGATTTGCTGAACACACACGCCGAAGCGGTCGTGAGCTTTAGTTACCTTTGAGACTGGATATTGTGAGTTGATGTTAGTCAAGAGCGCCTTTGAGGCGGCAAAGACGCCGCTATCGACATCTCACTGACAAGGGGAGGCCGCCAATTGTGAAATTCAGATCCGATTCATACTGCGCATAATAAAAGCTCATGGCCAGAGGTGTAATGTGGCAAAGCACCAAGATGCACTTCTCACCCGTTCTCGAGAAAATCGACGGTTAAAAGAAACCGTTGCGGTGAAATACTCTCTACGATTTGTAATTTTCTACAGCGTGGTGGTGCAGCGGTAAGCGCTGGGGTTCGTAATCCGAAGGTCGCCGGATCGAATCTCGCTCCATGCAACTTTTTTTTTTTTTAGTATTTGTTTTTTGTAATTCACACACACACACACACACACACACACACACACACACATATATATATATATATATATATATATATATATATATATATATATATATATATATAATTCCCGGCAATCAGTTGCAACAATTATGCATATAACAAGTTGTTGAAAGTGGTTTGTCGTGGAAAAACTGGCGACTTCGAACATCATTAGGTTTTCCGCAAACAAAGTTGTATTTCACAAATGTTATTAATTGCCTTCATAATGTTAACCACGTATAGTTAACGGAAGACGTCGAAACGAATACGTATAGCGTAAGTCAAACGTTCGAATTAGAATAGAGACCCCACGAACACAAACTTGCTGTGGCAGATATGAAATATAAACTCCGTTACTTGCTCGTTACACTTGAAGGACAGATGTTGAATGGGCCGAAACGAGCCGCCCCATAACAGCGTAGTTGCCTGCTAACTTCGAAAGAAGGCAGATGCGGTCCCTAGCGCAACTTACAACATCGTCGAAAATCAGTGCGGACGTGAGAGCTTTGGTACACCCTGTTAAACAAACGGAAAAATGGAGGCGGTACAATTGGACAGCGACCCGCCTTCACCAACATGCATAAGCAATTCATGAATTGCAAAAAACTAATAATAAAAAAATATTGCATGGCGCGGGATTCGATCCGGCAACCTTCGGATTACGAAACCCAGCGCTTACCGCTGCACTATGATGCTGTAGAAAATCATTAATCGTAGAGAGTATTTCACCGCAACGGTTTCTTTTAACTGTCGATTTTCTCGACAACGGCTGAGAAGTGCATCTTGGTGCTTTGCCACATTACACCTATGGCCTTGAGCTTTTATTATGCGCAGTATGAATCGAATCTGAATTTCACAATTGGCGGCCTCCCCTCGTGAGTTTAAACGACGTCGTGTGGAAGGGCTACGAGAAGGCTGATGTTGCTTCTGCGGCTTGGCAGCAATGTAGCCACAGAACATACCTCTTGGCAGCGTTATGTACGGTCACGAGCAGACCGGGGTCCGAACGGTCATGTGTCACTACAGACAGGGTTCAAATGGTTCAAATGGCTGTAAGCACTATCAGACTTAACATGTGAGGTCATCAGTCCCCTAGGCTTAGAACTACTTAAACCTGACTAAGAACCTCACACACTTCCATGCCCGAGGCAGGATTCGAACCTCCGTCTGTAGCAGCAGCGCGGTTCTGGACTGAAGCACCTAGAACCTTTCGGCCACGGCGGCCGGCGCAGAATGGGAGGACCATCGTGTTCGGTGTGTGGCGCTGTCGCATCGTACTGCATCTGCAGCGGCAATTTGAGCAGCAGGTGGCTCCAGAATGACCCGAACTGTTACAACTCGGTTACTTCGAGAGCAGCTCCGAGCCAGACGACCTGTAGCGTGTATTCCACTGACCCCAAACCACCGCCATTTGCGACGTCTGAGATGTCAACGAGCGCTCAGTGGAGGGGAGTGTGGGTCTGTTGGGTTTTCTAACAAGGGAACCTCCCCATCGCACCCCCCTCAGATTTAGTTATAAGTTGGCACAGTGGATAGGCCTTGATAAACTGAACACAGATCAATTGAGAAAACAGGAAGAAGTTGTGTGGAACTGTGAAAAAATAAGCAAAATATAGAAACTGAGTAGTCCATGGACCACGTAGGCAACATCATGGACAATGTGAGCTCAGGAGCGCCGTGGTCCCGTGGTAGCGTGAGCAGCTGTAGAACGAGAGGTCGTTGCTTCAAGTCTTCCCTCGAGTGAAAATTTTTATTTTTTTATTTTTGCATAGTTATTATCTGTCCGTTCTTTCATTGACGTCTCTGTTCACTGTAATAAGTTTAGTGTCTGTGTTTTGCGACCGCACCGCAAAACCGTGCGATTAGTAGACGAAAGGACGTGCCTCTCCAATGGGAACCGAAAACATTTGATCGCAAGGTCATAGGTCAACCGATTCCTCCACAGGAAAACGCGTCTGATATATTCTATACGACACTGGTGACGGCATGTGCGTCACATGACAGGAATATGTTGTCGACCCACCTAACTTGTACACTTGGCGAATGGGTAAAAAGATTCTTCTACCTTGCCCGATTTATGTTTTCTTGTGGATGTGATAATCACTCCCAAAAAAGTGATGAAAACATAAGAGTTTGTCACACAAACTGAAAATAAAAAATTAAACTTTTCACTCGATGGAAGATTTGAACCAAGGACCTTTCGTTCCGCAGCTGCTCACGTTACCACGAGACCACGGCGCTCCTGCGTTCCCAGTGTCCTTGATATTAAATATCTTCCCATGAACCACTCAGTTTGTATATTTTGCTTATTTTTTCACAGTTCCACACAACTTCTTCCTGTTTTCTCAATTGATCTGTGTTCAGTTTATCAAGGCCTATCCACTGTGCCAACTTATAACTAAATCTGAGGGGGGTGCGATGGGGAGGTTCCCTTGTAAGGAAAGCTGATGACGGCTGTATGTTGGTTAGAAGCAGGCCTGTTGAGAGTCTGAAAGCAACCTGCTGCACTAGACGCACTGAATTTACACCTGGAAGTACGGTCAGGAGTGCGGCTTCGTACGACAGAAGGAGCACTCTCGTGGTTATCCCACGCACCTGGTTGCAAAATTGTACGTCAGTCTGGTGATTCTGTCTGTTGTGTTGCCATTCGTGTATTCCAGGGAATGTTTCCTAAAAAGATAACGCTCGTCCACATACCGCTGGTGTAACCCAAAACGCTCTTCAGAGGGTCGACGTGTTACCTTGGCCTGCTCGATCTCCATCCAACAAACTGACATCTGGCACCTGTACAACAAACTGCATGACCGTTTGCATGTTTGCATTCAACAATGTGGTGGTTACACCGGTTAGTAATGTACCAGCATTTCACATTTGCTGTAGTTTAGCTCACACATTCATTAACATGTCGTCTTGCTGTGTTAATCACAAAGTTGTAAGGTGACAGAATAAATGAAGGTCACATTCGCACCTTACATGAGAGCTTTACACATTGCAACGGGATGGTGAAAATGACACCTAACTTAATTCGGCGGTTATGAGCAAATTTGCCTACCAGTATGTAATGCAAAATAGGGATGACACTCAATCGATGGTAATTAAGACACCGGTCCTATATAATGGATGTCTACGAGCAGAATCAACGAAAGGATAACGTTCTACGAGTCGGGGCGTGGAATGTCAGAAGCTTGAACGTGGTAGAGAAACTAGAAAATCTGAAAAGGGAAATGCAAAGGCTCAATCTACATATAGTAGGGGTCAGTGAAGTGAAGTGGAAGGAAGACAAGGATTTCTGGTCAATTGAGTATCGGGTAATATCAACAGCAGCAGAAAATGGTATAACAGGTGTAGGATTCGTTATGAATAGGAAGGTAGGGCAGAGGGTGTGTTACTGTGAACGGTTCAGTGGCCGCGTTGTTCTAATCAGAATCGACAGCAGACCAACACCGACAACGATTGTTCACGTATACATGCCGACGTCGCAAGCTGAAGATGAACAGATACAGAAAGTGTATGAGGATATTGAAAGGGTAATGCAGTATGTAAAGGGGGACGAAAATCTAATAGTCATGGGGGACTGGAATGCAGTTGTAGGGGAAGGAGTAGAAGAAAAGGTTACAGGAGAATATGGGCTTGGGACAAGGAATGAAAGAGGAGAAAGACTAATTGAGTTCTGTAACAAGTTTCAGCTAGTAATAGCGAATACCCTGTTCAAGAACCACAAGAGGAAGACGTACACTTGGAAAAGGCCGGGAGATACGGGAAGATTTCAATTAGATTACATCATGGTCAGACAGAGATTCCGAAATCAGATACTGGATTGTAAGGCGTACCCAGGAGCAGATATAGACTCAGATCACAATATAGTAGTGATGAAGAGTAGACTGAAGTTCAAGACATTAGTCAGGAAGAATCAATACACAAAGAAGTGGGATACGGAAGTACTAAGGAATGACGAGATACGTTTGAAGTTCTCTAACGCTGTAGATACAGCAATAAGGAATAGCGCAGTAGGCAGTACAGTTGAAGAGGAATGGACATCTCTAAAAAGGGCCATCACAGAAGTTGGGATGGAAAACATAGGTACAAAGAAGGTACTACGAAGAAACCATGGGTAACAGAAGAAATACTTCAGTTGATTGATGACAGGAGGAAGTACGAACATGTTCCGGGAAAATCAGGAATACAGAAATGCAAGTCGCTGAGGAATGAAATAAATAGGAAGTGCAGGGAAGCTAAGACGAAATGGCTGCAGGAAAAATGTGAAGACATCGAAAAAGATATGTTTCTCGGAAGGACAGACTCAGCATATAGGAAAGTCAAAACAACTTTTGGTGAAATTAAAAGCAACGGTGGTAACATTAAGAGTGCAACGGGAATTCCACTGTTAAATGCAGAGGAGAGAGCAGATAGGTGGAAAGAATACATTGAAAGCCTCTATGAGGGTGAAGATTTGTCTGATGTGATAGAAGAAGAGACAGGAGTCGATTTAGAAGAGATAGGGGATCCAGTATTAGAATCGGAATTTAAAAGAGCTTTGGAGGACTTCCGGTCAAGTAAGGCAGAAGGGATAGATAACATTCCATCAGAATTTCTAAAATCATTGGGGGAAGTGGCAACAAAACGACTATTCACGTTGGTGGGTAGAATATATGAGTCTGGCGATATACCATCTGACTTTCGGAAAAGCATCATCCACACAATTCCGAAGACGGCAAGAGCTGACAAGTGCGAGAATTATCGCACAATCAGCTTAGCAGCTCATGCATCGAAGCTGCTTACAAGAATAATATACAGAAGAATGGAAAAGAAAAATTGAGAATGCGCTAGGTGACGATCAGTTTGGCTTTAGGAAAAGTAAGGGGACGAGAGAGGTAATTCTGACGTTACGGCTAATAATGGATGCAAGGCTAAAGAAAAACCAAGACACTTTCATGAGATTTGTCGACCTGGAAAAAGCGTTCGACAATATAAAATGGTGCAAGCTGTTGGAGATTCTGAAAAAAGTAGGGGTAAGCTATAGGGAGAGAGGGGTCATATACAATATGTACAACAACCAAGAGGGAATAATGAGAGTGGACGATCAAGAACGAATTGCTCGTATTAAGAAGGGTGTAAGGCAAGGCTGTAGCCTTTCGCCCCTACTCTTCAATCTGTACATCGAGGAAGCAATGGTGGAAATAAAAGAAAGGTTCAGGAGTGGAATTAAAATACAAGGTGAAAGGATATCAAAGATACGATTCGCTGATGACATTGCTATCCTGAGTGAAAGTGAAGAAGAATTAAATGATCTGCTGAACGGAATGAACAGTCTTATGAGTACACAGTATGGTTTGAGAGTAAACCGGAGAAAGACGAAGGTAATGAGAAGTAGTAGAAATGAGAACAGCGAGAAATTTAACATCAGGATTGATGGTCACAAAGTCAGTGAAGTTAAGGAATTCTGCTACCTAGGCAGTAAAATAACCAATGACGGACGGAGCAAGGAGGACATCAAAAGCAAACTCGCTATGGCAAAAAAGGAATTTCTGGCCAAGAGAAGTCTACTAATATCAAATACCGGCATTAATTTGAGGAAGACATTCCTGAGGATGTACGTCTGGAGTACAGCATTGTATGGTAGTGAAATATGGACTGTGGGATAACCGGAACAGAAGAGAATCGAAGCATTTGAGATGTGGTGCTATAGACGAATGTTGAAAATTAGGTGGACTGATAAGGTAAGGAATGAGGAGGTTCTACGCAGAATCGGAGAGGAAAGGAATATGTGGAAAACACTGATAAGGAGAATGGACAGGATGATAGGACATCTGCAAAGACATGAGGGAATGACGTCCATGGTACTAGAGGTAGCTGTAGAGGGCAAAATCTGTAGAGGAAGACAGAGATTGGAATACGTCAAGCAAATAATTGAGGACGTAGGTTGCAAGTGCTACTCTGAGATGAAGAGGTTAGCACAGGAAAGGAATTCGTGGCGGGCCGCATCAAACCAGTCAGTAGACTGACGGAAAAAAAAAAAAAAAAAAAAAAAAAAAAAAAATACGAGCAGAAGGTGCAACAAGCAGCGAGAGGGGGCGTTTTAGTGTGGAATTTGAGAGGGGCGAGCAGAGGCAAGGCAGCACTACAGGGGGTACCACAGAAACCACTTGAAGGGGAGCCCCAGGTGGAAGGTCAACGACCGACCAGGTGACTCAGATGGGAAGAGCTAGTATAATGGCCCATCTGTTGAGGGACAGCAAAGAAAGCTTTTAAAAACTGTGTTTCGGAATTTCAAAGGGATATGAACGAAACCAGTGATGCATTTTCATGTGAGAGAGTCAATGTGTGCATTTAGGTGTCTGGAATGGATACAAAACGTCAGATTGGCGGAAACGCGCTAGGAAGGAGAAAAGGGCCGAATTTTCCACACAATTTAATGGTAGGGACCTTGTAATTGGTAGAGAGTTCCACAATATAAGAGGAACTCTCCTATTGGTCGAAAAAAGCCGTGATTTGAAGAATGAAAGAACCCAGATGGGAAGACAGTTCAGCTATGAGTAAGACAAGACGGAAATTTCAGAGGACTCGTCTCTGAACTGGCGTCAAGTGCAGAACGGAGAGCGTAACGCTGTGTATGACGCAGAGAAGAAATTTGGGTGAACACTTCGTTCACAGCGGTTGACATACAGCTAAAAATTAGCTGTAGCACCGTTTAGCTCCAGCTGTGGAGAAACGAACCAGACAATTAGTTAATTGTTCTTGTGAGAATTGAGAGGGAATTATAATATGCACGCTGCTCCAGCCATGCCCGTGTATATCGCTACTTTCTAAGACTAGGGGTGAGTACATGTTTTCTTGCATAATGAGAAACATAGGGAAAGTTTCTGCTGGGAAATTCAGCAAAGGTTTAATTAGTTTTATAGGAATTTCAGCGGAAGAGAGCGGCCTAGCCCACGACAGCTCATCGCAGCTGAAGATAAATACTGTGTGCCGAGGTATGAAACTGTTGGTACACCAGCTTGCGTCCACTGTAAACTCGAGCGACTTTGGGTAATCTTTTCCTCAATTTGTCACATCACTAACCATCCCCTGAAGACTTGACTGTCACCCTAAAAATAGTACCGAACTTTGAACCGGAATCGGACGATTTTCATAGTACTGACCAACATCATAATGTAAGCGTAGGAACACTTTTGTAAAGAAACTTCTAGTTAAACTTCAATATTGTTGTGTTTAGAATTATTTAACTTTCTGAGAGGTGAGATTTAGTATTGTTGTGTTTAGGATTATTTCACTTTTGGATGTTGACAGCTGGTTTTTGTTGTCACACTGAAAACGGTGTAAAGGCGTGTATTTTTGTGCTAATATTGCGACTTTCAACATGTCATTTCAACTTACACAGTTGTCTTCAATCCTAGAATGAGTAAACCAAAAATATTGCACCTTAGAAAGTGTATTACCTAAACAAATGTATACACGAAATGTCGTTATTCTACATTAATTATTTTTGGTGTTGCGATTTTTTTCCGTCAGTGTAGCTTAACGGTCGGCAACCGGCGGACAGCGGTCCAGGCCCGGACCGCGGATGGTCAAAAATTGGACGACAAAAAATATTTCCAAAGTGCAGCCAAGAAAAGTATTTAAAAAAATTTAAGGTGGCCGGCCGGCACAGCGTGTTGTGTTGATCTGCACGAAGGCATTTATATAAAATGTAATGGCCAAAACGTTGCTTACAACTTATTTTCTTCATAAAAACACATTAGCCAGGTTTCGATAACTCTAAGGCTACCTTCATCAGAATGATAAAAGTTACGTGAACTCACATGACAACTTTCAAATTTTCAGCAAACAGTGCTATCGTCAAATAACAGTTTTTTTCCATGTGTCAAGAATATAGGTCATAATAAAAAATACAGACAGTTATCCTAGAGTAATACAATCATAGTTGAAAGCGGTGGCACAAATTAACTGCTGTACAGAGCGCCAGAGGCATCAGACTAAACGGCGTGTAAGCCTACACTGCCGTGAGAGGGACACGAGGATTAGAAGAGCCATCTACTAACAAAACGGCAAACTTATAAAACATCTACGTTAAGAGCAAAAATTACATACACGAAAGCTCTGTACACCCGAAAGCAATACAAGAATTGTACATAATTAAATAGGAAATTTTATGAATCGATCCGACAACCGATGAAGCCAGTTTTAATCGGAGCAGACATATTAATTTTAACCCAGTTTTTGTGTTCCTAACTGGAACGAAAGCTTAACGCCGCTGTAGGAAACTTTGATGTGAAATGACAATTTTATCTTTCGGGCGGGTGTACACGGCGGCGGCGACCTGTGACGTGGGAGCGGCTCCTTTAGGTGCATCGGCACAAGCCTTGTGCCGGGCGGCGGTATTTTTATAAATAAAGTAAAGAAATTTTAGCGTCACTTCGTTGCCATTTCGTACGGAGCTGTTATTAATTCGTCTTTTAATAACAAAAAGCTTATAACGTTTGTATGCATCGACATGGATCCTGAAATTCGTAAAAATGATAATGAAAGTAGGAAGTGTTCGTCTGAGTGGACTGAACAACACTTTTTTACGCTGCCTCATAGGCTTCCAGTTGGGTTTATATGCAATAAAGCTGCCACTTGCGTTAAACGTGGCAATTTAAAGCGACATTGCAGAACATGTCCTCAATACTTCCACAAAAATTTTCCTCTGGGTAGTGAAGCTCTTCAGAGAAATCTCTAGGCATATCTATTGTAAGTAGGCTGTTTATGTTTTCTTATTGGCAACGATACGTAGCGCTCTGTATGAAAATCACTGGCTGTGCTGTGTGTAGTCTGTGGCTGCTTTGCATTGTTGTCTGCCATTGTAGGTTGGGCAGCTGGATGTGAACAGCGCGTAGCGTTGCGCAGTTGGAGGTGAGCCGCCAGCAGTGGTGGATGTGGGGAGAGAGATGGCGGAGTTTTGAAATTTGTAATACTGGATATCATGAACTGCTATATACCATACGACTTTTGAACACTATTGAGGTAAATACATTGTTTGTTCTCTATCAAAATCTTTCATTTGCTAACTATGCCTATCAGTAGTTAGTGCCTTCAGTAGTTTGAATCTTCTATTTAGCTGGCAGTAGTGGCGCTCGCTGTGTTGCAGTAGTTCGAGTAACGAAGATTTTTGTGAGGTAAGTGATTTGTGAAATCAGTTTAAACACAGTCATGTATAAATTTTTCTAAGGGGAAGTTTCACTATCTTACTACAAAAAAAGCACAGCCTTACAAAATAAGTCTATGAGCGGGCAAGCAAAATGTGCCGAAATGTGTTGCCCACTTGTTGGGCGCTTAACACCAGAACCCACTTTCAGACTCTGAGATACTAAAAAGAATTGTGTTAGATGTGACCGCGACACTTTTTGAAGAGAAGATTGAAGTAGTTGCGGCAATTGATGGTGTTCATTGTCAGCAACAAGCAATACAAGAACTGAAATTTTAGTTGCTGATAGTAAAAGTAGTTGCTCGAACTTCTGCAGAAGACGTCTTGCCACGCCGTAACACTTGATGAATCATTTGACATTTTTAGTGAAGAACAAATGCCTAATTTTTTGCGAATTTTCGATATTGAAATTAAAACATTTGGAGATGAATTGCTAGCAATACTGCCGTTCTAAGACAATACTCGCAGAGAAGTTTCATTCGAGATAATCTCATGACAAAATCAACCATTAGATACAATAATATGTCTCTTTCAACCGACGAGGCCGCAGTGATAATTGGTAAAGAAAAGGGACTAGCAAATACGAATTCTGTGCTACTATCTCATCAGTGCATAATTCACCCGACAGCCCTTTGTGGAAAACTTAGTTCAAATGGCTCTGAGCGCTATGCGACTTAACTTCTGAGGTCATCAGTCGCGTAGGACTTAGAACTACTTAAACCTAATTAACCTAAGGACATCACACACATCCATGCACGAGGCAGGATTCGAACCTGTGACCGTAGCGGTCGCTCGGTTCCAGACCGTAGCGCCTATAACCGCACGGCCACTCCGGCCGGCGGAAAACTTAGTGCCAGTCTGAAAGAAGTAACGGACAGCTTGTCTAGTTGATTATTAAGGTCTTGTTTTGCTCTTCATCACCGACAGTTCAAAGAGTGTGATTCGCCACATTTTGAGTCAATGCAGGACAACGTTGTTCATTGGCTAAGTAAAGGTCAGGTGACAATGTTTTTGGCAAACAAAAGAAAAAGTAACCTCTTCCGTAGACAAGAAAGAGGACGTATCTGAAGTTCTTAGCAAACGAAAGCAGTATTCTGTCTGTGGCTTACCTGAGAGACGTTCTGAAACGTTCAATTGCTCTCAATACCGAGCTACAAGAAAATGGGAAACTAACATGTGATCTGATGCAAAGCGTGTGTTCTTTCTGTCGCAAACTGGATATCTTTGAAAAAGATATTGCGAGTCAAGAATTTATTCACTTTCCAACAATTCTTGAATATAGAAATAACTTTAAAATAGACTTTGAAGTATTTTAAGATTTTATGTCAGATCTTAGTAAGGAAATGGCAGAGATAGAGATTTGCTGCAATTCTTAAAATCGCCTTTTGAAGTTTCTCCAGCAGCAGAGCCTGCGAAGTTGTTCCGCCTTTCAAAGCATTTCCTCCAGACGGAGATAATGGGTTAATGGAAGACATTTCCTTGTGAAAACTGGTAGTCAAGGCGAGGCAGGATTCGGTTACGATTGTGGACGGGGCCGTAATCTGTTACAATTGGTTCCCTTTTACAGTTACACCCATTTATTTTTAAACCAGTAATTCCAGACTCAGCAATAAATAAAAAATACCGCACGCTATTAATGAAGGAATAAACAACTGTGTAAATAAAAGTGTTTTCAGTGCGTTACAATTTAGCAAATCACCATAAAATACATATACAGATAATGTTTAAGAGAAAAAACAAGCCACTCTGATCACGACTGAAGGCCTTACACGCCGAGAATGGCAATAAACTAAGAATGTTTAAGAACTCGCTGCAATTTACAACTTACAGGTATTGAAATATTAAAAGGAAAGTGGCCACAAACACAGCAGAAGTTATCAGACGCCAGGAATGGCAGTATTTAAGGTTTTAAGGCTTACTGCTAAAATACAAATACCAAATTATTTTTTTTTAAAGCAAACGACCACAATCACGGCTGAAGGCTTTACACGCGAGGAACAGCAATTATATAATAAAATTTAGAAACCTGCTGTAAAACAGCAAATACAAGCAAAGGTTAATTAAAAGAAAGAAGCAACTGACCACCAAACGGGCGAAATCAGAATGATGGTAAACCTTGTAACACAACCCTTACAGGCCGGCCGAAGTGGCAGCTGTCACTTCACACATGAAGCTATAGATGGCAAAGTTGTTCTCGAGCGTGATTGCTTGATGGGGGTGTTTACCTACATAAGTCCTTTGAGGGTCTTTTAGCGTTTTAAAACCCTAGACCATTCTGGCAATGGTCTAGGATAATAGAAGAATTTCGGAAGAAAACGTCGTACCTTTAGATTACAAGTTTGAAACCGAAATAAAAAGAAACAGAGCTGGCGGCTGGTCAAGCAGGCCCTTCTGGGTCTGGAATTGCGCCCGTAACTCCGGGCGAAAGACCCGGCAGAATGGGCATTGCTGATGATAGCAGAGGTGTATCACAAGGTCGACCCGAAACTACAAGAGGTGGATTAAGAGTGTACAAAATAGTGGTATTGGGAGACGGGGGGGTTGGGAAATCAGCTCTAACTCTACAGTTCGTCAACCATAGGTTTTTGGATTATCGCGACCCAACTATTGAAGATGCATACCAACAACAAGCTGTAATTGATGGTGAAGCATCACAACTGGATATACTGGATACTGCGGGCCAGGTGGAGTTCACTGCTGTGAGAGATCAGTATATGAGATGTGGGGAAGGTTTTATGATATGTTATTCTGTAACTGACAGACACAGCTTCCAGGAAGCTGTTGAGTACCGAAAGTTGATAAATCGTGTAAGAGCCTCTGAAGATATTCCTCTAGTGCTTGTCGGAAATAAATTTGATTTACAGCATCAGAGGAAGGTCTCACCAGAAGAAGGCCGTGCCTTGGCAGCC
Source organism: Schistocerca americana (assembly GCF_021461395.2). Taxonomy (NCBI): domain Eukaryota; kingdom Metazoa; phylum Arthropoda; class Insecta; order Orthoptera; family Acrididae; genus Schistocerca; species Schistocerca americana. The sequence goes on from NC_060124.1 coordinate 33,229,054, forward strand.
CAATTCGGGTGTCCATTCTACGAGACATCGGCAGCTTTACGACATTTTGTTGATGATGCGTTCCATACTTTAGCGCGTGAGATTCGACTCAAAGAACGTGACAGACGTCATACAACTACTAAACTGAATAAACACAGTCGATGGCGACGACTGCGCTCGATACTTGCCATCGTCTTTAGGCGTAAACGTAATTTCTCTCAGTAAGAAAATGGTTACACTCCCAGACAAACAGCTTTACAATTAAAATGGCAGATACCATTAGCATTTTGTGTGTTCTTTTTAAGTCATTTTCTTCTTCCTCCCTTTCTCTGTGAACTTAGATTATAGTGGATAACTTTAAGATCTCATGATTTTCGTGTCACTTTTATGTAATATCAGGACCGTTGCTTTTGATATTTATATTTATTTTGTTAATATTTTACATCTGTGTAAAAATGTAATCATAATGATGTTGTATGTTACAACATGGAAGTACAAAACATCCTTTGTTGGCAAGTTTGCCAATGTGAAGGAAGAACGTATAAACTTAAATACATTTTATAATAAGGTTAATTCATTTTGATTATGTTTCAATAAAACATAAAATATTTGCTTAAATGTTGGGTACTAGTTCCCATTCTGGGACTTGCGTACATAGAGAGAACCTCGAATCTTCACTCTGATTACTGAGGAATGTATATGCATATGTATCACAACAATTGGCCATAAGCATGAAGTATCCAGTTTACGTGCCTTTCTGAGAAGTATATTAACATTAACCCTGAAGCGAAAAATCCCACCATGAATTACTATTGTAACTTGTAGGAAATATTTCCAAGCACAATTTCAATAGTTTTGTTGGATATTTTCTATATGAAGACAATGTCAGTCTCTTAGTTTAATTTGCAGTTACTATAGTATGAAAGTTTTGATGAATGAAGACCAGTTTCTTTCCCTCACCATATTCTACTCACTGGAAAACTGAAAGTGAACCATGGAATTGTGAATGTAATCAGTGAAATTTCATGCATGTAGTTTAACTTATTGTACTGGCATTTGGGTTGTGACTGTTCCTGCTGGTTAAAAAAAAAATAAAAAATAAAAAAAAAGAAAGTGCGGTTAAAGGCGCTGCAGTCTGGAACCGCAAGACCGCTACGGTCGCAGGTTCGAATCCTGCCTCGGGCATGGATGTTTGTGATGTCCTTAGGTTAGTTAGGTTTAACTAGTTCTCAGTTCTAGGGGACTAATGACCTCAGCAGTTGAGTCCCATAGTGCTCAGAGCCATTGAACAACCTTACACTGCTAGATTTATTCCAGAAGGCGACCAGAACTATTAACTAGACATACATAACATTTAATGTAGCCATTACAAGGTATGGAAATGAATAATACAATAATAAAACACAAGGACCAGTCACAGACGGTGCTCCAGGAATCGAGCTCTGACAAGGTCCGGCAACAAACACTTTCGCGAGCGATGAGATAGGCAGCCAAGAGTTGCATTCACTTCACAAGATGGTAACTCAGACTAGTGGCAGTCTAACGAATGACTAATGATAATCTTGCTAAAGCTACCTGACGTCCAACAAGCCAAATGCAAGAATGGAACAACACGCCAAAGCTGGAACCGGCGGACTGCACTACGCCCCCAGAATACTGCGCTTAGAGCGCCCAGAACGAGAATGGAATCACTACCACCAGAGCAGAAGAATCACATACGGCCTACAATCAAGGAGAGCCGTGAAAACTATACGCCTTGCCACACAGCAGCGGCAGGGCGAGGAAATGTGCACTGCCATTACATACACTAACCCCCAGGGCAGGTAACTGGGGCGTTAGCGGCCACCAGGCAGGAAAAATACCGCTGGTTGAACTTAACAAATTGTAACAAGCTGAAAGCAGTAAATACACTCCTGGAAATTGAAATAAGAACACCGTGAATTCATTGTCCCAGGAAGGGAAACTTTATTGACACATTCCTGGGGTCAGATACATCACATGATCACACTGACAGAACCACAGGCACATAGACACAAGCAACAGAGCATGCACAATGTCGGCACTAGTACAGTGTATATCCACCTTTCGCAGCAATACAGGCTGCTATTCTCCCATGGAGACGATCGTAGAGATGCTGGATGTAGTCCTGTGGAACGGCTTGCCATGCCATTTCCACCTGGCGCCTCAGTTGGACCAGCGTTCGTGCTGGACGTGCAGAGCGCGTGAGACGACGCTTCATCCAGTCCCAAACATGCTCAATGGGGGACAGATCCGGAGATCTTGCTGGCCAGGGTAGTTGACTTACACCTTCTAGAGCACGTTGGGTGGCACGGGATACATGCGGACGTGCATTGTCCTGTTGGAACAGCAAGTTCCCTTGCCGGTCTAGGAATGGTAGAACGATGGGTTCGATGACGGTTTGGATGTACCGTGCAGTATTCAGTGTCCCCTCGACGATCACCAGTGGTGTACGGCCAGTGTAGGAGATCGCTCCCCACACCATGATGCCGGGTGTTGGCCCTGTGTGCCTCGGTCGTATGCAGTCCTGATTGTGGCGCTCACCTGCACGGCGCCAAACACGCATACGACCATCATTGGCACCAAGGCAGAAGCGACTCTCATCGCTGAAGACGACACGTCTCCATTCGTCCCTCCATTCACGCCTGTCGCGACACCACTGGAGGCGGGCTGCACGATGTTGGGGCGTGAGCGGAAGACGGCCTAACGGTGTGCGGGACCGTAGCCCAGCTTCATGGAGACGGTTGCGAATGGTCCTCGCCGATACCCCAGGAGCAACAGTGTCCCTAATTTGCTGGGAAGTGGCAGTGCGGTCCCCTACGGCACTGCGTAGGATCCTACGGTCTTGGCGTGCATCCGTGCGTCGCTGCGGTCCGGTCCCAGGTCGACGGGCACGTGCACCTTCCGCCGACCACTGGCGACAACATCGATGTACTGTGGAGACCTCACGCCCCACGTGTTGAGCAATTCGGCGGTACGTCCACCCGGCCTCCCGCATGCCCACTATACGCCCTCGCTCAAAGTCCGTCAACTGCACATACGGTTCACGTCCACGCTGTCGCGGCATGCTACCAGTGTTAAAGACTGCGATGGAGCTCCGTATGCCACGGCAAACTGGCTGACACTGACGGCGGCGGTGCACAAATGCTGCGCAGCTAGCGCCATTCGACGGCCAACACCGCGGTTCCTGGTGTGTCCGCTGTGCCGTGCGTGTGATCATTGCTTGTACAGCCCTCTCGCAGTGTCCGGAGCAAGTATGGTGGGTCTGACACACCGGTGTCAATGTGTTCTTTTTTCCATTTCCAGGAGTGTAGTAATGAGAAGTCGAGGAAAGGTAAACAGGTCCACTTTCCCCAAGCACTCCACTCGCTGCTCTTCACCTCGGCAACACAACGAGCGACAACACGAACCCAAGTCACTGGAGAACCGCGAGATCTCACAATGGTGGCGGTTTCTCTACTTGAATTGAAATGCACTCATTTTAAAGCCTGCAGGATCTGGTTTACGACGACGTCTTGCACCCTCGTGCCCACAGTCCTTCCATCCGGCAGTCCATGTGCGCCGCCAGCGGTCCCGGCGTGTTCTCGCACTGTGCAGACCTGACTCCTCCTGAGTCCCCAGCCGAACCGCCACACTCACACGACACGGAAAACAACGATGTCGCCCCAAAGTTACTACATATCGATAACCGCCGCTGGTGCCACTAGCGGACAGGCAACGCTTGCGAAACCGAGTGGCGTCACTCAACACAAGAAGACAAACAACCGCAACCATGCCAACTAAACGATACCGTCTCACCTCCAAAAACAGGGCGGAAACCTACAACAGCATCAATGTGAGCCGCAGCACGGCTCACCTTGTGAAGAATTCTGGATTAAACATGTCCTAGTAGACAGTGTCGGAAGTTCCATGCGGCTTTTCGCGGATGATGCTGTAGTATACAGAGAAGTTGCAGCATTAGAAAATTGTAGCCAAATGCAGGAAGATCTGCAGCGGATAGGCACTTGGTGCAGGGAGTGGCAACTGACCCTTAACATAGACAAATGTAATGTATTCCGAGTACATAGAAAGAAGGATCCTTTATTGTATGATTATATGGTAGCGGAACAAACACTGGTAGCAGTTACTTCTGTAAAATATCTGGGAGTATGCGTGCGGAACGATTTGAAGTGGAATGATCATATAGAATTAATTTTTGGTAAGGCGGGTACCAGGTTGAGATTCATTGGGAGAGTCCTTAGAAAATGTAGTCCATCAACAAAGGAGGTGGCTTACAAAACACTCGTTCGACCTATACTTGAGTATTGCTCATCAGTGTGGGATCCGTACCAGATCGGTCTGACGGAGGAGATAGAGAAGATCCAAAGAAGAGCGGCGCGTTTCGTCACAGGGTTATTTGGTAACGGTGATAGCGTTACGGAGATGTTTAGCAAACTCAAGTGGCAGACTCTGCAAGAGAGGCGCTCTGCATCGGGGTGTAGCTTGCTGTCCAGGTTTCGAGAGGGTGCGTTTCTGGATGAGGTATCGAATATATTGCTTCCCCCTACTTATACCTCCCGAGGAGATCACGAACGTAAAATTAGAGAGATTTGAGCGCGTACGGAGGCTTTCAGACAGTCGTTCTTCCCGCGAACCATACGCGACTGGAACAGAAAATGGAGGTAATGACCGTGGCACGTAAAGTGTCCTCCGCCACACACCGTTGGGTGGCTTGCGAAGTATAAATGTAGATGTAGATGTAGAATGAATATGGAAATTACAAAAACTTACCCATTTACTATGTTTAGCTCTACATATGTTTGTGAAACTTTATTTTCAAAAATGAATTTATTGAAGATAATATCGCTCAAAATTAACAACCGTCTGCCTTCAAGACACTCTTCGCATAAACTGTTCCCATTGTGATATAACTTTAAAAAACTGCCTCAAGACCGTAAATGTAATTTCTCGCATTGATTTTTGAACACAATTATGCCTACCAATTGGTTTTCATATTATTTTGTGAGTGGAAATTAAAACAAAAATTAGTAAGTAATATAAGATGCTTTTTTTTTTGGATCTCGATGAAAATTTTCAAAAGTATCTGGACCCCGCCTAGAATTACTTGCCGAGTGGCGTTCGAATCTCCCATTTGGGCGTTGCAGGCTTAATGGGTTGGCGAGGCCTACGGGAGACCGTCAGAGGACTAAGGTTTCTGCAGCAAGCGATACGGCCTGCAGGTATACTCATTACTGTTTCAACAAATTTGTGCAGCTACAGGTGCGCGCCCTGGTCGTGTGTCGCAGCCGGCCGTCCATCTGCAGTAGACTTGGCCACTGTTTCTATGGGCCACTGTTTCTATGTTTCGATACAGTGTCTCGATACGTGGAACTGTTCCAGTGTTTCGAAACGGCTATGTTCCACCGTTTCGAAACAGTGGTGTCTCGGATACTGGGACCAGATTCGATCTCTTGCCAGCCACAGAAACTGTATCGCTGTTTCAAAATAACGCTGTTTCAGTCCCCTTATGCTTGGAACGGGCTAATTGTATCGAAACAGTGACTTTTCATTCCGCTCTGTCTCGGACGAGACTCAGGCACGGTACAGATACTGAAACACATTTAACATCTCACTTCATGAAACACTTTCAAGCGTGTCGAAATCTTTTTGACACACAACAGCATAAAACTTAAGGTTTCCGAAAATAAAACTTCGTTTCTAATTGACTGCCCTATTCTGAAATGGCGTAATATTTGCTTTATTAACACCAACAAACAGTAAAATAACGCACACTATTCGCATTCAAAATAATTAAAGTGCGAAAAACATTCAGTCAAATTACACACCTCTTATAACATACACGTGCTGCAGCTATAGTCGAGCTTGATAAATATATGAGGATGCCACTGATACACGGATCACAAGATCCATTGGTGTGGTGGAAAGAAAATCATGTGTTGTTTCCTACGCTGTTTGAAATAATGACACGATGTCTTTGTGATATGGCCACCTCTGTTCCATGTGAGTGCTTATTTTCAAAGCAGGGGCAAACAATAATAGACAGACGATCCCGTCTTTCAAGCTAAGAAGTATCAAAAATGATATTTCTAAAGTACAACTTAGAATAGGGACAGTAGATCTACTCAGAAATGAAACAGTAAAATTTCAGATGATTTTGTTCTTCTCTGGCCAATGCGCACTGAATTTCTATTTGACTGTATTTTGTTTAGTCCACTAAGAACATTTTTCCGAGATTTGTTGCACGCAGAAGACACTTAAGTTTTTCCTCACCGTTCAGTGAGTTTAATTTTTTGAATATATTTATTTATGTGTTCGAGAATAATTATCTGACTTATGTATGTATGTGTTTGTGTGTTCTAAATGTGCTATGTTTGGTTATTACACAATATAGGCATCTTAATACTTGTTTATCATAGATCATTCTCAGGAAAATCAATAACGGGATTTTGATACTTTTGTTTTTGGCTTTCAGATACTATGACAAAAATTGCATTTCAACAGCAACTTAACTTTATCTCTGATTCCCTGGGGAAGTTTGTAGTAAAATGATAATATATCTGCTTTCTGTGAGTACTTGAAGGAACTCCATGTACCCGTACCTCGAACAGACTTCCTTAACAAGAATTGTAAGTGGTGTAGAGCCAGATCTGCCATGATATAGGTATCACTGTATGAACTGATTTAAATTTTATTCTTGATTTTATACTTCAAGGAAACATACCGAAAACAATGGAAAATTAAACTGTGGGAAAGAAAAGTGTGAGTGGCACACTCATAAATGTTAATTCAGTGCCTCGCTTCCCAGAATGCTATCTCAATAAATTATATTCCATGATATGCCTTTTCAAGAGCACATACAGGTCATCACTTATAAAACCTATCAAAATTAGGCACTCGAATCCAGGGAAACGAGTTTGGCAAAGTCTGTTATGTCAAACATACATACTCTGACCTTAGCCAATTGGAAAACATGAAAGGCACATGACAGCAGCGCATTTCCTGCAGGAAATACGAAACTGCCAAGACATCTAAGTGAAATTTCCATACTTCCTGCGACATGATTGGCGCTCTCGCGCTCTGATTTGTGTTTATATGACAATATTTATACAGTAGACACTCAAGATGATATAATGTGTAGGCCTATACTACTATGAAACACAAACTGTCTCACTGTTTCGAAACATTATATTGTACTGTCTCATTTGTTTCGATACAGTTATATGTTTCTGTTTGCCCATGGCTAATCCGCAGCGTCCATGTACTGCCTGTTTGGTCAAGCGCCGATACTGCGGCCCTCGAAAAGCGTTGCTGTGAAGGCGGTAGTAGCCGTTACTCTCGACACGACTCGAGGACATACGGTACTAACCTGGCGCAGTAAACACTGCCTAGCGGTGCTGTGTCAGATGCTTCTGCGGCTGATTCCGTTGCTACGCTACTTGCGAGACGGCCGAGAACAGGACGTACTGGCCACCTACACATGCTCCGAGGAGCGACGTGAGCATATGCCAGCGAGGTGAAACTCATACAGGGACTCGGCGGTAACTCGACGTTGGTTCGCTGTCAGAACACTTGGAGCGCTGCAAGTTTATCAGTCCATGAACTCGGTTTCTTATTGGGCGATTTACACTCTTCCACATTTGTTTTCGTTTCGTAGTAAACAGCTGGTTTCATCGCCTTCTGTTCCTGATTACGACTTCTTTCAATTCGATTGTGAGTACATTACTCGTATTATGCTTGATTTTTGCTCCCATCTGAACTCTTGGGTGGAGTAACTGAATTCACATTTATTTTTGGTTCGTATAAAAGAGAAACTGGTCCTATAGTGTTGTTCCCATCATCTGTCCAAGCTACCACCGTCTGCCCTCGGCTGTGGTATGTCATATTTGTGCCAACTTTTTAGTGCAGTGTTCAAGTGAGTGTTCAGTGTTGTGCGTCTTTCCAAAGTGTTGCGAACAGAAATCATGCTGTCGCTGAGTGTGAATTTTATATCTCTTGCGAACAGAAACCAGACTGTCACCCTGTTTTTTAATTGTCTGTCTATTACTTTACCTGCCTGCTTCCTGTGTATTTTATTAGCATCATCAACCCTTTGTTTTATGTTTTAAGTTCCACAATTTTCCTCCATTTTACCATTTAAGTCACCGATTTTATCGCCTGCTTTTATTATTTATTCGTCTTTTTAAAACAACTTCTGTAGCTTGAAGAGCGGCGCACTAAGCTGCTGCCAGCCCGCCCCCTTCGGGGGAATCGAAACTCAGTAAATTAAAAAAAAAAAAAAACATAGTGTTGTGTGGAAATTAGTTCCTGCGTACAAATCCGTGTGTGAACTGTTCCATCTATATGTACTGTAATTATGTTGTTCGTATTCTCCTTTATTTTAGTTCGCATCCATTTTCCATTCTTTCTCGCATTTGATGGAGAACTCCATGTTAGCAGCTTTTGACAAAATTGTTATTGAACTTCGTGACCGCTTATCAAAGCGTGAGTATGAATTTATGCTTTGAATGGTGTTGCTTTGTAGTATTAGTGAGAGTATGTAGCTACTGTGCCAGGTATTATTATGCAGCCAAATATTCTAGACTGAAATTCATGTTTGTGCATAGGATCATGTAATATAGTGTGAACGCACTGTCACCCTACTGAATGCTGCTGCATTTAGTGAACTTCAGTTATACAGAATTCACTAGTGGATCCAATATGAGAGTATGATTAAGCAGCGATCAAAAAGTTTCCGCTCGAAGGCTTTACAGTCCAGAATTGGTACTGCAGGTGGGAAAAATCGTCGTGACCATTGAGGCAATATCCAATCGACGCACCAGGCTCAAGATATCCGTTTGGTAAACACTGTGTCCTGCTGTGTGAAGAACTCCGTAACTGCATGCTCCACATCCTCGTCTGACAGGAATCATGGACCCTTCAAAGTCTTTAGTTCACGTTTCCGCATCTGCCGCAACCACGTCGGAAAGACACGAATGAAACAATAATTCGTTGGATTTTTTTTTCTTTATTGTAATTTCATTCCCCTGCCTCGTATGGGCAGGGGAGGGCTGTCAGTGGCACAATCTGCCGCTCTTCAGCCGAGTGACATGACAACTAAAACAAGAATAAAATGTTACATATAAAAGGTGATAAAAAAGGGGAACATAAAACAGTGTAAGGGGAGATAATGGAGGTAAAAATACGCTGACAGGGAGACATTCATGGGGGGACAGTTAAAAAAGTCACCATAAAGTTAAGAAACACAGTTGGCGATTCTTAAAACACAAAGAAGACACTGAATGTACATGCACAGGTTAAAAGTCGGCCACAGTACTAAAAACACTCCAGAACAACACACTTAAAACCCACTTGGGGCACACACGATGAAGTATAAAACTGCCAGGTGGGACCTGCTGAGGGAAAGGTCAGAGAGGATGGGAAAGGAGGAGAGAGCAAGGGGTAGCAGGGGAGGTGGCGGGATGAAGAGAGTAGGGGCGTCAGCAGGTACACGAAGAGGCAGGAGACTGGTGGGGCAGGAGATGAAGGGGAAGACAGGGCAGGAGGGAGTGCAGAGACACTGAAAGGGAGCACAAGAGAGGGGGGGAGTAGGAGGGGGAAGCCGCTCAGGAGGGGGAGGAGAGGGAGCCCTGAGGAGGAAGCAGGAAGATGGGTAGATGTCAGGGTGAAGCTCATCATCTGGGTCGGGTAGATGGTGGAAGTCACATTGGGAGATGGAGATGGAGAGAGGGTGGGACACAGAGGTAAAGGTGTGGCAACAGGTTGGGGGTGGAGAGGAAGGGAGACACCAGGGGGTGAGGGGGATCAAGGCGGCAGACAATATATAGTGTGCGGATGTGGTCAAGGAAAAGGAGAAGGTGGGGGAAGGGGATGAGGTCGTAGAGGATGCGCGTGGGGGACGGAAGGTGGATGCGGAAGGCGAGGTGGAGCGCATGGCGTTCGAGGATTTGGAGGGCTTTATAGAACCGGGGAGGGGCGGAAATCCAAGCTACACTGGCATAACAGAGGATGGGGCGGATCAAGGATTTGTAGGTGTGAAGGATGGTGGAAGGATGCAGACCCCACGTCAAATGAAAGACCAACTCAAACAGTTTTACCAAGAACCTTATAAATGTTCAATGTGAGCACCATTTGTCACACAGCACACATTAAGTCTATAGCCGAGTTCTTCCCAAACGTTGATAAATGTGTCTTCAGTGATTGTAGCAACAGCTACTTCAATCTGGTTTCTTAATTCAGGGACGTCTGCTGGTAGCGGAGGCATGTAAACACGATCCTTGATGAAGCCCCAAAGGGAAAAATCGCATGGTATTAGGTCGGGTGAACATGGAGGCCGTGCAAAGCAAGCCCTGTCATTGGGTCCCTTGCTGCATATACAGCGCTTGGGTACAGTGAAGTTCAACCAATCGCATACTTCGCTATGCCAGTGAGGTGGCACACCATCTTGCTGGAAAATGAATTTCTTTAGCTAATCTTCTTCCAACTGAGGGAAGAGTCATTGCTCTAGTGTATCAAGGTAAGAAGTGCCAGTTACAGTAGGTTCACCAAAAAAGAAAGGCCCATAAGCTTTCCGCCAGGATACAGCACAAGAAACAGTCATTTTAGGGCATTCTCATTGCATTTGTATCACCTCGTGAGGATATTCTGAGCCCCAGATGCACACATTGTGAGTGTTAACATGTCCACTAAGGTGAAAGGTCGATTCATCACTGAAGACAACATGATCCAGAAAATCTTCCTCATCATGAAACAACATTTTGTTTGCGAAGTTGGCACATAATCTATGGTCTGCTGGCCTTAGAGCCTGTAATAACTGTAAATGGTAAGGAGTTAGTTGTACATGTTTTCTTAAAACTTTCCAAACAGTGGACACGGCAACTTGTAATTCACAACTAGCCTTCTGGACTGATTTCTTTGCGCTACGAGTGAACGACTCTCTCATTCGCTCAGCAGTCTCTTCACTAAGTCTTGGTCGTCCTGTGCTCTTCCCTTTACAAAGGCAGCTGGTATCTTCAAATTGACGATACCATGTACGAATGTTATTATCACTTGGAGGATCACAACCGAACTTCAGCTAAAACGCACGTTGCACAGTAACTATAGATTCGATCTTTGTAAACTGCAAAACACAAAACGCTTTCTGTTCACTAGTCGCCATCTTCGTTGCTACCGCTGTCTAGCAGACTGCAGCGGAAACATTGCGCGCTGCGCAAGCGGACTGGTGCCAAACACAACTGTCTGAGTTGCTATTTCATTTAACATATCATTTATAACTGTAAGTTTAATGTAATAAATATTATAAAGCGTTAAAACCCCGATAGTCATTTATAAACACCCTGTAATTTGTAAGCCTTGGGACCGATGACTTCAGCAATTTCTTCCCATAGGAACTTACCAAAAATTAAGAAAAAAAAGACCAAAAATTCGTTGTGTTTTGCAGATGACAGGGATAGTAGCGGTTGTCATGTAGAATACACATAATCTTATCTTGGCTTACATCATGTTGTTAGTCCACTTACCTGGATCTTGTACTAGGGTTCGTCTCAATATCCTGTGAATCCGGTCGTCCAAATCTGGTGTACGCACAGTCCGCCGCCTACCCGCACATTCCTCTGTCTGAAAGGACCATGATCACACATATATCCAAAAAGAGCTTGAAATGTTCTGTAATGTGGTTGAGTTGTATGAAGGTACTTGTTCCGGTATAGCCGTGCTGCCTCTCGACCGTTTCCATTTGCTAGGCGGTACACCAACACCGTCTTGGCTTCTTCACGACATGAAAACCGGACCATTAGGCTCACAGTTCGCTGCGTCGACCATACAGCCTGCAACGCACAAGGAACACACGGCACGTGGTCAGATCAACTGTTATTCATCAGCGCCATCCACCAAGGTAACCATGGATTTCCTGACACAAGTTCGTAGGACCTTTTTTCCTCCATTTCCAGTCAGGAGTCCGTCCCCAAAGTTTGTCAATTTTATTAATGTTCAGCCTGTATGTAATGGATGACCCGCCAGGGTAGCCGAGAGCGCTAAACGCGCTGGTTTCTGGACTCAGGTAGGCGCGCCGGCCCCAGATCGAATCTGCCCAGCGGATTAACGACGAAGGCCGGTGTGCCGCCCAGGCTGGATGTGGTTTTTAGGCGGTTTTCCACATCCCGCTAGGTGAATACCGGGCTGGTACCAACGGTCCGCTTCAGTTACATGCGTCGCAGACATTTGAAACATGTCCGCACTGTTTCACGATTTACACTCGCCACAGACAGTGGTATGGGGTGGCGGCAGGAAGTCCATCCGGCCATCCCTAAATCTAACATTGCCAAATCCGTTGTAACCACGCCCACCCTGCGATCGCTGCGGGACTAGGGCGCAATCGAAAGAAAGAAAGAAAAAACCCTGGATGTACGAGTACGGGTTGTACACACATCGTTGACGACATATGGAAACCTGGTCGGCAAGCGTGCTGGGTGAGCCTGCTGGTAAGACGACCGCTCGCGATAAGCGGGAAATCCGGGTTCAAGTCCCAGTCGACAACAAATTTTCATTGTAGTCATTTCATTATACAGCTGAGGGTTGTCCATATTCACAACAATGAATACATTTCGTGCAAGACACAGCTTGTGGCGATGCCATCCAGACTGCCCTTGCTGGTGCCAAAAACAAAGGAAGAGAGAGAGGGAGTGAGAGCGAGAGTGAGCGAGAGAGAGAGAGAGAGAAATAAAATTAATACAATAAATCCAATTGCAGATTCATGTTGCTGACGCGACGATGAGTTTATTTGTATCAAGCACAGACATATTAACTGCGTAATTAAAAATCTCACTATGTAAATCAATCAATTTGAGTTTCAAAACCAGTTTTCTCCAGTCCACAAACAACACTGATATCATGCCCGCGTTATGGACTATATGGTGGAGGGAGCTAAATATTTTTCCCCTTTCAGTATTCAATTTATATTATAATCGCTGAAGATGGCGAGTTTTCTTAGAGTTGGCGCCGTTACTTTCAGATTTGATGAAATATCATACCGGCCTGTAGGAACAGCTCTTATATCAAGTACCGTTTCTAAATTTAAAATTACCAGTAAATTTAGGAGTGAAACTTCCTGGCAGATTAAAACTATGTGCCGGAACGAGACTCGAACTCGGCACCTTTGCCTTACGCGGGCAAGTGCTCTACCAACTGAGCTACCCACGCACGACTCACGCCACGTCCTCACAGCTTTACTTCTGCCAGTACCTCGTCTCCTACCTTCCAAACTTTACAGAACCTCTCCTGCGAACCTTGCAGAACTAGCACTCCTGAAAGAAAGGATATTGTGGAGACATGGCTTAGCCACAACCTGGGGGATGTTTCTAGAATGAAATTTCACTCTAGCTTTCCTTTCTTTGCTAGTTCTGCAAGGTTCGCAGGAGAGCTTCTGTAAAGTTTGGAAGGTAGGAGACGAGGTACTGGCAGAAGTAAAGCTGTGAGGACGGGGCGTGAGTCGTGCTTGGGTAGCTCAGTCGGTAGAGCACTTGCTCGCGAAAGGCAAAGGTCCCGAGTTCGAGTCTCGGTCCGGCACACAGTTTTAATCTGCCAGGAAGTTTCATATCAGCGCACACTCCGCTGCAGAGTGAAATTTCATTCTAAATTTAGGAGTCTTTAAATTGCAAAAACAATGTGCGATTCTGTTACTGGGGGCAGTCTGCCGCCGGCAGTGCTGCGAGGCGGTCACGCGCCAGAGCGCTGCGGGCGAGGCGCGCACGGTGTGTTTGTGTTTACTTCGGCCGCTGTAAGTGCCGTTTTCCTTCTAGACCACCATGGCGCACAACTATCGGAAGAAGACATTACGTTTCAACTTTTGTTCCGACTTCGCCCGACCCAAGGCCCTGGAGGTAGAACGATTTATACGCGATGAAGTTAAAATACCACCAACGGATCTAATTGGCATCCACTTGTCCATAGTTAGCAGTACCGTCTACGTCAAAATGATCAACGATGCGGCGTGCGACAAGGTGCTTCAAGAGGCAAAACGTGGACTGCGCTTCTGTCATTCCGACGGCAACGTCGGACCCGTTACCGTCGATCACGCAGGTCTCGGCACACGGACGATAAGGATCTTCGAACTGCCGTTCGAACTACCTGCAGACGTCGTCATCGAGGCGCTCCGTCCCTATGGCAACGTTCTGGAACATGTTGCCGAACGATGGGTCCAATTTCAGACCTATCCAGTTTTAAACGGTGTTAGACAGGTCCGCATCGAGTTGCAGAAACACGTGCCTTCCTATCTACGTATCGGAGGCTGCCGTGCCATTATAATGTACGACGGCCAACCTCGGACCTGTTCCGGTTGCGGGAAAGAAGGTCACCTACGGTCTGAATGCATTCAACGACGTGTCGCGCAGCTCCCGTTGTCGGAAGCGTCCGTCACACCCACGATGACCGCCCTACCGGTCACTTACGCAGCGGCTCTTGCCACGTCTACAGTTTCGTCCAGTCCGTCGCCCGGTCCTTCTGGTCGGCACGTCCCACCGTCCCAGTCACCAACGGACGGTACAGACGTCCCACCTGACAATCTTACCGCCGAACAGGCTCCCGCACCGGACGCTGAGGAGACCAGTACATCTTCACAACACCTGTTTGACAATCTCATTGTACCCACCGACGCCTTCGAACCAGGTCGACGCTCCTCCTTGCCGTCGTCCGACACTGAGGAACACGTGCGCAAACAACGCTCGCCACGTAGGCGCAAACGCCGTCGCCGTTCCCCCACGGGCTCTCAGAGCGTTGCCACCCGCGACGACGAAGACGACACCCAAGCAGCCGACATTTCCACGCAGAGGTCGGCGGACAACTTTCACGATGAACAAGACGTTTCGCAGGACGGGACCACTAAGGAGGTCGCCACGCACAATGTAACGATCGGTGCGCCGGTTGAGACGCCTGTCTCCCCGCCGACAACTCCAGATCTCTCTCACCACGACGCAATTCCCATGGACATTGGACAGACCCACGGCACAGGAGCATGGGCCGACGACATTGAGGAAGGTACGCCCCCTCCTCCGGATGAGTTACCTCCGCCGGACGAGGCTGCCTGTTAACATCAAAAGCGAGGCATTGCAGCTGATGGGACGGGACTTCCTGTCGGTGCCCTCCTCTTACTTCCCTTGGTGATGGTAGATGCGCGTCCACCACCACTGAAACAAACATACCGGTTTGCCACACTGAACATCAACATGATCGGCACTGCACCCAAGCTGCAACTCCTATGTGACATGCTTCGGGCCTCTGACGTCGACGTCGCCCTTCTTCAGGAAGTACGCGTTGCCACACTACCACCAGTCTACGGCTACGACTCATACACGTCCACATGTGATGAATCAGGGCGTGGAGTGGCTTTCTACATACGCGAAGGAATCCCACTCACGGACACGACAATCCTTCCCTGTGGAAGAGGCATGGCTGTTACCATCTTCGACACGCGCGTCATCAATATCTACGCTCCGTCTGGCTCCACGAACCGTCGGCAGCGGTCCACTTTCTTCGGACATGACGTGGCGCCCCTGTTTTCTGGACGCTATGATCGCCTTATCATGGGAGGCGATTTCAACTGTGTCCTCCATCCGCAGGACCAAGTACCTGGTTATTCGCCATGCCCGGCGCTGCTCACCTTAATCGAAGATTTTCATCTAGTGGACGTTTGGGAGAAAATTCATGGCAATACCCCTGGTTTTACCCATTATACAGCACATTCTGCGAGCAGGCTGGACCGGTTTTATGTCTCTGCTCACCTCGGCAATGAAGTCGCCCAAGCTGAACGATGGCCCCTTGCATTTTCGGACCATTGCGCCGTCATTTGCTCCCTGGCTCTGCCCCCTCAGTCAGTGTGGCGCGGCAGAGGTTACTGGAAGCTTAATACCTCCCTCCTTAATGATCCACACTGCCGACAATGTATTGCCGCTACATGGGCGTCTTGCGAAAGACGCCTTCCGCAGTACACATCCACGTTCCATTGGTGGCTCAAATGTGCCAAACCTGCGATCAGAAAGGCCTTCATGCAATGTGGCAAGGAAGCAGCAGCATGGCATCGAGACACCACAAATTTTCACTACGCCGTCCTCCGTGAGCTCGATGCGCTCCCTCCATCACCTGACACCCACAGGGAACGACAACGTACTAAAGCTCGTCTCCTCTCTCTTCAACGTGCACGACTGCATGGTGTCGTGGTGCGTTCCCGACGACAAGACCTCCTCCACGACGAAACCCCATCCACAATCCATGCCGCATCCGACCATAGTCGTCGACGTCGGCTTTTCGTCCCCAACATCACGACCTCCGATGGTGTTCACCACACAACACAGGCGGCGGTCGTGTCCGCCTTTGCTGAACATTATCGCCAATTTTATGATGATGAAGCGATGGCGACGCCCATTCCTGATGATCTCCGTCCTTCCCCTGAACGGACCCTCACCGTAGCGGAGTCAACGTCCATGATGTCTGCAATCACCGCAGAAGAGGTGGTAGAAGCGATCAACAAAGGGGCCAAGAACAAATCACCCGGACCAGATGGTCTCCCAGTGGAGTTTTACCGGGCGTTCACCACGTTAATGCTTCCTCGCTGGACGGAAATGATTCAGGAACTCTTTACTCCGTCCTTCCCAATTCCACCTGAATTCGTCACTGGCATTCTTCTACCTGTGCCTAAACCGAAGGGAGGGTCTCATGTCTCTGCATATCGCCCCCTTACACTACTGAATGCAGACTATAAAATCTATGCACGCCTCTTAGCAGCGCGCATACGCACCGTCTTACCTACGGTCCTTTCTCCTGAGCAGACTGCACGTGGTTGTGGGGCCACCTTACAAACAGCCCTGGGAGAATGCCGTGACCTCATTGCACTGGCGTCGGTTTGTCGCCTTCGTGCAGCACTGGTATCCGTCGATTTCACGAGTGCCTTTGATCGCGTTCGACACCCTTTCCTCCTCATGGTGGCGACACGTATGGGGTTCCCATTGCTTTTTGTCGATGCCATTCGCCGGTTACTCCTTCCCGCGGTCTCGATGGTACAAGTCAATGGGAGGCTTGTAGGACCGATTCCTATACGCCGCTCTGTGCGTCAAGGATGCCCTATGTCTACTTTACTGTATGCCATTGCACTTGAGCCCCTCATCACTGGACTTACCTCTAGACTGCAGGGCCTCACTTTGCGTGACCACACCTTTCACTGTAGGGCTTATGCGGACGATCTCCTCTTTCTCACCTGCTCCTCCACGGAACTCAATGACGCCATCCAATGGATCCAGCAGTATGGACGTCTTTCTGGTAGCATTCTTAATGTCCGTAAATCGACTATGATGCACATTGGGCGCGGCCTCCCGGCTACGGTGCCGACCCCACTCCCAGTTAGTGCCACCCTTCGTTACTTGGGTGTCGAATTTACGAGCTCCACACACCGCACAGTGGCCCTGGCTTACCGGCGGCTTTTGCAGTCGATTCGGCACCATGTCCGCGGTCAAGTGCACCGTAACTTAAACCAACTCCAACGTGTGTCCTATGTAAACATCTATGTCGCCCCTAAACTGGTACACGTCGCCCAGATCCTCCCACTGCCGTTACTCCTTGGCCGCCGCATCCAATCAGCCTTTGGATATTTCGTGTCAGCAGGGGCACTTTTCAAAGTCCGCTACAACACTCTAACACTGCCTCCTGCAAAAGGTGGCCTCGGACTCATCAACGTGCGGGCACGCTCTTCTGCACTCTTTGTCCACACTCTGTTGCGGCACTGGCAGGGGCCGGTCCCGTCTTTAACACGCTGTCTCTTAGATATCCTCCGACCAGCTTCTCTCGATCCACCGATCAATGTGGCACCTATTTCTCCATTATTGTACTACGTCGCCAATTGTTTCATAGAACTCAGCTACGTTCGGGCCGATCTTCCAGTCACCCGTCCTCCCCGTACAAAAGATTATTATCGTTTGTTTATGCTGTCCAACCCTTGCGACCCCATGGTGCTACAGCATCCTGACGTTAACTGGCGCACGGTTTGGGGGTGTGTGCATGCACCCTTTTTACCGTCGTCTGTGTCTGCACTCTGGTATGTTTTAGTATATGGGAAATTCCCGACTAATAGTCGACTTTACCGCATAGGACTGGCCACCTCCCCACTCTGCCCTGACTGTCAGCTCGAAGACACCGACGAGCACCGTCTTACGTGCCCCCTGAAACAAAACGTATGGCTCCTCATCCAACGAATCGTGGGCTTTTACCTCCGTGCCCCGCCAACGACGGTAACCCCGGATTTCCTGTTGTTGCCCCAGACATTTCACTACCCTCTTGCTAAGCACCATACCCTAATCTGGTTTCGAGGACAGGCTTTAGAATATCTCTTTCGGAGTGGTCCGCATACGGTCCTTGACTTCTGGTACAAAGTTGTGACCGCGCATAGCACCCTCACCCGAAAACCATCTTACCGACAAATTTTTGCCGGTTATCTCCGCAGCGTCTTTCTTGACCCCCCTCAAAGTTGGGGTGTACCATGCCTACCTGTCACATGATGCAACGCCCTTATCCACGTTCTCATGCATCGACCAAAAACAAACACAATTTTATTTATTTATTTATTTATTTTTTTTTTTACAAAAAGGAAGAAGACAGAATATGTTATATTTTGTTGTATTTAATGTTTTTCTTTTTTAATATTTTTTTTTGTTTAACTAACAGTCATTTGTATATTTTTAAATGGTACCTTGAAGAACTCTTGCATAGTGAATATATATGTACCTTTAGTTTGTTCAATACAAATTTTTAAACAAAAACAAAAAAAAGGAAAACAGGATATGTTCTAATTTGTTGTATTTCATGTTATTCTAATAATTTGTTTACCTAACACTCCTTTGTATATGTTTAACTGGTACCTTGAAGAACTTTTGCTTTGTGTATATATATATGTACTCTCCGTTTGTTCCATAAAAAAAAAAAAAAAAAAAAAAAAAAAAAAAAAGTTGGTAGAAAAACAAAAAAAAAAAAAAAAAAAAAAAAAAAAAAAAAAAAAAAAGTCGGTAGAGCACTTGCTCGCGAAAGGCAAAGGTCCCGAGTTCGAGTCTCGGTCCGGCACACAGTTTTAATCTGCCAGGAAGTTTCATATCAGCGCACACTCCGCTGCAGAGTGAAATTTCATTCTAAATTTAGGAGTCTTTAAATTGCAAAAACAATGTGCGATTCTGTTACTGGGGAATATTTAAATACTCGATTCCAGTAACTTGCATTTCTTATTTTCGAGTTTCAGCTCTTGCCAATAGCTCTCTCTCTCTCTCTCTCTCTCTCTCTCTCTCTCTCTCTCTCTCTCTCTCTCTGTCTCTGGCCTACAACAGGAAGACAGCTCTCCAAACCGTTTGCAATTGTGAATGGATAATTGTAAATGTGTGGCAAAGCTGCATAAATTTGTGTTCATTTTCGTTTAGAATATACTCAAATGACGCAAATGGCTCTGAGCACTATGAGACTTAATATCTGAGGTCATCAGTCCCCTAGACGTAGAACTACTTAAACCTAACTGACCTAAGGACAGCACACACATCCATACCCGAGACAGGATTCGAACCTGCGACCATAGCAGCCGCGTGGTTCCGGACAGAAGCGCCTAGAGCCGCTCGGCCACAACGTAGAATATACTTTCACGGTTAAATTCACTGAAAACTTATCACATACTGTAGCCTTCCGCTGTCCCTTTTTAAATCAATTAGCAGCTATAAAACAAGCCCCTAGCGAAGAAGAGACAGAATTTCAGCAGGTGAGTGACACTCTCGCTGTCTGATAGGAAAATGGTCTTAGGTCATCTTCCATTCTTTTAACCTCAGTGCGCCGTGATGTGACGACAGCTACGATCACTGTAAAACCCAGTTACGACCATGTGATAAATACTCCAGTAGGTACAAACTGCGCGGACTGTTGTAGAATGTTGATTCTTGCACCCAGTAGGATCGAAGTGGGGTGGGTTCCCCACTGGGAATATTTGGAAGGGATTGCCATTTCTGGTGTCTGCCTGATAACCGAACCTTCTCCGGAACTGGGGGACTGGAATTTGTTTAGTTAAATTCTGGGACAATAGGGATTATTTTCCTAGTCCCTTTAATTTAAACATTTCTACCTCTGGGCTTATTACACCCAACAAAGTTCCTGATGCTCTTCCACTTTATATTAATTCCGCGTGTGTACTGAACGTACACATTCATGCATAGTGTCGCTTTGGTTCAAAATCATTTCAAATTAAATAAAACGCAGGGAGAGGCACGCTTCATCACTGGGAAAGCTGCAACAAATTAGTAAGTGTAAAATTCAGAAGTAGTTTGGAAACATATAACATAAGGTGGGGCTAAATGAGTCATTTCAACGGTTTGGGCCCCAAAACTGTATTCATTTTAAATTGTAGTGGTGAATTTTTATGTTACAAAGGGACATTGCTTTAAGATATACTCTTTTCAATTATAACGAGCAAAAATTGAAAATGATGAAACAACTGAAACATTAAAAATGTTTGAATCGTAAATGAGGCTACGTGAAGCATTGTAAACCGTTATACAGTTATTCACAGTATCGAAGATTACACTTTTTAACTGTTCCAATAGTTGTTATGTGTGCTTTCCACCACAGAACTGGTTACGACCAGCAGGCTACACACAAATTTTGCTAAACCATCACTGATCACACATGACCAATTGTGTGTATGTATTGAACAGGACAGCTAGATACGACGGTCAGGCTTCATCCCGCCGCAGCCCTTAGTGGTTCACAACCCTACAACAGGCCACAGCAGTCCACCCACCCCACCGCCGCCCCACACCGAACCCAGGGTTTTTGTGCGGTTCGGCCCCCAGTGGACCTCCCCGGGAACGTCTCATACCAGACGAGTGTAACCCCAAATGTTTGTGTGGTAGAGTAATTATGGTGTATGCGTACATGGAGACAAGTGTAACTGAAGCGGAATAAAGGGAACCAGCCCGCTTTCACCGAGGCAGATGGCAAACCGCCTTACAAACCATCCACAGGCTGGCCTGCACACCGGACCTCGACACTAATCCGCCGGGCGGATTCGTGCCGGGGACCGCCACGCCTTCCCGCTCGGGAAGCAGCGCGTTAGACCGCGCGGCTAACCGGGCGGGCTACCTGACCCATACTCCTTTCTTCACAGATCAAGGGTCGTGTATTTATGTTGCAGAAAGCAAAAGTATGTTTTATTCCTCCAACTCAGCTTCAGGTGGTGATGAAAATGAATTATTTTCTCTCTCTGAAGGTTTCTTCTGAACATATATCACATTTCTGTAACGCTTGACCTTCTTTCTTTGGAAATTTTCAAAATGCAATTCTCAGTTCCCTCTTGTAAGACTGAGATGAAATGGTGAAGTCTGATGGCATGCTGAATTTTTCTCTCTCGTCACACGCGTGGTTTTCGTTGGGGTTTGCAAAACAAAAGGAAATGATGGTGACGATGTTGCTGAGCTCTGACTTCCCGAATTTATTACGATTAGAAGGAGTTCCAGGAGCACGGTTTACTTCTGATTCTGTGGTATCAGAGCGGGCCTGATCATTCAGAAAGGTGGACGATGGAAGGAATTTGTATGATGGTGTTTTGTTGTGATTGAAGAGGAAAATTCCCGTGAACTCAAATCCCTTTACAGCACGTCCTACGTTACCTCCACATCTCCAGACGACGTCGACGATTTCACCAAAACTAAATTTTGTAATTGGGGCTGAGTGATTATTGTGTGCCGGCCGCTGTGGCCGACTGGTTCTAGGCGCTTCACTCCGCAACTGCGCTGCTGCTACGGTCACAGATTCGAATCCTGCCTCGGGCATGGATGTGTGTGATGTCCTTAGGTTAATTAGGTTTAAGTAGTTCTAAGTCTAGGGGACTGATGACCTCAGATGTCAAGTCTCATAGTGCTTAGAGCCATTTGAATCATTTTGATTATTGTGTATAATTAGACTTTATATTTTCTTTGATAAGGAAAAAATAATAGATATTATATTCCGATTCAGCAATCCCCACGAAGACTGTACACATAGCCCAATTCTCTTATTATCTTTTAAAGATAAGCAGTTGCTCAAATTAATGACAGATATCGAGATAGCATTCATGTATTTCAACACTAGAACTTATTTTAAATAGATTGTAAGTAGGCTGTTTAAGTAGGCTGTTTAGGTTTTTTATTGGTAACGCCACCTCTGTATAAAAATCACTGGCTGTGCTGTGTGCAGTCTGTGGCTGCTTTGCATTGTTGTAATACTCGCCATTGTAGTGTTAGGCAGCTGGCTGTGAACAGCGCGTAGCGTTGCGCAGTTGGAGGTGAGCCGCCAGCAGTGGTGGATGTGGGGAGAGAGATGGCGGAGTTTTCTAATTTGTCATGAGCTGCTATATATATTATGATGATATTAAGGTAAATACATTGTTTGTTCTCTATTAATATCTTTCATTTGCTAACTATCCCCATCAGTAGTTAGTGCCTTCCATAGTTTGAATCTTTTATTTAGCTGGCAGTAGTGGCGCTGCTGTATTGCAGTAGTGGGAGTAACCAAGATTTTTGTGAGGTATGCGATTTGTGAAACGCATAGGTTAATGTTAGTCAGGGCCATTTTTTTTGTAGGGAGTTTTGAAAGTCAGATTGCGTTGCGCTAAAAAAAAAAAATATTGTGTGTCAGTTTAAGCACAGTCATGTAGAAATTGTTCAAAGGGGACGTTTCATATGTCGACCCTTAGCCGAGGATATCTCACTGGAATCTTCTGATTTTTTTCTTGTAGTTTGTGTAATTAGTGTAGCTACTGTTTATTGCTAGCGCGTAATTGTAGAGAGAATCTCCTTTGTAGTTGCAGTCTTTCATTGTTGTACAGTAAAACAGTTGTGGCATGCATGTAGATTTGCAGCAAGTATTTCGCAGCTGCGCTTGCAATTAACTAGAAATTATTTTCAGTGCTATGTTAATGTGTTCCCCTATTTTTGCTCTTCAAATTGTGTTTTTCTGTGTTGTCGTGTGAAATATTGTGATAATAATGGCGTGTGAAAAACGTAACAATAGGCTCCAAAGTAAACTGAGAAATGACAGCGAAGACGAAAGCAGTGTGTTAGCGCCACTGTGTAATGAATTAACTAATGTTCAATAGTAACTTGGTAATTGTGCATAGGGAAATGGAGCGGGCGGCAAACAATGGCGTAGGCAGTGAAACAATTAGTGAACAGGGAAGCATTATCGATCGATCGGTCATTGTTATTACAGTTAATGCAACAAATGGGACAAAGGCTACAAAAATTAGACACAATGGAACAAAATCTTCAAAAGTTAGACACAATGGAACAAAATCAGAGACAAACACAGGAACAGTTAGACACAATGGAACAAAATCAGAGACAAACACAGCAAAAGCTTCAAAAGTTAGACACAGTGGAACAAAATCTTAAAAAGTTAGACACAGTGGAACAAAATCTTAAAAAGTTAGACACAATGGAACAAAATCTTCAAAAGTTTAGACACCACGCTTGAACAAACACGCGAAGATTTAACTACTGAGTTACATAACATCGAATCGAAATGTCAAAAAGTCTGTAATGACGTAAAAACACAAATCTGTGAGCATTTCCAACCTATTTTTTCGCGTCATGAAAATGCATTACAGAATCACGAAGCAGCCATAAAAGAGCTGCAAACTATTGTTCATGAAAATCACGACACCTTGCAAGCTAAAATTGACTCAGTTGCATCTACCGATTCGGTTACGCAACTTGCAAAAACTCAGGAAAACTTAAAGGACACAGTAGATTCGATTTCAACACAAATGGACACTCTAAAACTTGGTTCAGAAAAACACACTGAGGAAATGTGTTCACTATCGGAGAAAGTAGCCGAACTTTCGGATCAGGTCACTAATTTATCTACGAAGGTAGATGATAATCTGAATGACACAGAAGAGTGCAAACAAATTAGGAAATTCAAACAAAATCAGAATCAAATTAATACGCAACACCAAAGAGAAATCCGGGAAGTACAAGATCAGCTGACACAGGTAATACAAGAATTACGTATTTCAGAGGACACTCGCGCCCCAATACAGGAAGAGGGACATAGAAATACGGAACAGCCACAAAATAATAACATAGAGCATTTCGGAAATTATGAAAGAAATTGGCAAGGTGCACCGAATTTTGCAATGGAACCGCCGAAACGACGTAACAATGACCGATATTCGACTCGCCGACATGATGACTTTGACTATAAGCTGTTCATTACTACACGTAAATTCAAAACATTTAAGAATTCTGGCAACGACATTCATCCACAAGCGTGGCTCCATCAATTCTCTCATTGTTTTCCTCCCAACTGGTCATTGCAGCACAGATTAGAATTTATGTCTGGCTACTTAGAGAATGAACCAGCTGTAAGAATGCGATCGGTCATTCACGATTGCCACAGTGAAGGAGAGTTTTACCATGCCTTCCTCTCAGCATATTGGTTTCAAGCCACACAAGACCGAGTAAAACATGGCATCATAATGATGAAACATTTCGATCAATCTAAATTTTCCAGTCTTGTGAAATATTTTGAAGACATTTTGCACAAGAATCAGTACCTGTCAAACCCATACAGCCCCTCAGAACTCATCCGCATTTGCTTAATCAAACTGCCTGAACATTTGCGACATATTATTTTAGCAGGACGTTGCAAAGACGACATTGAAGCTTTTCAGGGACTGTTACAAGAATTAGAAATTGACACAGACAGTCGCGGGACGCGAAAACAGGAAAACAATCACTACAGGTCACATCCGTCACAATTCCGTGACGACAGAAACAATAACTGGACACGACAAGTCTATTCTTACAACGCTAATCGTGACCAAAACAGACACCACCCGTATGACAACCGTTGGCAGAGTAGTAATAATTACAGGGAAAGATCACCTCTCCGCGGTAATGACTATCACAGAGACAATCAGAGAAACAGGCAATATGGGAACCAAAATAATTATTATCAAGGGAGACAGAATAACTTCAGACGCAACGGTCCAGCGCGCAGTTACGATTCAGGGAGAAATTCTCCACCACGTGACCGACAAGAAAGGAACTATGGAATCTACCGACATGACGACAGACGATATGATCGTAACGACAGACCTGAATTGCATCAGAACTGGCGGGATTCTAACAGAGGTGGGCCCTCTCGCCAAGGCGAATTTGTAGAAGTTAGGTCTCCTAATCCCAATAACGACGCGCGCTAACAAAGAGACAGACAATGACTCGCCCCGCAGGCAGCCACGTGCGCCGGCTGGCTCAGAGAAAAATAACATAGAAGCTAACCTTGAAAAAAATTCCAGTATTCTTTACCGACGTATACTGCATGATAATTGCGTTCAAGCTGAAACTCTGAGTACTTTGAAGAGTAAAAGATTGTACCACATTTCAAATGTAAAACCGTTTATTGAAAGATAATCTGCTTTTTAACTTTGTCTTTGCCATATAACTTTTCACTTTACATTACTAGTATGCTTTGTCAGACTTCGAATCTGTTAATATGCAACAATGTTTGAAGTTAAATATCCAGTCAAGAACCAAGAGAACTTATTTAAACAGAAATTACGAATGCATTGTTATTGTGAACAGACGACACAGTGTTATTGTGTGTGCACATTCTTGCTTGTTAGTTACACGATTACGTAATGACTATCAGGCTTACATACTTAGAACATGTACTGGTACTGCTAATGAGATTTTAATGCAACATTTTGGTTTACTTGAAAATACATTATGGATTCAAAGTGCTTTCTGAGATATACCAGATGACACAGTGGTTAGTTTATTTGACAGCTACACGACTATATCACGACGCTACTAATGTGTGACACAATTTACATTGTTGCTTTTGCGGTGTATCTGTTTTATATCTGCACAATTTTTCTGAATTCCTCTGGAAAGTAAAACATGTTTTAGTAGTAACTTTGTGGTATAGCTACAAGGAGACAGCCTTTTCTGTAGCACAACAATACGTTAAAGCACAGTACTTTCTTCATCACAGTAATAAGCATAATAACTAAGATATCTATACACAAAGCATTTCACTTTTGTTTATCATGAGGTAAGTACATTGGCTTCTGCAGAACTTAGCTTTCGGTGGACGATAACTACGACACTTCCACAGAGATTATCTTACAGCAAGACGCACATTTAGCGCTACAGTACACGTATTTGAGTGATTAATTTCGCACTTAAAACATGTATTTTTTAAGATATTTGAAGTACAATGATACAAGGGTTTTCCGTGATATATTTCATTCCATTGCTGTAATCTGTAACACCTGAGGGTATAATTACATTAATCCTCAGGGGGGTACACGCCTACTTTGTGTACCATGCGTTTGGCAAGCACAAGGAGCCCTAGCTAATATGGTATTTGCGTATACAACTTTACACATCGCTACCATATTTCTCTAACACTGAGTTACACAGCTACCTGATTATTTAACAGAGAAACAAACATTTTTTTTGCTACATCAGTGACACATGTTTACGCAATTACACCGTTGGATAACTTCACACTTACGAAATTGTATTTTGTCTGTACTTTGTGAACTGTTCATATGTTTTCGGAACCATTGTGATACTATGAGAGCTTTGAATGATGTATTTGGTATGGAATCATGATTTTTAAAGTACGTTTGAGGCAGATGACACTTTTGACATGAGCAGAGAATTTGAATAATGAATAGAAGTTAGGGACTCTGGTTTGTGAAAAAGGATGTTGGAAACTGAGAATCGTACTTTAAGAGTTATGAAATGTATGTAAATGCGTGAGTGTATTACAATGCCGACGAAAATTTCTTGGACACTGTTATATCAATAGGATTTTGTTTCTACACATTTGTAATGCAAATTCTCAACCTGTGAATTTTTTTATATGAGACTGCCACTGTAGCGGAAACTGCTGTTGTAAATATTTCAGTAAGAAAGGTAAGCGACCTTGATGTAATGCGTTTTGGACGCCCAGCTGAGAGGTAGTCGTCTGACAAAAAAAGGCCATTAGGTGCAAAAAAAATAATAAAAAAAAGAGGCCATTATCCTCACTATTGACATTTCTTTGTCAAAAGCATCGCAAATACGACATGCTCAAACTTGAAAACATATGATAACACTGTGGCGCTCTTAATTTATTATATTTACTGAAATGTCTAATGAAATGACGAGAAATATTTTATGTCTATACACCTGATTATGACTACTGTCTTTCTAGTTGAGAG
Organism: Schistocerca americana; assembly: GCF_021461395.2. Lineage (NCBI taxonomy): Eukaryota > Metazoa > Arthropoda > Insecta > Orthoptera > Acrididae > Schistocerca > Schistocerca americana. The sequence goes on from NC_060124.1 coordinate 33,256,307, forward strand.
ATTTTCTGTACTACCTTATGAAATGCCATATGGCTAATGAATGATGTTTCATGCCTTCCTTTGTACATATTTACTCATTTTGTTTAATATCTAGTTTCTAGCTGCACTGCAGCAATGGTTAAAATAAAATTTTATAGATGTACTAATATAAATATTTTCTGTCTACAGATCGAGTAAATAATAATTTTTTTCAAAAAAATGAGGGAGCACAAAAAGATATTTACCTTCACAGGAACTGCATTCATAATTTTCTTTTCAAGTACTTGGTAATTTTTTGTAGAATAAGTTGTGGTGCACCACTTTAATGATATAGATATTAAGATGTGAATAGACATTTCCCTTATCCGCATTGTTGTCTTTAGTGTAATATTTTTTCTGCTTGATCTTTGCCATGCTTAGGTATAAGTTATTTCATTTTCTGCTGCTGTTTGCCAGGCATAGTGCTTCTGAATTATAATTTATGTTACTCTGCTAAGCCAGATTTATTTTTCTTGTTTGCTGCACATTGCCTTATATTAGTTGTAATATTGCAATTGCTTTGCTAATTTCTGTAATGCTGCTTCCTTTGCAAATCTGCATTTTTTTGTCATTGCTGTTTGTGTTAATTGTTTTGTGCTGCTGCATTGCCTCGCCCCTTAGTTTAGCATCTGAGCTCAGTAGATTTAAGTTAGCTTAAGAGGGGGTAGACTATATAAGAGAATGAGTTGCGATGAATTGAAAGAAACGCATTGAGAAGTTATACGAAAAAAGTACAGAAAGCAGGTATAGATAGGACCTTTTGGGAATAATGAAGAACGAAGGGAGATCTCCGAGAAGTAAAGAAAGTGTTTTTGGACCCTCGTGTATTTATGTTCTTCCTGTCTTAACATGTTTATCTGATAAGACTTATGTTGTATAATGTTTCTAATACTCAGCTACATGAACTATGATGAGGAATACTGTTATCCTCAAATGTAATTTGCATTAATAATATGTTATTTACTTTGTAAAGATGTTAGACATTATTAATTCTGTTCTGTTTTAATGCTCATGTGTGAAGTCGATGTTTCAATAATTATTCTGATCTTTTATGGATGTACTTATGTCGTAATTCCTGTAACACTGATGTATATGTTATTTCGATCCTTTTGTAAAGCCCATATTACTACAAATGTCATCTGTACTATTATGTTCTTTAATGATGTATTTTGTACCTTTGTAATTGTATTTTCATGTTGTAAATTTATAATTGTATAGACACCAGTTCTTCAAATTAAGTTACATTTCACTGCACACATTTCTGTTGGTCATAGTATATGGACAATATGTGAGAAGTAGGGACTGATAGTGTTTGAACGTGTGTTAATAATTCAGCAAGGGACTGGATAACAGCATTGCTGGTTCTAAGGACAATTCCAAAAACTTTGTGAGTGCACAAGTGGTGGTTATGGACTTGCTATATTATCCGCAAGACTCTTCAATGGTGATTGTGCACCTGCACAGTCACAACAGATGGCTGCTGGCCATCTCTACAAAGATTACAGTGGGTCTGCGTCTTTGATGACCCACCAATACCATACTCTCTACCAGGACTACAGTGGGTCTACTCTGTGATGACCTACCTACCAATATTCTTCAAAACGTCGAATGACTCTGCTGTGGGTTTGCTCTGTTGTGGCCCATTATCTGTCAGCATGTCGAGAGTCAGCACTGTCTTTCCGTTGGAAGGACAACACTACTTCTTCAAGACTGCATGGAAATCCACTACTTCCGTGTGCATTTCTTTTACTGCTCAGACTTTGAGAAAAACAGTGCTATTTTATTGTGATGAACGATCAGGACTGTCTTTATGGACTGTGAGAAAGTTTAGCTTTTGACCAACATTGTATCAATAAGTGTGTGCAATTGATATCTTTGTTATTGTAATAATAAAAATTTTTTATCAAATCATTGTTGGCCACTGTCCAAAACAATTTGTAAAATTTTTTGTGGGGAGCATGGGGGCTATGTAAGTAGGCTGTTTAAGTAGGCTGTTTAGGTTTTTTATTGGTAACGCCACCTCTGTATAAAAATCGCTGGCTGTGCTGTGTGCAGTCTGTGGCTGCTTTGCATTGTTGTAATACTCGCCATTGTAGTGTTAGGCAGCTGGATGTGAACAGCGCGTAGCGTTGCGCAGTTGGAGGTGAGCCGCCAGCAGTGGTGGATGTGGGGAGAGAAATGGCGGAGTTTTCTAATTTGTCATGAGCTGCTATATATATTATGATGATATTAAGGTAAATACATTGTTTGTTCTCTATTAATATCTTTCATTTGCTAACTATCCCTATCAGTAGTTAGTGCCTTCCATAGTTTGAATCTTTTATTTAGCTGGCAGTAGTGGCGCTGCTGTATTGCAGTAGTGGGAGTAACCAAGATTTTTGTGAGGTATGCGATTTGTGAAACGCATAGGTTAATGTTAGTCAGGGCCATTTTTTTTGTAGGGAGTTTTGAAAGTCAGATTGCGTTGCGCTAAAAAAAAAAATATTGTGTGTCAGTTTAAGCACAGTCGTGTATAATTGTTCAAAAAGGGGACGTTTCAAGATTTAATATTGAATGGCGTATTGTTATAAGCAATACCATTTTACCTCTTCCATTTCCTTCTGGGTGACCGCTGTCTGGATTAAATATAACTGGAAAAAGCTTCTTGCCACTTGTGCACGATTGTCTGACAACGGTTCTATAGCATAATGGCATCCGAGCTGCGCATACGCGCTGAGTTGTAGAATATTTTCTTATATACATCCATATAGCCCCATGATTCAGAAAGCCCGACCCTACCCTATGTTAAACATTGTAAGAATTGTATCGGCCTTGAATGTTCGTGATTGTCACATTGTGAAGACGCAGATAAAAACCAGAGAGCTTGAGCTAGCCTCAGCAGATTTTTGGCTTCAAAATAAATACGTAAACGTAATACGCCTATGATGCAGCTGCCACAACTGACAACGCTGTTAATGAATACAGGAAGCCCCTCAAAAGTGTACAAGTCTCAAAATCCTCACCTAATTTCATGCTGTCGACATGATCGTGCTGGACATGCCTAATAAACATTGAAGACCATCACTAGAGGCAAGTAAGGAAAAATTCGGCAAAATGATGTGCCGGCAACAATAAGAATGTATCTTAGCTACTAAAGTACGTATACTTTTTCCGTTCTTGAAGCAAACATAAGACAATATTCTTGTGAAAGTTGGACATGAAATCGTCACCTCTGGCGAGAACATTAGAACATTAGTTATCCTCCTATAAATATGATGATGTGACGGCATCGGTGCACAAAATAGAACAGGAGAAAAGCTGGTGTCGTGAACAAAAACTGACGAGGGTAGTTGTCAAATTTTTACCAATCATCACAAGACACAGCGCGATATACTAACTGCGGCATATGTCGCCACTTTCAAACAAAAGAAACAAGTGTACGCGAGTGTAGTTTCGTAAAGTGCTGGGGCCGTAGAAAAATAACGTTGGACAGTAAGCTTTCAGGGCCGCTATTGGCTGATACTGCAACTGCCACTTTCTGTAGCTTGTTCAGCGTTTAAACAGAGACTACCGACTTTTTTCTAAAATCAAACATATATCGAACAGAAAAATAGAAAAAAGATGCGCAGAGCATAGCTTGTTTTTCCAGTTTTCTCTCAAAGTAAGTCGTCGAAATGAGAATGCAGTTTTCTAAGTTGGTTCTGAGAAAATTTTTAAAAAACTATAGAAGTACTTCAACTGATAGGTGGAAACTGTCGTTTCCACACAAGAAATAATACAAGTGCCTTATTGAATTAGCTAATTTAACTAGAACATCTATCACAATATCTGGGTGACTGCCTACACTGCGGTTTCTCCAAGAACGCAAGGCTGACAATGTAGGTAGGGGACATCGGATTTTTTACCTGAGGAAAAGGTAATTCTTCAACGAAATGGCGTTCAATGTAATCTACTTCCTAATGCCCTCTTCGATGCATCGAATTCTTTTTGATCCTTTACCAAACATCTGGGTGAAAATATCTTGCCCAGTATTCGATTGATTTCACGAGACATAAGTGCATCTTTTATTACATTCTTCATTATGAAGACGTCGTTTCGTTGACGAAAACTGACTTAGTAGATATTTATTAGCTGCTTGCAATTTCATCCAAATACTTTTCTCCTCTGTAATGCCGCTACGGAATTCTGTAAGCTGGCTTTACCTGAATAATTACAAACAACTTCATCTGTAATGTACATTAATCAGTAATCATGTTTCGTTGTGAAAGCTTTTCTTAAGTCTATACGCTTCTTCTATACATGGTGTTACTGTAAAAGTGTGCAAAAAGGTAAGAGGACGTAGAGAATGCTCTCCTGAACAATTTGGGGTGGGGAATCCTGGGGTCGGAGAAGACAGCTTAAGGAGATGTGAAAGTAAACTTGTCTACTGTTTTGTCCAGCATTACTGTTTTGCAGCTTATTTACTGCTAATATGGGTACAGGTTTACGTGTGCTGTGCTGTTTATTTACATCTACATTCTTTATTTCCTGCATGGAAATTAAGAGGACGCGTCTGATTACTAGGAAGTCATGATGCAAGTTTTGTTTACTTTACTTGTCCGTAAGGTGGCTCTGTTGTGTCGCATTTAGATTGTCCCACGACAGAACGCGCTATGAAACGACAGACCCATTAATTACTCAATACTATTCAGAGACGTACACTACAATACGATGGAGCAGTACCGGTACAGTTTCGCAGGACGTGCACCTTGCGTATGGGAAGTGTTCTCGCTGCTGAAAATCTGTACGGGGAACGACTTCCTAATAGGTATCATCCGTCACGACGAGTGTTTATTTCCCTCGATCGACGAATGCGGGAGACTGGTTCATTGGAAAGAAGAAACGAGGGACCTGGCAACATGAGGATCATTCGCACAGCCGATTATGAAGAGCAGGTGGTGGAACGTGTTGCAGCGGACCCTACTACAAGTACTCGTCGTATTGCACGTGAAATGGGCGCTGGACATACTGGAGTGTGGCGAGTACTCCACGAACATATCACCCACAACGAGTCCATACAATGCTTGTAACTGGCTTTGCACCAAGGTTCGCATTGTGTCTGTGGCTGCTGCAACAATGGACTGATGGACCAGATTTCCTCCAAATCGTGCTGTTTACTGACGAGGCTTCTTTTGACTGTGATGGTATTTCGAACAGCAGGAACAGCCATTTGTGGGATGAGGAAAACCCTCCCGCTGTACTAGTGTTACACCATCAAGATGTTTTCCTGTGAATATCTGGGCCTGCATTGTAGGTGACAATCGCATTGGGCCATATCTTCTACCTGGCCGTCTGAATGGTCACCTGTAGTTGAGGTTTGTGCAAAGAGTTCTGAGTTGTTGGAGAACGTACTCTTGGTTGTTCGGGAGAGGATGTGGATGCAACGTGACGGTGAACCGCCTCACTTCAATGTGGATGTCCACAACCATCGCAGCCATGTATTTCCCTGATTGGGAGGGGAGGCCCTATTCCATAGCCTGCGAGGACACCTGACCTGTATTTCCTTGATTATTTCCTATGGGGGCACCTAAAGTCACTTGTATATGAGACCTCAGTGGATACAGAGAAGGAATTTGTCACCAGAATTGTAGGTCCTACGATGTGATTCGAAACACACCAGAGAATCTTGTTCGCCGATGTAATGCTTGCATTGACGTTGACGGCCGTCAGTTTCACCACATTTTGTAAGATACAGTAAAAATCGTACGTTCATTGTGGTGGTAATTGCAGTTAACTGTAACTAATGTAAATAAAAAAGTACACAGTAATGTGATGTTATTCCTATTGTCTCCTTAAGCTAGCGTCTCTGACCCCAGGTTGCCTACCTCAAATGTTGCCTACCTCAAATTGTTCATTGAAGCATCATCTATGTCCTGTTAAACTTTTGCACACCCTTACGGAAACACCCAGTTGTTGAAACGTTCCTTCCTTTCTTCCGTAACACGTGGTGTGCTATCACAGGCGCTACTACAACAAGGCAAATCACGCGGTAGAGAAGTATGTAAGTAAGGCCGGTATTACACTATGAAATTTCTTTGTCAAAGATATTTGATGGTGTAATAGGGAACTTTGTCAAATGTCGTCCAATATTTGATCAAATCTAGGGCCTCGCTGGAGATTTGATCAAAGAAGCCGCTTGTCTACTGTTCACTGCAATGTGACGAGTTACTACATGGAACGCTAGCATCACTGAAGCGTTCTGTCGTCTGTAGTGTTTTTATAAACATTGGCGGTAAATACAGTTGGTGTGTACCGACAACTACAAAATTAATAGAGATGTATGAAGCTGATGAGGCGCTTTACAACGTGAGCCACCCCGAATACAAAAATGGATTAAGAAGATTGGAGACCTGACCTGACCTGACCTAACCTAACCTAACCTAACCCAACCCAACGCCCTCCTGTAGCAAGGAATCAGAGTGTTACAGTGAGCCTGTCTTCTGCAGATGTAGCAGTTCTTAAGTGAGTATTGTGCTTTGTGATATGAGGATACACTTCACTGAGCACATACTCTAATGTATGCTCATCCATTCTTAAGTATTTGATGTACGACTTCACGTCCTCCACTATAAGCTCACGTAACAAGTTTTGTTGAATGCTTTTATCGTGTCGTCGTAAAACCCACGGCTTCACCCAGGTATGTTTCCTTTTCTATCCCCCGCTTCTCTTCCGCATGTGAACACACTGCAATTGTGGTACATGCAACTGCTCCGGTTAATAACAAGTTGTTGTTGTCAGCCATCTTGAACTTTGACGAAAAACATGATGACAGTGTAATACCCCTTATAGCGCTACGTCAAAGATCTTTCTCAAATATATTTGACGGAATATTTGATCACATCTTTGATCAAACCTTTGACAAAGAAATTTGATAGTGTAATACCGGCCTAAGTAAAACGACAACACTCATTTAATCACGCAGCCTCCAACATACAAACATGGGCGCATAGTGTTCCTCTCTGACGTCATGCGCACAATGGCAGAACCGCTTTTGCTTCTGCGCAGCGTTTACTGCGCCCGCTCTAATACTCCGTAGCAAATGCATGGCAGTTGGCCAGTGGCAGGGATGCCTCGTCGGCCCAGCCTCTGCAGAGAGCAGCGGGCCAACCCCGACAAGATAACAGCGCCACTTCCGGCACCTGGCCGCCGCCGCCAGTGATTCTGTGGTGGGCGACCGCCAGCGACAGCTCCACGCGCCCTATAAAGCCACGCTCACACAAGCAACGATAGTGTCGGCACAGCTAGTGGCATACTGCAGTATTAAAGCAGGGAACGTGTGGAAGCTGTCGTTTTCACTCAAGAAATTAAACAAATGCTTATTGAATTAGCTTATTGAATCAGCTAATTCAACTAAAACATCCATCAAAACAGCTGGGTGGCAGCCTAAACTGCGGTTGTCAGTGGCGCAACTTAAGAGATGCAACTTTCGTCATGCTACAAAACGTGCAATTTGGCTGTACTTTGTTACGCCACTTTCTTTCCACCAATCCTCCCTGGTGGCAGTAATTCGAAACTCGAGCATTCTGTCACAATTATTGTGGCGTAATTGCTGCTGAACTCCATTCGATTTGAGTGTATTTTCATTTTACTACTCAAAGAAGTCACTCGCATGCACGCAATATTCGCAGATCAATAATGTAGCATTATCCCACAATCTTGAAATATGTTTGGATGAATAAATAAACTTAATATCTAACAAAAAAGCGAGTTGTATAAACTTCGTTATTTGTAAGATCAGGCACTGTGTTAATTGTGGATTATGTGGAAGAAATGGCCCATGGGAATGACGTGGGAGCTACTAAACTAAATATTAGTTATGTAAGTTTAACACGGAGGAGGGGAAGGGGGGGGGCGGAGAAGGAAAGAAAAGGAAGCAACTGATGTCAGCCGCATTGGGACTTCATGCGGAATGAGTGGCGACGAGTGAAAATGTGTGCCAGACAGGGATTCGAACCCGACCTCTCCTGCTTACTAGGCAGTTGCGTTAACCACAGCACGACCCGGACGCAGTGTTTATCACAATTAAGCGGAATGTCTCGGCATGCCTACCGGCCTACCCATAGTCCCACCTAAAAATGGTTCAAATGGCTCTGAGCACTATGGGACTTGACATCTGTGGACATCAGTCCCCTAGAACTTAGAACTACTTAAACCTAACTAGCCTAAGGACATCACACACATCCATACCCGAGGCAGGATTCGAACCTGCGACCGTAGTGGTCACGCGGTTCCAGACTGCAGCGCCTAGAACCGTACGGCCACACCGGCCGGCTGTCCCACCTACGCCACCTATCTGCAGTCCCCATCCATGTGCTCAATGCGTGCTACGTTGAGATTCCTACAGGTAGTCGAACGTAATTGTACATCACCATCAAGGTGAATTAATTATATGGAAATTTGTGGTAAATTCCTATGGGACCAAACTGCTGAGACCATCGGTCCCTAGGCTTACGCACTAATTAATATAACTTAAATGAACTTACGCTAAGGACAACACACACACACACACACACACACACACAAACACCATGCTCGAGGGAGGATGCACCATATCAGTTATTTTTGGACATGTCAAAAAGAACAGACATTACACACAATCCATGCACACTTGCGATACATGTTAATGTAATTGAACGTAGAGGTGGTGGTTTAGTTGCCCATCAGTACATGTCAATTACATGAGTGAGTGGTGTCATTCTGTTGGACACGTCCGAAAGAACTCACTCGTATAACTGATTTGCCTTGAAGGGCAACGAATCCACCATTTTTAATGCGGATTACGTTCAACCTCCTGCGGGAAGTAGTGAACTTGCATGGGTACTACGCATAGGTGGGAACGTGGGTCAGCCCGAAGCGTGTCGAGACATTCCGCCCAATTGCGATTAACAGTGTGTCTGGGACGCACAGTGCTTAACGAGCTGCCTAGTAAGCTCCAGAACCCAGGTTGGAATCCTGGTCTTGCACACATTTTCATTCATAGCCGAAGATTCCGCCTAAATTCCCCCCGAAAGAACGGACACTACGAATTCATATACAGGGTGATTCAAAAATGACCGGTATATTTGAAACGGCAATAAAAACTAAACGAGCAGCGATAGAAATACACCGTTTGTTGCAATATGCTTGGGACAACAGTACATTTTCAGGCGGACAAACTTCCGAAATTACAGTAGTTACAATTTTCAACAACAGATGGCGCTGCGGTCTGGGAAACTCTACAGTACGATATTTTCCAGATATCCATCATGCGTAGCAATAATATGGCGTAGTCTCTGAATGAAATTACCCGAAACCTTTGACAACGTGTCTGGCGGAATGGCTTCACATGCAGATGAGATGTACTCCTTCAGCTGTTCAATTGTTTCTGGATTCTGGCGGTACACCTGGTCTTTCAAGTGTCCCCACAGAAAGAAGTCACAGGGGTTCATGTCTGGCGAATAGGGAGGCCAATCCACGCCGCCTCCTGTATGTTTCAGATAGCCCAAAGCAATCACACGATCATCGAAATATTCATTCAGGAAATTAAAGACATCGGCCGTGCGATGTGGCCGGGCACCATCTTGCATAAACCACGAGGTGTTCGCAGTGTCATCTGAGGCAGTTTGTACCGCCACAAATTCACGAAGAATGTTCAGATAGCGTGATGCAGTAATCGTTTCGGATCTGAAAAATGGGCCAATGATTCCTTTGGAAGAAATGGCGGCCCAGACCAGTACTTTTTGAGGATGCAGGGACGATGGGACTGCAACATGGGGCTTTTCGGTTCCCCATACGCGCCAGTTCTGTTTATTGACGAAGCCGTCCAGGTAAAAATAAGCTGCCCACATGCATATCGCCGTTATCAATGCTGTGCACTATATCGTTAGCGAATGTCTCTCGTGCAGCAATGGTAGCAGCGCTGAGGGGTTGCCGCGTTTGGATTTTGTATGGATAGAGGTGTAAACTCTGGCGCATGAGACGATACGTGGACGTTGGCGTCATTTGGACTGCAGCTGCAACACGGCGAACGGAAACCCGAGGCCGCTGTTGGATCACCTGCTGCACTAGCTGCGCGTTGCCCTCTGTGGTTGCCCTCTGTGGTTGCCGTACACGGTCGCCCTACCTTTCCAGCAAGTTCGTCCGTCACGTTCCCAGTCCGTTGAAATTTTTCAAACAGATCCTTTATTGTATCGCTTTTCGGTCCTTTGGTTACATTAAACCTCCGTTGAAAACTTCGTCTTGTTGCAACAACACTGTGTTCTAGGCGGTGGAATTCCAACACCAGAAAAATCCTCTGTTCTAAGGAATAAAATGTTGTCTACAGCACACTTGCATGTTGTGAACAGCACACGCTTACTGCAGAAAGACGACGAACAGAATGGCGCACCCACAGACTGCGTTGTTGTCTATATCTTTCACATCACTTGCAGCGCCATCTGTTGTTGAAAATTGTTACTACTGTAATTTCGAAAGTTTGTCCGCCTGAAAATGTACTGTTGTCCCAAGCATGTTGCAACAAACGGTGTATTTCTATCGCTGCTCGTTTAGTTTTTATTGCCATTTCAAATATACCAGTCATTTTTGAAACACCCTGTAATAAGTATTGGAAAATGGAAATGAAATCCCATGCTTCCTGACAGCGAGTAGGGGAACAATGCGGGAGACTAGGCAAGATCCTAATGGAGGTGGTTTGCTGTTGCCTTCCTCTGACCGTAATGGATCCATGATGATGATGATGATGAAGACGACACAACAACACTCAGTCATCTCGAGGCAGGTGAAAATTCCTGACCCCGCCGGGAAACTGAACCCGGGACCTCGTGCTCAGGAAGAGAGAACGCCACGCCGAGACCACGAGCGGCGGGCATTATAATTATTCGAAATGCGTACATCAACGAATACAATAAGGTGCTAAAATATTCGGAGAGTGGCATGTCTGCAGATGATATTTACAAGCCAGTTGTTGGTTAGTTTGCCATAGCAGACAGCATTTTCATCTTCGAGTGTTATTTCTCTCGTAAATGTGTTTCTGGCCCTGAGTTATCCCTGCACGAAATCTTTTTTCGGATCTAACAAGGGGTTTTGCCTTCTTTGTACGTAACTCGTGTCATAGTTCTAATGCCATAACCTGCACTGTAACATTTATACCGGACCATATGTTGAAAGCTGTGCAGCTATACAGAATTTGTAGCGTGTCGCTAAAGAAAGCCACAAGCTGTGGCGTCACATTAATTGCGTCTGTGAAACTGGCTTAAAGCGCTCTGTGGGAGCGCTTGCATTTTGTCTTCAGCGGATGGTATTCCTGTCACCCATTTTATTAATCCTCGTCCGGTAATCCAGAAATAGTTACTTCCTTTTTCTCCTGAACATGGCTTTACAGGTTCATCTTCAGATGGTTTTTTCGAAGATACATCACTGTTTCTAGCGTAATGCTGGGTGCTTACTTGCGGCAGTGTGGGCGCCTTTTTTCTGTCTGCTTCCATTTTGACGGCCAGTTGGTACATCACTTCTAAGGCTTTTACACAATCTGTATGCATTTGCACTGTGATAGCGAAACTTCGTCACCATATACAACAGCTGTATGGCACATTTTAGAATTTCGCTCCCTCTATTCTTTCTTGGAAGAACTTGTCCGTACCAGAAGAATAAAACGCAACTAAAGTTATTTCCCTAATCAAAAAGGTAATCGGATACGCACAGGAAATTATAAACGAATAAGCTTACTAAATGCAGGGTATAAAATTTATTGGAAAATTATTAATCAAAGGTTACAAACTACCGCTGATGCAATAGTCTCAGAAGAACTGTGAGGCTTCAGAAATTATTGGAAAACGTCGGGAATTTGTTTTGGAAAGGCATTAAGCATTTATTGATTATGAGAAGGCTTTTGGTAAGAGAAAAAGATCCCTTTTGCGGAAAATATTGGAAATAAAAGGTTTTTTAAACACCTTACTAATACCATGACAAATCTGTATGAAGATGTTAAAGTAGTTATAAGTTCGGGTTCGAAAATGTCAGATGAAATTTTAATAAAGCATGGCATTCGACAAGGTTACAGTCTACCAGCCACTTTATTTAATTTATGTATTGACGACCTAGTTATGAAGCGGAAAGATGAAATACACTTAGAAATTAAAATAGAATCCTGCGTACCATTAAATACTCTGTTATAAAAAAAGAAAACGGAAGATACTTTACAAAGAGAAATATAAAGACTGAGCCAAATTACAACTTAACTATATCTGGAATAAGACAAAGACTACGGCTTTCAAGGGAATGAATCTAGTCAGACCGAAAACAATAATAAATGAGAAAATTTTAGAACATCTACCCTACTTCAGTTAACTAGAATGTGATATTAGTTTTATCTACGACAAAGACGTTGAGAAGAAGGTTAATAAATATCAAACTATCTACATAACAATCGGAAAAAAATATGGGAAGAAAACCAAGAAAACAAACATAAAAAAATTCTACAAAGTCATGACTGTACCCATTCTTGTATATAATTCCGAATCACAGACACTAACAAAAAAAGGGGAAGTTGTAAGTCTGTATCATGCATTGAACTTAATTCATTTCTGGCTTGAATCGTTGGTATACATGGTTTTCTAATTCACTGAGCTTCTGTCATCGGGTACCACCTCGTTCCACGACTTCTTTACAGTATTTAACGTGATTTTTTCCTCCACTCCTTTCAAACTTTCGTAATTATTTGTAACTTCACTCCATAATCTGAGTTTGCATCTTTTCATTCGTTTGCACAACACTCTGTATTGGAGCATTTCTTTCACGTAACCGAATGAAATACGGTCAGACTGACGTCGCAGCATCTCTTCTTCGTGTTCTTTGTACGGCTCATCAACATTCTCGTCATCTGGCACATACAATCCCGCAGCAGTTTCCAACGTATCTTCATCACACTGTCACTATTTATCAACAAATGTTGGAAATAATCACACAAATATTGCACAATCATTCAGTCCCTTAAGGAACTTGTAGATTCCTTAAAGTTCGGAAAACGTTCATGGATCTTGTTATACGTAGCGAGTTATATTTGCTACGTTCGTATTGCCCACGGAATATCACTCGTGTATTTAACACACCTATGCCCAAAGGACAGACAATCCACACCCAGCCAGGCAGCTTCGTCAACAGGAATTCTTTCTCTGCCGTGCACTGTAGTCAACTGGCGTCCTTCGTATGTTTGTTTCGTTTTGTTTCATTGTTTGTTTAGTTGTAGCGTCCTCATACCACAGTGCGGGAATCTCGCATCGGAACTGCTGCTTACTCTGGGATCCCAAACACTAGCACGTTTGTGTTCAATATCTCGTACGTTTTCATCGGCACTCGACACTGGAACCCCTTGATTACCAAGACGGTGAGCTCCCAGGCGCACCTCCTATTTGTTATATACCAGGTGATCAAAAAGTCAGTATAAATTTGAAAACTGAATAAATCACGGAATAATGTAGATAGAGAGGTAAAAATTGACACACATGCTTCGAATGACATGGGGTTTTATTAGAACAAAAAAAAAAAAAAAAAAAAAAAAAATACAAAATTTCAAAAAATTTCCGACAGATGGCGCTTCATCTGATCAGAATAGCAATAATTAGCATAACAAAGTAAGACAAAGCAAAGATGATGTTCTTTGCAGGAAATGCTCAATATGTCCACCATCATTCCTCAACAATAGCTGTAGTCGAGGAATAATGTTGTGAACAGCACTGTAAAGCATGTCCGGAGTTATGGTGAGGCATTGGCGTCGGATGTTGTCTTTCAGCATCCCTAGAGATGTCGGTCGATCACGATACACTTGCGACTTCAGGTAACCCCAAAGCCAATAATCGCGCGGACTGAGGTCTGCGGACCTTGGAGGCCAAGCATGACGAAAGTGGCGGCTGAGCACACGATCATCACCAAACGACGCGCGCGAGAGATCTTTCACGCGTCTAGCAATATGGGGTGGAGCGCCATCCTGCATAAACATCCTACGTTCCAGCAGGTGTTTATCAGCCAGGCTGGGGATAATGCGACTCTGTAACACACCGGCGTACCTCTCACCCGTCACGGTAGCAGTTACAAAACCAGAATCATGCATTTCCTCGAAGAAAAAAGGCCCGATAACGGTAGATGTGGTAAATCCAACCCATACCGTGACTTTCTCGTCGTGCAATGGAGTTTCCACGACAGTTCTAGGATTTTCAGTAGCCCAAATTCTGCAGTTGTGGGCGTTGACAGACCCTCAAGCGTGAAATGAGCTTCGTCGGTCCACAACACGTTACTCAATCAATCGTCATCTTCCGCCATCTTTTGAAACGCCTACACCACAGATGCCCTCCGCTTCACTAAATCGCCAGGTAACAGTTCATGATGCCGATGGATTTTGTACGGATAGCATCGGAGGGTACGCCTAAGTGTCAACCAAACTGTAGTGTATGGAATGCCGGTGCGACGTGCGACTGCACGAGCGCTGACTTCCCCGTACATAGACGAACCCGCTACAGTCTCCATTTCTTCCTGAATTGTCTCAGCAGCATTACGCCTTGTGCTCGGTCGGCCACTACGGGGTCTATCGTCTAAACAACCCGTGGCTTCGAACTTCGAAATCATTCTCGCCACAGCTGCATTTGTCAACGGACCTTTACCCGTTCGAATCCCCTTCCTATGGTGACAGGATCGTAACGCTGAACTAGCACATTTCCCAATCTGATAATACAGCTTCACTAGAAGCACCTTTTCAGGTAACGTCAACATGCTGCGACTGCTGGCGCATCTGATTCTCTCTCTCATTACAGCTGCTTTTATACACGACTGTCATGTGCGAGTCACTGACGTTTTAGTGTCCAGCGCCATCTGTCGGACATTTTCTGAACTTTTTTTTTTGTTCTAATAGAACCCCTTGTCATTCGAAGCATGTGTGTCAATTTTTACCTCTCTATCTACACTATTCCGTGGTTTATTAAGTTTTCAAATTTATACTGACTTTTTGATCACCCGGTACAAGAACCACATGCTATGCCCCTTCCGTTCCGTTTTGAAAGTTTGACTCCTGAATTCCGCTTACTTGTTGTTTTCATTTCTTTGACAGGGCTATGCGGCATCTTACCTGCTCTCAGTATTCATCACATTTACTTGCGACGTTAATGTATTCTTACCATACGGCTCATACTATATAACCAATGTATAGTATCACAATAGCCAAGACTACAGAAAGAAAACAGACACGTCAGTGACCGGATGGATTGTTCATAATTGTGTGGAAAAAAGAGAAAAGAAAAAGTGGGGCACGAGGGAGATTTGAACACTTTGCAGTCAACTGCCATGACCACAGAACAACAACGCCATGGCTGTTCTATTCGCTCGATGTCGCACATCTGGAGCTTGCACCTTCACTGACGGGGAAAAAAATCGCCACACCAAGCCAGACTTGTGCGGCATAAACGAAAGTTGGTAGGTGTGTTTCTACTTCAGAAAGACGACGGCCATTCAGATTTCGCGCCAGTCATATAAGAGGGGCTCTATTAGTGCCAGTATGAAGAAGAGAAATTTGTTAACATCGAGTATAGATTTAAGTGTCAGGAAGTGGTTTCTGAAAGTATTTGTATGGAGTGTAGCCATGTATGGAAGTGAAACATGGGCGATAACTAGTTTGGACAAGAAGAGAATAGAAGCTTTCGAAATGTGGTGCTACAGAAGAATGCTGAAGATAAGGTGGGTAGATCACGTAACTAATGAGGAGGTATTGAATAGGATTGGGGAGAAGAGAAGTTTGTGGCACAACTTGACTAGAAGAAGGGATCGGTTGGTAGGACATGTTTTGAGGCATCAAGGGATCACCAATTTAGTATTGGAGGGCAGCGTGGAGGGTAAAAATCGTAGAGGGAGACCAAGAGATGAATACACTAAGCAGATTCAGAAGGATGTAGGTTGCAGTAGGTACTGGGAGATGAAGAAGCTTGCACAGGATAGAGTAGCATGGAGAGCTGCATCAAACCAGTCTCAGGACTGAAGACCACAACAACAACAACAACATGAATATGGAAATCGGGTTTGCTTCAAACACACGCTGTAACGCCCGAGAGCATTAGTTACCTTTGAGATTGGGTGTATTGAGTTGATATTAGTCAAGGATGCCTTTAAGACGATAAAAGCACCACTATCACGATCTCACTGAGTTTGAAAGTGGTCGTGTAATAGCGCTAC
Source organism: Schistocerca americana (assembly GCF_021461395.2). Classification (NCBI taxonomy): domain Eukaryota; kingdom Metazoa; phylum Arthropoda; class Insecta; order Orthoptera; family Acrididae; genus Schistocerca; species Schistocerca americana. The sequence goes on from NC_060124.1 coordinate 33,272,531, forward strand.
GAGAAGCTGGATGTTTGTGGAAAGAGTTGGCAGGAATGCAGCCACTGTTCAAGAATGCCGGCAACGGTGCTCACAAGAACGAACGGTCGCAGGAAGACCGGACGCCGGACAGCCACGTGGCACGACAGAGGGGGCAGACGATCGTGTTCGGAGTATGGCTCTGGTACATCCTACTGCATCTGCAGTGACAATTTGAGCAGCAGCTGGCACCACAGTGCCGCAAGGAACTGTTATAAATCGGTTACTTCAAGGACTACTCCGAGCCAGACGCCCTGTAGCATGGATTCCACTGACGCCAAACCACCGCTGATTCATGGAGTTGAATCTTTCAAAGGAGTGAACAATCAGTGATTCAGAAAAAAAGAACGGTAGCTCCAAACGTTTCCCGCAGCAGAGAGAGAGAGAGAGAGAGAGAGACACGGAGCATATCAGCGGGGCCTCTGCTGAGCACACTACATGCCACACAACACAGCCAGCGCCGGCCTCTGCCCTGCTTCAACCTTGGCTGCCTGCGTTGTGCAGTGCCCCATTAGAGTTTGTGTTTCACGTACGCCGTGCCGTCTCTGTGCTTTCTCTGCCGCGTGCAGTGTCTCCGTCGGCGATCGTTTCAGTCGCACGTCCTGCCCTCTGGGCAGTTGATGCGAGCAACAGGACAGAGAGCCTCCTAGCGGAGAACATAAGAACTACTTGCAACAACCAGCTCGCAAGAGAACGGACGATTTGTCTCGGAGCGGGTGACTGGTGGCCGTTCACCGCTCCCCCCACCCTCGGAACTCGCCCGCTCAACGCTCATCCCACCGTTCTCGACTCTAGGCAGAGCGTTGAGCAAAGCAACTCAGGTGTCACTCTGGTCTCTGCGGTCTTAGCTCACGCAGTAATACAGCTCGCGGCTCGACCGGCTCGACCTGCTTGACTCAGCGCCTCTGCATCGGAGTTCGTCTCTACTGGATATTGTTCTTCGTACTAATACCGCTATGTATATTACATTATTATGATATGTATACATCATTTGTTTTTATTTTATTTTTATTTGTTTAAACTGATCAGATTAGGTTCCTGGCGACTCCTCTTACTATAGGATTTTTATTATGGACACTCGAATTTACACTTTAATCACGAGCGAACCGATAAACGTATCGCAAAATGTGATACACCAATACTTTCCTTGTTTTATTCTGCGTAAGGCTATATGCAGCAATTTAGTCTTACAGTCAAATTTATATATTTTTTTTTCCTATTCTGGTACGGATTTTGCGATTTTAGGCGTCTTCGGAAGGAAACGTTCATTTTAAAAATATATGGCTTGTGATGTATTTGTACGAGGTTAATGAAATTTTAATACTTTATAATCAAATACATTGTTAATGCAAATCTCAAGTTACAACATTTTCCGATCACCCAAAAAACCACGATAGTGCAAAATAAATCAATAATCAAAAAGCTTTGTCATATCGTGGAAATTTCAATAAACAATACAAAATTCTTACTCATTATCTGTGTTACTTCAAAATAGGATCTAATAAGATCAAAATACAGGTATAGCACTGGAATAAACCAAGTTTAAAGGGCAATGTGCCTTCCATTTATTTTATATTGTGAATGAGTGGTGAGTCATAAAAAAGAGCTAGTTCATTTCAGGGAGTGAACAGTTCTGATCTGATCTCTGAAAAGAACAGTTTTGCCCATCTCTACTTCAGTGGTGTCAAGCGAGATCCCATTAGGGGCAAGGTGGAGGTCTGTCGTCTGTGGACCTACAAATCGAGTTATGGTCTTCGGTACCATTTCGCGTGACATCAGGAACACTCTCGTGGTTATCCCACGCTCCCTGAGTGCAAAATTGTACTTCAGTCTGGTGACTCGACCTGTTGTGATGCCAATCATGAACAGCAATCCAGGCGGTATTTTTCAACAGAATAACGCTCGCCCACATACCGCTATTGTAACACAACATGCTCTACAGAATGTCGACATGTTGCCTCGGCCTGCTCGATCACCAGATCTGTCTCCAATACGGATATTTTAGCAACATATGGAACTTCATCAGACGACAAGTCAGGCGTCATCCACAACCAACATTAACGGTCCCTGTATTGACTGACCAGGTGCAACAGGCATCTAACTCCACCCCACAAATTGGCATCTAGCACCTGTACAAAACAATGAATTCACTTTCGCATGCTTGCATTCGGCATTCTCGCGGTTACACCGGTTGTTACTGTACGAGCACTTTACATTTTCCATGGTTTATCTCGCTCGTATATTAACTTGTGATCCTGCAATGTTAATCACTTAAATACACCCTATATTACCTAGACAAATGTATTCCCAGGATTTTCATTGCTCTACATTAATTACTTTTTTGGTGTTGCAATTTTTTCCGTCATTATATTTTGTTTCATTTTTCACAGTTCTATGCAGCTTCTTCCTGTTTTCAGTTTGAAATGTTTTCAGTTTTTGAGAGGCTATCCACTGACTCCTCTTACCACTAAACCCGGGGGGTAGGGGTGGGGGGTGGGGGGTAAGAGGGAACGATGGGGAGTTCCCTTTGTGAGTTTCATAATGGAAACCTTGAATTTTAGAAAATTTGTTTTTAACTGCATCTAAGGTTTTTGACTTTTTACGTGCTGCATCAGTCCTTCCTCTTTCATTTTTTCACATTTCTCCTGAAGGCATATGACGTCGTCTTGCGTGGACTTCCCATTTATTTCATTCCTAAGTCATTTATATTACAAATTGACGAGGCAGTAGAAACCCTCACTAACGCCGTCTGGGACGCAATGGCAGGCACCATACCTGATCGCACCTCACAACAACGCAGTGCGGCCCTGCCCCAGGAAATCCTGGGCCTAATCTCAATGAGGAATCGCCTCAGGAGACAATGGCAGCGCACCAGGCGTCCGTACTTCAAACGGCACATTAACAGACTACAGGGCATCATACACGATAAAATACAAACACACAGAACCAACAGTGGAATCAAAAACTCGAAGGGCTGGACACCGCACGACCTGGCTTGTGGCAGCTAGCCCGACACTTCACCAGGGAGAAAATATACACCCCAACGCTTCAAGGGCTTGACGGACCTGCATACTCAGCGGAAGAGAAAGCAGAACTAATGGCTCGAACACTCGCAGCGTCATTCACACCGAACCTGGTACCATCAGATCCAGTGTTCACACTTGCTACTGACCAAGAGGTTACACGCATTCTAGCCCAACCATCGCGCGACGACATTCGACATGCTAGCACAGCCGAAGTCTCCTGGGCTATAATGCATTCCGCCGCTAGGAAATCCCCTGGTCATGATGGCATTCAAAACCGTGTCCTCCAGGAGTTCACGGATAAAGCAACTGAGTACCTAACACACATAACGAATGCCATACTAAAACACCAACACTTCCCCGTCTTTTGGAAGACTGCCAAGGTCCTGATGTTCAGGAAGCCGGGGAAAGACCACAGCCTCCCACAAAATTACCGACCCATCAGCCTTCTGAGCTCGCTCAGTAAGATTGTTGAGAAGGTGATTCTCAAACGCATCACTAGGCACTGCATAACAAATGACATCCTGAGACCGGAGCAATTCGGCTTCAGGAATCACCACTCCACAACACAACAACTCCTACGGGTCGTTGAACATATAACACATGGCTTCAACATAAACAAAGCTACAGGGGCAGCGTTCCTGGACATCGAAAAGGCTTTCGACCGTCTATGGCACAACGGCCTCATCCGCAAACTCAGCGACGCGGGATTCCCCGACGGGCTGCTGCGTCTAATACACTCATACCTCACAGACAGGAGTTTCAACACTGACGTACAGGGAAAACAATCAACACGACACGGTATACACGCGGGAGTACCCCAGGGAAGCATCCTAGGGCCCCTACTGTTTAACCTCTACATAAACGATTTCCCAACCACACACAACACAATGATGGCAATCTACGCGGATGACACAGCCATCGTTGCGCAAGATTGGAAACCATCAAACATTACGTCACGCCTACAGACTGCACTCAGAGTGGCCGAGCCTTGGTTGGAGAAATGGCGTGTTAGAGTAAACGTCGACAAGTGCGAAGCCGTTCTGTTCACTAGAAGACCGAAGCAACTGCGCAAACACCGCTACTGCAGACCAATAACTCTACATGCACGCCCAATATGTTTCCGCGAGAAAGTCAAATACCTCGGTGTCTGGCTGGACCGGAAATTACTCTGGGGGGACCACATACAACACATGACCAACCGAGCTAGCGCGAGGCTCAGACAGCTCTATCCTATGCTCAACAGGCGTAGCACACTGAACAGAAGGGTGTCGAGGTCCATGTACATGACACTTATCCGACCCCTGATGACGTACGCAGCTCCTGTCTGGGGATACGCTGCGCCTACACGCCTGCGCCGTCTGCAGCTCATACAAAACAAAGTACTCAAAATCGTAAGCAATGCCCCACGATACACACGCATCGTGGACCTTCACCGGGAATACCGACTTGAGACTCTCACGGAGGTAATCCACAAACTCACCACAAGACTATACAGAAACTCCAGACATTCGCAGAACCCGTTTATTCTGAATCTGGGGAACTACGACCACAACCATAGATGGAAACATAAAAGACCAAAAGACATACTTGTAAGGACATAACATCTATGGCCTAGCATACGCAAACATAACGGCACAGGCGAGCCCCTGTTAATCAAACGCCATTACTGGATATCCAGCTGGAATACACTGCCGAATAACTGGCACCACGCAGGGAAGCCGTACCGTACACTGCATGCAAACAAGCTCCACACATCCCCCACACAGTGAGATGATCTATGGCCGATCTCCCACTACTGTATAACGATCTTGATTGTTCCAGGAATGCAGCAGCAGCAGCAACTGGGACACATCGCCATCGCTTGTCACGGTAATGATGCATGATACCTATACTAACAAATCCAACCTTGCATGAGCTATCGCAGCTAGTAAGCCACTACTGCTCTTACTACCCATCCCACTGTCGCAGAGGGTTTTTTTTCCCACGGCACGAGCCATGGCACTTTTTTCCCTCTGCTCTTCAAACCGCTACCCTCACTCGCGTTTCGTCCACTATCTATCACCTGATGGACCTTGTTAATGCCTACTCTTACCCAGACGCACGGACAACATCACAGCCCACCATCCTGTCATCCACTTACTAGACAACTAACATGTTTACGGAGGTGACAGTAGAACTTTTGGTTTGGTAACCACGTTGGTGCGGGCGTGGAGGGGCCCCATCTCTATATCATTTATATTGCTGTATTCCTTTCTTTCAATGAACATTTTTGAACAGCGTATTCGGTATTACTAGCTGAAATATATTAGAGAACTCAATTAGTGTTTGCTCTCTCTAGATCCTATTTGTTTTGTCACTAATCCTGGTTTGATAGTTTGAAGCAGCCCATCTTAGAATCATCTCGTGTACCAAACTCTTCGTCTCAGTGTGGCACATGCACCCAACGTCACTTGTTTGTTGGATATATTCCGATCTCGGTCTTTCCCTCCACTTTACACCCTGTACAGTTTCTCCTAGTATCACGGAAGTTAGTCCTTGGTGAGATGTATGTTACGAAAATGGTATAGCGGAATCTAGAGCAACTTTATACTGTCAATTTTTGTGTTAAACTTGGGGAATCTGCGATTGTGACCTTTCAAAAGTTGAAACCTATGGGGAACATTCCTCATCAAGAGCACAAGTTTTCCGCTGGCACAAATTATTTGTGGAATGCTGAGAACACGTTGAAGATGAACCTCACTCAGCAGATATTCAGCTTCAAAAACCAACGGGAACGTCAAACATGTGCGTGAGATTGTTCCTCCAGGACAAACTGTCAACCAAGTGTTTCACAAACGAGACCGCTACGGTCGCAGGTTCGAATCCTGCCTCGGGCATGGATGTTTGTGATGTCCTTAGGTTAGTTAGGTTTAACTAGTTCTAAGTTCTAGGGGACTAATGACCTCAGCAGTTGAGTCCCATAGTGCTCAGAGCCATTTGAACCATTTTTTTTTGTTTCACAAAGATGTCGTTGAAAGTCTCGGGAAAAGGATGAATCGAGTGAGACCGAACACTGCAGACAGGTGATGTTGGATCGTGACAACGACCCAAGACACCCGGCCACTTCCATCACGAAATTTTTGGTCTCAAACGTGTTCCTGTTGTCCCACAGCCCCCTCTTCACTTGATATGAGCCCTTGTGACATGTTTTCTCTCTGAAATTGAAACTGTCTTAAAAGGAAGTCATTTTATGACTCTGGAGAACATTCAAAACAATGTGACGGTTATGTTAAAGACTGTAGCAGTTGAAGAGTTTCCGCGGTGCAACGAAGACTGGGAACGACGACTCCGCCTGTGCATAGCTGCCGAAGGGAACTACTGTGAAGGGGGCAATATTGTTGTTTGAAAAACATAAATACTTCGACAGATAAAAAATTTCAGTATATCCACTGTGGAAGACGAACTGCGACTGTGATTTAAACTGGCGTTTATCTGGTAATAAAACTTCTTCTTAACATATCCACAATTTACTGACAAAATTCTGTGTTATACTAGATATGTGGATGACACAATAACACTTTTCAATGGTCCAACAGAAGAACTAAATAACCTAGCAGATGAAATGAATAAAATGCAGCCAAATATTAAATTCACAGTTGAACACCAGGCCACTGAAGGAATTAACTTCCTTGACATGACTATCTACACTTACAATAACAAGCATACCTTCCTAATATACAGAAAACCCACTACCAGTGATGTTACCATTAACAATACCTCGTGCCACCCGAACCAACATAAAACTGCTTTCTTCAGGTCATCTGTAAACCGCATGCTCCGCACCCCAATCAGTGAAAAAGATGCGTGTAAAGAAATGAACATACTTAAATTTATAGTTGAAAATAATAATTACAATGCCTCTTTGCTAAACACCCTATTTTAAAAAATCCAAAGGAAACTGAAGCAACCACCATCACCATTACAAACTAAGAAAGAAATTCCAAAATTTGTCTTTCTTCCATTCCTTGGCAAAGTATCATATAAACTTGCAAATTTTTTGAGTCCACACAACATAAAAATATCCTTCCACACTGAAAATAAAATTGTTCACAATAATAAATTCACAAGAGATTAGCATAAAAATTCTGGCCTGTACAAACTCACATGCTCCCTTTCTTCCTCCTACATAGGCCAAACAGGGAGAAATTTTGCAATTCGCTACAAAGAACATATGGATGCCCTTCGACTCAAAAACTTAGATAAGTCCACTTTTGCATCACATGTTGCCTATCATGAACACTCTGTTGATGATGTCAATGACAGTCTTTCTGTGCTACACATTGCTGAGAAAGGACTACAGATGGACCTTCTTGAACAGTTACAGAATACAAATTAAAATCTCCCCAAAAAATCCTGAATGAACAAACTGAGTCAACGCAAAGCTTTTTCTTCCAGAATTTCCAAGATACCCTGGCACCCAAAAACAAAATGACGATAATTTATCTCTTACAATGTAGGCTTTCACGGCCGGTGTTGTCTTCAGTTGAAACTTACGGGCTGAGAGGCCGTGGTCGATGTATAAAATTTCCACCTGACGTTTCGTCTCCATCTGCAGGAGACATCTTCTGAGGTCGTCCGGCTATGCCGGTGGAAATTTTATACATCGACCACGGCCTCTCAGCCCAGAAGTTTCAACTGAAGAAAATAATTTATCTTCCTGCATAGATCTTGTTCTCCTTGGTTTGTAACGACTATGGTACACTGCGCCTTACAAAAAGTTTTTAATTATGTATTAAATATTCATCTCTAGCTGTTTATCTTTCGTATGCAGCTAGCAACGTTTACTGAAACGTAAAACCTGTACTAGTAATATTTGTATCATAATACAATGCATCTCTTGCCAAAGACTATTATGTAGTAATGTGCAGTATCTGTCAATCCGTATTCTTTGTAAAACATCGAATGTTTACATCCTGTGAGTCAGTGTAAAACCAAGTGTAGCTACATACTGTTCAAAATGGTTCAAATGGCTCTGAGCACTATGGGACTTAACTGCTGTGGTCATCAGTCCCCTAGAACTTAGAACTACTTAAACCTAACTAACCTAAGGACATCACACACACCCATGCCCGACGCAGGATTCGAACCTGCGACCGTAGCAGTCACGCGGTTCCAGACTGTAGCGCCTAGAAACGCACGGCCACTCCGGCCGGCCTACATACTGTGTTTAATTGTGTACGTAGCGTAATAATGTACGTTATAAGAAGCAATCTGATGTGAATACCACAAGGCAGTGCACTGTAAGTGCCTAAACCATAAAAAACTTTCATATTCGTAAATGTTTCGTCGCCGATTACTTAATTTCCGTTATTTCCGCCAGCAACACACCTAATACACTTCGCCCACAAGATAATGTTTCTGTAACACCTCCATCTGAAGATGAGCCTGCAGTGGCTCGAAAACACGTTCGTGGTTGAATAAATCGTAAAAAGGCGACTGGTTTGCATATTTATTACGAGACAAACGCCAGATAAAAAATTAGTCTTGTTACTTTTCTCAGACAAATTCTATGACAGCACCGGACAAGTTAGTGGAACGATATGTATCGAACATTTGTCATCTCTGATAGCATTATACATTTTACTAACACCCCGTTTGCATGGGGCTTCCAGAACCGAATTTCATAAACCGATTTTCCAACACCGCTCCTGAGTGGTCATGTAAACACTTCAAAATCGATTTCGCAAATCCGCTTCTCGTTACCGGTTTTCCAATTCCGCAATCGATTTTCGCTTCCATGTAAACGCGAGTCTATGGCAGCATCCACAGAAGCGGCCTCTGCAACACACCGAGAGAATTTAAGATACCCAGCAAAATCATTAGGATGATACAACTGTGCATGGATGGGTCAAAAACAGTAGTGAAGTTCAGAGGATCCATAACCCCTAACTTCCCAATCAAAACAGGTTTATGACTGGGAGATGCTCTTTCATGCGTTCTCTTCAATCTTGCATTAGAGAAAGTGGTTCGAGAGAGTAATTTACAGCTATACAATAGTCTCCGATTCGAACACAGCGAAGTAAAACTTCTGGCATGTGCAGACTATACGGTCTTGCTCAAAGAAACAGAAGAAAAGCTAAAGGACTTGCACAGATCTCTCCGGCACAGTACCAGCAAAATAGGACTTTTGGTAAACCAAGAAAGAACAGAATATATTGAATAGGACGAGTTATAAACCCAAATACACACTTTGAAATTGACCACCTTTATTGCTTCAGAAAAGTTCATCAGTTTTAATACCTAGGATCGTGCTTTAACAGTAAAAATATCATAACTCTGGACGTAAACGAGAGAATAGCCTCAGGATGTCTGTAATCTCTATGCAGCCCACTCAAAAGTAAAGCTTTGTCAGTCACCACTAAGATGAAGATATACGAGGCCTGTTCAGAAAGTAAGCTCCGATTGATTGCCAAATTGAAACCACAGTGAACATCAGAAATGTTTTACTTGTAACAATTAGCTACACCTTTCAGCTACTTCTCTACGTAGTCGCCGTTCTGACTTAGACTTTTGCCATAGCGTTGTACCAACTTTTCAATAGCCTCATCATAGAAGGCAGCCGCCAGTGCTTTCCACCAATTCTCCACTCTGGCCTACACCTCGTTGTCTGTGTCAAAATGTTGTCTTCAAAGACAGCAGTTCATGTGACCAGAGATGAAACTCAGGGGGAGACAATTGCGGACTGTATTGTGGGTAATCTAACATTTCCATTTGAAAACGATGCAAGAGCATCTTCATTGCCCCTGCAGAATGCGGCTGAGAATTGTCGTGAAGACGAAACAGCACGACAGTTATGTAATGTTAGCTGCATAGCTTCAGGCGAACTTTCTCACCAGGCCCTCGTACTTGGCGGCAGACACTATTTTCTAGACATCTTTACGCACTCACTGCGAGCTCAGAAACGAGAAGAGCGACGTGATGCTAACTGGGGTTATACTAGAGACACTACCCAACACATCTGTTCAAAGCTTTATCGGATTTTCACAGTCGTTTCCATTTCGCGACCGATCGGAGCTTACTTTCTGAACGCCCCTCGTATAACACCATCATCTGCCCAGCAGTACTATGTGGTTCGGAAAACTGAACGCTTACCAAGAAAGAAAGAGAAAAACTGAATGTTTTCGAGAGAAAAGTGATGAGAAAAATTTGAGACCTTTGTCGGAGAATGACGTACGGAGAGTTAGAAAGAACATTGAAATTTATCAGTTAATGAAGCAGCCCACTATCGCCCAGAAATTAAAATGTAGGAGACTGCAGTGGGCTGGGCATGTGGCTAAAATGGAAACCATCAGAATTCCTAAGAAGGCATTTGCGCGCACTCTCCAATCAACAACGCCATTGAGCGGACCTCACAAGCGGTCGGAAGATGACCTAGAGGACGTCGCAGCATTAAGAATACTCGCAGGGTCGAGAGAGACATTGAGAGATACAAGAAGCAGCGCGTGGTTTGCAGGGCCTGTGATCGCCGAAAAGAAGAAGAAGAAGAAGTAAATGAAAGCGGTTTTGAAACGTGCTTGGATTTTCAAGTGAGGTCTTGTTTCCAGAATATTCGGTTAATATGGACTTATTGTGCAGTGAAGCTGTCAACCTGAAATTTAACTGGGCTAGCAAATCCGTTTCAGACCTTAACATATAAACATGACAGTGAAAAACGGTTTCCGAAATTCGGTTTTCGTCTTTCAGATAAGTCGCACGTAAACGAAGTGTAATAATCGCTCATACAGAAGTACTCGTTAAAAGTGCTCTGATACTATAGGTTACAAATAGCTTTTTCAACAACTGTACTGTGGACGGTTGTACATATATGTTTCACTGATAATGCTGTGGACACAGAATCGCTTATACGGACGTTTAAAGCTGCCACTTAGTCGTAGGCAGCTTCAACCGCTGCGCGGCGCAGATGGCGGCAGATGGCGGAGTTAAAGCCGTGGAGAACCTACCAGTGTCATCTCGTGGTGATTTTTCTAAGTTATTGCTAACTCAGGTGCCTCATTCCTGCTTTAGCTCAGCAATAGAGGGGTCTCTTTGGATGAAATCTGTATGGCGAGTGCACCTTGGCACCGACGAAATTCAGACTGGCGTTAAGCTAGCGTTCTAGGCGATATTAGCAGGCCTAAGCGCACGGTCGTGCTACAAATGTCCCCAAGTAAGCGCGGTTACACAGGCAGCTGATCGCGCAATTGCGCGGCAGCTCGTGGAAATTAGTAATGCTCCAGTACAGTAAAGTCTTTATAAACGCCTCATGAGATGTATGTGAAACGCAACTTGATAATCTCTGTCACAGCTCTTTGCGGTGGAATTGAAACAGTTGCCCAAATTAGATTTCTTAGACTTATCTAATATTAGTTTTAATGCTACTCGATGTGCATCGGAAACTCGTCTCAGCATCCAAAAACAAACTAGCAATCCTTTTGGTCAATGTTGAGAAAGTCCTTAATACACCTTAGCTTGCAGATAAAATTAACAGGGAGTTTGTTAAAGACGTTGCCGACACCATTATTTATGACGCTACGATAACCGATAAATTACGTAAGAACAAATGCAGACAGATTAAACAAATTGCCGATAAAGAGATCACGATTATTAAAGGGTGAAATGATAAGGAAATGTCCTTGTTTGCCCTTTACCATACTACAGGACTGTTCCACGACAGGTTGCACGTTATGTTCCGTAATACGAACGTGCAGATTGGCAATCGTACTGACAGAATGCTGGGAAAGGTTATCCAACATGCTGCACAAGATTTTCAGCATTTTGCGTGCTCATGGATGTATGAAATAAATTGTGGTACCTGCAATCATTTCCTCTATTTAGTAAACAGAAAAGTGGGGAAGGGGAAGATTTGAGTTTAACGTTCGGTCGAGGACAAGGTCATTAGAGAAGAAGCATAATCTCAGATTGGGGAAGGACGCGAAAGAAATTGGGCCGCTCCCTTTCAGAGGAACCACTACAACTCCAGAGACTTAAGCGATTTAGCGGAACCAACTCCCCCCCCCCCCCCCCCCCGTTCCCTCCCCCTCCTCCACCTATCCCAATCGTAGATAGTACATATGGGAAGAAAGGCAATCCATACACCTGGGTACAAGCCCAAATCGCTTCAATTTGGATATGTAATTATGCAAGATGTATGTTGCGTTAGTTAATTAGCTCCGTCTTCCATGGATCAAATCCACCATAAACATCATGATGTGGAACGTGCCAACTGAAGAAACGTACAACCACTATTTTTTAAAAACAAGAAAAATATTGATATAGAAATGCTGGTCGTAGGTTGTGTTCCAAAAATGAACAGCGTAGAGACAGAAGTGATGACACTTTCTGCAGGACTTGGCCATCATTTTGCTGCACAATGCTCAAGCACGTACAGTGCAAGCTGTTACTGATTTGTTTGACTGATGGGGCTGCTAAGTGCTTTCCACCTACTGCACTCCCCTTGCGGTGTCACCGCCAGACACCACACTTGCTAGGTGGTAGCTTTAAATCGGCCGCGGTCCATTAGTACATGTCGGACCCGCGTGTCGCCACTGTGTGATCGCAGACCGAGCGCCACCACAAGGCAGGTCTCGAGATACGGACTAGCACTCGCCCCAGTTGTACGGACGACGTAGCTAGCGACTACACTGACGAAGCCTCGCTCCTTTGCCGAGCAGATAGTTAGAATAGCCTTCAGCTAAGTCAATGGCTACGACCTAGCAAGGCGCCATTAGTAACATTGCATGTATCTAAAGAGTCTCACTTGTATCGCCACGATCTCCAGATGTACCAAAAGGATGGATTAAAGTTAAGTATTCCAGAAGCTACGTACTTTTCTTTATAGCATTCATTACGTATCCTGTTTCAGACCTCACGCACCCTGCTTTGGCTTAGCGCGGGCCTTTCGGCTTCCTCTCATTGTGTCTAGGCTGTCTTGTCTAGACACAACACCCCTGACTTAAGCCCTCGTTAGTTCAACTCGACGCCGGCCGCGGTGGTCTAGCGGTTCTAGGCGCTCAGTCCGGAACCGCGGGACAGCTACGGTCGCAGGTTCGAATCCTGCCTTGGGCATGGATGTGTGTGATGTCCTTAGGTTAGTTAGGTTTAATTAGTTCTAAGTTCTAGGCGACTGATGACCTCAGAAGTTAAGTCGCATAGTGCTCAGAGCCATTTGAACAATTTTTTTTTCAACTCGACATCTAAACTGAAGGAAACACTTTCAAGGCAGTCAATTCAGAACTGCTACAAATTCGTCGGGCAATAGACCGCGCCGCTCGAACTGTCAACACAACTGGCACTGCTAAGAGTGTCCTACGACTTCCACATCGCTGGCAACGAGTTATACACAATGCTGATGACTACTTTGAAGGTCAGTAAATATTCGAAACACGTATCTATTTGGTACGAGCTGTAAACAAAAAAAAAAAAAAGGTTCAAATGGCTCTGAGCACTATGGGACTCAACTGCTGAGGTCATCAGTCCCCTAGAACTTAGAACTACTTAAACCTAACTAACCTAAGGACATCACACACATCCATGCGCGATGCAGGATTCGTACCTGCGACCGTAGCGGTCGCGCGGTTCCAGACTGTAGCGACTAGAACCGCTCGGCCACTTCGGCCGGCAGCTGTAAACAAATAGTTGTCATTATTAAAGTCGCAACCCTCATATATACCCCAGTTAACACCATTGCCCAGATATTTTCGATCAGGACATTTTGTCTTAAAGCGTCTGCCAGCTCAGGATTTTCAACATTTCAGCAACGCTGTCCCGTTTTTCAACCAATCATGTGACGATTCGTGCTGACCTTCGTGTTCAGTATCCCGTTTTTAGACCTATCAGGTACGGGTTCCTCACACCTGAACAATATTGTGATAAAGGATGACGCGTATTTTGTCAGCAGTGTCTTTTGTAAACTGACTGCATTTTCCCAAATTCCTACCCATTAACCGATGGCCTGCCTTGGGGTGGTGTAAATAGCGACGCCGCTGGACATTGGATGTCGGAAAGCAGTGAGCTGGAGTGATAAATAACGCTTTACCTTGCGGCAATCATACGGAAGGGTTTTGGATTTGGCGAATGCCGGGAGAACGTCACGCGTCATCATGTACAGGGTGATTCAAAAAGAATACCACAACTTTAAAAATGTGTATTTAATGAAAGAAACATAATATAACCTTCTGTTGTACATCATTACAAAGAGTATTTAAAATGGTTTTTTGCACTCAAAAACAAGTTCAGAGATGTTCAATATGGCCCCCTCCAGACACACAAGCAATATCAACCCAATACTCCAACTCGTTCCACACTCTCTGTAGCATATCAGGCGTAACAGTTTGGATAGCTGCTGTTATTTCTCGTTTCAAATCATCAATGGTGGCTGGGAGAGGTGGCCGAAACACCATATCCTTAACATACCCCCATAAGAAAAAATCGCAGGGGGTAAGATCAGGGCTTCTTGGAGGCCAGTGATGAAGTGCTCTGTCACGGGCTGCCTGGCGGCCGATCCATCGCCTCGGGTAGTTGACGTTCAGGTAGATACGGACAGATAAGTGCCAATGTGGTGGCACTCCATCCTGCTGAAATATGAATTGTTGTGCTTCTTGTTCGAGCTGAGGGAACAGCCAATTCTCTAACATCTCCAGATACTGTAGTCCAGTTACAGTAGCACCTTCGAAGAAAAAGGGAACAAAAATTTTATTGGCTGAAATGGCACAGAAAACGTTCACCTTAGGCGAGTCACGTTCATACTGAGTTGTTTCCCGCGGATTCTCAGTGCCCCATATACAGACATTGTGACGGTTGACTTTCCCGTTAGTGTGGAAAGTTGCTTCATCACTAAACACAATCTTTGAAACGAAAGATTCATCTGTTTCCATTTGAGCAAGGATAAAATCACAGAAATCGATTCTTTTAATCTTATCAGCTGCAGACAGTGCTTGAACCAATTTCAGACGATAAGGTTTCATAACTAACCTTTTTCATAGGACTCTCCATAGAGTTGATTGTGGAATTTGCAGCTCTCTGCTAGCTCTGCGAGTCGATTTTCCTGGGCTGCGAACAAATGCTTGATGGATGCGTGCTACATTTTCATCACTCGTTCTCGGCCGTCCAGAACTTTTCCCGTTGCACAAACACCCATTCTCTGTGAACTGTTTATACCAACGTTTAATACACCACCTATCAGGAGGTTTAACACCATACTTCGTTCGAAATGCACGCTGAACAACTGTCGTCGATTCACTTCTGCCGTACTCAATAACACAAAAAGCTTTCTGTTGAGCGGTCGCCATCTTAGCATCAACTGACGCTGACGGCTAGTCAACAGCGCCTCAAGCGAACAAATGTACAACTAAATGAAACTTTATAGCTCCCTTAATTCGCCGACAGATAGTGCTTAGCTCTGCCTTTTGTCGTTGCAGAGTTTTAAATTCCTAAAGTTGTGGTATTCTTTTTGAATCACCCTGTATAGTGACAGGAGTGACTTGCGTGGTCTGTTCAAAAAATACCGGAATTGTCGATTAAATTTTTCTACGCTTACCTTTTATTTATCTTGCATGGTCTCCTTCGGATTACTCTTCTCCATAATTGATACACCTCTCCCAACGCCATTTCCATTTCCAGAAGCAGCCTTGGTATGTTTCTTGCTGGATCGCGCGAGGCGGCGTCTGCGAATTTTCTTTTATCTCATCTGTCGTTACAAATCTTCATCCTTTCAACGGGATTTTGGAAATAGGTCTGGAGATTACGGAGGGCGGCTGCAGCACAGTGATTTCGTGTTTTGTACAATTGTCACACGCCAACGGGAATGAATGTGCCGGTGCGTTATCGTGACGCAAGAGCCGTGAATTGCCTCACCACATTTCTGACCGTATCCTTCTCACATTTTCTCGCACGCGTCGCAATACGCCGCGTCCCAGTGTGAAAACTGAACCTTGGTCTCAACATCGTAACTGTAGATCCATGTCTCATCACCAGTTATGAATTTCTTAAGGAACATCTCGTTCTCATTTGCGCGATCCAAAAACTCTTCACAGATTGCGAGGCGAAGGTCTTTTTGGTCTTGACTCATGAGCAGTGGCTCGAACTTGGCGACATTCCAAGATGTTGTGTCAGGATTTCATGACATGGTCCAACTGCAATGTTACATTCTTCTGCAATCTCTGGGACAATAGGTCTTTGATTGGCACGCACAATTTCGTTGCCGTTCCGACATGAGCGTCGTCGATAGATGTCCAAGGGTGTCCTGAAAGAGTCACCTTTATCTTCCGTCCGCCCATTTTTAAACCGTGTAGACCATTCGTAATACCGAGTACGGCTTTAGCGCTTATTCCATCATTTGGTGTGTCTCTGTAGAGGTTTGTTCTTGAGTTTCATGCAAAATTTAATGGGGACGCGAAAGAACTTGTCCCTCTTCTAACAGCCGTGTACCGCAAGTCTCTAGAGGAACGGAAGGTTCCAAATGATTGGAAAAGAGCACAGGTAGTCCCAGTCTTCAAGAAGGGTCGTCGAGCAGATGCGCAAAACTGTAGACCTATATCTCTGACGTCGATCTGTTGTAGAATTTTAGAACATCTTTTTTGCTCGAGTATCATGTCGTTTTTGGAAACCCAGAATCTACTATGTAGGAATCAACATGGATTCCGGAAACAGCGATCGTGTGAGACCCAACTCGCCTTATTTGTTCATGAGACCCAGAAAATATTAGATACAGGCTCCCAGGTAGATGCTATTTTTCTTGACTTCCGGAAGGCGTTCGATACAGTTCCGCACTGTCGCCTGATAAACAAAGTAAGAGCCTACGGAATATCAGACCAGCTGTGTGGCTGGATTGAAGAGTTTTTAGCAAACAGAACACAGCATGTTGTTCTCAATGGAGAGACGTCTACAGGCGTTGAAGTAACCTCTGGCGTGCCACAGGGGAGTGTTATGGGACCATTGCTTTTCACAATATATATGTAAATGACCTAGTAGAGAGTGTCGGAAGTCCCATGCGGCTTTTCGCGGATGATGCTGTAGTATACAGAGAAGTTGCAGCATTAGAAAATTGTAGCGAAATGCAGGAAGATCTGCAGCGGATAGGCACTTGGTGCAGGGAGTGGCAACTGACCCTTAACATAGACAAATGTAATGTATTGCGAATACATAGAAAGAAGGATCCTTTATTGTATGATTATATGAGAGCGGAACAAACACTGGTAGCAGTTACTTCTGTAAAATGTCTGGGAGTATGCGTGCGGAACGATTTGAAGTGGAATGATCATATAAAATTAATTGTTGGTAAGGCGGGTACCAGGTTGAGATTCATTGGGAGAGTCCTTAGAAAATGTAGTCCATCAACAAAGGAGGTGGCTTACAAAACACTCGTTCGACCTATACTTGAGTATTGCTCATCAGTGTGGGATCCGTACCAGATCGGGTTGACGGAGGAGATCCAAAGAAGAGCGGTGCGTTTCGTCACAGGGTTATTTGGTAACCGTGATAGCGTTACGGAGATGTTTAACAAACTCAAGTGGCCGACTCTGCAAGAGAGGCGCTCTGCATCGCGGTGTAGCTTGCTGTCCACGTTTCGAGAGGGTGCGTTTCTGGATGAGGTATCGAATATATTGCTTCCCCCTACTTATACCTCCCGAGGAGATCACGAATGTAAAATTACAGAGATTAGAGCGCGCACGGAGGCTTTCAGACAGTCGTTCTTCCCGCGAACCATACGCGACTGGAACAGGAAAGGGAGGTAATGACAGTGGCACGTAAAGTGCCCTCCGCCACACACCGTTGGGTGGCTTGCGGAGTATAAATGTAGATGTAGATGTAGATGCTCCTCTGCCGTCTCGAAATTCGCAAACTGTGCGACACAAAGTTCTGTCCACTACAGCACTGAACAACAATAACTAACGAACGTACAACAATGAAAACTTCGATAGTTAACATTAAACACAAGCATGTGCAGGGATGCCAACCGCATCTCGCTCCAATACACCATTGGCGCGAAATTACGAATGTTCCGGAATTTTTTGAACCGACCTCGTACAAAGGTGGTGTTATGGTATGGGTGAACATATTGTGCTAGTACACGATCACTTATTGTGCTTAAGAAAATGCTAAATGGGCACATTTTGCGGCAGTGTGTACTGCGCGCACTAGGTTTGGAATACTACACAGGTACTGCAAGAGATTACAGATCATGCTATGGGGTTCTTTTTGATGATGTCATAGAGGGTTGTAATCAGTGAAAGCGTTACTGTCTGCTTTCTAAATCGTTCCAGTTCATTATATTTCTGTCATTTTGTATTTACTTCCATTCATGACCGTGACTGTTTTTTCACATTTACAGTTGTATAAATATAAAAATGCCTCTGACTCTGTGTTTATTACGTGCTTGAAACATTGATACTCACATAGCCGTTGCTTGATACTCTAGCAATTTAGGTGTTCAAATGGCTCTGAGCAGTATGGGACTTAACATCTTAGGTCATCAGTCCCCTAGAGATGTTTGATGAACTCAAGTGGTAATCCCTCGAGGGAAGGCAACGTTCTTTTCGGGGAGCAATATTGAGAAAAATTAGAGAATCCGGGTCGGAAGCTGACTGGAGAACGATTCTACTACGCCAATGTACATTTCGTGTAAAGATCACGAAGATAAGACACATTAGGGCAAGTACGATGGTATACAGACATTTGTTTTTCCCTCACTCCATTTAGAACAAGAAAGGAAATGCCTAGATATTCTTCGCTACGCACCATAAGTTGACTTGTGGAATATGTAGATAGATGTAGAATTGCTGAAAAGAGACAGAGTTAGAAAAAATAGCAAAAATACGTTAACAAATTTCGCTGATTTCGATATAGCACTCTGACATGACGTATCTCCAACATATACTTTATTTCAGTTTCGAAGTTATGTTTTTTCTTTCATTTTAGGTTTAAATGGTCCAAATGGCTCTGAGCACTATGGGACTTAACATCTGAGGTCATCAGTCCCCTAGAACTTAGAACTACTTAAACCTAACTAACCTAAGGACGTCACACACACCATGCCCGAGGCAGGATTCGAACCTGCGACCGTATCGCTCGTGCGGTTCCAGACTGAAGCGCCTAGAACCGCTCGGCCACAGCGGCCGGCTTCGTTTAAAGGAACAAAGTATTAAATTTAATTTCTGTTATTAATTGAGGAGCACTTGGTTTGTTTACTTTTGCTCTCTGACGTCATACATAATGGCGAGTATTACATTTTCTGTATATGACTATCCGACATTAGCTAACACTTCTGTAACTGTTTCTGTGGTGACTGAGTACCTTCACCTACTGTGCAAAAAATGCTGTAATATAGCTGCGCACCGAATACCAAGGAGCAAAAAATGTGGTTTATGGCTTGATAAATACGTAGCCTTTATTTATAACTTCCTGCACTGGCCCCAGATGCAAAGTCAAGTGAGAAAGATGTACACCAGGTGCATGCAGAGTTACACCAATAGAGTGACCTTGTCCGACAATTGCCTAACGGTCTGTCGTTTCTGCGCTGGGTCTTTCGTACGCCGCTAGCAGTTGCCATCACGACCGCTAGATGGTAGCGCCTGTACTTTGGCGGAGGATGGAACCTGCGTGACAACTCCCGCGCGAAAGAAAATGAAGTAACGGTATGCTGCTGCTCGGGGATTTAAACGCGAATGCGTTGTTCTACTTCTTGTGTAAAAGAAAACAAGGATTTAACTCTCTCTCCGTACTTCTGCCAGACAGTCGTTCAGTGCAGACAGCAGTTGAAAGCTCAAAGATTTGACCGAATACTCTGTTCAATGATGTATTAAACGCCACAATAAATGTAGTGAAGTACCGAGGTACATAAATGGAGCTTCGTACGTTGTAACGAAGTTCGAGTGAATAGCTAACGTACCCAGCTGATGTCAGATACGCATCAGAACGAGTCAAGACACCTGTAGATATAAATTAATCGATTGAAGCAAAATGTTGGTGTCACTACGAAGTCGTAGCGCGTTGTTCAAAGCCAAACATGAAACCATAGTACTGCTGACGCACAGAACTGCGCTGAAACGTTTGTATATAAAAAGGTGTTTACAGACATGCTGCAGAAATCAAAGATGTTAATTCGTTGTCTATAAATGAGGCGTGTCATAATTTCATAACTGTAGAGATTTGTATCCGCGTAAATGGCCACGTTCCTTATTTACAAGCGGTAATTTATAATTTGTAATCTATATTGTTGCTGAGAGTCATTTTTCGTCGTTGGGCTCTTGCCTTGTATTGACTATTGCCATGCAGCTTGATTGCATTGGTGCCTTGTTTTCTTATTCACCATGTTTTCAGGAATCTCGATCGACAGTAATGAATCGATTGGACAGAACGCAAGCAGTGATGTACTCATTTATAGTTCCGAGCTTTGTTATCAGTGTGATTGAGGAAGGTACAAATCACGGTACTAAAGCAACTATTACTAATTTTCTCTAACTCGTTCATACGCGAACTCATAGACTATTACGCTCAAGGACACACAGATATCGTTCTTGACAGAAAACATTGTAAGACTTAGAACGCTGCTTTTTCCAGATGCAGTCGCATTTTTATTTTGTCCACCCAATACCGCCCCATCATCAGACCATCCCTTGACACGCAGTCGTGATTATCGCTTTCAGAAGAAGTAGTGTCACACACACACACACACACACACACACACACACACATATATCTAGATAAATGACTGCGAAAAAAGATTCACGGCAATCTGTCGTGAGCAGGGGATTGAGTGTTGAGCTCTTTGAGATTGGCTGATACACCTAACTTTTATGTCTATTAAGATACTTCAACGACAGATATTGTTTCAGCCATCAACACTAATGGTGGTTCGATACATTTCTCCATTCTTTCACTCATTTTTTCAGCATCATCATCTACGGTCTACTTTCTATACTCACACGTACATCTATCACTGCGATTCTTTCCTTCAACCATCTCTTCAGTTACAGCCTTCAGACAACGTCTAATGCACTATGGACCCAACCATTCTACTCTTCGATTCATTACATTCTTTATAAGGCGTTTCTGATATGACTTATTGCAGGGCGTCTTTATTATTTACTTTATCAATCAACCTGATCTTCAGCAGTCTCATACTTGAGTCGCATTCGTGAGGACGACGGTTCAAACCCGTGTCCGACCATCCAGCTTTAGGTTTTCCATGGTTTTTCCAAATCGCTGCAGACAAACGCCGGTTTGGTTTCTTTGAAAGGCGACAGCCTATTTCCTTCCCCATTCTCAAACAATTGCTCTGTCTCCAATGAATTTATTGTTGACAGTACGTTAAGCACTGATCTTCCTTTATCAAAAGTCTCCTGCAACTTCGTATTCCAGAGGCAGCAATCGTCTGATTTCAGTCTTCCTCACTGTCTACGTTTCACGTCTGTAGAAAGCCGTGACACAGGCGTAGCGTCATATAATTTACTATTGTATGATTACCGTGTTTTAAATGTATGAAACTTCAATAGCGCTTGAAGAGAGAGTAGTGATACAACGCCTGACAAAGTTCGGAATGCAACACGCTTCTCAAATACAGCTAGCTGGTATCTTGTAAGTCAAGGCCAAGGTTACCCACACAATGCCTTGCAGATTGTATTAGAATACAGACATAGTTTTGCGGCGTTCAAACTATTCTTTTGGCACAGATTTTAAATTTTCCCGGCGAAACACTCAGCAGCGTTATCACAACCATATTAGTCTTTTCAAGAACTGGGGGGTACTGCAGAAAAAAAAGTCTTTTCAAGACCTCGGCAAATGATAGAAAGTTACGATTATCAACATTGTCAACTTTAAGCACTATTGAAGGTTCAAATTGTTCTGAGCACTATGGGACTTAACATCTATGGTCATCAGTCCCCTAGAACTTAGAGCTACTTAAACCTAACTAACCTAAGGACATCACGCAACACGCCGGCCGCGGTGGTCTAGCGGTTCTGGCGCTGCAGTCCGGAACCGTGGGACTGCTACGGTCGCAGGTTCGAATCCTGCCTCGGGCATGGGTGTGTGTGATGTCCTTAGGTTAGTTAGGTTTAAGTAGTTCTAAGTTCTAGGGGACTTATGACCTCAGATGTTGAGTCCCATAGTGCTCAGAGCCATTTGAACCATTTTTTCACGCAACACTAAGCACTATTACTCGCACTTACTGAAAAGTTTGTTTTGACATTCTGAAGTATTTATTTATTGGTATGCGTGCTTAAGAAGTGTGTGTGTGTGTGTGTGTGTGTGTGTGTGTGTGTGTGTGTGTGTGTGTGTTTTCTTCGAGAAAGATACGCTTCTACCATCCAAGCGTCAGAGAGCAATATTGATCTGTTATCCACAGAACCAACTAGGAAAAAGGTACTGTTGGTGATATTAAAAGCAGAAGCTGTACGAAACGTGGTCAGTTCCAACTTAGACTTTTACCTTTTGTTTCTATAGTTTATCTTGATACCGGAAAATTGCTTATAGCTTCTGTTGATCGAGGTTTTCCCCTGAAATGGTAAATGTTATTGGTTTGTTATTCCAGAGATAACACAAACAGCTACCAAATGCTCTTCTGCTCCTCTGAACAGTAAAGACTCACGAACTCACCATAAACATTATAGGACCATTTTATTACTGGTTTATAGCTCTTTATTACTTACGTTTAACGTGTTGTTGCTGAGATATAGTTTTAGGTGACGCTGTGGTTAATATATTAGGGAAAGGCAATTCAAATCCCCGCCCGCCTACACACGACTAGCTTTCTTGTACCTTTCGTAATTCGCTTAAAGCAAATACCCGTATGATTCCTTCGAAGAAGAATTAGCAATTTGTTTCCCTGCACTTCCCTGTTTGAGTTTGTGTTCCACTGCCGACGAGGCTTGAATAATCTTCCTTTTGTTCTTGCCGTATAAGCGTCCCTAACCGTTTCGTCCTCAACTTTCAGTACCAGATGTTCCTCTTTATTCGATGTTCTTAACCTCTGTCATCTTAGCATTTTTCGTTTCGGCTGTTGGGACACGTTCCTGGCCAAAAGACATCTGTTAAATATCAAACATCTGCCTTAATTTTAGGAAGAAATATATGACAGAGTGTGCTTGGAGCACAGCATTGTTTGGAAGTGAACATGGATTGTGGGGAAGAAGAGAATTGACGTGTTTGAGATGTGATGCCTTAGAAGAATGTTGCAAATCAGGTGGACTGATAAGGTAAATAATCAGGAAGTTCTTCCCAGAATCAGCAAGGACAAGAAAACACGACAAGAAGATGTGTTAATACGTGGAGATATAACTTTCATGATGCTAGAGGGAGCTGTAGCGAGTAAAGCCTGTAGGAAGAAACAGACATCTAAATATGTCCAACAAATAATAGACGATGTTAGGTGCAAGTGTTATTCTGAGACGGATAGACGAATAGGTTGGCGCAAGAGACGAAATAAAATAAAATAAACGGCACATGGAGATTAACAGTTTAGATGACGCTGGATTTTTCATTCACATTACGTTTACAGAAAATTATTCGTAGTATCTCATGTTTCTGTGCAGTTATAGAAGTTCACATATCAACTGAGTACAACCTATGGTACTATAGATATTCTTAAGTGATGGTTCAAATGGCTCTGAGCACTATGGGACTTCACAGCTATGGTCATCTGTCCCCTAGAACTTAGAACTACTTAAACCTAACTAACCTAAGGACAGCACCCAACACCCAGTCATCACGAGGCAGAGAAAAACCCTGACCCCGCCGGGAATCGAACCCGGGAACCCGGGCGTGGGAAGCGAGAACGCTACCGCACGACCACGAGCTGCGGACTTCTTAAGTGATGTTTAAATGTTTAGTGCAAAGTATAAATTTCATATCTTATGACTATGTACATGGTATTCACATCGATGTCTCTAACTGGTAAACCGAGCGAGGTGGTGCAGCGGTTAACACACTGGACTCGCATTCGGGGAGACGACGGTTAAATCCCGCGTCCGGCCATCCTTATTTAGGTTTTTCGTGATTTCCCTAAATCACTCCAGGCAAATGCCGGGATGGTTCCTTTGAAAGGGCACGGCCGACTTGCTTCCCCGTCCTTCCCTGATCCGATGGGACCGATGACCTCGCTGTCTGGTCTCCTTCCCCAAAACAACACAACACCCACACACTCTCTAACTGGTAATCATTTCCTGGTACTATTATCTGACCAAATTAGATCTCCTTTAGTGTTCGTCAGTGGATCCACACTACAAATTCACACGAAGCCAGCAATTTCAGTTTTTCGGTAAAAATGTTCATGACTACTTGTACTCCCCATGATGGTCTCAAGCACTTTATTTTGTGGTCTGAGAGTCCCATTAACCGTTGCAAAATTTCCTCAAAATGTTAGTCCTTATTTGAGATGAGCTTGAAAATGTACGTAGGAAGCAATTAGAAACTGATCTTTAGTCAGTCTTTCAGTCACTCATTCAACAAGTATGTGGCATTTTGTCACTTTGTATCGATACTTACCAAGGGAATTCACTGGATTTTTGATTTCACTCGATCTGTTTCTAATACTGGCATCAGAATAATGTGAGATTTTGTATCGATACATACCAAGGGAATTCAGCGGATTTTTAATTTCACCCGATCCGTTACTAATATTGGACGTCAGAATAATGTGAGATTTTAAGTGCTGCAGACTTTTTTTGATAGCGCTGTTTATAATGGGCCGATTTTCTGTTGGTAGTGTACAGGTGGCTCGTACTGCGTGCCAGAGACATTCACTGTTCGCTATTCTTACTGCATTGCGTTCCTCTCCCGAACCCTTTCTTTCTCTGCAGTCTGTGTCATGTCTTTCACGTCTTGTGTGTGTGTGTGTGTGTGTGTGTGTGTGTGTGTGCGTGCTCCAAGAGTTCTGTTTACTTGAATACCGGCGAGCAAGGCTTGGCAGCAGCGACAGGTAGCGCCTTGCAGCGGGCAACCCGCCAAGCACAGTCCGTTTATCGGTTAGCGCTAGGCCGGAGGTGGGGGGAGAAGGCAGTGAGTGGCTCTGGGGGTTTCATTAAGCGAAGCACCCGCGGCACGTAGCTGCCTGCTACCATCCCAGGCTGGCGGTCTGCGCGGAACACCGATGCCAGACAACACGATGTGCCAGAGCACCCACCCTAAGCAACTCACCTCTTTCTCTTGACGAATACATCATCTACATCTACATCTACATGGATACTCTGCAAATCACATTTAAGTGACTGGCAGAGGGTTCATCGTACCACCTTCACAATTCTCTATTATTCCAATCTCGTACAGCGTGCGGAAAGAATGAACATCTATATCTTTCCGTACGAGGTCTGATTTCCCTTATTTTATCGTGGTGATTGTTCCGCGCTATGTATGTCGGTGTCAACAAAATATTTTCTCATTCGGAGGAGAAAGTTGGTGATTGGAATTTAGTGAGAAGATTCCGTCGCAACCAAAAACGCCTTTCTTTTAATTATTTCCAGCCCAAATCCTGTATCATTTCAGTGACACTCTCTCCCATATTTCGCGATGATACAAAACGTGCTGCCTTTGTTTGGACTTTTTCGATGTACTCCGTCAGTCCTATCTGGTAAGTATCCCACACCGCGCAACAGTATTCTAAACGAGGACGGACAAGTGTAGTGTAGGCAGTCTCCTTAGTAGGTCTCTTACACTTTCTATGTGTCCTGCAATAAAACGCAGTCTTCGGTTAGCCTTCCCCACAACATTTTCTGTGTGTTCTTTCCAATTTAAGTTGTTCGTAATTGTGATACCTAGGTATTTAGTTGAACTTACGGCTTTTAGATTAGACTGATTTATTGTGTAACCGAAGTTTAACGAGTTCCTTTCAGCACTCATGTGGATGACCTCACATTTTTCGTTGGTTAGGGTCAACTGCCACTTTTCGCATCATTCAAATATTTTTTTCAAAACCGTTTTTCAGATTGTTTTGATTTTCTGATACTTTATTAGTCGATAAACGACAGCGTCATCTGCAAACAACCTAAGATGGCTGCTCAGATTGTCTGCAAAATCGTTTATACAGATAAGGAACAGCAAAGGGCCTATAACACTACCTTGGGGAACGCCAGAAACCACTTCTGTTTTACTCGATGGCTTTCCGTCTATTACTACGAACTGTGACCTCTCTGACAGGAAATCACAAATCCAGTCACATAACTGAGACGATATTACATAAGCACGCAATTTTACTAAGAGCCGCTTGAGTGGTACAGTGTTAAAAGCCTTCCGGACATCCAGGAATACGGAATCGATCTGATATCCCTTGTCAATAACACTCAGCACTTTATGTGAGTAAAGAGGTAGTTGTGTTCACAGGAACGATGTTTTCTAAACCCATGTTGACTGTGTGTCAATAGACCGTTTCCTTCGAGGTAATACATAATGTTCGAACACAATATATGTTCTAAAATCCTGCTGCATATCGAAATTAACGATATGGGCCTGTAATTTATTGGATTACTCCTACTACCTTTCTTGAATATTGGTGTGACCTGTGCAACTTTCCAGTCTTTGGATACGGATCTTTCATCGAGCGGACGGTTGTATATGATTGTTAAGTATGGAGCTAATGCATCAGCATACTCCGAAAGGAGCCTAATTGGTATACAGTCTGGACCAGAAGACTTTATTTTATTAAGTGATTTGAGTTGCTTCACTACTCCGAGGATATTTACTTCTACGTTACTCATGTTGGCAGCTGTTCTTGATTAGAATTCTGGAATATTTACTT
The DNA here is from genome assembly GCF_021461395.2 of Schistocerca americana. Lineage (NCBI taxonomy): Eukaryota > Metazoa > Arthropoda > Insecta > Orthoptera > Acrididae > Schistocerca > Schistocerca americana. The sequence continues at coordinate 33,299,318 of NC_060124.1, forward strand.
CGTCTTCTTTTGTGAAGGCATTTCGGAAGGCTGTGTTTAGTAACTGTGCTTTGGCAGCACTGTCATCGATAGTATCTCCATTGTTACCGTGCAGAGAAGGCATTGATTGTTTCTTGCCGATGCTTCACATACGACCAGAATCCCTTTGGATTTTCTGCCAGGTTTCGAGACAAAGTTTCGTTGTGGAAACTGTTATAGGCGTCTCGCATTGAACTCCGCGCCAAGTTTCGAGCTTCTGTAAGGGATCGCCAATCTTGGGGATTTTGCATAGGACTAATGGCTAGATGTGACCAGGTCGATTCGCAGCTTGTTGCCTTCCTGATACTGTGTGACGCAGTACCACTCTAATGCTAATTTCTTAAATGTAGTTACTTCTGCTGCAAAAATGAATATGTTGGAGATTCTTGCCGTTTGCAGCCCACTTGCAGCAACAATTTTAGAATTTTTGTCTGTTGTGTAGGGAAACAGTTTTATTGCTTTTGACGTTTTATTATCGCTTTTTGTGGTTTTCAAATCAGCTACATTTATGATGGCTTACTTGGTACGTTAAGTAATGTAGGAGTTGAGTTTATTTGACTGGTGGAGAATGTTATTTTGGTTGGGGAATTATGGACTAATGTAGATATAACTTCAAGAGTGCCCCAGGCTATTGTGTTGGCTCTCTTCCTATTCGTGTTCTATATCGATGACCTGGTAGAAAATGTTTAATAGTAACCCCAGACTTTCTGCAGTTGAAGTTCTATGTGAAAAAAAGCTGCACAAACATTCAGCCAGACCTTTTGAAGACTTCAGAATCGTGCAAAGATTGGCAACTGGATTTAAATGTTCTCCTCTCTGCCCCACAGGCCCTGGATGACCTAACAGTGCCGACCGATCACCGTGTCACCCTCTCCCAATGGCGTCATCAGGTACGGTATGGGAGTGAGTCAGGTCAGAGCATCGCTCTCCTGCCCACTGCCGGCCTTCGTGACCTGGATTCACTACTACTCGCTCAAGTATCTCCTGAATTAGCCTCAGGGAGCTGAGGGCACCCCGTACGTGTCCTCCCACAAGGGAAAAAATCTTTGGAACTAGCGGGAATTGAACCCGGATTCTCCACATTGCAGTCAGATATGCTGCCCACTCAACTATGGAGGTGACATTTTAAATGTTCAGAAATCGAAGTCGGTGCCCAACAGAAAACGCACCAAATGACTACAGTATCAGTCTGTCACAATTGGAATCAGTTAACTCATACTAGTACCTTGCTGTAACAACTTATAAGGGTGTGAAATGGAACGGTCACATAGCGTCAGACATAGGTAAGGCAGAAGACAGATTTCAGTGCATTGGCAGGGCTCTGGGATAAATGTCAGTATACGAAACAGACTGCTTACAAAGCACTTGTGTGTCCCATACTGGAGTGTTGCTCAAGTGTGTGTATGGATTCTAATTATTCCCACATTATTACATTTCACTCGACTTTTTAATACACGAATATTTAACTGTAATTACTTTTGCTGCAAAAACGAATGTGTTGTTGTAGCAATAATTGTAGAATTTGTTTCTTCAGTGTATGGAAACAGTTTTATTGCTTTTGATGTTTTGTAACCACGTTTTTCTGGTTTTCCCTTCAGTTGCAGTTGTGGTGGCTTCTTTGCTACTTCAAATAATGAAGGTATTGAGTTCATTTCCTATGTTCGACGTTCACTGATTTGACTGAAAGTGTAGTGAACAAAACTTCACGTAGTTGGATAAATATACGACGTCCTTCTGCAAAAAGTTAGGCTTTCTCCTCTTTACTAAACGTTTATTTGTTCTTAAAAGAAAACAACATTCATCACTAAATATCTTTGGTTACCAGAGAATCGTTAACGTGTCCCACGGTATTAGGAACCTAAAGAAAGACAAATGTGGTGTTATGTTGTAGTTATTATCCACTTTTATGGCACTATACACGCTCCCTATTGTAAAAACTATGTTACAAATCATTGTAAACCATACTGTTTGCATCCATCCGATATCGTATTCAGAAGTGTAGCTTGCTGTCCGCTTGGAGCGCTGCTGTCGCAGTGTACACCAAAAATCAGGAGTGTCCTGAACATATGTTTCAGGCTGTGCTAGTAAATACAAAATTAATAATGCGTAAACAGTGGTTGAGCCCAAAACGGATGCATCATGTCTGTACGTTTCTGTCGAGCAGTATTTGTTCTGTCTGTGACGTCGTAGTACCAGTGTTGGCGTATGCGCGTGATTGCTACGAAATAACTTCGTGTAAAGTTCTAAATGGTGTCGCGTAGAAACCAACTTAACTAGGACACTGAACCGGGTGTCATTGTGAAGAGCTTTCGGAGTACTATTAGAACCGAAAGTGAGAAAATAAAAATATTTGCCGTAATGTAAGTGAAAATCGATATTAAATTGAAATTTACAAAATGATGAAAGACTTCGTCTCGCATGACTCTTGAATACGCTTGGAATTGTAGAAAACCCAGGTCAGAGAAAATATCGCGTCGAAAGGAATCCAAAAAGCTTAAAAAACAGTGCCGATCGAATGCGAGAGCTACGGCAGCGTCGAAAGGGAAGTGAAAAGGCGGCGCTAAGCTGTTACGTAGATGGACTATCGGGTATACAGCGGCAAGCCACAGCCCAAACTTATGATTTGTCTATTCGCTAAACTTGTGATCCGTCTGTTCAGTAGCCATTATACAACTCTGTGTGACCATTTTATTGAAGAGATTGATAATTAAATTATATATAATACCAAACACGTGTTACGATTTTATCCCTGCGTTTTCACGAAATACGAGAGTAAGTCAATTATTATCCGCAAAGTAGTTATAAAATTCTATTGTAATCAAACAGAAAACATACAAGAACGTCAATTTTCGACATAGTCTCCCTGCGTTTCAACACACTTGGTCCATCGTTGTAGAAGCTTTCTGATGCCCCCATAAAAGAAGGTTCTCGGTTTATCTGCGAACCAGGAATACACCGCGTCTTTCACCGCTTCGTCCGAGGCAAATCGACAGCCCCTTAATGCCTGTTTGAGTGGAGCAAACGAGTGATAGTCAGAAGGGGCAAGATCGGGGCTATATGGAGGATGATCCAGTACTTAAAATTTGAGTTTCTGGAACGTTTCAGCAGTGTGGGCAGCAGTATGCGGACGGGCATTGTCGTGCAAAACCACAACACCTTTTGACAGGAATCCTCGGCGTTTGCTTTGAATTGCAGGCTTTAGCTTGGCAGCAAGCATCTCACTGTAACGTACACTGTTTATTGTCGTACCCCTTTCCCCATAATGTTCCAGTACTGGACCTTGTGCCTCCCAAAAAATCGTAGGTGTCAGTTTTCCTGTGGACGGTTGGGTCTTGAATTTTTTCTTGTACGGCGAATTTGGATGTTTCCATTCCTTACTCTCCGGTTCGTAATGATGGATCCATGTCTCGTCACCAGTAACGTTCCTGTCTAAGAAGTTGTCCTCTTCGCTACCATAGCGATGCAAATCTTTTTTGCAAATGTCCAAACGCGTTTGTTTATGCAACTGTGTAAGTTGGTGAGTTGTTTTAGGACCCATCTTGCACAAACTTTATGAAACCCAAGTCTGTTGTAGATGATTTCTTATGCAGAACCGTGACTAATTTGCAGACGATGTGCCACTTCGTCAATAGTTAATCGTCTGTCTAAGAGAATCATTTCACGTGAACGCTCAGTGGTTTCTTCATTTGTGGCGGTAAACGGTCGTCCGGCTCCTTCATCGTGCGTAACACTTTGGCGACCATTTTGGAATTTTTCAATCCATTCGTAGACACTCCGTTGTGGCAGTACTGTACCGAAAGGCTTCGATGGATTTCGGCCCATGATACGCCTACCGACCACAAAAAAGGGATCACTGAACGTTGCTCTTCTTTGGTGCAAATAGACAGCGGAGCAGCCATTATTAACAGCAGGGCAGCGATAACGAAACTAACCTAGCAGCTTGAAAATTGCAAAGATATAACAACAAATAAACAAAGCATGCGTCGTCAACGTAAAACGACAGTACTACCAAAATAAACAACAATATAAGCAAATCGCGAATAATACGTAATTGGCAGACCCTCGTATCTACGGCGCGGATCCGAATTGCGCACGCAGAATTTTTTTTTTATCTTACATGCAACGTTGTATGTTTTTTTTTCGGAAAAGATCAATAAGAACAGTAGTCATCATAGTGGTGCATTCGTGGTAAGGTATAATAAGGAATAGTTATGAAATTAACTCTAATTTATCGTGACATTCGTGCTTGTGTTAAAATGTTATCGTACGGTAGTGAAGTCATTGGTGAGCCGACAGCATTTTTGGTGGTATCTTGCAGAATAGTATGAAAAACATAGTACAAATCTGCGCTAAACACAGTTTATCAGTGCCACTTTCTCACGTTCACATTTGATTCTTTATAATGATGATGGAAAATGTATCTCATTAACATTTAGGAAGACTGACAGTCTAAAAAACGTTTTTATACAAATCAGTCATATTCGAGCATATGTACAAATACTGAGTTATCAACTGATGCAATATTCTCTAGCGCTGGAACAATGTAAAACCATTTTACAATTGCTTCTGAAAATTTTTCTCTTAGCGGTAAAGATAAGACTGACAGAATGGTGTGCATTTCGGTGGTATGCTATTCAGCATATACAGGGTGTTTCAAAAATGACCGGTATATTTGAAATGGCAATAAAAACTAAACGAGCAGCGATAGAAATACACCGTTTGTTGCAATATGCTTGGGACAACAGTACATTTTCAGGCAGACAAACTTTCGAAATTACAGTAGTTACAATTCTCAACAACAGATGGCGCTGCGGTCTGGGAAACTCTATAGTACGATATTTTCCACATATTCACCATGCGTAGCAATAATATGACGTAGTCTCTGAATGAAATTACCCGAAACCTTTGACAACGTGTCTGGCGGAATGGCTTCACATGCAGATGAGATGTACTGCTTCAGCTGTTCAATTGTTTCTGGATTCTGGCGGTACACCTGGTCTTTCAAGTGTCCCCACAGAAAGAAGTCACAGGGGTTCATGTCTGGCGAATAGGGAGGCCAATCCACGCCGCCTCCTGTATGTTTCGGATAGCCCAAAGCAATCACACGATCATCGAAATATTCATTCAGGAAATTAAAGACGTCGGCCGTGCGATGTGGCCGAGCACCATCTTGCATAAACCACGAGGTGTTCGCAGTGTCGTCTAAGGCAGTTTGTACCGCCACAAATTCACGAAGAATGTCCAGATAGCGTGATGCAGTAATCGTTTTGGATCTGAAAAATGGGCCAATGATTCCTTTGGAAGAAATGGCGGCCCAGACCAGTACTTTTTGAGGATGCAGGGACGATGGGACTGCAACATGGGGCTTTTCGGTTCCCCATATGCGCCAGTTCTGTTTATTGACGAAGCCGTCCAGGTAAAAATAAGCTTCATCAGTAAACCAAATGCTGCCCACATGCATATCGCCGTCATCAATCCTGTGCACTATATCGTTAGCGAATGTCTCTCGTGCAGCAATGGTAGCGGCGCTGAGGGGTTGCCGCGTTTCAATTTTGTATGGATAGAGGTGTAAACTCTGGCGCATGAGACGATACGTGGACGTTGGCGTCATTTGGACCGCAGCTGCAACACGGCGAACGGAAACCCGAGGCCACTGTTGGATCACCTGCTGCACTAGCTGCGCGTTGCCCTCTGTGGGTGCCGTACGCGGTCGCCCTACCTTTCCAGCACGTTCATCCGTCACGTTCCCAGTCCGTTGAAATTTTTCAAACAGATCCTTTATTGTATCGCTTTTCGGTCCTTTGGTTACATTAAACCTCCGTTGAAAACTTCGTCTTGTTGCAACAACACTGTGTTCTAGGTGGTGGAATTCCAACAGCAGAAAAATCCTCTGTTCTAAGGAATAAACCATGTTGTCTACAGCACACTTGCACGTTATGAACAGCACACGCTTACAGCAGAAAGACGACGTACAGAATGGCGCACCCACAGACTGCGTTGTCTTCTATATCTTTCACATCACTTGCAGCGCCATCTGTTGTTGAAAATCGTAACTACTGGAATTTCGAAAGTTTGTCCGCCTGAAAATGTACTGTTGTCCCAAGCATATTGCAGCAAACGGTGTATTTCTATCGCTGCTCGTTTAGTTTTTATTGCAGTTTCAAATATACCGATCATTTTTGAAACACCCTGTACACGCATGAGTATAACGATGAATAAAAGTTCATTTCCTCACGATTCCTTATTATGCCTCGATTATACAACACCACGAATATACCACTATGGCTATTATTATTACTATTATTAATGTTATTATTGTTTCCTTACGATACAATTCCTTGATATAAGTGTATAGTGAATGGTTAGAGCAAAACTGATGACACTCGAACGCAGTACGAGCAGAGTTCTGTTTTCCCGCCTTGGCTGGTTGTGCTAACACCATTCCTGGAAGGCTTTAGCCCTGATATGGTGTGCATCATACTCGTAAAACACTGAAAATGCTTCCCTTGCCAGTATCTCACCAACACGGCGTGGCTAACGATGGCTCTAACTGAGCTGGGATATCTTGACACCCATACTTTACCACGTATTTACATAGGCAGAAAATATTTCGTACGTGACTTACAGAAATCGGATAAGACAAGTCGGATAGGACAATTACTGTTATACAAATATTAATGACTTATCGCTCTGTACTAGCTGCAGTCCAAGACTCTTCTCAGCACACACGGTTATTTGTGATTAACGGCTGCCCGATAAATATTATACAGTCACAATCTGACAAAGCATCGACCTGTTGCAAAGATTGGCAGCTAGCCCGAAATGTAGGGAAATATAAACGCGTGCGCTTTGCAAAAAGTAAAAATAACTCCACAGTTAGTGATTTACAACTGGAGCGAGTCTCGTCGTACGAATACATGGCAATAACAATGTTTGCGAACAAGGAGTTGAGCTTTCACGTAGCTGTAGGTGAAATGAATGACAGAATTCCAGTTATTGGCAGGATATTGGGAAACTGCATTTAACCTGTTTTATCACAACTTGGCGTCAGTTAATCTCTATATATATTGACCCTCCAATGGGACACATCTTTCCCAACGATGTACCATCTGGCGAAGACTTTTGTTGTAGAAGTCTGCATTTTGATTAAGCGGCGGTGCTTTTCGTCCTGATCAAACGAGTTATAGACGTTGAAAACTGATCCCTGACTGATTTTCACCTGAAGATGTACAGACATTGTAACCAAGGTTAAATTGTCGTTGTTCGTTGTCCAAAGCGAAGGCTTTGTTCAGGGTTCAGAGATCAATATATCGGTACACCATTTATTAGTCGGTGAATGTAGGCCATGACATGCATTTCTGTCCCACTTATTTAATAGTATTACGCATATTTAAGATAAAATGGGGTTCCTTTCTTTCTGATTCAAATTGTTAGTAGAACTGTACGTCACGTGGTCCATTAGAGGACGCATCTAACCTTGTTACTCCAATTTCTCATTTGTTTATGGGATAATACCAGGGCTATTCGGAAAGTAAGGAACGACAGCTCGCGAAATGGAAACCACAGTGTAAATCAAAACTGTTCTATTTGCAACGGTTAGCTACACCTTTCAGCTACTTCTCTACACAGTCGCCGCTCAGACTTAGTCATCTGTCGTAATGGTGTACCAACTTTCAATTCCCTCGTTATAGAAGACAGCCGCCAGTGCTTTTCGACAATTTTCTACTCTGGACTGCAGGTCGTTGTTTGTGTCAAAATATTGTCTTCATAGCCAGCGGTACATTTGAGCAGAGAAGAACCCCAGGGGTAGCCAATTACGGGGTGTATTGTGGGTGATCAAACACTTCCCATCGAAAACGCTGCAGGAGCATCTCCATTGCCCCTGCAGAGTGCGGCCGACAATTGTCGTGTAGAGCGAACCGCATGACAGTTCTGTTATGTGGATTGCATAGCTTCAGGCGAAATCTTTCGCTGGGCCCTCAAACTTGGCGGGAGACGTTAATTTCTAGCCATCTTTACGTTCTCACTGTGAGCTCAAAACTGAAAAGAGCGACATGATGCGATCAACGGTCGTACTAGACACAGTACCCAACACAGCAAATCTTCATCAGATTTTCACTGTATTTTCCATTTCGCGACCGATCGTTCCTTACTTTCCGAATAACCCTCGTAACATGAAGCAATTCTAAATTTATCTTTAATTATATTGATGGTACAGTTATTTCTGAAAACTGTTGTCCTAGGCTGTTCCCATGTACTCATGTATTCTTACTTAAATCGGTAGCTGATACGACTACGCCTTACTAGATGCTTCCTCCTACAGCGGAATCGTTTTCCAGATAAGCTGCTGTGCGCAGAAACACTTGCAGTTCGTTGTACGCCTCTTACAGGAAGTATCTGTCAGGAAGTTTCAAGTATAATTTAAGTCTGTATTGCTGAGAACTTCGAGAATTCATGCTGATTCTGAATATGTTAGGAAGGATTACTATGATTCTCGTGTTCATTGCAGAAAGGCGTTAGAGCATACCAAGCGAGGTTTTACGTTCTTATGGGACATATCCTCTCTATAAGGAACAGTGCAGCTATAATTTCATATCGTACCAGGAGGTTAAAGTGGGTTGATCGTAATGTTGCATGTCTTAAATACATGTTCAAGCTGTCCTTATATTGTTCGTTGTCTTACTTCTGGGTATGTTAATCAAACAGCAGTCAGATAGCGTTACTTTTCCTTCGTGTGTCTAAGTTTTATATAAAAATGGGAATACTTTCAGGTCATTTTCGCTGGAGTCATACCAGTTACGTAATCAACTTGGTTCAAAAAACGATTGGAGAGCTTTCATTACAGACAAATAAAATACAAAATAAAAATTGTTCGGTTACCTTTACTTTTTCGAAGTGATAAGACAATATGAATGTCCCTAGTAGTAAGTGCAAGATGAAAAGATTAGTACACAATGGAAAATGTGTAGAAAAGCATCAAACCAAGAGAGAGACTGTTAGCTTTTAAAAAAAATTGTTACCAGACTGTATCAGAACGTTTGTGGAACACTCTGTGAACGGCTCACGCTTGTGTGGCGTCCTAGACCATCCGTTCTCAGCCCTGCTGAACATTTCTGGGTCGCCATGGAGTGACCAGCGCGAGAGTAGGACGCAGCTTCGACCTTTTCCCGTGAGTTGTGGCCGGCGGCGGAGTGGTCGAAGCGGCGAATGGCTCTCCAGCGCTTTCGGTGTCAAGAGGACGCGATGCCGATTGGATATCTAGCATTCCTAGTTACCCATCTCGTAACTTCTTAATTCGAGTAATAAATGTGAAATGTCGATGGATAATTTTACCGGCTTTTTAGGTTTCCAAGTATGAAATTTTATTCGCTTATTCTGTTTTCAGTTTGATAATATATATTGGATTTCACTTAGACCGTAACATTATGTTCTGTTAATCAGTACAGTAGTGGAAATCAGCTTAAAGAAATGGATTTTTGTAGGAAAATTAACGTTGTTGGCTGGAATAGTTGTGTACAGTGTATATGCAAATAATATGAGATTCAGTATCCTGACAAATGCAGTCAAAAGGTATCCCATTTGATATCAGTAGTACAGTATACAGGGTGTTACAAAAATGTACGGCCAAACTTTCAGGAAACATTCCTCACACACAAAGAAAGAAAATATGTTACGTGGGCATGAGTCCCGAAACGCTCACTTTCCATGTTAGAGCTCATTTTATTACTTCTCTTCAAATCACATTAATCATGGAATGGAAACACACAGCAACAGAACGTACCAGCGTGACTTCAAACACTTTGTTACAGGAAATGTTCAAAATGTCCTCCGTTAGCGAGGATACATGCATGCACCCTCCGTCGCATGGAATCCCTGAGGCGCTGATGCAGCCCTGGAGAATGGCGTATTGTATCACAGCCGTCCACAATACGAGCACGAAGAGTCTCTACATTTGGTACCGGGGTTGCGTAGACAAGAGCTTCCAAATGCCCCCATAAATGAAAGTCAAGACGGTTGAGGTCAGGAGAGCGTGGAGGCCACGGAATTGGTCCGCCTCTACCAATCCATCGGTCACCGAATCTGTTGTTGAGAAGCGTACGAACACTTCGACTGAAATGTGCAGGAGCTCCGTCGTGCATCAACCACATGTTGTGTCGTACTTGTAAAGGCACATGTTCTAGCAGCACAGGTAGAGTATCCCGTATGAAATCATGGCGGTGAATCGAGGAAGTACAGTACATACTGACGAAACTAAAATGAGCTCTAACATGGAAATTAAACGTTCTCGGACACATGTCCACATAACATCTTTTCTTTATTTGTGTGTGAGGAATGTTTCCTGAAAGTGTGGCCGTACCTTTTTGTAACACCCTGTATAAAAGACATAAACGATTCATGTGGTAGTGGACCGTTCTCAGTATAAAGACAGTCGGCTGTTTGTAGGTACATGCCTTTCTTGTAGATAGGAAACAGACACCAATAGTGACAGTGTCTGTTCTATATATAAACCACAACTGTGACAGTTCCTCGCATATGACAGTTATCTTGAGATGAAAAAGCAAAAATCGGTGCTTACAACGAAATGGGACTCTCTGATAGCCAAGAAGATGAACCGTTCATGTACAGTGGTTGATAATTTCGTTAGTTTGGGCGCACGATACGGACAGAACGGAAATACGGGATGTATAGAAAATTGTTTGAGGCATTGTAACGGTTCCTTTTGCGTAAAGCAAAGACCACAAATCGTTATTCTTCTGAACTTGTTGCTGATTTACAGCTGCCTGTAACTCTCAGACGTGTTCGACAAACTGTGTCAAATGACAAACATGTTGCATTCGAGAAACATCCAAACATAAACAGGTTTGATGAAAAAACGGACTTCAGAATGGGATAAAGTGATCTTCAGTGGTGAGAAGAACTTCATTTTAGGTGGGCTGAATGGATTTCAATATTACTAGTGCAATATGAGAACTGAGCAGCAGGTAAGAATGAGTATAAATGTTACTGATGGCAGCCTTCTGGGCTAACGGTAGATGATGTAGTGCTTGGCTGAACACTACAATGAAATCTAACGTGTACACTGAGAAGTTACAGACAGAATTGATTACAGTGTATGACGACTGGGGGAACGAAAGTCTAGTGTTTCAACAAGATAATGCATCTGTGCCTCTTCCTACTACTACCAAAAAGTGGTTTGAAGATAAAGATATCGATGTCTTGCCCTGACCTGCATGTAGCCCAAGTATGAACCCTGTAGACAACCTTTAGGGAATACTTGCAAAGCGCGTTTATCGCATTGGAAGGCAGTTTGAGGCCGCATGTGAGCTGAAAAATGCGACACGAGAAGAGGCTGATGTATGGTTTGTGGAGTGGTCAACTGCGCGGTCCTCAGTGCGCAATTTTGACACAGTCCGAGGTGTTTTGACACGGTCCGAGGTGTTTTGACACAGTTCGAGGTGTTTTGACACAGTCCGAGGTGTTTTGGCACAGTCCGAGGTGTTTTGGCACAGTCCGAGGTGTTTTGGCGCAGTCCGAGGTGTTTTGACACGGTCCGAGGTGTTTTGACACGGTCCGAGGTGGCTCCCCCCGTCGGAGGTTCGAGTCATCCATCGGGCATGGCTGTGTGTGTGTTGTCCTAAGTGTAAGTTAGATTAAGTAGTGCGTAAGCTTAGGGACCGATGACCTCAACAGTTTGGTCCCAGAAGATCTTACCACAAATTTCCAATTTATTTCCAATTTTTACACAGTCCGATCTAGCCACAGTCACGAATGATGATGATGATGAGGAGGAGGAGGAGGACAACACAAACACCCAGTCCCCGGGCAGGGAAAGTCCCCAACCCGGTCGGGAATCGAACCCGGGACCCTGTGATCCAGAGGCAGCAACGCACGAGAAGAGTGGGCGACAATTTCACAGCAAGAACTAGAGACCCTAACAAAAATCAATGCTGAAGAGAACTTTTGAGGTAATTAGGAAGAACGGAGGTTAGGGAAAGTACTAACAATGCAATAACGCAACAAGACAATGAGAACCTTAACACCAATTTTCATCCAGGAAATGCAAACGCCATATGTTGTTACTCGTGTTATGAAAGAAACTATGTAATACCGTCGTTAGTCTTTATGTCATACGTATCTTCTATTCTCACAACAAATTCGACAAAGTATGCTACTGACGTTGTACTATTACTTTCGTAGGAACCGTACCCTCATACTGATTTCTACTACTGTATTGCCTCCAGTGGATCTTTACGGGCTTATATTGCTTCTAAATTATTTTTCTGCTACAGTTAATATTGATCCGTTTCGAAGAGACTTATTTTTCTGCAGGTTTTTCGAACACTTTCTACGTCTTTAATAGAACTGTGTCGTCGCAAATGAAGGAAAGGTTGCAGCCTAAGCTCTCTAGGACATTGCTGTCATTAGAGACAAGGCAACAGATTGTGTGAGGCTGTTCCAGACTGTAGCGCATAGAACTGCTCGGCCACCCCAAAAATGGGTTCAAATGGCTCTGAGCACTATGGGACTCAACTGCTGAGGTCATTGGTCCCCTAGAACTTAGAACTAGTTAACCCTAACTAACCTAAGGACATCACAAACATCCATGCCCGAGGCAGGATTCGAACCTGCGACCGTAGCGGTCTTGCGGTTCCAGACTGCAGCGCCTTTAACCGCACGGCCACTTCGGCCGGCTCTCGGCCACCCCAGCCGGCAGTGTCCATTACATTCTCGGTTTCGGCTCTTGAGGAAAAATGAACTGCCATCCTTCCACAGACATTCAGATAGATCATTGGAAGTGTTCGCATCAGTGCTCGAATCTAAGACTGGACGCACACCGTATTGTTCTCCGTATACTTTTGACGATATAGGATAAGGCACGAGATGTTTTAGAAAAGAAACTGATGATATGCTGAGCAAATACACGAAGCGAAGTAAAGAAAAAAAATGGTCGAAGTCACCCTGCTACTAGATCCAGACGACTGCTCAGTGCCGACCAGCCGCCACGTCATTCTATGCCATATGCCGCATGGTGGGTGCTGGATCAGCACACCTCTCTCCTACGTGTTGTCGGCTTTCCAGATCTTGGAGCGGCTACTTCTAACTGAAATAGCTTATGAGTTGTCATTATGGGGATGTGTGGTCCCCTTCCCAGTCATTCCACCATCGACAAATCCCTAGCAGTGTCGGAACTCGAACCCGCCTCCGTGTGGTCGTTTGATGTGATGACCACTTAGCTGTTGAACGGGACAAAGGTTATTAAAAAGCCACTGCCAAAAAACATCTAGACGTGATGCAGAATTATTTAGAGAAAAACCATGAGAAGCAAGAATGTCGTTATGGCTCTAAACACGCTTTGAATGGATACTTAAACCGGTAGTAATTGGAGTATACACTGATCAGCCAGAATATTATGACCACCGACTTACTGTCGATAAAAACCCGTCCAGGCGATAGCAGCATCACCTGACGAGGAATGACTGCTGGTCAGACACATGCACGGTGCATTTAGTATCAGTGACCGTGCTGTCCCGTGTGTAGAATGGGCAGGGCACGCGATCGATTAGAGTTTCACTGGGGGCAAATTGTGATGGCCCTGTGGCTCAGTACGAGTATTTCGTACTGTGGTGAGTGTCTTCGACACATGGAGAAACCAAGGTGAAACCACGTCCAGAAGTCGTGGGGTTGGGTGGCCAGCCCTCATTACAGAGGTCGGACGTCATAAGCTGAACACACTGGTAAAACTTGACAGGCGGTCAACTTTGATGGAACTGACATCAGACTTTAATGCTGGGCAGAGTACAAGTGTGTCTGAACATACAGTGCACTGAACACTCCTAACCATGACTGACGACCCATGCATGTGCCAACGTTAACACCACGACATCAGAAACTACGACTGAAATGGGCACGTGACCATTGGTGCTGAACGTTGGGCCAGTGTCAGAGCATTGCATGATTTGACGAATCCCGAGACTTTCTTACATCATCCCTGTGGGAGGCCGCGAATCCGATGTCTTTCAGGGAAACAGCTTCTTGAAACCTGTGTTGTAGGACGGAGATAAACTGACGGTTACTCCATTACGGTCTGGGAAACATCCGCGTGGGCATCTATAGGTCCAGTGGAAATCGCGCGAGGCACCATTAGAGTCAAGGAGTATCGTACACTCGTGCCAGTTCAAGTACACCCCTTCAACACGACCACGTTTCCCGACGGCAGTGGCATTTTTCAGCAAGACAATGCGCCACGTCACACCGCCAGGAACGCGATGGCATGGTTCTAGGAACGCAGTGGTGAGTTGCAATTGATGTGCTGGCCCCCAGCTGTCCAGATCTGAACCCGATCGAACACATCTGGGGTGTGACTGAACTTGACGTCAGAGCTCGTGCCCCCCTCCCCCCCTCCCCCCCCCCACCCCGCCACCCCAGAAATTACGGGAATCAGGCGACTTGTGTATTGTGTAAATGTGGTGCCAACTTCGTCCAGTAAACCACCAAGGCCTCATTGCTTCCATGCCAAGACGCGTCGCCGCTGTTATACGTGCCAAAGGTGAACATACCGGCTGTTAGGTAGACGCTCACAATGTTCTGGCTGATAAGTCTTATTCGAGGACATCAACTAATTGCTGTTTCTTAAGGGGCTCCGGAAAGGCTCAAAATCATGAAAAGTTCAATTTTTACTTTTTTGCGTTTTCTGAATCTGCAGACTATTACCTTTTAATAGATATATAATTTATTCAATTCCGAAGACTACAACTATTTTTAATTTTTTTTTGAAATGTGTTCTACATGGGCGTGACCCACTGTGGCGCTGTTAAACTGCTGCCAAATGGTGTTATTATTAACGTCCGTGTTCATCAGGTACATTTTAGTGATGTGAGATAAAGTATGTGTTTTGGCTAACCTGTGATGGTTCAATATACACTCCTGGAAATGGAAAAAAGAACACATTGACACCGGTGTGTCAGACCCACCATACTTGCTCCAGGCACTGCGAGAGGGCTGTACAAGCAATGATCACACGCACGGCACAGCGGACACACCAGGAACCGCGGTGTTGGCCGTCGAATGGCGCTAGCTGCGCAGCATTTGTGCACCGCCGCCGTCAGTGTCAGCCAGTTTGCCGTGGCATACGGAGCTCCATCGCAGTCTTTAACACTGGTAGCATGCCGCGACAGCGTGGACGTGAACCGTATGTGCAGTTGACGGACTTTGAGCGAGGGCGTATAGTGGGCATGAGGGAGGCCGGGTGGACGTACCGCCGAATTGCTCAACACGTGGGGCGTGAGGTCTCCACAGTACATCGATGTTGTCGCCAGTGGTCGGCGGAAGGTGCACGTGCCCGTCGACCTGGGACCGGACCGCAGCGACGCACGGATGCACGCCAAGACCGTAGGATCCTACGCAGTGCCGTAGGGGACCGCACCGCCACTTCCCAGCAAATTAGGGACACTGTTGCTCCTGGGGTATCGGCGAGGACCATTCGCAACCGTCTCCATGAAGCTGGGCTACGGTCCCGCACACCGTTAGGCCGTCTTCCGCTCACGCCCCAACATCGTGCAGCCCGCCTCCAGTGGTGTCGCGACAGGCGTGAATGGAGGGACGAATGGAGACGTGTCGTCTTCAGCGATGAGAGTCGCTTCTGCCTTGGTGCCAATGATGGTCGTATGCGTGTTTGGCGCCGTGCAGGTGAGCGCCACAATCAGGACTGCATACGACCGAGGCACACAGGGCCAACACCCGGCATCATGGTGTGGGGCGCGATCTCCTACACTGGCCGTACACCACTGGTGATCGTCGAGGGGACACTGAATAGTGCACGGTACATCCAAACCGTCATCGAACCCATCGTTCTACCATTCCTAGACCGGCAAGGGAACTTGCTGTTCCAACAGGACAATGCACGTCCGCATGTATCCCGTGCCACCCAACGTGCTCTAGAAGGTGTACGTCAACTACCCTGGCCAGCAAGATCTCCGGATCTGTCCCCCATTGAGCATGTTTGGGACTGGATGAAGCGTCGTCTCACGCGGTCTGCACGTCCAGCACTAACGCTGGTCCAACTGAGGCGCCAGGTGGAAATGGCATGGCAAGCCGTTCCACAGGACTACATCCAGCATCTCTACGAACGTCTCCATGGGAGAATAGCAGCCTGCATTGCTGCGAAAGGTGGATATACACTGTACTAGTGCCGACATTGTGCATGCTCTGTTGCCTGTGTCTATGTGCCTGTGGTTCTGTCAGTGTGATCATGTGATGTATCTGACCCCAGGAATGTGTCAATAAAGTTTCCCCTTCCTGGGACAATGAATTCACGGTGTTCTTATTTCAATTTCCAGGAGTGTATATCGCTGGTGTGATTGTCGATTGTTTCATGTTTATTTACTCTGTCGTTATCTCGAAAATATTCGTAATTAATTCTGTTTCTTGAGTCTCTGTTTTGTTGAAGTATAATAATGAGTAAAAGTAAAGTTATTATAAATCCTCTGAAGGCTTTTAAGAAAAGGAGAAATGTTGGAAAGCCAAAGGTATGTGTTATTACTGTAAACAATAAAGGCGATAACCAAGTGAGTGAACCTAACCTCTGAAGTACACCTGCCCATAGCAGTCAAAGTGGGAAAGAAAATACTTCACAGAAGAAGCTTGGTTCAATGAGTGAAAACTATGAATGTTTTATGGGCGAATCGGATGTGAATGAAATATTTGATATTTCGGTTCTGGAAGGAATTTTTTCAAACTGTGTAAGATGTATTCATTGTAGTGAAGTTGGTCTGGAACTCTCCATAATAAAGCACGTAGGACTTGCTAGTGAAATACAACTGAAATGTGATAAGTGTTCATACATGACCACCTTTTGGAACAGTGTTGCAGTAACTGCAACTGAAGAAAATGATAGCAAACTCTACGAACACAACAACGAGAGATGCTTGCTTTAGACAAGGAACGCCTTCGGGCTGCAGACAGGGCTGTAAAGAGTGTAGAAATACAAGCAAGAGTAAACAGGAGGAGGAACAAGAGGAAGCTGGAGGAGGAGTTTGCAGAGGATGAAGATAATCCATACTATGGACCTGGAATGCACTAAAAAGTTAATCCAATCTTTGTCGCTCGATTCTCAAAACTTTTATTTTCTCATACTAATTACATGTTTTCTAAGGATCTTCCAAACATATTTGTTTCAAACTTTCAGTAAATGTTACACAGTACCTTCTGCATTATTTAACACAGCCTTTTTCCAAAAAACTATATATTTTTGAATATATAAATACAAAATTGCAAAAAAATGTTGTGAATTTTCATTACAATTGAAAAAAATCATCTTTAATAACTGAACTAAAATTTTGTAAAATCCCTGTGTTAAGTTGTAGCCCATATTCCAATAAATAATCTGTAAAAAGTTCAGCTTCCTACCTCAAATACTTTGTGAGGAAAGATGTAATTTATAAGCGTTATTTTAACATTGCAAGTATAGGGCGTTCCGGAGCCCCTTAAGCACAATACAGTTCAAAGTGGTTTTAATTGTAATCTATAAATACAATGAATAGGAATAATTAAAAAAGATACAGAAATCACTAAAATGTATTAATTTCAGATCATCTGTGACATTTTCTGTATATTAGCTACTTAATTCGGAACTTACATTCCACAATTCTTCGCTATTATGTGAATCTGCCTATTTGTGCACTGAAAGGAGTTCTTCTATTAAACTTGCAATGTTGTTAAAATCCTTTTCATTTTATTACTGAAGTATTTTAGAATGACTGTACGAAACATCACAAGTAAAGATAATCCTAATGATGCAGACAGGACAGAAAAACATCCGTACACTAATATGCACCGATAGACACTTTCTTTGTTATGCGAGGCAGTGTCGTTCCTTTTTACGTCGGGATAGTTTACGAATTGCGTGCGGCCTGACTTACTGCAGGCAGCCTGCGCCCTTGCAGGTGACTGGCCTCGCGCCTGCGTTGCACGCCTCAGCACTGGCAGTTCCAAGCTCTGGGCAAGCGGCCAAGAAAAAACAAACCAGACCGGCAGGAATGTGTTGGACACAACTGTGTTTCATTTACGGTAATTCTCTCGTCGAGGACAGACTAAAGCTGTCCTCACTCAGGACGTGTTTCTCTCACCAGCACACTGCGGTTGGTGCACGCATAGGAACTAACTGATGCATCACGTCGTGACTGGTGACAGTGGTGTTCTCCAGAGTCAGTTGTCGGCCGTGTCTGGCTCGTAAATCACACAGTTTGTTTACGGAAATTCCTACGTTAGCTCTATTGGAATGTATATTTCCTCCCTTGTCCGTATGATAGTTATGTTGTTCTGTCTGTGCAATACGCAAGTAAAACATTCGCTATCAACGCATTATAAGGGAAAACCGATAGCTCCGTGTCGTGTCAGTAACATCAGCATATAAAAGTTCCACTACAAATGGTGTGGTAGCATTTTACAATAGTATTCCATATAAGACAAAAACTATTTGATTATTCTCAATTTTCAGTGTAACCCTAAGGACATTGTTACTAGATCACTGCTTCTATTCAGTAGCAGAACTTTTACAACTTGTGAAACGCAAGACGCTACACAAGGAAGTGCAAAAATGTCCTACTACAAGCAGAGCAAGCTACTTTTTTGTACCGTGTGTGTGTGTGTGTGTGTGTGTGTGTGTCGTGTAAGTTAGTTTAAGTTAGATTAAGTAGTGTGTAACTCGAGGGACCGATGACCTCCGAGTTAGAAAACTGCTGCGGAAGCAAAGGGAACCTCACAGCAAACATAAACATAGCCAAAGCCTTGCAGACAAACAAAAATTACGTGAAGCGAAATGTAGTGTGAGGAGGGCTATGCGAGAGGCGTTCAATGAATTCGAAAGTAAAGGTCTATGTACTGACTTGGCAGAAAATCCTAAGAAATTTTGGTCTTATGTCAAAGCGGTAGGTGGATCAAAACAAAATGTTCAGACACTCTGTGACCAAAATGGTACTGAAACAGAGGATGACAGACTAAAGGCCGAAATACTAAATGTCTTTTTCCAAAGTTGTTTCACAGAGGAAGATTGCACTGTAGTTCCTTCTCTAGATTGTCGCACAGATGACAAAATGGTAGATATCGAAATAGACGACAGAGGGATAGAGAAACAATTAAAATCGCTCAAAAGAGGAAAGGCCTCTGGACCTGATGGGATACCAGTTCAATTTCACACAGAGTACGCGAAGGAACTTGCCCCCCTTCTTGCAGCGGTGTACCGTAGGTCTCTAGAAGAGCGTAGCGTTCCAAAGGATTGGAAAAGGGCACAGGTCATCCCCGTTTTCAAGAAGGGACGTCGAGCAGACGTGCAGAACTATAGACCTATATCTCTAACGTCAATCAGTTGTAGAATTTTGGAACACGTATTGTGTTCGAGTATAATGACTTTTCTGGAGACTAGAAATCTACTCTGTAGGAATCAGCATGGGTTTCGAAAAAGACGGTCATGTGAAACCCAGCTCGCGCTATTCGTCCACGAGACTCAGAGAGCCATAGACACGGGTTCACAGGTAGATGCCGTGTTTCTTGACTTCCGCAAGGCGTTCGATACAGTTCCCCACAGTCGTTTAATGAACAAAGTAAGAGCATATGGACTATCAGACCAATTGTGTGATTGGATTGAGGAGTTCCTAGATAACAGGACGCAGCATGTCATTCTCAATGGAGAGAAGTCTTCCGAAGTAAGAGTGATTTCAGGTGTGCCGCAGGGGAGTGTCATAGGACCGTTGCTATTCACAATATACATAAATGACCTTGTGGATGACATCGGAAGTTCACTGAGGCTTTTTGCGGATGATGCTGTGGTGTGTCGAGAGGTTGTAACAATGGAAAATTGTACTGAAATGCAGGAGGATCTGCAGTGAATTGACGCATGGTGCAGGGAGTGGCAATTGAATCTCAATGTAGACAAGTGTAATGTGCTGCGAATACACAGAAAGATAGATCCTTTATCATTTAGCTACAAAATAGCAGGTCAGCAACTGGAAGCAGCTAATACCATAAATTATCTGGGAGTACGCATTAGGAGTGATTTAAAATGATCATATAATGTTGATCGTCGGTAAAGCAGATGCCAGGCTGAGATTCATTGGAAGAATCCTAAGGAAATGCAATCCGAAAACAAAGGAAGTAGGTTACAGTACGCTTGTTCGACCACTGCTTGAATACTGCTCAGCAGTGTGGGATCCGTACCAGGTAGGGTTGATAGAAGATATAGAGAAGATCCAACGGAGAGCAGCGCGCTTCGTTACAGGATCATTTGGTAATCGCGAAAGCGTTACGGAGATGATAGATAAACTCCAGTGGAAGACTCTGCAGGAGAGACGCTTATTAGCTCGGTACGGGCTTTTGTTAAAGTTTCGAGAACATACCTTCACCGAAGAGTGAAGCAGTATATTGCTCCCTCCTACGTATATCTCGCGAAGAGACCATGAGGATAAAATCAGAGAGATTAGAGCCCACACAGAGGCATACCGACAGTCCTTCTTTCCACGAAAAATACGAGAATGGAATAGAAGGGAGAACCGATAGAGGTACTCAAGGTACCCTCCGCCACACACCGTCAGGTGGCTTGCGGAGTATGGATGTAGATGTAGATGTAGACCTCAGCAGTTTGGTCCCATAGGAACTTACCAAAATTACCAAAATGTCTGTGCACGTGCACGCACAGTCATAAGCAATATTTCTAAAGGAATTTTGTATTCCAAAGTTTAAAAATTTTTTTTGGATGAAATAACCATTGAATTGCTGTTGAATAAGGCAGTGGTGCAGAAAGCAATCTTGGAATTCATTGCCGGCCGAAGTGGCTGTGCGGTTAAAGGCGCTGCAGTCTGGAACCGCAAGACCGCTACGGTCGCAGGTTCGAATCCTACCTCGGGCATGGATGTTTGTGATGTCCTTAGGTTAGTTAGGTTTAACTAGTTCTAAGTTCTAGGGGACTAATGACCTCAGCAGTTGAGTCCCATAGTGCTCAGAGCCATTTGAACCATTTTTTTTTTGGAATTCATTGGTCCATATTCCCCACCAGGTTCACAAAACAGAGAAAGTTCATTCCTGAGAGGATGCACTCCTATATTTATACAACATCGAATATCACAGGGCATAGTCCTATTAAACTTCTAAGAAAGTCCCAGAACCATTTATAAAACACGAAGGTGGCTAAAAAAGTATTTAGGTACTTGATAATGGCCTAAGGGCGAAATTGCAATAGCGGAAATAAAAAGTTTAATAGTCACTGGCGTAAAGACGATGTCTTTCAAGAAATTTCACACGACTATGAATCCCAGTTATGAAAAGTTAATTATTTAGATCTGGCAAGATATGAAACAACTACCTTTGACTTCATAAGTCAGCACCTCTATCCACTACACTACGCTGAACTTGGATAGCATACGAACAACTCTTTTATGTTAGAATCACCTGAAGGCTTTCATCTCCGAGATGTTATCAACTGACATTTAATTAGAAGTAACTGTACCCACAACAAGTGTCTTTGATAAATGTTCATTGTACTGTTGCCTTGAAACGGCATTTTCATAACACGCAAATGAAATACCAAAATAACCAAATAAGAAAATTCTTTAACCAATATATGTTTTCTCTACATCTTACTGTAACAAATCTTATCAATAACGACCATTTTTCGAGAAATCCTTAATGTAATGATGTTTTGAAACGGCTTGTATTTATAGGACGAAAGCACGAAAGTTATAATACTAAACCCTTGAAATATGGGCTTCTACTGAAAACGATGAAATCCAATACGGCCTCTTCCAAGCTCTGCATGTGGCACAGAGCGCGATCTTGCGTCTCATTGGTCGCGTTCTGCTCCAGGAAGCAAAAATCTCACTTATCTTATTCGGTGTGGAACGTGAAATTTTGCGCTGTTACGTCGCAAAAGTCGACCAGCTACTCGTCCACGAACGCTTTCTAGCCGGCACATAGCCCCTGCTTTCGAACGTCAACGCTCAGTATGCCGAGTTCAGTGTGCTGCTGATCGCTCAGGAAAGATGTGACTTGTGCATACGGTACGTGGGCCTCAACGTGAAAAACGCTATTGCAGCACGCTCCAGCGGCATTTGGCTGTATCTGGCTCGCACATCACATTTTTTACGAAATGGACTGGACTGGACTTATTTGGGGGAAGAGACCAAAAAGCGAGGTCATCGGTCTCATTGGATTAAGGAAGGCCGGCCGTGGTGGCCAAGCGGTTAAAGGCGCTACAGTCTGGAACCGCGCGGCCGCTACGGTCGCAGGTTCGAATCCTGCCTCGGGCATGGATGTGTGTGATGTCCTTAGGTTAGTTAGGTTTAAGTAGTTCTAAGTTCTGGGGGACTGATGACCTTAGAAGTTAAGTCCCATAGTACTCAGAGCCATTTGAACCATTTTGATTAAGGAAGGGTGGGTAAGGAAGTCGACCGTGCCCGTTAAAGGAACCATCCCGGCATTTGCCTGAAGCGATTTAGGGAAATCACGGAAAACCTAAATCGGGATGGCCGGACGCGGGGCTGAACCGTCATCCTCCCGAATGCGAGTCGAAATGTAGGGTGTAAAATTCGCACGTTAGCTCTATTAATAAGCACATTTGCTCCCTTGTCCATATGTTAGTAATGCTGTTCTGTCTGTTGTAAACGTAAATAAAAACTTCAATATCCATGGGTATGTTATGAGGCAAAAAGGAAAGTACCATGTCCTGTCAGTAAGGACATCAGGTAATAATAGTGCCTTTACAAATAAAGTGATACAAATTCTTACTTGCTCACTGTTCCGACTTAGCAGCAGAATCTTTAGAACATGCGAGGCACAAAACTTAAAACAAGGAAATGCAAAACATCTTACTAGAAATAGTGCAAACTGTCTTGCAGATTAAACCAATCAAACAAACTGTGTCCTTAGAAAGAGTGCACTTATATTTAAGATGACATCGGGCGCTATGGAACGTAATTTTATGAAACTAATAAGAAAGTATGAGACCCTACTAGAAAACGCGAAGGCTAGTGAAAAGCATTTTGCATCCAGAGAAGAGCTACATCGCCCACTACCTTACGCAACTGTGCGTCTTACGCTACAATGATCGTGAGTGTTATGCGACCATATTTTGCGTCTCCTGAAATCTTTAATCGCAGATATGTTATTTACTGAAATTTCTTCTGAATCCTTAGTGTGCTGTTGCTCTGAAACGGCATACTTTCATAATACGCTAGTAACAATAACTTTGTAACCACAAATATGACGTTTTCCATCATTTTACTAAAACAAATCATACAATTGATAACGGGTTTCCGACAAAGCCTCAGTTTGCTGAAGCTCAGAAACGGCATATACGCCGATGTGACAAAAGACATGGGATACCTCCTCATATCGTATTGCACCTCCTTTTGCCTGACTTGGTGGACCAGCTCAACATGGCGTGAACTCGACAAGTCTTTAGAAGTCCGCTGCCTCTATACGCGACCATAATTGCGAAAGTGTTGCCGGTGCAGGATTTTGTGCACAGGCTGACCCCTCGATTATGTTCCATAAATGTTCCATGGGATCCAGGTCGGGAGTTCTGGGTGACCAAATCATTCGTTCGAACTGTCCAGAATGTTCTTCGTATCAATCACGATCAACTGTAACCCATGACATGGCGCATTGTCATCAACAAAAGTTCTATTTTTGTTTGCTGCAAATGTTCTCTAAGTAGCCGAATATAACGATTTCCAGTTAGTATTTTAAACATAGCTGGACAACAGCAGCGGTTCCACGTAATAAAATTATAAACAGCCGACCAGTTGCAATGGATAAAGAATTCTTTACCTAGGTTTCAACAAATTTAAATTTGTCTTCTTCAGAAGGTGGCCTAAGGACAATGAACATCATAGCTTACATTAGAAAGGTATGAAACTTAAGTCAAGAATAGATTTTAACACAAATTAGAGCGCTCTTGCATTACAAAAATATGAGAATGACGACTGGTACTTACAATTCTACATTAGTATGGACTGATGTATCTTCGCTGTTTTTACAAATGTCTGCATAGATCCATTTGTCAAAATTGAAATACAGCCCTAAAAATAGGGTTTGTCACGTCAATATAAATTAGTACATGGATGTTGCAGAGCTCACAAGCGACTGAGTGTAATCGGCCAGCGTAGTTACTCAGCGGCCAGGGCAGGTGGCGCTCATGGCGCGAACCATGTGCCGATTGGCGTACAAAAGCAACGTGTAAATTATCCGTATTAATAACGTCCTTAGATAAAGTAACAATAAAAAGAAGGAAAGCGTTTAACACTCCCGTTATAACAGTATGGGAGCCTTGGTACAATTAATGTAGTTATACATCAAAAAGGCAGGTGGCGCTTACGCCGAGAGAGTTACGTACAGTGGCATGTACAGCCAGAATATAAAAATTACATTACAATATTAGTGAAGCCCACACACGGTATATATGTCAGAAATGTAAAATTGACAATAATGGCTCTTAAGACAGAATTACGAACCCTGGTCCACAATCCGGTTAATACACATTCGCAGGGAACCAACGTTTTAGAACCAGACAAAATCACATAAGGGCCGATGTAGTGGCAGTCATACATCGTGAGAAAACCACATTACATAAAGGGTAGTGAGCTTGAAGATTTGAAAGTGCATCATAGCTTCCTGAGAAAATAGACCACTGAGGTTACCAGCATCAATGTTATACCATAAACAGTACAGGTTTAAAGCCTTCGAAAAATTGTCTACAAGCAAGGTTCAACTGGTCGTTCAGTATATTACCGTCTTTGAGCTCTAGATCAGGGCTTAACAACTGGCCGGTTTTGAGCGCGAGTACTCGCGTCTGCTCAGGTACGTGCTCGCGAGCAGCTGCAAGGTCGCGGAGTAGGGAGCGAGGGGAGGGAGGGGAAATGCGCACGCACGTTTGAATGTGATCTCGCGTTCGTAGCAGATTTAACTAGCCATCTGAATGCTTTGAACATTTTACTACAAGGTAAAGATCTGCTAATTACTCATTTCATAGATCGAATACGAGCTTTTAAAATGAAATTGACACTTTGGGTGAGTCAGCTGGAAACAGGAAACCTAGCTCATTTTCCTAAATTATTATCCATGCAAGATGTTCACAAAGACTGTGAACGTTATTCACATAGTTTAGCTGATCAGCTCCTTCAAGATCTGACAGCACTAGACAGTGATTTTGATCTGTTCTCTCCATATTCAGCGAATATTGAAGAGATTCGTCCTGAGCTGCAGCAAGAAATTATTGACCTCCAGTGTGACAGAGAATAAAGAGACAACTTTTAGAACAAGAAAAACATTTTGGAATACTACAGACACTTCCCTCAGGATAGATTTCCTCGTTTGCACAAACTGGCGGCTACAATAATATCAATGTTCGGTTCCACGTATGTTTGTGAACAACTGTTCTCTGCAATGAAACGTAACAAGACGTGCCTGAGAAACGCATTGTCTGATCGAAATTTAAACTGCACACTGCACCTAAAATGCACAAGAACAATTACTCCGAATATAGACGCAATTGTAAAGGGCAAAAAGTACTAGACCGAGAATCCCACACTTCAGTGACACCTTTTATTGTGTAACAGTTCACAAATTAATGCGAATGTAGAGGCATACACTAAGCTAATAAAATTATGTGGCACGTGTACATTCTCCTTTATTTGTTTCATTTGTCGCAATAATAATTCGTGGGTGATATCCCTGCAAGTGGCCGCGGGTTTACATTGACTGGCGGCAGCTGTTGTTTGCCCCACGTGACTTTCCCCACTCTCCGCTCTGGTCCGGTAGTGGGGGTAGCTTGCTCGCGCTGCTCCGTGCTCGCGCCTTGCTGCTCACAGCTTGCTCCGCGAGCACGTATGTTGTGAAGCCCTGCTCTAGATGTTTAAAAATTTGTAACTCTTCCCACAGATCTAGTCTACGCCCTTTGACTTGTCTGTGTAGGATAACCGTGTCTTCTAACTGTTTAGGCGTATGGCCGGCTATCAAGAGGTGTCCAGCAAAAGTAGAGCTGTTCATTTGGACCAGAGGATCCAGTCCATTCCATGTAAACACAACCCACACCATTATGGAGCCATCACCAGCTTGCACAGTGCCTTGTTAACAACTTGAGTCCGTGGCTTCGTGGAGTCTGCACCACACTCGAAACTTACTATCAGTCTGACCAGACCACGGTTTTCCAGTCGTCTAGGGTCCAACCTATACGGTCACGAGCGCAGGAGACGCACTGCAGGCGATGTCGTGCTGTTGGCAATGGCACTCGCGTCGGTCGTCTGCTGCTGTAGCCTGTTGACGCCAAATTTCGCCTCTCTGTACTAACGGATACCTTCGTCGAACGTCCCACGTTGATTTTTGCCGTTACTTCACGCAGCGCTGACAACTCTACCGAAACGCCGTTGCTCTCGGTCGTTAAATGAAAGCTGTAGGCCAATGAGTTGTCCTTGCTGAGAGGTAATGCCTGAAATTTGGTATTCTCGATACATTTGACACTGTCGATCTCGAAATATTCCGCGTTCGAAATACGCTAATTCCCGCCCTGCGGACTAAATCACATTGGGAACCTGGTCACGTGAATCACCTGAGTACAAATGACAGCTCTGTCAGTGCACAGCGCTTTTGTAAGTCTTGTAGACGAAACTACCGCCACCTGTATATGTGCAAACCCTTAGCTCATGACTTGTTCCATCTCAGTGTATGCACATGGCTTCCAACTGAAAGCTAATATGGCGTCTCGAAACTTTGTGCTGAAGCGAGATGGCGTGCGTGCGTCGTAGGAGGCGTTCTTACTGAGTGGTCATTATACAAACACACATTCAAAATACACTACTGGCCATTAAAATTGCTACACCACGGAGATGACGTGCTACAGACGCGAAATTTAACCGACAGGAAGAAGATGGTGTGATATGCAAATGATAAGCTTTTCAGAGCATTCACACAAGGTTGGCGCCGGTGGCGACACCTACAACGTGCTGACATGAGGAAAGTTTCCTACCGATTTCTCATACACAAACACCAGTTGACCGCCGTTGCCTGGTGAAACGTTGTTGTGAGGCCTCGTGTAAGGAGGAGAAATGCGTACCATCAC
Organism: Schistocerca americana; assembly: GCF_021461395.2. Lineage (NCBI taxonomy): Eukaryota > Metazoa > Arthropoda > Insecta > Orthoptera > Acrididae > Schistocerca > Schistocerca americana. Next base: position 33,326,439 of record NC_060124.1, read on the forward strand.
GTTTCGGACTTTGATAAAGAACAGATTGTAGCCTATCGCGATTGCGGTTTATCGTATCGCGACATTGCTGCTCGCGTTGGTCGAGATCCAATGACTGTTAGCAGAATATGGAATCGGTGGGTTCAGGAGGGTAATACGGAAAGCCGTGCTGGATCCCAACGACCTCTTATCACTAGCAGTCGAGATGACAGGCATCTTATCAGCATGGCTGTAACGGATAGTGCAGCCACGTCTCGATCCCTGAATCAACAGATGGGGACGTTTGCAAGACATAACCATCTGCACGAACAGTTCGACGACGTTTGCAGCAGCATGGACTATCAGCTCGGAGACCATGGCTGCGGTTATCCTTGACGCTGCATCTCAGACAGGAGCGCCTGCCATGGTGTACTCAACGACGAACCTGGATGCACGAATGGCAAAACGTGATTTTTACGGATGAATCTAGGTTCTGTTTACAGCATCATATGGTCGCATCCGTGCTTGGCGACATCGCGGTGAACGCACATTGGAAGCGTGTATTCGTCATCGCCATACTGGCGTATCACGCGGCGTAATGGTATGGGGTGCCACTGGTTACACGTCTCGATCACCGCATTGACGGCACTTTGGACGTTACATTTCAGATGTGTTACGACCCGTGGCTCTACCCTCTTCATTCGATCCCTGCGAAACCCTACATTTCAGCAGGATAATGCACGACCTCATGTTCCAGGTCCTGTACGGGGCTCTCTGGATACAGAAAATGTTCGACTGCTACCCTGGCCAGCACATTCTCCAGATCTCTCACCAATTGAAGGCGTCTGGTCAATGGTGACCGAGCAACTGGCTCGTCACAATACGTCAGTCAGTACTCTTGATGAACCGTGCTATCGTGTTGAAGCTGCATGGGCAGCTGTACCTGTACACACCATCCAAGCTCTGTTTGGTTCAATGCCCAGGCGTATCACGGCCGTTATTACGGCCAGAGATGGTTGATCTGGGTACTGATTTCTCAGGATCTATGCACTGAAATTGCGTGAAAATGTAATACGTGTCAGTTCTAGTATAACATATTCGTCCAATGAATACGCATTTATCATCTGCATTTCTTCGTGGTGTAGCAATTTTAATGGCCAGTAGTGTATGTGCCATGCTAGATATTGCTCTGCACGTTCGGAAATGCGCTTTCTCCATGCCGTGACGTCAGAAACTCAGCACGCTCAACGTTCGAGTGCTCGGTCCGAGTGCCGACTGCTTAAGCGTCGCAGCGCACGGGATTTGCTGCCGCTCGTGAGTCCCGTCCTCTGGTACAGCAACTGCGGGAGGCGTGCTCAAGGCTGCTGAGTGGGCGGCAGCGGCAGCACGCGACAAGAGAAGCCGGCCCCGTGCAGGTGCAGCCGAGCCGCCGCCGGGGGTCATCGACTCGCCACTCTTACGCAACGCCTACACGCTACTGTAGGCGCCGGCGATAGCCGTTAACTGGGACACGCCGCGCGGGATAAACAGAGGGGAAGTCTCGCCGATAAGATGAAAACAATCCTTGTCGCCTTTGTTCCGGTCCACACTGCCTGCGACGCTACTGAAACAAAACAAGCGGCGGACTAAAACAGATGGCCCAGATTCAGGTTTGACGCTGGTACCGTTCGACGCGTGGATCCAGAACTCCGTTCTGGGACAGAGGCACGGGGATAACAGTTTGTTATTGTCTTTGTCTCCCTCCCCTCCAAATAAAGTTGTCACTTTCACTTCTCACGTTCCACAGATGGGTGTGATACTAATAGTAGCCGGCCGGAGTGGCCGAGCGGTTCTAGGCGCTACAGTCTGGAACCGCGCGACCGCTACGGTCGCAGGTTCGAATCCTGCCTCGGGCATGGATGTGCGTGATGTCCTTAGGTTAGTTAGGTTTAAGTAGTTCTAAGTTCTAGGGGACTGATGACCACAGAAGTGAAGTCCCTAAGTGCTCAGAGCCATTTGAACCATTTTGAACTAATAGTACCTAGTTTCGTAAAATATTGTTACAGGCCAACTAAGGACCAACTCAAGATAACTACTCATTTCTCTTTTCCTTCACCTTCCTCCAAAACTCTTTCGTTATCTCAGAATTGGTTCTTTTCCTCTCAGCTGACGAAATGAGACCAGTTGTTTTTCTGTTTGTTTTAGAATCCTGAAAATCTTTGAGTTTTTTGACTTTAGTCTGAGTTTTCCTCTCTTGAGTTACATCTCCTGTTCAGTTTGTATTTCTTGTGTTGGCTCTCGTCCCATTTTCTTTATCTCTTCTCCTGTCGTGGAAAAATGTGTGGATCTTCTTCGCCAGTCGTTCTCTGTAGATGTTCATAGAATGTAACACATCTTTCCCTGCATGAATGACATTTTGCATAGGGATAAAAGTAACGTTTTCGACTCATAGAAGAGTTCTGATTTTACAGCTGTATTATACTGTCCTACTGAACATATTACGAAAAACATTTTTTATTAAACAGTTTTCCCACTTTCACGTGAGTTCATCTTAATCTTCTGTCCTAATTTTAATTGCTTGTTTTTCGCTAATTATGTTTGTATTGTTACCCAAATATCTAAAAATGTTTTCTTGATGTTTTCGTACTTGATTTTTAAAATTCTTGGTGAGTCGCGTTCATTGGCTTTGTATTCTCTCTTTTCAAACGATATTTGTAGACTTACGTCCTCACGTATTTCCTTCAGAAGTTCTACTCTTTTCTTTAACCTTTTGTGTTTCTTCTTCTATTTTCCGTTCAGTTATAACTTTTTCCAGCAAGCAGTTGAATAATAATAGTGATAAACCGTCTGCTTGTCGACTCCTGATACAATTGTTTATTATTTGTTTTCCCGTCTTAAGCTAACTGCAGTTAAAGTGTATTTTTCATCTGACGCGTTCCACTTTTGTTAATAAAGAATTTTCTGTGGTCATTCGGAAAATACTGCATGTACAATATGACTCTAAAGTTTGTTACTTATAAGCTGGAAACAGTATTTGTTTATAACACTTGCGTCCAATTTACTTGGGTGTTCTTGCTTCTTGTTCACAAATTCTGAAGACGGATGCTGGAGACGACAACTGTGTCACACATTTACTTATCAGATTTTTCGTCTTTTCGAAATCCACTTTTCCTTACACTGCATTTTTTCTATTGCACATCAGTTTTGTAAACTTCAGAAAAGGAATACTACCGTAGTTTCATGTGTTCTGCACGCAGCACAGTGTGTATGTATTCATTTGTTTTCTGTGTAGTCTGTGATCATTGCCAACCTGTGAATGGATTTGTAATACACATAGACACTATGCTAAGTGCAGAACACGTGAAACTACAGTACTGTTCCTCTTGTTTGCAAAATTAATTGTACGCCAGTTTAAGGAAATACTGTTTTTAACCAAAACGTAGATATATATTACGTGCATCGCATTTCCAGAATGACCGCAGAAGATCCTTCATAAATAGTCCCGAACGCGTCTAGGGAAAGAGCTATTTAACTGCACTTAGTTTAAGACAGAAAAGCCAATAATAATTAATTTATAATAACTACTGCAGAAGATAGGATTTTAATAATAGTGAAAATAAAATAATAAATGTTTTAATGTAGTAGCAATTACCATAAAATAAATAAAGTCTTTAATACAGTTATAATAATCTCTTTGCGTTCAAGAATTTGCCGGTCGTAAAAATAGAGCGTTTCGAAAGCATTCATTCAAAATTGAGAAGTATACGTGTCACGAAATTAATTCAAGAACTATAAAATCAACGAACTGTCTCAACATTATTAAAGTCATAATTTACACAATATAAAATCGAAGCGTGCACAGTTGTCGATATTTCAGTAAGCACTACGATTTTGAACAGAAGAATAGAAACCATGGCTATAAAAGAGGGTAAATAAATCGAATTACATGTATTTCATTCGTTCCTGAGCACGTTTGGGAATCCTCTTTATCTCTTTATCTTTTCCGTTTAGTGCAGGGTGTTTCCTATTATGTCAAGCCTTACAAAAAGTCTACGGTTTGCCGAGTCTACCTGTGGATCCGCGAGTATTATAGAATCTGTGACAACAGATAGAAGGGCTCTGCGTAAGTACTGTTGTGGAAAAAAAAAAAAAAAAAAAAAAAAAAACAGGACCTTCATCTTTTTTTAACGCCGAAGTATGTTTCAGCGCCTTCGTGCCATCATTGTGGGTATTTTTATTCTCTTCTGTAAAATGCAAACATTTTAACGAATGATTATTGAGGCGAAATAGGACTAGAACATCTTATGTCTGTCGGGACTGTTACATTATTTTCTAAAATGTTTTGTTATGTGGATTCTTCTTTATATTACTGTGTAGCTTGCATTATGCAACGTAACGATATTATTGTCAGTTAGGTTAGCATGTTAACAAATCAGTATAACGTAATTTTGTCGCGTGAAGACATATCTCGGCTGTGCTGTGGGACTACTTGCAGCTGTTTTCACAGAATTTGGCCTCATCTGTTGTGAAAATATACGCAGAAACACGGTAAATTTTTCTGAGGAACTACACTCGCAAGTTACAATCCTGAATCTGACAAAACTAAATGTTTATACTTCGATCTTACTTAGCATTCTCCCTCCCCCCCCCCCTCTCTCTCTCTCTATGTGCGTACGTTTGTGTGAGAGAGAGAAAGAGAGTGCAAATTTTTAAAATTTCGTTGTTAGTTTGTATCTCATTTTTTTAGTTCCTCTAATGTGTTAAAAAATGTGAAATTTTGTAGTGTAGTTTAGTCGTTTATAGCCTGTCTTCCATATGCCACTGCCTTCTGAATGTGGAAGTTTTCTTCTTTCGTAAGTTTTTGGTATAGCCTGTGGATATATTTTATTATTTTTAAATATGTTTATTTGACTTAGATGAGGTCTTTGAGCTACTAAGTGATGAGCATATATGCAAAGGGAGCTATTACTTTTTTAGGGCTTTGAGGTGTTCCGAATATTTTAAAATTTTTTTTGTATATCTGTCCTATGATAACGGCAAGAAAATAAAGGAATTATCACGACAGACATAAAATTGTATTAGACCTAATTTCGTTGGAAAATTTACTTGAAAACGCAGCAGAAGATACATAGGTAGAGCGAGAATACGAGGATACTCAGCGATAAATCGCTACGTAAAGAGAGATAACAATCTAGTAAACATGGGTATTGGAAAGGGACAGTAGCGGAAGGAATAGATGAAAGAGTTGCTAGAGAACGCAGGCTTGATATTAGGGATGAAAGGGGGAAACACTGAATTCTGGGATAAATTTAAGTTCGCAGTAACGAATCGCAAGAGCAGGGAGTATACTTGGAGGAGGCCTAAAGCCTCAGGAAGATTCCAGCTCTATTATATTATGGTTAGACAGCGATTCAGAAATCAGACGCTAGATTGTAAGGCATACCTACTAGCAGATACAGATTCAGATCACAATTTAGTAGTGACGAAGAGTCTACTGAAGTTTAATCAATCTGGAAGGAGCTGGGATACTGAAGTACTGAGAAATAATGTGGTGTGTTTGAAGTTCTCTTAAGTCTGTAGACAGTGAGAAGACGACTACCAAAGTAGGCAGCTAACTGAAGAAGTATGGATATGTCTAAAAAGGGCAGTCACAGAAGCTGGACAGACAAAGATAAGAATAAGGGAGGTAACTGTGAAGAAAGCTTGAGTAACAGAGGAAATACTTCCATTGATCGACTAAAGAAGTAAGTACAAAAAGATTCAGGAATACAGGAAAGTAATACAGCAATATAAGTCACTTAGGAATGAAATCAATAGAATACACGTAGAAATGGCGAAAATGGCTACAGGAAAAATATATGATGAAATCTGAACAGACATGGTCGTCGAAAGAACAGATTCAGCACATAAAAATTAAAAGAGTCTTCGTTGAAATTTAAAGCAAGAGCAGCAAAATTGGACGTGAGATGGGAACTCCACTGTTAAACTCAGAGAGCAGGTGGGTGGTAGGGGAGGACTCTTCTGACGGGATAAAAGAATAAATAGTAGAATGAGATTTTCACTCTGCAGCGGAGTGTGCGCTGATATGAAACTTCCTGGCAGATTAAAACTGTGTGCCCGACCGAGACTCGAACTCGGGACCTTTGCCTTTCGCGGGCAAGTGCTCTACCAACTGAGCTACCCAAGCACGACTCACGCCCGGTACTCACAGCTTTACTTCTGCCAGTATCTCGTCTCCTACCTTCCAAACTTTACAGAAGAATAGTAGTCGATGTGGAAGGCATAGGGGATACAGCATCAGAGTCAGAACTCAGCAGAACTTTGGAAAGCAAAAGGGACAGACAACATTCCTTCGGAATTACTGAAGTCATTAGGAGAAGTGGCAACCAAACGACTATTCAAGATGATGTGTAGATACTATGAGACTGGAGACTTACCAATCGGACTTTCGGAAAAATATCATTCACAGAATCCCGAAGATAACAGTGGCAGATAAGTGTGAGAGTAATCACACATCAGCATAGCAGCTCGTACAACTGACAAGAATAATATGTAGAAAAACCGGACAAATGTAAGTAGGACTCACGCACTGAGCGTTCCGTAAAAACTTACCGCATTTTTTTCTTCGAGAAGTTGCCCCCAAAATTCAGGTGCGTCTTATACACGAAATTAATATAAAAATGTCCAGTGTTTGATTTAAAATTCCTGCCAGTATCAAAAATGGCCATATATTCGATACTGAGGGAAACCTACGTCTATTTGGCAATACTGGATCCAACTGGCAGCAGCAGTGCACCGATGCGACGAACATGAACTGCAGGAATTCTCGTTTGCTAACACTGTCTCCCTCCTGCCCCACCACCACAAACCCAGAACACTGTCTAGCCTATCACGCGTCATCCCAGTATACGGTGCCAGTGAATTTGAAATGAAAGTGATATGCGTTGTCGGTAACAGTACAATATTTTTGCTAGCAGCTAGTTTCGTAAAGGAAAAAAATGAAACATATTCTTATGATGTGGACTATAAATTAAAATTAACAGCATATCAGAAGAATAAGGGAACAGAGCAACTGAGTGGCATTTCTGCCCTCCACTAACGAAAAACGCCATTCGCGATTGACGGGCTAGTAAAGCAGGAGTGAAAGAAAGGAGCAAGACGATTTGCGCAAATAGAGGAGTGAATGCAAAACGGCCAAAATTAGAAAATGACACACTGAAATGGAGTCAAGGACACCGTAAAAATAGCGTTGGAATTAATACAAAAATGATTCAAATACATGCTCGTAAGTAAGAGATACAGTGGATCTTCACAGACTTTAAGGGTTGAGTTGGTTGGTGCTACAGGTTTATGAAGCGTCGTGAACTTAGCATGTGAACCAAAATCAAAATCTCTCATAAAATGCCACGAAAGTATGAAGAGAAAATATTTTCTTTCCATCGCTTTATTACTCAACATCGAAAGAAAATCATTGTAAAGTAAGCCAAATAGCGAATATGGACGAAACTCCTTTGATATCTGAAGCGCCGAGTAACGGCTGTCGCTATGAAAGATGCTAAAAAACTGTAACTATAAAAACAAGTGGACATGAAAAAATTGTCTACGCTGTTGTCTTTTCACCTTGTGCTAAACTTAACCCAATGATCACTTTCAAGCGCAAAACAATGCCAAAACCCTCTGAAATACCTCCAGGTGTTGTTCACGTGCATGACAAGGGTTGGATGTACGACATTGGCATGGAATTATGGATTAACAGAATGTGGGAAAGAAGGAAAGGTGTTTCATTGGAGAAGAGGTCTCTCCTGGTGCTTGATCAGTTTAGTAGTCATTTGAAAAATTCTGAAAGAGAAATTGAGACGGGGAAACACAGAGCTTGCTGTTACTCCAGGAGGACTTACCTCACAACTGCAACCTCTTTATGCCTCGATAAATAAACCATTTAAAGTATACATGAGAGAGGAATTGAACAAATGGCTGTTGGATGAAACCCAAAATGAATTCACGCGGAAGGCAGCTTCAAAACGACATATAATCAAACAAGTGTGTCAATAGATAAGACAGACGTGGTGTAGAGTGAAAGAAGACATTACTGTTAAAATCTTTGAAGAAGTGCGACATAAGAAACGCCAACGATGGCAGTGGAGACTATCTTATATATGAAGATGACGACGATGACGACGATGACGACAAAGAGGAAAAGAAGAAGAAGAATAAGAAGAGGAAAAAGGAGAAAGTACAGATGACGATTTTCTGTGATTCTGAAGGTCATTCGAATTTGTTTTAGTCCAGCTTTGCAATCTAAAATTGTAAGGGGTTCGTTAGGGGTTCATTACTGTTCGCTAGCGCACTTGAGCAGATGTAATTTCGATGGATTGCTCAAGCGCTGCCTGCGGTGTGGAATATCTATGTTACAATACAATCGCAAGTCGGAGCAGTGTTGGCAGTAAGTCGAGTTTGGTAGCTCGCAGAGAGCAGTCGTGTTTTGCAGCTCGCACAGAGCACAGAGTTATTCAGTTCGGACAGGGCGGTGCAGCGGTTGACTTGTGTTGGGCCGGTCGTGCACAACGATGGCGGTGGCTGAGCGATGTGGTAAAATGTTATCCATAAATAATTGTTTAAAAATTAAGGTCTTATAGTCCGCAAAATACGGTAAGTATGCCTATAGACAATAATAATAATAATAATAATAATATTAATTTCGTGTGGTACAGTGGCTTGGTGCATGTCTTTCTGTTGGGCGCCAGTCGCCGGCTTGCGTATACTTAACCTACCCAATTATCTAACTGAGGAAGGGGCACCAACCGTTTGAAGCTAAATCCGAACCACGTGTTCCTTCTGGCGACTCCTCACATCATTGAGAGTTGGAGACTAGGTTAAAACGAAGACTATGAAATGGGTAGATCGACCGAGATGCGATGCAGCACCCTCTTGGTTTCTAGGCGCACGCTTTACCGATTTTTCCCATTTTGTTCGTCATTGTTCTCATCATTTGGCCTGGACAGCCGACACATGACGCCCCTTGAGCTCCACCGTTGAATACTTCACTCAATTTTTTTTATTACAGAGAGACCGTTAGACCACCGGTCCAGACATGTATTGATGTAGTTCACCTGTAGGTTTTAATGAGTGAGTTTGAGAGTATCTACGTGACGTATATGGCCGTATCTGCTGAGCGATTTGACATAGAAGCTTATTTTCACCGCCAAGGTCTTAATATTTGACATAAATTTCAACTTGATACCCGTTCCTTAGAAGAACGGATCTAACAGACGGACAGAACGACGGACGACAAACGGCAAAAAAATATTTTTTTGTATGAGATAATAGCAAATTAACAATTTTAGTTGTTTTTCTTTTACTCGTACTGTGATATCTTGCTTCTTGTCAAATTTTATTTTTCTCTGTTAATGGGAAGTACGTTATACGTTTTGATGAGTGAGCGCGCGAGAGTCAAAATATGACATAAGTGGTCGTATCTTTTGATTGCATTGACCTAGAAGCTTAAAGTTTTTACAGGAGGCCATAGACATTATTACTCGACTTGAATTTCAACTTGATATCCATACCTGAGAAAATGCGTCGTAACAGTCAACACAGACGGGCAATTTAGTGATCCTATAAACATATTTCTTTTGCAAATGAAAACCACCTTTTGTTGCTGCCCTGTAATCTATTCCTCTCAGAAGCGTTTCGCCTTTTTTTTACTCTAAGGCAACTTCAATGAGATCTATAAAGATACAGTTTTGTTTTGATATGTTTTATAATCGAAAAAAACACATATCAAAACAAAACTGTCTCGACCTAGACCTGATCGAAGATGCCTTAGAGTAAAAAAAAGAGAAACGCCTCTGGGAGAAATTACAGTGCAGTTAGAAAAGGTGGTTTTTATTTACAAAACAAATATTTCTGTGCTTGCTGCGCAGAATGGCCTCGCAAAAAACTTGAAACAAAGGCGTTTTTCGTTGCGACGGGATCTTCTCATGAAATTTCAGTCACCAGTTTTCTCCTCCGATTGCGATAAGAATTGTGTTGGCACCCACCTACATAGGGAGAAATGGTCATCACGATAAAATAAGAGAAATCAGGGCTCGAACAGAAAAATTTAAGTGCTCCTTTTCCCCGCATGCCGTTCGAGAGTGGAACGGTAGAAAGACGGTTTGAATGTGGTTCATAGAACCCTCTGCCAGGCCCTTTATTGCGAACTGCAGAGTGATCACGTAGATGTAGATACCATTCTACAGTGGTTCCGTTTTCACCGATGGAGCTACGGAACACTAAAACTGGAAAAGAAAGTTAACGATGTATTACCGTCGTTCAATTAGGCTTTAGGAAAGGTTAAAGAACCCTAGGGATGCTTGATAATGGAATAAACACATAAGAAAATCAAAATAATTTCATAAGATGTGAAATGGTGCAAGATGTTCGAAATTATGAAGAAAGTAGCAGTACGCTGTAGAGAAATATACATAATATACATATGAACCAAGAAGGAAAATTAAGAATGAAAGACCAAGAACGAAGTACTCGGTTTAAAAAGCTTAAGACAGAGCTGCAGTTTTTCTCCGGTAGAGTCCAGTCTACACATGGAATAAACAATGAGATAAATAAAAGGTTAAAGAGTGGGATTAAAATTGAGGGCGACAGAATATCAGTGATAGTATTAGCTGATGACATTGCTATCGTCAGAAACGCGAATCAAGATTACACGACCCGTTTATATGAATGAACGGTCTAATTAGAACTCACTGACTAACACGACGAAAGACGAAAGTAATAAGTGCAGAAATGAAAATAGGGTGAAATTTAACATTGAAGTCAGGAAGAGGTCGAATTTAAAGAATTCTGCCACTTAGCAAAATAACCCATGACGACCGAGGCAAGGACGTAAAAATCAGCCTGGCACAGGCAAAGAACGCAGTCCTGGCCAAAAGAAGCCTATTAATTTCAAATACAGGTCTTAAGTTCAGGAAGAAAATTCCGAGAGTGTACGTTCGGAGCACAGCGTTGTATAGTAGTGAATTATGGAATACAGGAAAACCGGAAAAGAATAGAATCGAAGCGTTTAAGACATAGTGCTATAGAAGGAAGTTGGACTGAGAAGATGAGAAATGAAGAGGTCTTCTCAGGAATCGACGAAGAAAGGAACATATGAAAAACATCAACAAGAACAAGGGACAGAATAACAGAACACGTGTTAAATAACTAGGGAGTAATTTCCGAGATACTAGAGGAAATTGCAGGAAGTAAAATCTGTACAGGAAGAGAGCGACTGGATGGCGTCCAACAAGTAATTGAGAGCGTAGGGTAGAAGTTCTGTTAGCGCGGCGGGCTGCAACAAATCAGAGAGATCACTCAAGAAGATGACTAAAAGCGTATATTGTATATGTATATTCACTCTCTTAAATAACTGCGTATAACAATAATGACTTTTCATTACAAAAAGTCTACACACGGCGTAGTTTACTGCACCAGTGAGTGTCTCATTGATCTCTAGAATCTCACTTAACCATTCTCTTTGTCTTGTATTAGAATAATTTGAAGGGTATGATGTTTCTACTCTTATCTAATGCTTCCCCTAAAAGGGAAACTGAGAGAAGATACAAACTTATACCACATATGTAAGTTCCAACTAAATTGTAATACCACTAGCTATTTTAAAGAGTCACAAAGTCACATGGAGCTGTAATACTGGAATCAACCATGGTTGAACTGTGTAAGCATTCACTTGAGCACGAACAACTGCTACAATTCCGCATTGCATTGATAATGACCTGACACAGGTCGAAATCTGATCTGCGTTGTGACTATAAATGTCATATTAAAACAACTTAATTCCACGACTGATTGCTACTCTATATAACCCAAATAATTAATCATTTTACAATCTGTATCGTGCTATTTCAAGTCAACATGCATTTTTAACAACTGAAAGTAGTTTAAAAATTTTTACATGCTATTGATTTTTAATATCTAATGGAATCATTACTTTACAACAATATACTTCATAGATCATTCGGCACTCAGAAAAATTCATCTGCTCATTGCTAACGTGATTATCCGTTTAGTATCCAGTGCCGAATATAAGCCTCTCTAGCATTACAGTTTTCATCTATGCCCATCCACGTTGCTCCTGCATGTTTTCTAATTCTACCCACTCATCTTTAGGTTGTCACGTCAATCTTTTCTTATCTCCTAGAACCTATTAAAGAACTTTCGCATCGTCACACATCCGTCTCCCTCCATTTTCATTGCGGACATAGTTACATTCTCCAGTCGGTTCCCTGATCCACTGGCCTTTTTTCCTATCTCATATAGCAATTCAAAATGTACATCTCGCAGTTGCTCGCTGAGAAAACCTCTATTTTTCTACGTATCGCATCAATATCACGTAACGATCATTATGGTAAAATAAGAGACCTGCCAACTAACATAGGTAAGAAGTCATTCTTTGTGGTCTCCATTGGTGAGTGGGATGGACGTGTTGCACCACATACCCTACGGTGCGTAGGACAATAGAATCTGAGCACTATGGTCCTGCTCTGTCAGCTAGTAAATAAAAAATGTATATAAAGAATGTCTACATCAACATCTATATGCATAATCTGTAAACAACTGTGAATTATGTGTGAGACGGTACTACCCACTGTACAAAATGTTAGGGTTTATTACCGTTCCATTCGCACAAGGACTGCGACAAGCATGACAGTTTAAATGCTTCTGTGCGCATTGTAATTAGTCTATTCTTATATTTGCGGCCCCATCGGAAGAGATTCGTAGATGGTTGTAACATAATCACGCAAGGATTGCTCAGTAAAGAATGATCATAATTTGTACGGTCATAATGTCTCGCGCTAGAATTTAACCTTGTGATTTTCTGTTCACTGTTTCCGTGCCAAATACGCATTACTAGTTTAATTGTTGGCCTTCCTAGTTCCCGCCTGTGAGAGCTGCGCGAGCAGAGACATGCTCAGTTTCGTCTGCAGCAACAATGGAGGTGACGCGCGATGGACAATATGCAGCTTTGAAATTCAGCTTTCGTCTCTGCAAATCTCCAGCTGATGCCCGCACAAAGTCTCAGGAGGCTTTTTTTCCCTACAGCGTGCCCGGAAGATGCTTTAGATTGTTTAAGGGGAGGAGACAAAAAATTTCAATGGAAGATCGACCCGGGATTCTAGTTACCGCTTTTACGAAAGAAAACATCAACACCGCTGCCGTCATTGTGAGAGAAGATCGACTAATTGCTGGACAGTTCTACAGGGGTGTCCTGAGAACTTTGCACAGCCCATACGGTGAAATAGGCTGGAAACTGCTCTACGATAGTGGACGACCACATTCTGTAAATGTTGTTATTGAATATCCTGCAAAAATCCATGTGAAGTGAATCCCTCACACACCCTATAGTCCGGATTCAGCCCCGTGCGATTTTCTTCTATTCTCTAACCTGAAGAAACGCCTTCGTGGGAGGAATATTCCGTCATCAGAAACAGTAGCGGAGGCGATTCTGAAGGACCTCTCCAAAATGGTTTCCAGCGTGTGTTTGGACACCGACAGAAACGTTGACCTGTGTGCATCATATCTAAAGTAGATTATTTTGAGAAGGACCATCAAGATGATGATGATGATTATTAGTGTTTTAGGGCGCACAACAACGAGGTTATCAGCGCCCGTTCCCAAAAGTTCAATTCAGAGCCGAATTGTGAGAGAATTGGTATTGTTCAAATTGCAAGATTGGACACAGCACATCAAAACAGGGAGATAAAACTAAAAATAAAATAGCAGTACAAACAGGTAAAAATAATTAACGGTGGCTGAGTGACCACTTACAAATAATGGGTGACCAAACCACTGGACAGCACATTAAGACTTCAATCCCAATATTTTGGGAAGAAGGCCAGACATCACACAAAAGCGTAAAACTCTAGCGACACTCGCCTCATTATTAGTTAAAAGAGAGGGTAGGTCTGGTGGGAAACTGAAATCTTCCCTCAAACCCGCATATAAAACACACTCAGTTAAAATATGTCGTACCGACAGCTGTGTCCCACATGTTTGACACGTTGGTGGCTCCTCACGAAGTAACAGAAAGCCATGTGTCAAAGGACAATGTCCTATTCTAAGCTGTGTAAGGGCTACTTCCGCAGCGCGTCGTTGTCGGAAGGAGGTAAGCCACGGTCGGACAGAATCCTTCACCGCTCGCAACTTATTATCCCTCACTTCCAGCCACTGAGCCTCCCACCAACACATGACCTTCCGAGTCACGAATGATGTTATTGCCTGCAGGGGGACGGAACAGCGAGCAGGAGGTGGGATGGAGCAAGCCTCCTTGGCAGCCGCATCTGCAAGTTCATTTCCAGGAATACCTATGTGCCCTGGAACCCAGCAGAAAATTACATCCTTATCCTGCTGTTGCAAGAGCAGGAGTGCGTCCTGCACCTCTTGCACCATCCGATCTGCTGGGTACATCTGTTCAAGAGCGTGTAGAGCACTTTGGGAATCGGAGCAGATGATGAATTTCGTGCCACGATGTCGGCGCATATGCTCTAATGCTTACAGAATGGCAAACAGTTCTGCATAGTAAACTGAGAACTGCTCTGGGAGCCCTATCCGATGGACAGTATCGGGAAACACAGCAGAGCAGCCCATAAAATCCCCCTGTTTAGATCCATCCGTGTAAACAGTTAAAAAATCGGAATGGCGTTCTAAAATCTCAGTAAGTTTAATTTTAAAAAGGTGGTCCGGGATACAATACTTTCTGTAAGCAGCCAGATCAAGAAGTAATCTTGGCCTTTGTAGTCGCCAGGGAGATCCCCTACTCCATCCCTGGTGGAGGACCTTAATGCCCTCCAGGTGTACCGACTCGAGACTCTCCTTTGCACGGATGCCAAACGGCTTTGTTGCCGCCGGACGGTGGCGGAAGAGACGTGCCAGTGCCGGCCGGGAAAAAGTGTCGGACGCCAATGAAAGAGGAGTGGACTTGGTCCTGTACGCGTGCCGTACCACGAGGAGAAGACGCCGAATGGACAGCGGAGGCTCACCCGCCTCGACACACAGACTAGCAACTGGACTCGTGCGATAAGCCCCCGTTGAAAGCCTAATACCCTCATGGTGAATCACATCCAACATTTTGAGGTAGGAAGGTCTTGCAGAGCCATAAGCTTGACATCCGTATTCCAGTCGAGGTCGCACAAAGGCCTTATAAAGTTGGAGCAGACGTGCCCTGTCAGCGCCCCAGGATCTATGACTGACGCATTTAAGGACGTTTAAAGCCTTGAAACAGCGGACTTTTAAGGACCATCAAAATTAAGAGGACGTGTGAAGATACGTTAAACAAAAGACGATATTTTATCGACGAGCCCTCGTACGCTCACCACAAATGTCTTCAAGAATGTGCCAGTCCAAAGTTTTCAGCACATCCAGGACACTCCATTGTCAATGAGATAACTCTGTGACCATTCGTGCTGCCCATCTTTGTACAGGTCCTCTGTTAGTCTTTATTTGCAATTGGTTTCACACACTTGAGTATGGTTAGCGCAAATGTTTTGCAAGCAATCTAGCAATCTCCCAGCATTTTTCCTATACCCCATCAATGAACCAAATTCTGCAACCCGCTTGCTGTGACTGTATATCGTTTTATTTCGTCGCCCCCCCCCCCCCCAATCCCACGCACCAACTGTGTAACATTCAGGTATTTGTACGACGTGATTGATTCCAGTAGTATGTCACTGACACTAGTTTTAGTACAACGTTTTTTGCGTTATGTAAAGTGCACAGTTTTACATTTCTGAACTTTTAAAGCAAGTTGCTTACCTTTGAACTACATTAAAATCTTGATATGAAGAGTGGAATTGTTCAACTTGCACAAATAGCCAGGTATAAAACTTTCTGGAGTGATGACGTAGCCTCAGTTGTAGAGAAAACAAACGGCAGACCTCGGCTCACTGGCCTGATACTGGGAACATATAGTCAGTCTACAGTGGAGACTGTCTACAAATCATTTGTGCCTCCCATTTTGGATTTTTAGTCAAATGTATGGGACCAATACCAGACGGGACAGAAGGGGACACTGACCATAAACATAGAATAGCCGCACTAAAGGTGACACGTTTGTTTGACTCAGTAGAGTGTCACAGGAATGTTGAAAAACCTGAATCGGCAAAGCCTACAAAAGCGAAATTTGTAAGGTGGCAGAATAGGTCAAATTTGCACCTTACATGAGAGCTTTATACATAGCAACGAGAAGGTGAATATGACACCTAACGTAATTGGGCGGTTATGAGAACATTTGCTTGTTAGTATGTTATGCAAAAAGGGATGACAGTCAATCGACGGTAATTACCACACCATTCCTATACAATGCATGTCTTTGAGCGGAAGGTGGAACAGGCAATGTGAATCGTTTTTAGTTTGAAAAGCCAGGCAGACAACGGCGTAGCGAAGGCGGGCTGCAGGGGTACGACGGATACCACTTAAAGGGGTGGCAGGAGGAAAGTCAACGACCCTGACCAGGTGATTCAGGAAGGAGGACCACGTGTAGCGGCACATCTGCACAATGGACAGAGAAAAAGCTTTAGAAAGCTGCGTTTCGGAATTCCAACGGGATACGAACAAAAACTAGTCACGCGTTTCGATCACATGTCCAGTGAATGCGACACACAGAAAGGTCAATGTACTTCAGACGTCTAGAATGGGCACAAAACGACCAATTGGCGGAAACGCACTAGGAAGGAGAAAAATACTGAAGTTTCGATGCAGTTTGATACAAGGGACATTGCGATTGGTAGAGAGAATTGCCACAAAATAAGAGGAACGCTCCTATTGGTCAAAAAAGGCCGTGACGTGAAGAACGAATGAACCCAAGTGGGGGAGGAAGTTCTGCCATTAGTAGGACAAGAGAGAAATTTTCGGGGACTCTTCTCTGAACTGGCGTAAAATGCAGAACGGAGCGCTTATCGCTCTGTATGATGCACAGAGGAAATTTGTGTGGACACTGCGTTCACAGGGGTTGCAATCCAGCTATAGATTTGCTGTAGCAACGTTTAGCTCCAACCGTGGAGAAACGAACCAGCCAAATTAGTTAATTGTTCTTGTGAGAACTGAGAGGGCAGTATAATATGCACGCTGCTCCAACCACGCGCGTGTATATCGCCACATACAAAGACTAGGACTGAGTACATGTTTTCTCGCATAACGAGAAACATAGGGAAAGTTTCTGCTGGATAGTTCAGGAAAGGTCTGACTAGTTTTGTAGGAATTTCAGTGGGAGAGAGCGGCCTTACAGACGGCAGCTCGTCACGGCTTAAGGTAAATACCGCGTGGAGAGGCGTAAACTTTGTTGGTTCACCAGCTTGCGTCCAGTGTAAACTCGAGCGGCCTTTGGTAATCTTACGCTCAAATTTGTCACATAACCAACCATCCACCATAGATTAGATTGTTATCCTAAATAGTACCGAATTTTGAACCGGACTCTGACGAGTTTCGTAGTACTGACCAACATTATAACGTATGTGTAGGATCAATTTTGTAAAGAAACTTCCTATTAAACTTTCATATTATTGTGCTTAGGATTAATGTTCTTTCAGAGAGTTAATATTTAATAGTGTTGTGTATAGGATTATTTCACTTTTTGATGTTGGCGAGCTGCATTATCCATTGTGCTGTTTTTATGTCATCGAGTTGAAAACTGTGTAAAAGCTGTAAGTTTCGTGCTAAAAATTGCAAAATTAAACATGTCGTTTCAACTTACACAGTTGTTCTCATTTCAAGAATAAGAACCCATGTTACAAAGTGGTCAAGTGAAGAATCTAGAGACATTTGTCAGCCGCTACATGTGGGTTCTGGAGAGGTCACATGACAAGATTAGCAAGATTAGACTAATTATAGAACACACAGAGGCATTTAAGAAGTCATTTGTGGCACGCACCACGCTCGACTGGAACGAGAGAAAACCCGAACATGTAGTAGCAAATAAGAACACTCTGCTACAAATTTCACAGTGATTTTACCGAGTATAGACGTAGCTGTTTAAATGTAGATGTAGTTGGGTTCGAACACCCCTCCCCCCACTGCTTAAATTTTGAATAAAAATTAGCATAGGTGGACGAAGACATCGGGCACAAGAAATTACCCGCATTCTGCCAACGGCCTTGTCAGAAATGATGGAGAAGTGCGCAGAGGTTCAGGGCACTCTCTGGCCCTTTGGGTGGGAAAATGCCCCTGAGAAGAGTCAGCAATGAGCAGCGTCATGAGAATGCCAAAGGAGATGGAGACCACTGCAGTAAAGACACATAACGTATATCAACAGGACATGTGGCCCTTAATTAAAACGCGTCATGATGATCTCTCCGTGGCAAAAGATTCCGGTCAAGTCCCCTATTCAGATCATCTGGCGGGGAATGCAGAGGGGGAGGTGACCGTTAGAAAAAGATTGAATAACCACGGACGGCATAACGTTCTACGAGTCGAGGCTTGGAATGTCAAAAGTTTCGAAGTGGTAGGGAAATGCTAGACCTCAGTCTAGATATAGTCGCCTTCAGTAAAGCGAAATGGAAAGAAGCATTTCAGGTCTGATGAATATAGGGTAATATCAACAACAGCAGAAATTGATACAACGGCTATAAGTTTCGATATGAATAGGGCGGTAGGACAGTGAACAATTCAGTGTCAGTGTTGTTCTTGCCGGAATAGACAGCAAGCCATAATCTACAACAATAGTTCAGGTATACGTGCCGATGTCGCACAAGTAGAAGATGAAGAGATAGAGGAAGTATATGAGGATATAAAACAGGTAGTTCAGTACATAAAGAGAGATGAAAATGTAATAGTCATGGAGGACTGGAATGCAGTTGAAGGGGAAGGAGTAGAAGAGAGGGTTACAGGAAAACACCAGCTTTATAATAGGAATGAGAGTGGAGAAAGACCAATTGATTTGTGCCATGACTTTCAGCTAGTTAACAGAGAATACTCTGTTCAAGAATTGCAAAAGGATGACGTATACGTGGGAAAGATCTGAAGATACAGAAAGATTTCAGTTAGATTACATCGTGGTCAGGCAGAGATTCGGAAATCAGATATTGGCTTGTAAGAAATACCCAGGGGCAGATATCGATTCGTATAACAATTTGGTAATGATGAAGAGTAGGCTGAAGTTTAAGTCACGAAGAATTAGTCCCCAAAGAAGTGGGATGAGGCAGTCCTAAGGAATGAAGAGATACGCTTGACGTTCTCTGAGGCTACAGATACTGCGGAAATGAACAGTTCAGTAGGCAGTTCAGTTGAAGAGAAATGGCCAGCTAAAAAAAGGGCAGAGTAGCTAGAGAGAAAAACATTGGTACAACGAAGGTAAATACGAAGAAACCCTGGGTAACAGAAGAAATACTTCAGCTGATCGATGGAAGAGGGAATTATAAAAATTTTCCCGGAAATTCAAGAATATTGAAATACAAGTCACTTAGCAATGAAAGAAACAGGAAGTGCAGGGAAGCTAAGGTGAAATGGCTACATGAAAAATGTAAAGGTATCGAAAAAGAAATGATTGTCGGAAGGACTGACTCAGCATATAGAAAAGTCAAAACAACCTTCGGTGAAATTGGGGCACGGGCAGTAACATAAAGAGTGCAATGGGAATTCCACTGTTAAATGCGAGAGCAGATAGGTGGAAAGAATATGTTGAGGTCTTCTATAAGGGAGAGGTCTTAGAGGACGTGATAGAAGAGCAAACAGGAGTTGACAGAGAAGAGATAGGGGATCCAGTATGAGAATCAGGATGTAGAAGAGCTTTGGAAGATTTAAAAGCAAATAAGGCAAAAGGGATGGGTAACATTCCATCGGAATATCTAAAATCATAGAGGGAAGTTGCAACAAAACTATGGTGTCACCGCCAGACACCACGCTTGCTAGGTGGTAGCTTAAATCGGCCGCGGTCCATTTAGTACATGTCGGACCCGCGTGTCGCCACTGTGTCATCGCAGATCGAGCGCCACCACAAGGCAGGTCTCGAGATACGGACTAGCACTCGCCCCAGTTGTACGGACGACATTGCTAGCGACTACACGGACGAAGCATCGCTCATTAGCCGAGCTGATAGTTAGAATGCATCGCTCATTAGCCGAGCAGATAGTTAGAATAGCCTTCAGCTAAGTCAATGGCTACGACCTAGCAAGGCGCCATTAGCCTTACATAGTTTGATAGTTATCGTATGAAATGTCTCATCCAGAACGCTGTATACCACAAGGACGGTATAAAAGTTAAGTATAATAGCAGCTACGTATTTTTCTTGCTACCATTCACTACTTATCCTGTTCCAGAATTCACGCCCATCTGCGTTAGATAGCGTGCATTTCGGCCTCCTGTATCTACAAGGTGTTGGCACATTTACCAACACATCAAAAACGAGGTGAGTAGAATGTATGAAACTGGCGATATACCATCTTACTTTCGGAAAAAAACATAATCCACACAATTCCGAAAACAGCTAGAGGCGACAAGTTCGAGAATTACCACACAATCATCTTAACTGCTTATGCATCCAATTGCTGGCAGGAATAATGTACAGGCCAATGGAAAAGAAAATTGAGGATCTGTTAAATGATAGTGAGTTCGGCTTTAGGAAAATAAGGTCACCCGAGCGGCTGTTCGGACGTTGCGGCTGATAATGGAAGCAAGAGTGAAGAAAATCAAGACACGATCTTAGGATTTTTCGACTTGGAAACAGCGTTCGACAACGTAAAATAGTTCGAAATCCCGAGAAACGTAGGGAAAGGCGGATGTCTGTCAGGAACCAAGAGGGGACAATAAAAATGGAAGACAGGAACGAAGTGCACAGATTAAAAATGGTTAAGACAGGGAAGTAATCTTTCTCCCCTAATTTTCAATCTATACGTTGAAGAAGCAATGACGGAATTAAAAGAAAGGTTCAAGGTGAAAGGATACCAGTATTCAGATTCGCTGGTGACATTGGTGTCCTCAGTGAATGTA
Organism: Schistocerca americana; assembly: GCF_021461395.2. Classification (NCBI taxonomy): domain Eukaryota; kingdom Metazoa; phylum Arthropoda; class Insecta; order Orthoptera; family Acrididae; genus Schistocerca; species Schistocerca americana. The sequence goes on from NC_060124.1 coordinate 33,347,349, forward strand.
AACAGTTACAGGACCTCTTGAAAGAAATGAACAGACTAATGAGTACACTATATGGACTGAGAATAAGTCGACGAAAGACGAAAATAATGAGAAGTAGCAGAAATGAGAGGAGCGAGAAATCTAACATCAGATTTGATGACAACGAAGCAGATGAACTTAAGGAATTCTGCGTAGCAGCAAAATAACCCATGACAGACGGAGGAAGGGGGACATAAAAAGCAGACTAGCACTGGAAAAAAGAGCATTCCTGGCCAAGAGAAGTCTACTAGTATCAAACATAGGTGTTAATTTGAGGAAGAAATTTCTGAAAACTTGCATCTGGATCACAGGACAGGAATTCGTGGGGGGCCATTTCAAACCCATCAGACTGATGACTAAAAGATGTAGATATTTCATTACCTATCAGCGCAAAGTTGTAACATGCAAACCAAACTGAACGTGTACCCTTTACACTTTCATTGTCTTGGCTCACTCGGTATAACCAGTGCTGTTTCGTCAGATAACCGAAACAAGAAATAAGCTTTCTTGCAACAGAGTGAGATAGGTGGGAACTGTTGTTTGACGCTAGATTTTCTTTCACACATCTCTGCCACTTCCCATTTTAGTGTCCTTCCCTCTGCCTTCTTTTCCTCCTACTACTTCTTCTTCTTCTTCTTCGTCTACTTCTTCTTCACGCTACCGCTTCACCCTCCCGCTTCACGTTTTCTATTGCTCTTCCTTATTTTTTTGCCTGCCACAAAATTGCACGCGCATGAAAACAGTACCCAGGGCACGCGCCGCGCCTGCCGTACCGTAGTTACGCCTGTGGCCCCTTTTGGCCTCGATAGCGATAAAAAGCTAAACTTCAAATATCGCTCACTCACCATATTTTTCAGACTTTGGACACATGATTCTTTATTGCGACGTGCGCTTTTCATGTATCGCTACTCTGTAGTTTTACACAATAAGCGACAGCTCATCAAATATGAGTGAGAGTGCTGATAGCAACAAGTGCTTAAGATCACCAGCCTCTGGCGGTATTAGCTCTGTTGTAAAGAATGTAAAACGGAACTGGCCTGTGTCTGTCATACCAGACGCTGGAACTCCTTTGTTCCATGGACAGTGGGAGGGGGCGGGGAAGGGGGGAAGGGGGGAAGGGGGGAAGGGGGGAGCTATCGATCGGTGTCAGCCAGCATATTGAACGCAAAGCTAATGAAGGCGTCATTCGTAGGCAACCACAGGGCGTGTTGCCGTCATCTGAAACAAGCATCACAGCAACTTGTTCAGTCACTAAATTCTGTCTGTAACAGAATCTTCATTAACGTCTTGCACTCGTGTACTATAAAATCGTGCAAGCTTATCTTTTACACAAGCATTTACTACGCGAGTGTCAATTCGCAAGATCTTTGTATTTCCCATGATGAAGGCCCATGATTCATATTTATCCGTAGAAAAACCAGTTTTATAATGGAACAAAGTGACCCAGCGATTCGAGGCGCTGAACCCGTATTCGGGAGGAACGGAGTTTGGATCATCGTCCGGCTAAGTTTCCCGTAGTTTCCGCACGTCATTGCAGGTGAGTGCCTTTACTTCCTGTAAGTAGGCCACTACTAATTTTCTTCCTACGGCACTAGTGGACCGATGCATATGTCTAAAATATCATGGCAAGCAGAGGCTGATAATACCAAATTCTTAACAATAAAGTGAGAGAAGCATACCGCAGGACTTCTAAAGCATGGAAGCAAATCTTTATTTGTTGTGCGGATGTTGTCACTTATATGATTTTTGTTTTGAGTCATCAGTCTTTTGACTGGTTTGATGCCACGTATTTTTCTCCTGTGCTGATCTTTTCATCACAGAGGAACTACAGCCTACGTCTTCAGTTGTTTGATGAACGTATTCTAATCTCTACCTCTACAGCTTTTAACCTCTACAGTTCCCTCTAATACCACGGAAGTTATTCCCTGATGTCTTAAGAGAAGTCCTATCATCCAGTCCCTTCTCGTTGTCAGTGTTTTCCATGTATTCCTTTCTTCACCGATTCTGTGTAGAACCTATTCTTTCCTTACCTTATCAGTCCACCTAATTTTCAACATTCTTTTGCGACTCCATGTCTCAAATGCTTTGAATATGTTCTGTTCCGGTTTTTCCATAGTCCACGTATCAGTGCAATACAATAGTGTGCTCCATACGTACATTGTCAGATAATTCTTCCTTAAATTAAGGCCTATGTTTGACACAGAAATTAAACGTTTGCGCCATTACATAACTCCAAAATGTCTCACAGAATCCTTTTCTGGGTAACGCATTAAGAATGGACTAGAAATGGGTAACACAGGTCAGCAGTGTTTCGTCCGTACTGCTCAATCTGCACATCGAAGGAGTACGCCTAATGACGGAAGTAAAAGAAAGGTTCAGAGGAGGATTAAAATTCAGGGTGAAAGGATATCAAGGATAAGATTCGCTGATGAGATGCTACCACCAGTGGAAGTGAAGAAGTGTTACAGAACGTGCTGAATAGAATGAACAGTCTATTGAGTAGAGAATATGGCTGAGAATAAATCTAAGAAAGACGAAAGTAATGAGGAGGAACAGAAATGAGTTTGACGATAAACTTACCATCGAGGTTGGGGACCACGAAGTACAAGAACTGGAAATTCTGTTACCTTGGAAGCAAAATAATACATGACGGACGGAGTAAGGAGGACGTAAAAAGCAGACTAGCGCAGAAAGAGGGCGTTACTGGCCGAGAGAAGTCTGCTAGTATCAAACATATGCCTTAATCTCAGGAAGAAATTACAGAGAATTTGGGTTTAGAGCACTCCATTGTATGGTAGTGAATCATGGAGTGTTGTAAAATCGTAAAAGAAGGGAATCGAAGCGTTTGAGATGTAACGCTGTAGAAGGGTGTTCTAAATGAAGTAGAATGGCATGATAAAGGAAGGAGGAGGTTCTCTGCAAAATAGGTGACGAAAAGGACCAATGGAAAACACTAACAAGAAGAAGGGCACGACGACAGGACGTGTGTTAAAACATCAGGAAATGACTTCCATTGTCCAGCAGGGAACTGTGGAGGGTAAAAACTGTAGGGCACGACAGAGATCGGAATATGGTATTTGCGACCGCTACGGTCGCACGTTCGAATCCTACCTCGGGCATGGATGTGTGTGATGTCCTTAGGTTAGTTAGGTTTAAGTAGTGTTAAGTTCTACGGGACTGATGACCACAGATGTTAAGTCCCATAGTGCTCAGAGCCATTTGAACCATATAGTATTTGGGCGCTAGTGTTGCTCTGATATTAGGAGATTTTGAACAAGTGAGAAATATGTCAGTTAGAAGAGTGATAAAAACTAATCTTTCTACTCATTCCACTCCAGTCAGTGAAAGATGGCTGTGCATACAGAGATACACGAGAATGCGTCGGATAGCCTGAGATTTCTCTCATACGAATACCGATGGCCGTCAATCATTCCAAAAGTACATGTAATACAGACCACTATTGTGGCTGCGTGGTTACTATATAACGTCGTAACTGTATTAATGTTATCAGCCTTTCGATTGTTTTGATACTGTTCTCCATCTGTTCCTACGTAGTGGTAATCATTTCATCTCCACATAACTGCTATAACCAACATTCTCTAAAATTTGTTTTGCTCAGCCTAGTGTTTGTCTCCTCTTACAATTTCTCTCTACCGCTCATTCCGCTATCAAGTAAACTACGAGAGTGTGCAGAATAGTAATGCCTCTGAAATTTGTATTCTGTTCTCAATGTCGGTTGAGGTATTACACGTCGTGCGTTTTACTCGGTCGACTTTCAAGCTCCGCTGATCCAATTTGCAAACCTCTGTCGCTAGAGGGGTTCGAGATTGTTGTGTGTAACATGCCGATGTGTAACCTAAGTACGTCGGTGCGCTAGAAATAGTGTGCTGTAATCGAATTTCTGACCGCAGAAATCGTGCCTCGAATTAAAACAGCCGCGCAGGATTAGCCGAGCGGTCCAAGGCGCTTCAGTCTTGGACTGTGCGGCTGGCCCCGGCGGAGGTTCGAGCCCCACATCGGGCTATTGGTGGGTGTGTTTGTCCTTAGGATGATTTAGGTTAAGTAGTGTGTAAGCTTAGGGACTGATGACCTTAGCAGTTAAGTCCCATAAGATTTCGCACACAGTTGAACATTCCAATTGAAACCCTTAGACGAATGGAAGCCGGTACGGTGATGGCTGTATCGACATCTGTAATGTGCTGTTCGTACTCATAATGCAGGGAACAGTGGTGCTACCCTCAACTTTGCCCCATCCGATTTTCATCTACCTCCGAGGACTTCGCTTTGATAGTGATGAAGCGGTGCAAGCAGAGGTGAGGTTGTGGCCCCGTCAACAAGGTCAAAGACGGTACCAATAAACTGGTCTGTCTTTGGAAAAATGCGTCTCCAGGATGACTACGTTAATAAATAGTCTGCGCAACAAAAGTAAACGAACACCTTTTCGAAACCTCGTAATTGTTTCCCATTCGGACGCAAAAACCTGAAATTTGGCTCAAAGGTGCCTCCAACCTTCCTTTGTGTTGGTGCAGAAGCATGGCACCTAGCGACGTCGCCCTAAAATAAAAGAAAAGAAAAGGTCGCAGCTCAGAACTTCGTGTGAGCTCTAATGTGGGTTAATGATGACACGTTGACACCAACTTTCACCTCAAATCTGCCCAACCGCCCCCCCCCCCCCCACGCACGTCTCACAATATAGGAAGGGCATCGACACCCCCCCCCCCTCTTTCCCACATTTCACTCCATCTTCTGACGCCTCAGCGCCGGCCGCGGTGGCCGAGCGGTTCTAGGAGCTTCAGTCCGGAACCGCGCGACTGCAGCGATCGCAGGTTCGAATTCTGCCTCGGGCATGGATGCGTGACGTCCTTAGGTTAGTTAGGTTTAAGTAGTTCTAAGTTCTAGGGGACTGATGACCTCTGATGTTAAGTCCCATAGTGCTCATAGCCATTTGAACCTTTTTTTTTTTTTTTTTTTTGACGCCTCAGCGACGGAGGTGACAAGCGAGACACGCAGTGCTGCAATCAAGCTGTTTTCAAATGGGTGGCCGAGGAAAACATTTAGACAGATCATCGTTCAGAATCGACACGAAAAGGATCAGGGGGTGGGTGTCGAGCATCACACATTTCGAGGTCGAAAACGACAATTCGCAGCGAACATGGCCCACTCTGCCGGCTTGAACTTACTTTCTACGTCGTAGTAAGATGGCCAGCAAATATTAAAGATGTAAATCATGGACTCCGTGTGTTGTCATAACGACTGAAGTCGATCGCATCTGATGGTTCAAAATGGCTCTGAGCACTATGGGACTTAACAGCTATGGTCATCAGTCACCTAGAACTTAGAACTACTTAAACCTAACTAACCTAAGGACATCACACAACACCCAGTCATCACGAGGCAGAGAAAATCCCTGACCCCGCCGGGAATAGAATCCGGGAACCCGGGCGTGGGAAGCGAGAACGCTACCGCACGACCACGAGCTGCGGACGATCGCATCTGATGTCAAAGATAATCAGGATGATGTCTTCGGAAGTGGTGTCGGTACAATTTTTTCTGTAAGTTGCTAGTCATACTCATAATACAGACCTGTTTTACAAAAGAACAGTTGTATTTGGAAGCCAATAAACCGTTATTCGTGGAGAAATTACGTCCACGTATAAAATCTGAATATAACATAGCGTCTGATCATATGATAAAACTGGAATATTTTTCTATTTTTTCGCAAAAAAACAATGTACTTGGGACTCCTCGATTTTAATAAATTACTTTAAGTCACTGACCTCTTTTATGTAACTAGCGAGATATCTGTTCTTCACAGTGCTATTCCGCAAATTTTAAATAAAATAAGCCTTACGATCTAGACTGTTTTTTACTAATTTTACGAATTAGTACTGGTTGTGCTACAGAGTTCCCTGTACCTCCCTCTGCAAACGGCCATGCAGAAGCTTTCACTAAACTATGGCGAGTGCTATCATCAACCACATTAACCTGTATGTTTTGCATTTCACGGGATGTCTACCATACGACTTCTTATTTACAACAACCTTAAACGGCTCCCAAAGCTGTTCAACTTTTCCCAGTATAAGAACTTTATTCAATAAATTACTAAACGAAGTATTATCCCGGAGACTTAAGTTGTAAGCGTTTTTTCAAAGAAGGGATAACGAAATCTCAAATAGTGTCAATCCAGATAGCTGCTAAGTACGCGGAGGGAAACAATTGTTTTATGTATATGAGCTTCACCATATTTAAAGCGTTGAAAATGATGCTGTTACGCATATATAACAAAAATATTGCATAATATACAAAAAAGTAAAAATTAATCTGTTTAGGGTCTAAATACCTAGAGAATCGTTGAATTATTGTTAGTTTCGGAGATACGTTTCAAAATTTCGCAATATTTGAGGACAAATCACAGAAAAAACCACCGAAAAGATATAAATGAATCTAAAAGTTTCCAACAGAGAACTCATGGATCTAAAAACCACATCTGCTGTCACATCTGGGCTGACTACCTTCCACCTATCTTCAGACAACGAATAAAGGTTTTAAATGGTTTGTTGTCTACATGCACGACTGCTAAGAGGAACTGCGAAGGTTAATGTGTTCGCTAAATAGAAATGTCAACCGTGTACTCTATTCTCCATTAGACCATTACCTGATCTACTAATTAACTGTTCTGACATTCAACTGTTAACTGTAACAGCAGCATCTTAAGATACAGGGTGAGCCAGTAGTCAGCCAACTATAAAATTTAAAAAAATAGCGTGGTGGGAAACTGAATTTCTTACCGGGAGTAATGCATGTGTTGGCAATAGACGGACTTGTGAGAGTAGCGTATCACGCGGTATCCAAATGTTTCCCCCCATTTTGATGTCAGCGTTGAATTAGCTGTAAGCGAACAAACGCGCGATTTTCGGAGGCTGGAAGTGTGTTCATTCTTAAAATTTACTCCAAATATCAATCTTTCTTAAAATTTAAGGAAGAAGTTGGGATACAATTTCCTGAAACAAGAGTACCTAATAAATCATAGATTCCACACGTAATCACCCGTTTCAGAAAAAAAAAACTGGTTGTGTGAATGAATGTGAACGTTCCGGTCGACCTTCGGTGTGAGTCATGCCTCATTGAGAAATATGTGCGCTTACTTGCTACGTTCACCGAGAAAGTCGATACGAAAACTGTGTCAGCTAACTGGAAGTTCTTACTGGAGTGTCCACAGAACCACAAGTAAGCTCAAACTTCGTCCGTATAGCATTCACGTTGTGCACGAGCCGCAAGAAGCTGATAGAGGAAAAGAAGTACGTTACTGTAAATGGTTCTTGCTTTTTATTCGCAGTATTGGTCGGGTGTTGGATTATGTTTTGTACTCTAATGAAGCATGGCTATGTAAACAGGAAGAACCTCAGATACTGCAGTTCAGAATGTAATTCATAGTAATGACAGAGGCTGGTAAACGCCACTGCTGACTGCAGCAAGATCGTGCAACAGCACACACGGGAATAGCATCATGATAATGCTGCTGCAATTCTTTACCGGAAACTTCATTTCAAGTGACCTAGGTTTCGATATTTACTTCCAGCTGAATTTTTTCTTTGGAAACATCTGAAGCATAAGGCCTATAGGAAAACCCTCACTCCAACTGAAGCACAGCAAAGATGAGACATGCACCATAAATGTAGTCACCATCAAAAAGTGTCAGCTGACATGAAGCAACGTGTTGAGGCGTGTTTTGTAGCACATGGAAGACATTTCCGTAAACTGTTACGAGAAGATATGTGTTGCGTGTATACGGTATAAGTACATTAATAAAGAATTGAACTTTTTGAATTTAGAGATACGTAGCTCCTGGCTCACCCTGTATATTGCCTCCAAGGAAAGGAGATGATTGTTAAGCGATACTTCTTTATTTTTAAGCAAAAATTAAACATCAACCTATGACTTTAATTTCATTCGTGTTAAATACTGGATTAGTTTCGAGATGGTCGCTCATCCTGATGTAGTCTTATTTCTGATTTTTGTAATGTTGCTCCGCAATATTTACTGTTCATTAAGACATAAAAAGTTATGTTAATGAACATGGTAAATGATTTCCCAATTAACTGCGCCTTCCACAATGGAGTTGCATATAAGTATGTCTTATACAGGGTGATTCAAAAGGAATATCACAACTTTAGGAATTTAAAACTCTGCAACGACAAAAGGCAGAGCTAAGCACTATCTGTCGGCGAATTAAGGGAGCTATAAAGTTTCATTTAGTTGTACATTTGTTCGCTTGAGGCGCTGTTGACTAGGCGTCAGCGTCAGTTGATGCTAAGATGGCGACCGCTCAACAGAAAGCTTTTTGTGTTATCGAGTACGGCAGAAGTGAATCGACGACAGTTGTTCAGCGTTCATTTCGAACGAAGTATGGTGTTAAACCTCCTGATAGGTGGTGTATTAAACGTTGGTATAAACAGTTTACAGAGAATGGGTGTTTGTGCAAAGGGAAAAGTTCTGGACGGCCGAGAACGAGTGATGAAAATGTAGCACGCATCCAGCAAGCATTTGTTCGCAGCCCAGGAAAATCGACTCGCAGAGCTAGCAGAGAGCTGCAAATTCCACAATCAACTGTATGGAGAGTCCTACGAGAAAGGTTAGTTATGAAACCTGAACGTCAACTACTCGAGGCAATGGATCGGCCGCCAGGCAGCCCGTGACAGAGCACTTCATCACTGGCCTCCAAGAAGCCCTGATCTTACCCCCTGCGATTTTTTCTTATGGGGGTATGTTAAGGATATGGTGTTTCGGCCACCTCTCCCAGCCACCATTGATGATTTGAAACGAGAAATAACAGCAGGTATCCAAACAGTTATGCCTGATATGCTACAGAGAGTGTGGAACGAGTTGGAGTATCGGGTTGATATTGATCGAGTGTCTGGAGGGGGCCATATTGAACATCTCTGAACTTGTTTTTGAGTGAAAAAAAACCCTTTTATATTATGTTTCTTTCATTAAATACACATTTTTAAAGTTGTGGTATTTTTTTTGAATCACCCTGTATTTGTAAGTGGTACGTTTATACTATCAGTGCTACAAGATTCCGTCACTGAAGGTACAAACACACAGTTCCTAAATCAACCCAGACAGCAATGTTGCCATAATAACACGTGATGTGGCCGCAGAACAGCCAGACTGGAATAAAAACTAAGTGACGGCAGGAAAGGCATCCGGCCAATCTCTGTCATTAACGTTGTAAAATGCAAAGCTATTATCAGCTGCCCAACTCATGAAGATACGGGACAGAAGAAAAAGACAATCTTCTAGGTACCGTATCAGCAGGTATTGAGCTCGCTACAAATTGTATTGTACAGGGTTATTACAAATGATTGAAGCGATTTCACAGCTCTACAATAACTTTATTATTGAGATATTTTCACAATGCTTTGCACACACATACAAAAACTCAAAAAGTTTTTTCAGGCATTCACAAATGTTCGATATGTGCCCCTTTAGTGATTCGGCAGACATCAAGCTGATAATCAAGTTCCTCCCACACTCAGCGCAGCATGTCCCCATCAATGAGTTTGAAAGCATCGTTGATGCGAGCTCGCAGTTCTGGCACGTTTCTTGGTAGAGGAGGTTTAAACACTGAATCTTTCACATAACCCCACAGAAATAAATCGCATGGGGTTAAGTCGGGAGAGCGTGGAGGCCATGACATGAATTGCTGATCATGATCTCCACCACGACCGATCCATAGGTTTTCCTATCTCCTGTTTAAGAAATGCCGAACATCATGATGGAAGTGCGGTGGAGCACCATCCTGTTGAAAGATGAAGTCGGCGCTGTCGGTCTCCAGTTGTGGCATGAGCCAATTTTCCAGCATGTCCAGATACACGTGTCCTGTAACGTTTTTTTCGCAGAAGAAAAAGGGGCCGTAAACTTTAAACCGTGAGATTGCACAAAACACGTTAACTTTTGGTGAATTGCGAATTTGCTGCACGAATGCGTGAGGATTCTCTACCGCCCAGATTCGCACATTGTGTCTGTTCACTTCACCATTAAGAAAAAAAGTTGCTTCATCACTGAAAACAAGTTTCGCACTGAACGCATCCTCTTCCATGAGCTGTTGCAACCGCGCCGAAAATTCAAAGCGTTTGACTTTGGCATCGGGCGTCAGGGCTTGTAGCAATTGTAAACGGTAAGGCTTCTGCTTTAGCCTTTTCCGTAAGATTTTCCAAACCGTCGGCTGTGGTACGTTTAGCTCCCTGCTTGCTTTATTCGTCGACTTCCGCGGGCTACGCGTGAAACTTGGCCGCACGCGTTCAGCCGTTTCTTCGCTCACTGCAGTCCAACCCGTCGATTTCCCCTTACAGAGGCATCCAGACGCTTTAACCTGCGCATACCACCGCCGAATGGAGTTAGCAGTTGGTGGATCTTTGTTGAACTTCGTCCTGAAGTGTCGTTGCACTGTTATGACTGACTGATGTGAGTGCATTTCAAGCACGACATACGCTTTCTCGGCTCCTGTCGCCATTTTGTCTCACTGCGCTCTCGAGCGCTCTGGCGGCAGAAACCTGAAGTGCGGCTTCAGCCGAACAAAACTTTATGAGTTTTTCTACGTATATGTAGTGTGTCGTGACCATATGTCAATGAATGGAGCTACAGTGAATTTATGAAATCGCTTCAATCATTTGTAATAGCCCTGTAGAAGAGACAGGAGCCCAGTATTACAACCAGAATTTAAAGGAGCTTTGGAGGACTTACGATCGAATGAGGCAGAAGGGATTGATAATATTCCATCAGAATGTCTGAAATCATTGGGGGGGGGGGGGGGAAAGGCAACAATACTGATACGTCGCACGGCTGGCGCCTGTACTTCCGTCCCGCTAGTGTCATCTTTGCTTTCGATTTTCCTTTGGCTGCCGTGAGTCAGTTGTTCGCTGCGAGTCCAGCTAGTTAAGTCTGCAGTGTCGAGGCAGCCTCAGGATGTGGCCTGCCTGTCGCGAGGTACTACGGGGTCGGGAGGTTGGCGCTTACTTGGGGGCGCACGCTCACTGCGCGTGTTACGAGTGGAGTGCTGCGGCAGGAGACGGCGGCGAGATATTTGGTTTTGTGCTCACCGCGCAGTGAACGTCGAGAAGAACAGCTTGCCGGAGCGTTGCCTGGATTAGCCGTGCGCCTGCTCATACGTGTGAGTTTGGCCCCGAGTATGCCATGGCAAGTTAAATCACACATGCCATGATAACAAGCCTTAGGCATTCCACCTTGGTTTCTTACTACTTGATAAAGGATGAACAGATATATTTAAGTAAGACTGGTGAGCTGCTCATTATTTCATCTACATCTACATCTACATGGATACTCTGCAAATCACATTTAAGTGCCTGGCAGAGGGTTCATCGGACCACCCTCACAATTCTCTATTATTCCAATCTCGTATAGCGCGCGGAAAGAATGAACACCTATATCCTTCCGTACGAGCTCTGATTTCCCATATTTTATTGTGGTGATCGTTCCTCCCTATGTAAGTCGGTATCAACAAAATATTTTCGCATTCGGAGGAGAAAGTTTGTGATTGGAATTTCGTGAGAAGATTCCGTCGCAACGAAAAACGCCTTTCTTTTAATGATGTCCATCCCAAATCCTGTATCATTTCTGTGACACTCTCTCCCATATTTCGCGATAATACAAAACGTGCTGCCTTTCTTTGAACTTTTTCGATGTACTCAGTCCTATCTGTTAAGTATCCCACACCGCGCAGTAGTATTCTAAAAGAGGATGGACAAGCATAATGTAGGCAGTCTCCTTAGTAGGTCTGTTACATTTTCTATGTGTCCTGCCAATGAAACGCAGTTTTTGGTTAGCCCTCCCCACAACATTTTCTGTGTGTTCCTTTCAATTTAAATTGTTCGTAATTGTAATACCTAGGTATTTTGTTGAATTTACGGCTTTTAGATTAAACTGATTTATCGTGTAACCGAAGTTTAAGGCATTCCTTTTAGCACTCACGTGGATGGCCTCACACTTTTCGTTATTTAAGGTCAACTGTCGCTTTTCACACCATTCCGATATTTCTTCTAAACCGTTTTGCAGTTTGTTTTGATCTTCTGATGACTTTATTAGTCGATAAACGACAGCGTCATCTGCAAACAACCGAAGACGGCTGCTCAGATTTTCTCCCAAATCGTTTATATAGTTAAGGAAAAGCGAAGGGCCTATTACACTACCTTAGTGAGTGTATGTTGCTTTTTAAATACAAGTATCTACACATTATTGACGAGTAACGAAAGACGATACCGTCTCGTAAAATCACATCATGTTTCATGAAAATGTAGTTTTGCTCGGCCTTGTCTTTAAAATAAACTTAGCTGTTACTATCGGGTGGTGTTATGGTGTTTAAATGAATGCTAAGTTTCTGAGTTAAAAACATATTTTTAGGCGAGCTTTCCTGTTTTAAATTTTATGCTTTTATGTCTTGTGTAGTATGACTGTGTGAATAAAAGTGTGCTGTTGTAGTTGATTTATATTTCAGTTACGTGGAGCGCGGTGCATTTCGTCCGGTACAGTGGGGCGTGACACCGGGGCTAGAGGACTTGGCCGTTGGCAGTGGAGTTGTGATTCGTTTGACCGGCTCCATGTGGAGGCCCTCTTCCTCGGTCACGTCTTTGAGTATTGCTTCGCTCTTCATTTCTGGCTCCGTCAGGTCGTTAAGCTTGGTAGCTGATCCCTCCGACACTCTGGCGTATGTACTTTGGGCTTGAAGTACGACTTCGATCTTGTAACGTTTAGTGGCACTCTGTCATCAGTGCCCGAACAGATTCATTAAGGCTCTGCTTGGTTAATTGTAATTTTTGTAGCATTCAGGATGTTGTTATTTGTACCTTGTGTGTGAGTTGTGAAGGTTTAAATTTTTATGAAGTAAGGTTTTATTTGTGTATGTTACCAAGCAATCTTTAAATGCCAAGAATATCTTTTATTCATTATTTGTTATTTTAATCAGTGTTTATCTGTACTGGCACCTACTTGATTCTTCTTTACTCAGAAGTTTGCGCACCGGCTGCCTTCAGTAGGCAGTGTTAAGATTTTAGAAATTACCTATTTGGGTTTTGTAATATTTATTTACGTTATGCCTTTGGTATGAAATGTTATTACAAAGGGAAGTCTCCAGAATGAGATTTTCACTCTGCAGCGGAGTGTGCGCTGATATGAAACTTCCTGGCAGATTAAAACTGTGTGCCCGACCGAGACTCGAACTCGGGACCTTTGCCTTTCGCGGGCAAGTGCTCTACCATCTGAGCTACCGAAGCATGACTCACGCCCGGTCCTCACAGCTTTACTTCTGCCAGTACCTCGTCTCCTAGCTTCCAAACTTTACAGAAGCTCTCCTGCGAACCTTGCAGAACTAGCACTCCTGAAAGAAAGGATACTGCGGAGACATGGCTTAGCCACAGCCTCGAGGATGTTTCCAGAATGAGATTTTCACTCTGCAGCGGAGTGTGCGCTGATATGAAACTTCCTGGCAGATTAAAACTGTGTCCCCGACCGAGGCGTGAGTCGTGCTTCGGTAGCTCAGATGGTAGAGCACTTGCCCACGAAAGGCAAAGGTCCCGAGTTCGAGTCTCGGTCGGGCACACAGTTTTAATCTGCCAGGAAGTTTCACAAAGGGAAGTCATTGTATAGCATAGTCTTGCCGGTTGGAATTTGGCAAGCTGGCTTTATTAAATGTTTGTGGCAGGAGCAACATTAATTAATGCTATATACATTGGTTAAGCAAATGTTCATAGGGGTTTGAGAAAAGTTTTATTGTAATCGTGGTGAGGATGTTAATCACCAAGCTGTCTTGTTGTATTAAATTGCGTAAGGTAGATAAAATTGTTTAACACAAGCTGTGTATGTTTGATAGTATGGCTCTTCTGCATTCTGTGTAATGCTAAGATGCAAGGGTGCGTCCCAAATCCCTCACGGACCCGATTCAGAGTTTTATGGAGATGACCGCCGACAACAGAATCATGAAAGTAGTGCAGCTCTGTGGGTACCAAATCACCGTGTAGGCAGATACTCAACTCCTGGCCGGCTCCCACCCGTTTACATACAACGCCCTTACTCAGGCAGTACTCCGCACTCCGCTCTTCTGCTGGCGATTGGGTCCTCATATGGGATCTTACCCCTGCTTAGTCTTCGGGTCACAAAAGAGCCTGCGTGTCTCAGAATGTTATTCGCACCGAGAACCGGCTGAGAATTCTCCCCGCCATCCACCGACTCTTCCGTAAACGTCCGGCTAAGAGCATTGGCGATGACATTCTCAGGTCCTCGTACATGCTTAACATTAAAACGGAAGGCAGGTATCCAGACCACCCAATGGGCTATCCGACCGGTCTTGCTAGGCCTGGCTAACACCCAACTCAGGGCTTGATTTTCCATCTCAAGAAGAAACTCTTGGTGTTCCAAATAAAAACTAAACTTCTCGAGAGCGAACAACATCGCCAAAACCTCGCATTCGTGGAATAATTAGCCTCGACCGAAGGAAGCCGACGAGAGGTGTAAGCTGCAGGATGCCTTTCACCTACTTGCTCTTGAAGAAGAACAGCAGCAACGCCGGCATTAGAGGCATAGGCATAAGTCTGCACAATTAAAATCTCATTATGGCTAGGTACTGCTAAAACAGGAGGATTGGCGATAGCGATTTTAATCGCTTCAATGGCATGCTGCTGCTCTTCCGCAAACAAATGGGCGATGCTTCTTGCGCAGGTCATTAAGTGGCCAGTTGCGCAAAATTAGCAATGAACTTGAGAAACAAATTCGCCATGCCAATAAACCTTATATTTGGGGGGAGGTCATTGCCTGAGAGCCCTAGTATGCTCTTGATCAATTCTAACACCGTCGGCTGAGACCAGATGACCCAAAAATGAAATCAAGATCGACACAGGCTGATCAAATGTCTCTGAGCACTATGGGACTTAACTGCTGCCGGCCGCGGTGGTCTAGCGGTTCTAGGCGCTCTGTCCGGAACCGCGCGACTGCTACGGTCGCAGGTCCGAATCCTGCCTTGGGCATGGATGTGTGTGATGTCCTTAGGTTAGTTAGGTTTAAGTAGTTCTAAGTTCTAGGGGACTGATGACCACAGATGTTAAGTCCCATAGTGCTCAGAGCCATTTGAACCATTTTTTGACCCTAACTGCTGAGGTCCTCAGTCCCCTAGAACTTAGAACTACTTAAACCTAACTAACCTAAGGACATCACACACATACTTGCCCAAAGCAGGATTCGAACCTGCGACCGTAGCAGTCACGCAGTTCCAGACTGTGGCGCCTAGAACCGCTCGGGCACAGGCTGATCTTATTCAGCTTGACCGTACTCCCAGTCCTTCGCGGTCTAGAAAAAACCTGATGAATATGCTCAAGATGGTCAGAGGAAGATCTAAAAATAACCAAATCATCCAGAAAAGTATAAACACAATTATAATTAAGATCTCCGAGAACATTATCCGGCAGACGGGAAAGAACAGCTGCGCCAGTGGCAACGCCGAAAGGAACTCGATTGAACTCAAATGTTCCAACCCATACAGAACGCCGTAGCCGCCTTTGAGTCCTCAGCCAGCGGAATGTGATACTGTATCTGATTTAAGTCCAAAACGGTAAAGAAGCGCGCTCCGGAAAACCATGTAAAGGTCGGGCAAGGGAACTGATTCCAGGACGACTTTCTTGTTCAGGGCCCATATAATCCACTACAGCCCTTTATGCACAAGGAAGACCGGCGAAGCATAGGGGGAGGTAGAATAACGGCTAACACTGTCGTCCAACATATGGTCGATTGTAGCCCGTAGGAGGAGAAAGTCTGTAGGGCGCCTAGCGCGCGGGAATTCTGTCCACAAGGTGGAGATCATACTGGCTAAGGGTTGTGACGCCCAGCCTGTCCGACACTTCAGGCTAACGATTCAACCATTCCCTCGTTGACTTACGCTGCAGATCGTCTAAGATCAATGTTGCCCTCAGATGTGCACGCCACTGTCCTTACGGCATGCACAGAATCCGAAACAGTCGCCAGGCGAGAAGTGAGAGTGGAAGGTACCGCCAGCACAATCAAGAACTAACCCGGTACGATTTATAAAATCACAGCCCAGGATGCCCAGGATGACCGGTAGGCTCACGTTTTGGGCAATAATAAATTCCATGGGGGCGTGAAAAGCTCTGCACCGCTAAACTGCCGCGCACCTTGCTAACAAACGCAACTCTTGGCCATCCGCAAGTCTGCATCTTTGAGTGACCGGCCTCAGAACCGAAAATCGACGCGCGATACTCCAGATAGCAGCCCTGAACAATGCGAAAAACCGAGCTGCACGAATCAAGCAGGGCACATACTGGTTCGTTGCCAACGTGTGTACAAATACGAGGTGTATTCAAGTTCTAAGGCCTCCGATTTTTTTTTTTCTAATTAACTACTCACCCGAAATCGATGAAACTGGCGTTACTTCTCGACGTAATCGCCCTGCAGACGTACACATTTTTCACAACGCTGACGCCATGATTCCATGGCAGCGGCGAAGGCTTCTTTAGGAGTCTGTTTTGACCACTGGAAAATCGCTGAGGCAATAGCAGCACGGCTGGTGAATGTGCGGCCACAGAGAGTGTCTTTCATTGTTGGAAAAAGCCAAAAGTCACTAGGAGCCAGGTCAGGTGAGTAGAGAGCATCAGGAATCACTTCAAAGTTGTTATCACGAAGAAACTTTTGCGTAACGTTAGCTCGGTGTGCGGGTGCGTTGTCTTGGTGAAGCAGCACATGCGCAGCCCTTCCCGGACGTTTTTGTTGCAGTCCAGGAAGGAATTTGTTCTTCAAAACATTTTCGTAGGATGCACCTGTAACCGTAGTGCCCTTTGGAACGCAATGGGTAAGGATTACGCCCTCGCTGTTCCAAGAACATGGACACCATCATTGTTTCAGCACTGGCGGTTACCCGAAATTTTTTTGGTGTCGGTGAATCTGTGTGCTTCCATTGAGCTGACTGGCGCTTTGTTTCTGGATTGAAAAATGGCATCCACGTCTCATCCATTGGCACAACCGACGAAAAGAAAGCCCCATTCCTGCTGTTGTTGCGCGTCAACATTGCTTGGCAACATGCCAAACGGGCAGCCATGTGGTCGTCCGTCAGCATTCGTGGCACCCACCTGGATGACACTTTTCGCATTTTCAGGTCGTCATGCAGGATTGTGTGCACAGAACGCACAGAAATGCCAACTCTGGAGGCGATCTGTTCAACAGTAATTCGGCGATCCCGCAAAACAATTTTCTCCACTTTCTCGATCATGTCGTCAGACCGGCTTGTGCGAGCCCGAGGTTGTTTCGGTTTGTTGTCACACGATGTTCTGTCTTCATTAAACTGTCGCACCCACAAACGCACTTTCGACACATCCATAACTCCATCACCACATGTCTCCTTCAACTATCGATGAACTTTAATTTGTTTCACACAACGCAAATTCAGAAAACGAATGATTGCACGCTGTTCAAGTAAGGAAAACGTCACCATTTTAAGCATTTAAAACAGTTCTCATTCTCGCCGTTGGCGGTAAAATTCCATCTGCCATACGGTGCTGCCATCTCTGGGACATATTGACAATGAACACGGCCTCATTTTAAAACAATGAGCATGTTTCTATGTCTTTCCAGTCCGGAGGAAAAAAATCGAAGGCCTTAGAACTTGAATGCACCTCGTACAATGGAGGGAATGGGTGGCCGATGAGCCAATAGCCCTACAATTAACTGGCCAATTCATACGAAGAGCCGATCCCCTCTTCTTTAAACGTCAACTATTAGGACGAGAAGCTCGTTGCTTCCAACACTGGCGAGCAAAATGGTCGTCAGCGCCACAGCGAAAACAACGTCGGATCTCGGGCGTTTGCCTCTGTTTCAACACGGAATCACTAACAGACTATCTGTCGAAGCAACGCGCTGTTTGTCAAGAAACGGGAGAGCTTCCGCCGTATCTACAGGATCTTGCAACTGACTCCATGAGAAAGGCTTATTCGCATAGGTAAAGCGCGAACGGTCCTGGGGCCGCATCCCCTCAATAAGGCGATCAATGCTCTGTGCTTCCGGGATGCACATGTCTAATGCTCCGACAGCGAGGTGTACTCAGTCAAAATATTGCACCAAGATTTCCTGCTGCGCTTGCCCTTTCCAATAATATTCTTGCTCTAAATGAACGCGCTTACGCACTGGCAGTTTTTGCTTTAACACACGTTGCCTAAGCTGCTCTAACGACCCACGTTCCTGCAAGACTTCTGCCCAATGTATGCTCAAACCGCCTTTAGTTACCGGATAAAGTAAGGCTAGCTAAACAGGGTGAAGAACCTGTAAGACATCCGCATGAACCTGAAGGCGTTGAAGCAACCACAACACCCACCGAACTTGAGTCACAGAATTCAAGGACAGTTCCTCAATATCCTTAATAAGCAACAATATCGGAATGAGATTTTCACTCTGCAGCGGAGTGTGGGCTGATATGAAACTTCCCGCCAGGTTAAAACTGTGTGCCGGACCGAAACTCGAACTCGGGACCTTCGCCTTTCGCGGGCAAAGGTCCCGTGTTCGAGTCTCGATCCAGCACACAGTTTTAATCTGCCAGGAAGTTTCAACAATACCGGGTTAGGCAAACGAGCTAATTTATCAGCTAAACTATCTGGTGCCGACTGCTCAGTCAATAAAGGTGTTGGAGTCAGTTAATTGTAGGGCTATTGGGTCATCGGCCACCCACGACTACTCACGTTGGTGTGCAGCATGTGTGATACACTGAGACGCCCGCTAAATCACGCAGGGCTAACAGGTAATTAGAATTGTGGATAGGGCCAATTTCACAATTGTAATTTATTATCTTTTAGTTCAGAAATACACTTTTGAAAGAATGAAATTTGCTTCGCGGCTGAACACCTCCAAACAGATACTTTAGAATAACTTCACGTTTGAAAAGACATGACACAGTTAAATTTACGAATAAGATACATTGTATACATATGAGATCAGCATGCGGAGCGGCTGAAGGTCACCGGATTAAATCTTCAAACTTCCAAATATACTATGATTACTGAAGGCAAAAGGCCACAATGTTTTAAGATGCTAAAACGGCTGATGGCTCACATGGTGCACAGAAAGAGATAAACGAACACAATAAGATGGCTGAAGGCCTCAAAGTTAAATTCTGAAAATTAAGGAAATATACATATATATTAAAACAATTGGTAAAACAATACATTAAGTTTACAAATTTCCTTTTGCAACGCCTACGGCAGAAGACCTTTGAAGAGCAGAAGGCAATAATGTTTGGACTTGAAGGAAACTCTGAGAACATGTTTCCAGGGCTGAAGGCCCTCAATTAACTTTGCCCAACTGAAAATATAAAATACAGTAAAGTCCCAAAAAACCTTTTAAAATATATAAAAACATTAACACTGCCGAAGAATAATTAAAGGAACAGCACTCAGGAGCCTCCAGTCGATGGGTCTGCCCTCGTTCACTTGGGCGAGACAGGTGGTGAGTCCAACTACACTTAATTCATGCGAACCCAACCAAGGGACAGTCACGGACCGACCAACCAACCAACCGCTTGCTTGCCACGACGAGGTACACGAGAATTCAAGGCTCCAAAAAATTACAAGTATCACTATCCCCAAACAAACAAGTATATGAACTGAGCTGTCAAACATACACACCATGTTGGGCAGCAACAACAGGTGAGAAAAAGACACTGCCTAAAAACTATGTTAGCAGCCGGGGCAGGTAACTAGAACACTAACGGCCACAGAGCAGAAAATTCCACTGATTCACGTAACTACGAATCAAGATAATATGGTTATCATCATCAGTTATCTGCTATATTAGCAGGTCCTTTGCCTCTCCATTTTCTGCGATCCATTGCTTCCTTCTTAAGGCTGCTGTATGTTTTACCGTCCATCATGTCATCCAGTATCTGGAATCTCTTCCTTCCTCGCTTCCTTTTCCCTTCTACATAACCTTCTAAAACTGTTTTTATCAGTCCGTCATTTTTTCTTAATATATGCCCAATCCAGTTTCTTTTTCTTCTCTTTATTACATCTAGTAACTGCCTTTTCTCTCCCACTCTTCTCAGTACATCTTCATTTTTTACTCTGTCCATCCAACTTATTCTTTCCATCTTCCGCCATGTCCAGATCTCAAAAGCCTCCAGCCTTTCTCTGTCTTTTTTCCTCATAGTCCATGTTTCAGCGCCATGTAGAAGAACACTCCATACAAGACATTTTATGAGTCTCTTTCTGAGTTCTCTGTCCAGACCGCTGCAGAAGATTCTCCTTTTCTTATAAAACTCCTCTTTTGCCATTGCTATCCTTGTTTTAATTTCTGTGGTGCACTTCCAGTCGGTGTCTATCCTGCTTCCAAGATACTTAAAATTTTGCACCTGTTCTAGTGTTTCTCCATTCAGCACAATTTTTATTTCCTTATTTCCTCCTATTGCCAATACTTTTGTTTTATTTGTGTTAATTTTCATTCCATATTTTTTTCCGCTGAGGCATCAAGGGATCACCAATTTAGTATTGGAGGGCAGCGTGGAGGGTAAAAATTGTAGAGGGAGACCAAGAGATAAATACACTAAGCAGATTCAGAAGGATGTAGGTTGCAGTAGGTACTGGGAGATGAAAAAGCTTGCACAGGATAGAGTAGCATGGAGAGCTGCATCAAACCAGTCTCAGGACTGAAGACCACAACAACAACAACATTTTTTTCCGTTAGTTGCAATGGTGTCCACCAAATCCTGTAATTCTTTTTCCCCTGTGGCTAGAAGGACCATGTCATCAACAAATCTCAAGCACCCTACTCTTCTTCCTCCAATTTCTACTCCTTTGTCATCTAATGAGCATTGGTCAATCATATTTTCCAAGTACAGGTTGAAAAGAGTAGGTGATAAACAGCATCCTTGTCTTACTCCTTTCCCTAGTCTGATCCAGTTTGTACTTTCTCCTCTCACTTTAACTGAAACTTTTTGATTAAGGTACAATGAGTTTATAAGTCTTCTGGTTTCCCAGTCCACTCTCTTTTCCCTCATAATAGTCGCCAGCTTGTCCCAATATGGTTAACTTCACCCGAAATGAACACCGCCTGAATTTAAGTCAGTGGCCAGGGCAGATAACCAGAACACTAACGGCCACAAGGCAGAAAATTCCGCTGGTACACTCGAATTTGTTGCCACCCAATACAGTTAATTGCACCTCATGGCGTCTAAATTTCAGCAATAGAAACACTCGTCGTTGCTCACAGGAAAACCTCCCCAACAGCGAACCACCGAAACGAACCACCACGACATGAATGGACGTGGCTTGGGTAGTTGAAACCACTACTCACAACTTTGATGTCCTGGGTCGGTGAACCACAGAGTTCGAAGCGATCGGACAGCTCCGCACACGCTCCGACACTGGACCCGCCAGTGGACCCAGCCGACTGCACCGCGCAGAGATAACGTCCCTGGTCCACAGCAACCGACTGACTCCCCTCAGAATGCCGACAACGTCTAAAATAGTCGTCAGTGTGAATAACACCAACTACTCACACAACCTGACAAACACTTGCACGAAGACCTGAACGATACCCAACAGTAACTAAACATGCACAAAGACAAATCGGGAGTCGATGCACAAACACAGAGCCGACTCATGAACGATCGGGGAGACAAAACGCGTCGTCTGGTAGGTCGACCAACCGACGATCCACCGAGACCGTGGCCCGGCTCAAGTGATGCGTGGCGGCAGTGGTCGGTTCAGCCATGTCGACGCAGACCTGACGGCTCCAACCCGACTGCACCGTTGCCGCATTGCAACTCGCCAACTGGCAGGTCCGGTGGGGGCTTCAGACGCGTTCCAACTGCCCGACGGACTTGTCTACAACAGACCACGACCGGGAAGTAATAGAAGTCGAGCAAAGATACTACGAGAGGGGATATATCGAAACGCGCTGCTGGCGCCGCTCACAGTCAGGCTGTGGGGCGGCGAGTGGAAATTAATTGTCGTTTATTTAAAATGTTCCTATTATTTATGCTATCTTTTGCCGTTCTCAACACTGGCTCTCCAACTACAATATTGGCAACCAGAAAGTGATTAGCAAAACGTGAAGCCTGTAATTAGAATTCCTAGTGCCCACTTCATCTGAGAAATACACTTATAGCTACAGCTTATAGCTCTGAGAAATTAGGAGATTGTCTGGGATTCATAATCAAAAACGATTTTGATTAAAATAGTTCAGTATCTTCTGAATGTCACATATGAAAAAAAAGAAGAATCCACACAATCTGACTAACAGAGCAGTTCAGAGTCTATTGCGCTGATACAACTATAACTGTCCAAATTAAATGTTTAAGTGATGCTAACCATAATTTGATGATTAGGTTCATCAAACGCCACGCTAAATAATGGTAGAATGTCTGTCCCGCGACGGCACGTGAAAATACGACATACGCAAACTGAAGATAGATAATTAAAGTCATCCCAGAATCAACACTTCACTCGAAAATGATTTCATGATTACGCATATCCCGAGTAACTTATTACGGCATCTCCGAGGCTGTTTATAGCAATGATACCGACGCGACGCGACGCGACGCGACTCCCGACACAGCTGATGTGCTATTCAACGTCTTGGAGAGAACTGGGGCCTTGCTTCCTCTCGCAGCGTTCTTATATATAAAGCCGTGGTGCGGACGGCTAAGGGAACGCCTGATCAAATCGGCTCTCCTGACTAGCCGCTGGGCTAGTAATGCACCACATTAAGTTATTGAATAAATTATCGCTTCCTTTGCTGATGGCCGATGAAGCTCTCAGTTTAAATGTGCATTCAACACACAGGTAAGTAATCATAATAAAAGTCTGACGTGGCTAAGTTAAATATTTTGGGCGAGAGAATTAATTTAATTACACTACACGCAGTAGACGAGCTCTGAACCTGCCCTTTGGAGATACACTATCGCTATAGTTTTATAGTTATTGAGTTGAAACTTCTCACATCTTTATGATTATAACGGATCTCCATTCTACTTAAATTTAAACATCCTAGCCTTATTTATTAGCCTACTTAATATATCTTGCTTCCTTAATTTTTAAGACAAAAACCAGAAAATCATGAATTTCAACTAAAATCTTAATTTGTGAGATCCAAAGTACTGTTTCTATTACATTATTATGGAAAATGAATCTAAATATAAATTTTTAAATCTCTAGCTCTTTTCTGTTGCGCCAATGATTTTTACAGAAAAACGTCAAAATTTCGAAAATGGTTAAAGTTATCGAACTGATATTCAACACATATTAATTTAGTATTACTCCTGACATGCTAGAAGCGTTTTAGGTTATTTGCTTGATTTTTAAAGTATTGCGCAACATTTATGACGTCAGAGCCAGTTACAGCGGACTGGCTGGCACACAATGGAAAGACTGATGTGAATTTTATAAGGCGTGAGTAGGCTGCTTCCCTACAAGGCTAAGCAGCAACTCAGTGACAGTAGTAATTTAAATTAACGTAGTGAGGTGGAAGTGCGTTAAAAGCATGGTGTAAAATACATGATGGCGTGAACACGGCTCATATACCATCTGACTTACAGAAAAACATTATCCACACAATCAATGTCTTCTCTCCGCGATAGCAATGGAGATACTATCGAAGACAGTGCTGCCAAAGGAGAGTTGCTAAACACAGCCTTCCTAAATGCGTTCACAAAAGAAAACGAAGTAAATATTCCAGAATTCGTATCGAGAACAGCTGCCAACATGAGTAACATAGAAGTAAATATCCTCGGAGTAGTGAAGCAACTTAAATCACTTAATAAAATCAAGTCTTCTGGTCCAGGCTGTACACCAATTAGGTTCCTTTTGGTGTATGCTGATGCATTAGCTCCATACTTAACAATCATATACAACCGCTCGCTCGACGAAAGATCCGTACCCAATGACTGGAAAGTTGCACAGGTGTTCAAGAAAGGTAGTAGGAGTAATCCACTACATTACAGGCCCATATCGTTAACGTCGATATGCAGCAGGATTTTAGAACATATACTGTGTTCGAACATAATGAATTACCTCGAAGAAAACGGTCTATTGACACACAGTCAACATGGGTTTAGAAAACATCGTTCTTGTGAAACACAACTAGCTCTTTATTCACATGAAGTGCTGAGTGCTATTGACAAGGGATTTCAGATCGATTCCGTATTCCTGGATTTCCGGAAGGCTTTTGACACTGTGCCACACAAGCTGCTCGTAGTGAAATTGCGTGCTTACGGAATATCGTCTCAGTTATGTGACTGGATCTATGATTTCCTATCAGAGAGGTCACAGTTCTTAGTAATTGACGGAGAGTCATGGAGTAAAACAGAAGTGATTTCTGGCGTTCCCCTAGGTATTGTTGTAGGTCAATTGCTGTTCCTTATCTATATAAACGATTTGGGAGACAATCTGAGCAGCCGTCTTCGGTTGTTTGCAGATGACGCTGTCGTTTATCGATTAATAAAGTCATCAGAAGATCAAAACAAACTGCAAAACGATTTAGAAGAAATATCGGAATGGTGTGAAAAGCGACAGTTGACCTTAAATAACGAAAAGTGAGAGGTCATCCACATGATTGCTAAAAGGAACTCGTTAAAACTTCGGTTACACGATAAATCAGTCTAATCTAATAGCCGTAAATTCAACAAAATACCTAGGTATTACAATTACGAACAACTTAAATTGGAAAGAATACACAGAAAATGTTGTGGGGAAGGCTAACCAAAGACTGCGTTTATTGGCAGGACACTTAGAAAATGCAACGTACCTACTAAGGAGACTGCCTACACTACGCTTGTCCGTTCTCTTTTAGAATACTGCTGCACGGTGTGGGATCCTTACCAGATAGGACTGACGGAGTACATCGAAAAAGTTCAAAGAAAGGCAGCACGTTTTGTATTATCGCGAAATATGGGAGAGAGTGTCACAGAAATGATACAACATTTGGGATGACATCATTAAAAGAAATGGGTTTTTCGTTGCGATCGAATTCTCTCACGAAATTACAATCACCAACTTTCTCCTCCGAATGCGAAAATATTTTGTTGACACCGACTTACATAGCGAGGAACCAAGATAAAATAAGGGAAATCAGAGCTCGCACTATAGGAGATTGGAATAATAGAGAATTGTGAAGGTGGTTCGATGAACCCTCTGCCAGGCACTTAAATGTGATTTGCAGAATATCAGTGTAGATGTAGATGTAGGATTCCGAAGACTGCAAGATCCAACAAGTGAACTCAGACGATTACCTTAACTGGTCACGTACCCAAGATGCTGAACAGAATAATGCACAGAAGCACGGAAACGAAAATTAAGGATGTGATAGATGACGATGAGTTTGACGCTAGGAAAAGTAAAGGCACCAGAGAGATCTACATCTACATCTACATTGATACTCCGCAAGCCACCCAACGGTGTGTGGCGGAGGGCACTTTACGTGCCACTGTCATTACCTCCCTTTCCTGTTCCAGTCGCGTATGGTTCGCGGGAAGAACGACTGTCTGAAAGCCTCCGTGCGCGCTCTAATCTCTCTAATTTTACATTCGTGATCTCCTCGGGAAGTATAAGTAGGGGGAAGCAATATATTCGATACCTCATCCAGAAACGCACCCTCTCGAAACCTGGCGAGCAAGCTACACCGCGATGCAGAGCGCCTCTCTTGCAGAGTCTGCCACTTGAGTTTATTAAACATCTCCGTAACGCTATCACGGTTACCAAATAACCCAGTGACGAAACGCGCCGCTCTTCTTTGGATCTTCTCTATCTCCTCCGTCAACCCGACCTGGTACGGATCCCACACTGATGAGCAATACTCAAGTATAGGTCGAACGAGTGTTTTGTAAGCCACCTCCTTTGTTGATGGACTACATTTTCTAAGCACTCTCCCAATGAATCTCAACCTGGTACCCGCCTTACCAACAATTAGTTTTATATGATCATTCCACTTCAAATCGTTCCGTACGCATACTCCCAGATATTTTACAGAAGTAACTGCTACCAGTGTTTGTTCCGCTATCATATAATCATACAATAAAGGATCCTTCTTTCTATGTATTCGCAATACATTACATTTGTCTATGTTAAGGGTCAGTTGCCACTCCCTGCACCAAGTGCCTATCCGCTGCAGATCTTCCTGTATTTCGCTACAATTTTCTAATGCAGCAACTTCTCTGTATACTACAGCATCATCCGCGAAAAGCCGCATGGAACTTCCGACACTATCTACTAAGTCATTTATATATATTGTGAAAAGCAATGGTCCCATAACACTCCCCTGTGGCACGCCAGAGGTTACTTTAACGTCTGTAGACGTCTCTCCATTGATAACAACATGCTGTGTTCTGTTTGCTAAAAACTCTTCAATCCAGCCACACAGCTGGTCTGATATTCCGTAGCCTCTTACTTTGTTTATCAGGCGACAGTGCGGAACTGTATCGAACGCCTTCCGGAAGTCAAGAAAAATAGCATCTACCTGGGAGCCTGTATCTAATATTTTCTGGGTCTCATGAACAAATAAGGCGAGTTGGGTCTCACACGATCGCTGTTTCCGGAATCCATGTTGATTCCTACATAGTAGATTCTGGGTTTCCAGAAATGACATTATATTGCGGTTGATAATGGAAGTAAGACGGAAGAAAAATCAAGAGGATCTGTCGACCTGGAAAAAGCGTTCGACAATGTAAAATGGTGCAGCGTGTTCTAAATTCTGTGAAACATAGGGGTAAGCTCTAGGGAAAGACAGGTGATATAGAAAGTACAGGAACGAAGTGCACAGATTAAAAAAATGTAAGACAAGGATGTAGGCTTTCTCCCCTAATTTTCAATCTATTCTTCAAAGAAGCAATGACGGAAATGAAAGAAAGGTTCAAGATGAAAGATATCAATGTTAAGATTGCTATCCTCAGTGAAAGTAAAGAATTACAGTACCTGTTGAATGGAATAAACAGTCTAATGAGTACACGATATGGGCTGAGAGTAAATCGAAGAAAGACGAGAGTAATGAGAAGTGGCAGAAATGAGAATGAACAGTGGGAAAATAAAGCTCAGGATTGGTGATCACAAAGTAGATGAAGTTAATGAATTCTTCTACCTAGGGAGCAAAATAACCCATGACTGATGGAGCAAGGAGGACATCAAAAGCAGACTAACACTGGGAAAAAGAGCATTTCTGTCCCCAAGAAGTCTACTACTATCAAACATAGGCCGCAATTTGAGGAAGAAATTTCTGAGAATGTAAACTAGACAGCAAAAAATGTGGGCCACTGCTGAATGCAACCAACACATTGTAGCTGTCTCGCAGGTCTTTTAAACACCGAACATCTTGGGGTACAGTCGTTTAACTGTGCACAATGATTACCACAAGAGACCATTAGAAATCACTGCTCATTACGGCAGTCAGTCGATATGTAAACTAGTACTATGATACAACAAATGTTACAAAACATTATCAGAGATGAGACAGTTCCTAATGCGTGCAAGTATCTAAATAGGGTATAAATGAAATAAAAATAGAATATTTAACAAACTGTATATTCGAAAGACACTCACTTCAATTAAAAAGGCAACTCAGAGGAAAGCTAACTCATATTTTATTTTATCTGTTGCCAGGTGATCTTCCACTGGCTCCCAAAGAGGACAATGAAGAAAAAGACGACATAAAAAAAGGTTTTCAGAACTCCATTATTTTGTACTTCTACCATGCGTCTTGTCATAGAATCCATAAGCTGTTTAATGTAACAACCTCAAGAAGCAACTTCCTCCCAGGCTTCAAGAACGCAGTCCCAAAGAGCATCAGCTTTAGTTGGTTGGTTTTGCGGCCAGTTATCGGTAAAGGTTGTGGTGTTCTCCAGCTCACATGTGGCGACCAGTCCATGACACTGACGCCAACTCTGGACAGCTGCTCACGAACGAATGCAGACTTATGAATGGGAGAATGCTCGTCTCGCAGTATGAAGACCCTTCTCCATACAGTATTCGCGCTGATAGAGGCATCACATTCCTAATATGTGGACCGACTGTTCACTATCAAGTGTTCCTTCTATCCTACCTATTCTACATCTACATCTACATTTATACTCCGCAAGCCACCCAACGGTGTGTGGCGTAGAGCACTTTACGTGCTACTGTCATTACTTCCCTTTCCTGTTCCAGTCGCGTATGGTTCGCGGGAAGAACGACTGCCGGAAAGCCTCCGTGCGCGCTCGAATCTCTCTAATTTTACATTCGTGATCTCCTCAGGAGGTATAAGTAGGGGGAAGCAATATATTCGATACCTCATCCAGAAACGCACCCTCTCGAAACCTGGACAGCAATCTACACCGCGATGCAGAGCGCCTCTCTTGCAGACTCTGCCACTTGAGTTTGCTAAACATCTCCGTAACGCTCTCACGCTTACCAAATAACCCTGTGACGAAACGCGCCGCTCTTCTTTGGATCTTCTCTATCTCCTCTGTCAACCCGACCTGCTACGGATCCCACACTGATGAGCAATACTCATACTTCAATGGCGAATCGACTGCGGCCTGTAAACGATTCTTGGACTGTCGTTACTGGCGGAAAAGATCTTCTCACCAGTGAAAATGACATTTTCCCACGACACACTCAGATGGAGCTTGCAAATGGCAGCTGATATATTGTCTTTGCTGAGCTCTCGCCATGTGCGCAGTCCAGCGTCCTTCAGCCTTTGGCGAATAGTGTCACCGCAGCTGGGGAAGTTGGTCTCCCACCGCAGCTGCTTCGCATTCAGAAAGGGATTTTCTCTGTTCATAGACGCTAGCTCCCTGTTCTTCTGCTGTGAGCTCACTCTCTCCCTGCCTGAGCCAGGATCCCTGTTGCTAGTGGCTCTTTCAAGGTAATTCCCCGACCATCTCGTTGCAGTGGTATGTGGCACGCCATACCTTCTGCCAGCTTCTCTGACAGAATGTCCACTTTCTTCAGTAGGAGTGACGGCTTGTTGTGAGTTGACCTCACCCAGTGAGCCATTTCAACAGACGGCCCGATGTGTATTTCTGCTTGCTGTTCTTATACTGATGCCAGGAGGCGAAGTAAACATATTTACGTCAAAAAGAGTGACAGAGGCAGAACCATACACTGCGGCCGTGCTGTCCCATTCCAGGGCAGGTGATTTGGGGTTAAGAGGGGGGGGGGGGGGGTTGTTGGCCCGCCAATGGCCAGCTCGCTCGCTTTGGTTTGGTTTCGCCTCGGCACCAGGCTGCAACTGGCCGACTAGACTTTCGACCATCCAACCTCGTTGGCCTGTGGCTTGCGAGCTGCAGTTAGCACACCCTTGAAGGATTAAACGTGTCATCTACCATACCCAAGTGTGTTGCATAAACTAATGCAGCTAGAGCTATTTTGCTATAACGTAAGCAGGTACATCTACGTTCAAAGTTTCATGCAAATATTTAACGAAAAATAAGTTAAAGAATACACTCATAATAAAAGTCACTACCACAAAATATTTCAACTAGCTAGCCATAGCACGACGTAGGAAACTACTCTTTCTTGTAAGAGTTCTCTATCTGATCTCGCTTTAAGAAAATACATATGTGCTCTACCAAGATAACAAAGCGGATTTTAAATGTAAACAGTTTTGGTTTCAACTTTGCTAAATACTTGTGTATAATACACATTTCGAGCACTTATAAAGTGTACACATCGTCTCTGAAACAATAAATGCTGCTGAGGCACTTCAGTTACATCGCAATGATACACGATTACTCTGTAATTCACAGTTAAGTGTTTCATAAAGGAATCACAGAATCGTTTCAGTTTCTCGACCGTTCCACTCACGTATGAAGCTTGAGAAAAACGAATGTGCGAGTTCTAATTTCTCTTATGCTATTACGCCTGTAATAACGTCCTATGTGCGGCGGTGGTAACAAAAACTGTTTGTGTTCGGAGGAGAAAGGTGGTGGTTGAAATGTCGTGGAAATAACGTGCCGTAGTGAAAAGACTTTTGTTTTAATTGTGCGTCCCCAACTCGTCCCCAAGCCACTTGCCCACTCCAACAGCGAAGAAAAAGAGAAAACATCCTCGACACTCTCTCCCGTAAGTTACTACACTACAAAATAAGCTGACTTCTTCAATGTTTTCGATGTCCTCTATAAAGCCCGCCAGATAATGATCGCACAGTGCTCAGCAGTATTCCAGAAGAGGTCGGAGAACCATAGTGCCGGCAGTCTCCTCAATAGACACGTTTGATCTTCTAAGGCTTAAGTCAATAACCCAACATTTGTTCCACCTTCGAAACACACGTGTTTCCCAGTTACGTTGTTCATATTTGCAACCCCGAGGAATTCGTTAGATCTATAACCCTCAAATTTGTTTTAGTTATCGATACGTCGAAGCTTCACGAAACCTTCTTAGTAATCATATGGAGAACCTCACACATTTCATTGTTTAGGGTCAACTGTCACGTTTTGCACCGTGAATATACAGGGTGATACAAAAAGGTACTGCCAAACTTTCAGGAAACATTCCTCACACACAAAGAAAGAAAATATGTTACGTGGACATGTGTCCAGAAACGCTTAAAAATGGTTCAAATGGCTCTGAGCACTATGGGACTTAACTGCTGTGGTCATCAGTCCCCTAGAACTTAGAACTACTTAAACCTAACCAACCTAAGGACATCACACACATCCATGCCCGAGGCGGGATTCGAACCTGCGACCGCAGCGGTCGCGAGGTTCCAGACTGTAGCGCCGGAAACGCTTACTTCCCATGTTAGAGCTCATTTTATTACTTCTCTTCAAATCACATTAATCATGGAATGGAAACACACAGCAACAGAACGTACCAGCGTGACTTCAAACACTTTGTTGCAGGAAATGTTCAAAATGTCCTCCGTTAGCGAGGATACATGCATCCACCCTCCGTCGCATGGAATCCCTGATGCGCTGATGCAGCCCTGGAGAATGACGTATTGTATCACAGCCGTCCACAATACGAGCACGAAGAGTCTCTACATTTGGTACCGGGGTTGCGTAGACAAGAACTTTCAAATGCCCACATAAATGAAAGTCAAGAGGGTTGAGGTCAGGAGAGCGTGGAGGCCATGGAATTGGTCCGCCTCTACCAATCCATCGGTCACCGAATCTGTTGTTGAGAAGCGTACGAACACTTCGACTGAAATGTGCAGGAGCTCCATCGTGCATGAACCATATATGTCGTACTTGTAAAGCCACATGTTCTAGCAGCACAGGTAGGGTATCCCGTATGAAATCATGATAACGTGCTCCATTGAGCGTAGGTGGAAGAACAAACTAAAATGAGCTCTAACATGGAAATTAAGCGTTTCCGAACACATGTCCACATAACATCTTTTCTTTATTTGTGTGTGAGGAGTGTTTCCTGAAAGTTTGGCCGTACCTTTTTGTAACACCCTGTATATTGTCAACAGTATTTTGCAATACGCTATTCTCTTTCGAGGAGTTTACTTGACAGCAGTATTACCTGCCACAGATCTAAGAGAAATGTTGATTGTCTGCTAATTAGTTTACGTAAGTTAGAAATAGCAGAGTGGCTACATCACTTTACTTTCGAAATCACGCTGATCACTTCTGTTTCACAGGGTAATGTCCCATCAGTCACTGCCAACCGTGATCTTCCAGAAAGGAAATCACTAATCCAGTCGCACAACTGAGACGATGGTCCACAGGAAAGCAATGTTGTTGGAAGCCGCTTATGAGGAATGATATCCACAAGCCTTTTTGGAACTCTATAAATGCGGAATCAACCCGAAAACCCTTGTACACAGTACACAAATAAAGTGCCAGCTGTGTTTCACAAGAGTGATGCATTCCAAATCCATGCTGGTTTGATGTGAATAGGTAATATATTTCTGGATATTTCATAACGTTGGAACAAATAATTTGTACACACATCCTGCTACAAGTCGATGTCAATGAAATGGATCTGTAACTCAGTGGATTATATATATTTTCTTTCGTATGTATTGTGGTGGTCTTTGCAACTTTCCATTCTTCTCCATCACCATCAATACTAGAATACTGATCATGACGACGTAGGAAAAGTAATTAAGCCACTGCATCGTTATTGCACAAGACGCATGCCTAAAGTGGTAGCCCACTCAAGAAAGACATGGGCTGTAGAAACTCAGTCGTCCTGCTAAGACTATAATAGAGTCATGACAACATAGCGAACATGTCTGGTGATGCTGTGATAGTTTTATTACATTCTGGAAAGACAGAGGATTATTTTGCAAGAATCGCTTGATATATTCGTAGTATACCAATCAAAGATTCTGAATGAATTCCACTTTAATGTGTTATCGACTCATTAAATACATGTTTACAGACACGGGAGATTACTGTCATGCAGCAACTACAATTAATCTCGTTGCATACATTGCGAATTATCTGTATCAGCCATCACAAGGGCAATAAAGAGGCTATGAACGCTGCAGTTGGTCGCTTGTTCCATGAAAATGTCCCCACACTGTAGAGAGTAAGAGACAGTAGCTCTCAGTTCCAAACTGGCGCGAGAATAACATTTTATCTCTTCTGTGACAGATCTTCGAACTCAGAACATCTTTAGAAATTTTGTCGTCATAAGGCGTCTCGCTATGTTTAGTAACGCTATGTTTAGGAACCATTAGATCAAGAGGGAATAAACGTAAAATACTGCGGAAATACTACTTAAAATGGACAAATCTGCTAACGAAATCGTATCACTGAATACTTTGCTAAATGTGTTTCATTCAGCAATTGCTCTCATAGCCACATTGTCGTATTTGCGTTGTAGTCCGGTAAAGCTACTTGAGTATGTCAAAACATTTCACGTTTAATTAAGATAGCCATTCGTTGTGTAGTATTAATACGACACCAGTTGTATTAGTGTAGCGCATATCAATAGCGTTTCCCATTAGGTTATAGAACAAAACAGACACAAATATTTGAGAAATTGTCAACAATATAATCCGTCTCGTAATCGAAAACTGTCTGATGACGCGCAGTTAGCTTTTTTATCCCATGCTTGTAGTAACTTGCTGAATCTGAGTTGAGTCACGTTTAAAGTACAATTGCCAAACAAAAACAAACAAAAGAAAACAAAGACTAACTTTCTTGGTGGTTTATCGGTAAGGGGCCAGATAGGTAAACACTGTGGGTGCCAAATTAGAAGACATGCGGTAGGCGTGTTTGCCAACCAAGCTGCTTGGTGTCGTCTTCCTGGTCTCATTTGTTACTTTGCGGCTCCAAGGCAACTCATTTGTTGGCAACAAATGCCAGCTGCGAAGGACACAGCCGTGTGAAGCAGTTCGTAACACAAAATATCTTCTTTGTGCCACCAGATGTATATCAATAACAATACATTTTTTGGACGTATGCGTTTGACATAATGTTTGTTATTGTTTACTCACTATTTTCTCCTTCTGAAATTACCATACGGTACTTCATATCGCAGTCAGGCTGCACTGATTTAGGCTAACAGTGACCTTAAATCCGTTATGGCGAATGCCAGAATTAATCCTTTCAAAGGGCACAGACGACTTCCTTCCCCATCTTTCTCAGTTCGAGATTCTCGTTTTGGTTTTCGACGAGAAGTTTGGCGTAATCTTCTTTTTCTTCATTTAACTTCAATATGACTACTGAAGGTAAGTGTCGCATGAAGGTTCATTGGACATCAGACTTATCAAGCATCAGACACACCATCACTGATCATTGTAGTAAGTCGCCGAAACGTCCTTCATCAACGCCTACTTGTCTTCCTGTACAACATGTTTAATTTATCGCAAAACGATCGTACTTGAAATGGTACAACTTGACTTGTCGATAAAACGCACTACACACAGCGTACAGGTGTTTTGAACTGCCTCCACTGCTTTCACCCTTTTATTAAACACAGACAGAACACGATGTCACAAATTTTAGACTTCACTCCGTTTTAGACTCTGTTTTCTAATGCATAAACGACGCTCCTTGTGACGTCAAAAACGAGAAATATTCAAGTTGTCGTGGTACGAGCTATACTAAAAACTTGAACAACATAAGACCATAGTTAAATATGTTTATCGCAACATGCCATACAAAATCGCCAATGAGCATACTGAAACATAGTACTGTATCATACGCTACGTTACATAACGTTATACTTCCTAACTCGAGCGCAGGAAAGTTCGCTGAAAAATCATAGGCACTATGCCCGATGCGCCGCGATCACTCGGGGGTCACCTGTCTGTATCAAGTTACCACTGGCTGATGGCGCTGAAATTGGTCTTACCATGACAGACTCCAACGAGCCCTTTCACAGACCACTTTTCCACGAGATTTTTTATTACTGGCTTGTTAGAAAATGAATGAACCTACTGTCAGACTGATGCTCTTAGCAGATACGCGGAATACAGCTTAAAAAAGTAAGAAAAAGGGCGGGTTTCATATTACGGCTTTCTAGTCGCATTGCATGACATTCACTACTAGACCACAAAATAGATATTCTCAACAACAGCTCAACTGGAAGTCAGCACTTCTCGTACCATGTGCTGCGTAACCTATTATGAGAAAACGTGATGCTAATATATGTGAAATTGTGTGGATGGTTGGACTGAGGCTAGCTTGTAGTGCCTTAGGTGTGGGTTCGATTCCCATGCGGTGCCAGTTTTTAACAGCCACAAACATACCCTCCTCACCTCCAGTAACGCCACGCAAAGAACACAGGAATGTGTCATGTTTCCAAATCAAGGTTAAACATGTCCACTCGCTACTGAATAGAACGGAGGTGAAGTAGTTTTGGCTGTCAGAGGCGGAAGTTGCTGCTTGCAGAACTCCTGTCTCTAGTAAGCTTTCTTATACTAATAATATTATTTTAGTTCTCGAACCAATCATCATGAAAGGTCATAGGACCTTCATAGCTAATTGTAAGTGACCTTCAGATTTTGAAAATATTAGCACTGGACTGGGATTCGAGCTCCGATTCCAATTTTTGTTCAAATGTTCAAATGCGTGTGAAATCTTATGGGACTTAACTGCTAAGGTCATCAGTCCCTAAGCTTATACACAACTTATCCTAAATTATCCCAAGGACAAACACACACACCCATGCCCGAGGGAGGACTCGAACCTCCTCCGGGGCCAGCCGCACAGTCCATGACTGCAGCGCCTTAGACCGCTCGGCTAATCCCGCGCGGCGATTGCCATTTTTCAGTGGATATGAAACCTTTAAGATGATATTGTCTCATCATTTCGTTATTTCCTCACGATGCCGAACTCCTCCACGTCTCTGCAATTGGAGCGATAGTAAATACTAGTGAAAAGGTATTTAATAGTTGACACCTCTTTGTGTGGGGCCAACAAAGATGATACGTGTGGGGCTGAAGTCCGAGGGAGCACAATCTTTCGTTGCCTTACCTCTGGCCGCACATGTACACATCTCGCTACTGGTGAAGAAACGATAAATACACTCCTGGAAATGGAAA
This sequence comes from Schistocerca americana, assembly GCF_021461395.2. Classification (NCBI taxonomy): domain Eukaryota; kingdom Metazoa; phylum Arthropoda; class Insecta; order Orthoptera; family Acrididae; genus Schistocerca; species Schistocerca americana. The sequence continues at coordinate 33,382,839 of NC_060124.1, forward strand.
AAAGAACACATTGACACCGGTGTGTCAGACCCACCATACTTGCTCCGGACACTGCGAGAGGGCTGTACAAGCAATGATCACACGCACGGCACAGCGGACACACCAGGAACCGCGGTGTTGGCCGTCGAATGGCGCTAGCTGCGCAGCATTTGTGCACCGCCACCGTCAGTGTCAGCCAGTTTGCCGTGGCATACGGAGCTCCATCGCAGTCTTTAACACTGGTAGCATGCCGCGACAGCGTGGACGTGAACCGTATGTGCAGTTGACGGACTTTGAGCGAGGGCGTATAGTGGGCATGCGGGAGGCCGGGTGGACGTACCGCCGAATTGCTCAACACGTGGGGCGTGAGGTCTCCACAGTACATCGATGTTGTCGCCAGTGGTCGGCGGAAGGTGCACGTGCCCGTCGATCTGGGACCGGACCGCAGCGACGCACGGATGCACGCCAAGACCGTAGGATCCTACGCAGTGCCGTAGGGGACCGCACCGCCACTTCTCAGCAAATTCGGGACACTGTTGCTCCTGGGGTATCGGCGAGGACCATTCGCAACCATCTCCATGAAGCTGGGCTACGGTCCCGCACACCGTTAGGCCGTCTTCCGCTCACGCCCCAACATCGTGCAGCCCGCCTCCAGTGGTGTCGCGACAGGCGTGAATGGAGGGACGAATGGAGACGTGTCGTCTTCAGCGATGAGAGTCGCTTCTGCCTTGGTGCCAATGATGGTCGTATGCGTGTTTGGCGCCGTGCAGGTGAGCGCCACAATCAGGACTGCATACGACCGAGGCACACAGGGCCAACACCCGGCGGTGTGGGGAGCGATCTCCTACACTGGCCGTACACCACTGGTGATCGTCGAGGGGACACTGAATAGTGCACAGTACATCCAAACCGTCATCGAACCCATCGTTCTACCATTCCTAGACCGGCAAGGGAACTTGCTGTTCCAACAGGACAATGCACGTCCGCATGTATCCCGTGCCACCCAACGTGCTCTAGAAGGTGTAAGTCAACTACCCTGGCCAGCAAGATCTCCGGATCTGTCCCCCATTGAGCATGTTTGGGACTGGATGAAGCGTCGTCTCACGCGGTCTGCACGTCCAGCACGAACGCTGGTCCAACTGAGGCGCCAGGTGGAAATGGCATGGCAAGCCGTTCCACAGGACTACATCCAGCATCTCTACGATCGTCTCCATGGGAGAATAGCAGCCTGCATTGCTGCGAAAGGTGGATATACACTGTACTAGTGCCGACATTGTGCATGCTCTGTTGCCTGTGTCTATGTGCCTGTGGTTCTGTCAGTGTGATCATGTGATGTATCTGACCCCAGGAATGTGTCAATAAAGTTTCCCCTTCCTGGGACAATGAATTCACGGTGTTCTTATTTCAATTTCCAGGAGTGTATTTCATGTCTGTTCGTAGCTATGAGACAATAGCGAAAGGTGCAAGATTCGAATCCCTGCCAGGAAAACATCGTTTGTATCGTCGTTTCAGGTTCCAATATCACGCTATTGGTGAACATATTTTATATCTGACATTTGATTGTGCTTGGTTAACATTTCATATAGGTACTGGGTTTTACTCCCTGTCCACCACCACAACTTTACTTCTGGCATTTCACGTTTGTGCATTGCAGTTTATTACATACCTTTCCTGGTTACTTCTCAGAGGCAGTGTAAGCTTCATGGGGTTGCTGGTGCCGTGCTAAATGTGTTGTCATTTATTTCCAGGTTTGAACACCGGCTTTGTAAACTGATACTGGTGAACACTTCGATATTTAATGTCTCTTTGTGCCTAGTCGTGTCTCGATCAGACACACAAGCTTTGTTTGGTTAACAGTGAGTTCAAATTCTGATCATGAACAATGGCTCGTCATGACTTCTGCTGTGCCACTTATTGTGATGAAGTTTAATTTACAAGCTTTAAGAACTGTCTCTTCCCTAATATCGTGTTTCAAAATATTTATTGTATGACAGTATTCGTTTACATCTGGACTGGCTGTCATAAAGAGCAGCGTTCTTTAATAGTATACAGGGTGTTACAAAAAGGTACGGCCAAACTTTCAGGAAACATTCCTCACACACAAATAAAGAAAATATGTTATGTGGACATGTGTCCGGAAACGCTTAATTTCCATGTTAGAGCTCATTTTAGTTTCGTCAGTATGTGCTGTACTTCCTCGATTTTCTGCCAGTTGGCCCAATTGAAGGAAGGTAATGTTGACTTCGGTGCTTGTGTTGACATGCGACTCATTGCTCTACAGTACTAGCATCAACCACATCAGTACGTAGCATCTACAGGTTAGTGTTCATCACGAACGTGTTTTTGCAGTCAGTGCAATGTTTACAAATGCAGAGTTGGCTGATGCCCATTTGATGTATGGATTAGCACGGGGCAATAGCCGTGGCGCGGTACGTTTCTATCGAGAACGAAGGTGTCCCGACAGGAAGACGTTCGAAGCAATTGATCGGCGTCTTAGGGAGCACGGACCATACCAGTCTATGAATCGCGACTGGGGAAGACCTAGAACGACGAGGACACCTGCAATGGACGAGGCAATTCTTCGTGCAGTTGACGATAACACTAATGTCAGCGTCAGAGACGTTGCTGCTGTACAAGGTAACGTTGACCACGTCACTGTATGGAGAGTGCTACGGGAGAACCAGTTGTTTCCGTACCATGTACAGCGTGTGCTGGCACTATCAGCAGCGGATTGGCCTCCACTGGTACACTTCTGCGAATGGTTCATCCAAAAATGTGTCAATCCTCATTTCAGTGCAAATGTTCTCTTTACGGATGAGGCTTCATTCCAACATGGTCAAATTGTAAATTTTCACAATTAACATGTGTGGGCTGACGAGAATCCGCACGCAATTGTGCAATCACGTCATCAACACAGATTTTCTGTGAACATTTGGGCAGGCATTGTTGGTGATGTCTTGATTGGGCCCCATGTTCTTCCACCTACGCTCAATGGAGCACGTTATCGTGATTTCATACGGGATACTCTACCTGTGCTGCTAGAACATGTGCCTTTACAAGTACGACACAACATGTGGTTCATGCACGATGGAGCTCCTGCACATTTCAGTCGAAGTGTTCGTACGCTTCTCAACAACAGATTCGGTGACCGATAGATTGGTAGAGGTGGACCAATTCCATGGCCTCCACGCTCTCCTCACCTCAACCCTCTTGACTTTCATTTATGGGGGCATTTGAAAGTTCTTGTCTACGCAACCCCGGTACCAAATGCAGAGACTCTTTGTGCTCGTATTGTGGACGGCTCTGATACAATACGCCATTCTCCAGGGCTGCATCAGCGCATCAGGGATTCCATGCGACAGAGGGTGGATGCATGTATCCTCGCTAACGGAGGACATTTTGAACATTTCCTGTAACAAAGTGTTTGAAGTCACTCTGGTACGTTCTGTTGCTGTGTGTTTCCATTCCATGATTAATGCGATTTGAAGAGAAGTAATAAAATGAGCTCTAACATGGAAAGTAAGTGTTTCCGGACACATGTCCACATAACATATTTTCTTTCTTTGTGTGTGAGGAATGTTTCCTGAAAGTTTGGCCATACCTTTTTGTAACACCCCGTATAGTCAAACGACTGTACTGCAGAAGGCTTAGAGGATCTGCGACACAGCTACGCTACATTGGTTGCATACAGTCAGGTGAAGCCTACACATCGGAATTCAAGGGTGGTCCACTTTTTGTGCTGTCAAGTGTATATTTCGAGCACGGCATTGCATCGTAGCGAGAATGGACTGTGGGAAAACCAGAAGAGAATGGAAGCATTTGAGATGTAGTGTTAAAGATGAAAATGTTGAAATCTCTGGAGAATTGAGGACGAAAGGAATATATGGAACACACTAACAAGGGGAAGGGGCAGGATGGTATGACATCCGTTAAGACGTCATGGAGTAACCTCCGTGGTACTGTAGAGGGCTGTACAAGGGAAAAACTGTAGGGGATAGCAGAGCTTGGAATACACCCAGCAAATAATTGAGGATGTAGGTTGGAATTTCTACTCAGAGATGAGGAGACTTGCACAGGAGAGGAATTTGTGGTGGGCCTCATCAAACCAGCCAGAAGACTGATGACGAAAGGAACGTGTGGGACTATACTTGCGTGCTGTAGTCGTTGCTTGTCTCCGGGACGACACACATTGTTGCAGGTGCTCCTTTACTTGTTCTTGGATGACAACGGCAGCTGTGAAGAGGCTACGATGTGCTGGGTGCACAATACGCAGTACCACGATCCTCCCTTGTGGTAACCATACGTGGTCACCTGGAAATTTGAAGACGAGCATACCTGCCCTCACTTTTCCATGCAGACCAATTTCGAACTGCTGCAACATCCAAATACTCCACAAATCTGGATATTACACGATTCGACGAGCAGATCAAATGGAGACCCGCAATAAGGCCCTTTGAAACTCTGTCAGGTGATGACAACGGTGTCCCCCAAGGGTATGTGGCATCTCTGTCCTTCGCAATAATTACTCTACAAATGGCGCCATTCACGTCCCTTATGTTCAATACCAGGTGTAGTAACGTTATATACAAACAACACTAATTCAGTCTGGTGGCTGTTTTACCTTTTCATAGAGAACTGCAGCTCTAATCATCCACGTACCCGCTGATGGTGTGTGCGTGTGTGTGTGTGTGTGTGTGTGTGTGTGTGTGTGTGTGTGTGTGTGTGTGTGTGTGTACAAAGCGACACTGACATCCAACCACGTCTTTTGGATGCTTCACTTTGTTTTGTCGGGCAGTGTGGACACTAAACCCGTTTCCCTTTAGTGTACCGATGATGAGTTCTCCGTCTCATCTCTACCACACCATGAAATTGTCTGTCCACACCATACTTTAATCGTGCTAATTAACTGACATGTCAAATGGTCCCTCTCAGTAACCAGTACATCTCTCCTCTCAAAAAATCAACTCAGTCTACCCGACCGGCAATTACGGTAAATGGAATGTAATCTTAAAATGCTCTAGCCCTTGCTGAAGCATATTTGGCTCGAAAAGTGGATTAGTGGAAAATTCCTCCCCCAAGAAAGGAAATTTGTCGGATTGTGTGAACTGGCGTGGTATTATATTGCTGTCATGCCCATCCATTTTAAACTGGACTAAAAATTCAGTTGAAAAGCGACAACGTAAAGAACAGGCTGATTTTCAGGCACAACGTTGTCGTGCTGATCTTATTAATATTCTAGGATCGCATTAGCGCAAAACAAAGATTTCCAGGCAACCATATACCTGGCATTCATTGATTCTGAAAAGGCGTTTGATTCTGTGAAACATCAAGTGCTGTGGTAGGTGTTGCGGAAATAGTGTATACCACAGAAGATCATAGATCTGTATGATGGCTACCAATGTTGTGCGCTCCACAAGCGAAATCTCACACATCCAATAGACGTAACAGCCGGGGATCCGGCAGGGTTGTAGTTTGTCACCACCAGTCTTCCTACTTGCCCTTGACCCAGGTATGAGAATCACAGCGGGCAGGAGACGAGGAAGCCAATGGGGCAGCCATGAACGTCTGGAGGACTTGGGTTTCAAAGACGACACTGTTTTATTGGCTCAAAGGTTGACAGATATGAGAGGTAAATTAAACTCACTGAAAAAAGAAGCAGAGATTGCTGGGCTCAAGATACACTTCGGTAAAACAAAGGAACTGAGAATAAATTCTGGAAACATGGAACTGCCGCAACTTGAATGGGAGCAGGAAGTGCAGATTGTCAATTCATTCCTGTATCCAGGTAACGTAATGGTAGAAGATGGTGGAGCCAGAGAAGATATGAAGAACCGCATAAAGAAGGTAAATGATGCGTTCATACAACTGTATCCATATGGAGAAACGGAAGAGTCACATACAAAACTAAAATTTTCATTTTTAATACAAATGTGAAGGCTGTTCCATCCAAACGGCAGAAACTATACAAAACATTGGAGTTACAGAGCTTCATAAATAGGTGTCTCCGGCGCATAACGAATATCTGGTGGCCAGAAAAAATAAGTAATGACGATCTGAGGAGAAAAACCAACAAGACACCTTTAGAAAAACAGATACGCGAGCCAGACGGAGCAGTGAAAATGAAGGCATTGAAACTGAATCCCCAAGGAAGAACGAAGAGAGCCGAGCCTAGAGGTACATTGAAGGGGACGGTGGAAGGGGAAGTAAGGTTCAAATGGTTCAAATGGCTCTGAGCACTATGGGACTTAACATCTGTGGTCATCAGTCCCCTAGAACATAGAACTACTTAAACCTAACCAACCTAAGGACATCACACACATCCATGCCCCAGGCAGGATTCGAACCTGCGACCGTAGAAGTCGCGCGGTTCCGGACTCAGCGCCTAGAACCACGAGACCACCGCAGCCGGCGAAGGGGAAGTAAGGATAGCTGGCAAGATCTGGATGGAATTGAGAGAAATGGCCAAAGACAGAGATGGATGGCGAGTCCTCCTGGATGTCCCATGTCCCCATGGGGGTCAAGTAAGTCAAGTCAGATATTATCTTTGTAAATGCTGAGTCGGCTTCTTTCCCGTGTACTTTCAGAACAGAGAAATATGGAGATGTATGGCGTGGGGTCTAGGTAAATAGTTTTCATCTGATGTTTTAGACGTGCAATCTCTACTGAAGTAACTACACGGGAGTCTGATAATGTTCATTTTTAGGGTCAATTTGACGAAACGCAGAGATCTAGATTATTCATCAACTTAAAAGCTTTGTCAATGAAACTTATCAAGAAATCATTAAAAACAATCAATTATCCGTATGTGACTTATAAAATATTTTATCTGTCCAATATCTTTATTGTGACCGGGTCGTCCTGAGAGGTGGCATGAGCCCCCTCTCATATTTCTGTCTTACGATTTTTGTCTCTAATTGCATGCGGTGAAAAGTTGCTATTCCTTACACGCGGACTTCCCACGCAGCATCTCTCGTCACCCAGGTGGCCCGGTGACAGGCGGGCTCCACTGATCTCGAGAGGGTTAAGCCGACGTGTGTGAGGCAGTCGAGTGAATGCTTTCCAGACGCCGACATTGTCAAGAGACACGCCCGCCGGGGCCTGAAGTAGCGGCTGGGCTAGAGGTTCCGTTACTTCGCAGAAACTTAGCGAAAACACTTTCTGGCGGGCTACCAGCGAGGCGTGGGAATGACTTGTGTACCCAGGTAGTTGTGGCGGGAAAATTCCCGCGCTTTCTGCAAAATAGTAACTGTGATTGGCTTGCTCAGGGCATAGCTCCGTGACGTAGCAAAAATCAGCGCAGAAATTGGCGCCAAGAATCTCCATTGGGGGAATGGTAGTGCTCCGGCAATGGAGTGGAATTTTCCGCCGGTTTTCGAGTTGCTGATTGGAACGTTTAACCACGGCCACTGTCGTGGGGGCGGGAATGTTGTGTGTTCGGCCTGTACGGGTGCTCTAGGTAGTCGGCTCTCGCTTTTCAGTCGAGGATGTCGAAGCAACCAGCCATCGCCTCCGGTACGCCAGATCGTGTTCTGGCAGTTAAGAAGACAGTTTGGTAATGTATGTCCGCAGCACCGGCAGATAGGGATTTTCCTAGGTGATAATCAGAGCTCAGCAGAGCGCGCCTGTTCGTCTTTTTCTGACTTTGTTCTGTCTTGAGTAGCAGCAATTAATGTTGGGTTAGCTGTGTGTCTCTCTTATGATTTGAGTAGCAAGGAATTGGCTCCACATACCACTTCGTCTTAAACCTCACAATCTAGTTTAGGGACAACTTCACCTTTACAGTGTTTGTATGAGTATCCAATTTGAGCCAATTTGATGTATTGTAAATGTTTCATGTGTTTTTGTTTATTATTTTGTGTTTAGTCTTAATAAATCATATTGTTAATTTGGACAGAACTTTCATTCTGTTAATCGGTAGAGCAACCCTATCATTCCTCACTATGTTAATGAAACCTTTGTTTATTTCACTTGTTTATCAAACTAAATTATTGCAGGTGCCAAACTCTCTTCTGCTCCACTGGCAGGGTTGATTAGAGTCAGTTCGCGTATTTTTTTTAAATCCTTGTGCAACAGTAAAAGTCGGAGTTAGAATAGGGGGGGCTTAGAGCATCATTTACATATGTAGATTCTAGGAGAATTTAGTGTTAAATACACTGCTAGCCCCGGCACCTCGCATAAAATGGCGACCCTTAGCCTCGGATCTTTCCTGTGAATCGCTGATAAGCAAGTATTATTAGTAGTAGGGACATTCAGAATTTTTTTTGCTTAACTTTTTTTATTGATTAATACCCAAATTTTTTTTCTGGTAGTTCCGCGTTTAGTTTTAAGTAGCGGCGCATGATTACAGTTTTTGTTTTCAGTGTATATATTCTTTTGTTCATTGTTTTTGTGTTTCTTTGATGGTGTGTCCTTATCACATCACACTTTGTCGGGTTTGTGTGTGGTTTCTGTACCACAACAAATCGTGCGTATAATTACAGCGTTGGAGAGGCGTTGTTGCAATTTTATGTCTATGTGTAAAAATATATGGAGTAGGTTAATTTTATTGTGCATTTTAGATATATTTGTTTTTCGTGAATGATAACGAGAAGTAAGGCACGACTATTATCGAGCGAAGCTAAAACAAAAGAGGATAGCATAATGGATAAGGGGCAGTTTACTGACGGGAATAGGTTCGGAGATGAGATGGGCACATTTTTAGCAGGACAGGACGCCAGGGTCATTGATGAGGAATGTGATTTGGACGCGATCTCAGAGCAGCGTTGCGGCCGTGATTATGATAGTGAAGTAGAGGATGAAACAGAGACAGGCACACAGGTCGAGACGGTAGCAGAAGTTTATAATCAAACGAATGAGAGCAGACAGGGGCTAGCTCGGCCACGTCAGAGCTCTAGCGCGCAGGTGTCCAGAGTTACATCTCCCACGTTTGAAGAGGATCAAAAAGATGACGTAAACCCAATACTGAGCTTCCTACGATCAATGAAAGAAGAAGCTGACGAACAGCGTAAGAGGGAGAAGGAAGAAGAAGAGAAACAACGTAAGAAGAAGAAGGAAGAAGCTGACGAACAGCGTAAGAAGGAGAAGGAAGAAGATGAGAAACAACGTAAGAGGGAGAAGGATGAAGCTGACGAACAGCGTAAGAAGGACACTGAGGCAATAATTTCGCATATAGGGGAAATTCGTGAGGAATTACTAACAATAAAGAAAGAATGTGGAGAAGCAAAACAAATGTCAATGGTAGCACAAAAAGTAGCAGGCCTAGCCAAAACGGCAGCAACAGGGGCAATGAAAATCGCAAAAGTAACTTCACAACTCGCAGGGCGCTTGCGACGTGCGACACAAGCACACTCAAAATCCCTAGCGGTCTTAAAGACTCAAGGTAATATTGTGGTTACGAACATCACGAAACGAATGAAAGAAGTGGAGAGTCGGATATCAAAACTAGAGCGAAACGGGCATACGAGCACTGCGCGTTCGGATACCAATGATGGAGTACACAGAATTGTGTCTCCGAGGAAAAGCCCGCCGTGCTCAAGCCCAGTGACAGAGTGCGGAACTAACAATGCACACGCAGAAACAGAGAGTAATAGCTCCAATAATTGCAGCCCACTTAGAAGAGTGAATGCTGAATGCCACGTCCACTGTGATACAGAGGTAGCAAATCACTGTTATCAGCAAGATAGATCAGGACACTCAGCAGACGTGCAAGTATCGGAAACGAGTGACAACAGAAGTGCGAGGATCGGACAGGATTTTGATCACAATCACTTCCTGTCGATACTAAAATTCCAGAAGTTCAAAGATAATGGAGGGGCGATGCATCCGAAGAGCTGGGCGACGCAGTTTACTAATTCATTACCGTCATCATGGCCAACCCACGCAAAATTAGAATTAATGTGTGGACACATCGAAGGCCCAAGCCGCGGAAAAGATGCGGGGTGTGGCAGCGACGTGTCGGACTTATCAGGAATTTGTTGGTGCATTCCTGCGGACCTACTGGTCAAAGGAAACGCAAGACAGGATTAAAGAGGAAATAATATTTTGTCCTGAACTGGAAGTGTCCGGGCATAGGAAAGCAACCAAATTTTTTGATGATTTACTCAAGAAGAATCAGTTTTTAGACAGTCCATATAGCAACGGAGAAATCATTAAATTTTGCTTTTCCAAATTGCCTGTTAGGTATCAACGGACACTTGTCGGGATGTGTGGATCTGACATAGAAGCATTCAAGAGTCTATTGCGCGAACTCGAAGTAGTCTTCGATAAACAAGACGCAAAGGACAGGAAGAAGGCGCAAAATAACAAATACCACGGGCCAGCAAGGGAAGACGACAACAGATCGCAAAATCGCACTCGTCAGTTAGGAAACCAGGGTTACGGAAATCAAGGTTACGCTATTCAAGGTTATGGAAACCAGAGACACGGAAACCAGAACGTCAGGGAACAGGGCCAATCTAGACAAGGAATCTGGGACAGGAGAAATAACGAACGGCAAAGCGACCGTAATTGGAGAGAGCGAAATCAAGGACAACAGGAGAACCAGGAGATTGAAATTAGACCTGCAAATCCTAATGCACGTCAGAGGAGGGGGAGTCTAACAAGGGATTGGTGCTAGTCCATAGGATTCCACCACATCTCTCACACAAAGAAGTTCGTGGAATAATAGTAGTTTAAGTGGTGTACATAGTAGAATAGGCAAATATATGAACCTTTCTTCGGGGAACAATAATTGTTGCATTAATAGATTAAGATTGTTAAATTATTAACACGCTGCATTGTCTCACATAAGAATTTACTGCTGCTATCCTTTTTTTTGTTTCTGTTCGCGACTTCCAATGTCGATGGAGTTGGAGACACTACCTTTCCATGAGCAATGTTTTAGTCCTTTCCTGTCTGGTGTCCATGTTGAGGGATAATGATGAGTGAGGAGATGTCGCACAAACGGGCTCATACAAGAACGTGCTCTTAGAAGCGTTCTGAGAAGTCGTGATACGCTCCATAGCGGCCACAACCAGTTCGTGAGACGTTCATACCAATGCTTGCAGGCACGCGTCAGTGCACTGCAAGATTGTGGTACATTGCGTGATTTCGAGGATGAACATGGGCAGTATAGTTTTTACAGTGATGCGCCAGCATCGTTGTCTTGCAAGTCGGGGTGAACCTGTGAGCGTTTGACTCCAATGGTGCCCTAGGGCCTAGACGGTAGAAATGCGGGCATAAAGCCTACCATGCCAATGTGCTGGTTGGGGATTTAGCGTGCTGCTTGTGACTGTCACAGATGAATAACCAAGGAATTATACTTGGAAATTCGTGACATACTGTGTAGCTGATGTGTGGTGGGCGACGCAATCCTCAACAGGAACCAGTCCTGGCTTGGTCATATTACATTGCCTCTGGAAACGTGTGCTTTGATCGCGAATACTGCATAACATAGAAAAAGAAGTTGCAACTATAAATTTATTGTCTTGTATAGCCATGGATAACCCAATCTCTGGAGTTTCAGTGAGGCGTTGTGAGAACTCGGAGGCCATGTCGTACGGCGCGCACACCACTGTCGTCAATAGCGGCGAGCAGCGAGACATCTCAACGTAACAGGAATTATGTAAGAGTATTGTATAAGGTAAACAAAAAAAAAATAAAATAAAATAAAAAATAAAAAAAAGGGTACGACATACTAGGATAAGTCAAACTGTAGGATTTAACAATAACTAGATTAATATTGTGTTGGGTTTTCTACCACAAGTGTTTGGCGCGCGCCTGTTGGGAAGTTATTTTTCAGGTCATCAAATCACAGACCCGAGATGGAGGGACGATCGGCGAGCGAACGTAGAATAGTTGCATGTTCTTTATAGTTCAGTAAAACTTCAGCCTGCATAATAACATAATTTATTCAGAAGACATAGGATGTAGATCGTTGGCATATGGTAGTTAATTCTTGAGCATGTCTGCTGTCGATCTATGTAAGTAATAGTAATATTGGTGCGGGCCCGCACATTTAGTTGTTCATCCATTACATAGCATCAGTTATCACACACCATGTACAATACTGAGATCAGTCTCTACACATATATCAAAATAAATTATTTCCATGTCTAGATTAGATGTTATAATGATAGCTACAGATAAATAACTATAAAAGTAAAATAAGAGTGTCTGAAATGACAGACCATCAATGTGTCATTATGTAAATTTATTGTAACATAGAAGGTCATGGGAAAAAGTTAGGCATAAGATTTTTGTCAGAACTGTGCAGATGACGGGTATCGTGGCAATGCAGAGGCCAGCCAGCGCAAAAACAAGAGGTCTTCGGCTACCTGCTAGACGGCGAGCGTCCGGTCCCACAAGCTGACAGTCACCGGGCCGTATACCTGAGGGATTAGGCGGGATCCTCGCCGGGCCACAAGCGAAAGTGAGGCTGGCCGTTGACCCTGACACACGACCCACACGCAACAGCCTGCTAGCTCTCCGGACGCGGCAGCCGTTTGGAGGAATTCCCTGCGGCAGACCACGTTGTCGTGAGTACACGAAGAAGATCACATATCGTGTCAGAACCTGCGCCTCATGTGCCATGTGCCTCAGGACAGAAAGGGACGCTCTGTACTCACCTGTTTGGGTTTTTACAACTCACTAGCATTGGCCGATCTGCATACACAAAGCAGTATCGTGCCACACGCTCTAACAAATGTATGGTCTCATTTCTAACTTCTCCTCTCTATTAGAGAGCAGTTTTAGCAATCACCACTCCTAGTTCGATCCTGTATGGATGACCTCACACACTTGTGGAGTCACTCCACGTGCCATCATCCCTCGTCGAACTGCAATATTGGGAAACGTAAAGTTCTGTCCAGCGAGAGAAGAGACCTAGACTAGTGATGTATCCCAACAAATAGACCTCAGAGACAATTAATCGACGTGAGGAGAGCCTATCACTGTGTCTTCCTACCGTACTGCCATGATAATATGCGTAGGTCTTGGTGCAATCTCAACAGAGTACTGCAGATGCTCCAGCACACCCTATTGCCGTTGGAACAACATAGCAACAACACCCGACGTTTAGCCCTATGTGATGTCAGTACTGTGGAATTTGTGAAGTGCTTCGAATGTTTCTAACAATGTGATTTAGTGCCTCATTCTCAGCACAGTCTTGAATTTTGTGCAATGTGCACGCGCAACTTGATGCCCCATGAACCTTGTTTTTCTTTCTTAAATTTCTTTCTCTAGTGTTGTTTTTGTAATGTATGTTATACCTTGTATGTGTTTGTGTTTTTACACTGTAATTCTTATTACAAATTACTGTATTGTTCTCCACACCATGTTTTTTTTGTATTTTGTATTTATTGTTGTGTGTATGCAAACAGTGTGCCTGAAGTCCCCGTAAACTGAAGCAGATACCACCACTGTCATTGTGAATGGACCATCACTTCAGAGAACATTTTGTAAAGGTTATTCTTACTGCAGGGAGACAGAATGAATCGGAGGTTGTAACTAGATTCTGAAGCTCACAAAGAGATCGTTAACTTAAATAGTATCATGTGTGAGTGAGTTCAGGTTAGTTTCATGATTCAAATTGTTGTAAAATCTTGGGCATTTAATTGCGGAGCACTCCAACTGTGATTGTAAAGAATAAACTGCTCCATATTTGGCTCACATGCCCGGGCCATATTTAGAGCGTGAATGTCTGTGTGAATCGGTGTTTGGAAGGGGCTCCCTGGGTATGGATGTGTGATGTGAGTGTTAGTGTTCCATATTAAGAAGGTGAAGTTGGCTACATCATAAATAATCCTCCCTCTATAAGCTGCATTTTTCAGTTGCATTGATTTTTTTTATAGAGTGCGGCCTGTGGAGTAAGTTTGTAAGATTGTTCTTGGGCGATTGACTCACTACCTTGCTCCTAAGTGAGCCAACCGCTCACCAATTACAATCTAAAATGCTGTAGGGGCTATGAGAGGTGGCATGAGCCCCCTCTCATATTTCTGTCTTACGATTTTTGTCTCTAACTGCATGCGGTGAAAAGTTGCTATTCCTTCACACGCGGACTTCCCACGCAGCATCTCTCGTCACCCGGGTGGTCCGGTGACAGGCGGGCTCCACTGATCTCGAGAGGGTTAAGCCGACGTGTGTGAGGCAGTCGAGTGAATGCTTTCCAGACGCCGGCATTGTCTAGAGACACGCCCGCCGGGGCCTGAAGTAGCGGCTGGGCTAGAGGTTCCGTTACTTCGCAGAAACTTAGCGAAAACACTTTCTGGCGGGCTACCAGCGAGGCGTGGGAATGACTTGTGTACCCAGGCAGTTGTGGCGGGAAAATTCCCGCGCTTTCTGCAAAATAGTAACTGTGATTGGCTTGCTCAGGGCATAGCTCCGTGACGTAGCAAAAATCAGCGCAGAAATTGGCGCCAAGAATCTCCATTGGTGGAATGGTAGTGCTCTGGCAATGGAGTGGAATTTTCCGCCGGTTTTCGAGTTGCTGATTGGAACGTTTAACCACGGCCACTGTCGTGGGGGCGGGAATGTCATGTGTTCAGCCTGTACGGGTGCTCTAGGTAGTTGGCTCTCGCTTTTCGGTCGAGGACGTCGAAGCAACCAGCCCTCGCCTCCGGTACGCCAGATCGTGTTCTTGCAGTTAAGAAGACAGTTTGGTAATGTATGTCCGCAGCACTGGCAGATAGGGATTTTCCTAGGTGATGTATTGTAAACGTTTCATGTGTTTTTGTTTAATATTTTGTGTTTAGTCTTAATAAATCATATTGTTATTTTGGACAGAACTTTCATTCTGTTAATCGGTAGAGCAACCCTATCATTCCTCACTATGTAAATGAAACCTTCATTTATTCCACTTGTTTATCAAATAAAATTATTGCAGGTGCCAAACTCTCTTCTGCTCCACTGGCAGGGTTGATTAGAGTCAGTTCGCGTATTTTTTTTTTTTAATCCTTGTGCAACAGTAAAAGTCGGAGTTAGAATAGGGGGGGCTTAGAGCATCATTTACATATGTAGATTCTAGAAGAATTTAGTGTTAAATACACTGCTAGCCCCGGCACCTCGCAGTCCGTGCGCCACATTCAGGCGAGCAACCTGTCAACAATAAGAGTAACGCTTCGAACTGAAGTGGCTATGTGTCCTACGGCAGGGATACATGCATTGGACTCGGCTATTAGCGGAACTTTCGGAGAAAGGTAATCCAAAGGTAACAACACTGAAGTTCAGCAGTTGTGTGTTTTCTGCCTTTGAGCAACTAGACAAGAAGCACGTAGGTAGTGCAGTGGGACTACACAAAAGATTCAAGAGCTACGGTGTGTATAGTACTAACAGTGCTAACGGCAGAGAGGTAAGACGTGAAAATGCAGAACCCTAAATCACTGCTTGGAGATTGGCCGTCACAGGTTCGGCATCCGTGTGGCTGACACCGAGTAAACCCTGTGGTCAAAATAACCCTACGGTTTTAAACGCTAGGATCTCTGTTCCCCATCTTCCCATGTGGTTAGGAGAGTCAGCCAACACCAGGTGACACACTTCCGAGGGCATCGCGGAACTATTCGAAGTGTGCTCGTCTCCCTTCGCTTGTAGCCGCAAGAGAGGATTTATTGCCTTTTTTGGTATAGAGTACATCGGGGGGAGATACCTATCGGGGTGAGATGCCTAAATATGGCGTTTCCACCAGCTCTCAACATATCGCGACACCAACCAGCACGGCAATCGCTAGCTGTGTAGTATGAGGCGAAGGCAGCTCCGTGTGCCGCTGTGAAATTGTTTCTCCAAAAAAAAAAAAAAAAAAAATGGTTCAAATGGCTCTGAGCACTATGGGACTTAACTTGTGCGGTCATCAGTCCCCTAGAACTTAGAACTACTTAAACCTAACTAACCTAAGGACATCACACACACCCATGCCCGAGGCAGGATTCGAACCTGCGACCGTAGCAGTCGCGCGGTTCCGGACTGAGCGCCTAGAACCGCGAGACCACCGCGGCCGGCAATTGTTTCTCCGCTTTGGATGCAACAGATACAAGGTAAGGGCTAAGACTGACGCCTTCTTAATAGTGCACAGCTATTTTCAAGAGCGCACGAGCGTCTGAAAAATGTGGTAGAGGCGAATGCTGCACATGTTCAGCGTAGAAGATACTTTGTAGTTTAATTTGCCGTCCGCCGTTGCCAAACAACGGCCATGTTGTGCCAGCCACGGTAAGTGGCATCTAACCCCGATCCTCGGGAGAGACGCCAATGTTTTTTCGGGGTAAGATGCCGAGTCGTATCCCTCAGGTACGCAGACTTTCTTTTCGTAGGAAATGCCTCGAACGTATGTCAGAACATTCAAACAGGGGTCAGTGGTTTGAAGAATCCCTATGGAACATGTAAAGATCGGTAGAATGAATTGTCTTAGAGCTTTCCAAGAATATGGAATCCCATATAGAACTCTGAAACGACGTCTGGTGAAGAAAGATGAAAGAAAGCATGGCATGGGCCCGCAAAGTAAGCAGTATTCTATCAATTATAATGTTTTCTTTGATTATGGAGCGAAATGAGAATAATTTCTAACTGAAATATTAGTTCACCCAAAAATTAATGATTGAATTACACTTTTTTAATTCCTCAAATTTTTCTCAATGATGAATAACTATCACATTATAATTATTTTTATTATTTATAGGTAGCCTTGGTGAAGAGAATGAGAAACCATTGCTCACTTACATAAGACAGTTGCAAATGTGTGGATTTCCACCAACTGGAGAAACTCTTCGCAGGCTGGTATTCCAGTTTGCGGAAAGAAATTGAATTCCCTATAGATTTTCTAAAGAAAATGAAATGGCAGGTTGGAACTGGTTACAGTCCTTTCTGGAACGTAACCCACAGCTAGCTGTGAAGAGGCTATAAGGTATATCTGTTGATAGGGCTATGGGAATGAATAGAGAAGATATTGCAGCATATTTTTCTTTAGTTCTGGATGTCTTAACAGCAAATTCTTTACTGGATAAGCCTGGCCGCCTGTACAACATGCACGAAACTGGGTCTCTGATGAATCGTAGGCCAGACAAAGTGATAACAGAAAAAGTTTCTCCTTCTTTGTATCAAGTAACTTTACAACAAAATGGGAAGACATAACTGTAATTACTTGCTGCAATGCTGAAGACAACTTCATTCCTCAAGCGTGCATTTTAAAAGGTAAAAGAAAGAAGTCTGAATCGGAGGATGGACTTCCAAATGGTTCGATTGTATTTATGAATGAGAGATCAGGGTATGGTAGCTCTGATATATTCATGAGTTGGATGAAAGACCACTTTATTCCCAGAAAACAACAAGGAAAAGTAGTTCTGCTTCTCGATCGGCACATCTCACGTTCTACTGATCCAGATACGCTTGATCTTGCAACAGAAAATGATGTGATCATGATTTGTTTACATTCGCATTCAACACACTACCTTCAGCATCTTGACAGGTGTGTTTTCAGATCACTGCAAAAGCTTTTTACAGGACAGTGCGAAACAGGACATTGTATCATCCCGGACATAAAGTCTCAAGAGCACAGTTCCCAGTCTTCCTCAGCGAAGCCTGGAAGAAAGCTGCATCCATCGTTCGAAGAAATTACTCCTATGCCTATCTTGGATCAATTACCATCTAGGCGCAGAAAGAAAACCGCAAAAGTTCTCACAGGAGGGAGTCGGAAAGAAGCAGCAAGAGCTAGGTCACAGCGAATTAAAAGCAAAAAATCAACTCCATGTCGGTCTAAGTTAGGAAACCACGTAACTCAGCAAATAACAGTGATTATTGTGCTGAGTGTGCCAAGAATTACTATGATAAAAATGGTCCAAATGTGGATTGGATTCAGTGTCATTTGCAATAAATGGTTACATGAAACCTGTACAGAGGAAGAAAACATGTGCAATAACTGTGCAAATGAATTCTGATTTCATTTGGAGGCTTTCTTGTCATTTGGTTATTCTTGAATGTATTTATATATTTGTTTTGTATTCTATTGCTTACAAACGTAATAAATTTGCTTTCTGAATTACTTATGTAGCTATGTTGTATCATAAATGCACAAAACTAGTGCTGAAATCTCCTTGCACTACAAATGTCATCCCACCCCGATGCCTGGGGTGAGATGCCTAAATGACACTGTCCATGAAAAAATTAAATATGCATATGATTACTAATGGTTTCGTAACGCCAACTGGCCTTTACATAGAAAAATCTCATCAGTGAACAATATTTCAGTGCTGATCCTAAATCTCCAATTCTAACTCGCCTTTTGATCCTCCAAACCTTAAGTATGGCATCTTCCCCCGACCGACTTTAAATAATAATAACAGTTGTCGCCCGTATGGCATGTGGTGGAACGGTACTGTGTTGCTGTTTCTGCCTTGGAAGGGGTGGGGGCTTCCCTGAATGTTCCCAAGTGCAGGAGACCTGCTGAGATATGAATTCGTACGAGAGCAAGTTAGCAAACACGTGTTTGCGGCAGGCCTCATACGAATGTGTTACTGGAAAGCTCGCCGAGACCATCGGGGGCCCATCTAGGGGGTCACTTTTCAAGAAAAATTTTTTGAGCCATAGCAACGTAGCTTTTAGGCACTGTAAACTCACCACTAATTAACAACCCACCTAGGAAACAATGAGGAGAATGTTTTGTCATAGTTTACTGTGCCGTTGAGGAGACACTGTTGGTAGCCCCTTGATTCAAAAAATGGTTCAAATGGCTCTGAGCACTATGCGACTTAACTACTGAGGTCATCAGTCGCCTAGAACTTAAAACTAATTAAACCTAATTAACCTAAGGACATCACATACATCCACGCCCGAGGCAGGATTCGAACCTGCGACCGTAGCGGTCGCGCGGTTCCGGACCGAAGCACCTAGAACCTCTCGGGCACTCCGGCCGGCCCCCTTGATTCATCTGAGCGCTCAGTTGTTCAACAGTTGTTTGTTCATTCTCCTGAACGTATCTCCACAGCCGTCGTTGGCCCCTGTCATATTTGGCCGTTGGCCCACCACAGCTGCCTTGTCGCCAGTTGTGGGTAGTGCAGTTTTTCCATGCACAGTATACTTTCACCACAGTGGAATGCGAACAGCTTACAAACGTAGCCGTTTCGGAATTACTTCCATTCTTGACCCGAAAGCCAATGGTCATGCCCTTTTGTATGTCAGATAAATCTGTCCGTTTCCGCAGTACTTCAATGACTGCACTGTTTTCCGCGCCCCCCGCCCCCCCCCCCCCCCCCCCCCGGCACGCTTTAGAAGGCTATTACAAATGATTGAAGCGATTTCATAAATTCACTGTAGCTACATTCATTGACATATGGTCGCGACACACTACAGATACGTAGAAAAACTCATGAAGTTTTGTTCGGCTGAAGCCGCACTTCAGGTTTCTGCCGCCAGAGCGCTCGAGAGCGCAGTGAGACAAAATGGCGACAGGAGCCCAGAAAGCGTATGTCGTCGTGCTTGAAATGCACTCAGATCAGTCAGTCATAACAGTGCAACGACACTTCAGGACGAAGTTCAACAAAGATCCACCAACTGCTAACTCCATTCGGCGGTGGTATGCGCAGTTTAAAGCTTCTGGATGCCTCTGTAAGGGGAAATCAACGGGTCGGCCTGCAGTGAGCGAAGAAACGGTTGAACGCGTGCGGGCATGTTTCACGCGTAGCCCGCGGAAGTCGACGAATAAAGCAAGCAGGGAGCTAAACGTACCACAGCCGACGGTTTGGAAAATCTTAGGGAAAAGGCTAAAGCAGAAGCCTTACCGTTTACAATTGCTACAAGCCCTGACACCCGATGACAAAGTCAAACGCTTTGAATTTTCGGCGCGGTTGCAACAGCTCATGGAAGAGGATGCGTTCAGTGCGAAACTTGTTTTCAGTGATGAAGCAACATTTTTTCTTGATGGTGAAGTGGACAGACACAATGTGCGAATCTGGGCGGTAGAGAATCCTCACGCATTCGTGCTGCAAATTCGCAATTCACCAAAAGTTAACGTGTTTTGTGCAATCTCACGGTTTAAAGATTACGGTCCCTTTTTCTCCTGCGAAAAAAACGTTACAGGACACGTGTATCAGGACATGCTGGAAAATTGGCTCATGCCACAACTGGAGACCGACAGCGCCGACTTCATCTTTCAACAGGATGGTGCCCCACCGCACTTCCATCATGATGTTCGGCATTTCTTAAACAGGAGATTGGAAAACCGAAGGATCGGTTGTGGTGGAGATCATGATCAGCAATTCATGTCATGGCCTCCACGCTCTGCCGACTTAACTCCTTGCGATTTCTTTGTGTGGGGTTATGTGAAAGATTCAGTGTTTAAACCTCCTCTACCAAGAAGCGTGCCAGAACTGCGAGCTCGCATCAACGATGCTGTCGAACTCATTGATGGGGACATGCTGCGCCGAGTGTGGGAGGAACTTGGTTATCGGCTTGATGTCTGCCGAATTACTATAGGGGCACATATCGAACATTTGTGAATGCCTAAAAAAAAACTTTTTGAGTGTTTGTATGTGTGTGCAAAGCATTGTGAAAATATCTCAAATAATAAAGTTATTGTAGAGCTGTGAAATCGCTTCAATCATTTGTAATAACCCTGTATATAGCCTCCACTGCTAGTGCTGCCACGTGCCGCCTGTGAGTGGTCACTGGACGTTGATGTCGAACATGGGCTGTGGTCACATTACTGTGACTGGACTGCGTATTTAACGAGTTAAATAGTTCGTAAACACGAGCCTAAGCCTCATGTATGTTTACGAGTAACAATAAGTGAGATGCGGCAAGCAACAGGAAAACTAAACTGTGTGAAAGTTTCTGTAATTTCCTCTTCAGAGGACTGTGTTCTCGCTACATTGTTAGAAATCACTCCTCTAATTACAGTTACGAAATAACACACTGTGTAAACAGAGAAGCGATATTATGTCTTAACACGAAAAGACATAACTTGTTTTTAACATTATGGAAAGTGTTCTGTTAGAACGCCAGGGTTATGACGAGATGAGGAGTCTGGAGAGGCCACCTTCCGAGTCCAGCGGTTCCCACTGCTCGCCACATCAGCTTGCCAGTCACGCCTGCCGCTTGCATCGTCACTTCGGAGCGCGCACTGCCAGCCCGCTCTTTCGTTTCGGTCACGTACTTCTCTCACAGGGGCCCCACAAGGGTACGAAATTCTCGTTGGTGAGTTCTTAGCTTTAACCTGCACCGTCCATTACATCATAAACGTTGGAAAGTGAAGCACAGTATTCACAGTTAACGATGATGATGATGATGATGATGTGATGATGATGATGATGATGGTATTGGATACAGGACACTCAACACCACGATATCGTGATCTGAGCGATATCTGTTTTCGCAAGAGAAAATGCTGCGGCAATTCCCCAGAATGTTTAGCTATTTCGACACAAATAAGTATATCCTCACTGACAAAATCAACTTATCGGTTACCTTGTCGAATATTAAAGTCACCAACTTGTTTGAGAAACGTGCTTATGATGCACTAAACTATGACAAAATATTCACCTCACCATCTCGAAGGTGGGTGTTTCAAAATGGTTCAAATGGCTCTGAGCACTATGGGACTTAACATCTGAGGTCATCAGTCCCCTAGAACTCAGAACTACTCAAACCTAACTAACCTAAGGACATCACACACATCCATGCCCAAGGCAGGATTCGAACCTGCGACCGTAGTGGTCACGCAGCTCCAGACTGAAGCGCCTAGAACCGCTCGGCCACACTGGCCGGCGAAGGTGGGTGTTTAATTAGTGATGAATTTAATGAATAAAAAAGCTATGTTCCTATGGTTCACAAAATTGTTCTTGAATAGAGAGGCAAGATGCTTAAAAGCGTTGCTTATCCGTCTGTAAAATTAGAGTGTATTGGATAAAATTCATGAGGCTGTCAGTGTCTCCATCCAAACTGTCATCCTCTTAGTTGAAAGTAAACTATTCCGGACCTGAGATGCTACATAATGAGATGAAAATCAGAAGAATAAAATTGCTCAAGTTACCTGTTATATTTGTATGGCTGACCAATTAATAAAAAGCAGGAACAGACGCACTCACTCAGAGCCTATTGGCATTCTCCTCAAAAGATTTTAGGTAGAAGCCCGACACTTCACAAGATTTTAAAGCGGGTGTAACACTGTTGGCGTTGTGAGTTGCTCGCTGGACAAGTCCATAGCTAAGCCGAGGGTTCCCTTATGGCGTCATGTGAACACAAGGAGCTAAAACGTGCTCTACTGGGAGTGGTATACCGCAAGCTTCCCGTGTACTATCTAGCCGTCTGAGAAAACTGTATCTATGGACGGAGGCGTAATGGTGGCCTGGTGAACATTACTTCCTCGCTGCGATGTGGCTGGTATGGTATTCGTGACGGCGTTATCACCAGCTTTAGCACCTAATTAAACTGTAGAATGAAAGACTTCTCTTGCACCATTACCCCTGAGTGTAATCAGATATTAGTTAGTACACCCGCCTCCCCCCCCCCCCCCCCCTCCACACCCTCACGGTCATCTGTTGCCTCCCCTCCCCCACATTATCACCAGATTTAGCACCTAACTAAACTATACAATGAAATACTTCTCTTGGAACACTTTTATTTCTAAACTGGTTAAAGATCAATGATATTTAGTTTGTGTGTGTGTGTATGTGTGTGTGTGTGTGTGTGTGTGTGTGTGCGTGTTTGTATGTGTGTTATAATGAATGACGAAGGAATCGGTGATGCATCTCAAGCGCTACCCACAACTCTTCTCAGAGAAGCTATCTATCCACAGTGAGGGTACATACTTGTAACAAAATATACACTCCTGGAAATGGAAAAAAGAACACATTGACACCGGTGTGTCAGACCCACCATACTTGCTCCGGACACTGCGAGAGGGCTGTACAAGCAATGATCACACGCACGGCACAGCGGACACACCAGGAACCGCGGTGTTGGCCGTCGAATGGCGCTAGCTGCGCAGCATTTGTGCACCGCCGCCGTCAGTGTCAGCCAGTTTGCCGTGGCGTACGGAGCTCCATCGCAGTCTTTAACACTGGTAGCATGCCGCGACAGCGTGGACGTGAACCGTATGTGCAGTTGACGGACTTTGAGCGAGGGCGTATAGTGGGCATGCGGGAGGCCGGGTGGACGTACCGCCGAATTGCTCAACCCGTGGGGCGTGAGGTCTCCACAGTACATCGATGTTGTCGCCAGTGGTCGGCGGAAGGTGCACGTGCCAGTCGACCTGGGACCGGACCGCAGCGACGCACGGATGCACGCCAAGACCGTAGGATCCTACGCAGTGCCGTGGGGGACCGCACCGCCACTTCCCAGCAAATTAGGGACACTGTTCCTCCTGGGGTATCGGCGAGGACCATTCGCAACCGTCTCCATGAAGGTGGGCTACGGTCCCGCACACCGTTAGGCCGTCTTCCGCTCACGCCCCGACATCGTGCAGCCCGCCTCCAGTGGTGTCGCTACAGGCGTGAATGGAGGGACGAATGGAGACGTGTCGTCTTCAGCGATGAGAGTCGCTTCTGCCTTGGTGCCAATGATGGTCGTATGCGTGTTTGGCGCCGTGCAGGTGAGCGCCACAATCAGGACTGCCTACGACCGAGGCACACAGGGCCAACACCCGGCATCATGGTGTGGGGAGCGATCTCCTACACTGGCCGTACACCACTGGTGATCGTCGAGGGGACACTGAATAGTGCACGATACATCCAAACCGTCATCGAACCCATCGTTCTACCATTCCTAGACCGGCAAGGGAACTTCTGTTCCAACAGGACAATGCACGTCCGCATGTATCCCGTGCCACCCAACGTGCTCTAGAAGGTGTAAGTCAACTACCCTGGCCAGCAAGATCTCCGGATCTGTCCCCCATTGAGCATGGTTGGGACTGGATGAAGCGTCGTCTCACGCGGTCTGCGCGTCCAGCACGAACGCTGGTCCAACTGAGGCGCCAGGTGGAAATGGCATGGCAAGCCGTTCCACAGGACTACATCCAGCATCTCTACGATCGTCTCCATGGGAGAATAGCAGCCTGCATTGCTGCGAAAGGTGGATATACACTGTACCAGTGCCGACATTGTGCATGCTCTGTTGCCTGTGTCTATGTGCCTGTGGTTCTGTCAGTGTGATCATGTGATGTATCTGACCCCAGGAATGTGTCAATAAAGTTTCCCCTTCCTGGGACAATGAATTCACGGTGTTCTTATTTCAATTTCCAGGAGTGTACTTCCCCTGCATTACTCCTCTCCATTGCGGCACTTGCTTGACCTGCACACTGCAACCACGTTTAAAATCAAACAAGTTCAGTTGGGTGCACTATACCTACTGTTTGTAAATCACTTTATTGCTGCACTCCTTAATTCTGAACTGTGCAGATGTTAGAAGACTTCAGGCTGTTAATGGCTTGTGTCTAACCACTCTAATAATAATAATAATAATAATAATAATAATAACAAAACTGTGTACAACACTATAGTAGGTCTTATGTGTTTACTGCTGTGCCAAGCTGTCAATTAATTCATTCATCTGTTTCGAAGCAAGTAATGAAGCAATTACTGGACTACTGCAAGTACTATGTACAACTTGGAGAAGATATTTTCTTGACATATTTAGTATTTCTTAGTTATAAATCTCACTTTTATCATCAGCGAAGTAAGGAGCCTAGCACAGCATATGTGTGTAGCGGGTGAAATATGTGAGGAACCTATAACCTCCACCGCATTAAAGCTACTAACTGAGAAAAAGTAATTATTCATAACTTATATAATCAGTATCAGTCTTACAAAATTGTGATAATAGTAATGATCTTTTGAAAATAATTTAGTTTCGTGACTCAAACAGAATCGGACTGTTTAGTTTGTACCCCTATGAAAATTTAATTTTGTCCCTCAGAAGGTAATTACCCCCAGATAGCGTGCAGGGAGAAGCCAAGTCAGAATGCCTCGTTTACTCGCTTCCTTCGCTGCTTTGGCAGCAGCAAATTTCCACAGTATCATTTCCGCTAATCCCATTGTCTCCTACAATCCAGCAGAATACCACCACTTCCTGTATCTGCTGTAAGGTGTCTAGGACAGTGTAGGTCATTATTTATACTGAAGACATTTTTTGTACAGACTGAGAGACACTGGGAGAATCAGAGCAAATGAGAAACTTTGGACTCCACCTTTCAGGATATCGTACACTTCGACACCAGTTTTATTGGTAGCGCCGCGAGGCGTACTCTTCAGCTGAACAAAGAAGTGTATTCCCATTCGCATACAGTCTTGGTACATTCTCAGAATTGAAGAAAACCAGCTTTTAAAATGGATGGAGTCCTCTGTCGAGTACAAAATCATTTCAGGTATACGAAAATGCCAAGGCAGCAGTTTGTTTCATCCCTCGATCCTTATCCAGAAATCTGATACATCCAGATCCGTCATTCCTTAATTTGAATGGCTTGGTCGCGTGGACTGTTTCCTGAGTGAGTTAGTGGCCCTCAGCGACGAGAGTATCGGCACTCCGATTCCTAAACGTCCGACCAAAATTTGGAAAACAAGAAATGTGTGTCTCTGATGGCGCGACATCAATGTTAGGTCTGTAATTCGAATAATAGAGTATGCTATATACGGTCGCGCCATACTGCCCGGACTTGGCTTCCTTTCATGCTCGACTCTGCTCACATGAACCACTGGCAATGAAGAAAACGTACTGGCACGGACAACAAGTTGCAGCCTCTTCCAATCAGTCGCGAAATGAAAATCACATTGAAAATCGAAAATGTTTTATTTGAAACAGTTAGCTACACCTTGTAGCTACTTCTCTAAATAGTCTCCGCTCCGACTGAAACATTTGTCGTGGCATTGGACCTACATTCCAATACCGTCGTCATAGAAGGCAGCCGTCTGTGCTTTTTGGCAATTTTCTACGCTGAGCTGCAACTTGTTGTGTGTGCCAATATGTTTTCTTCATTGCCAATGGTTCATGTGAGCGGAGTCGAGCATGAAAGGGAGCGAAGTCCGGGCAGTATGGTGGGTGATCAGACATATTCCATCGAAAACGCTGCAGGAGGGTCCTCATTGCCCCAGCAGTGTCTGGCCGAGAACTGTAATGAAGGAGGAAACGCACAACAGTTACGTTGCGTGGGCTGCATGTAATCAGGCGAAATGTCTCACAGGCCCTCGTACTAGGCAGGAGACACTATTTTGTAGGCAACTTTACGGGCTCACACTGCGCGTAGAACTGAAAGAAGCGAAGTGACGGGATCGACGGGCATGCTAGAGAGACTGTCCAACACATGTGTGCAAAGCTTCATCGCATTTTCAAAGTAGTTTCCATTTCGTGGCCAGTCAGACCTTACCTTCCGAATAGACCTCATACATTGCTCAACAGAATTACAGGATCACTTCTTCAAAACCTCAGAATTGCCACCCATTGCGACGCTTATGTTTGAAATTTGTCTCAAAGGTGCGTCCAAAAGCATAGCACCCTGCTACATCACCCTTGGGTTAGTCTACTCTTCAAACAGCAAGGTGTCGGTACATGCGAAAAAAAGACCACAGGCGAGAAGTTCATGTGACGTATAATGCAAGTCAGTGGTGTCAAATTAGTGCCAAACTTCACCACAATTCTGGCCAGTGGCACAGTGGACAAGCCACACGACCAGTAGGGCGTCACACCCCTCTTAGCCACATTTCATCCCTTCATTTGACGACTCTGCTATGGTGGTCAGAACCGCGACGCCCAGCGTTGAAATCACGCGGGTTTCTTATGAGTGGACAATAAGAACATTCCAGACACACAGCCGCTCAAAATCGGCACGAAAAAGCCTCAGCGGGTGACATAACGGGGCCAATGAAACCAACCCTTTCCCTGGGGCAGTGATCCTACATTTTACACGGTCGAAAAAGACAGTCCGCAGTGCGATGAGCAACAAAAAAAAATGGTTCAAATGGCTCTGAGCACTATGGGACTTAACAGCTGAGGTCATCAGTCCCCTAGAACCTAGAACTACTTAAACCTAACCAACCTAAGGACATCACACACATCCATGCCCGAGGCAGGATTCGAACCTGCGATCGTAGCGGTCGCGCGGTTTCAGACTGAAGCGCCTAGAACCGCTCGGCCACAACGGTCGGCTGACGAGCAACAGGAAGATGTTATTCATAGCCTTTGACGCTGCTGACAACCTTGGGCCTTTCAACTTTTCTCTAAGGACGTTACGGGGCTGGATCCCCATCGATTGTGATCGCACCCGATTGGAGCGCAGTGCAACCACAATTTTTTCTCTCGTGCACAGGTTAGAAGCACTAGTTCTAAACCTTTAGACGAAATTTGGACTTGATCCGAAGCAGCTAAGGATGCTTGTGCATTTTCAGCGTTAATAGTAATATTTTTTGTCCTCCTACAGCATTATCACAAAGGCATGCGACATTAACACATGCGTGTATTAAGCAGCAAGAGGCCCCCCCCCCCCCCCCCGCCACCACCCATATCGACAATCATCGATCGCCCCTGCTCATCTGCATTGAGAATTTTAAAAACGTTTCTATAGAGACAAAATCCTTGAGGAAGGTCTCTAGACGCTTGCAGATCAACAATCTCTTCGACACACTCCGATTCCGGACGGCTTAATATCAGATGAAGAGCAGGATTGTAGCGGCGAAAGAGCAGCAGTGTAGCCTGTCTGCGGGCGCCTGGTACTTACCATATTCAAAGGGAACTTTAGAAATGTCTCCTGATTTTATGATGTCTCAAGGAGACTAACTGAGTCCGTTTCACTCTTGGAATTCGCAGTGTAGTTTCGTAGGAGTTACAATATTTAGTTTTTATTTGTTATGATCACGAAATTTATTGCTGTCCTTTGCAGAGGTCCATGCTTTAATTCCGAAGGAAGGAGATGTGTCACGTCGGACAAGAAGGAAGATGTGGCATTCCAGTTGAAAATGTTGATTTCAAACTTGTGCCACATGTGGTTGGATCAGCACACGAGCTGGAAGGCAAAGTACTTTGCGTCCAAGGATAATTCGTCAGTTCTTATACAAGGGTGGTCAAAAATGCGGAAGCACCAAAAGCACAACACAGTACCATGCCTAACATGGAGTAGGAAACCATTTGGCATTAAAAAGAGCTTCCAGTGTCTCGAGATGGATAAACGCAAGTGCTCTATGGTTTCCAACTGAGCTTTTATCATTCTTCTTGCAAAACAGTGAGACGTTCGGGTAACGGTGAGAGCGATCATGTACCACCTCTCTAAAACAGACCATAAAGGCTCAATAATATCGAGATCTAGTGACTGTTGTGGCCATCCACGTGTTTACAAAACCAGCCCTGGATGACGGAGATGTGTGAACAGAGGCCCTGTTATCTTAGAATACAGCGTCAGTACTGGGGAACAAACATTGTACCATGGAATGGACCTAATTAGTCAAAATCATCACATAATCCTTTTCACTAATGCGACGCAGAAAATTAACCTTGAGATCCATGGAATACCACGATATGGCAGCCCAAATCATCACAAGACTGCCGCCGTGTTTCACTCTTGGGACGTAGACTCGTCGAGAAACAGTGTGACAAGATCCTTCCGAGCAAATGGCTTTCTTCCACTGCTGCTCGGTTCAGGTCTTATGGCTCCGGCCTCACATTTCCCTGTTACAAGTATTTGGATCACTGATGGGTGGCATACGTACTTTTGGAATTGCCCTGCAATTCCTTGTTTATGGAGCTCACTTCGTGTTATTTTGGTGCTGACGGGAATCGTGAGCGCGACATTCCGTTCTGCAGTGACTTCTGTGCTGAAGTTGTCTTATTCCTCGTCGCAGTTCTCTTCAATAACCATTTGTCACGATCGCTCAACACACACTTTCGTCCGCGTTAGAACATGATGATGATTTTTCCGCTCTCTCTGTACGCGGTGTTTCCATATTTTTGTCCAGCTCTTTGTCCATCAGAGCCTTTAAAGTAAAGTGAATGTTTAAATGAATAAAAAATTAAAGTTAATAGTTGCGAGGTACTCATTTACATTGAAAATTACTACAGCGACAGCAATAAAAAGGGAAACACTAAAGAAAGTGATCATAAACAGTGCCATAAAATTCCATTGATATCATTAGATGTTCGATAGTCCATCGTCTGCTGCAGTACACGTTTTCAGTGTCTGGCGTAAACTTCTGTATAGCCTAAGAGGACTTCTCTTGAGATCGCTGCACACGTTTTAACGGTGCGATCCTTTAAATACTCTCGGACTGTCGGAATTTGTGAATATACTTCATCTTTGAAATTACCGCAGACGAAAACGTCGAGTTGTGTCATGACAGGTATACGTACGGACCAACTGGTAATGCCTCCATACTGGTAATGCCTTCATGTTTTATCGAAAGACCTGGGTGAATGCTTTCCTAGCCATTAACGAACAGCGAGCTTCCGTGTTGCTGGTATCACTCTTGAGGTATTTACCTCTAGGAGAACGGGTTGTACATTGGAAAGAAACTGTGCCAACATAGTACCAGTTAAAGTTTCTTCGTCGAAGAAAGAACCGTTTACATAGTCTTCAATAAGCCGACTGTAGAGTTTCACACTCCACTACCTCCTACGTTAATCTGCCTCTGCCATTGTGGGTTTTCAGCTGCCTAATAAAGATTTCTGTGATTTCTAAAGGACATATGGTTATACAGTATAACACACTCTATTAGTCACAGTTTTTCCCACAAATCCGTGCAATATGTGATGTTTACCTTTCATTCAATGTTCTGGCAATAAGCAGTCAACTGATTAATCGTAGGCAAAGGTAATTCATTGAAGAGAGGACTTACTGTCTTAATGTCATACACAATCGAGAGATTCCCAAGTCCGTTCTGCGATCTCCCTTTCTGATGTTGGGCCAATGATATGGTCGGAAGCTGTTTGCAGTTTCTCATCTCCTCTGCGACCCTTTTCTAAAGTCATTGTGGCAGCGCCACACCACATTTCCTCCTCATCGGACATTACGTATTTCCTTAATTAGGTATGAAAGCACAAAATTCTGCTTAAGATAGCAATGAGTTTGATAAATATTCTGATTTCCCCTGAAACCACTGGTCGGATTTCGGTGAGTGATGGTTCAAAATGGCTCAAATGGCTCTGAGCACTATGGGACTCAACATCTTATGTCATAAGTCCCCTAGAACTTAGAACTACTTAAACCTAACTAACCTAAGGACATCACACACACCCATGCCCGAGGCAGGATTCGAACCTGCGACCGTAGCAGTCCCGCGGTTCTGGACTGCAGCGCCAGAACCGCTAGACCACCGCGGCTGGCTTCGGTGAGTGAAAGGGAGACAAATTCGTCTATGGTTGTACTGTGGCAGCAGAAATTAGTATGGTTACTCGTGAAATGGTAGAGTTCATATTAATATCTCTATAATGATAGCAGCTATGACGACAGAGTGTACGATGTTTAGTGAGGACTTTCTTTCGATTCATTTGCAAGAAAACGGAATTACGATATCTTTAACGGCTCCCCAAATTCGAGATGAACACTTAACTGAATCGTGCTGAATAATATTCTCACAGAAGAAACTGAGTAGCTCAGTCACCATGGTGTACTGGTTATGATACTAGACTGTTGCATGGAGGGTCATGAGTTCAAAACTCACTTGAACTGTAAAATTTTTAATTTCTATATTCGGTTCGAGTACATTCTAGAAGTATCCACAAATGTCAAGAATCATTGTACTGGAATGCTCTGTAGCTGTGTATATACCATACGTGTTCTGGCCGGAGGCAGTTCGCTCTGCCCTCTTGTATGTGCAAGTGCTGAATAGACCTTCGTTAAGTGAAGTTAGTGTTGGTCATTCTTCTAATTACACCTTCTTCTACGCGACAATATCACCAACGCTGTGTAGAAAACATCGTATAATTGTTCACAGTTGTGGTAACTATGTGTTCCTTTTATAAATGAAATATATTCGCAGTTGTGGATATGGACAACAATCAGATGTGTAATGGAATGGCAACAATGAAAATTTTTCTTTTTTTCTGCATTTTGTTCATTATTGTTCGTTGTGTTCGGTCGTAGCGGACGTCACATGACCTCCGTTGAAGTTCGATGTTGATCCCTTCACTCAGTTTTTTTAATTTTCTTTTATTACAGAGAGCAGCCAACTCTCTGACCGAACAGGCTGAGCTACTGTGCCGGCTATACGAGCACTCCTCACATGTCGTCAACAATGCGTCTACAATCTGCTCTCGTCCGTCCTTTATTTATATTCCCACACAGTCTCTTACCCGGCGTCGGCGGATAAATACGATATTATAGTGCCTGTGTTGTTCAGAAGTACGATGAAATTTTTCTTCGGACACGCAAGCAACATGGAAGTTTTGGTCTGGCCGTGAAGCGTGCTCGGATAGCCTAAAGGTAAGACGAACGGTTGCAATAGGCGGGAAATCTGCCATCGAGTCCCGCATTTCACGTATTTCATAACGACTGTAGCCACTCCAATGGATGTCCAAAAGAACGCTGCATCGTACATCTGAACCACACAGGCACCGCAATGTTGTATGAGTTCCATTTGCTTGTACTGCAGATAACGGAAGTGATTGGGCTTTTGACGATACATTTAATTTCAATGCATCTGCATCAAGCCACCGTATAATGTGTCGGAGGGTCCTATGCTGCCCGACTCTTCTTGAAATGCACGCTCTCAGAATTCCAGTAGTAACCCTCTTCGTGACGAAAACGCCTCTGTTGGAGCATATGTCACTGTAGAGTTGAGTTCCTTGAGATTCTCCGTAGCACTTAAAGAAAAAAGAAGTGCAATGCATCTCTGGCAGCTGCGTTTCCTACAGTCAGTTTTATGTGGTCGTTCCGCATTAGGTCGCTACACACGGTTTTTCCTAGGTGTTTTACGGCTGTTACTGTTTCCGCTGATTTGTCGTCAACAGCGCAGTCGAGAGGTAATGGATCGCTTTACGTACTTTCGCGGTACCTTTATTTACTTTCGTACCAAAATGTCTGTCCCTGCACCACAGTCCCTCCTGCAGTCATCTTTTTAGCGTACCTGGACCACATTGGAAGAATATGAGTTGTTATTGGGCAACACGTAGTATACATTCAACACTAACAATAACTGCTGAGGGAAAATAGAGAGAGAGAGAAGAGAGAGAGCGAGGGAGCTTGATGGAGGCATGGACCAACGAGAGCACAGCATCGTCAGAATTAGACTCTTCTATGGTTCTTCCTATAGCGACAACCATAGCCTGCAAACAGCCTCAAGGAACTTCCAGCCTTATCCAATAGATTGTATTGTTGTGAGTTCCTACTTTCCCCAGTAGTGGATCGTAGGCTGGGATAAAATAATGTCGTGTGATTAGGGCCTCCCGTCGGGTAGACCGTTCGCCGGGTGCAAGTCTTTCGGTTTGACGCCACTTCGGCGACTTGCCCGTCGATGGGGATGAAATGATGATGAATAGGGCAACACAGCACCCAGTCCCTGAGGGGAGAAAATCTCCGACCCAGCCGGGAATCAAACCCAGGCCCTTAAGACTGACATTCTGTCGCGCTGACCACTCTTTTCTTTAAATCTCAATTTGTTCGTTTTCGTCTGACCGAACACGCTGAGCTACCGTGCCGGCATCACACAGCTACCGGGGGCCGTCGTCACCGAAGTTAAAATCTGACTTGTTAGGGAGTCATATACGAGCGACATTCCGAAACTCCGTGCTGGGATCATCTCCAGTAGATTATAGTATCCACGGTTGACCGAGCACTGTCAAAGACCGATTTTGCTTTCTCACATAAAAGGGAGTTTTCCCACGCTTCTTTTGGAGAAGTCGTGTTACTGGGTAAAATTCGTGTGGCTACCATTGACAATAAGTGAAGTTGTTGGTGTTAGGACAGCAACCAGCCACAAATTTACTTTGAGTTCCTTTATTCAAAGGAAACCGTTACCGGTTTCGAATCGTTGCGATTCATCATCAGACGGTTTACACGCTTTCTTTCTGACATTTGGTGTGTTTTTATAGATTAATTGTCCTAAAATATAAATAAAACATAATTACAAACACGCCTCACACAGATGGTTGCGTTGCAGATTTTCGTTGCATGTGAGTTACGTGAAACGTCGGTTTCGGGTGATTGTTTCCATAACGTTCATCCAATCGATGTAAATACGTTCCCACTGCATCCTCGTTGTTGCACACGTAATAGTTTTCACTGTACACTTTAGATTTGTCGCTGAGATCATTCTAACCACGCACCACATGTTTTGGTACATACAAAGAGCTTACAAACATATGGGTGTCACAGATGCTATGATAAATCGTAACATTTGACGACGATGTCCTATGTTTGGAAAGGATCATACATTCTTTTACAAAACTCTAATGTATTTTACATTAGTACAGAGATATTTCTTTTTTATATATATATATATATATATATATATATATATATATAAATCTGTTATTGCTAATTTAATTATAAAGCTTTTTATATATATTTAGAACTGTATAGGTAAAATAGTATATTAACACCCCTTTCCTGAAAAATATCCAAAAATTACTTTCCAGCCTCCAAAACAATAATATTAATACACCTATCTGCAGATCAAGTAGAAAATTTATATGTTACTATAATTCTCATGCTGCCAAATGTAATAAATTAATATACTATTTTACCTATACAGTTCTAAATATTAAATTCGCAATAACAGATTTATATATATAAAAAAAGAAATATCTCTGTACTAATGTAAAATACATTAGAGTTTTGTAAAAGAATGTATGATCCTTTCCAAACATAGGACATCGTCGTCAAATGTTACGATTTATCATAGCATCTGTGACACCCATATGTTTGTAAGCTCTTTGTATGTACCAAAACATGTGGTGCGTGGTTGGAATGATCTCAGCGACAAATCTAAAGTGTACAGTGAAAACTATTACGTGTGCAACAACGAGGATGCAGTGGGAACGTATTTACATCGATTGGATGAACGTTATGGAAACAATCACTCGAAACCGACGTTTCACGTAACTCACATGCAACGAAAATCTGCAACGCAACCATCTGTGTGAGGCGTGTTTGTAATTATGTTTTATTTATATTTTAGGACAATTAATCTATAAAAACACACCAAATGTCAGAAAGAAAGCGTGTAAACCGTCTGATACTGAATCGCAACGATTCGAAACCGGTAACGGTTTCCTTTGAATAAAGGAACTCAAAGTAAATTTGTGGTTGGTTGCTGTCCTAACACCAACATTTGTCTTCAAAAATAGCCACGGTCTCCGACATGTCATCATATGACAAAATTGCAATAAGTGAAGTTCCTCGCGTTAATGCGGAAGAAGTGAGGTTTTTGGCTAAAATTATCGGATTTTTTATTTATTGTTAGGCTTCGAATTCATTGTTGCGGTTCATACACGTTCCCTTTTTTTTCAGTATGCTTTTGAAGTCGATGGGTTGCGTACAACGTACCATCTGAGCGATACTTAGCGCATTTAAGCGACATTACACAGTCCAGTCTTCAAGTCAACACAGACGCGACAGCGAATTTTTCCCCTAAACTGCTGGATGTGTGTGTGTTGTTCGTAGATGACGAATGATAAAGCTTTTTTGTTGCAGTCACATAATGCTGCGAATATGTCAACCGTTGTGCTCCTGACACACTGCCTCGGTGCTTTTTAGAGACTGGCACTAATAGGTTCCGCGAGCAGTCTGCACACGCGACTTGGCAGTAAGTCAGACATGAGGGTACTCCGTCCTCTTCTTTTTCTGCATGCAGCGTTGCCGCCGAGGCTTCAGTTGTGGGTCAGGAGCGCGTCCGTTGCTAGAGGCGAGTGCGCATGCGCAATTGGTCCCCTCCTCTCAGCCGTCACCGCACGTGCTCTCTGCGTGCTACCTCCCCCTGCCTACTACCAGAAGGCTCGTCCTGACAGCTGCCCCACGCTACACTCCTAGCACTCGTTTCAATGGCCATTTGCAGGGAAGACAAAAAGATATCTTCACAAGTCTGGCATATTGCCCGTTGGATACACAACACCAGGTGCTTCATATGTGAATATAGGCTTTCCCGGTGTATACTGCTGATGAAATCTTCTCGGGCTTCCATCGTGGATTTTCGACGCAGCTACCCGGATGGAAGCCCGAGAAGATTTCATCAATACCAGGTGCTCATTTAAAATCTAAGTGACCTGCATTCTGAAAAACTTTAATAGCTTCGTAAGAAAACTGCAGTTTTTGACATCGCATTTCACATTTCTTACGATTTACTAAACGTAATGCACACAGCGTAATGCCAGAAAATTTGGTGCATCTCACAGTTAAATTACATTACAGAAAATGGACGTAGTACCAGATTCACTTTGACATGTGTTTCACGTTTATTGTTGGTAAGTGAACGAACCCCATTAGCCGGCCGAAGTGGCCGTGCGGTTAAAGGCGCTGCAGTCTGGAAACGCAAGACCGCTACGGTCGCAGGATCGAATCCTGCCTCGGGCATGGATGTGTGTGATGTCCTTAGGTTAGTTAGGTTTAAGTAGTTCTAAGTTGTAGGGGACTAATGACCTCAGAAGTTGAGTCCCATAGTGATCAGAGCCATTTGAACAATTTGAATCCCATTAATATACAAGGTGATTCAAAAAGAATACCACAACTTTAAAAATGTGTATTTAATGAAAGAAACATAATATAACCTTCTGTTATACATCATTACAAAGAATATTTAAAAAGGTTTTTTTTCACTCAAAAACAAGTTCAGAGATGTTCAATATGGCCCCCTCCAGACACTCGAGCAATATCAACCCGATACTCCAACTCGTTCCACACTCTCTGTAGCATATCAGGCGTAACAGTTTGGATAGCTGCTGTTATTTCTCGTTTCAAATCATCAATGGTGGCTGGGAGAGGTGGCCGAAACACCATATCCTTAACATACCCCCATAAGAAAAAATCGCGGGGGGTAAGATCAGGGCTTCTTGGAGGCCAGTGATGAAGTGCTCTGTCACGGGCTGCCTGGCGGCCGATCCATCGCCTCGGGATAAGGTTTCATAACTAACCTTTTTCGTAGGACTCTCCATACAGTTGATTGTGGAATTTGCAGCTCTCTGCTAGCTCTGCAAGTCGATTTTTCTGGGCTGCGAACAAATGCTTGCTGGATGCGTGCTACATTTTCATCACTCGTTCTCTGCCGTCCAGAACTTTTCCCTCTGCACAAACAGCCATTCTCTGTAAACTGTTTATACCAACGTTTAATACACCACCTATCAGGAGGTTTAACACCATAATTCGTTCGAAATGCACGCTGAACAGCTGTCGTCGATTCACTTCTGCCGTACTCAATAACACAAAAAGCTTTCTGTTGAGCGGTCGCCATCTTAGCATCAACTGACGCTGACGCCTAGTCAACAGCGCCTCAAGCGAACAAATGTACAACTAAATGAAACTTTATAGCTCCCTTAATTCGCCGACAGATAGTGCTTCGCTCTGCCTTTTGTCGTTGCAGAGTTTTAAATTCCTAAAGTTGTGGTATTCTTTTTGAATCACCCTGTACATTCGTAGAGTCTCAAATTCACAACTTCCGTGGAGAGATTTGTCTTTCTGAATTCGTTGTTTTTGTCGAGAAGTGCAGGTGCACGGCTGCTCTTGATGTCTGAGGATTTTTTAACATTTCGTTACGAATAAATAACGCGAGAAGCTATGCGATATTTGTTTATGTAGCACTTGCACTGCCACTTAGTGTACCGCAAGTATACGCAGACCAATTTATATATTGGCGACCAAGAGTATTCATCATCCAGTACAGAACAGAGCAGTTTTAAATACATTGGTTCACAGAACAAAAACTGTATCTGAGGAGAACCACTTCAATTTCGAACTTAATCATCCGAAGTACGCGTTCCGAAAGACTGGCTATGTTCCACCCGATGTTAAGTCAGTGTTCTAAAAGGAAAGGAAACATGAGAAAGTCGAACATCCACGAGATGAACCACCGATTGTATTCCTTCCTTTCTGCAGTGCTACGTTCAACAAAATAGGCAGAGTCCTGGGAAGACGGTGAGTCAGTCCTATTTTCTCGCCTACTAAGACGATAAAGGAGATGCTACGCCTTGTTAAGAGCAGTCTCGGCCTATGGATCCCTGGGATCTATAACACTCCTTTGTGACTGCGAAAGCAATTACACTGGTCAGTCCATCCGTACCGTGTCCGATCGCTGTGCAGAACATCAACGGTACATTAAAAATCGAGAACAGGGAAATCACAGTTGCTGAGCACCGCCTCACAAACAAACACAAAATATTGAATGGGATTTTCACTCTGCAGCGGAGTGTGCGCTGATATGGAACATCCTGGCAGATTAAAACAGTGTGCCCGACCGAGACTCGAACACGGGACCTTTGCCTTTCGCGGGCAAGTGCTCTACCAACTGAGCTACCGAAGCACGACTCACGCCCGCTACTCACAGCTTTACTTCTGCCAGTACCTCGTCTCCTACCTTCCAAACTTTCGCAGGAGAGCTTCTGTAAAGTTTGGAAGGTAGGAGACGAGGTACTGGCAGAAGTAAAGCTGTGAGTACCGAGCGTGTGTCGTGCTTCGGTAGCTCAGTTGGTAGAGCACTTGCCCGCGAAAGGCAAAGGTCCCGAGTTCGAGTCTCGGTCGGGCACACAGTTTTAATCTGCCAGGAAGTTTCAACACAAAATATTGTTTGACGAAACAAAGTTTTCGTCCCAGCCTTCTACATACTGGGATTCTGTAACTAAAGAAGCTGTAGGAATAAAAATGTGCGAAAAGAAATTGAACCGTGACAATGGGTATAATCTTAGCTGCGCCTGGAGAAGAGG
The DNA here is from genome assembly GCF_021461395.2 of Schistocerca americana. NCBI lineage: Eukaryota > Metazoa > Arthropoda > Insecta > Orthoptera > Acrididae > Schistocerca > Schistocerca americana. The sequence continues at coordinate 33,420,594 of NC_060124.1, forward strand.
CAGAGATACTGTCTCAATGCTTACGCTACTACTGGAGCGGCGGCGCCACCAGCACAGACGTTGACACCATCTGCGACAGCAGGACGTAATACCGGCGTATCACAAGTCTTCTATAGGTTATATAAGGCCGCCAGAGCAGCAGTTTTGACAGTTGCTCCCGAAGACGATGGAGGTAATAGCCAAAAGCTAGAGGTTTTACCCTGAATTTACGCAGTAAGAAGCCCGAGAATGTTTTATACAACTATTTTTATTTATTGTTTGTGCCGGCCGAAGTGGCCGTGCGGTTAAAGGCGCTGCAGTCTGGAACCGCAAGACCGCTACGGTCGCAGGTTCGAATCCTGCCTCGGGCATGGGTGTTTGTGATGTCCTTAGGTTAGTTAGGTTTAACTAGTTCTAAGTTCTAGGGGACTGTAAGTTCTAGGGGACTGATGACCTCAGGTGTTAATTCCTATAGTGCTAAGAGCCATTTGAACCATTTGTCTCTGTGTGGTGAATGGCTTCAATGACGAAACAGTTAAGAACGACAAAGTATCTTATTGAAAGCTGCGAATAACATGATCAGATATTAACATTAAGGGAAGAGTAAATATGAGAAAGAGGTGCCTTAATCCCTGGTAAAATGCGGAAGTCCTGATGAAGCCTCAATATAAAACACCTAATATAACCCTTATCAGCTTCTAAGGGAAAAAACTGCGGAAATTAAATCTTAATTTCAACTTACTTCAGAAGCAAGTAGTAATACACTACTATTTACACTCTAACTACTCACTAGGTGTGAAATATTCAAGTTTCACTAATGAAACCTCCTAGAAAATATACCTACTTAACAGCTGAAACATTTTTGTTCATACCGGTAAACAATTGCACTTAAATTTTTCCTCAGCTGCACTGAGCAATACACAATCTCAAAAGTATGTAGGAAATATTACTTTTTTAGATGATCAGTCATGTGACTGGCTTGATGCAGACCGCAACGACATGCTCTCCTGTACCAACCTCATCCCCTCATAGCAGTATTTACATCCAACGTCTTCAAATATTTGCTGGGTATATCCCAACATCTTTCTTCTTATACAATTTCTGTCTCTCTATAGCTCCCTTTGGAAACAGCAAGATTATTGCAAATGTACTAGTCGCGTTATGTCAATCTGTTTCTTCATAGTGTTTCTACAAGTTCTTTTCCTCCCCGATTCTGTGGAGAAGCCACTCATTTCTCCTCATAGATTAAAGAAATGTAAAACTATGCTTGTAGCGTTTCTCATTGTAGAGAACGCTGTTGACAGTAATTGACTGGAATATAGTCTACGTACTAGCTCTGAAAGTAACAGGAATAAAATACTGGGAGCGGACGGTTATTTACAAAATTGTACAGAAACCAGACTGCATAGTATTTATTTCTTTATTTATAGGCTAAGATCACAAAAAATATTGTCAGATTATCGACTTCGATCTGTAGTGATCAGCTTCAGATCTGTTTAAAACACGTAGTTATATAATGAAGCCACACTGATATCTGTAGTCTCACGACAATTTTTGTCATCACAACCTGAAAAAATTTTACGCTTCGTGGATTACTGTTTATATTCGCGACCATATTCCAGCTTGTAAGAGTAGACTTTAGGAGCCAAATGATACGAAAAAAAAAATGGCTCTGAGCACTATGGGATTTAACATCTATGGTCATCAGTCCCCTAGAACTTAGAACTACTTAAACCTAACTAACCTAAGGACATCACACAACACCCAGTCATCACGAAGCAGAGAAAATCCCTGACCCTGCCGGGAATCGAACTCGGGAACCCGGGCGCGGGAAGCGAGAACGCTACCGCACGACCACGAGCTGCGGACAAATGATACGAAAGGCAAGCAGAGGTAGGGAAGAGAGTGAGGTGGGGTTTGTTACTTATGCTCAATGTTATTAAATCTTTACAATGAGCGACCAATGAAGACAACGAAGGTGAGGTTAGGAAAGGTAGCAGAAGTTAAGGGAGAACAAATAACAACTTTGAGGTATTGCTGATGAAATTGTAGTTTCGTCAGAAACAGACTTGGAAGAACAATTGAATGGAATGGACTGCGTCTTGGAAACAATATGAAATGAAAATAAACAAAAATAAAACAAGAGTAACGGAATGTAGTCCATTTCAGTCAACTGTACTAAAGGAATTAGATTAGGAAATGAAACAAAGTAATAGATGAATTTTGTTATTTGAACAGAAAAATATCAGATAATGTCAAAGGCAGAGATAATACAAAATATGGACTGGCTATACAAGAAAAACAATTCTGAAGAAGAGGAATTTGTTAACTTCTAGTTTACATTTAAGTGTTAGTGTTTTATGAAGGTATTTGTATGGAATGCAGCCTAGTAAGGAAGTGAAATTAGAAGGATCAGACGTTCAGATAAGAAAACAAAATATGGTGGGGGTTAGATGAGTAGATTGAGTAACTAACGACGGGATACTGAATACAAATTGGGAAAAAGAAATTTGTGATATAGCTTTGAAACGTCCCCTTAGAAAAATTATATACGTGACTGTGCTTAAACTGACACACAATATTTTCTAGCGCAATGCAATCTGACTTTCAAAAATCCCTACGAAAGAATAGCCCTGACTAACATTAACCTATACCTTTCACAAATCACTTACCTCACCAAAAATCTTCGTCACTCGAACTACTGCAATACAGCGAGCGCCACTACTGCCAGCTAAATAAAAGATTCAAACTACTGAAGGCACTAACTACTAATAGGCATACTTAGCAAATGAAAGATTTTGATAGAGAACAAACAATATATTTACCTCAATAGCGTTCAAAAGTCATAATGTATATAGCAGTTCATGACATCCAGTCTTACAAATTTCAAAACTCCGCCATCTCTCTCCCCACATCCCCCACTGCTGGCGGCTCACCTCCAACTGCGCAACGCTACACACTGTTAACAGCCAACAGCCCAACACCACAATAGCGAATATTACAACAATGCCACCCAGCCACAGACTGCACACAGCACAGCCAGTGATTTTCATACAGAGCGCTACATGGCGTTACCAAAAAGAAAACCTAAACAGCCTACTTACATAGCCCCCATGCTCCCCACAAAAAATTTTACAAATTGTTTTGGGCAGTGGCCAAACTGATTTGAAAAAAAAATTCATAATTACAATAACAAAGAAATCAAATGCACACACTTATTGATACAATGTTGGTCAAAAGCTAAAATTTTCTCACAGTCCATAAAGACAGTCCTGATCATCCATCACAGTAAAATTGCAGTGTTTTTTTTTTCTCACAGTCTGAGCAGTAAAAGAAAATGCACATGGAAGTAGTGGATTTCCATGCAATCTTGAAGAAGTAGTGTTGTCCCTCCAACAGAACGACAGTGCTGACTCTTTACATGCAGGCAGGTATTGGTCCACAACAGAGCAAACCCACAGCAGAGTCAGTCGAAATTTTGAAGAGTATTGGTGGGTAGGTCATCACAGAGCAGACCCACTATAGTCCTGGTAGAGATTATGGTACTGGTGGGCTACCAGAGGTGCAGACCCACTGCAGTCCTTGTAGAAATGATGGTATTGGTGGATAATCAAAGATGCAGACGGACTGTAGTCCTTGTAGAGATAATGGTATTGGTGGATCATCAAAGATGCAGACCCACTGTAGTCCATGTACAGACAGCCAGCAACCATCTGTTGCGACTGTGCAGGTGCACAATCACCATCGAAGAGTCTTGCGGACAATATAGCAAGTCCATAAACCACCACTTGTGCACTCACAATTTTTTTTTAACTATCCGTAGAACCAGCAGTGCTGTTATCCAGTCCCTTGCTGAATTATTAACACACGTGCAAACATTATGAGTCCCTACTTCTCACATATTGTCCATATACTATGACCAACAGAAACGTGTGCAGTAAATTGTAACTTACAAGTTAATAATATGATGAACTGGTATCAATTACGATTTTATAACATAAAAATACAATTACAAAGGTACAAAATACATCACTAAAGAACATAACAGTACAGATAACATTTGTAGTAATACAGGCTTTACAAAAGAATAGAAATATACATATACATAAGTGTTACGGGAATTATGACATAATTACATACATAAAAGGTCAGAATAACTTTTGAAACATCAACTTCACACATGAGCACTAAAACAAAACAGAATAAATAACGTTTAAGCATACTTACAAGGTAAATAACATGTTATTAATGCCAATTATATTTGAGGGTAACAGTATTCCTCATCATAGTTCATGTAGCTGAGTATTATAAAAATTCTACAACATAAGTCTTATCAGATAAACACATAAAGACAGGATGAACACAAATACACAAGGGTACACAAACATATAGCGGAATAATACAAAAGGAAAGGACAGCGTTTGTTTTACCACAGTATTTTGTAAACAAAACTTTCTTTACTTCTTGGAGATCTCCCTTCATTCATCATTATTCCCAAAAAAGTCCTATCTATACCTGCTTTCTGTATTCTATTCATATTTCTTTCAAAATAATTATTTCTCGGTGTACAATACTCATTTTGGCCCAAATCTTTATTGTATGACTTCTCAATGCATTCTTTCCCTATTGTCTATAGTCAGTTTCTTATATAGTCTACCCCCTCTTAAGCTAACTTAAATCTACTGAGCTCAAATGCATAAACTAAGGGACGAGGCAATGCAGCAGCACAAAACAATTAATACAAACAGCAATGACAAAAAAATGGAAAATGACGAAGCAAGCAGCATTATAGAAATTAGCAAAGCAATTGCAATATTACAACTAATATAAGGCAATGTGCAGCAAACAACAACAGTAAATCAGTAGTAAAACTGGCTTAACAGAGTAATACAAAGTCAAATTCAGTAACATTATGCCTGGCAAAGAGCAGCAGCAAATGCAATAACTTATATCTAAACATGAGAAAGCTCAAGCAGAAAAAATATTACAGTAAAAATGGCCATGTTTAATACCTATGTCACATCTTAACACTAGAGTGATGGATCACTGTAACTTGCTCTAGCAGACAAGTTACCAAGTCACTGACGCAAATTGTGTATGCAATTCCTGTGAAGTGGAAATGTCTTTTTGTGCTCCCTTATTTTTTTTGGAGTACATCCAGTGCAGTGCAGCTAGGAACTAGATATTAAACAAAATAGGCAAAGCAAGGCATGAAATGTCATTCACTAGCCATATGGCATTTCATAATGCAGTAAACAATCTTTCAACTAGCAAGACAATAGACATGAAATGTTTCTCATCATTTCATTTCAGTAAATATCATAAATTAAGAACTCTACAGTGTAATCATGTTTTCAAGTTTGAGGGAGTCATATTTACGATGCTTTCTACAAAGGAATGTCAATAGCGAGGATAATGGCCTCTTTTTTTTTTCTTCTCCACCTGTGCCTCTGAAAGGCACTCACTAATGGCTTTCTTCCAGGCGTCTGTCATGCAGCTGGGTGCCCACGACACATTACGTGAAGGTGGTCACTTAACTTTCTTACCGACACCAGTTTGCATTACAGTGACAGTCTCATACAAAAAATTTCACAGGTCGAGAACTTGCGTTGCAAATGTGTAGAAACAAAATCCTATTTTTATAAGAGTGTCCAAAAAATTTTCGGCGGCATTGTAATACATTCACGCATTTACATACATTTCATAACTCTTAAAGTACGATTCTTGGTTTCCAACAACATTTTTCACAAACCAAGTCCCTAACCACTACTCATTATTCCTTACCTTATTCGTCGACACTTCTTCAATATTTCATCATAATAAATACATAGCATAATCAAATTCCTCTTATACGCTAGCATCATATTATTAATCATAAACATACCTCAACAGCATAATACACATCGTCATCGTAAAAATAACATCATAACACCTCAGTCAAATCTCAAAAACTTCGTAGGTTTCTGCAATAATGTCAAAACCTAAAAAAAATTCTCTGCTCATTTCAATAGTGTCATCTACCTCAAACGTACTCTAAAATCATGATTCCTTACCAAATACATCATTCAAAGCTCTCATAGTATCACAACGGTTCCGAAAAAATATGAACGGTTCACAAAGTACAGACAAAATACAATTTCATAAATGTGAAGTTACCCAACTGTGTAATTGCGTAAACATGTGTCACTGATGTAGTAAAAAAAATGTTATCTCTCAGTTAAATGATCAGATAGCTGTGTAATTTGTGTGTTAGAGAAATATGGTACTGATGTGTAAAGTTGTATAAGCAAATACCATATTAGCTAAGGCTCCTCGTGCTTGCCAAACACATGGTACACAAAGTAAGCGTGTACCCCCATGAGGATTAATGTAATTATACCCTCAGGTGTTACAGATTACAGCAATGGAATGAAATGTATCACGGAAAACCTTTGTATCATTGTACTTCAAATATCTTTAAAAATAATGTTTTAAGTACAAAATTAGTCACTCAAATACGTGTACTGTAGCGCTAAACTGTGAGTCATGTTGTTAAGATAATCTCTGTGGAAGTGTCGTAGTTATCGTCCTCTGAAAGCTAAGTTCTGCAGAAGTCAATGTACTTACCTCATGATAAACAAAAGTGAAATGCTTTGCGTATAGATATCTTAGTTATTACGCTTATTGTTGTGATGAAGAAAGTACTGTGCTGTAACGTATTGTTGTGCTACGGAAAAGGCTTTCTCCTTGTAGCTATACCACAAAAGTAACTACTAAAACATGTTTTACTTTCCAGAAGAATTCAGAAAAACTGTGCAGATATAAAACAGATACACCGCAAAAGCAACATCGTAAATTGTCACTCATTAGTAACGTCGTGATACAATCGTGTAGCTGTCACATAAACTAACCACTGTGTCATCTGGTATCTCACAGAAAGTACTTTAAATCCAGACTGTATCTTCAAGTAAACCAAAATGTTGCATTAAAATCTCGTTAGCAGTACCAGTATATGTCCTAAGTATGTAAGCCTGATAGTCGTTACGTAATCGTGCAACTAACAAGCAAGAATGTACAAATACAACACTGTGTCGTCTGTTCACTATAACAATGCATTCGTAATTACTGTTTAAAAATGTTCCCTAGGTTCTAGGCTGGATAGTTAACTTCAAAACATCGTTGCATGTTAACAGTTTCTCAGTGTGACAAATTGTACTAGTAGCGTGAAGTGAAAAGTTTTATGGCAAAGACTAAGTTAAAAAACAGATTATCTTTCAATAAACGGTTTTAAATGAGAAATGTGGTGTAAACCTTCACTCTCTAGTGCGCAGAGTTTCAACTTAAAAGCAATTATGTTGTATACGTCGGTAAGGAATGCTAAAATTTTTCTCAAGGTTAGCGTCTATGTTAGTTTTTCCTGAGCCAGCGGGCGCACGTGGCTGCCTGCGGTGCGAGTCATTGTCTGTTTCTTTGTTGGCGCGCGTCGTTACTGGGATTAGGAGACCTAACTTCTACAAATTCACCTCGTCAAGAGTGCCCTGCTCTGTTTGAATCTCGCCAGTTCTGATGCAATTCAGTTCTGTCGTTACAATCATATCGTCTGTCCTCGTCATGTCAGTAGATTCCATAGTATCTTTCTTGTCGGTCACGTGGTGGAGAATTTCTCCCTGAATCGTAACTGCGCGCTGGACCGTTGTGTCTAAAGTTATTCTGTCTCCCTTGATAATAATTATTTTGGTTCTCATATTGTCTGTTTCTATGGCTGTCTCTGTGATAGTCATTACTATGGAAATGCGATCATTCTCTGTAATTATTTACTCTGCCAACGGTTGTCATACGGGTGGTGTCTGTTTTGGTCACGATTTACGTTGTAAGAATAGCCTTGTCGTGTATTATTTCTTTGATCGCGGAATTGTGACGGATGTGACATGTAATTGTTGTGTTCCTGTTTTCGCATTCCGCGATTCTCAGTGTCAATTTCTAATTCTTGTAAGAGTCCCTGAAAGGCTTCAATGTCGTCTTTGCAACGTCCTGCCAAAATAATATGTCGTAAATGTTCAGGCAATTTGATTAAGCAAATGCAGATGAGTTCTGAGGGGCAGTATGGGTTTGACAGGTACTGATTCTTGTGCAACATATCTTCAAAATATTTCACAAGACTGCAGAATTCAGATTGTTCGAAATGTTTCATCATTATGATGCTATGTTTTACTCGGTCTTGTGTAGCTTGAGACCAATATGCTGAGAGGAAGGCATGGTAAAACTCTCCTTCACTGTGGCGATCGTGAATGACCGATTGCATTCTTACAGCTGGTTCATTCTCTAAGTAGCCATACATAAATTCTAATTGTGTTCTAATGACCAGTTGGGAGGAAAACAATGAGAGAATTGATGAAGCCACGCTTGTGGATGAATGTCGTTGCCAGAATTCTTAAATGTTTTGAATTTACGTGTAATAATGAACAGCTTATAGTCAAAATCATCATGTCGGCGAGTCGCATGTCGGTCATTGTTACGTCGTTTCGGCGGTTCCATCTCAAAATTCGGTGTACCTTGCCAATTTCTTTCATAATTTCCGAAGTGCCCTGAGTTATTATTTTGTGGCTGTTCCGTATTTCTATGTCCCTCTTCCCGTATTGGAGCTCGAATGTCCTCTGAAATACGTAATTCTTGTATTACCTGTGTCAGCTGATCTTGTACTTCCCGGATTTCTCTTTGGTGTTGCGTATTAATTTGATTCTGATTTTGTTTGAATTTCCTAATTTGTTTGCACACTTCTGTGTCATTAAAGACTACCGGTTTTGTGTCATTCAGATTATCATCTACCTTCATAGATAAATTATTTAGCTGATCCGAAAGTTCAACTACTTTCTCTGATAATGAACTAATTTCCTCCACGTGTCTTTCTGAACCAATTTTCAGAGTATCTACTGTGTCCTTTAAGTTTTCTTGAGTTTTTGCAAGTTGCATAACTGAATCGGTAGATGCAACTGAGTCAATTTTAGCTTGCAAGGTCTCATGATTTTCATGAACAATAGTTTGCAGTTCTTTTATGGCTGCTTCGTGATTCTGTAATGCATTTTCATGCCGCGAAAAAATAGGTTGAAAATGCTCACAAATCTGTGTTTTTACGTCATTACAGACTTTTTGACATTTCGATTCAATGTTATGTAACTCAGTAGTTAAATCTTCACGTGTTTGTTCAAGTGTGGTGTCTAACTTTTGAAGCTTTTGCTGTGTTTGTCTCTGATTTTGTTCCATTGTGTCTAACTGTTGCTGTGTTTTTCTCTGATTTTGTTCCATTGTGTCTAACGTTTGAAGCTTTTGCTGTGTTTGTCTCTCATTTTGTTCCATTGTGTCTAACTTTTGAAGCTTTTGTCCCATTTGTTGCATTAATTGTAATAACAATGCACTGGTGTCTGAAACATGTTCCTCAGTGCTATTCGGCAATGCATTTGAACCGGCAATATTTGCAGTTTGAAAAGCAGAAAATGTGTCTTGACTTATTTCAGAAAACGGTGAGGATGCAAAACCTGAATCTACAGTATTTGCAAGATTATGTCCTGTTATTTCGGATTCCTGAGGCAAGCTGTTGCCGACCGATCGATCGATAATGCTTCCCTGTTCACTAATTGTTTCACTGCCTACACCATTGTTTGCAGCCCGCTCCATTTCCGTACGCACAATTACCAAATTACTACTTTGAACATTAGTTAATTCATTACTCAGTGGCGCTAACACACTGCTTTCTTCTTCACTGTCATTTCTCAGTTTACTTTGGAGCCTAGTATTACGTTTTTCACACGCCATTATTGTCACAATATTTCACACGATAATACAGAAAAGCACAATTTGAAGAGCAAAAATAAGAGAACACATTAACGTAGCACTGAAAATAATATCTCGTTAATTGCAAGCGCAGCTGTGAAATACTTGCTGCAAACCTACATGCATGCCACAACTGTTTTACTGTGCAACAATGAAAAACTACAACTACAAAGGAAATTTTCTCTATAATTATGCGATAGCAATAAACAAAAGCTACACTAATTACACAGACTACAAGAAAAAATCAGAAGATTCCAGTGAGGTATCCTCGGCTAAGGGTCGACATATGAAACGTCCCCTTAGAAAAATTATATACGTGACTGTGCTCAAACTGACACACAATATTTTTTAGCGCAACGCAATCTGACTTTCAAAAATCCCTACAAAAGAATGGCCCAGCTAACATTAACCTATACCTTTCACAAATCACTTACCTCACCAAAAATCTTCCTTACTCGAACTACTGCAATACAGCGAGCGCCACTACTGCCAGCTAAATAAAAGATTCAAACTACTGAAGGCACTAACTACTGGTAGGCATAGTTAGCAAATGAAAGATTTTGATAGAGAACAAACAATGTATTTACCTCAATAGTGTTCAAAAGTCATAATGTATATAGCAGTTCATGACATCCAGTCTTACAAATTTCAAAACTCCGCCATCTCTCTCCCCACATCCCCCACTGCTGGCGGCTCACCTCCAACTGCGCAACGCTACACGGTGTTAACATCCAGCTGCCCAACACTACAATGGCAGACAACAATGCAAACTAACCACAGACTGCACACAGCACAGCCAGTGATTTTCATACAGAGCGCTACGTGACGTTACCAATAAGAAAACCTAAACAGCCTACTTACAGCTTGACTAAAAGAAGGAATCTGTTGACTGGACACATACGAGGGTTGGAAGTTTAATAGTGGCAACTATTATTTACAGCTCGTACAAAATAGATATGTGTTTCAAAGTTTTTCTGACCTTCAAAGTAGTCAGCCAGCGATGTGTAAGTCGTAGGATACTCTTAGCAGTGCCAGTTGTGATGACACTGCGAGCGGCGCGGTCTATTGCCCGACGAATTTATAGCAGTTCTGAAGCGGAAGCCGGGAAGTGTTTCCTTCAATTTAGGCGTCGAGTTGAGGTCACGAGGGCTTAAGTCATGGGAGTGCTGTTAGAGGTACAGCACTTAGCAGCCCCATCAGTCAAACAAATCAGTAACAGCTTGCACTGTACATGCTTGAACATTGTCCTGCAAAATGATGGTCAGGTCCTGCAGAAAGTGTCATCACTTCTGTCTCTAAGCTGGACGTAGGTTGTGTTCCAAAACTGAACAGCATAGAGACAGAAGTGATGACACTTTCTGCAGATCCTGACCATCATTTTGCAATGTTCAAGCACGTACAATGCAAGCTGTTACTGATTTGTTTGACTCATGGGGCTGCTAAGTGCTATACCACCTACTGCACTCCCCTGACTTATGCCCTCGTAAGTTCAGCTCGATTTCTAAACTGAAGGAAACACTTCACGGCATTCGATTCAGAACTGCTACCATTTCGTTGGGCAATAGACCGCGCCGCTCGAACTGTCAACACAACTGGCACTGCTAAGAGTATCCTACGACTTCCACACCGCTGGCAGTGGGTTATACACAATTCTGGTGACTACTTTGAAGGTCAGTAAATCTTTGAAACACGTATCTATTTGGTACGAGCTGTAAATAAATAGTTGTCACTATTGAAGTTCCAACCCTTGTAGAAAGGCAGCAAGAAATCGTCAACTTGATGATGGAAGGAAGCATGAGAGGGTAAATTTGGGCTGGTAGACCAAGACATAAGTACTCGTACAATAAGAGGGTTCAAATGGATGTTGGTTACAGTAGCTATTCAGAGACGACAAGTCTTATACAGGGTAGAGTGGCGTGGAGAACTGCGTCAAGCCAGACTATGGACTTACGACCGCATCACTACAACAATTTTGTGCTCAGAGATTTGTTCCTAAAATTAAGGCATATATATGATCATAACAGACTTTTTTTTATCAAGGAAGGCTCTCTCTTATGAAACTTCCTAGCTGATTAAAACTGTGTGCCGGACCGAGACTCGAACTTGTGAGCTTAACCTTATGCCGGCAAGTGCTCTACCATATCATCGCACACTTCGCTGCAGAGTGAAAATTTCATTCTGTAATGCTCTCTTTGCCTGTGCTCGCCAGCATTTACTTCCTCCTTGCTTCGTCCATCATGCATTATTATATTTTCGTGCACTATAAGGCCCGCAGTTGTGAAGTTTAGTTTGTTGCTAGTCTCATACCCTCCAGGGTTCCTTTCATTCAAAAGCTACTGAAAGGTTCGCTTTCACTGAGGATAGTACTGTCATCATTTATATCCCTTCCCTGAATTTTAATTCCTCATCTTAATTTTTCTTTTATTTATTTCATTTCTTCTTCGGTATATGGGTCGAATAGAGGAGAAATCAGAGTGCATGCCCATTTTAATCCGATCACTTCTCCCTTGTTCTTTAATTCTTACTGTTCTCTCTTGGCTTTTACACGTATTGTATTATACCCTCCTTTTCCTAAAGTGTATACAAATTTTTCTGAGAATTTCAAATATTTTCTATACTGTACGTTCTCTAATGCTTTCTTTGTGGAAATACAGCCTTTGAAATGGGCTAGAATTTCCTTATATCTTTCTTCCATTATCAATTGTAACGTCAGAAGTGTCTCTGATGCCTCACACTAATTTGAACAGTTGTTTGGTTCGTAATTTCCCCAGAAATTGTAGAAATACCGGGAAAATCTCAGCTATCTTGTCGCTCTAGTTCAGACATAAGTCTTCGAAAGCCCTTGCATACTCTAATATTAAGTGCCTAATTTCTGCCAAATCATCTGTTACTTCTTCTGTCATATTGTCAGACAGTTATGCCTTTTTCGAGGCCTTCAGTGTTCTTTTTCCACATATCTGCTGTCTTCTCATTTAATGGTGGAATTCCATGTGCTCCTTTAATTTTGATGCCTCTGGTTTTAAATTCACCGAGAGTAATTTTGATTCTCCTATACAGTGGAACTGTCCTTCCGACGACGTTTCTTTATCGATTTTCTTACAGTTTTCCAGCATACATTTCATTTCACCGTACTTGCGCTTTCTATAGATTTCATGTCTGAGTGCATTGTACCATATCGTATTTCTTTCATTTTCTGAACATTTTTATACTTCTTTCTTTACTCAGTCAGTTAAGGTATTTATTTGGCTATTGCACTATAAACACATGTCTCGGCAGGCAGGTTCTGTCATTGTGTCCAGCAAGAAGATATGTGTACACTACCAAGATTAAGTGTAATTTCTCTTGGCCCTACTTTATACGACATAGATACAGGATCTGCTGTCATTGTTATACTATGACTGCAGTTCTGAGATATGACATAATTAACTGAATCACTTTAAATATTTATTCTACATTACAAGAACTGTCTATTGTTGTTTATGACCTTGTATAAGTCATTTTTACTTTTTAATTGTGCAACTGTTACATTTTCTATGATCCTGTCTGACTGGAAATATCAGTAGAAGAATCTACGGCACGCAGTATCTATCCTTGAACTCTGAATCTCACTCATTATGTTAAAACGTTTTTTGATCTGTCTTCTGTGTTTGGAGTAATGTACTCTGTTTTATCTGCATCGTGGTGGCGCACCGTGGTTGAGTGCGCCGTTTCTTTCAAATTGACGTCAATGTAAATCTGCGTTGCAGTAATTTTTGTGGGAAAATGATTAAAAGTACAGAAGGTATTATCACTTATTCGTTTTTTTAAATTGTGTGTTACTATTCCTCAATTTGATTTTCGGCATCAACTGTTAATGCACAAAACTATTACCGATTGCACAACCTTGATCAGTCATGTTAGGCACTTTGTCGGACATTAAAATAACTTATGTAGGTGTTTCATTATTTTACTTGTAATACTCACATCTTTCTTGCACCCCCAAGTGTAAATTTGATATTTGTTGAATTACGAGGAGTTTTTATAATCTGTCCATTGATGTGGTGTCCGAAGAGATGGTCACCTTACTTAATTGTAAATGGAGCCATATTCTAACTTCCGGCATATCAGAAGGTGCTTATGTTTAAGGTTGCTGCTTTTGTGCAAACAAGTAAACACTCGAAGATGACAGAGCGTGGCAAGCTAGCCTTACTTGGCGATGGTCACACCGCAACTACCTTGCTTTTCAATTTCAGCACGTTTCTAAGATATACAGAATCAGTGTGTTCAGAGGACATGTGGCTTGTAAAGTGTGGTGATAATATTTGCTTTGGCAAAAGATTACAGATAGTCCCACATTTGGATCTCGGGGAGGTGCTGCCAAGAGGGAGGTGGCAGTCAGAAAAAGGCGGTATAATGCACAAAAAAAGTGCATTATACAGTTTGTGCTGCTGCAAGATGATAAGCAACCTGCACTGGAACGTAATGGCGCGGATTCGTCATAGTAAGTAATCGAAACATCTTCCACTTAGTAATAATAATTTGTTTACATCACTTAAAATCGTCATGAGGCACAATTACAATTGAAAAGACGTTGTCTCACATTTTGTTTTGGTTGTAGGTCATCGCCACCCCAAGGAAGTTTCGTCAAGTGGGGGAACAAGACACGAAATCTAATGTAAAACGTGAAATAACGGTCTGAAGATGAACCTCTTGGTTCGAAACCGGTAACGGCGCTGTTTAAATAAATAAATAGCTTCCTGAAATGTAGCTGGTTGCTATAATCTTCTGTGTAAGAGTCACCCTATATTTAGCACTTCCTTCTGTCGACCCCTTAACCATAACGTGTACGTTTTCCCAATCACAATGTGCAAAATTTTATTTTTGTGGGGGTCCACATCCTCGCCGTTTTTTGAGAATGAAAATATAGTCCAATTAGTCTGTATTACGACTTATCTTAGAAGAAAGATTAAGAAAAGGCAAACCTACGTTTCTAGCATTTGTAGACTTAGAGAAAGCTTTTGACAACGTTAACTGGAATACTCTCATCCAAATTCTGAAGGTGGCAGGGGTAAAATACAGGGAGCGAAAGGCTATTTACAATTTGTACAGAAACCAGATGGCAGTTATGAGCCGAGGGGCATGAAAGGGAAGCAGTGGTTGGGAAAGGAGTGAGACAGGGTTGTAGCCACTCCCCGACGTTATTCAATCTGTATATTGAGCAAGCAGTAAAGGAAACAAAAGAAAAATTCGGAGTAGGTATTAAAATTCATGGAGAAGAAGTAAAAATTTTGAGGTTCGCCGATGACATTGTAATTCTGTCAGAGACAGCAAAGGACTTGGAAGAGCAGTTGAACGGAATGGACAGTGTCTTGAAAGGAGGATATAAGATGAACATCAAAAAAAGCAAAACGAGGATAATGGAATGTAGTCAAATTAAATCGGGTGATGCTGAGGGAATTAGATTAGGAAATGAGACACTTAGGGAGTAAAATAACTGATGATGGTCGAAGTAGAGAGGATATAAAATGTAGACTGGCAATGGCAAGGAAATCGTTTCTCAAGAGGAGAAATTTGTTAACATCGAGTATAGATTTAAGTGTCAGGAAGTCGTTTCTGAAAATATTTGTATGGAGTGTAGCCATGTATGGAAGTGAAACATGGACGATAAATAGTTTGGACAAGGAAAGAATAGAAGCTTTCGAAATGTGGTGCTACAGAAGAATGCTGAAGATAAGGTGGGTGGATTACGTAACTAATGAGGAGGTATTGAATAGGATTGGGGAGAAGAGAAGTTTGTGGCACAACTTGACTAGAAGAAGGGATCGGTTGGTAGGACATGTTTTGAGGCATCAAGGGATCACAAATTTAGCATTGGAGGGCAGCGTGGAGGGTAAAAATCGTAGAGGGAGACCAAGAGATGAATACACTAAGCAGATTCAGAAGGATGTAGGTTGCAGTAGGTACTGGGAGATGAAGAAGCTTGCACAGGATAGAGTAGCATGGAGAGCTGCATCAAACCAGTCTCAGGACTGAAGACCACAACAACAACAGTCTGTATTCTTTTTATTTTCCGTGCAATCGACCATTTCCAACCGTGGGTCGTTTTCAAGCACATATTTTAAGTTTCCAGCTTCATTTCACATTCTAATACATCACTGATACATGTAGATAGGTATAAGTCGTACATCTCTGCGTATGTGGCACAACAAGAGTACAATAGTTTCTGTTTGTGTCGGCTAATGGACGTAATCATCTTCACTATTGCTTTCACAATTATATTATTTTTGTGTCCCATATGCACTGATATACGTTGTATACCTGTCCACATGTACCAGCGATGTATTAGAATGTGAAATGAAGCTGGAAGCTTAGAATGCGTGCTTGAAAATGACCCACAGTTGAAATTGACCAATTGCACGGATAATAAAAAGAATGCAACCTAATTAGACCGCGTTTTCATTCTCAAACAATGAGTAAAGCGCTACGGAACGATTAAGTAACATGCTTTGTGTTTTTGGAGTAGATTCGTGGTAATGCACAGCAGACATTTCTTCTGGTTGGCGATTGTCCGTCGAAGTTAGCCCCACCCACCCACGCAGCTGGGTTGCTATGCGCTGCCAGCACGGAGGCTGCAACGGTGCGCAGGTGTCATCGACCTCCCTCGACTCGCATACAACAACTTCACAATCGTCGGCCCGTTACTTACAGTGCCGACGCAAATCACGTCATAACGTGCTCGTACCTGCTTATCATCCCTGAGGACTCAGATGCAGCTGGGACCGATGTAAACGTACTCTCTCTTTCAGTGCCCACAGATGATGTAAATTAATACACCAGCATATCAGAATACGGGATTTACGTCCGTAAGTAGCTGACCAGAGTAGTCCTTTGTGTACCTAATAGGTGGATAACTAACTGAAGTAAAAGCAGTCGCTTTGCTGAATGCCTGTTACAGCAAATTAAATACAGGAACTCTGAATACACTCGATGTTTTTAACAAAAATAATGGACAAAATTATATCGTTGGCAGAAAAGAGATGAAAATAATGTCTCGTAGTTGACGAGGTCATTAGGGGCGGACCATAACTCCTGGTTGGAGAAGGATAGGGAAGGAAATCAGTTCTGTCTTTTTCAAGGTACCACCGAAAAATTAGCCGTAACTGATGTAGGGGAAACACGATAAACCTATACCTGCGTGGTCGGACTGTTAGGTTGGTGCATAAGTTTGCAGCATTTCTGTTTGCATGTTGGTATTCCGGTTCCTATGGCATATTTATCGATTGTCATTTTTGTTATTTGCAGTTCATTGTTGATATATGAGTATGTTGTCATCTGGAGATAGTGAGCAGAGTTGTGGACACTAGAAAAAGGAGTGTCAAGTGGAGAACTCTGAACATTCCCGACATATTCTTCCACTTGAGTTCAATGGCGGGGTGACAGCAACGCAGGCAGCTAGAAAAATTTGCCCTCTGTATGGGGATAATGCCGCTGGACAGAGCACGGTAAGAAAATGGTTTTCTCATTCATCCGATCTTACTCCCTCAGACTTTCATCTTTTTCGTTCTCTATGGAACAACCTTCAAAGACCTTCCTTTCTGGATGAAAATGCGCTCTAAGCATGGCTGGACGTGTTTTTCGCCTCAAAACCACGTGATTTCTACAGCCGCGGAATCGAAAAGTTACAGCAATGTTGCAGTCTGCTATAAATAGTGAAGGAGAAGGTATTACTGATGGCAATTCTTTGTAATGTGTATCTGTTGTGGTCATTAAAAGTATTAAAAAACGCTACGAACTTATGCAACAACCCTATATTTATTGATATTTTCCATTGTGACCTGTTACCAACAACTTAACCGAGCGAGGTGGCGCAGTGGTTAGACACTGGACTCGCATTCGGGAGGACGACGGTTCAATCCCGCGTCCGGCCATCCTGATTTAGGTTTTCCGTGATTTCCCTAAATCGCTCCAGGCAAATGCCGGGATGGTTCCTTTCAAAGAGCTCGGCCGAATTCCTTCCCCGTCCTTCCCTAATCCGATGAGACCGATGACCTCGCTGTCTGGTCTCCTTCCCCAATACAACCCAACCCAACCCAACCAACAACTTAAACTCAGTCTGTATTGATTCTTACACAAATTGTTCAATATAAGTTAGTAGATCCTACACAGTACTACTTCCTGCCACTGTAAATATTTCTAATATTTTTTTATAACAATAATAGTAATAATAGTAAATATAATTGTACAAAAAATACAGAATACTACTTCCCATCACCGTAACGCTAGGTTTAAGTAGTTCTAAGTCTAGGGGATTGATGACCTCAGATGTTAAGTCCCATAGTGCTTAGAGTCATTTGAACCATTTTTTACTACTATTACAGTAACGTCAATGCTTGTCTGCCACATTTCATAACGCACTCAGTCGTTCCCCAGTCAGTAGGCAAACGCTGCCAGTTCCTTGGGCACTGTGGACGGTGTTGTGGTTACATCTGGCTCTTCCGTTGTCGGCTTCCTGCTGTCCCCAGGGAGCATCCTTGTTGCCGGCGAGGAGCGCAGCTACACGCTGGCCCGCGCCACACAGGTCCCAGTTTCTTCGGTGATGAAGCATGGGACATCGCCGCATTTGTACTCTGGTGTCGTTAAGATAGCTGTGCATGACCTCAGCTGCATTCGCGGGGTGCGCTTCTTGTCGATCTTCTGTCGGAATCCCCCGTGGTGCAGTAGACGGCGGTTGACTGTTCAGGTAACGCGCTACCCGAGCCTTTCTTGAAATAATGCCGACGGTGTTGTCCGAGATCTGCCCTTCTGTCGCGCAGTGCGATATTCTTGACATCAAGTCTTCCGTGCCGAACCAGTTGCTGCCGATCGGTTTCATCAGCGTCGGCATACAGCGGACATTACCATGTTCTGGCGTGCTCTCTTCACCACAGGCACGCTCTGAGGTTTATCTTCGGCCAGTTCGATGTCAATAGGCGGTATAAGGCCCCTGGTCCGTCAAGAAACGGGTCAGACCTTGTGAAAGCTTCAGTTGCATCTTTGCGTCTCTGTTCTGTATTTGAGGGGAAACCAAAGGTCACCACTGTTTGGTTTTCATACCATCGATTCTGCCATATGTGAGGGATGTAACTGAATTTGCTGGTACCTTGTGGCCCGTATTCCTATGTAATTCAGCACTTGAGGGTATCAGTCTTTCTTCAGCTAATACATCGTGCTTTCATTTGTATCCCACTCCACCCAACCAACGCCCTTCGATCGGTGTGTTTGGATACCGACCGGCCGCTGTGTCGTCTTCTCCCACATGGCGGCATTTGGCTGCAATATGGAGCGCCAATGGACCAACACTCCGTTCTCCCTGCCGTCGTCTGCTTTTTAAACCGCCGCTGCTTCTCAGTCAAGGCATATTTCCGATTCGCTTCATGCAGTTTTCCATCAAGGAAAAATCACCGACGGAATTAAACCTGGCTCCCATGCATGGCAGCAAGACGGCGACCGCCCTACAGTAGTCATACGACCAAACCCCGGTAGTTGTTTACTGGTAGGACACTTAACTTCAAAAGTGGCATGAAATACGTTGGATGGTAATGTATATCTCAAGAGGCCACATTATTATTTATGGGAGTGGAAATAGAGAGAGAGGGGGAGAGGGGGGAGAGAGGGGGGGGAGGGGGGAGAGGGGGAGAGGGGGAGAGGGGGGAGAGAGAGTTGCGGAGAGAGGGGGGAGGGGGGAGAGAGAGTTGGGGAGAGAGGGGGGGGAGAGAGAGGGAGAGTTGGGGAGAGAGGGGGGAGAGAGAGGGAGAGTTGGGGAGAGAAGGGGGGAGAGAGAGGGAGAGTTGGGGAGAGAGGGGGGAGAGAGAGGGAGAGTTGGGGAGAGAGGGGGGGAGAGAGAGGGAGAGTTGGGGAGAGAGGGGGGGAGAGAGAGGGAGAGTTGGGGAGAGAGGGGGGGAGAGAGAGGGAGAGTTGGGGAGAGAGAGGGGAGAGAGAGGGAGAGTTAGGGAGAGAGGGGTGAGAGAGAGGGGGGAGAGAGGGGGGAGATAGGGGAGAGAGAGGGGGAGAGGGGGGGAGAGGGAGAGAGAGGGGGGAGAGAGAGGGGGGAGAGGCAGGAGAGAGGGGGGAGAGGGGGAGAGGGGGGGAGAGAGGGGGGGAGGGAGGGGGAGAGGTGGAGGTGTTGGTGTTGGTGATGTGAAGTTTAGAAACAGTAAACTAGAGAGACAAGGAAATTAGGGAGGGGTGGAGGAGGGAGTGGTTGGAAGACGACCTTCAGAAAGATAGGAAGAGAGATGTTTGATGGAAAGATATTAAGTTCATGGTTATGTTTAAACAATTCCACTGACCTGTTATTGGATCATCACCCACTTTTTTGTCTTGTTTATTCATTTTTAGAGTAGCCTGATGTTGGAAAACGGAAAATGCGTCTTGTCTGGCGTGTTTACGGTGCTTCTAATTTAAGAATTGTACAGAAGCCTATGAGATATATATATATGGAACAAAAGTGACCAACCTGAGAGTCAATCTACTACAATTCTCAAAGAACAATATTTTATCTCGAGCAGAATTCAAAGTCCACAAACTATGCCCATCTTTTCCAAACTGGCCATTGCATTGACTTTGTAATACACAACCACGGATTATGGAAACCGACCCTGTCTCGTCATTCCACTGCCTTCCCTCGTATGGAAGTGAACATTACCACTGAATACTGATGACTGTTTGACAACCATGTTCGAGCGGAACGCCCATTTCCTTCCTCTTCCTGTAGAATTAACATGGTGGACTCTAAGACGTCTCAAACCACACGTCATTCAAAATGTTTTGTGATATATTGACGGATTTCTATTGATCAGTCCACTGGAGATGGCAGGTGTCGAATAACAGTAGACGAAATGTGTGAACGCCGCTCGAAATGCGTTTTATTAAGCAAAGAGACGGTAGAAGATCTGGATCTCTATATTTTACTTGGTCGTCCTTACGAGGATACCACCTGATGCGGGTATCCAGCTTTGATCAGCTCCAGAAAGACATTAATGTCCAAGGGTGATGGTTTCCGTCGTGCTGAAACCATATCGTCCGGCGAAAAACAAGAGGCACAGCCTCTAATAATCGTGAAAGTGCATCTGTACCACTGAATAAACTATTTTAAATAATTCACGATAATGGATGACAGCCAAAAACAGTTGCAGGATAAAAATTTATTAAAATTCTTGACCAAGGTTTCGGTACATATAAATATACCATCATCAGAAGTAAAAAATCCTGAACAGGAAGACACTTTCATTAGAAAAGCCTTAGCATCGGAAGTGAGAAACACAAAAGCTTAAGTAATAGTGAAATTACCAGAGTAATACGGGCATAAAATCTTTAGTTACTTACTAAAATTACATCATGCAATGGAGATTAATAAAACAATTGTGCCAAAGGCGTCGTCAATAATGAAGACATCTTCTCCATTTGTACAACATGACTATAGGCACAGGGTCAAAGCGAATAGTTTAGCACCATTACTTCGCCTATGAACTATCGAGACAAGAGTGTGAAAGCACTAGGGCAGATGGCCTCGCCGAGAGAGGGCACTTGTATGTGCCAGACACTCACGCATATTAAAATCCATGAATACATACATGTTGTTGTTGTTGTTGTGGTCTTCAGTCCTGAGACTGGTTTGATGCAGCTCTCAATGCTACTCTATCCTGAGCAAGCTTCTTCGTCTCCCAGTACCTACTGCAACCTACATCCTTCTGAATCTGCTTAGTGTATTCATCTCTTGGTCTCCCTCTACGATTTTTACCCTCCACGCTGCCCTCCAATGCTAATTTTGTGATCCCTTGATGCCTCAAAACATGTCCTACCCACCGATCCCTTCTTCTAGTCAAGTTGTGCCACAAACTTCTCTTCTCCCCAATCCTATTCAATACCTCCTCATTAGTTACGTGATCTACCCACCTTATCTTCAGCATTCTTCTGTAGCACCACATTTCGAATGCTTCTATTCTCTTCCTGTCAAAACTGGTTATCGTCCATGTTTCACTTCCATACATGGCTACACTCCATAAAATACTTTCAGAAACGACTTCCTGACACTTAAATCTATACTCGATGTTAACAAATTTCTCTTCTTCAGAAACGATTTCCTTGCCATTGCCAGTCTACATTTTATATCCTCTCTACTTCGACCATCATCAGTTGTTTTACTCCCTAAATAGCAAAACTCCTTTACTACTTTAAGTGTCTCATTTCCTACTCTAATCCCCTCAGCATCACCCGATTTAATTTGACTACATTCCATTATCCTCGTTTTGCTTTTGTTGATGTTCATCTTACATCCCACTTTCAAGACACTGTCCATTCCGTTCAACTGCTCTTCCAAGTCCTTTGCTGTCTCTGACAGAATTACAATGTCATCGGCGAACCTCAAAGTTTTTATTTCTTCTCCATGGATTTTAATACCTACTCCGAATTTTTCTTTTGTTTCCTTTACTGCTTGCTCAATATACAGATTGAATAACATCGGGGAGAGGCTACAACCCTGTCTCACTCCTTTCCCAACCACTGCTTCCATTTCATGCCCCTCGACTCTTATAACTGCCATCTGGTTTCTGTACAAACTGTAAATAGCCTTTCGCTCCCTGTATTTTACCCCTGCCACCTTCAGAATTTGAAAGAGAGTATTCCAGTTAACGTTGTCAAAAGCTTTCTCTAAGTCTACAAATGCTAGAAACGTAGGTTTGCTTTTTCTTAATCTTTCTTCTAAGATAAGTCGTAAGGTTAGTATTGCCTCACGTGTTCCAACATTTCTACGGAATCCAAACTGATCTTCCCCGAGGTCCGCTTCTACCAGTTTTTCCATTCGCCTGTAAAGAATTCGCGTTAGTATTTTGCAGCTGTGACTTATTAAACTGATAGTTCGGTAATTTTCACATCTGTCAACTCTTGCTTTCTTTGGGATTGGAATTATTATATTCTTCTTGAAGTCTGAGGGTATTTCGCCTGTCTCATACATCTTGCTCACTAGATGGTAGAGTTTTGTCATGACTGGCTCTCCCAAGGCCATCAGTAGTTCTAATGGAATGTTGTCTACTCCCGGGGCCTTGTTTCGACTCAGGTCTTTCAGTGCTCTGTCAAACTCTTCACGCAGTATCTTATCTCCCATTTCATCTTCATCTACATCCTCTTCCATTTCCATAATATTGTCCTCAAGTACATCGCCCTTGTATAAACCCTCTATATACTCCTTCCACCTTTTTGCCTTCCCTTCTTTGCTTAGAACTGGGTTTCCATCTGAGCTCTTGATATTCATACAAGTGGTTCTCTTCTCTCCAAAGGTCTCTTTAATTTTCCTGTAGGCAGTATCTATCTTACCCCTAGTGAGACAAGCCTCTACATCCTTACATTTGTCCTCTAGCCATCCCTGCTTAGCCATTTTGCAATTCCTGTCGATCTCATTTTTGAGACGTTTGTATTCCTTTTTGCCTGCTTCATTTACTGCATTTTTATATTTTCTCCTTTCATCAATTAAATTCAATATTTCTTCTGTTACCCAAGGATTTCTATTAGCCCTCGTCTTTTTACCTACTTGATCCTCTGCTGCCTTCACTACTTCATCCCTCAGAGCTACCCATTCTTCTTCTACTGTACTTCTTTGCCCCATTCCTGTCAATTGTTCCCTTATGCTTTCCCTGAAACTCTGTACAATCTCTGTTTCTTTCAGTTTATCCAGGTCCCATCTCCTTAAATTCCCGCCGTTTTGCAGTTTCTTCAGTTTCAATCTGCAGTTCATAACCAATAGATTGTGGTCAGAATCCACATCTGCCCCTGGAAATGTCTTACAATTTAAAACCTGGTTCCTAAATCTCTGTCTTGCCATTATGTAATCTATCTGATACCTTTTAGTATCTCCAGGATTCTTCCAGGTATACAACCTTCTTTCATGATTCTTGAACCAAGTGGTAGCTATGATTAAGTTATGCTCTGTGCAAAATTCTACAAGGCGGCTTCCTCTTTCATTTCTTCCCCCCAATCCATATTCACCTACTATGTTCCCTTCTCTCCCTTTTCCTACTGACGAATTCCAGTCACCCATGACTATTAAATTTTCGTCTCCCTTCACTACCTGAATAATTTCTTTTATCTCGTCATACATTTCATCAATTTCTTCATCTGCAGAGCTAGTTGGCATATAAACTTGTACTACTGTAGTAGGCATGGGCTTTGTGTCTATCTTGGCCACAATAATGCGTTCACTATGCTGTTTGTAGTAGCTAACCGGAACTCCTATTTTTTTATTCATTATTAAACCTACTCCTGCATTACCCCTATTTGATTTTGTATTTATAACCCTGTAATCACCTGACCAAAAGTCTTGTTCCTCCTGCCACCGAACTTCATTAATTCCCACTATATCTAACTTTAACCTCTCCATTTTCCTTTTTAAATTTTCTAACCTACCTGCCCGATTAAGGGGTCTGACATTCCACTCTCCGATCCGTAGAATGCCAGTTTTCTTTGTCCTGATAACGACGTCCTCTTGAGTAGTCCCCGCCCGGAGATCCGAATGGGGGACTATTTTACCTCCGGAATATTTTACCCAAGAGGACGCCATCATCATTTAATCATACAGTAAAGCTGCATGTCCTCGGGAAAAATTACGGCTGTAGTTTCCCCTTGCTTTCAGCCGTTCGCAGTACCAGCACAGCAAGGCCGTTTTGGTTAATGTTACAAGGCCTGATCAGTCAATCATCCAGACTGTTGCCCCTGCAACTACTGAAAAGGCTGCTGCCCCTCTTCAGGAACCACACGTTTGTCTGACCTCTCAACAGATACCCCTCCGTTGTGGTTGCACCTACGGTACGGCCATCTGTATCGCTGAGGCACGGAAGCCTCCCCACCAACGGCAAGGTCCATGGTTCATGGGGGGAGGAATACATACATAAGCGCATCAAAAATTATTAAAAGTTGTGTTAATTCAAACTTCCTGTCTTAATAAATAAAACATATCAGACCTTTTAAAAACATTTATGTAAAATATAAAATATTGAAACAATTTACCTGTGTCCTAGTGTCAAACAGATAAAGCTTGCGCTATGGAACATCTAACGAGAGAGGGCACTAGTGTAATGCGCGAGAATCGCGCGTAAAGTAGGCGGTGAAATACATACTAGCGAAAACAACCAAAATGTTATAATAAAACGAAACCATCTGTCGCTGTGAATAAAAACATACTAGTCGATTAACCACACATACACATCGAAAATCACAAACAACAAACATCAAAAATAGATACGTAAAATCCCAACAATACAAGAAAAGCGCATTTCACCAGCATCAACAAGAAAGAAAACTAACTTCTAGTCAGCCAGACTATATTATATTAAGGCAAGGAGGGGTTTGAAACTATGTAAAAAATTTTTGTTTCTAAGCTGCACCTGTTCATTAAGAACAAAACCATCTTTTAGACACAGATGCTTGAAAATCTCTAATTATTCGAGCAAGTCCAGTTTGTAACCTTTATTAGCTTCATGAAGCAACTGTACGTCGCCCAGTTCACGTGGCGTATGCTGTAAGAGCCATAGATGTTCAGCAAACGTGGAATTATGTACGTTTTCCCCATTTTTACCTAACATGTGTTCTTTATACCTAACCTTAATGGGTCTATCTGTCTGTCCAATGTAATAGTTTGGGCAGTCGTTACAAGTAATTTTGTATACACCGGACTTAGTGCCGTGTTCTTCCCGTGCTCCAATGGTATGAATTACTCTTTGTTTCAGGTTATTATTTACGGAAAATAAATTTCCTCCATGCCTGCAAAATAGTTTCTTCGTTTGAAGTGAATCTTCGTCCACCAAGAAAAATTTTCAGTTTTGGGAAGAGATGGAAGTCTGACGGAACCATATTAAGCGAATAAGGCGGGTGTGGCAACCATTCATACCTTAGTCCGTGTAATTTTGCCATGGCGACGGCACATGTGTGCAGGCGCGCGTCAAGAGCTGCAGCACACATCTTGCAGACAATATTTTCATTCCTGATTCTTCAGTTAAAATGTGATATACCCATTCAGATGACATCTGGCAAGCGTGAGCAATTTCATGCACTTTCAATCGGTGATCCTTCATGATCATTTTATGCACTTTTGCAATGGTTTCTGGAGTAGTTACACATCTTGACCGACCACTGCGCGGATTATCTAAGCTCTAAGATCCCCGGAACAAATTTAGATTCGCTTGTCCACTTGGCAACAGTTGGATATGAAGGAGCAGAGTCCCCCAGTGTATTTTCGAAATCGATATGAATGTCCTTTGATTTCATACCTTTCTTTACGAAGTACTTAATCACTGCTCGAATCGCCTCTTTTTCCATCTTCACAAATCACTACGCGGGAACAACAATAGAGCCACGTCACCGCCACAGCTCTCTTCCAAGAACACTGACGTGGACCGTGTTTACAGGCAACAGTCCAATGAATATCACGTGAACAACTCCCTTTTTGCCGCGCGGGGTAGCCGCGTGGTCTCGGGCGTCCTGTGACGGTCCGCGCGGCTCCCCTCGTCGGAGGTTCGAGTCCTTCCTCGGGCACCTTTCCACAAATTTCCAAAAACAACTCGTTTCGCTAGCAGTGACGTCTCGTGGTGATTCTGAGTCCTTTCAAACCACCCTCGTAAATCTCAGTTACAGGTTACCTTTGTAACGGCTTCCAGGGCCAACAAAAATTCGTTTTTCAGTATTTCATACAATTATTGACCAATTTAAAATTTTTAAATGGTATAATAATCGGCTGATTAAGAGTTACCGAAAGGGGTCTGTATCAGCAGTCTTTCATATGAGTTTCATTTATTATGCTTTGTTTACATTGGAATCAGCTTGCCAGCTTAGTTTTCTGCTATCTTTCATCACACTTCTCTCTTGTGTTTGGAGAAAGAATTCGTACGGACCACTTTGTTTTGTATCTCATATCAGCAACACCTTTCTTTTTCTTAATCTACTTCATGGATGAGCTCCGTAGTGTGTGGATTTGTGACTGAGTGTGCGTATGCGCTGGTAGAAATCTAAGCTGTTTCATTCAGTGTAAAGGTGTGGAAATTTTCCGTTGAGTTGTATTCAATCATGTCCAGTAATTTCCGTGGTAAAGAGCAGCAGTCAACCTGCCTTTTTTGTAACGTCTTTCGATTGGTCCAGCACTCTACCACCCGTTAAAAAAAGAAAGGGCTGACCGCGGTGGCAAATGGACGGCAGTTAGAAAGTTTTCTGGTCACTCTTACTGGGGATGCCACCATGAGTATCTCGCGCTCCTTGGAGCAAGCTTACGATAAGCTTCAATTTGGTAGTGTTTACATGAATTAACAGTCGAAAGATATGAAAGGCTGCATTCCAAAAATTTTCTCAGTTTGTGTTCACGCTTTATGCTAGATCTGGTGCTGAACAGTGTCTTCAGCACGATCATTAGTTGAGTTCAGAACTCGTTTCCATGTCTATTAGTTGAGAGATGCATACTTGCATCGCGCACAGTGAATATTTGAATGAATTTCTAGTTCTTTCACGAACTATGAATGCGATTTTCGTACCGAGTAACCATTATTTAATGTTCTCAAGTCATTCAGTTTATTCATCACCTTCAGTGAATTATCTGTAACTTTTGTTTTCTATTTTGATCATTCTAATCGTGATTCTATTTCGTATGTGACTAAATCAGGTTTAACTTTAACATCTGTGTAGTACCAAACACCTTGTGTGTTTTGAGAGTGTTTTTCCTACTAGGAAGTTGGTAACTTGAATAATTCTCGAGTCACTGAGTACGACGAATACCCATACGTGTATCGAAATGTATCCAAATTTGTGTATATCGAACTTTACCGATTTTACTGCATTTTTACGTCTTGGACCTGAATCTATTGTCCACCCACAGCATGCTCACTTATTTGCAGAACGAATAGCTATAAGCCTGGGAATATTCCGATGGACTGAGAATTGTTAAAATCATTGACTTTTCAGATACAGTGGATTTGCACTCTGGAACCTCTACCTGCGATGGAAGTGCTTCCTGGAATCAATACGCTGCGTAATTTTTCCGTTGGTTTTCTGTCGCGCGAATGATCGTGTGTTGCAAGACTCAAGTTACCTATTATTCTCATGACGTCCACATGCTGATGTCACTGGTAAAGAGTCTTGGTTGTGATCCCCCGTGCATGTTATGGAATCGTGTCGATTAAGTGCTTTCTATTTTGATCCACGATGTGAACTGTGAGAGGGAAAGATATCACTGGTAATAAATGTTCATGTTCACAGAATATGAGTCACTTCTGTTCTCACCGCCTTTCATGGTCTGCTGTATTCCTGTTCTCGCTGTGAAATCCCTAATAGAAACGGTACTCCCTTTACAAAATGTGTGCCAACATGTCCTCCTTGTATCTCCATAAAGAAGTGTTCGCATTAATTCCACTGCTCATTTGATGAAATACCGGGTCATATAAAAATAAATTTTCAGTGGGAATTCACGTAACATTGCACATAGCGAGGGACTAAGAAAAAAATGATATTTCTCTCCAAATTCTTGAGTCATCAAACTTCTAAAAGTCCGCGGTATACGACGAAAATGGTGTCTCGGGGAATAATATGTCACTACGAATAAGTACCAGGAACGTAACGACCACGTTTAGTATAATATTATGTTAAAGTTTTAGTACAGCAAGACAAATACAACAGGTAGAAACTCTGTACATATCTTGAGGCAGTGTCTCATTGCACGCAGATATCCAGACAACATTCATGCAGCGTTTCAGAATGTGAACATTTAGTGACTTCCAAAAAACTTTACAAAATGATGAAAGGAAAAAAATTTATCGCTTTTTCAGAAATTTGAAGTGGTTTTATACACGGGAGTTCGAGTCTTTAAAGAATCGAGGGTTCACTAGTTTTCAACTACTTTCCCCATAATTTCAATAAGAATTTGTTACATCAGCCAGATATTATGCGTATTACTGTCATGGACAGTCAATTTTTGTACTTGGTAACTCATAGAAGATCTATAAGACAACAAAAGCATTAGCAAGTGACAGGTGCTGCAACTAAAACCATTTATGTATTTGACGCCAAGGAACTTTCTTAAATTCCATATGGTGTTAGTCAGTGACTTGAAGAGGGACACTTGACCGAAGCTACTGTGTGTGATTTTAATATCCGTTGTAACAGCTTCTGATGGCTCAACGATGTATTTCTTTTTATTTCCCATCGGCTGAGACGAACTGCTGGCTTTAGGCTCGGACGCTTCCTACTCGCGTAGTGCAGCTGTTAAGGACTGCGAAAGAGGTCGTAAAATCAGCAGTAAAAGCCTTGCCGAGGCAGCGTGTGGTCATAACATGGCTTCTCGTCCCCAGCACCTCACTGAGGAACTCGAGTTAAGAAATCAATAGCGACGCGCGAAGCTGGCTGAATGCCGTATTCCGGTAAATGGAGAACGATCGATTTAATATGGCTGGCAGTGCCGCGTGCAGACTCAATAGCTACCAGCACCGACTCTGACAGTGGACGAAATTTCATATTCGAAACTTCTGAATTCATCCCTGATACATGTCAGTAGTTCACAGATTGTTGAAAAATCAAAATACAGGGTGATTCAAAAAGAATACCACAACTTTAAAAATGTGTATTTAATGAAAGAAACATAATATATCCTTCTGTTATACATCATTACAAAGAGTATTTAAAAAGGTTTTTTTTCACTCAAAAACAAGTTCAGAGATGTTCAATATGGCCCCCTCCAGACACACGAGCAATATCAACCCGATACTGCAACTCGTTCCACACTCTCTGTAGCATATCAGGCGTAACAGTTTGGATAGCTGCTGTTATTTTTCGTTTCAAATCATCAATGGTGGCTGGGAGAGGTGGCCGAAACACCATATCCTTAACATACCCCCATAAGAAAAAATCGCAGGGGGTAAGATCAGGGCTTCTTGGAGGCCAGTGATGAAGTGCTCTGTCACGGGCTGCCTGGCGGCCGATCCATCGCCTCGGGTAGTTGACGTTCAGGTTTCATAACTAACCTTTTTCGTAGGACTCTCCATACAGTTGATTGTGGAATTTGCAGCTCTCTGCTAGCTCTGCGAGTCGATTTTCCTGGGCTGTGAACAAATGCTTGCTGGATGCGTGCTACATTTTCATCACTTGTTCTCGGCCGTCCAGAACTTTTCCCTTTGCACAAACACCCATTCTCTGTAAACCGTTTATACCAACGTTTAATACACCACCTATCAGGAGGTTTAACACCATACTTCGTTCGAAATGCACGCTGAACAACTGTCGTCGATTCAGTTCTGCCGTACTCAATAACACAAAAAGCTTTCTGTTGAGCGGTCGCCATCTTAGCATCAACTGACGCTGACGCCTAGTCAACAGCGCCTCAAGCGAACAAATGTACAACTAAATGAAACTTTATAGCTCCCTTAATTCGCCGACAGATAGTGCTTAGCTCTGCCTTTTGTCGTTGCAGAGTTTTAAATTCCTAAAGTTATGGTATTCTTTTTGAATCACCCTGTATAATGGCTTCGTGGTTCCTGTCGGAAGACTCAAGTGGCATCCTGGAGGCATTTGAGCTGGTAGCTAAGAAGTTCGATGCGAGAGCCGAGTTGGTGCCCACAAGCGAGGCAAATATGAGTCACTCCAGCAGGAGGGTTAGTCATAAGCTCATATCTGCGCGATCGTTTTGCAGCTAAGTTGTTAAGCCATACTAAGTCGTGCATTTTGCTTCCATTTGCAGACAGTTTCCTCCATTTGCTGCGATCATCAGCGAGTTGCTCCCACTTGTCACTGCCGATATTAAATGCGCACATATCACGCTTGACTCAATCCCTAAAGCGTAGCGAAGGTCTTCCACGAGGTCTCTGCTATTTCACTGAGTAATGTGCTCCGCGGCAGACGGGAGTGGTCCATACGATGCAGATGCCATAACCACCCCAGGCGACGTTGCTTGAGCGTGGCAGTGATACTCTGTTGTTTTGCAGTTTTCAGAACCATATCACTTGTCACATGATCCTTCCATGATATTCCCAAGATGCTTCGTAACCACTAACTAGGGAACCTCCCCATCCCACCCCCCTCAGATTTAGTTATAAGTTGGCACAGGGATAGGCCTTGAAAAACTGAACACAGATCAATCGAGAAAACAGGAAGAAGTTGAGTGGAACTATGAAAAAAATAAGCAAAATATACAAACTGAGTAGTCCATGCGCAACGTAAGCAACATCAAGGCGGGTATGAGCTAATGAGTGCCGTGGTTCCGTGGTTAGCGTGAGCAGCTGCGGAATGAGAGGTCCTTGGTTCAAGCCTTCTCACGAGTGAAAAATTTAATTTTTTATTTTCAGACAATTATCAAAGTTCAGACACTCACATATAATCAACTTCGCTCTCCAAAATTCCAGGACATGTTCAGATTTGCTTGGACATATGCAGGATTTGACGGTCTACACACGGAAACATTTGAAAACGTAAAAAAAACATGTTTTGACAGAGCACAGGGAAAACTGTGCGACTGTGAAACTGTTGCATTCATTTGTTGCAGTTTATGTGACAAACTCTTATGTTTTCATCACTTTTTTGGGAGTGATTATCACATCCACAAGAAAACCTAAACCGGGCAACGTAGAAGAATCTTTTTACCCATTCGCCAAGTGTGCAAGTGAGGTGGGTCGACAACATATTCCTGTCATGTGACGCACATGCCGTCACCAGTGCCACATAGAATATATCAGACGTGTTTTCCTGTGGAGGAATCGGTTGACCTATGACCTTGCGATCAAATGTTTTCGGTTCGTATTGGAGAGGCACGTCCTTTCGTCTACTAATCGCACGGATTTGCGATGCTGTCGCAAAACACAGACACTAAACTTATTACAGTGAGCAGAGACGTCAATAAATGAACGGACAGATCGTAACTTTGGGAAAATAAAGAAAGTAAAATTTTCACCCTAGGGAAGACTTGAATCAAGGACCTCTCGTTCCGCAGCTGCTCACTCTATCCACGGGACCACGGCGCTCGTCAGCTGGCAGCGTCCTTGATGTTGCATATCTTGCACATAGACTACTCAGTTTGTGTATTTTGCTTACTTTTTCATAGTTCCACACAACTTCTTCCTGTTTTCTCGATTGATCTGTGTTCAGTTTTTCAAGGCCTATCCACTGTGTCAATTTATAACTAAATCTGAGGGGGGTGCGATGGCGAGGTTCCCTTGTAAGTACCGCAGGTGACGTCCAAGTCTCAGCCCCATACAGGAGAGTACTCAGCACACACGATTGCCCAGTACGTTGTCCTCGACGGTGAGTGTTCATCGGAGGTGAGGGTATCATCTGGAGTGCCACAGGGAAGTGTGGTAGGTCCGCTGTTGTTTTCTATCTACATAAATGATCTTTGGGACAGGATGGATAGCAATGTGCGGCTGTTTGCTGATGATGCTGTGGTGTACGGGAAGGTGTCGTCGTTGAGTGACTGTAGGAGGATACAAGATGACTTGGACAGGATTTGTGATTGGTGTAAAGAATGGCAGCTAACTCTAAATATAGATAAATGCAAATTAATGCAGATGAATAGGAAAAAGAATCCCGTAATGTTTGAATACTCCATTAGTAGTGTAGCGATTGACACAGTCACGTCGATTAAATATTTGAGCGTAACATTGCAGAGCGATATGAAGTGGGAGAAGCATGTAATGGCAGTTGTGGGGAAGGCGGATAGTCGTCGTCGGTAGAATTTTGGGAAGATGTGGTTCATCTGTAAAGGAGACCGCTTAAAAAACACTAATACGACCTATTCTTGAGTACTGCTCGAGTGTTTGGGATCCCTATCAGCTCGGATTGAGTGAGGACATCGAAGCAATTCAGAGGCGGGCTGCTAGATTTGTTACTGGTAGGTTTGATCATCGCGCGAGTGTTACGGAAATGCTTCAGGAACTCTGGTGGGAGTCTCTGGAGGAAAGGAGGCGTTCTTTTCGTGAATAGCTACTGAGGAAATTTAGAGAACCAGCATTTAAGGCTGACTACAGTAAAATTTTACTGCCGCCAACTTATATTTCGCGGAAAGACCACAAAGATAAGATAAGAGAGATTAGGGCTCGTACAGAGGCATATAGGCAGTCATTTTTCCCTCGTTCTGTTTGGGAGTGGAACAGGGAGAGAAGATGATAGTTGTGGTACGAGGTACCCTCCGCCACGTACCGTATGGTGGATTGCGGGGAATGTATGTAGATGTAGATGTAGATATAGATGTACACAAGTATTTTTGTCGACAATGTAAGATGTTTGTTGTCCCATGCTCGTGTACGGAACTTTCCGAAAGTGCTGGCAGCCTTTCCTATTCGTGCATTTATCTCGTCATCCAGGGAGAGATCTTCTGTCATTATTGAACCAAGATAACAGAATTTATCGACTACCTTCAACAAGGAGCCGTCTAGTTTGATGACAGGCGGATCTGTGTATCCTTCTGCCATGAAAACCGTCTTCTTTACGTTTATAGACGTGGAGAAGAGCTTGCATGCAGTAGAGAATTTACCCGCAAGCTCTTGCAGATCATCTTGAGTATGCGCTACAAATGCAGCATCGTCAGCAAATAAGACTACTTCAAGCAAGTCTTCTCGGAAGCGCTTGGATCTGAGTAGAGAAATGTTGTAGAGCTTCCAATCGTCTCTGGTATACAGATGAATGCCCAGGTTAGTTTCGCCAAAAGCAACTTTGAGGAGTGCTGAGAAAAAAATATTGAACAGAGTGGGCGCCAATACATAGCCTTGACGAACCCCTCTTTTCACAGCAAACGGGTCAGATGTGATTCCGTCGAAGACCATAGCACCTTCCATGCTTTCGTGAAGAGCCATGATCATCTTTAAGAGCTTTGGAGGACATACTGTCTTCAGAAGTACTGCATAACGTCCTTCTATTTGGACTGTGTCGAAAGCCTTGTTTAGGTTGATAAAGGCAATGAACAGAAGGGTTTTCTACTTGCGGCACTTTTCCTCAATTTTCGGAGTGTGAAGATCATATCAACTGTAGACCGTTATGGACAAAACCCACATTGTTCCCCAAGATATATGCGCTCGGCAAGCTTCTGAAGTCTGCCCAGAAAAATCAAAATGGACATTATATACAAAGATTTTACCGTGCTGGTTGGGTGGACTGTATGAAAGGGTGGAATCGATTGATTGAATTAAGGTTGACATTTGAACAGTTATTTATTAACACTTGAGTGAAATAGAAAGTGCAGTTGTACTTGAACTATAAACCTGTCGTAATAACTGACATAACATAAGGACAACAAAATGTTGTAAAACCATGACGCAGTGAAATTCTACAGCATTTAATACCACAAGACATTAAGGCAAGCATAAACGAGCAGTTGACAAGTACTTTTAATTTTTACTCAGTTTAAAAGGAAATATTTGCAAAACACTCTCTAATTGCATTCTGTAAATTGACAAATACTAGTCTAAATAAAAGATTTCAATTTAATTGCATTTTATAGAAATACATGCTCATTTTACAAATTTTTGAACAGTTCAATACCAACTCTGACTTTATATAGAACCATAAAAACAACAATAAGTTTCATGGCATGGTCCACTGGGTAGCAAGCGCGCGTTCTGTCGTAACATGTACTTCGGTATATAAACGTTAATCCAGGTCATACAAACATAAAGGAATGTTACAGGCTATCTTGAAACAACTCAGTATTAGCAACAGGAAAGCATGGGTTCTTGGTGCGGTCAGACAATATAGTAGTACTATCTACAAGTTCAACAATCCGTTTGTGCATCAACAATGTGAATTCATAGGATGTCTATTGTTACAGAAAACATTGAAATGTAGTGATCAGTCCGATTCATAGAAACACTATAAGATAATCAGACAACTGTCTTTTAACAATGTACAGTCATGCGAAGTCTGTTGCCATACAGAACCACACGAACACAACGTATGATCAAATCCGCGAATACCGTTTAAATATAATACTGGCGCGCAATCTGTGAGTAGTAACTAAAATATGGGGAGAAAACTGTGATATGGCCACACCATAGCACAGTACCTGTTTCAGTCGGAAGCATACATGGATCGCAACTGGAATTCACTCAGTGCGTCAGACTTGAGTAGACACACTATAGTCAACTGCCACAAGTTCAGACTGTACTGCCTTCAGAATCAACAACACAGAAGGGTCGCGATGGTCCAGTTTGTGCGGCCGGTCCCATAAGCAAACCGCAATCACAAATTGCGGCATGACTCCTCCAGAGCAACTAACCGCCTGCCCTCGTGACTCCGCGCACCGATTGATTGACCACTTCCGTGTCCCCACTGCGACTTCCGTAACCAGAGAGAGCAAACCAGGAAGTGTAGCCAGTCTGACACAGGCCTGATAGCGCTAACCTTGGCAATCGTGAGGCACACACAAGTTACAGCCAAACATTCAGATCATATTGTCATAACTCAGTATCTGTTTTTAATTATTCTTACTTACTTTACTTGTACTGGGCACACAACCCGCAGCCGGTCCTTGGCCTCATTCACTCCATATCTCCCATGGTATTACCCCTCCATCTTCTGCATCCATCACTGCCTTTATTACTGTGTTCTCCCCTCTCCTCTTCACATGTCCGTACCACCTGAGTCTTTTAGTTTTCGCACTCGCTATGATGTCAGGTAATGTGTATAATTGTTTGAGTTCTCTCTTTTTCCTTATTCTCCATTGTTCATTTTCTTTCACTGGTCCATATACGAGGTGCATTCAAGTTCTAAGGCCTCCGATTTTTTTTCTAATTAACTACTCACCCGAAATCGATGAAACTGGCGTTACTTCTCGACGTAATGGCCCTGCAGACGTACACATTTTTCACAACGCTGACGCCATGATTCCATGGCAGCTGCGAAGGCTTCTTTAGGAGTCTGTTTTGACCACTGGAAAATCGCTGAGGCAATAGCAGCATGGCTGGTGAATGTGCGGCCACGGAGAGTGTCTTTCATTGTTGGAAAAAGCCAAAAGTCACTAGGAGCCAGGTCAGGTGAGTAGGGAGCATGAGGAATCACTTCAAAGTTGTTATCACGAAGAAACTGTTGCGTAACGTTAGCTCGATGTGCGGGT
This sequence comes from Schistocerca americana, assembly GCF_021461395.2. Lineage (NCBI taxonomy): Eukaryota > Metazoa > Arthropoda > Insecta > Orthoptera > Acrididae > Schistocerca > Schistocerca americana. The sequence continues at coordinate 33,456,454 of NC_060124.1, forward strand.
GCGTTGTCTTGGTGAAACAGCACACGCGCAGCCCTTCCCGGACGTTTTTGTTGGAGTCCAGGAAGGAATTTGTTCTTCAAAACATTTTCGTAGGATGCACCTGTAACCGTAGTGCCCTTTGGAACGCAATGGGTAAGGATTACGCCCTCGCTGTCCCAGAACACGGACACCATCATTTTTTCAGCGCTGGCGGTTACCCGAAATTTGTTTGGTGGCGGTGAATCTGTGTGCTTCCATTGAGCTGATTGGTGCTTTGTTTCTGGATTGAAAAATTGCATCCACGTCTCATCCATTGTCACAACCGACGAAAAGAAAGTCCCATTCGTGCTGTCGTTGCGCGTCAACATTGCTTGGCAACATGCCACACGGGCAGCCATGTGGTCGTCAGTCAGCATTCGTGGCACCCACCTGGATGACACTTTTCGCATTTTCAGGTCGTCAAGCAGGATTGTGTGCACAGGACCTACAGAAATGCCAACTCTGGAGGTGATCTGTTCAACAGTCATTCGGCGATCCCCCAAAACAATTCTCTCCACTTTCTCGATCATGTCGTCAGACCGGCTTGTGCGAGCCCGAGGTTGTTTCGGTTTGTTGTCACACGATGTTCTGCCTTCATTAAACTGTCGCACCCACGAACGCACTTTCGACATATCCATAACTCCATCACCACATGTCTCCTTCAACTGTCGATGAATTTCAATTGGTTTCACACCACGCAAATTCAGAAAACGAATGATTTCATGCTGTTCAAGTAAGGAAAACGTCGCCATTTTAAGTATTTAAAACAGTTCTCATTCTCGCCGCTGGCGGTAAAATTCCATCTGCCGTATGGTGCTGCCATCTCTGGGACGCATTGACAATGAACGCGGCCTCATTTTAAAACAATGCACATGTTTCTCTCTCTTTCCAGTCCGGAGAAGAAAAATCGGAGGCCTTAGAACTTGAATGCACCTCGTATTTATCTCAGTACTTTTTTTCAAAATTGATGAATTTGTCTCTGTTTTTATTTCATGTTCCATATCTCGCTTGCATAACAGACTATTGGTTTGATGATGATTTGAGAGAGTATTTTAGATATTATGATATTACTTGTGCCTCCTAGACATCTTCTCCCGAAATTCTCGTTCTGATATCTTGTTCCACAGGATTTTGTTGATTGATGCTGATACAGAGGTAGGTGAATATGTCTGTCTTCTGAATTGTTACGTTACTGACTTTTAGATGGTTTGGTCCTAACCGAGCTCTTCTTCCTATTACCATGAACTTAGACCTACTTTCTCAGCTTCTTCCATGAGTACAATTCCCATTTTCTCCAGGTCTTCCATGCTCTTTCCTATCACCCGCGAAAGCGAGAACATTTATCTTTTTATTTAATTATTCAGTTAATAAAATACGTATAGACCACTTTCACAATTGTAACATTACACTTATGCAAGCGAACGATTTGGCCGCCTGGAAGTGGTGTGAGGAGAGGTGAAACTGTTGTACAGCTGAATGCTAGCCGGCCCGGGCTCAGAGCGCTGAGCAGCAGGTCCGGCTAGGAGACTGGTACGGCTGGCTCCAGGTACATAGGCGAGCAGCGTCGCCCGAAATGGGTAAATCACAAAGCTGGAATTTGGAAATATGTCTTTTTACAGCTCTTTGAGAATGAGGTTTTTCACTCTGCAGCGGAGTGTGTGTTGATCTGAAACTTCCTGGCAGATTAAAACTGTGTGCAGGACCGAGCATGGATCCAGGACCTTTCCCTTTCACGGGCAAGTGCTCTACCAACTGAGCTACCCATTCACGACCTACGACCCTTCTTCACAGCTTCAATTCTACTCGTACCTCGTCTCCTACCTTCCAAACTTCACAGAAGCTCTTCTACGAACCTAAAAGAACTAGCACTCCTGAAAGAAAGGATATTGCGGAGTCATGGCTTAGCCATGGCCTGGGGGATATTTTCAGAATGAAAATTCTCGGGTTGGTGTACACGCGAGACATTCACTGCCACTCGGTGATTTTCGAGCGCTGCTGCAACGCATCCGGGCCAACATACAAAATCACCTACTACGCCCGCTGAATGTGTGCCAGAGAGTCACCTTCAATACCCATCTGGCAGCCCGGATATCCCACATCGTGCAGATTCTGGCCATCACTGCGACAATGACAGCCAAACTACAGGCGGCTTTCGGGTATTTTATATGATCTGGACACACCTTCAAAGTCCATTGTGAAGCTCTCAACTTACCGAAGCGGGACGGTGGCCTCGATCTGGTTAATGTGAGAGCCAGGACTATGGCACTTTACACCAGTACTATGGTCCGGTTATGGAAAAGCAAAATGCTAGTTTTACTGGAATGTTGGCCACCGAGCTCGCAACTGTTTCGAGACGACCACCGACATCTTTGGCACACATCCCACCTCCGAAGTCGCATATCGGCCGTTTCTTTTTGGAATACAGCTACATACGCACCGAGCTCCCCAGGATCAGGAAGACGACCGCCGGCCGCTGTGGCCGAGCGGTTCTAGGCGCTTCAGTCCGGAACCGCGCTGCTGCTACGGTCGCAGGTTCGAATCCTGCCTCGGGCATGGATGTGTGTGATGTCCCTAGGTTACTTAGATTTAAGTAGTTCTAAGTCTCAGGGACTGATGACCTCAGATGTTCCATAGTGCTCAGAGTCATTTAAAGACGACCACCCGCGGCATATACCGCCTTCTCGAAAAGTACCCACCCCGAAACCCCGTCGAAGTACGTCAGCCTCAGGTTTCATGGCCTACAGTTCGGAAAACGATCCACCAACCATACCACACCACTGACACTGCTCGTCAACGGCAAATATACCAGAAGACAGAAACTGCATCCCATTGCGCTGGTGGACTCACCCCTGTTCTTCAAGTGCAATGTCGAAGATACAGATTTACATCGTTTTGAGTGTGGGCCAGCAGCAGCTGTCTGGACCCTCGTACAGAAAATTGTGGCATTTTACCTCCGAGTATCCCCACATCACGTTTCTCCTAAGTTGATGATATATCCTGATACGACCTGCTTTCCATCGGCTAAGTGGCACGCCATCACATGGATCAGTGGCATGGCTGTCAACTACCTCTTCCGGGACGACATCGTCGATCCGGCGGGCTTTTGGACACGCCTCCAAGTACATCACCACACCCTTCGCCGACATCGACACTATCGGGCCACTTTCGCGAACTATTTACATGGTATTTTCGCCAACCCGCCTCGGAGCTGGAATCTCAACGAACCGTGCCAGCCGAGACTGCACTATCCCACGTTCCCCTTCTAATGGCCAATTATAGAATGGCCGTTGTTTTGGTGGAGCGCCAAAGTGGAGCATGGCGCAGAAAGTATTCTTAATTTCTTTCAGTTCTCTCTTCTCCTCATCTTTTTTTCCCTTACACATGTTTATCTTTTTCACGCATAGCGCTCTATCTGCAGCCTATTTGTCTTCTTTCTCCTGTGCTCCCCCATCAAAATAAAATAAAATAAAGTTGGTTTGCTGCTGGTGGTGAGACTGTGCACTTACTTACGTTAACAAAAATATAGTTATTTATGTTTTACTTTTTCAAGGAATATTGTGTTATTTTATGAAGGAAGTGTCTTTTATTTTCAAACACTAGAGATTTTTATTTGTTTTCTAAAAAAACTAGAAAAGAAAAAAAAAGAACAGAAAAGTTGGCAGAGCACTTGCCCGCGAAAGGCAAAGGTCTGGCACAAAGTTTTGATGTGCCAGGAAGTTTCATATCGGCGCTCACTCCACTGCAGAGTGAAAATCTCATTCTCGAAACATTCCCCAGGGCTGCGACTAAGACATGTCTCCGATATATTCTTTGAGAATCTGTAATAATCTACAGTCATTAAAGCAAATCTGAATACATTGGTGATCTCATAAAAATGAGGCACATCCACTGGCACAACAATACTGTCAACATCTTCAAAATTAGAGAAGTTAACATTTGACAGCGAATTAACATTTTCACGATGAATCTCTGAATTAACAACTTTTAAATGCTTCAAGCGAGTTCAACATACGATATCTCAGATGACAGCATTGCACTATAGTTATCAGCTCTGAAAGCTACGTACCTGTATCTGTTATATTTCTGGATTTATTACGTTGTTTTATATCTTTTCATCATGCAGATGTTTCACAGAACAATGTATCTTCCAGAATTACACAGAAAATGAATTGTGTGAATATCTCACAGTTTTCAGTTTTTTATTTAATGAACAGTTTACTATTTTGCCCTTAACTTTATTTAAATATTATTTAAAATTGATAATACAAAAGCATGGTAATTTAAGGTCAATTGCATGTGTTAGGTGACACCACTTTTGTAAAAGAAAGCCAAAAGACGCTTTTGGCAAACAAGTCTAAATAATTCTCTAAACAATATTTAACGACATTCCGTGGTCATTTATCGTAAGCGCACTTGCAAAAGAATACTGGCTTATTTGTTTATGGACGAACCTTTATTTATATGTATTGTGAATGGTCTGATTGTGAACGAGTGCTATGCGATCGTGGAGGTGTTTGATTCTTGGAGCTGAATGGCCGCTTCCATACTAATGAAGGGACTTTATACTTCGAGACGTCTGAATGTGCTCCAGATTCGGAGTCTGACTTCTTCCGTTTGTATTATGGTACTGAGGATAGACAGAGTATGAGTTATTATTCTTTGTATCATGTTTATTAGTTTGTGAATCATTATGTTACACTCTGAACTATATTGAGCTGGTGAATATTTCATGTATTCTGATTACGAAATGGTCTTAGTTTAGTTTGAGAATTTTGCTACCATTGTCGTAATGCTCTCAACGTAAAATTACTGCAGTTGCTAAGGCTATTTTCTGTCTGTATTTTAACTGAATATCGTTGGACCACTTGCTGTTTATCTGAGATTATTCAAGAAAATTCTCTCTCGTCTACATCAGTCTTTAAACAGGCAGTTATGAATTGTCAGACATAAAAATGAAAGACGCACTGTCCAAAGATTTGGAGGTCAGGATGACCAAAAACTAGGACACCGAAACAGTGATTACGTACCTAGGTGCAACATGAGATACCAGTGCTCTTGGTCTGTTTCAAAATGGAATACCGAGATTTCTGTTACCTCATCAGTGTGGAACATGAGATTAAATTTTGAGTATATCACCTTTAGACAACTATTTGGAAACCCTCCACAACGCTGCAATCTCCTCCAGTTTCCATATGTTGTGATGTCAAAGTGCTTACGAAACTACAATGTAGGAACCTTCTATTATGAGTGATAAATTAATAGTCTGTAGGATATGGTCTTCTTCCAGTACAGGTGACAAAACTTTACGTAGGTCTGTGTACGTAACCTCGATCAATGGCTACCTGCTCCATATTTAATGGGACCGTCACATATGCTCGATTCCAACATGTGGATACGCTCTAAAAATATAATCGAGTTGCCTACCAGATGACATTAGCGAAGCTTTTACAGTCCGTGGTTTAACCCCATTGGACGTTATAAAAATAACGAGGAGAGAGAGAGAGAGAGAGAGAGAGAGAGAGATACGAACTGTAGCTTGCAGTAAAAATGACTGATTTTTTTCGCGTATTTGAATAGGTAGCGTGAAAGATTCTGTCCTGTACTGAAATTTCATGTGTCTGAAATTCATGTAATACCCAAGTGCACTACAGTTAATTTACAGTACTTGCAAACACAATTTTGCACGCGCGGACTGCCCTCAATTTTGCCAATATGTTCGTCAAACTGAAAGAAATCGGTTGTATCTGTTCTTGTGGAACCACGACTGCTTTCTTATCATTGTGAATGTGAGTTTCTTTGTAGTTGGTCGCTTGTAAGAGGTAAGTTGACGTTAGATGCAATTGTTCCACTGAAAATTACCGTCACATAACAGCTTATAAAATAGATATTTTGGTAGATTGAATGTTTTCGGAGATTAAAGCAATCTTTTTACTCGGATGGATGTTTCGAAATGACAAGGGCATTCTACGGTGATCCGTGGTTTTCACGCCAAGATAGTGGAAGTCTTCTGCTCATTTAGGATGTGTTATTGATTTCACATGTGGTAGACATGTAAAAGAGATATACGATAGTTAATAGGTGTCTCAGATGTATTGTTATAGAGCTCCGACTTTGACAGTTCGCTCATCCGCCATTGACAACAGTGTCGTACGCCGAGTTCGTAGCTTTACGAAGTTGGATGTTACGAAATAATGAGGAGGGCGGAATGCGAATTGTAGCTTGCTGTGGGGTGTAAAAATGACTGTGTTTTTTTCCAACATGCGAATAGATAGCATGAAAGCTGCTGATCTGTACTAATATTTGTGTATCTGAAATGTATGTAATACCCACATGCATGACAATTTATTTACGAGACTTCCAGAGACACTAATTCTGAGTGCTCGGAGGCTAGGTGGCTGTCAGAAGCGGCCAGCACCAGCAGGTGCAAGATGGGGGTGGTGGGGGTGGGGGAGGTGGAGGTTCGATTGGCACCAGTATACTGAATAACGACCTCCCGCACAGACTGCAATGGTCGCAGGTCACAGCACTCGGCCATCTGGCAAGTGCAGCCCTTGGAGCTGCGTCTTCCCACTGCTAGACAGCAGAGGGCAATAGCATGGGGTTGGCCATTCTTACCCTGGAGAGTTGTCTTTGCCCCATCCGTGTCGAACAGTCAAGCATTTTGCTATTATTTCAGTGCTGGTATTTCCTAGAAATACGTTTGGTTTCTTCAGACCTGAAACAGTAGATCGTGGTCAAACCAACACTGGCCAAAGCAGAGCATCATCAGCAGATGGATCCTTAATGTACAAAGATTAGAACAGACCTGGCAAACCAGTATCTCTACCTAGGGGAGGGGGAGGAGAGGGGGGGGGGGGGTAGGAGGGAATAGGAGGGGAGGTAATACTGGTTATAACCTGCTTAGTCTGTATTCACATAATGAGGCGAAGACACATGCATTGTTCTGGTGGACGTTCTTTTTTTATAGTTATGTGATGTTATTGCAATGTTTAGTTATGTGATGTTATTACAATGTTTTGTCTTTCTGTAGAAGCAAGGCCGGGATGCCTAGTGGTGTAACATAGTCATTGTTGTTGTGTTGCTCGTTTATAAGAGGATTACATTTCTCCTGTCTTAAGACACACTGACACCACTCACAAGAAAAACATGTCTATCGATCACGGAATGTTTGCTCAATATTGGTTATCATGTTGTTGTTTGTTCCTACCAGCAGTACATTATTTGTGAAGCCTTTTGCTCACTGTAGTGTGTGGAAGATGCTAACTGAATGCATGTTTAAGGACCGTTAGATGGTGTTAAGTGCGTAGTATATTCAACTCAAAATTCAATGTTCACGGTTTAATATTGACTGTAACAAGCATAAGTTCATACCACGAGAGTGAGTTTACACTTATTTACCTGGAGATTTCATTTATTTTGGTATCGTATCCGCAATTTACACTGTTGCCATCACAGTATTCGTTTTAAAAACGTAAGACTACACCCTTTACACGAGATGAGGTGAGATCTGTTGGTTCAATATTCGTTGTAGCAAGCATAAGAATCAAACTTGGGGAGAGAGTTTAGATTTATTTAGCTGCAGAGTTCATTGATTTTAGTGTTGTATCCACTCTTTGCACTGCCACAATATTCGTTATAATACCGTAAGACTACGCCATTTACTCGAAGTTAAGGTGAGGTCTGTCGGTACAATAATCGTTGTAGCAAGGATAAGAATCACACCTGGAGAATACACGATGGAAAGACTTCAAGCAACAAATGAGTGTTGTTGTTTATTTAGTCCCTTTTTTTAAAATAAATGAACTGACAGTACCTCAGTTGAGCTGTTAAGAATGGCAAGACGTCCTCCATTGTCTATTCGTGCACCATCTGTACAGCAGGAATGCGCCTCTTTCAACACCAACATTCCTCAATGGTCGTGTGTGCATATTCTTCCTGGAGCAGATTTCAGCCACCCACAGAGGCACCTGTAGCATTGTCAACAAAACATTTTATTTGGGTGGATATTCTTAAATAACAAATATAAAAACGACAATCTGTGAGCAGAATACCTCATCCGACTGATTTCTGCAGATTTGAAACAGAACATCACTGCCATCAAATGGATCTTTTTGTACCATTAGCGACACATTAGAACCGGCGTGGAAAACTGGTGTATCCCTACCTCCGGGGGAAGGAGAGAGAGGGATGAGGGGAGGTAGGAGAGAAGGTAAGACGGTCCTAAGTTGCTTAGTCTGTATCTACCCATCGAGGTGAACACACATGCAGCTCATCCATTGTCTCCTGAAGATATCTTTTGGGGTCAGCATTCGTGGTAGTTGTGTTATTACACTGATTTTCCTCAATTACCAGTGCATGTGTTACATTATGATCTGTTGTTTATGAGTGGTGGATTTTCACGACAATTTCGACGTGTAATTAGAGAAGCGAAGCATTTTTTGTCAGTTGTAGTAGAGAGAATTGGTCTTCCTACGTTTCAGTAATAGTTTGCTGCCCTATCCCTCCTTACCATGTATCTGTGTACAAGTTCCTAAGCAGCTATACACTTTGAAACGTCCCCTTATGAAAAATTATATACGTGACTGTGCTTAAACTGACACACAATATTATTTAGCTCAACGCAATCTGACTTTCAATAATCCCTACAAAAGAATGACTCTGACTAACATTAACCTATACCTTTCACAAATCACTTACCTCACAAAAATCTTCGTTACTCAAGCTACTGCAATACAGCGAGCGCCACTACTGCCAGCTAAATAAAAGATTCAAACTACTGAAGGCACTAACTACTGATAGGCATAGTTAGCAAATGAAAGATTTTAATAAGGAACAAACAATGTATTTACCTTAATAGTCATAATATATATATATAGCAGTTCATGACATCCAGTCTTACAAATTTCAAAACTCCGCCATCTCTCTCCCCACATCCACCACCGCTGGCGGCTCACCTCCCACTGCCCAACGCTATGCGCTGTTAACATCCAGCTGCCCAACACAATGGCAGACAACAATGCAAACTAGCCACAGACTGCACACAGCACAGCCAGTCATTTTTCATACAGAGCGCTACGTGGCGTTACCAATAAGAAAACATAAACAGCCTACTTACATAGCCCCCATGCTCCCCACAACAAATTTTACAAATTTTTTTGGGCACTGGCCAATACATACTTGTTAAAACTTTTTTCGCAATTACAATAACAAAGAAATCAAATGCATACACTTATTGTTACAATGTTGGTCAAAAGCTAAAATTTTCTCTCAGTCCATAAAGACAGTTCTGATTATCCATCACAGTAAAATTGCAGTGGTTTTTTTTCTCACAGTCTGAGCGGTAAAAGAAAATGCACACGGAAGTAGTGGATTTCCATGCAATCTTGAAGAAGTAGTGTTGCCCTTCCAACGGGAAGACGGTGCTGACTCTTGACATGCAGACAGGTATTGGTCCACAACAGAGCAAACCCACCGCAGAGTCAGTCGAAGTTTTGAAGAATATTGGTAGGTAGGTCATCACAGAGCAGACCACTGTAGTCTTGTTAGAGATTACGGTATTGGTGGGCTACCAGAGGTGCAGACCCAGTGCAGTCCTTCTAGAGATGGCCAGCAGCCATCTATTGCGACTGTGCAGGTGCACAATCACCATCGAAGAGTCTTGCAGAGAATATAGCAAGTCTATAAACCACCACTTGTGCACACACAAAGTTTTTGGAATTGTCCTTAGAACCAGGAATGCTATTAACCAGTCCCTTGCTGAATTATTAACACACGTGCAAACACTATGAGTCCCTACTTCTCACGTATTGTCCATGTACTATGACCAACAGAAATGTGTGTAGCGAAATGTAACATACAAGTTACTTAATTTGATGAACTGGTGTCAATTACAATTATAAATTTACATCATAAGAATACAATTACAAAGGTACAAAATTCATCATTAAAGAACATAACAATACAGATAACATTTGTAGTACAGGCTTTACAAAAGAATTGAAATAACATATACATCAGTGTTGCAGGAATTATGACATAAGTACATACATAAAAGATCAGAATACCTTTTGAAACATCAGCTTCACACATGAGCACTAAAACAGAACGGAATAAATAATGTCTAAACATCTTTACAAGCTAAATAATATATTATCAGAAAAATTCTACAATGTAACTCTCATCAGATAAACACATAAAGACAGGAAGTACACAAATATACAAGAGTACACAAACACATAGCAGAATAACACAAGAGGAAAGTGCAGAGTTTGTTTTTAGTGTAACATTTGGTACTGCAGTCCAACCCAAAACTTCATTCGATAGATCTTTCGTCTTATTTCAACATTTGTTTCCACCAAAAAAATCCTATCCAAGCATGCTTTCTGTATTTATATGTTCACATATTTCTTACCTCATTATTTATTTCCAAGAAAATCCTACCTAAACCTGTTGTCCCTAAACCCTACCTTTTTGGTTCATATCCTCTTTCAAAATACTTTTTTGGCCAAACCATTTTCTTATAGCATCTCAATGCATTTCTTGCAATTCATCACAACTCGTTCTCACATATAGCCTACCCCATCTTAAGCTAACTTAAATCTACTGAGCTCAGAAGCTAAACTAAGGGACGAGGCAATATAGCAGCACAAAACCATTAACACAAATAGCAATGACAAAAAAAATGCAGAGTGCAAAACAAGCAGCAGTAAATCTAAATTAACAGATAAAATGCAAAATTACAACTAATATGAGCCATGATAAACAAAAGTGAAATGCTTTGCATATAGATATCTTAGTTATTACGCTTATTGCCATGATGAAGAAAGTACTGTGCTGTAACGTATTGTTGTGCTACGGGAAAGGCAGTCTCATTGTAGCTGTACCACAAAAGTTACTACTAAAACATGTTTTACTTTCCAGAATAATGCAGAAAAACTGTGCAGATATAAAACAGAAACACTGAAAAAGCAACATTGTAAATTGTCACGCATTAGTAGCATCGTAATCAAATCGTGTAGCTGTCACATAAACTAACCACTGTGTCATCTGGTATCTCACAGAAAGTACTTTAAATCCAGAATGTATTTTCAAGTAAACCAAAATGTTGTATTAAAATCTCATTAGCAGTATATGTTCTAAGTATGTAAGTCTTATAGTCGTTACGTAATCGTGCAACTAACAAGCAAGAATGTACACACACAATAACAGTGTGTCGTCTGTTCACAATAACAATGCATTCGTAATTTCTGTTTAAAAATGTTCCCTAGGTTCTAGGGTGGATAAAACATTGTTGCATGTTAACAGTTTCTCAGTGTGACAAATTGTACTAGTAGTGTGAAGTGAAAAGTTTTATGGCAAAGACTAAGTTAAAAAGCAGATTATCTCTCAATAAATGGTTTTACGTGTGAAATGTGGTGTAAATCTTTACTCTTCCTAGTATGCAGAGTTTTAGCTTCAACGGAATCATTGTGTGGTATACGCCAGTAAAGAATACTGGAATTTTTCTCGAGGTTAGCGTGTATGTTATTTTTCTCTGAGCCAGCCGGCGCACGTGGCTGCCTGCGGTGAGAGCCATTGCCTGCTATCTCTTTGTTGGCGTGCTTCGTTATAAGGATTAGGAGACCTAACTTCTACAAATTAACCTTGCCCAGAGGGCCCAGCCCTGTTTAAATCCCGCCAGTTCTGATGAAATTCAGGTCCGTCGTTATGATTATATCGTCTGTCGTCATGTCGGTAGTTCCTGTAGTTTCTTTCTTGTCGGTTAAGTGACGGAGAATTTCTCCCTGAATTATCACTGCACGGTGGAACGTTGCGTCTGAAGTTATTCTGTCTCCCGTGATAATAATTGTTCTGGTTGCCATATTGTCTGATTCTGTGATTGTCTCTGTCATATTCATTACTACGGAAATGCGATCTTTCTCTGTAACTATTATTCTGCCAACGGTTGTCATTCGGGTGGTGTCTGTTTTGATCACGATTTACATTGTAAGAATAGCCCTGTCGTGTATTATTTCTGTCATCGCGGAATTGTGACAGATGTGACCTGTAATTGTTGCGCTCCTGTTTTCGCGTTCCGCGATTGTCAGTGTCAATTTCCAGTTCTTGTAACAGTCCCTGAAAAGCTTCAATGTTATCTCTGCAACGTCCTGCCGAAATAATATGTCGTAAATGTTCAGGTATTTTGATTAAGCAAATGCGGATGAGTTCTGAGGGGCTGTATGGGTTTGACAGGTACTGATTCTTGTGCAACATGTCTTCAAAATATTTCACAGGACTGGATAATTCAGATTGTTCGAAATGTTTCATCATTATGATGCTATGTTTTACTCGGTCTTGTGTAGCTTGAGACCAATATGCTGAGAGAAAGGCATGATAAAATTCTCCTTCACTGTGACAATCGTGAATGACCGATCGCATTTTTACAGCTGGTTCATTCTCTAAATAGCCACACATACATTCTAATCTGTGCTCTAATGACCAGTTGGGGGGGGGGGGGAGACAATGAGAGAACTGATGAATCCACGCTTGTGGATGAATGTTGTTGCCAGAATTCTTAAATGTTTTGAATTTACGTGTAGTAATGAACAGCTTATAGTCAAAATCATCGTGTCGGCGAGTCGCACATCGCTCATTGTTACTTCGTTTCGGCGGTTCCATCTCAAAATTCAATGCGCCTTGCCAATTTATTTCATAATTTCCGAAGTTTCCTGTGTTATTATTTTGTGGTTGCTCCGTATTTCTATGTCCCTCTTCCCGTACTGGAGCGCGAGTGTCCTCTGAAATATGTAATTCTTGTATTACTTGTGCCAACTGATCTTGTACTTCCCAGATTTCTCTTTTGTACTGTGTATTGATTTGATTTTGATTTTGTTTGAATTTTCTAATTCGTTCATACTCTTCAGTGTACGTGAAGGCTACAGGTCTTGTGTCATTCAGATCATCATCTACCTTTGTAGATAAGTTAGTGAACTGATCTGAAAGTTCGGCTACTTTGTCCAATAGTGAAATTATTTCCTCTGTGTGTTTTTCTGAACCAAGTTTCAGAGTGTCCATTTGTGTTGAAATCGTATCTACTGTGTCTTTTAAGTTTTCCTGAGTTTTTGCAAGTTGCGTAACCGAATCGGTAGATGCAACTGAGTCAGTTTTGGCTTGCAAGGTCTCATGACTTTCATGAACAATAGTTTGCAGTTCTTTTAGGGCTGCTTCGTGATTCTGTAATGCATTTTCATGCCGCGAAAAAATAGGTTGAAAATGCTGACAAATTTGTGTTTTTACGTCGTTACAGATTTTTGACATTTCGATTCGATTTTCTGTAACTCAGTAGTTAAATCTTCACGTGTTTGTTCAAGAGTTTGTTCCAATGAGTCTAACTTTTGAAGCTGTTGCTGTGTTTGTCTCTGGTGTTGTTCCATTGTGTCTAACTTTTGAAGATTTTGTTCCATTGTGTCTAACTGTTGCTGTGTTTGTCTCTGATTTTGTTTCATTTGCTGCATTAATTGCAATAATAATGTATTAGTGTCTGGAATGTGTTTCTCTATGCTTTTTGGCAGTGCATTTGCACCGGCAACATTCACGTTTTGACAAGCAGAAAATGTGTCTTAACTCATTTGAGAAATTGGTGAGGACCCAAAACCTGAGTCTACAGTATTTGCAATATTGTGTTCTGTCATTTCGGATTCCTGAGGCGAGCTGTTGCCGACCGCTCGATCGATAATGCTTCCCTGTTCACTAATTGTTTCACTGCCTACACCATTATTTGCAGCCCGCTCCATTTCCCTATGCACAATTACCAAATTACTACTTTGAACATTAGTTAATTCATTACTTGGCGGCGCTAACACACTGCTTTCGTCTTCATTGTCATTTCTCAGTTTACTTTGGAGCCTAGTATTACGTTTTTCACACGCCATAATTGTCACAATATTTCACACGACAACACAGAAAAGCACAATTTGAAGAGCAAAATAACAAAACACATTAACATAGCATTGAAAATAATATCTAGTTAATTGCAAGCGCAAATCTACATGCATGCCACAACTGTGTACAACAATGAAAAACTACAGCTACAAAGGAAATTCTCTCTACAATTACGCGCTAGCAATAAACAAAAGCTACACTAATTACACAAACTACAAGAAAAATCAGAAGATTCCAGTGAGGTATCCTCGGCTACGGGTCGACATATGAAACGTCCCCTTTGAACAATTATATACGTGACTGTGCTTAAACTGTCACACAATATTCTTTAGCGTAACGCAATCTGACTTTCAATAATCCCTACAAAATAATGGCCCTGACTAACATTAACCTATACCTCTCACAAATCACTTACCTCACAAAAATCTTCGTTACTCAAGCTACTGCAATACAGCGAGCGCCACTACTGCCAGCTAAATAAAAGATTCAAACTACTGAAGGCACTAACTACTAATAGGCATAGTTAGCAAATGAAAGATTTTAATACAGAACAAACAATGTATTTACCTTCATAGTCATAATACATATATCGCAGTTTATGACATCCAGTCTTACAAATTTCAAAACTCCGCCATCTCTCTCCCCACATCCACCACCGCTGGCGGCTCACCTCCAACTGCCCAACGCTATGCGCTGTTAACATCCAACTGCCCAACACAATGGCAGACAACAATGCAAACTAGCCACAGACTGCACACAGCACAGCCAGTCATTTTTCATACAGAGCGCTACGTGGCGTTACCAATAAGAAAACATAAACAGCCTACTTACAACTTGTAGATCGATGGGAGGCAATTTATCTGGCAGCGGCTGTAGGACAAAAAAATGGTTCAAATGGCTCTGAGCACTATGGGACTTAGCATCTGTGGTCATCAGTCCCCTAGAACTTAGAACTACTTAAACCTAACTAACCTGAGGACATCACACACATCCATGCCCCAGGCAGGATTCGAACCTTCGACCGTAGCAGTCCCGCGGTTCCGGACTGAGCGCCTAGAACCGCTAGACCACCGCGGCCGGCGGCTGTAGGACAGTTTTCCGCAAATTTAGAGTGGTATAGTATACTAGGGCACACAGGAAGATGAACATGTACATACACGCCGTCAGAAAGGGGGGGACAAAAGCCATCTCAAGCGTCCTCAGTGGAGCTCCTTACACCAAGGCGAGCACCTTTGGTTCATTCAGTCTGGGATAATGGAATAGGACGAAGTTGTCTCCTGCACAGTGAACTGACCGACCATTTCAAAAAAAAATGTACCGCTCCAGCACAGACAATAAACTATATAAGTTGCTAAATACGTCATCAGTCCAGTCAACTAGGCTGCCCATGTGAACAGCATGTTGTGTGAGTTGTATCAGAATGCTTTTCAGGGGCTATATGTGCAGACAGGCACAGTCAATTAGATTGAGGGGTGAGAAGGAAGTGGACAGAGACAGGGGGAGAAGGAGATGGAAGGATAGAGGTGAGAACTGGAGATAGAGAGAAAGGGGGAAGAGGATGACGGCCATAGAGAAAGGGAGGGGGGTAATGTATACAGAGAGTAGTTAAGGAGATGAACAGAGATAGAGGGGAAGGAGGAGATGAACAGAGGGGAGAGAAGGAGATGAATAGAGGGGGGGGGGAGGAGTTGGACACAGAAAGAGGATAAGAGGAGTTGTGTGCAGTATATGTGATATACACATACGATAATGAATCTGTGTGTATAAAGGTAGTTCTGAAATAATAATCTAATAAAATAGTATAAAATTTATTTTACTCGCTTCTTCATTGTATTTTTTTTACAAAAATTACTATTAATCAGACTGTTACATTATTAACAGGTTGCTAAAAATATTCTATTTCAGATATGACTGGACATAAACACACTGAAAGAAACCTGAAATTTGAAACATGTCACTCTTATAATGTCATCAAAATGTTTAAAATTCACTGAGATATTTCGCACAGAGCAGACTAAAAAGCAAAAAATAATAATTTAAATAAAAATAAATTTTAAAGCCATATTTATAAATTCCCCCCCCCATGAACCATGGACCTTGCCGTTGGTGGGGAGGCTTGCGTGCCTCAGCGATACAGATAGCCGTACCGTAGGTGCAACCACAACGGAGGGGTATCTGTTGAGAGGCCAGACAAACGTGTGGTTCCTGAAGAGGGGCAGCAGCCTTTTCAGTAGTTGCAAGGGCAACAGTCTGGATGATTGACTGATCTGGCCTTGTAACAATAACCAAAACGGCCTTGCTGTGCTGGTACTGCGAACGGCTGAAAGCAAGGGGAAACTACAGCCGTAATTTTTCCCGAGGGCATGCAGCTTTACTGTATGATTAAATGATGATGGCGTCCTCTTGGGTAAAATATTCCGGAGGTAAAATAGTCCCCCATTCGGATCTCCGGGCGGGGACTACTCAAGAGGATGTCGTTATCAGGAGGAAGAAAACTGGCGTTCTACGGATCGGAGCGTGGAATGTCAGATCCCTTAATCGGGCAGGTAGGTTAGAAAATTTAAAAAGGGAAATGGATAGGTTGAAGTTAGATATAGTGGGAATTAGTGAAGTTCGGTGGCAGGAGGAACAAGACTTCTGGTCAGGTGACTACAGGGTTATAAATACAAAATCAAATAGGGGTAATGCAGGAGTAGGTTTAATAATGAATAGGAAAATAGGAATGCGGGTAAGCTACTACAAACAGCAGAGTGAACGCATTATTGTGGCCAAGATAGATACGAAGCCCACGCCTACTACAGTAGTACAAGTTTATATGCCAACTAGCTCTGCAGATGACGAAGAAATTGAAGAAATGTATGATGAAATAAAAGAAATTATTCAGATTGTGAAGGGAGACGAAAATTTAATAGTCATGGGTGACTGGAATTCGAGTGTAGGAAAAGGGAGAGAAGGAAACATAGTAGGTGAATATGGATTGGGGGACAGAAATGAAAGAGGAAGCCGCCTGGTCGAATTTTGCACAGAGCACAACATAATCATAACTAACACTTGGTTTAAGAATCATGAAAGAAGGTTGTATACATGGAAGAACCCTGGAGATACTAAAAGGTATCAGATAGATTATATAATGGTAAGACAGAGATTTAGGAACCAGGTTTTAAATTGTAAGACATTTCCAGGGGCAGATGTGGACTCTGACCACAATCTATTGGTTATGACCTGTAGATTAAAACTGAAGAAACTGCAAAAAGGTAGGAATTTAAGGAGATGGGACCTGGATAAACTAAAAGAACCAGAGGTTGTACAGAGATTCAGGGAGAGCATAAGGGAGCAATTGACAGGAATGGGGGAAATAAATACAGTAGAAGAAGAATGGGTAGCTTTGAGGGATGAAATAGTGAAGGCAGCAGAGGATCAAGTAGGTAAAAAGACGAGGGCTGGTAGAAATCCTTGGGTAACAGAAGAAATATTGAATTTAATTGATGAAAGGAGAAAATATAAAAATGCAGTAAGTGAAACAGGCAAAAAGGAATACAAACGTCTCAAAAATGAGATCGACAGGAAGTGCAAAATGGCTAAGCAGGGATGGCTAGAGGACAAATGTAAGGATGTAGAGGCCTATCTCACTAGGGGTAAGATAGATACCGCCTACAGGAAAATTAAAGAGACCTTTGGAGATAAGAGAACGACTTGTATGAATATCAAGAGCTCAGATGGAAACCCAGTTCTAAGCAAAGAAGGGAAAGCAGAAAGGTGGAAGGAGTATATAGAGGGTCTATACAAGGGCGATGTACTTGAGGACAATATTATGGAACTGGAACAGGATGTAGATGAAGATGAAATGGGAGATATGATACTGCGTGAAGAGTTTGACAGAGCACTGAAAGACCTGAGTCGAAACAAGGCCCCCGGAGTAGACAATATTCCATTGGAACTACTGACGGCCGTGGGAGAGCCAGTCCTGACAAAACTCTACCATCTGGTGAGCAAGATGTATGAAACAGGCGAAATACCCTCAGACTTCAAGAAGAATATAATAATTCCAATCCCAAAGAAAGCAGGTGTTGACAGATGTGAAACTTACCGAACTATCAGCTTAATAAGTCACAGCTGCAAAATACTAACACGAATTCTTTACAGACGAATGGAAAAACTAGTAGAAGCCAACCTCGGGGAAGATCAGTTTGGATTCCGTAAAAACACTGGAACACGTGAGGCAATACTGACCTTACGACTTATCTTAGAAGAAAGATTAAGGAAAGGCAAACCTACGTTTCTAGCATTTGTAGACTTAGAGAAGGCTTTTGACAATGTTGACTGGAATACTCTCTTTCAAATTCTAAAGGTGGCAGGGGTAAAATACAGGGAGCGAAAGGCTATTTACAATTTGTACGGAAACCAGATGGCAGTTATAAGAGTCGAGGGGCATGAAAGGGAAGCAGTGGTTGGGAAGGGAGTAAGACAGGGTTGTAGCCTCTCCCCGATGTTGTTCAATCTGTATATTGAGCAAGCAGTAAAGGAAACAAAAGAAAAATTCGGAGTAGGTATTAAAATTCATGGAGAAGAAATAAAAACTTTGAGGTTCGCCGATGACATTGTAATTCTGTCAGAGACAGCAAAGGACTTGGAAGAGCAGTTGAATGGAATGGACAGTGTCTTGAAAGGAGGATATAAGATGAACATCAACAAAAGCAAAACAAGGATAATGGAATGTAGTCTAATTAAGTCGGGTGATGCTGAGGGAATTAGATTAGGAAATGAGGCACTTAAAGTAGTAAAGGAGTTTTGCTATTTGGGGAGCAAAATAACTGATGATGGTCGAAGTAGAGAGGATATAAAATGTAGGCTGGCAATGGCAAGGAAAGCGTTTCTGAAGAAGAGAAATTTGTTAACATCCAGTATTGATTTAAGTGTCAGGAAGTCATTTCTGAAAGTATTCGTATGGAGTGTAGCCATGTATGGAAGTGAAACATGGACGATAAATAGTTTGGACAAGAAGAGAATAGAAGCTTTCGAAATGTGGTGCTACAGAAGAATGCTGAAGATTAGATGGGTAGATCACATAACTAATGAGGAAGTATTGAATAGGATTGGGGAGAAGAGAAGTTTGTGGCACAACTTGACCAGAAGAAGGGATCGGTTGGTGGGACATGTTCTGAGGCATCAAGGGATCACCAATTTAGTATTGGAGGGTAGCGTGGAGGGTAAAAATCGTAGAGGGAGACCAAGAGATGAATACACTAAGCAGATTCAGAAGGATGTAGGTTGCAGTAGGTACTGGGAGATGAAGAAGCTTGCACAGGATAGAGTAGCATGGAGAGCTGCATCAAACCAGTCTCAGGACTGAAGACCACAACAACAACAACATTTATAAATTGGAAATAATTTCTCTTAGCCCCATACAAATTCCTAACCCCTTCCAGACAATCCTGGAAGTTGTGGATTTTTAATAGCTATGAAAATACCCAAAAGATTTAAAGTGAGAAATGTGGGGCACATGCAACAGATAACAAGAAAATGTGAATTATTGAGGCATAAATCATGTTTTGCATGCGCCCATGTTTATCGTTTTAAATTTTACGAATACAATATTTTCACAGCATTTAAAAATTAAAAATCACAAATTTTCAGGACCACAGCATCTGTGTGGGGTCGTGAATCTTTGTGGGCTAGGGGAAATATTTACTAAAATAATTACTATGTTTTTACTTTCACCAATTAATGTTTAATTCAACTGAAAGAAGCGCACAAATTGAGCAAATCATTCATGCATTGGTCCACCGCTGGTCATTATGCAAGCTGTTACTTTTGTTGGCACTGATTAATAAGGTTGTTGGAGGTCCTCTTGAAGGATGTCATGTCGAATTCTGCCCAGTTGGTGCATTAGATTGTGAAAAAAAGATTGTTGGAAGGTCCTGTCCATAATCGTCCAAACGTCCTCAACTGGGGCTTCAAAACGGGGCTTAGAATACTGTCGATGTTCTGCTGTGATGTTAGGGTGCTGCGATGTAACGAACGGGGTCCTACTGTGAAAAGAAACGGCAATGCAAGCACGCAAGAACACCACTAATGGTTGCTGGGCCATAACGCAGGTGGCAGTCATGTTGGTACCCCACCGCTGTCCAGGGCGTCTCTACACACACCTCCGGTCTGGAATCAAACTGACTCGAGTAGAATTGTTATCTGTGAAGAGTCTCACTTCGGACTGAGCCCCAATGACCAGTGAAGACTTATCTGGAGCTGTCCCAGACAGCAGTGGGTTACCAGTCTGATTGTCGCCTGCCATATGGCCCGACAACTGGGGTGTGGTCCGGCGTGCCATTTGTTTTCATACCGAGACGCCTTTGTTTGGCATCTACAGCATCCTTACAGTACTTACCAGTCCTGAGACTGGTTTGATGCAGCTCTCCATGCTAGTCTATCCAGTGCAAGCTCCTTCATCTCCCAGTACCTACTGCAACCTACATCCTTCTGAATCTGATTAGTGTATTCATCTCTTGGTCTCCCTCTACGATTTTTTCCGTCCACACTGCCCTCCAATGCTAAATTTGTGATCCCTTGATGCCTCAAAACATGTCCTACCAACCGATCCCTTCTTCTAGTCAAGTTGTGCCACAAACTTCTCTTCTCCCCAATTCTATTCAATACCTCCTCATTAGTTACGTGGTCTAACCACCTTATCTTCAGCATTCTTCTGTAGCACCACATTTCGAAAGCTTCTACTCTCTTTTTTCCAAACTAGTTATCGTCCATGTTTCACTTCCATACATGGCTACACTCCATACAAATACTTTCAGAAACGACTTCCTGACGCTTAAATCTATACTCGATGTTAACAAATTTCTCTTCTTCAGAAACGCTTTCCTTCCCATTGCCAGTCTACATTTTATATCCTCCCTACTTCGACCATCATCAGTTATTTTACTCCCTAAATAGCAAAACTCCTTTACTACTTTAAGTGTCTCATTTCCTAATCTAATCCCCTCAGCATCACCCGATTTAATTTGACTACATTCCATTATCCTCGTTTTGCTTTTGTTGATGTTCATCATATATCCTCCTTTCAAGACACTGTCCATTCCCTTCAACTGCTCTTCCAAGTCCTTTGCTGTCTCTGACAGAATTACAATGTCATCGGCGAACCTCAAAGTTTTTACTTCTTCTCCATGAATTTTAATACCTACTCCGAATTTTTCTTTTGATTCCTTTACTGCTTGCTCAATATACATCGAGGAGAGGATACAACCCTGTCTCACTCCCTTCCCAACCGCTGCTTCCCTTTCATGTCCCTCGACTCTTATAACTGCCATCTGGTTTCTGTACAAATTGTAAATAGCCTTTCGCTCCCTGTATTTTACCCCTGCCACCTTCAGAATTTGAAAGAAAGTATTCCAGTTAACATTGTCAAAAGCTTTCTCTACGTCTACAAATGCTAGAAACGTAGGTTTGCCTTTTCTTAATCTTTCTTCTAAGATAAGTCTTAAGGTTAGTATTGCCTCACGTGTTCCAACATTTCTACGGAATCCAAACTGATCTTCCCCGAGGTCCGCTTCTACCAGTTTTTCCATTCGTCTGTAAAGAATTCCCGTTAGTATCTTGCAGCTGTGACTTATTAAACTGATAGTTCGGTAGTTTTCACATCTGTCAACACCTGCTTTCTTTGGGATTGGAATTATTATATTCTTCATGAAGTCTGAGGGTATTTCGCCTGTCTCATACATCTTGCTCACCAGATGGTAGAGTTTTGTCATGACTGGCTCTTCCAAGGCCATCAGTAGTTCTAATGGAATGTTGTCTACTCCCGGGGCCTTGTTTCGACTCAGGTCTTTCAGTGCTCTGTCAAACTCTTCACGCAGTATCTTATCTCCCATTTCGGCTTCATGTACATCCTCTTCCATGTCCATAATATTGTCCTCAAGTACATCGCCCTTGTATAAACCCTCTATATACTCCTTGCACCTTTCTGCCTTCCCTTCTTTGCTTAGAACTGGGTTGCCATCTGAGCTCTTGATATTCATACAAGTGGTTCTCTTCTCTCCAAAGGTCTCTTTAATTTTCCTGTAGGCAGTATCTATCTCACCCCTAGTGAGACAAGCTTCTACATCCTTACATTTGTCCTCTAGCCATCCCTGCTTAGCTATTTTGCACTTCCTGTCGATATCATTTCTGAGACGTTTGTATTCCTTTTTGGCTGCCTCATTTACTGCATTTTTATATTTTCTCCTTTCATCCATTAAATTCAATATTTCTTCTGTTACCCAAGGATTTCTAGTAGCCCTCGTCTTTTTACCTACTTGATCGTCTGCTGCCTTCACTACTTCATCCCTCAGAGCTGCACATTCTTCTTCTACTGTATTTTTTTCCCCCATTCCTGTCAATTGTTCCCTTATGCTCTCCCTGAAACTCTCTACAACCTCTGGTTCTTTCAGTTTATCCAGGTCCCATCTCCTTAAATTCCCGCCTTTTTGCAGTTTCTTCAGTTTCAATCTGCAGTTCATAACCAATAGATTGTGGTCAGAATCCACATCTGGTCCTGGAAATGTCTTACAATTTAAAACCTGGTTCCTAAATCTCTGTCTTACAGCGGTACGTCGACAATATTCTACGCCCCGTTTCGTTGCTCTTCATAGCAAGCCACCCTGGGCTTACGTTTCAACGAGGTAATGCCCGCACACACACACACACACACACATGGCGAGAGTTTCTACTGCTTGTCCTCATGCTTGCAAAACCCTACCACAGCCACCAAGATCGGCGTGTCTCTCCCCTCTTGAGAACATTTGAAGCATTATGGGCAGGGCCGTCCAACCAGCTCAGGATTTTAACGATGTAACGCGTCAGTTGGAGAGAGTTCGGCATGATATCGCTCAGGAGGGCATAAAGCAAATCTGTCAACGCCCAGGCGGATGACTGCTAGCTTAATGACCAGTGTTGACCTTGCTGACTTTGCGAAGCTTCTCTCGAATAAATAATCCAGCTTGTCTGAAACTGTAATCATTAGTTTGTATGTGCATGTACATCTCGTCTACTGATTTCTGTCCCATTCGTGCAATTTCTTCGTGACGGCTGTTTTGTCTTAGAATGTATATGAGGGACTGTCCTAAAACGACGGGGCAGAGGAGTGACTCATGCGCTCACGATCCAATGACGCCCTGGCAGGTGCATGCGGCGGCAGTGCAGAGGTGCATTTCGCAGTCAGGCAGGCGGGAACACGTAGCTCCGGAGTTAGCCGCCACAGAAATACAGGCCGGTATTTCTGGAGGAGGCGTAAACAGCAGCTCGTCCCCAGCGGCGCGGCTCGCGCGCTCCCCGGAGGTGTCTCCTCCTAATTATAACGCCGGCGCGCCCACTCCCACTGCTTTGTTTGCTCGCCGCCCGTGGGCGGACAGTTGCGTCCGACGCTTCGCTTCCTTTATACGTGCACACGACACACCGCTTAATGCACTGCCGTGACGCAGCATGCTGAGCGAGTAGACAGGCTGCCCTCGGGCTGCGTGGATCCACAGTTCGACTCTAGGTGGCTCACAGTTCTATCACACTGCTGGCCATTAATATTGCTACACCAAGAAGAAATGCAGATGATCAACGGGTATTCATTGGACAAATATATTATACTAGAACTGACGTGCGATTACATTTTCACGCAATTTGGGTGCATAGATCCTGAGAAATCAGTACCCGGAACAACCACCTCTGGCCGTAATAACGGCGTTGATTCGACTGGGCATTGAGGCAAACAGAGCTCGGATGGCGTGCACACGTACAGCTGCCCATGCAGCTTCAACACGATACCACAGTTCGTCAAGAGTAGTGACTGGCGTATTGTGACGAGCCAGTTACTCGGCCGCCATTGACCAGACGTTTTCAATTGGTGGGAGATCTGGAGAATGTACTGGCCAGGGCAGCAGTCGAACATTTTCTGTATCCAGAAAGGCCCATACAGGACCTGCAACATGCGGTCGTGCATTGTCCTGCTGAAATGTATGGTTTCGCAGGGATTGAATGAAGGGTAGAGCCACGGTTCGTAACACAGCTGAAATATAACGTCCACTGTTCAACCTGCCGTCAATGCGAACAAGAGGTGACCGAGACGTGTAACCAATGGCACCCCACACTATCACGCCGGGTGACACGCCAATATGGCGATGAAGAATGCACTCTTCCAGTGTGCGTTCACCGCTATGTCGTCAAACACGGATGCGACCATCGTGATGCTGTAAACAGAACCTGGATTCATCCGAAAAAATTACGTTTTGCGATTCGTGCACCCAGGTTCGTCGTCGAGTACACCATCGCAGGCGCTCCTGTGTGATGCAGCGTCAAGGGTAACCGCAGCCATGGTCTCCGAGCTGATAGTCCATGCTGCTGCAAACGTCTTCGAACTCTTCGTGCAGATGGTTATTGTCTTGCAAACGTCCCCATCTGTTGACTCAGGGATCGAGACGTGGCTGCACGATCCGTTACAGCCATGCGGATAAGATGCCTGTCATCTCGACTGCTAGTGATACGAGGCCGTTGGGATCCAGCACGGCGTTCCGTATTACCTTCCTGAACCCACCGATTCCATATTCTGCTAACAGTCATTGGATCTCGACCAAGGGGAGCAGCAATGTCTCGATACGATAAACCGCAATCACGATAGGCTACAATCCGACCTTTATCAAAGTCGGAAACGTGATGGTACGCATTTCTTCTCCTTTCACGAGGCATCACAACAACGTTTCACCAGGTAACGCCGGTCTACTCCTGTTTGTGTATGAGAAATCGGTTGGAAACTTTCCTCATGTCAGCACATTGTAGGTGTCGCCACCGGCGCCAACCTTGTGTGAATGCTCTGAAAAGCTAATCATTTGCATATGACAGCATCTTTTTCCTGTCGGTTAAATTTCGCGTCTGTAGGACGTGATCTTCGTGGTGTAACAATTTTAATGGCCAGTAGTGTACATCTATACTCCGCAAGCCACCTAACGGTGTGTGGCAGAGGGTACTTCGTGTACCACTGTCGCTTCTCTCCTTTGTTGCTTTTGTTGACAACCCTCCGTACGACCTCCAATCTCTCTAAATTCATGCTCACTGTCTTTCGCGAGATAGAAGGAAGCAATGCAGGATAATTCAGCTGCCCCTACCCATGGGTTGTACGCAACCCATACCACCTTCACGTACTATATGCAAGATTTTCGTATTCTCGTACTCGCTGTACACAAACTACACTGAAGAACCAAAGAAACTGGTACACCGGATTAATATGCTGTAAGGCCCCTGCAAGCACGCAGAAGTGCCGCAACACGACGTGACATGGATTCGACTAATGTCTGAAGTAATGCTGGAGGGAAATGACGCCATGACTTCTGCAGGGCTGTGCATGAGTCCGCAGGAGTACAAGGGATTGGAGCTCTCTTCTGAACAGCACGTTGCAAATCATCCCAGATATGCTCAATAATATTCATGTCTGTTGAAGTTGGTGGCCAGCAGAATTTAATTTCTACAGGAAATCATATAACTTTCCTGGCAAATGCCTTTCCGAGATTGATATCTGAAATACTCCTCTGTGATAACAGACAAGAGGGAGACTGAGTCAATAATTAAATCACTGAGGACTAAGGACTCTCTTGGTTATGATGGAGTGTCTAGCAGAATATTAAAGTGCTGTGCTGCACATGTTAGCCGTGTATTTAGCCATATTTGTAATTTTTCCTTTAGGAATGGTCAGTTTCCAGAGCGATTACAGTACTCAGTAGTAAAGCCGCTTTATAAAAAGGGAGAAAGGGATAACGTAGATAATTTTAGACCTATTTCTATGCCATAAGTGTTTGCAAAACTTACTGAAAAGGCTGTGTATGTAAGGATAATTGATCGTTTTATATCACACGATTTGCTATCAAATGTACAGTTCGGCTTTAGAAGTTGTTTATCAACTGAAAATGCTATATTCTCTTTTCTCTCTGAGGTACACACACACACACACACACACACACACACACACACACACACACACACACACACACACACACACATATATATATATATATATATATATATATATATATATATATATATTCATAGTGGCTGCAGGATCAAAATGGTTTATGTTCTTTTGCACATGTCAGAAAGAATGGACATCACACAGAGACACACACACACACACATATATATATATATATATATATATATATATATATATATGTGTGTGTGTGTGTGTGTGTGTGTGTGTCTCTGTGTGATGTCCATTCTTTCTGACATGTGCAAAAGAACATAAACCATTTTGATCCTGCAGCCACTATGAATCAAGACACAAAGAAATTAGACACTATTTGCCATTGGTCTTTGACTTATATCATCGAGTCAAGTTACAACTTGTGCCCAACTTGGATTCGAGCCCAAGGTTCAAATGGCTCTAAGCAGTATGGAACTTAACATCAGTCCCCTAGACTTAGAACTACTTAAACCTAACTAACCTAAGGACATCATATACAGCCATGCCCGAGATAGGATTCGAACCTGCGACCACAGTCTTTTGGACATGTCAGAAAGAATGGACATCACACATACACACACACACACACACACACACACACACACACATACATATATATATATATATATATATATATATATATATATATATATATATATATAGGGTGTTACACCACGAACCTACTACGGTGTCGTAGCAGGCGGAGAGGTGATACTCCGACGTGGCGCGTCCCAGGTGGCGGATAGGGGGGTCCTCACCGGCTTGCCGGCGGACTTGAGCGAAATAAAATAGCTCTCGCGGACCAAACACACAACATCAAGAAATCCATTAGTGTCTGTTCTGGTATCCAGCGACTAGTGGTCTGCGTCTGCTTACCTAGTTGGTGCGGCAGTGAAATATGGCTTGATCTCAACAATCAAGTCTGCAATTACCGTGATCTTGTTGAAGGTCACCACAACCAACTTCAACTTGAAGTAATCATGATGGAACAAATGGAAAGAAATCCGCTACCCCAGGCCCCAGTCAACGGACTGGACTTTCCTGGTCATCGGATTCTGGGGGACCAGGAACATCATGAGGAGAAGAGTCGGAGCTTCTCAAGACCTCTTCGCAAGCACTACCTTGGCACTCTCAATGCAAACACTCTGTTCAAACTTGGAAAACTAAAACAACTGACAGACATGCTAGATAAATTTCACATCAAAATTCTTGCCATCCAAGAGACGCGCTTCGTAGATGAAAACCATTTCGACACAGAACATTACAGGATTTACAAAGGTAAACCTGCTGTCAGAAGAGGAACACCATTATTGTTTGGTACAGGGTTTGCAGTACACAAATCAGTCATGGATAACATCATAGACTTCAATTCAATATCAGAACGTATCTCGACACTGTCCTTCAAATCAGGTAATAAAGCATACACAATTATCAACGCACATGCACCTACAAATGACCATAACAGAAAGAAGCCACAAGAAATTGAAGACTTCTGGGAAGACATGGAGGAAGTAACTAACAACGTACCAGAAAGGCATGTGAAAATTGTAATGGGTGATTTCAATGCGCAGCTTGGTAAGGAGAGAAAATTCAGAGAAATAACAGGCCCATACTCAGCACATATTCGCACGAACAGAAATGGGGAACACCTCATAAAATATTGTCAAAACTTTAACCTCAAAATCATGTCAACACAATTTCAAAAACCAAGACGAAAACTTACAACATGGAAAGCACCCAACACAGTGTGGGGAGAATTTCAGATTGATCATGTGGCCATATCCAAGAAAAATTCGCGGGAAATTCTAAATGTCAGAACACGTAAAGGAGTCTTCGAGTCTGATCATTATTTGCTACAAGTTAAGATCAGGCCAATCCCAAGACTGAAACAGACAGCGCAAAACAAAATAGTCAAATCTGATCCGGAATACTTGAAGATAAACAGGGATAAAATCGTTGAAGAAATTAATAGGCACTCAATAGACACATGGACAGATCTGGCGAAGGCAGTTCAGAAGACTATGTGCTGGGGACAACCACCTAGAAAACGCAAACATAGGTGATGGAACGCAAAGTGTGATGAAGCCATTGAGAGAAGAAAGCAAGCATGGGACAAGTTCAGTAGCTACAGAAATTCAGAAACATGGAAAGAATTTCACGAAGTTCAGAAACTAGCATCGAAGGAAATCAGATGGGAAAAACGAGCATATGACAATAACAGACTAAAAGAAATTGAGGAAGATTTCAAAAGAAATAACACAAGAAATTTTTACAGAACTTTCAAAGAAAATATTAAGGGCTATCAACCCCCTAGCCTCTGCTTCCGAAGAACAGATGGATCCCTGGAAACAAACACAAAAGAAAACTGTAAAATTCTCAAACATTACTTTGATAAACTTCTTAATTGCAAAAAACCTACAGGAAAATTAACATTCCAAAAGACCACATCTAATGCCGATTCTGATCCACCCACAATAGAAGAGATAGAGGAAATCATAAAACAAATGAAAAATAACAGAGCTGCCGGAGAAGATGGTATTATCGCCGAGATCTGGAAACTCCAAGATGAAAACATCACCAAAAAAATCCATAAGATTATCTCCGAAATTTGGATCACAGAGAAAGTGCCAGAGGAATGGAAATGTGCATTGATCCATCCGTTACATAAAAAGGGTGATAAGTCAGATCCAAACAATTACAGAGGCATTTCGCTAGTACCAGTTACATACAAAATTTTCTCTAAGGTGCTATTAAACAGACTAGAACCACAAGCAGATCTGCAAATTGGGGAATACCAGGCAGGCTTCAGAAAAGGGAGATCATGCATCGAACAGATCTGGAACTTGAGAACACTTTTGAAAGTCAGACAGGCAAGAAACACTGTAGTTACCTTTGTGGACTTTAAAAAAGCATATGATTCCATAGACAGACAGACACTCTTTGACGTACTGGAAGAATATGGTATCGACAGAAAAACCAGGGCACTTATACAACAGACGCTTACAGACACTACCTCCAAGATTAAGTTCATGGGAGAAATTTCGGAACCCTTCCACATACACACAGGTGTCCGACAAGGAGACGGGCTCTCACCAATCCTGTTCAACATGGTGTTAGACAAAATTATCAAGCAGTGGGAGGAACAAGTTAAAGGAATACAGCTGGGAAGAACACGTGAAACCAAAACAATCATAAAATGTCTGGCATTTGCAGATGATATAGCCATACTCAGCAATAATACACAGGAGGCAAAGGAAGCACTGGAATGCTTGCATGAAATAGCTGCCAAAACAGGTCTGCAGGTATCTTACGAGAAGACACAATATATGGAACGACAGACCAACAATGTACACACCATGCATACGGTATATGGATCCGTAGAAAGAGTCGAAAAATTTAAGTATTTAGGGGAGTACATACATACAAATGGGAGGATCAAACAAGGCGGCTAACATGGAACGAACGAAGAAACTCCAGAAGGCATACAAACTCACATGGTCACATTATAATAAGAAAAGCATATCGAGGCAGGCCAAACTTAGGCACTACAAAACAGTTGTATTACCAGAAGCATTGTACGCGTCAGAAACAACCACAATTGGAGCATCAGGCATCATAGACACAGAAAAAATAGAACGCAAAATTCTCAGAAAAATATTTGGACCAATTCACAGAGATGGCATATGGATGAAGCGACCTACCAAAGAGCTGTACCAGCACACTGACAGACTAACAGACGCGATCAGAAAACGCAGATTAACTTTCTATGGGCACATACAGAGAATGGACAACAACCGACTTACAAAGAAAATTTTTGATGTAGTAAACAGCACAAGCAAGAAAACAAATTGGTATCATGAAATAGACGAAGACTTAAGGCAGATAGGGATCAACAGGCAAATGATAGGAGACAGGAAATACTTCAGAAACAAAGTTAGGAGTGCAAAATTTATTGTAAAGGAGAGAAAGAAGAAAGGAACATTATGGACAGAGCAAAGGAAACAGGAGCACAGCCAAAGGATGAAGAGATTTTGGGAAGAGAAGAGGAAGAAAGGAAAGAAGTGAAAATTGTGTCATCATGTGATTTTCGAGTTCAAACACTGTCCATAAGGGCAACAATGAAATGAATGAAAATGAATATAGGGTGTTACAAAAAGGTACGGCCAAACTTTCAGGAAACATTCCTCACACACAAAGAAAGAAAATATGTTATGTGGACATGTGTGCGGAAACGCTTACATTCCATGTTAGAGCTCATTTTATTACTTCTCTTCAAATCACATTAATCATGGAATGGAAACACACAGCAACAGAACGTAACAGCGTGACTTCAAACACTTTGTTCAAAATGTCCTCCGTTAGCGAGGATACATGCATCCACCCTCCGTCGCATGGAATCCCTGATGCGCTGATGCAGCCCTAGAGAATGGCGTATTGTATCCTAGCCATCCACAATACGAGCACGAAGAGTCTCTACATTTGGTACTGGGGTTGCGTAGACAAGAGCTTTGAAATGGCCCCATAAATGAAAGTCAAGAGGGTTGAGGTCAGGAGAGCGTGGAGGCCATGGAATTGGTCCGCCTCTACAAATCCATCTGTCACCGAATCTGTTGTTGAGAAGCGTACGAACACTTCGACTGAAATGTGCAGTAGCTCCATCGTGCATGAACCAGATGTTGTTCCGTACTTGTAAAGGCACATGTTCTAGCAGCACAGGTAGACTATCCCGTATGAAATCATGATAGCGTGCTCCATTGAGCGTAGGTGGACGAAACTAAAATGAGCTCTAACGTGGAAATTAAGCGTTTCCGGATACATGTCCACATAACATCTTTTCTTTATTTGTGTGTGAGGAATGTTTCATGAAAGTTTGGCCGTACCTTTTTGTAACACCCTGTATATATATATATATATATATATATATATATATATAATGTTACTTGAGCTTTTATTTATTCAGATTAGTTGCAGGTACTGTGTGTTGAAGACAAAGAACATATTGGCCAAAATAAAATACTTCCCATTAAGTTATTAGTTTATAACAAGAAAAAATAATGATTTTTTACATTTGCCTGAAACCCAGCAAATATTTAGTCACTGAACTCTCATTCATGAATAGTGGGGCTTGGATCTCGTTGCAACCATTCAAATTTAGGTTTTCCATGTTTTTGCTAAACTGATGAAAACGAAGTTTTTAGAGGATAACGGCGATTTCATTCGCCAAGACGGTGGCTCCGCTTGTGATCTCTGATGACTTCATAAAGGCAGCTGATTAAAAACTCACATATCTCTTCCTGTGTTCCCATATTCTGTGTCTGTAGATGGTTTTCTATACAGGAAAATGTGCTGCGTTCTCACTGTCAACTTTTACTGCAATAGCGTTCGTACGAATATTTTTCTTTAATGGCACCGTCCTGGTACTGAATCATTAAATCAAAACCTGTAAGTAACTCTTCAAACATCGAGTCCACTTGATTACATCTGTCCACGTCTCCTAGGATATTGTGTGTAAATATTCCAATAGTCAGTGTTTCCGGAATACAAACGCTAACACAAATTCTCTGATTATGGGAGCTGCATTATGTAGAACTCAAATGCAGAGGTAATTCGCTCGCAAATTCTGTGAAGAACTTTAGAAGGACTCCGTCCATGCTCAACGTATTTTTGGGTTTCAGTTCAGATGGCTCTAAGCCGTATGGGACTTAACATCTGAGGCCATCAGTCCCCTAGACTTAGAACTACTTAAACCTACCTAACCTAAGGACGTCACACACATCCATGCCCGAGGCAGGATTCGAACCTGCGACCGTAGCAGTAGCGCGGTTCCGGACTGAAGCGCCTAGAACCGCTCGGCCACAGCGACCGGCCTGAGTTTCAGTGATACTATTCTGCTGATATATTTCAAGTTTTTCAGAATGTCGCTTATTAAATGCGGAATTATATTTATATTTCAGACATTGTCATCAAAGCAAGTAGTGCGTAGTGAACTCACTGAACTCGGAATGTTCTTTGTTTGAAATACGAGAATAATAAAGTATTAGCCCAAAAACTGCTAGTTTCCCCACGAATCACTATGAAGTTTGCTCGTGTACGTTTTCGTTTGCAAAAACGCTACCTGACTGAACACGTTCAGAAAACGACTTTAATGCAAGCTGCCCGTTCTTTCCATGTGCACAAATTCTCTCCGACTATGAATATTATTCTGATATACACTCAGCATCTTAGTAGATGGGGCGCCGCCGATGCTGTCCGTTGACTCAAAGAGCCACTACCTCAGTTTCATACACACATGAAAGTGAGCTAAACAACCAGCAGGAGATGTAGTGGTGGGGGGGGGGGAGGGGGGAAGGGGGGGATCAAAAGAGAGTAAGAGTACCCTAGGAACTCTGGCGTGCATATTTAGAACAGAGTCATTCAAGCCTCGTCACGATACAGGATTTGAACGATGAGGTGGTGCGTCATGTTCCAGTATCCACGTAAGGGATTTGGTAACCAGTAAATAGTAAATATTGTACGATATAAATATACCCCGATGTCTGATAGGCATAGGCAATCTACATTCAAGGTTTTAAGTATGAAACGTGACTTCAGAGGTAAGAAAGAAAATCGTCTCTGTTCCCAATAGGTCAGACCTCACCAGCCACTGATCCATGCCAGTCACTTGCCCACCAGTGTTACCACAATCTGCCCTTACCAGAGTCCTTCTGTTGTGTCTAGACAAGACAGCCTAGACACAATGAGAGGAAGCCGAAAGGCACGCGCTACGCTCACGCAGATGGGCGTGAGGTCTTAAACAAGATACGTAATGAATGCTATAAAGAAAAGTCCGTAGCTTCTGGAATACTTAACTTTAATCCATCCTTTTGGTACATCTGGAGATTGTGGCGATACAAGTGAGACTCTTTAGATACGTGCAATGTTACTAATGGCGCCTTGCTAGGTCGTAGCCATTGACTTAGCTGAAGGCTATTCTAACTATCTGCTCTGCAAATGAGCGAGGCTACGTCAGTGTAGTTGCTAGCTACGTCGTCCGTACAACTGGGGCGAGTGCTAGTCAGTCTCTCGAGACCTGCCTTGTGGTGGCGCTCGGTCTGCGATCCCTGACAGTGGCGACACGCGGGTCCGACATGTACTAATGGACCGCGGCCGATTTAAAGCTACCACCTAGCAAGTGTGGTGTCTGGCGGTGACACCACACCTTCCTGGCCTTCGGGCGCCAGCCATAGAACCGGACTCTCTCCATGATCCTGTGGTCAGGCTATGGAAAATGATCCAAAAAGTACGCAAAATAAAATCTTTGAAGTATGCCTAAATGGACACATTTCACAGTAAATTAGGTAAAACATGGGAAACCTAAATCAGGCCGTAATACGAGACCAGACTGTTTAAAACAGAGCAACCTCATTTGGCTTACCTCCAGTATATATTACTGTTTTGTATTTACATTTTTCCAAAGAAGTCATTCCATAACGTAAAATCTTGTGCTAGACCATTCATTTCTCAACACCAGTTACCTCACACACACACACACACACACACACACACACACACACACACACACACTATCAGCCAACATCAGGACCATGACAATGCTCTTTGGTATCAAAGAATTTGAAGTCATTTTGACTATTTTTCGACCGTGACTGTCTCAATAAATACGTAAAGGATTTTTAAATTACCGCTACCAGTCACAAACTTCGTAACTATTGTATTATTTGTTTATTTTGCTAGATGTTTCAAGGGAATATATGTTCAGGCTAAATGGTATTCCAAACACAATTTCACGATAACAATATACTGATGTTACATAGCCTTTTCATAAATGCTGTGATTATCACGCCAGAAAAACAAAGATAACCAGCAAGCAGTAAAGGAAACAAAAGAAAAATTCGGAGTAGGAATTAAAATCAATGGAGAAGAAAAAAAAAATTGAAGTTTGTCGATGACATTGTAATTCTGTCAAAGACAGAAAAAGACCTGGAATAACAGCTGAACGGAATGGACAGTGACTTGAACGGATGATATAAGATGAACATTAACAAAAACAAAACGAGTATAATGGAATGTAGTCGAATTAAATCGGGTGATGCTGATGGAATTAGATTAGGGAATGAGACACTTAAAGTAGTAGATGAGTTTTGCTATTTGGGTAGCAAAATAACTGATTATGGTCGATGTAGAGAGGATATAAAATGCAGAATGGCAATGGCAAGGAAAGCGTTTCTGAAGTCGAGAAATTTGTTAGCATCGAGTATAGATTTAAGCGTCAGGAAGTGTAAGTAGGCTGTTTAGGTTTTTATGTTGGTAGCGTCACGTAGCGCTCTGTATGAAAATCACTGTCTGTGCTGTGTGCAGCCTGTGGCTGGTTGGCATTGTTGGAGTATTTACTATTGTATTGTTGGGCAGTTGGATGTGAGCAGCGCGTAGCATTGCGCAGTTGGAGGTGAGCCACCAGTAGTGGTGGATGTGGGGAGAGAGATGGCGGAGTTTTGAGACCGGATGATCTGGACGAGTGTCCATCAGAAAGAGTAAATTTGTAGGACTGGATGTCATGAACTGACATATATATTATGATTTTTGAACACTATTAAGGTAAATACATTGTTTGTTCTCTATCAAAATCTTTCATTTGCTGAGTATGCCTGTCAGTAGTTAGGGCCTTGAGTAGTTAGAATCTGTTATTTAGCTGGCAGTATTGGCGCTCGCTGTATTGCAGTAGTTCGAGTAACCAAGATTTTTGTGAGGTAAGTAATACACGAAAGGTATAGGTTATTGTTTAGTCAGGGCCATTCATTTGTAGGGATTATTGAAAGTCAGACTGCGTTGCGCTAAAAATATTGTGTGTCAGTTTAGTGTTGATCAGAATAAGTAAAGAGAGTAATGTCCGAGTGCGTTCAGTTCTGCTCAGCTGTTTGAAAATCAAATAACGTAAGAGGTTTATAAGCACAGTCATTTATAATTTTTCTAAGGGGAGGTTTCAGAAGTCGTTTCTGAAACTATTTGCATGGAGTGTAGCCGTGTATGGAAGTGAAACATGGACGATAAATAGTTTAGACAAGAAGATAATAGAAGCTTTCGAAATGTGGTGCCACAGAAGAATGCTGAAGATTATATGAGTAGATCACATAACTAATGAGGAGGTACTGAATAGAATTTGGGATAAGAGAAATTTGTGGCAAAACATGACTAGAAGAAGGGATCGGTTGTTAGGACATGTTCTGAGGCATCAAGGGATCACCAATTTAGTATTGGAGGGCAACGTGGAGGGTAAAAATCGTAGAGGGAGGCCAGGAGATGAATACACTAAGCAGATTCAGAAGGATGTAGGTTGCAGTAGGTACTGGGAGATGAAGGCGTTTGCACAGGATAGAGTAGCATGGAGAGCTGCATCAAACCAGTCTCTGGACTGAAGACGACAGCAACAACAACAGCAGTAATTTAAAAAGCTTTTAGATAACCCGTTGGTATCCATTTAGTGCACCACAAAATCCCATTTGCTTGCCTAAACATGGATTCACTGTTCCTCCACAACGCTTGCCACAGTAAGAGGATCTTAGAAATAGAAAAACAGTATTAATGCTACTACTCTCAGAGATAAAAAATTATTTTCCATCAGGAAATATTGGAGGAACAAGATACAGTTTACTTCTTTTCTGACTGTGAAACGGTTTAGACGTAGCAACGAAAGGCAACAATGAAAACTCATCATTTCTGTACTCAATATGTGTAAATGATTTAAATATTGCCGATTCCAAGGCGGAAGAATAAATTACCATGGTGAGCTACGTAACTGTATATCATTACTATCCGTGTTAAAAAGATTTTCAGTTGACGCCGATTAACATCTAAGCCTCATAATAAAGGGTGAGGGGTTTGTATCCTGGGTTTGAGGGGCTGTTTGTGGTGTTAAATTTTCCATTGTAGAGCACTGGTGCAAATAAAAAGGGAAGGATAACATAAAAGGCCCCCTTAAGTGCTACGAAGTCCGACAAAGCAAAGAAAATAGTTTAAGAGGTTCGGGGATTTCCTAAAACGCAGAAAAACTTTGATAACTATAAAATTTTAACTGAAGGATAGCACTAATAACAGGTACCGAAAGGATCCGCTTCAGCGTTAAGTGCTTTACACAGTAATAGGACGGACTCTGAAATCCTTTTAAATGTCAAAGTAACTTGCATGTGCCAATCGGAAGTCAGTGTTCTCTTGACATGCGCACTTGCTCTCCAGAGGTTTATTTTACTTGTAGTGACTGATCAAAAGAAGCTTTAATGTACTTAGTAAACGTCTTTCCTTGTACTCTCGAAAATATTTCAGGGCTTTGCAAACCAATGCAGCTGTTAGGCAAAAACGCATAGGAAGTAAGAATAAAAACGCAAAATTTGCTAATGGAATTTGAGTTCTATTGACATCTTTTCGATGGTTTTAGTTCCAAATAAAAGTATCAGTGACTTAGACATTACTCATGACGATCAGCCTGCACTATTATTCCTGGCACTTGAAATACTTAATATTGTTGTTGATTATAAACGCTGATGTTCCATTAGAAAAATATAAAATGAATGAGTTGCACGAATCTATTAATCATTGAAGAGAAAGAGACAATTACTACAACTTTTGAGCTATCTTTCATAAGCTATATGAACAACTCAATAAGAAGCAGCCATTTACCACGCTAAAGTAGAAGTGAAACTTCGGGTATTATAACGAATGTCAAAATCAGTAAAAGGCTTCAAGCATTTTCAGATCGAACACTGATCCCAGCATTCTGTGACTACCGTTTAAGAGAAACGGAAAAGAAGGAAAGAAATCTTCGGTGCTTTGAGGCTGAAAGCACGAAATTATGTTTAAGACCATCGAAATCGCAAGCCAAGTCGTTCTCGCGTGTCCGTCATTAGCCGCTGGTGGGAACGGCGCGGTGGACAAAAGGGAGGAGAGATTGCAGGCTAACGACACGATAGACGAACATCAGCATTATGAAGACCATTAAACTGGATGGCGAACTGGCGGGAGAATTATTCATTGTGCTGCCATTAGTTGATAGTTCCCACCGCGTCACTGCTCTCCCCCTTGTTAATGAACTCGCACTTCGACTAGGAAATGTGCGTGTCACACAGAACAAGACTGGCGAAATGGGCCGATTTCTCGCTCTGGTACGAACATTGTATTTAATCATTACAGGCTAATATTATTGGTTCAGTTGCTACCAAATCCATCAGTCTGTATATCCACCTTCTGGAAAACTGATCATGTTATTTTTCGTGAGTCCTCAAGGTTGTTAATCGCGATCCCTCCGACACACCAAGAAGTTTGCTTATGGCATTTCAGGTTACAACGTTTGTGATTGATGACGTGAGCCTTTTATGTTCGATGCTCTTAATGTAAGTTAAAGATAATGTTTTTAATTCGTTCTCTTTACCGAAGTTCATTTATGGCAGCGTAGCACATACTTTATGAAGAAGATTTTTTACAGCATATGTAGCACAGTCACTTGATCAGTCTCTCCTTCACAAACAAGTAGCAGGTAACAATTCTGCGTGTCTCTTATTAAATGGATTCCTTGTTAGCGCATTAGCGCAAATCCAGTTACCGCATCAGCTAATTTCAAGTCAGCTAATAATTCACCCAAAACCTGTTCTTAATCGTTCAGGTAACACACTTGTTCAGTGTTGACCACATTAAAGAAAAAACTGTCTTCTCAGTATGTGATTGCCACTAGGGCTGACAAGGGGAACAATTTAGTGTTGCTTACTAAGTCAGAATATATTGAAAAAGTGTTTACATTCCTCAGTCCTGTAGAGCTCATGTAGTTATCTAACAATCCCAAGCCGAAACATGCTAAGCAAGTGAAGAACCTTATCAAAACTGCCTATATATTTTTACTAATAGTGATTCAAAATACCTCACAAATATTAATCCAATAGCACCCATGTGTTACCTAAGGTTCACAAAGAAGGTATCCAACAATACCTGCAGTTTCATTACGTTACCACAAATTAGCCTAGAGTTAGACTCACTAATTAAAACAAAAATTAAATTTGAAAAAAAAATTGGGATACGTAAGTCGCTTGCATTAGTGAAAAAAACTAAAAGGTGACCCATTCCACCTAGTGCTAAGCTGGTCTCATTTGATGTGAGCAGCCTATTTTCCAGTATTCCTGTAGGAGGGGCTATGGAAATTTTAACAGAATTGTTATACACAACCGAAGCAAATCCAGTGGAGACAGAGGATACAAGATTAGCAATTGAGACATGCTTCAAGCAGATATATTTTTAATTTCAACACATTTTGTGCAGTCAAATGGGTTAGCACTGTTTACAGACAATTTTGAACAAACATGTTTAGATAAAGGCCTCTAAGTTTTAGAATACAATACTGGGTTAGAACGTAGATGTTATACTGTGCTTGTGGACAGGTACCACCACCCAATTAAATAATTGCCACAGTAAAATTAAGTTTACAAAAAAACGAGTTGGGAGGAGACACTATCAGCTTTTTAGATTTTACCATTGACTTTAGCAAAAAATAGCTTTTATTTAAGACATACAGAAAAGATATAGTGATACCTGCCTGTTCCAAGCATTCCATAACAAACAAAGATGCAGTCTTCTACTATCTACATCACAACAAAACAGAATTTTGAGAATGAATAGAAAATAATCAGAGAAATAGCACACGGCAATGGTTACAGCAGTTTCTCCTCAGAAAGTACTAAACCGCAGTGATGACAAATGGGCCCTCAGGCCATATGTAGGTAGGATTTCATAGCTACTAGGAAGTAATCTAAATTTCAGGACGTACGTTCCACCTTTTTGTACTAGGAACACTGTTGCCCATATTCTGTTCAACAGTAAAGACAAGACTCCACCTTTAGAAGAGAGAGGAATTTAAAGAGTTTCCCGCAATCTACGTGCTACATTTATTTAGGACAATCAGGTAGTGCTACAACTACTAGACTAAGTACGAAAGGAGATCGAGGCCGATAAAGAAAGCTTCCACTTCTGCTGAACGTGCTCTGAATGAATGTTATTCTAATGAAATTAAATGTGATGTTCTCCATACAGGATCTAAAGGCAGAAAACTGACATTGCTCGAAATTCTGGCTATTAATAAACATTAGTCAAATAATTCTGACCTGGTCCAGACCAAACACAGTCTCATTATTCATCCTTATAAAGCGGCATCAGATAGTTAATATTTCTCTCGCCATTAGATAACATGCTTCTTTTAACGATTCTACATCCACTTTCAACAGACTGCTTTCTCCTCTCTACCCTCTTTTTTTTCGGCCTTTGCATCATATTCATCAGTTTGTCCATAAAATATAGTAATCTGCGCCATTACTCACTTATACAACTTTTTCAGCTTACACATTACACTTTTAACATTTGAGTTTAAAGTAATATAATATTTATTTGTTCAGATTCGTTGATTTGTGGGAGGGGACCAAACAGCGTGGTTATCCTTCCCATCGGGCTAGGGAAGGATGGAGAAGGAAGTCGGCCTTGTCCTTTCAAAGGAACCATCCCGGCATTTGCCTGACGCGATTTTGGGAAATCACAGAAAACCTACATCAGGAAGGACGGGCACGGGTTTGAACCGCCGTCCTCCCCAATGCGAGTCCGGTGTGCTAACCACTGCGCCACTTCACTCGGTATTTCTTCAGAGCTTCTTTTTGAATTACATTATGGTTGTGCTTTTCTATTGGTAGATATTCGTAAAATATCACGTATCTTTGAAAAGTAGTATTTGCACAGCTGTAATCTATCGGTGATGTGTGGACTATCGTTTAGTATTATCTGACGATGGCAGAGGAATCCGAAAGCCGGTTCGTAACGAAATATTAAAAAAATATTATTGTCGAAAGTTAATACTGTGCATTCCAGTTTTTAATAGTTGTTTTATTATAAATATTCTGTAGCTAATTTATTGCGTAATGTGCTACAAAACACAATATAAAATGCCCACGAAATATAGAAACATTTGTGCGCTTCAGTACGGAAATTGTCGCTGAAATTATGCATGATTTTTTGTTTATATAAAGCGATTGTCTAAATTGCCTTCATGGGTGATGTATTTATGTAATATAATGTCACTGCCTCATGTTCATGGAATATGTTACATCTCGAGTTGTATTCTATGACGTATTAGTTCAAATATACTCGTAGTTTGAGACCAGAGAAGAAAGGAGAACCAGAAGAGCGCGATAATCTGACAAAGAATACGAACAGATCGAAAAATAAGTGTGCCGCGAGACATATGCGTATATTAAGAGGCCTGTGAGGCAGCTCAGGTCCTTAAGCCCCTGGTCCTTAAGCCTCTGCTCAATTTATCCGTCACTGCACGACAAGTTTTGGTGGAAGATAGTAAACAACGTTTTAGAAGCGAGAAGCATCGGGGAGCATCATGAAAGCCACTCAATGCCCAGTTGACCCTGGCTCTGGATCGTACAAGTCTCCGCGGTCTATGCTATGTTGTCAGCAGTAAGAGACGTATAGCAATTCGAGATCGCAACCCAGCCCCCAGTAATCTCTACCTGACGGTTCGTGCTGAGCTCCTGCCTGTAACCTCTGCCCGATTTCAGATGTTGGCATCCGTCTGTTCTACAGAAGCAGTTGAACCATCCTACGATCTTCCTGTTGTGCAGTCTTTCTGAAAAGTCCCGTAACTATTCTTGCCACACCGTTTGCACTGTACTGCAGCCAGTGTATGATGCTGTCACGTCCCTTATGGTCGCGATTCGACCTTTCTCAAACTCCTAATCATGGTGATAAGCTACGCGTGCATTCCTTCTGGGCATGGTATACTGCGACCTCCAAATGAAATGTTCCAGTAACGTTAGACCCACTCAGTATGTATTATGTACTCACAACATACTTCATGTGTGGGAATTACTTTTTATACTGAAAATATTGAAAAATAAGTTAGCATATGGACGAATTTTAATCGTATCAAGCAGGCGTGGAAATACGAGGGCTATTCGGAAAGTAAGGAACGATAGGTCGCGAAATGGAAAATCAAAACTGTTTTATCGGCAACAGTTAGCTACAACTTCCAGCTACTTATCTCCATAGTCGCGATCCGACTTAGACGTTTGTCGTAGCGTTGTACCAACTTTTCAATGCCCTCGTTGTAGAAGGCAACCGCCAGTGCTTTCCGCCGATTCTCTACGCTGGTCTACAGCTCGTTGTCTGTGCCAAAATGTTGTCTTCAGAGCCAGCGGTTCACGTGAGCAGAGATGAAACTCAGAGGGAGACAATTACAGGCTGTATTGCGGGTAATCAAACATTTCCAACCGAAAACGATGCAGGAGCATCTTCATTGCCCCTGAAGAATGCGGCTGAGAATTGTCTTGAAGAAGAAAATGCACGACTGTTACGTAATGTTGGCTGCATAACTTCAGGTGAAATTTCTCACCAGGCCCTCGTACTTGGCGGGAGACACTGCAGGGCTGTTACAAATGATTGAAGCGATTTCATAAATTCACTGTAGCTCCATTCATTGACATATGGTCACGACACACTACAGATATGTAGAAAAAGTCATAAAGTTTTGTTCGGCTGAAGCCACACTTCAGGTTTCTGCCACCAGAGCGCTCGAGAGGGCAGTGAGACAAAATGGCGACAGCAGCAGAGAAAGCGTATGTCGTGCTTGAAAATCACTCACATCAGTCAGTCATAACGGTGCAACGACACTTCAGGACGAAGTTCAACAAAGATCCACCAAATGCTAACTCCATTCGGCTATGGTATGCGCAGATTAAAGCTTCTGGATGCCTCTGTAAGGGGAAATCGACGGGTCGGCCTGCAGGGAGCGAAGAAACGGTTGAACGCGTGCGGGCAAGTTTCACGCGTAGCCCGCGGAAGTCGACGAATAAAGCAAGCAGTGAGCTAAACGTACCACAGCCGACGGTTTGGAAAATCTTACGGAAAAGGCTAAAGCAGAAGCCTTACCGTTTACAATTGCTACAAACCCTGACACCCGATGACAAAGTCAAACACTTTGAATTTTCGGCGTGGTTGCAACAGCTCATGGAAGAGGATGCGTTCAGTGCGAAACTTGTTTTCAGTGACGAAGCAACATTTTTTCTTAATAGTGAAGTGAACAGACACAATGTGCGAATCTGGGCGGTAGAGAATCCTCACGCATTCGTGCAGCAAATTCGCAATTCACCAAAAGTTAATGTGTTTTGTGCAATCTCACGGTTTAAGGTTTACGGCCCCTTTTTCTTCTGTGAAAAAAACGTTACAGGACACATGTATCTGGACATGCTGAAAAATTGGCTCATGCCACAACTGGAGACCGACAGCGCCGACTTCATCTTTCAACAGGATGGTGCTCCACCGCACTTCCATCGTGATGTTCGGCATTTCTTAAACAGGAGATTGGAAAACCGATGGATCGGTCGTGGTGGAGATCATGATCAGCAATTCATGTCACGGCCTCCACGCTCTCCCGACTTAACCCCATGCGATTTCTTTCTGTGGGGTTATGTGAAAGATTCAGTGTTTTAAACCTCCTCTACCAAGAAACGTGCCATAACTGCAAGCTCGCATCAACGATGCTTTCGAACTCATTGATGGGGACATGCTGCACCGAGTGTGGGAGGAACTTGATTATCGGCTTGATGTCTGCCGAATCACTAAAGGGGTACATATCGTACATTTGTGAATGTGTAAAAAAACTTTTTGAGTTTTTGTATGTGTGTGCAAAACATTGTGAAAATATCTCAAATAATAAAGTTATTGTAGAGCTGTGAAATCGCTTCAATCATTTGTAATAACCCTGTATTGTTCTAGGTATCTTTATGTGCTCCCTGTGTGCTCAGAACTAAAAAGAACGACATCCCGCTATCTAAGGGCACATTAGATTGCATTGCTTGAGGGGGAAGAGACCAAACAGCGAAGTCATCGGTCTCATCGGATTAGGGAAGGGCGGGGAAGGAAGTCGGCCGTGCCCTTTCAAAGGAACCATCCCGGCATTTGCCTGGAGCGATTTAGGGAAATCACGGAAAACCTAAATCAGGATGGCCGGACGCGGGATTGAGCCGTCGTCCTCCCGAATGCGAGTCCAGTGTGCTAACCACTGCGCCACCTCGCTCGGGGGACACACTAGAGACAGTGCCCAACACAAAATGTGCAAAACTTCATCGGATTTTCGCTGTGGTTTCCATTTCACGACCGATCGTTTCTTACTTTACGAATAACCCTCGTACTAGAATATCTGTTTGACAGTGTGCAATACCTTCCATAGTCGTCAGTATATATGACTAGAAGTGATGAGATATGAATTAGAACTTAAGGTTGTCAAAGTGTTTGCACGAAACAGACACAGCGTTTTTCCATGTTACATTTTCTAAACTTTGCACACTTTTTGTAAGACATTGTCCGTATTTCCAGAATGAGATTTTCACTCTGCAGCGGAGTGTGCGCTGATATGAAACTTCCTGGCAGATTAAAACTGTGTGCCCGACCGAGACTCGAACTCGGGACCTTTGCCTTTCACGGGAAGTAGAGCACTTGCCCGCGAAAGGCAAGGGTCCCGAGTTCGAGTCTCTGTCGGGCACACAGTTTTAATCTGCCAGGAAGTTTCATATCAGCGCACACTCCGCTGCAGAGTGAAAATCTCATTCTGGACACGTCCCCCAGGCTGTGGCTAAGCCATGTCTCCGTAATATCCTTTCTTTCAGGAGTGCTAGTTCTGCAAGGTTCGCAGGAGAGCTTCTGTAAAGTTTGGAAGGTAGGAGACGAGGTACTGGCAGAAGTAAAGCTGTGAGTACCGGGCGTGAGTCGTGCTTCGGTAGCTCAGTTGGTAGAGCACTTGCCCGCGAAAGGCAAAGGTCCCGAGTTCGAGTCTCGGTCGGGCACACAGTTTTAATCTGCCAGGAAGGTTCATTGTCCGTATTGTTGCACAATATTATCAAAACGTGAGATCTATTTGAAGTAGGTATTCTGCAATTGTCAACGAGAGACACGTGACACAGTCGTCGACAAGCTCGGGTATGTCCAGTTCGCCCGTCCGGTTGGCCGTGCGGTCTACCGCACGGCTTTCCGGGCTGGAAGGAGCGCCTGGTCCCTGGCACGAATCCGTCCGGCAGATTTGTATCGAGGTCCAGTGAGCCGGCCAGTCTATGAATGGTTTTTAGGCGGTTTTCCATCTGCCTCGGCGAATGCGGGGTGGTTCCCCTTATTCCGACTCAGCTACACTATGTCGGCGATTGCTGCGCAAACAAGTTCTCCACGTACTCGTACACCACCATTACTCTACCACGCAAACATAGGGGTTAGACTCGTCTGGTGTGAGACGTTCTCTGGGGGGGTACACCGGGGGCCGAACCGCACAATAACCCTGGGTTCGGCGTGGAGCGGCGTAGGGGTGAAGTGGACTGCGGTAGTCGTGGTGGGGTTGTGGACCACTGCGGCTGCGGCGGGGACGGAGCCTCTCCATCGTTTCTTGGTCCCCGGTTAACATAACATAACATAACATGCCCAGTTCACAACGTGTGTAGGAATGTAAACAACAGCACTGGTGCTATCGTTTTTCTTTACTTTTGACACAGCATGCACGACATCGCAGTGATACTGTCTGATTCTCAATCACAGTTCTCTGTTAAGCCATGAGCCGTTGTTGCTGCGTGTCGTGGGTGGTAATAACTAGGACTATTCAGTGTTTGGATCAGTATCAACGGCACGTCCATTAT
Source organism: Schistocerca americana (assembly GCF_021461395.2). Classification (NCBI taxonomy): domain Eukaryota; kingdom Metazoa; phylum Arthropoda; class Insecta; order Orthoptera; family Acrididae; genus Schistocerca; species Schistocerca americana. The sequence goes on from NC_060124.1 coordinate 33,501,067, forward strand.
ATATTGGGATGATAAAGATCATGGGATATCTCTTCATATCGTGTCGGACTTACTCTTTCTCGGCGTAGTGCGGCAACTCAGCGTGGCACGGGCTCATTAAGTCGTTGGAAGTCCCTGCAGAAATAACAAGCCTTGTTGCCTCTATAGCCGTCCATAATTGCGAAAGTGTCGGTGGTGCCAAATTTTGTACACGAACTGAACTCTCAATTATGTCCTGTATATGTTCAATATCCCCCCCCCCTCCCCGCCATTAACCATGGACCTTGCCGTTGGTGGGGAGGCTTGCGTGCCCCAGCGATACAGATGGCCGTACCGTAGGTACAACCACAACGGAAGGGTATCTGTTGAGAGGCCAGACAAACGTGTGGTTCCTGAAGAGGGGCAGCAGCCTTTTCAGTAGTTGCAGGGGCAACAGTCTGGATGGCTGACTGATCTGGCCTTGTAACACTAACCAAAACGGCCTAGCTGTGCTGGTACTGCGAACTGCTGAAAGTAAGGGGAAACTACAGCCGTAATTTTTCCTGAGGGCATGCAGCTTTACTATTTGGTTAAATGATGATGGCGTCCTTTTGGGTAAAACATTCCGAAGGTAAAATAGTCCACCATCCGGACTACTCAAGAGGATGTCGTTATCAGGAGAAAGAAAACTGGCGTTCTACGCATCGGAGCGTGGAATGTCAGATCCCTTAATCGGGCAGGTAGGTTAGAAAATTTAAAAAGGGAAATCGATAGGTTAAAGTCAGATATAGTGGGAATTGTGACGCTCGGTGGCGGGAGGAACAAGACTTCTGGTCAGGTGAATACAGGGTGATAAATACAAAATCAAATAGGGGTAATGCAGGAGTATGTTTAATAATGAATAAAAAAATAGGAGTGCGTGTAAGCTACTACAAACAGCATAGTGAACGCGTTATTGTGGCCAAGATAGATACGAAGCCCACGCCTACCACAGTAGTACAAGTTTATATGCCAACTAACTCCGCAGATGACGAAGGGATTGATGAAATGTATGATGAGATAAAAGAAATTATTCAGATAATGAAGGGAGACGAAAATTTAATAGTCATGGGTGACTGTAACTCGATAGTAGGAAAAGGAAGAGAGCGAAACGTAGTAAATGATTATGGAATGGGAGTAACGAATGAAAGAGGAAGCTTCCTGGTAGAATTTTGCACAGAGCATGACTTAATCACAGCTAACACTTGGTTCAAGAAGCATAAAAGAGGGTTGTATACATGGAAGAAGCCTGGAGATACTGGAAGGTCTCAGATAGATTATATAATGATAAGACAGAGATTCAGGAACCAGGTGTTAAATTGTAAGACATTTCCAGGGACAGATGTGCACTCCGACCACACTCTACTGGTTATGAAGTGTAGATTAAAAGTGAAGAAACATCAAAAAGGTGGGAATTTGAGAAGATGGGACATGGATAAACTGAAATAACTAGAGGTTGTAGAGAGCTTCAGGGAGAGCATTAGGGAACGATTGACAAGAATGGGGGGAAGAAGTACAGTAGAGGAAGAATGAGTAGCTTTGAGAGACGAAATAGTGAAGGCAGCAGAGGATCAAGTAGGTAAAAAGACGAGGGCTAGTAGAAATCCTTGGGTAACAGAAGATATATCGAATTTAATTGATGAAAGGAGAAAATATAAAAATTCAATAAATGAATCAGGCAAAAAGGAATACAAACGTCTCAAAAATGACATCGACAGAAAGCGCAAAATGGCTAAGCAGGGATGGCTAGAGGACAAATGTAAGGATGTAGAGGCGCATATCACTAGGGATAAGATAGGTACTGCCTACAATAAAATTAAAGAGACCTCTGGAGAAAAGTGAACCACTTGCATGAATATCAAGAGCTCAGATGGAAACCCAGTTCTAAGCAAAGAGGGGAAAGCAGAAAGGTGGAATGGGTACATCGAGGGTCTATACAAGGGCGATGTTCTTGAGGACAATATAATAGAAATGGAATGAAGATGAAATGGGAAATATGATACGGCGTTAAGAGTTTGACAGAGAACTGAAAGACTTAAGTCGAAACAAGGCCCCAGGAATAGACAACGTTCCATTAGAACAACTGACAGCCTTGGGAGAGCCAGTCCTGATAAAACTCTGCCATCTGGTGAGCAAGATGTATGAGACAGGCGAAATATCCTCAGACTTCAAGAAGAATACAATAATTCCAATCCCAAATAAAACAGGTGTTGACATATGAAAATTACCGAACTATCAGTTTAATACGTCACAGCTACAAAATACTAACGCGAATTCTTTACAGAGGAATGGAATAACTGATAGAAGCCGACCTCGTGGAAGATCAATTTGGATTCCGTAGAAATGATGGAACACATGAGGCAATACTGAACCTACGACTTATTTTAGAAAATAGATTAAGGAAATGCAAACCTACGTTTCTAGCATTTGTAGACTTAGAGAAAGCTTTTGACAATATTGACTCTCTTTCAAATTCTGAAGGTGGCAGGGGTAAAATACAGGTAGCGAAAGGCTATTTACAATTTGTACAGAAACCAGATGGCAGTTAGAAAAGTAGAGGTGCATGAAAGGGAAGCAGTGAGACAGGGTTGTAGTCTATCCCCGATGTTATTCAATGTGTATATTGAGCAAGCAGTAAAGGAAACAAAAGAAAAATTGGGAGTAGGAATTAAAATACATGGAGAAGAAATAAAAACTTTGAGGATCGCCGATGACATTGAAATTCTGTCAGACACAGCAAAGGACCTGGAAGAGCAGCTGAAGGAATGGACAGTGTCTTGAAATGAGGATATAAGATGAACATCAACGAAAGCAAAACGATGATAATGGGATGTAGCCGAAGTAAATAGGGTGATGCTGAGGGAATTAGATTAGGAAATGAGACACTTAAAGTTGTAATGGAGTTTTGCTATTTGTGTAGCAAAATAACTGATGATGGTCGAAGTAGAGAGGATATAAAATGTAGACTGGCAATGGCAAGGAAAGCGTTTCTGAAGAAGAGGAATTTGTTAACGTCGAGTACAGATTGAAGTATAAGGAAGCCTTTTCTGAAAGTATTTGTATGGGGTGTAGCCATGTATGGAAGTGAAACGCGGACGATAAATAGTTTAGACACACTCGAATCCTACCATCAGGTCTTACCAGCGGCAACCAGTACTCATCTGACCAAGTCACGATTTTCCAGTCATCTAGGGTCCAGCCGATGTGGTCACGACACCAGAAAAGGAGCTGCAGGCGATGTGCTATTAGCAAAAGCACAGGCATCGGTTGTCTACTGTCGTAGCCCATTAACGCCTAGTTTTGCGGCACTCTCCTAACGGATACGTTTGTCATACATCCCCTATTGATTTAGCTCTACGCCAACGCCGTTACTCTCGGTCGTTTGTGCTGATCACAAGCCCTCCTTATCGGCATCCAGTGACGCCTTTGGACTGAGGGTGACACATTGGTCGGTCAGAAACGTACCCCTTAAGACTTGCGTTTCATAGCAAAGTCTATCAAATCCAGTCTTACTTCGTTTCCAAGAACTACCAAATGCCGACAGCCAATCGTTGCTCCTGTTGGTAATGGTGCCACAGACAACATGGCCGACATTTATTTACGTGACATTGTTCGATGTAATGATATGTCCAGCGTCTTTTTTTGGTTCACTGTGAGTTTATAATTAAATGTGGTGTCTGGTATATCAGATTAATACTGTGAATCACCAACAGAAACTGAAAATCTAAGGAAAAGGGTATGCAGACCGGAAAAGTGGAAGATAATCGTCGAGAAACAAAATTTTAAACCATCAGTAAAATATGAGAACATTATGGGAATGATTAGGGAACTTAATGCTAAAAGGCATGTACTATCTATGCAAAAGAGTGACGTAATTAAACTTCTGGGGACATGGGATTTTCAGTAGTGGATGAGTTGAAATAAGCAGTTCTCATAATATGCAAAGATCAACACATTCCTCAAACTGGGGAACTATCAAGAATGGCGTTCCACAAGGGTCGGTCTTGGGTCCTTTGTTGTTCTTAATATATATTAATGACTTGCCATTCTATATTCATGAAGAGGCAAAGTTAGTTCTCTTTGCTGATGATACAAGTATAGTAATCACACCTGACAAACAAGAATTAACTGATGAAATTGTCAATAATGTCTTTCAAAAAATTACTAAGTGGTTCCTTGTAAACAGACTCTCACTGAATTTTGATAAGACACAGTACACACAGTTCCGTACAGTAAATGGTATGATGCCATTAATAAATATAGACCTTAATCAGAAGCATTTAGCTAAGGTAGAATATTCAAAATTTTTAGGTGTGTCCATTGATGAGAGATTAAATTGGAAGAAACACATTGATGATCTGCTGGAACGTTTGAATTCAGCTACTTATGCAATAAGGGTCATTGCAAATTTTGGTGATAAACATCTTAGTAAATTAGCTTACTACGCCTATTTTCACTCATTGCTTGCATATGGCATCATATTTTGGGGTAATTCATCACTGAGGAATAAAGTATTTATTGCACAAAAGAGTGTAATCAGAATAATAGCTGGATTCCACCCAAGATCATCCTGCAGACATTTATTTAAGGATCTAGGGATATTCACAGTAGCTTCTCAGTATATATACTCTCTTATGAAATTTGTTATTAACAACCAAACCCAACTCAAAAGTAATAGCAGTGTGTATAACTGCAATACTAGGAGAAAGGATGATCTTCACTATTCAAGATTAAATCTAACTTTGGCACAGAAGGGAGTGAATTATACTGCCACTAAAGTCTTTGGTCACTTACCAAATAGTATCAAAAGTCTGACAGATAACCAACAAGTATTTAAGAAGAAATTAAAAGAATTTCTGAATGACAACTCCTTCTACTCCATAGAGGAATTTTTAAATATAAATTAAGAAAAAAGAAAAAAAAAACAAAAAAACAAAAAAAAAGTTGTTATATTAACTTAATTATGTTGTTGAATTAACTTAATTATGTCATGTATTGGAAAATTTGACTCGTTCCACATCATTACGAAATATCGTATTCATGATCCATGGAACTAGTATAAGTTTAATCGAATCTTATCTACCCTTTTGTAATAGAGCACTGAAAGAAGATAACAGTACAGAACGTTCCATAATGATGTTAGTGACAGTGAAGTGGTTAATGAAGACAATTTGTAGCAAAGTAATTCCTTTCTTTATTTTGAAGCATGTTTACTTTGTCAATTTCTTTTTAATTTAGACAGGAACGGAAGTCATGTACCATCCATGAAAAGAATGTTGCGATGATATCTAACTCCTTACAGATGATAGACGTTCGTGGATTACCTGCTCGTCACCTGCAGACTTTGCTGTACAGTGGGTCTATTGGTCTGCATAGTGGTGGCAGTACAGCAGAAAGTGTCAGGGAATGACATTTAGTTCGTCATTCAGACTGTGGGTAGTGAAACTAATGAGTAAATTATTTTGTAAAATAAAAATATTGGCCCTAACTCTCTTTGCAGTATTTCTAAAGCTGTAAGTTAACAACAGTTCAAAATTACCCATGAAGAGTGTAAACTGCATTACAAAACACTGCAAATTAAACAGTCAACTATATTTTACAGTAAGATAAGGTAACTCCAGAGCAGCAGTTACCATATTTAACACAATTTTCTGCCAAAAGGTACGAAATTAATTTTTATTAATGCAATAACAATTAAACAAATACGCATTTAATAGAGATATTTAGTGTAATGTTTCTCAACATTGTCGGTGTATGATAACAAAGCTACAAAACATGTTCTGATGCTAGAGTGGATGTCAAACTTTTTTGTCTCTCCTGTTATATTAGATTTTATAGATTTGGTACCTTATGGGAATAAGGTTTATAGTCTGCTAACATCGACCAATGTTATTTTAGAGCCAATAAAATTGGAAGGAATGTGATGTCGGTGGCGTTGCAACATCGTTATAAATGCAGTATACTGCAGCACCCACTCCCCAGCTAATCAGCCTATGCTTTGAGGAAGGCCGCTGGAACATGGCCTAAACGTCGGTCAATTTAAGGATTTTGGCATTTTAGGTTGTAACCTCTCTGCACGAAATATTGTTAAATAATAATGCAAAATGGAGCCAAGCATAAACTCCCCACACAAAAATTAATGAATGAAAATTGACCATGAACCCACAATAATAATAATTAAATAATGAACCATGAACCAAATGTAACCTCTCAACAGAAATAATAATATCTGGTAAATTTTATAAGGGCAGCAGCGCTGACCTTCGGCCCTGTATTCCGAATAAAAAGCAAAAATTCTTACCTCAATAAAAACTGCATCTATATCTGCTCTTAATTATACATTCTTCGACACAGCTTCATGCAATGCTGGTGTATATATATATATATATATATATATATTTTTTTGATTCTTGGAGGGAATGCATAGGAAATATTCTTTAAATTGAAATGAATGTTTTTCTTTAAAAGAGTTACTTTACAAAAAAAATTATTATTGGGGCATTTTTTGAACAAATTAATTACAATTAACATACATTGTTAGATATGCGCAATGCTGCTTCTTTACCTTCTACAACAATACCCATCGTCCAGACTCCTGACCAGAGTCACGAGCAGAGCACACAGCCTCCTTACATAACCCTCCACTGGGGGGGGCAAAAATTTGGCAGCGATGGTGAGTCAATTGGACTTGCCATGAGTAAACAAATTTTTCATAATTAATTAACTTTACAATCACAGAATATATACATATATATATAGGTACAGAACATGAAATAAAATATAGTGCACACGCACTGAGTACAGAACATATCAGGAAATCACAAATGTATAGGCAATGAATACAAATCATGTTAACAAAATGATGAAAGTGCACAAGCACTGTAATACACAACATATCTGGGAATCACAAAATGTATACGTAATGAGTACAAATCATATTAACAAATGGCATATGTATTGAGTACAAATGGCATAAAGTGCACATGCACTGTAAAACTCTAATATTTTTACAACAAATAAACATAATGAGTACAAATCATATTGACAAATGACAAAAGCGCACACGCACTGAAGTTCAGAACATATCAAGTGAAGACAAAATGTATAAGCAATGAATACAAATCATGTTAACAAAATGACGAAAGTGCACACGCACTGTAATACAGAACATATCTGGGAATCACAAAAAAAATTATACGTAATGAGTACAAATGGCATAAAGTGCACATGCACTGTAAAACTCTCTAATATTTTTACAACAAATAAACATATCAAGGAGTGAAATAAAGTGCACATGCACTATAGAAGTCTTTAGTGTTTTAGGACAACTGATCTTGTTAACAAATGAAAGGAAGTGCACACGCACTGTATATGTCTTTATCATTTTGCAAGAATTAGGAAAGAAATGGGAAGGATTGCGTCATGGTTGTAGCACTTTAGATTGCACGCAGCTGCACTGAAAGTCCATATCTTTCTACAGAAGCACCAAGTGAGACAATCTGAAGCTCTTTTCCTTGAAGTATTAATCAGTGTCTTGAAGTATTAATCAGTGTAGCCAAGACACTGAAATGTCGTAATAATATTCCATGCTATTATTTTGGCAGTACACTAGGTACACCAAACAGTGGGACCATAATAACAGCTCCATCGCTCAAGGTGGTGGACAGCATGTCGTGTCAACACCATGTACTTGTAAAGTAGACCAAATATAGTGCTCCATGATCATGAGGATAGGCAGGACAAATGGATACTGCAGTAATTTCTGGTAATTAGGTCAGAAGAAAAAGGACATTAAGTCACATAGTAGTCTTCATTGAGAATTACACTAGTCTAACAACTGATTTGAGTAATTGGTGGCACTCATCGCCCAGTTACTGAACATTTCTGTATCATGTATGTAGTATTACAGAATAATGTTCATAAATTATCTGAATATAGTAATTATTGGCACTCATTGCCCAGTTACAAACCATCAGAAGTCATCATTCAAAACAGAAGCTAATGAATGGCATAGTATTAACAGAATTCACTTAATTATAGTAATCATTGGCATCACAGGTCATCTTATTACAGTAATCAGTGGCATTCATTGGCCAGCTACAAAGCATTTTTTTTTGTATTTTTCAGAAGTCATTATTCAAAATGGCATAGCATTTATACAAAATTAATCTAATTATAGTAATCATTGGCATCATAGGTCATCTTATTACAATAAATAGTGGCATTCATTGGCCAGTAACAAAACATTTTTTTTGTATGTATTATTCAGAAGTCATTATTGAAGTGACATACTATTCAGAGCTGATCAGTATTACTCAGAACTCTCTTAAACTAGTAGCATTATTTGGGACTGGTAATTACTTTGTTTGCTTTTGAGTTATTGCTGCAAATGAAGACGTGTAACGTCATTCGTCATGAGTCAGCTGTAGCAAGGTTACGAAACAAGTAGAGTATATGTGATCACATTCATAAACGACATAGTTTTAATAAACAACTATTTATACTACATTAATGTCATGAATAATTTCTCCTGCAAAATATACAAAATGGATTATGAAACTGAAAGAAGAAACACATATTATGCTGAAAAGTAGTGAACTTCGAATTAACAGGTAGTGAAATGTGTATAAAAATATATATGTTCTCTAGCTGTCCTTTCCAAAACCTTCAGTCATCATACCATGCGATATAAGACATACTGTAAAAACGAACTGCAACAAATACTTAAATAACTACATAGCATCTCTTAACTAACAGTAAATATATAAACTTCATCATTATTTTCATTTGCAAAGAAAAACTTCATTATCCATGTCACCATAACTCCATTATTATCATCACCTGTAAAGAAAAACTTCATTATCCATAGTAGCATATTCTTCATCATTATTCATCACCATTCATTATCATCTGCAAAAAAAATCACTTCATTATTCATTATACAACTATTCCTTATTCCTAGCATATTTCATCACTAAAACTAAGATGTGTAGTTCTGTCTGACAGCCTGCATCAATTGCCTCGTATTCTGTAAGAAAAAATTAGTTAAGACTGCTATCTTACGATGTGTATAGTATATTCGTGTTAATGCTTGTTAATTCTGATCCATTTACTCTTCATCACGAGGTATTGCATCCTCTTTCGTTCATTCTGAAGGTGAAATTCCCATTTCTGTTTAATTTATTTCGTTTACACGTTATTTCTTTCTGAAAATGATGAACAAGGATTAATGTCTTGCATTTAATTCATATACCCATTAGATAAAAACTGGTTTATAGTAACATAATTGAGCATACAGCATAGCATGACAGAAAACGTAATATGTCAAAAACATCGACAGTGTTCAGAAGCAAAAATGTACACAGTGTAACACAATGTAGCAGCAAAAAAAAAAAGTAAAGTAGTCACGATGTTTAGATATCATAAGGCAAAATGTTAAAGTCAACTGGTGTTTGTTATATCTTAAATATTTCATAGTGCATACAAACAAAACAGGAAAACAATCATACATACATAAAAAAATGGAAAATATGCACGATCTGATGTGTAACGACAAGAAATGTGATCTTCTTTGTGTACAGCTTGTATGTTGTGTAGTTAATGCAGGCGAGAATTGAAGACTTTAATGGAGAGAAAATTTGATAAAATTAATATATCACTAGATAGAATTGCATAATTATTCGTGAGATACGTAATTTTATCTGGAAAATGTGCACTGTCTGATGTGTAACGACAAGAAAAGCGACCTGCTAACCTTACCTTGCCGGGCACTTGCCAAGAAAAAATACGACAATCATCAGTAAGTAGTCACATAAATACAGTTGCATAGGTGGTCATAAAATGTATAAGTTCATCTGGAAGAATATGCAGGGTCTGATGTGTAACGACAAGAAGAGCGACCTGCTAACCTTACCTTGCCGGGCACTTGCCAAGAAAAAATTACCATAATCATCAGTAGGTGTTCATGTGAATATAATTGCATAAGCGGTCATAAAAAATTAGGAAATGGCATTACAGTGTGATAAATCATAAAGTATCATCATTCAATAAAAGGTTTGACGTTCGACATGTGGTGGTTCCCTTTGGTTTTTCTGGTTCTCGAAGTTCCGACGTGTACTACATTGGGGTGAGGAATGCTGCGAATCCGATATGGACCTGCGTATAGAAGCTCAAATTTACTGCATCTACTCTTTCCTTTGTTGGATAAATAGTGTGTACGTACTAATATCTTCTGTCCAATGTGAAAGTCACGGCGTGTACCAACCCGTTTTGCTGTCTTCTCCGGCGCTCTGCGGCACGTTTGATGTTGTTCAGCGCAATGTCAATTATTTCATGGTGTCGTAGTCGACGAGATGTAGGAAATGTTACTAATTCTTTAATTTTGTTAGGTGGTTCAACATTTTTCAGTATAACAGACGGAGATAGCATAGTAGATTCATTTGGTATGGAATTATTTACATCTTGGAATGAGAGTATGTGTGTGTCCCAATCAATATGTTTTTTATGGCAGTAAATTCTACACAGTTTACCAATTTCTTTCATTAATCGTTCACAAGGGTTCGAAGAAGCATGGTACCTGGATATATAGACCGGAGAAATGTTTCTAGCTCGTAACATACGTGTCCATATAGCAGTGGTCCATTGTCGGAAATTACTTTCAACACATGCCCTACATGAAATAGAAAATGTTTTACAAATGCTTTCGAAACAGTTTTAGCAGTAGCTTTGCGTAACGGAATGAAGGTAACTAATTTTGAAGTGAGTTCAACAGCGACAAAAATGTAGCAAAAACCTCTATTAGTTCTGGGAATTGGACCAAAAATGTCTACAGCGCCCATGTGTCTTAATTTAACAGGTACAATGGGATGTAATGGAGGAATATGTGAAGTCGTGTCTGATTTAGCTTTCTGGCAGATTTTACATTACGCTAAAACTCGTCGAATACGTTTCTCCATGTTGGTAAAATAACAGTTCTGTCTCAGTGTAAGAAAACATTTTCTAGCTCCATAATGTGCGTAACTTAAATGAGTATACCAGATTAATTTGTTAACAAGTTCGTCAGGAATGCATAATAACCAATTATTGCTGTCAGGATGAGAGCGGCGAAACAGAATGTCATTGCGTACAGTGTAATGGTTTCTAATGGTAACATTATTCCTATCTTGCCAAAGATATTTAATTTCTCTCCACACGTTGTCTTTACTCTGCTGTTGTGCTATGTCTTGTAATGACGACGAAATGAAATTTTCAAATGCAACTTGTTGAATGTACATGACGCTAAAATTTGCTTTGCAGAAGTTGGTTGCGATGTCTTGCTGATTGCTGCTGAGAGAACGGGATAGTGCGTCTGCTACAATATTTTGTGTGCCGGGAATTTGAACAATTGTAAAATTAAATTCCTGTAGATAAAGTTTCCATCTACTTAATCGTCGTGTGTAAATTTAGCGTAAAGTAAAAATTGTATCGCTCTGTGGTCTGTGTAAACGGTAGTGTGTCTTCCATAAAGAAAATGCCTAAATCTGGTAAAAGCCCATACAACACATAATGTTTCAAGTTCTGTAACAGAATAATTTCGTTCAGCAGGTGACAGAATGCGACTTGCAAATGCGATGTTTTTAATTACTATACAACCATCTTCTTCAATTTCCTGAAAAATATGTACGCCTAAAGCGGTGTTCGAAATGTCGGTGGGAATGGAAAAATTTCTGGTAAGATCTGAGTGTGATAAAAGTGGTGCATTCAATAAGGCTTCTTTCAGGTTCACAAATTCAGAATGTGCTTGCCTATCCCAGGACCAAATAGCGTTTTTACCTGTCAATTGACATAATCTAGGGGTGTCTAAAGCAGGGTAATGAATAAATTTACGAAAAAAGTTAATTAAACCCAAAAAACTGCGTAGTTGTTTCTTCGTCGTAGGAACAGTAACGTAGAGCTTGAAGTTTTCCGGGTCAGGCGTAATGCCCTCTGCTGAAATTACATGTCCAAGAAATTTTATAGAAGTTTTACCAAAGTGCGATTTACTGAGATTAACTGTGAGTCCTTGTGCACGAAAAGTTTGTAACAGTTGTTCAAGAATCAAATTGTGTTCAGACCAGTTAGCTTCTGCAATAAGAATGTCGTCTACGTACGTTGTGATTCTGTCTTTAAGTTCTGTCGGAAGTATTGTATTCAAACCGCGAATAAAAGCTGCTGAAGATATTGTTAAACCGAACGGTAATTTACAAAATTGATAACAGTCACTAGAACAGAGAAATGCTGTGTACTTTCTGCAGTTCGGATGGAGCTGAATTTGCCAAAATCCCGATTTCAAATCTAATGTGGAATAATTAGCGGTACCATGAAATTTCTGTAGAAGTTCTTCTAGTGTCTCTGGGCGATCTGTTTCATTAATAATGATGTCATTGATGTGACGCGAATCAAGTACGAGGCGAAGTGAACCATCTTTTTTCTTAACAATATGGAGCGGGTTTATGTACGGACTGCCGGTTCAATAATTCCTTGGTCAAGCATAGCTTGCAATTCTTTCTTAACTTGTTCTCTGCGAATATATGGAATGGGATAATGCTTGGCTTTAAATGTGTCGTGCTGTTTAACTTGAAATTCATACATAAAACCGGACATAGTACCAGGAACGTTGTTAAAAACTGGAGCTTGCTGTAAAAGAATTTTGTGTAGTCGCGTGCGTTCGTCGCCTGTATTTGCACTGCTCTGTTTAACTTTATCAGAAATCGTCTGTATAACGTCATACTCGATTTCGTCTGGAGTATTATAGTTGTGTACGTACGTATCTGTGAACAATGTGGAATTACAGTCTATGTTACGTGATGCGGAAATGACCTCTGTACGATTAATTGTTTGTTCTTCTGCAGATAAAGAGCGCTGAAATTCTAAAGCTAATTGTACATTTTCATCCTTCAACATTAAATATGAGTTTTGAAAGTCAATAATGGTATCGTGTTGTACCAGAAAATTCGTACCTAAAATAATGTCTGTCGTCAATAAGGGAATAATCCAAAAATTTGAGTGAAATGTATGACCTGCAATACAAAATGATAAATGTGTCTGTAATTTTACATCTACTCCTTTACTCGATACTGCTCCTTTTACTTTCGTTTTGCCTAATGGTAACGTAGGATAGGTATTCTCTTTGTTACACTCGTTGAAAGTTTCTTCATTTATAACTGACATAGGTGATCCAGAATCGATTACTGCCGAAAATGTGGATGATCCTATTTTTACTTCGATGACAGGGTGTGAAATGGTTTTTTGAACAACTGGTTTTTCCTGTAAAAGAGTGTCTCGGATGTCGTCAAAATTAATAACATTTTCGTGAACAATATTCTGTGTATCTGAACTATTGCTTACGTTGCTGCAAGATGCAACCTGTACCGTATCTAGTCAAAATCTATCTGACGTGTTATTATTTTCGGGAGGATGCTGTGGCATTTCGACTATTTGAACTGTTCTGTTATTTCTTCCAGACGTATTACGTTCTGGATGATACCTACTGACTGGTTCATTCATGATTATATGTTGTGGCGGATGTTCTTGCTGCTGATAAGACCGACTGTTATTAAATGTACGCTGAAAATTGTGCTCATTATTTTTACGTCTGTCATGATAGTTATTTCTATACGGTGCACTGCGATAGGAATTGAAATAGTGTGTTTTCTGTACATACTGATTCCCTTGTTGCTGTGGGTTACTATTTGTTGGGGCCGACGCTATACGCGTACGCGGTGAAACATTAAAGCTTGTTTGACCTTGTGCATTACATTGTTGGTTAGGTATGCTAACCGGTTGGTTTTGTTGCTGTTGCCGAGAGAAACCTCTATTGTTACCAAAATGTGGTTCCTGTTGCTGATAATTTTGACGATACTGACAATTAAAATTTTGCCTGTTATTAAAATTCTGGTGGTTTTCGTTCCTGAAGCGTCTATTAGCTTTGCTATTGAAATTGCGTGGCTGATCGTAATTGCTGTATGTTTGTTGACATTGGTTATTATATGAAATATTTTTGTTTGTAAAAGAATAATCCGATTGCTGCACTTCCAAAAGCTGTAACAGATCTCTGAATGCCGAGATATTTTCTTTCTGCTGACCTGTTAAAAGAGACACTCTTAATGATCGTGGTAATTTAGAAATACATAATTGAATAAGTCCAGATTCACTGTATGGTTCACTTAAGTACTGGTTTTGTTGGACCATGTGTTCAAAAAATTGCGTGAGAGTGGAAAAATTTGAGTTCTCATAATTTGGTAAACTAATTAATTGATCCTTGATTTCACGCTGTGTCGTCTTCGACCAATACGCTGACAGAAAAGCATTCTAAAATTTTTCTAACGAATAGCATTGCCTCGCGATCGGTCTCATACGAGTTGCCTGTTCGCCTTCCAAAAAACCGCAAATAAATTTAAGTTTGTGCGTTACAGGCCAAGTCGGTGGAAAAGCAAAGCTAAATTGTTGTATCCAATCCAAGGGGTGAATCTGTGTTCTGTCATTTTTAAATACTTTAAATTTTCTCACTGACAGAAAATGTTTGTAATCAAAATTATCGTCTCTGTATGTCTGAACAGGTTCAGGATTGTATGAGAATCTATTTGCCTTTGACTGTTCGGAATCTAAGTCGCGTACTCTCTGTAAATTACCCAAATTATACTGGCTGTGTGATTGTGAGAAATGTTCGGAATGTGCAGTATGCTGTGACGTGTTATTAACTGAAATATTTTTGATCTCTGTCACTTCTTGTTGTAAAGTTGACAATTTTCTACGCAATGTATTATTAGACGAATCTATCTCACTGATCGTCTGCTGTAGAGTGTGGAATTCAGGTGTTTGATTAAACGAAATCGGTGAAGTACCGTCTGATTTGCCGTCATCATTACTTTCAATAACGTCAATACGACTGGCCAATTCATCATATTTTTCAGTCAGTATTTTTACCTGATCATCGTTTTTAGTGTCAGAAGCATTAATTTGTTTTTGTATTTTACGTGTGGCTTCGTTCAGTTTTTTAACATCAGCTTTGATGTCATCGGAATCCTGTGTTAGTTCTAATTGTTCGAGTCTGTCTGTCACTGTCTGAATATCTATTGTGTGTGTATCTGTTTTTGATTTAAGATCAAAAATTTCATCACGCAATTCTGTGTTCAACTGCTTGATTGTATTAATTTCGTCCAATGCTGTAGCAATATTGTTGTCTACGCATGTTTTTGCTTTCATAAACAATTTACGTTTATCTTCCTGTCTTTATGTGGTAATTGTTTCCATAACTTGTCGTTGTAATTTATTTTGTTCCTGTATAAATTTACGGAAACGCGTTTCACTGTTTTGTAGGTGGTGATTAAAACGTTCGTCAATTTGACTGTTCTGTTGGTGGAATTTTGCGTCTACTTTTGCATCCAGTGTACGCGAAAGTTCTGCTGACATTAATTTAAACTCCTCACGTAACTGTGTTGTGTTTTCAGAGCATTGTTTAGCGACTGCACTAATTTCGTCTCTAAGTGATTCTGTTGCAGCTGCTTGCGTATTCCTTAATTCTTGAGCAACAGATCTAATTTCTTCACTACTTTTCCTAGCACAAGCCTCAATTTCCACACGTAATTGTTCCTTAGTATCATGACACTGCGCGGCAACGGCTGTAATCTGTTCACTAAGCTGTCTGGAATTGTTGTCTAATTTTTCATTAAGGCTGTCATGTTTTTCATTAAGTTGTATGAAATTGATATCTTGTTTTTCATTAATTTCATTAATTTGATGTTTGAGACTTTCACTAAGTTGTTTGTGATTGTTGTCTTGTCTTTCATTTTGTTGTTTGGAACTGTTGTCTAATTTTTCATTAAGGTTGTCATATTTTTCACTCTATTGTTTGAAATTTTCACTAAATTCTTGTCTGAGATTCTCGTTAAGTTGTTCGAAATATGCACTGTGTTGTAGCAATACTGTCATAATTTGATCCAAGCCAATACTACCTACTCTATTCTTTGTGCTGTTTGATGGCGTACCTGCAATTGTCACGTTTTCTGTAACCATTTGGTCATTCTGTAATTCTTGAAAAGGTTTGCCAATCGGATGTGCACTGTTGGTCACTACACCGGAATTAAATAAATCTGTCATACTCTGATTAAACTGTTCATTTTCGTTAAAAAAAATTTGTCTGTTCATTACGTAAATTTTGCAAACAGGGTGTGTCAAGCTGGGCAGCGTTCGTTGTGATAGAACGTCCCGCGTCATCAATTGTCGTCAAATTAACAGAGGACCTAATTGAATTCATTTCTTCATCATTAGGATAAAAATCATTATTAGTGGTCGGTACGCATTGATTGTCTACAAATGGAGGATTGTCATCATTACACTGAGTGTCGCAAGTACTATCGGTCATATTATTTGAGTCTGCTATTTCACTCATTACACATGGCGATGTACTGTTAACAGTTTTTCGCGGTATTTTTCGCTAATCAAAATTATTCACAAATGAAACAAAGACAATGCAAAATGCAACAAACACAATAATAACAAAGAGCAAAAGAAATTGCCGATGATCTGTGAAAGAAAGAGTGACAAATTAGTAAATGCGTTGCGCCAGATTCAAACTACGTTTAAGTAATTAAGAGCAGATATTGACTACTTCTCAGAAGATTCACAAAGAAATACGATCCAGGCCGGATGTCGCCAAGTGTAACCTCTCCGCACGAAATATTGTTAAATAATAATGCAAAATGGAGCCAAGCGTAAACTCCCCACACAAAAATTAATGAATGAAAATTGAACATGAACCCACAATAATAATAATTAAATAATGAACCATGAACCAAATGTAACCTCTCAACAGAAATAATAATATCTGGTAAATTTTATAAGGGCAGCAGCGCTGACCTTCGGCCCTGTATTCTGGATAAAAAGCAAAAATTCTTACCTCAATAAAAACTGCATCTATATCTGCTCTTAATTATACATTCTTCGACACAGCTTCGTGCAATGCTGGCGTATATATACATATATTTTTTGATTCTGGGAGGGAATGCATAGGAAATATTCTTTAAACTGAAATGAATGTTTTTCTTTAAAAGAGTTACTTTATAAAAAGAATTATTATTGGGGCATTTTTTGAACAAATTAATTACAATTAACATACATTATTAGATATGCGCAATGCTGCTTCTTTACCTTCTACACCAATACTCATCGTCCAGAGTCCTGACCAGAGTCGCGAGCAGAGCACATAGCCGACGCATGCCGACTCCCGCACACTACTACTGTCCACTCGCTACTGTATCCGACTGACTACTACTGCAGACTCGCGACAAGCAACAACTAACAATAAACTACTCTCTGGTCAGAGATTCTGTCATGCTTCGCCCATCGCCGGCGAAGCATGCACCTTACAAGGTACACTACGATATATTAAAAAGTCCAGGCATTTATTAATGGATATTAATATGGGGTGTAGCGCCTTTACGACGGCTTAATCTATGTTGGGAACACATTCAATGATGTGCCTGAATGTGTGTGGAGGAATGACAGAGAAGATACTTCTGAATGGTGGGCTCCATGTGGTTCCCAAGTAAACCATCGAGCCTGTGTTAATTTTCCCATGTATGAAGTGTGCTAGCACTTTATTTCTGCATTTGGTTTTGTTTCTTTAATAAGTTTGTTTCGTTCATGTCCGTAATTTTCTTATCTCAACTTAGTTTACTTTACATGTGCCTTCAGCAGTGTGGCGACATCTGCCGAAAAAAATCCGATCTTCCTGAATATCATTAACTGTACGCTAGATGGATGCCAACAACGTTTTACGTTTTGGCATTATGATTAACTTTTGCTCTTCGATAATACGATAAATAATTTTAAATAAATGTTTAAAAAGTTTTCTAAAATTTTTTCTATGGTGTGCTTCTCACCTATGTTTGATCCTTTTTTAGTAATTTGTACAATCGCTTTTTGGCGTATTTAACTGTACTATGTGGTTGACAAAATCTTTGTCAATATACCCATTTTTTGTAAATATTTCAGTATTTTATCATTATATTTTACCTCACTTTGTATGTCATTTCTTCTTCTCATTTTTATTTTAGCTACATCTTTTCGCATAGAGGGCGGGTTTGCAGCGCTGCGCCCCCTTATGGTTTCTCGTTGACATAGACAATTCTCGATGTATCGCTTTATGTTTGACCTCTGCTTAAGACTGTGTTACTACTGAGGGCACATATTCGTTGAAAGGTAAATTTGTTTGTGCATTTTAAATGGTTTAATGGGTCTATATACATTTAATTGGTTTTACGTTGCTTTATGTACATTTATTCATTTGGTCACTGTTAATCAGTTGAAATCGATTTGCAAAAGTAAATAAAGAAAACATGATTTTGCGACTGGTTGCTGGTTGTTTGGTAATTTGGTGGACAATGGAGCCTGGAAGGAAGGTGGCGTTCTAGCTCAGCCGAAAGGTGTTCCATTGGGTTCGCTTAGCATCAGAATTGGCTATAAGAAGGTGTGTGCAAGGTTGGTACCGTGATTTCTCTCAGTCGACCAAAAGCGCATCCGGCACAACATTGTAACACAATATCTGGCGGTATTTAATCCACGAGATATTTTGCGCTGATTTGTGACTGATTATGAAACTCGGAACCATCATTACACAACAGAGTCAAAACGCCAGTCAGAACAATGGACAGAGGCTAGTGAAAGTGTACAGACGGCAAAGACCATTTTTTCGGTTGGTAAGGTGATGGCTACTGTTTTTTGGGATTCCCAAGAAATAACCCTCATAGATTACTTGCAAAAAGGCATAACCATAACTGGACCTTACTATGTTTCCTTGTTGGATCGTTTGAACTTTGCGTTGGCAGAAAAAAGTGTTCTTTCACCAGGATAATCCGCCATCGCACACATCAGCGTTAACAATGCCGAAAGGGTATGTATTTGGCTTTAAATTGGTTTCTCATCCACCCTGTTCACCAAACTTAGCCCCAAAAGACTTTTTACGGTTCCCCGGCCGGGCGATGTGGCCGAGCGGTTCTAGGCGCTTCAGTCTGGCACCGCACGACCGCTACGGTCGCAGGTTCGAATGCTGCCTCGGCCGTGGATGTGTGTGATGTCCTTAGGTTATTTAGGTTTAAGTAGTTCTAAGTTCTAGGGGACTGATGACCCCAGATGTTAAGTCCCATAGTGCTCAGAGCCATTTGAACTATTTGAACATGTTCCCTGACTTGAAACTTTTGTCTTGCTGGGAAGAAATTCACATAAAATGAAGAAGGGGTTGTTGCGGTCAACGATTATTTTGCGGAGTTTGACAGAACCTATTTTTCCGATGGGCTGAAGAGTCTCGAGGATCGCTGGAACAAGCATATATCCCCTGAAGGAGACTACGTCGAGAAGTAAGGTGAGTTGTTTACGAAACAAACATTTTTTCTTCCTTCTCTACCAGACTTAAATCACCCTCGTATCCTAGCGTGACTTCTTGCGATCTATTTTGCATTACGCAGTGTGTCCGGATACTTTTGATCAGACAGAGTATTTTATAAAGTACGTGTCCACTCTCCCTCCCAAACTGCTGCTTCGAGGTTATCCATCTCGTCGTTGCAGCTGGCGGTGCTAATCGTCTCAGTAGCGTCGCTAGCTGCAGCTGCAGGAAGTCCTTTACTTTGCCTTTGCGCCATTGTGAGTCGGCGTACGCCCCTGCTCGCTACCTGTGTTTTCACCGCGCGCCTGGGAAGTGAAGTGAAGCTGTCACCGGGGGGCGCCTCGCAGCTTTCTCTTCTCTAGGCGGGGTCGTTCACCGGCCATCTCTTCGCTGGGAGCTAGCCGGGTCTGCCAGTCATCCCAGCTTATTGTCGCCGCCCCCAGTAAGGCCAGATGAGTTACCCCACATTCTGCCCTGTCATGCCCTTCACTGCACTGGATCTCCAGATAAGCAGAGGAATACAATGAGCCGGCCGCGGTGGTCTAGCGGTTCTAGGCGCTCAGTCCGGAGCCGCGCCACTCCTACGGTCGCAGGTTCGAATTCTGCCTCGGGCATGGATGTGTGTGATGTCCTTAGGTTAGTTAGGTTTAAGTAGTTCTAAGTTCTAGGGGACTGATGACCATAGATGTTAAGTCCCATAGTGCTCAGAGCCATTTGAACCATTTTTTTGAATACAATGAAACCAACGGTCCTCTTCCAGTTCGTACAGTATTATATAGCGACGTTCCACTGCGACTTTGTCTTCCTACCATTACTTTTACGTATGTTCCGTGTACGTGCTAAAAGGCTCGTGGAACTGTGCCATGTGACCGACTTTTAGGCACAGGGAAATTGACTTAACCAGTTACAAAATATAATTCCGCGTTGTGCTATCAATGCTGTTAATACTGTAATATAGGGAGGACTGGTGGAGGTAGGTTAGCAGTCTATGTTTACATTCAGCTATTACCTACCAACAGTAATCTTACCCGTTAGAATTTTTACTTGTACACTATTGGCCATTAAAATTGCTACAACACGAAGATGACGTGCTACAGACGCGAAACTTAGCCGACAGGAACAAGATGCTGTGATATGCAAATGATTAGTTTTTCAGAGCATTCACACAAAGTTGGCGCCGGTGGCGACACCTACAACGTGCTGACATGAGGAAAGTTTCCAACTGATTTCTCATACACAAACAGTAGTTGACTGGAGTGGCTTGGTGAAACGTTGTTGTGATGCCTCGCGTAAGGAGGAGAAATGCGTACCATCACGTTTCCGACTTTTATAAAGGTCGGATAGTAGCCTATCGCGATTACGGTTTATCGTATCGCGACATTGCTGCTCGCGTTGGTCGAGATTCAATGACTGTCAGCACAATATGGAATCGGTGGGTTCAGGAGGGTGCTGGATCCCAACGGCCTCGTATCACTAGCAGTCGAGATGACAGGCATCTTATTCGCATGGCTGTAACGGATCGAGCAGCCACGTCCCGATTCCTGAGTCAACAGATGGGGACGTTTGCAAGACAACAACCATCTGCACGACCAGTTCGACGGCGTTTGCAGCAGCGTGGACTATCAGCTCGGAGACCATGGCTGCGGTTACCCTTGACGCTGCATCACAGACAGGAGCGCCTGCGATGGTGTACTCAACGACGAACCTGGGTGCACGAATGGCAAAACGTCATTTTTTCGGATGAATCCAGGTTCTGTTTACAGGATCATGATGGTTGCATCCGTGTTTGGTGACATCGCGGTGAACGCACATTGGAAGCGTGTATTCGTCATCGCCATACTGGCATATCACCCGGCGTGATGGTGTCGGGTGCCATTGGTTACACGTCTCGGTCACCTCTTGTTCGCATTGACGGCACTTTGAACAGTGGACGTTACGTTGTAGATGTGTTACGGCCCGTGGCTCTACCCTTCATTCGATCCCTGCGAATCCCTACATTTCAGCAGGATAATGCACGATCGGATGTTGCAGGTCCTGTACGGGCCTTTCTGGATACAGAAAACGTTCGACTGCTGCCCTTGCCAGTACATTCTCCAGATCTCTCACCAATTGAAAACGTCTGGTCAATGGTGGCCGAGCAACTGGCTCGTCACAATACGCCAGTCACTATCCTTGATGTACTGTGGTATCGTGTTCAAGCTACATGGGCAGCTGTACCTGTACACGCCAACCAAACTCTGACTGACTCAATGCCCAGGCGTATCAAGGCCATTATTACGGCCAGAGGTGGTCGTTCTGGGTACTGATTTTTCACGATCTGTGCACCCAAATTGCGTGAAAATGTAATCACACGTCAGTTCTAGTGTAATATATTTGTATAATGAATACCCGTTTATCATCAGCATTTCTTCTTGGTGTAGCAATTTTAATGGCCAGTAGTGCACATTATTCCTTCTAGTTTATTTCAGTTAATTTTCAGAGGCCCACTCTGCAAGTGGGAAAAAGACATGGATTACAAATAGGCCTACTGCTTTTACTGCCGTTCCGAAGTCATGGAGTAATGGCGATAGGTCAGTGCCCTAAATAATAAACTGGGTTTTATAGTCTCCTCAGGA
The DNA here is from genome assembly GCF_021461395.2 of Schistocerca americana. Lineage (NCBI taxonomy): Eukaryota > Metazoa > Arthropoda > Insecta > Orthoptera > Acrididae > Schistocerca > Schistocerca americana. Next base: position 33,523,078 of record NC_060124.1, read on the forward strand.
TTCTTTCTGGATCTTAAAATCAACGTGATTCGATATTTCGGCGACCCATATGTCCGCCATCTTCAGGAGAATGCCACTGCTGTTGCTGAGTCCCGCTGAAAACCGATGCCAAGGCTGCAAATCGTCGTCCTATATAGGCCTCCGTACCGTCCACGGCACACGCGGCCCCCATCATTGTTGCTGCTCTTCAAGACTGAGGCAACGATATATAGAACTTTTCAAATACTCAGGCCGGTAGCACCGAAGAATACTTCGCTTTGATGCAGGACACTATAGGGTTCCATGTCCCGCTAACAGGAAAACGATTGTCTCTATTAATCAAATTGTGTGCCAACCTAATTTCACTTGCCTCTTTATAAACACTGCTGCAACAGCCAGAAGTACTGTCAGCTATCAAAGTCTGGTCAAATTTCATCCTATGTTCCTCGTTTAAGCGATTTTCAGATACCGCCGATTTTTCCGGCTGTTATAGCCTCGTGTGAGGACGATGTTCCACGCAATTGTCCTGAACACCAGACTTCCTGAGTCCCAAATCGCTTTTCACACAGTAAGCTTGGCATATGTAAAATCTCGTGTCAGTATGGGGAGGCTTACATCGACCGTTCGACTCGCACAGTTGAGGACAAATGCGTGTAACATCACTGTTACACAAGGTTACAACCGACCGAAAAATCAGTGGCGGCAGAAAACTGCTTAAACGAGGAATACGGGATGAAATTTGAGGAGACCTTCATAGCTGCCAGTACTTCCTGCTTTTGCTACAGTTGTAAGTAGGCTGTTTAGGTTTTCTCATTGGTAACGCTACGTAGCGCTCTGTATGAAAATCACTGGCTGTGCTGTGTGCAGTCTGTGGCTAGTTTGCATTGTTGTCTGCCATTGTAGTGTTGGGCAGCGGCAGCTGGATGTGAACAGCGCGTAGCGTTGCGCAGTTGGGAGGTGAGCCGCCAGCAGTGGTGGATGTGGGGACAGACTAGATGTCATGAACTGCTGTGTATATTATGATTTTTCAACACTATTAAGGTAAATACATTGTTTGTTCTCTATCAAAATCTTTCATTTGCTAACTATGCCTATCAGTAGTTAGTGCCTTCAGTGATTCGAATCTTTTATTCAGCTGGCAGTAGTGGCGCTCGCTGTATTGCAGTAGTTCGAGTAACGAAGATTTTTGTGAGGTAAGTGGTTTGTGAAAGGTATAGGTTAATGTTAGTCAGGGCCATCCTTTTGTAGAGATTTTTGAAAGTCACAATGCGTTGCGCTAAAAAATATTGTGTGTCAGTTTAAGCACAGTCATGTATAATTTTACAAAAGGGGACGTTTCACAGTATAAAGAGACAAGTGAAATTAGATTTTCAGGCAAATTGATTAATGGAGACAATGGTTTTGCTCATAGCAGGACGTGTAACCCTGTACTCTCTCGCATCGAAACAGAACGTTCTTCGGTGCGGACAAACCGAGAGTTTGAAAATAGTGCGACATATCTTTGCCGCCTGTGTTCTACTGAGGGTGGTGCCAGCGGTCCAGTCTTGCAGGGCAACAATTGTGGTGGGCGGCGCATGCGCTATGTACGGTACGGAGGCCTGTATAGGACGATGATTTGCAGCTTTGGTATCAGTTTTCAGCGGGACTCAGCAGCAGCAGCAGCGTCCTCCTGAAAATGGATCACCATCAATTCTCAAAAGACGCAGGCGATGCTGATCACCCGTAGGCTCGGAAGGCGCGAACCTCCTCAACGCCCCCCCCCTCCACCTTCACCTAAACGGAACCCAACTCCCCTGGCGCAGAACCGCCAAGTATCTTGGCGTAACCTTGGACTCTCGTCTTATGTGGAAACCCCACATAGACGAGGTCCATAGGAAGGTCTGCGCCAGAATGTCCATCCTGTATCCAATCCTCAACTCATCCAGCTCCCTTTCCTGCTCAGTAGGAGTGAACGTATACCAGGCCCTGATCCGGCCAGTCATGGAATACGCGTGTCCTGTCTGGGGATACGCGGCGAAGCACCACCTGGACAAACTCCAGAGGCTGCAGAACCGCGCCCTCAGGAGGGCACTGCGTTTACCCCTTGGATTCCCTATCGACGATTTGCATGCCGCTGCAGAAATCCCACTCCTGAGAGAGCGATTTCAAGACCTGGCAAGGGCCTTCTAAGAAGGTACTTCCAGGTCGGGAAACGCCCTCATCCACTCCCTAGGTCGGTATGACATGTCCCGCGATAAACACAATAGCCCCATGACGATCTTCGACGACTAAGTCGAAGAGAAAAATCCCAATATCCATTCCCAAATCCTGCTCCTACCCAAATTACTACAATTATCTCGCCAAACCTCAGGCAAGTACCAGACTCACACAGAACAATCATCACAGTTCACAGACACCAAAAAAGTACAGAAATAATCACACACACAAGTACACAGGGGAGTAAAAGCCGAAAGGCTACAAACTCCCCCTCACACTTCCCCAAAGAGGGGAAAGTATTAGATGAAAACAGCAGCCTGAAAATGGTGAACAGATGGATCGCCGAAATATCGACTCATTTTGGTTTTGGGGTCCAGCAGCAAATCCGAGCAGACTATCAACAATTACTACACCAGGAAAGCCTACTAAGTCACAGTAAACTGGGATACTAAAATTTTCTTAGCTATACCGAAATTCTGGAATACTCTGTTTAAAATTCTGAAGGTGGCAGGGGTAAAATACAGGGAGCGAAAGGCTGTTTACAATTTGTACAGAAACCAGATGGCAGTTATAAGAGTCGAGGGGCATGAAAGGGAAGCAGTGGTTGGGAAGGGAGTGACACAGGGTTGAGCTTATCCCCGATGTTATTCAATCTGTATACTGAGCAAGCAGTAAAGGAAACAAAAGAAAAATTCGGAGTAGGGATTAAAATCCATGGAGAAGGAATTAAAACATTGAGGTCTGCCGATGACATTGTAATTATGTCAGAGACAGCAAAGGACCTGGAAGAGCATCTGAACGGAATGGACAGTGTCTTGAAAGGAGGATATAAGATGAACATCAACAAAAGCAAAACGAGGATAATGGAATGTAGTCGAATTAAATCGGATGATGCTGAGGGTATTAGATTAGGAGATAAAACGTTTAAAGTAGTAAATAAGTTCTTCTATTTGGGGAGCAAAATAACTGATTATAGTCGAAGTAGAGAGGATATAAAATGTAGACTGTCAATGGCAAGAAAAGCGTTTCTGAAGAAGAGAAATTTGTTAACATCGAGTACAGATTGAAGTATAAGGAAGCCTTTTCTGAAAGTATTTATGTGGAGTGTAGCCATGTACGAAAGTGAAACGTGAACGATAAATAGTTTAGACAAGAAGAGAATAGAAGCTTTCGAAATGTGGTGCTACAGAAGAATGCTGACGGTTAGATGGGTAGATCACATAACTAATGTGGAGGTATTGAATAGAATTGGAGAGAAGAGAAATTTGTGGCACTACTTGACTAGAAGAAGGGATCGGAAAGTAGGACATATTCTGAGGAATCAAGGGATCACCAATTTAGTACTGGACGGCAGCTCAGAGGGTAAAAATTGTAGAGGGAGACCAAGAGATGAATACACTAAACAGATTCAGTAGGATGTACGACGCAGTAGGTACTGGGAGATGAAGAAGCTTGCACAGCATAGAGTAGCATGGAGAGCTGCATCAAACCAGTCTCTGGACTGAAGACCACAACAATAACCGAAAATACTATAATGCACTGGCGTGCAAAAATTTAAAGAGAGGAACTTTCGTGTGATGTGTCACTGCTAAGTAACATAACACGCTGAAGCCTGAATCAAGCGTAGAATGAACAGAAATGACACTCTTATTCAAGGACAGTAATTACCCCGGAGTCACCGCCATTCATGATGGTCCATTGGATATTACACACGGTGGACATGGTTCGTAATATAATGTGCGATCACTACAGACGGCAATGCATGCACTGAAAGGGGTCCCAATGCTGGCCACAAGGTCTTGTGGTAGGGCATTCTCTTGGATCGTCGTTTGTGCTTGTGGTCATGCTACAATACGTCGCCCCAAGGTATCCCGCACGTACTCGGGGAACGGGTAGGGCAGTCCATTCCACGAATAGCCTCTCGTTCCAGGAGCTCCTCTACATGCGCTGTTCGATACGCCCAAGCAGCGTCATCCATAAAACTGAAGTTAGGGTCGAATTCACCCCTGCACAGTGTCTCAGTACCATTGACCAGTGAATTTACCATGTACAAAGATTTAGAGGTTACTAAGCAATTGCAGCATTAAGCCTCCCTACACCATAACACATAGAAACTAAACTAAACTCCGTCCGAAAACAGGTCTTGGAAGGCCCAACGGCACCGATCGGCCGCCGTGTCCTCCTCAGCCCACAGGCGTCACTGGATGCAGACATGCGGGAGCAGGTGGTCAGCACACCGCCCTCTCTGCCGTGTGTCAGTTTACGAGAGCGGACCCTCTACTTGTCAGTCAAGTAGCTCCTCAGAATGAGATTTTCACTCTGCAGCGGAGTGTGCGCTGATATGAAACTTCCTGGCAGATTAAAACTGTGTGCCCGACCGAGACTCGAACTCGGGACCTTTGCCTTTCGCGGGCAAGTGCTCTACCATCTGAGCTACCGAAGCACGACTCACGCCCGGTACTCACAGCTTTACTTCTGCCAGTATCTCGTCTCCTACCTTCCAAACTTTACAGAAGCTCTCCTGCGAACCTTGCAGAACTAGCACTCCTGAAAGAAAGGATACTGCGGAGACAAGGCTTAGCCACAGCCTGTGGGATGTTTCCAGAATGAGATATCCACTCAACGAGTTTATCTGCTTACGCAAGGTCTCCTCTAGCCCAAAAGTCAAAGTAGTAATCCGTCCTAAATGAATATTTTTATTTTTAAAATTTTTCCGCTCTTGAAGAGTACTCGACGATAATTTGAATATTCCACCAGTTGCACTGAGTTCCGTTTTCTATAAATTTCTCGTATCTTATTGTTTGCTGAATCCAACACCAGCTACTCATCTGTTTTTTCGCCGTCAGGAAATAATTTGCATGGTATCAGAGGGAGCTGAAGAAGGCAAAATATGTATCAGAGACAGATTCGAATGTATCCAGCAAATAATGATATGTTGCTCTAAGCTGAAGAAATTGGTAAAGGATAAGAAATCGTGATATTTTGCATTGAACTTGTCAAAAAAAAAAAAACTATACAAGGAATTGGTTACAGAAGCTTTATAAATACTCATTTAGGGCTGCTATAACGCCTTCATCCGACCCAGATGTTTCCCGTTGCATTGTCCAGAATACATAGACGTCTGAGAAGGACAAGCCTGGTGTATATCGCAATGATTCGGAGGTCTACTTCAGATACCTCATTTCTTCCCATGTCGAAGCTCCTTTCTGGGCAGATGCACCGTCTCAATTTTTCTACTCCTGTAAAACAGTCACTTGCTTAATATACGTCTCTCACTGACGGAAAAAAACAAAACACAAAAAAAAAGTCAATGTTGAGGAATGAAATTTCAGGAATATGTTTATTTAGGTAACATCTTCAAGCGATTAAAATTGTAAGATCACATCTTAATGTAAGCTCGAGATAAATCATTGCAAATGTGAAATGTTGGAACATTAATAACCAGCGTAACGGCCAGAAAATTGAACGAAAGCATGCAAACGTTGATGCATTATATTGTTCAGGTGCCGGATGTCAGTTTGTGGGATGGAGTTCCATGCCTTCTGCATTTGGTCTTTAAATACAGGGTCGGTTAATGCTGTTGGTGAATGACGCTGGAGTTGTCAGACGATGAGGTCACATATGTGCTCGATTGGAGACAGATCTGGTGATCGAGCAGGCCAACACTATATTCGGCACTCTACAGAGCATGTTACATTACAAAAGCGGGGGCGAGCGTTATCCTTTTGAAAAACACGTCGCACCCCAGACCATAACTACAGGTGTAGGTCCACTTGTGTCTATCATGGAGATAGGTTGGTAGCAGGCAGTCACTTGGTCTCCATCTAACCGACACACGGCCATCAGTGGCACAGAGGCAGAACCAGGTTTTATCAGAAAACACAACAGACCTGCACCCTTCCTTCCAATGAGGTCTCGCTTCACACAAGTGAAGTCGCAAATGGCGGTGGCTTATGGCTAGTGGAACGCATGTTATGTGGCGTCCGGCTCGGAGCTGTCCTTGAAGTGACCGATTTGAAACAGTTAGTTGCGTCACTGTGGTGTCACATGCTGCTCAGATTGATGCTGCAGATGCCCCACAGCCAGACGCTGAACGAGATGGTCCAATCCAGCAATCATGTCACATTCCTGCCAAGTTTTTTTTTGCAGTACCGCAGGAGGAACATCCAGCTTCTCGAAGACCTATTACACGACGTCGTTCAAACTGAATGAGGAGCTGATACTGGCGTCTTTTATCGCCGTGAAGGCAATCTTGACTAACATCAACACACCATGTTCAGTTCCAAAGGTAACCTGTGTTTAAAGCAAATCTGATCTGCAGCCGGCCGCTACAGTCTGGAACCGCGCGACCGCTACGGTCGCAGGTTCGAATCCTGCCTCGGGCATGGATGTGTGTGATGTCCTTAGGTTAGTTAGGTTTAAGTAGTTCTAAGTTCTAGGGGACTGATGACCTCAGAAGTTAAGTCGCATAGTGCTCAGAGCCAGCAAAATCTGATTTGCATCCTAATAGCGGCGCTACCAATGCCACTCTCATGCGTCTAGGCGCGAAATGTAAATAGATATTATCACACGCCTACCAGCTTTTGTTTATGTCGCACAACTCCATTTTGGTACTGAGATTTTTTTTTCTGCCAGGTAATCAAGAAGGAAAATCCTTTTCAACGCTAAAAATAGTGACCATAAAATTTCCAGGAGATGAAATGTTTTCTTACCTTTTTAATCTATTTGTATCCATCCTTTAAGAAGACTATTTTTGTAGCGAGACTCTCACACTGCGCTATTTGTGAGTAGGAGTGTTGCAAAATGCTTTTCTTTTTTTTCTTTTTTGAGTCATCAGTCTACCGACTCGTTTGATGCAACCAGTCACGAATTACCCTCCTGTGCCGACCTCCCCGTCTCAGAGTAGCACTTGCAACCTACGTCCTCAATTATTTGCTGCATGGATTCCAAAATCTGCTTTCCTCTACAGTTTTTACCCCGTACAGCTCCCTCTTGTATCATGGAAGCTGTTCCGTGATGTCTCAACAGATGTCCTCCCATCCTGCTCCTTCTTCTTTACGATCTTTTCAATATATTTCTTTCCTCTCTCATTCTCCGCAGAACGTCCTCATTCCTTACCTTACCAGTCCACCTAATATTCTAATTTTTAACATTCTTCTGCAGCACCACATCTCGGATCCTTTGAATTTCTTCTTTTCCGGTTTTCCCACAGGCTGTATTTCACTACCATATAGTGCTGTGCCCTAAATGTACATTCCCACAAATTTATTCCCCACGTTAAAGCCTATGTTTGATAATAGAAGACTTCTCTTAGCCAGGAAAACCAGTTTTGCCATTGCTAGTCTGCTTTTGATGTCCTCCTTGCTCCGACCTTCCTAAGTAGCAGAATGCTTTAACTTCAAGTACTTCTTGATCACCAATCTTACTGTTCTCATTCCCGCTACTTCTCATTACTTTCGTCTTTCTTCGGTTTATTCTGTACTCAGTTAACCATTCTTTTCAGCAAATCCTGTAATACTACTTCATTTTGACCGAGGACAGCAATGTCAACAGCGAATCTTATCATTGATATCCTTTCATCTTGAATTTTAATTCCTCTTTGAACCATTCTTTTATTTTCGTCATTGCTTTTTCGATGTTTAGATTGAACAGTAGGGGCGAGAGACTATATCCCTGTCGTAAACTCTTTCTAATCTGAGTACTTCGTTCGTGGTCTTCCGTCGCTATTGTTCCCTCTGGTGACTCTTATACGTATTGTATATTACCCTCTTTGCCTACGGCGTACCCCTATTATCCCCAGAATTTCGAACATTTTGCACCGTTTCACATTATCGAAAGCTTTTTCAGGTCGAAATATCCTATGAACGCGTCTTGATTTTTTCTTCTTTTTTCCTACAGTCATATGTTACTTCACCCGACTCGTACATTTTTCACAGTAAACTAATAGTCGTCTAGTTGCCACTTCCCCGAACGAGTTTAGAAATTTTGATGGAATGGTATCTATCCTTTCTGCCTTCTTCGATCTTAGGTCTACCAATCTTTTAATTTCTGATTCTAATCATGGAGCCCCTGTTTCTTCTACATCGACTCGTGTTTCTTCTTCTGTGACGTCATCAGACAAGTCTTGTCTGATGACGTCTTATCCCTCATGGAGGCCTTCAATGTACTCTTTCCACCTATCCGCTCTCTCTTCTGGATTTAAAAATGGAATTCCTATTGCACTCTTATAGTTACCACCTTTCCTTTTTATTCCACCGAAGGTGAAGGTTTCCTCACATTTTTCACGCAACCTTTTCGCCTTACCTTCCCTTCACTTCCTATCTGCCGGCCGGTGTGGCCGTGCGGTTAAAGGCGCTTCAGTCTGGAACCGCGTGACCGCTACGGTCGCAGGTTCGAATCCTGCCTCGGGCATGGATGTGTGTGATGTCCTTGGGTTAGTTAGGTTTAAGTAGTTCTAAGTTCTAGGGGACTTATGACCACAGATGTTGAGTCCCATAGTGCTCAGAGCCATTTGAACCATTTGAACTTCCTATTTATTTGTTTCCTAATAGACTTGTATGTCAGTTTCCGAGACCGAGGCCGCTACTTCTCAATCAAGTAGCTCCTCAGTTTGCCTCACAAGGGCCGACTGCACCCCGTTTGCCAACAGCGCTCGGCAGACCGGATGGTCACCCATCTAAGTGCTAGCCCAGTCCGACAGCGCTTAACTTCGGTGATGTGACGGGAACCGGTGTTACCACTGCGGCAAGGTCGTTGGCAGGGGCTTGCTATGCGAAGTAGAAATTATATTCTGGATTAGTGTTCTGACCTCTTCAAGAATACCTACTCGTTTATGTCAAAACTGCCTTTCCTTATTTATATTTCATTTGAACAGCGCATCCAGTGACGCCTGTCGATGAGGATGACACGGCGGCCGGTCGGGTCCGTTGGGCGTTTATGGCCTGTTGGGGAGGAGTTTTTTTCTGAGAGACTTGTATTTCTGTGTTCCTGAATTTCCCTGAACATTTTTGTATTTCCTTCTTTCATCGATCAACTAAAGTATTTCTTGTGTTACCCAAGGTTTCTTTGCAGTTATCTTCTTTGTAGCTATGTTTTTCTATCCAACCTCTGTGACTGCTCTTTTTAGAGATGTCTATTTCTCCTCAACTGAACTGCTCACGGAGCTTAGAAGGAGAGTGAAGAAGTAAAAGAAACTAAGTGGACCACGCTGTTGCACGTAGCAGCATTTCCACCCTGCGAACAAACACGTGCGCCCCATCTCCGTCAGTAAACATTGACGCGCGTGACATTTATGGGTCGTGATAGCAAAATGCACTTAGCTAAATTACCTGGTTATCTTCTAATTATGAGGTCGCCAAGCCTCTTGAGTTTACTGTACCGCCATTAAACTGAATGAAACTTCACTGAAGCTCATTCCCATAAAAATGTTTATGTTAGGCAAAGGCCATGTTCGATAAATTCTCTGACGTGACAGCAGGAACATACTGTTATGTGAGCCCCTATTAAACGGCATGAAGAGAGGAAAAGAAAGCTAAACCACCTATCGTGCCAGATATCAGACACGAATAAATGAAGTGCTTACTTCAATAGTGCTACAAGTCCATTACCTCCACTTTTCTGTCTATAATGCTTCCAACATTAATGGTCCAAACAAACAGAAAGAAAGGTTCATCTCTAGCAAGAAGCCATATGCTTGAATATTTCTGGTATCTCAATTTCAGGTTTTTCAGCGCTCATTTAACTTTAGGACTCTGTATCTCAGAATGAACAAAAGTGGACTTATACCACTATTGAAATAAGCCCTTCCAATATTTACGTGATACAATTTGGGAAAACCACGGAGAATGTAAAATAGCATGAAAAATATGGTTTTAACCCTGTTGAACCCATATATGTGGTCTATGACTTCACAAGGACCATACTGAAAGTAATAAGTAATAATTTTTAAAATGTTTAATCTTTTTGTTTCTTTTAGACCAACCAAGTACATCACCTTAATCCACATACTTTCTGTCACTTTTCAACAAAATGTCCATTTCTTTACACAAATTATCCCCTCATTGTTTTGACGGTACCCTCACGACAGAAATCCGTTGCAGCTTCCTGAACATACGATGCACTGCTTCCCGAACATCCTCCATCGTCTCGAAGCGTTGGTTTCGCATCTGTTCCTTGACAGAACCGAAAAGGCGGTAGTCGGAGGTTGCCAAGTCGGGAGGATGTGGAAGAATTTCCCATCCAAATGTCTGATCTTCTACACAGCGACACGAGTAGTGTGACAACATTCATTATCCTGTTGACGATGTCTTTCCCAGTGCGTTTATTGCACGGTGCAGGCTTCAGATATGTGTGGATATAGCGGCAGCATTTAAAATTCATCCAGATTCCTGAAAATTAGAATCGTTCCTTATTGCGTCCCGTGGAGGCAGTTCCAGGGCGACTGCTGTGAGGGTGTTTCCATATTTGAAACTTTTCCCCCATCTCCTGATTACTGCTGTCGCCCATGCAGACAACTCCAAAGGCCTTTGAAGTCCGATGTGAATTTCAGAAGCATATTTTCCCTCTTTAACTCTTAATTACGTTCTTGGGTAATTTATCATCCCACGCGTCACTCTTTTATTAATAGTTCCGTTCCCAATGCAACGTTGCCACTCCGACTCTATGTGATCTTACCAGTGCTTTTGCATTGTGCAGGCGCATGCTAATCCGCGACCAAAATTTGCCTAGGTACGTACCAGCTGGGGTCTAAATCTACCGCACGAAGTTATATACTTACTTTTCTTATCATCGCAAATTGTTTTTAACTGTTATAGATAGAATGGAGCGATGATCAAGTTTTGGAGCTACCGTTAGCTGCTTACTCATTGGACACCCCAGATTCTTTTCAAGATGCAGCCGAGTTTAATGGCAACGAAACAGAAATATTTGATTATGAAACAGAGGACGAATAGGAAGAAGAAGAAGATAATGTTCACCAAGAAGATCTTGAAATGGCGAGACAATCAGGCTATTTTTATGGAAAAAAAACATTACAGATAAGAGTAGGAAGATGGTGCTTCGAGATTTTGCAAAACAACTCGGCATGGTATTGATCAAAACAAGTACGAAAGAGAGGAAAATGAATTACAAAACTTTTTCTTGGAACCTGCAGGCTGCAATGGACAAAGTTCTTCGTAAAAATTTTGAAAATGATTGCAGGGTCGATGAATATGCAGTTCAAGTCCAAGCGTGTCAAATGTCAAATGTCTGATGATGCCACATACGTCCACATCTCAAAAGAAAAAAATACCAAAACATGTTAAAATATCAAAAATAAGCTTGCAAAATGCCTTCCATTGATAAAAAGGTAAATCTTGACCTTGATGAACGAAAGTAAGTTGCGTAGTTGATTCGTACATGTACCTACTCATTTTTTTATTGAAAGTCACAGGTTATTTTATTGAAAGTCACACGTTACTTATTTTTGTAATTTACTTAACTGATCATTAATTGACCTCGGAACCTGTTTCTGAACATTTTTGAAGTAGGGTTTCTATGCTTTTTAAATTAATTCCAAAAGCTCTATTTAAGACGCCAGTGTTAATGTAAGAGTCTTAATTGTTGGTAAGATTACGTTTCCTATTTTAGTAAAGATTAATTTTTCATAAATAGAAGCGTTTCTTTTATTGATTCTCTCAGTGTAGAGAAACATTGAAGTAAATCAGATGGTTTTTGTTTTGGGGTCAAAAACTACCCCATGAAGTTACTAACCTCAGTCTAAATAGAGAGTGTAGCTGAAGGTTAACAAGAACATCAACGACAGCCCATTAATGTGGTCCATTTTGGAAGTACTTCCTGTGGTCACTTGAGGGACACTAAGGATGTCACAACATGGCGACATGTGGTGTACAGTCTGTAGATTACGGTCCGACATTGTTTTCGTTACCTTGTTGGATCTGGAATTTTAATGACTTTTAGTATGGCCCTCGCATGACAATATCATCTTATGAAACGTCCCCTTTTTGAAAAATTATATACGTGACTGGGCTTAAACTGACACACAATGTTTTTAGCGCAACGCAGTCTGACTTTAAATAATCCCTACAAAAGAATGGCCCTGACTAACATTAAACTATACCTTTCACAAATCACTTACCTCACAAAAATCTTCGTTACTCAAGCTACTGCAATGCAGCGAGCGCCACTACTGCCAGCTAAATAAAAGATTCAAACTACTGAAGGCACTAACTACTGATAGGCATAGTTAGCAAATGAAAGATTTTGATAGAGAACAAACAATGTATTTACCTCAATAGTGTTCAAAAGTCATAATGTATATAGCAGTTCATGACATCCAGTCTAACAAATTTCCAAACTCCGCCATTTCTCTCCCCACATCCACCACTGCTGGTGGCTCACCACCAACTGCGCAACGCTACGCGCTGTTCACATCCAGCTGCCCAACACTACAATGGCAGACAACAATGCAAACTAGCCACAGACTGCACACAGCACAGCCAGTGATTTTCATACAGAGCGCTACGTGGAGTTACCAATAAGAAAACCTAAACAGCCTACTTACATAGCCCCCATGCTCCCCACAAAAAATTTTACAAATTGTTTTGGGCAGTGGCCAACAATGATTTGATAAAATTTTTCATAATTACAATAACAAAGATATCAAATGCACACACTTATTGATACAATGTTGGTCAAAAGCTAAAATTTTCTCACAATCCATAAAGACAGTCCTGATCATTTATCACAGTAAAATTGCAGTGTTTTTTTGAAAGTCTGAGCAGTAGAAGAAAATTCACACGGAAGTAGTGGATTTCCATGCAGTCTTGAAGAAGTAGTGTTGTCCTTCCAATGAAAAGACAGTGCTGACTCTTGAAATGCAGACAGGTAATGGGCCACAACAGAGCAAATCCACCACAGATTCAGTCGAAGTTTTGAAGAATATTGGTACGTAGGTCATCACAGAGTAGACCCACTGTCGTCCTGGTAGAGATTACGGTATTGGTGGGCCACCAGAGGTGCAGACCCACTGCAGTCCTGGTAGAAATAATGGTAATGGTGGGCCATCAAAGATGCAGACCCACTGTAGTCCTTGAAGAGACGGCCAGCAGCCATCTGTTGCAACTGTGCAGGTGCAAAACCACCATTGAAGAGTCTTGCGGACAATATAGCAAGTCCATAAACCACCACTTGTGCACTTACAAAGTTTTTGAAATTGTCCTTAGAACCAGCAATGCTGTTATCCAGTCCCTTGCTGAATTATTAATACACATGCAAACACTAACAGTCCCTACTTCTCACATATTGTCCATATACTATGACCAACAGAAACGTGTGCAGTGAAATGTACAAGTTACTTAATTTGATGAACTGGTGTCAATTACAATTTTGTAACATAAGAATACAATAACAAAGGTACAAAATACATCATTAAAAACATAATAATACAGGTAACATTTGTAGTAATACAGGCTTTATAAAAGAATCGAAATAACATATACATCAGTGTTACAGGAATCATAAGTACCTACATAAAAGATCAGAATAACTTCTGAAACATCAACTTCACACATGAGCAACAAAACAGAACAGATAAATAATATCTAAACATCTTTACAAAGTAAATAACATATTATTAATGCAAATTGTATTTGAGAATAACAGTATTTCTCATCATAGTGAATATAGCTGAGTATTAGAAAAATTCTACAACATAAATCGTATCAAATAAACACATAAAGACAGGATGAACACAAATACACAAGGGTACACAAACATATGGTGGAATGATACAAAAGGAAAAGACAGGGTTTGTTTTCAGTGTAAAATTTGATACTGCAGTCCAACCCAAAACTTCATTCCATAGATCTTATTCAACATTTGTTTCCAGCAAAAAAATCCAATCCAAGCATACATTCTGTATTTATATGTTCACATATTTCTTACCTCGTTATTTATTTTTCATGATCTGAACTCATCATTTATTTCCAAGAAAATCCTACCTAAACCTGTTGTCGCTAAACCCTACTTTTATGTTCATATCCTCTTTCAAAAATAGTTTTTCTCCACTGTACACTACTTTTTTGGCAAAACCATTTTCTTATAGCTTCTCAATGCATTTCTTCCAATTCATCATAACTCATTCTCTTATATAGTCTACCCCCTCTTAAGCTAACTTAAATCTACTGAGCTCAGATGATAAACCAAGGAACGAGGCAATGCAGCAGCACAAAACAATTAACACAAACATCAATGACAAAAAATTCAAATTGGCAAAGCAATTGCAATATTACAACTAATATAAGGCACTGTGCAGCAAACAAGAAAAATAAATCCATAGTAAAACTGGCTTAACAGTGTAATACAAAGTCAAATTCAGTAACATTATGCCTGGCAAACAGCAGCAGCAAATGCAATAACTTATATCTAAACATGACAAAGCTCAAGCAGAAAAAAATATTACACTATATACAACAATGAAGACAAGGGAATTGTATATTCACATCTTAATGTCTATGTAATTAAAGTGGTGCACCAAAAAAATTACCAAGTAGTTGAAAAGAAAATTCTGTATGCAATTCCTGTGAAGGGAAATGTCTTTTTATGCTCCTTCGTTTTTTTTTAATAGATCATAAAATTATTTACTGGATCTGTAGGCATAAAATATTTATATTAGTACATCTATTAAATTTTATTTTAACCAATGTGGCAGTGCAGCTAGAAACTAGATAATAAACAAAATGAGTAAATAAATACATAAAGCAAGCCATATGGCATTTCTCTCAACTAGCAAGACAATAGCCGTGAAATGTTTCTCATCGTTTCATTAGCCATTTTAGTAAATATCATAAATTAAGAGCACCACAGTATAATCATATGTTTTCAAGTTTGAGCATGTCGTATTTGCGATGCTTTCTACAAAGGAATGTCAATAGCGAGGATGATGGCCTCTTTTTTTGTTTTCACCTGTGCCTCTGAAAGGCACACACTAATGGCTTTTTTCCAGACAACTGTCGCACAGCTGCCCATGACGCATTACGTGCAGGTGGCCACTTAACTTTCTTACGGAAATATTTATGACAGCAGTTTCCGCTACAGTGACGGTCTCATATAAAAATATTTCACAGGTCAAGAATTTGCGTTACAAATCTGTAGAAACAAAATCCCATTGATATAACAGAGTCCAAAAAATTATCGTCGGCATTGTAATACATTCACGCATTTATATACATTTCATAACTCTTAAAGTACTATTCTTGGTTTCCAACAACCTTTTTCACAAACCAGAGTCCCTAACCACTACTCATTATTCCTTACCTTATTCGTCGACACTTCTTCAATATTTCATCTTAACAGATATGTAGCATACTAAAATAACTCATATAGCAACAGCTTATTGATCATAAACATACTGCAACAGCATAATACACGTAGTCATCGTAATAATAACATCATAACACCTCAGTCAACTCTCAAAATCGTCGTAACTTCCTCCAATAATTTCAGAACCTAAAAAAAAATTCTCTGCTCATGTCAAAAGTGTCATCTGCCTCAAACGTACTTTAAAAATTATGATCCCATACCAAATATATCATTCAGAGCTCTCATAATATCACAATGGGTCCGAAAAAATATGAACAGTTCACAAAGTACAGACAAAATACAATTTCGTAAGTGTGAAGTTACCCAACTGTGTAATTGCGTAAACATTTGTCACTGATGTGGTAAAAAAAAATGTTTATCTCTAAGTTAAATGATCAGATAGCTGTGTAATTCAGTGTTAGATAAATATGGTACCGATGTCTAAAGTTGTATAAGCAAATACCACATTAGCTAGGGCTCCTTGTGCTTGCCACACACACGGTACACAAAGTAAGCGTGTACCCCCCTGAGGATTAATGTAATTATACCCTCAGGTGTTACAGATTACAGCAACGGAATGAAATGTATCACGGAAAACCTTTGTATCATTGTACTTCAAATATCTTTAAAAATAAATGTTTTAAGTACAAAATTAATCACTCAAATACTTGTACTGTAGCGCTAAACTGTGCGTCTTGTTGTAAGATAATCTCTGTGGAAGTGTCGTAGTTATCGTCCTCCGAAAGCTAAGTTCTGCAGAAGTCAATGTACTTACCTCATGATAAACAAAAGTGAAATGCTTTGCTTATAGATATCGTAGTTATTACGTATCTTACTGTGATCAAGAAAGTACTATAATGTAACGTATTGTTGTGCTACGGAAAAGGATGTCTCATTGTAGCTATACCTCAAAAGTTACTACTAAAACATGTTTTACTTTCCAGAATAAAACAGAAAACTGTGCAGATATAAAACAGAAACACTGCAAAAGCAACATTATAAATTGTCACTCATTAGTAGCGTCATGATAAAATCGTGTAGCTGTCACATAAACTAACCACTATGTCATCTGGTATCTCACTGAAAGTACTTTAAATCCAGAATGTATTTTCAAGCAAACCAAAATGTTGCATTAAAATCTCATTAGCAGTACCAGTATGTGTCCTAAGTATGTAAGCCTGATAGTCATTACGTAATCGTGCAACTAACAAGCAAGAATGTACACACACAATAACACTGTGACGTCTGTTCACTATAACAATGCATTCGTAATTTCTGTTTAAAAGTGTTCCCTAGGTTTTAGACTGGATATTTAACTTCAAACATTGTTGCATGTTAACAGTTTCTTAAGTCTGACAAAGCATACTAGAAATGTGAAGTGAAAAGTTTTATGGCAAAGACAAAGTTAAAAAGCAGATTATCTTTCAATAAACGGTTTTACATGTGAAATGTGGTGTAAACCTTTACTCTTCCTAGTACGCAGAGTTTCAACTTCAACGCAATCATCGTGTGGTATACATCGGTGAGGATTGCTAAAATTTTTCTCAAGGTTAGCGTCTATGTTATTTTTCTCAGAGCCAGCTGGCGCACGCGGCTGCCTGCGGTGTGAGTCATTGTCTGTTCCTTTGTTGGCGCGCGTCGTTATTGGGATTAGGAGACCTTGCTTCTACAAATTCACGCTGTCGAAAGTGCCCTGCTCTGTTTGAATCCCGCCAGTTCTGATGAAATTCAGGTCTGTCGTTACGATCATATCGCCTGTCGTCATTTCGGTAGATTCCATAGTTTCTTTCTTGTCTGTCACGTGGTGGAGAACTTCTCCCTGAATCGTAACTGCGCGCTGGTCCGTTGCGTCTAAAGTTATTCTGTCTCCCTTGATAATATTTATTTTGGTTCCCATATTGTCTGTTTCTCTGATTGTCGCTGTGATAGTCATTACCACGGAGAGGTGATCTTTCCCTTTAGTTATTACTACTCTGCCAACGGTTGTCAACCGGGTGGTGTCTGTTTTGGTCACGATTTGTGTTGTGAGAATAGCTTTGTCGTGTCCAGTCATTACATCTTTCATCGCGGAATTGCGACGGATGTGACCTGTAATTGTTGTATTCCTGTTTTCGCGTTCCGTGATTATCAGTGTTAATTTCTAATTCTTGTAAGAGTCCCTGAAAAGCCTCGATGTCGTCTTTGCAACGTCCTGCCAAAATAATATGTCGTAAATATTCAGGTAATTTGATTAAGCAAATGCGGATGAGTTCTGAGGGGCTGTATGGGTTTGACGGGTACTGATTCTTGTGCAACATGTCTTCAAAATATTTCACAAGACTGGAAAATTCAGATTGTTCGAAATGTTTCATCATTATGACGCTATGTTTTACTCGGTCTTGTGTAGCTTGAGACCAATATGCTGAGAGGAAGGCATGGTAAAATTCTCCTTCACTGTGACAATCGTGAATGACCAATCGCATTCTTACAGCTGGTTCATTCTCTATGTAGCCACACATAAATTCTAATCTGTGCTCTAATGACCAGTTGGGAGGAAAACAATGAGAGAATTGATGGAGCCATGCTTGTGGATGAATGATGTTGCCAGAATTCTTAAATGTTTTGAATTTACGTGTAGTAATGAACAGCTTATAGTCAAAATCATCATGTCGGCGAGTCACATGTCGGTCATTGTTACGTCGTTTCGGCGGCTCCATCTCAAAATTCTGTGTGCCTTGCCAATTTCTTTCATAATTTCCGATGTGTCCTGTGTTATTATTTTGTGATTGTTCCGTATTTCTAAGTCCCTCTTCCCGTGTTGGAGCGCGAGTGCCCTCTGAAATATGTAATTTTTGTATTACTTGTTTCAGCTGATCTTGTACTTCCCGGATTTCTCTTTGGTGTTGCGTATTAATTTGATTCTGATTTTGTTTGAATTTCCTAATTTGTTCGCACTCTTCTGTGTCATTAAAGACTACCGGTTTTGTGTCATTCAGATTATCATCTACCTTCGTAGATAAATTATTTAGCTGATCCGAAAGTTCAACTACTTTCTCTGATAATGATCTAATTTCCTCCATGTGTCTTTCTACTGTGTCCTTTAAGTTTTGCTGAGTTTTTGCAAGTTGCGTGACCGAATCGTTACATGCATCTGAGTCAATTTTAGCTTGCAAGGTCTCATGATTTTCATGAACAATAATTTGCAGTTCCTTTATGGCTGCTTCGTGAATCTGTAATGCATTTTCATGCCGCGAAAAAATAGGTTGAAAATGCTCACAGATTTGTGTTTTTATGTCGTTACAGACTTTTTGACATTTCGATTCGATTTTATGTAACTCAGTAGTTAAATCTTCACGTGTTTGTTCAAGTGTGGTGTAAAGATTTTGTTCCATTGCGTCTAACTGTTGCTGTGTTTGCCTTTGGTGTTGTTCCATTGTGTCTAACTTTTGAGGATTTTGTTCCATTGTGTCTAACGTTTGAAGCTTTTGCTGTGTTTGTCTGTAGTGTTGTTCCATTGTGTCTAACTTATGAAGCTTTTGCTGTGTTTGTCTCTGATTTTGTTCCATTTGTTGCATTAGCTGTAATAACAATGCATTAGTGTCTGGAATCTGTTCCTCTACGCTTTTCGGCAGTGCATCTGCACCGGCAACATCCACATTTTGACAAGCAGAAAATGTGTCTTGACTTATTTGAGAAAACGGTGAGGACGCAAAACCTGAATCTACAGTATTTGCAAAATTGTGTCCTGTCATTTCGGATTCCTGAGGCGAGCTATTGCCGACCGATCGATCGATAGTGCTTCCCTGTTCACTAACTGTTTCACTGCCTACGCCATTCTTTGCCGCCCGCTCCTTTTCCCTATGCACAATTACCAAATTACTATGTTGAACATTAGTTAATTCATTACACGGTGGCGTTAACACACTGCTTTCGTCTTAACTGTCATTTCTCAGTTTACTTTGGAGCCTAGTATTACGTTTTTCACACGCCATTATTGTCACAATATTTCACACGATAACACAGAAAAGCACAATTTGAAGAGCAAAAATAAGAGAACACATTAACATAGCACTGAAAATAATATCTAGTTAATTGCAGCTTCGAAATACTTGGTGCAAATCTACATGCATGCCACAACTGCTTTACTGTACAACAATGAAAAACTACAACTACACAGGAGATTTTCTCGACAATTACGCGCTAGCAATAAACAAAAGCTTCACTAATCACACAAACTACCAGAAAAAAAATCAGAAGATTCCAGTGAGGTATCCTCGGCTAAGGGTCGACATATGAAACGTCCCCTTTTGAAAAATTATATACGTGACTGGGCTTAAACTGACACACAATGTTTTTACCCGCAACGCAATCTGACTTTAAATAATCCCTACAAAAGAATGACCCTGACTAACATTAAACTATACCTTTCACAAATCACTTACCTCACAAAAATCTTCGTTACTCAAGCTACTGCAATACAGAGAGCGCCACTACTGCCAGCTAAATAAAAGATTCAAACTACTGAAGGCACTAATTACTGATAGGCATAGTTAGCAAATGAAAGATTTTGATAGAGAACAAACAATGTATTTACCTCAATAGTGTTCAAAAGTCATAATGTATATAGCAGGTCATGACATCCAGTCTAACAAATTTCCAAACTCCGCCATTTCTCTCCCCACATCCACCACTGCTGGCGGCTCACCTCCAACTGCGCAACGCTACGCGCTGTTCACATCCAGCTGCCCAACACTACAATGGCAGACAACAATGCAAACTAGCCACAGACTGCACACAGCACAACCAGTGATTTTCATACAGAGCGCTACGTGGCGTTACCAATAAGAAAACCTAAACAGCCTACTTACAATCTCTCTCTTCACCTAAACGAGTACTCGTAACACCAGCACTGCCGATCATGAGTCAAGTTTCTTAAGGGGGGTAGGACGTCAATGGGGCTGACTTGGAGCAGGAGAGACACCACAGGACATTTTAATTTCCACTGTCTATACTTTTGCAAATAAATTCATAAAACTTTGTCAGCTTGACCAGGAAAGATTCAGAATTCTCACTCATCGCAGTGGAAGTTCGATGAATTTTGCACAGCATACAGACCATACTTAAAGGTGTATGACAAGGGAGAAAGCCGAATTCGAAAGAGAGTTTAAGTAGAAACCTCCATTCCTGTTAATGAGATTGCTCGCTAATTTAATCTCAACTGCCTCCCTAATAACACTGTACCAATAGCTCAGTCCGAGAACAGAGGTTTTTAATTTGCATGTACGTCACCTGTCCTTTGCAGTTTGCCTTGAAAATGGGGGGGGGGGGGGTGTTCTCCCGCCGAAAATCGGCGGTCGCTGAAAGTGTTACCTGGCTGAATTCCTGGAAGCTATTTGAAAGTTGTATACGCCAGGAGAAACTCAGGTCTCACAATTTTTACCTTGTAAATTCATTATAATGAACTAGGCAAAATTGATTTCCACCTGTTTATCAAAAACATGTCCTCTTGGAAAATATTTTGAGGTCTGGCTTGCTCATTGAGCGGATTTTTAAAGAGTCACGGTATTTTGACAGTGGAATGGTAGTATAATCATTAGTCTCTTAATTAGTGGCTGGAATGAATGGCTTGACGAGAAATCAACTGTCTCTTAATAAATTTTTGAATTTAACTTTTGAGTCAAATGGCTTAATTTCTTCTTTAGGACGAGAAGACCCTATAGAGCTTAACATTTTACTTTTATATAGTTTTTTGTTTGTCTTTCTATACTTAATGATGATGTTTTGTTGGGGTGACATGAAGAATAAATAAACTCTTCATTATTATATCATTGATTTACGTTTGTTGTTTTGATCCATAATTTATGATCATAAGATTAAGTTACCTTAGGGATAACAGCGTAATTGTTTTCGAGAGCTCATATCGACAAAGCAGATTGTGACCTCGATGTTGGATTAAGGAAAATTTTGGGTGCAGGAGCCCAATGATTAGATCTGTTCAACCCTTAAATTCCTACATTATCTGAGTTTAGACTAGCGTGAGCTAGGTCGGTTTCTATCCTAAGACTAGTGATCCATATTAGTACGAAAGGACCATATGGTTAAAATCTTTTTACTGTATTGATTAATACTAATTAATTTACTATTTTGACAGATTAATGTGTTGAATTTAGAATTCATTTATGTAGATTTTTTCTACAAATAGTATTGATAATCTATGATTTATTTATATTTATTTTAAATTTTCTTTTATTACTTATTTGTGTTTTAATTAGTGTTGCTTTTTTAACTTTGTTGGAGTGGAAGGTTTTAGGTTATATTCAGATTCGTAAGGATCCAAATAAAGTAGGATTTGTAGGAATCCCACAGCCCTTTAGCGATGCTATTAAGTTGATTTTTAAGGAGCAGCCAATTCCTATTATATCTAATTATTTACTCTATTATTTTTCTCCTGTTTTTGATTTAATGATTTCTTTGGCTGTTTGAGTAATTTTCCCTAACTTAACTTATGTGTGTTCTTTTTCTTACAGATTTTTTTTGTGCTGTACTAGATTAGGTGTTTATACCGTTATAACTGCTGGTTGGTCTTCTAATTCAAATTATTCTTTATCAGGTTCTCTTCATTCTGTTGCTCAAACAATTTCATGTGAAGTTAGTTTAGCTTTGATTTTATTGTCTTTAATTATTTTAATTGGTAGTTTTAACATGTTTGATTTTATGAATTATCAGCTTTATTGCTGATTTATTATTATTTCTTTTCCTTTAGCTTGTTTTGCTTCTTGTTTGGCCGAGACTAATCGTATGCCTTTTGATTTTGCTGAAGGTGAATCTGAGTTAGTTTCAGGCTTTAATGTTGAATATGGTGCAGGTGGTTTTACTTTAATTTTTTTTTAACTGAGTATAGTAGAATTGTTTTTATAAGAATATTATTAGCTTTAATTTTTTTGGGGGGTGATTTTTATTCTTTTATGTTTTTTATTAAGCTTGCTATTATATCTTTTGGTTTTATTTGAGTTCAGGGTACTTTATCACAGTTCCGTTATGATAAGTTGATATGCTTAGATTGAAAAAGTTTTTTACCTTTATCTTTAAATTTTCTTATTTTCTTTGTTGGTTTAAATATTTTATTTATCTCATTTATTTAGTGAAATTTTTTAAGGAAAGTTAATAGAAGAGTTAAACTTCTAGTTTTATGTTTTCAAAACATATGATTTTCCTAAGCTAATTAAGTTATTTATTCCTTAATTAGCTTATCTCATGCATTTGCAACATGGACATTAATTAAGAAGTATGTAAAGTAGATAATTGTTAAGATTTGTCCTGTTATGATGTAAGGTTCTTCAACTGGTCGTTTACCAATTCATGTTAATAAACATACAACAACTACTATAATTCAGAATAGAATCTGATTGATAGGGTATAATTGGATACCTCGGAATGGTGTTTTATTACAGAATGGTAAAATTATTAAGATTCTAATTGATAGGAATAGTGCAATAACACCACCTAACTTGCAGCCTAACAGGCAGCGCTGTTCGTTGTGAACCTAGTAGTAATTTCAAGAGTGAGAACCGCAAGTGACGATTTTAAACAGGCGCGTATTGCAGCTGATTTCGAAGGTACACCTATCTAGGAGCAGAGGCGTATACAGGGCAATCAGAAACAGGCTGAAAAGCTTATAAGGATGTTGAGTTTGTGCTGAGAAATACTTGTTGCGAGAAAAAAAATTGATACGTTTCGCCGTTGCCGAATAAAGTAGCATTGGTATTAGCCAATCTGGCCATTGTTCGCATATTTAAGTGGCGCGACAGATACAACTAGTGTCAGTTGTCCCCACAGCGTTGAAGATAGCGCACAAGACTGTTCAGCCCTTGGCTCGGGTTCGATCTTTACTACCCCCTCAAGTCCTATTTTTGTATCGCTCTCTTGTTCGATATTGGGAAACCAAACGAAGAACACGTTTGGCGTCTCAGTCTACGGCAGGTCGCTTGAATTTGCGAGTGCAACTGCCTGATTGGCTAACTTCAATGCCAATTAACTCGGAAGCGGCGCAGCATATCGAATTTTTTTTCTTAACAATTGTTTGTTTGTATAACGTACCCTGCAGCACACTTACAAGCTTTTCAGACTGTTTCTGGCTACCCTGTATATCACCACAATCGCTCGATACTGGGTGGTATTAAGAGCTAGATGATGCAGAGAATGTAGCTTTAGCTTCACAACACTGGCAGTAATCCATTCAGCTAGCGACGTGAACAGCTGTAAGGTTGTAAGGGCTTCATTAGGGGTTCATTACTATTCGCTAGCGCACTTGAGCAGATGTAATTTCGATGGAATGCTCTCGCGCTGCCTGCGATATGGAATATCTATGGTACAATAGAATCGCACGTCAGAGCAGTGTTGGTATTAAGTGGAGTTTAGTAGCTCGCAGAGAGCAGTCGAGTTTAGTAGCTCGCACAGAGCACTTGAGTTCTGGAGTTCGGACAGGGCAGTCCAGCGGATGACTTGTGTTGGGACGGTCGTGCACAACGATGGCAGTGCCTGAGCGATGTAGTATAAGGTAATAATGAAGAAAACTTTTGCCAGTCATTTATCTGAGTTTAAAGATCTTTCGAATTTTTCCTGTGCATACTCATGTTTATTTTCAGCCATAATGGCTATGTTTGTGAACCGTGACTGTGTGGGATAATTATTTATTTCAAGTTTCTGGTACTAGTCACTTTTTATTTTATGCTTAATCTAACATAATGCAACGCGTTTTGAACATGTTCTGTTCATCTTCAAGCGTTTATACATACATACATAGATACACAGAGAAATGTTACTTAAAAATAAGCAGTCTTAAACTAGATTAATCTAGAACACTTTGTCCATTGTTTTTTACTGTAGCTATTGGTGTGGCATTTGGGGGGAAGGAGGGGGGTAGTGTATGTCTAGAAATCGAAATCAGTGATGTCTTCTGCTGGTTTTCTTCTCTGTTGTTGACTACGTATATCACAGCCTCTATCTGATTTGCATCAGTTATGTGTTACGAACAGAGTGTGAAAGGCTTTTATATCACAGCTGAACACTTACAGCTCCGTCATTACACCAGTGATGCAAGTGAAGCAGCAAGCTGATAAAATTGTAAGTGATCAACTGTCATATAAAAGCAAATCTATCTGCATCCTATACAGGCTGTGATATAACGCGTTGCATTATGTTAGATTAAGCATAAAATAAAAAGTGACTGGTAGCAGAAACTTGAAATAAATAACCATACTCATGTTGATTAAGCAAAAGAAAATCAGTTATTTTCCTACAAATGAAAATCTGGTGGCCAGCATTGCACTGGGCTGTGCCGAAAGTTTCTCATAGGAGCAGATATACAGATAGCGTTCTCCCGCGACATCATTGTGAGGTAAGAATTTTGCAGTTTATTCAGGATGATTTCACAGGGCCATGACGCAGCGCTGCTGACGTCAAAACTTATTAATCTCGACATGCAGTCAGTCTTTAGTGGAAGGTCACATTAAAACATGAAATTTTATTATTGGAAATAAATTTTTTATTCGAAACTTAAACGAGATTTTTCTGTTGGGAGGTTACACTAAATGTGAATATTGTAATTATTTTTTCTGTTGGGAGGTTACAACCTAAATGCTCCCGGCGAGCAGCAGAGAGATGCCAGTAGTGAGGTTGTAGTATAAACGTTCCTTAGAGCGGTAAGCGACTTTCTTACACAGGCGTTGTGTTGGGAATGCACCCACAGCCGCAAACACCTCCGCTACGCTGACAAGAAACTTCGCACTGTAGGGACATAACGTCGCCACAGTTTCCTTTGACACAAGCCAACGCTGGCAGCACACGACTTCGACTCCCCAGCAGCCGCTTAGTCCACCTTGCTGTGCTACAGGTTTACCAGCGCGTTGACTTGGGCCTGCAAGTAGCCAAGTACTGCTACTCAAGTGTCTGGAGGAGGAGAGGTGTGGGTCCTCTCCCTTCCCATATCCCTCCTCTTCCAGACACGTGAATAAGGAGAAAGGGCAATATCCAATATATCAGAGTGATTACTTACGTGGCCTACTAAGGTCTAAATCGCTTCCATCGCTGTTGGTTTTGTTTGTTCAGCCTTATTGGTTATGTCTCAATTCTCAGCTATAGCAGTGTTCAAAAATGGTTCAAATGGCTCTGAGCACTATGGGACTTAACTTCTAAGGTCATCAGACCCCTAGAAGTTAGAACTACTGAAACCTAACTAACCTAAGGGCATCACACACATCCATGCCCGAGGCAGGATTCGAACCTTCGACCGCTCGGTTAGAACCTAGAACCGCTCGGTTACCCCGGCCGGCTATAGGAGTGTGTTACCTATAATAAGCGATCTAAAATTTTCTATTTGAGGACGTTGCTGCAGCATATTTCCAACGCAGGGCGAAGGCTTTATAGGTATAATGAAATTCAAACAAAGTGAGAAATAGATAAATTTAACGTAGCAATGTAGACGAAAAAACAGAGCGATAAAACAAAAGAAATTACATCGGAATTAATGCACAAAATTAACTAGAAGTACATGAAGAAAGATTTCAAGTGAAAAAAATGTGAGCAAATATAGAAGTTGATTTTTTAATTAAAATGATGTGTCAGTGGAATGAGAATAAAAATTTAGTATTAAATCAATTAACTGAATAAAAAAGATGATCAAAGTCATTTCAATAAAGGTTTAAAAACATAAAAAGTAACAACAGAAAACAATCTCATTTGACAAATAATTACACTTGTTACAACACTTTCACATCTCTTTTGTACGGAAATCTGCAAGAAATTGTCCATTGAGTTATTTCTTAGATGATACTTTTGTAGGGTTCACATTACATTCCCGTTTTGTTCCGCGAGGTTTCATTTCAAAATGTTATTATAAGCTTTACATACTGGAATCTCCTATACGTGAGGATACCATTCTAAATACTACACCATGGAACCATACTGTTCAAGTTAACTTTTTCAATGTTATTCAGTGTCTCAGAAAATCCCTAAATTCTTTTTCGTCAATTACCCTCAAATGAGTGCGCCTACCAGGGTGAATGGCTGGAGTGTGTGATACCTGGGTTCTTTACCTGCGTAACAGTGTAGATGGTTCCAAAAAGTCGATCCCATGGTGGGGATGTCTCCTTGTTGGCATTTAGGCACGTTCTCCCAGAGCACATACTACGTCAGATTTCTCATTGATTTTCGATATGCAACGTTTGGTACAGACCTGACTGTAACATCTAGCGGCTTGCTGTGTCAAAGTCTGACCCGCCATTCTTCTGCTGTTCTATAACCGTTAC
The DNA here is from genome assembly GCF_021461395.2 of Schistocerca americana. Taxonomy (NCBI): domain Eukaryota; kingdom Metazoa; phylum Arthropoda; class Insecta; order Orthoptera; family Acrididae; genus Schistocerca; species Schistocerca americana. The sequence continues at coordinate 33,549,897 of NC_060124.1, forward strand.
TTCATTTTATCGAGAGATAAAAGCTCTACGAGTAGGTATGATATGGAAAATTCTTTCCCCTTCACTTCCTATTACTTGTAATAAATTTTTTCCTGCGTTTTGAATCTCGTGTCATATACTGTGGTCTCCAAGCTAAGCGGAAGACCCTGTACAGTGACCCGTTCGAATGTCACGTGACAACAACTGCGCAAAGTCGAAATCATACTGTCCGAGTTCAAGGGGGGAATTTCCACCAGCACCAGCAGTGTCGCCAGCGTCATTCATTTGTCTTCCCACTGTGGTGTTTCTTTGTTTTCGTGTCGACTCAAAGTGCTCGTTTTCCGCATATATGTATGGCTCTCGTCTATGTTGTTTATAAATCTACCGTTTCTACTCATCCATTTTTGTTCTTGTTAATTCATCACTTTATACCATTCTATATTATGTGTTATTTTGTCATTTGCCTATTTTTCTCTGCAACTCTCTTGGCTGAAGAGTGGCGTATTGTGCCACTGCCAGCCCACCCCTTCTTGGGGAAAAGAGGGGGAGGATGGCACATGGGTTGGGTTGTTTTGGGGGAAGAGACGAAACTGCGAGGTCATCGTTCTCATCGGATTAGGGAAGGATGGGGAAGGAAGTCGGCCGTGCTCTTTCAAAGGAACCATCCCGGCATTTGCTTGAAGCGATTTAGGGAAATCACGGAAAACCTAAATCAGGATGGCTAGACGCGGGATTGAACCGTCGTCCTCCGGAATGCGAGGGTGGCACATGAAACTATTGCTTGTTCTACACAAGCAGATTACTTGCTGTAATAAGAAATGCATGACAATACTTTACTTACGAAAATCACCGGTGTGGGAACGAAGAAAACCCCTGGAAACAGACGCTACTGATGCCAGGGACGTTCCCCGCTTCCACAACGCCTGTAGCAGTTAACCTTATGTGGCTTGTCATTTCTCTTTTCCTGAGTATCGGAGACGAAGAGTCATGGATCCTTTTTATCTGGCCATAATGCGCGTACCGTAGCAGGATTTTCCAGCAATTAATTCGCCTCCTATGTTTGTTTCTCTGACTTTTGTGTTTAAGCACCCCGTGACCTTAAAATAAGGCGGCAAATGACAATGCATGGCTCGACACGTGCACCGTACGCGGGAACAAAGCATTACACTCACTAGCTGCCTGCTGGGCTTCAGTTAGGTTGTCAGGAGCACCGATGTAGAAGAATGAAAAAGAGGACGATGGAAGCATGCTTGACAAGTTTTCCTTATGTTCGTGAGAGAGGAAGCGCAAAATTTTTTGCCACTTCGTGCATCGTGAATTATGTAAGTTGGCATACATCTCATGGAACTTCTACCGAGGGATGCATAGGAGCAAACTTGTTTCAATATGACTGTGGCTTCCTGGAATTTACTTAATGTGTAGCCTGAGAATTTTCGGTTTATTTGTGTACTGGGTGTTTCACAGTTCGTATTACATGATTCTAGAGGCTTCATAATGAACTTCAATAAACACTACATGCTTAAAGTGTGGTCCGCATCTCGTGGTCGTGCGGTAGCGTTCTCGCTCCCCACGCCCGGGTTCGATTCCCGGCGGGGTCAGGGATTTTCTCTGCCTCGTGATGACTGGGTGTTTTGTGCCGTCCTTAGGTTAGTTAGGTTTAAGTAGTTCTAAGTTCTAGGGGACTGATGACCATAGATGGTAAGTCCCATAGTGCTCAGAGCCATTTGAACTTTAAGTGTGGAATTTGTATACACCTAACTTTACGCTGCATAACGACTGATTATAATGCGACAGAGTGAGTCCCTATTGTAATTATGGCATCAGATACCATTTCTGTCTGCGAGAAACTGGTATTATCGCGACTAAAAGGATTGACAGCGTTGCTCCACGGACGCTTTTGTAATACAGGGTGATTCAAAAAGAATACCACAACTTTAGGAATTTAAAACTCTGTAACGACAAAAGGCAGAGCTTAACACTATCTGTCGGCGAATTAAGGGAGCTATAAAGTTTCATTTAGTTGTACATTTGTTCGCTTGAGGCGCTGTTGACTAGGCGTCAGCGTCAGTTGATGCTAAGATGGCGACCGCTCAACAGAAAGCTTTTTGTGTTATTGAGTACGGCAGAAGTGAATCGACGACAGTTGTTCAGCGTGCATTTCGAACGAAGTATGGTGTTAAACCTCCTGATAGGTGGTGTATTAAACGTTGGTATAAACAGTTTACAGAGAATGGGTGTTTGTGCAAAGGGAAAAGTTCTGGACGGCCGAGAACGAGTGATGAAAATGTAGCACGCATCCAGCAAGCATTTGTTCGCAGCCCAGGAAAATCAACTCGCAGAGCTAGCAGAGAGCTGCAAATTCCACAATCAACTGTATGGAGAGTCCTACGAAAAAGGTTAGTTATGAAACCTGAACGTCAACTACCCGAGGCGATGGATCGGCCGCCAGGCAGCCCGTGACAGAGCACTTCATCACTGGCCTCCAAGAAGCCCTGATCTTACCCCCTGCGATTTTTTCTTATGGGGGTATGTTAAGGATATGGTGTTTCGGCCACCTCTCCCAGCCACCATTGATGATTTGAAACGAGAAATAACAGCAGCTATCCAAACTGTTACGCCTGATATGCTACAGAGAGTGTGGAACGAGTTGGAGTATCGGGTTGACATTGCTCGTGTGTCTGGAGGGGGCCATATTGAACATCTCTGAACTTGTTTTTGAGTGAAAAAAAAACCTTTTTAAATACTCTTTGTAATGATGTATAACAGAAGGTTATATTATGTTTCTTTCATTAAATACTCATTTTTAAAGTTGTGGTATTCTTTTTGAATCTCCCTGTATATTAGGCGTCAGCGCGATTTCTCAATTAAAAAGAAAAACAGCTTTTTGAACATCTTCAGAGTGTTCCTTGTCAAGTAATGTTTTCTCTAAAACGAGTCATCGTTAAGCAAATGGTCGTTTATTTGAATGTCGATGTGTGAATGATTGGGATTTTTTCAGTAAGTCATGGGCTACATCATGTCAGATGTTGCTGTCATATCAAGGGCTCAGTGTGTGCGGAAACTGAACGGTGTGCCTGGACTGGCTGACTCAACAGAGCCAGCTGCCGCTACACGTGCATCGAGGCGCTTCACGCCCCACGTATACAGGAAGGACCCACTTAAACAGCCTCCGCCAGACCTGCCCGCTAGCGACCTCATCCGTCCGAGCCACTTCCCAGCTGTAAACAACTTTCACTTCTCTGTGGCTCTCCCTACCGTGTAACAGGTGTTGTTTACAAACTTTTAATGATCGCACTCTCTCACTGAAATTACCCCCTCTCCTACTATTGCATCTACGGTATGTTAGGACTCGAACCCTGCCCCAAGTGTTTATGAGTCTCGTGTCTTAACCGTTGCTTCACTGTGGTCGCTGAAGTTGAATGGCTTCACTTCTGAGATGCTTTTGCTATGAAACGTTCCTTTACAATTTACGCCCTGCAACTTGCGTGCACCTTCGGATATTTCATATTTAGCCACTACATTTTTCTTTTAGTATATCGCGAAAGTTTTCTTAGCAATACTTCGCATATCTCCACAGCAGAACTTGCCTCAATTGATAAAAATAAGCACTTTCAGCAACCTGTTTTGCATTTGTCCCGACACACTTTCGCTTCCTCGGTAGGCCGTTTTGTCTGTTCGCCAATGAGAAGCTTTTGCGATCTGGGAGCCACAAGATCTTTCTTGTTTGAACAGGCTTCTGACATCCTGACTCTGTTTTCTGGTACTGTTCGGTGTTCTGTGCTGGCTGGTGACAATTACGGTCTGGGAGGAAGACTGGCTATGTCTGGTGACGATCTGAGCTTGTCTGGAGATGCTACAGTGATGTAGAAATTATATAAAATTATTTAGGTTACTTTTAGCTGTGAAGTGTAGATAAAATTAGTTAGGTTATCTCACAACTTAATTACTGCAGTCCTGTCGGGACAGCTCGGCGGTCAGGTGTACGGCAATATTTTTGCGCATGGCAGAATGGGAACATGTAGTTTGCACAAATTTGTCTAAATAGACGTTGATTATAGTGATGAATGTTATCTTTTCAATCCGTCGTGCTGTACATTCACATTTACCATCCTCTCCTGAACTGTAAAAGAGTTACTGTCTTATTAAACGTTGTGCACTGAGAACTTGGTACTCAGATTGCTCAATGTGAAAGCCACTCATGTTCCTATTGTTCTCAGGATCCATGTGGGCTTGTAAACCAGTGTCCCTCTAAACTAAATCTCTTTTTGTGACTTGTGCGGGATACAATGAGTGCCATGTTGCTGCGCCAAAATGTTGCTTTAACTTGATTATAACCGGGGCCCATTAATATTCTTTTACACCAGACTCCACACACCGAAATAATATACAAAACATTAGGTAGTGTGCTCCTCCTAAGTTTCACTATTCCCCGTGAAAGCAGGATGTTGGCTAAACTTGCAGTTTACATTCGAAGACAGAAGTACGATAGTGGAAGGTGGGTCGATGACTGCGGCTGTGGCGATCCGTTCTTATTAAGTGTGCTGCGTCGTGAGCTGGCACCTAATTGAGATGTTAGATGAAAATGGTATTCACAAATTACGGGTCGATTTTTGAGGGATCAATTTATTCTTACGTGCTGAGAATGAATTACTGACAAGCTTGAACGAACTTGTTCTTGAGTACTGCTGGACGCTATAAGCAGAAAGCAAACACCTCTTTAATCTTTAGTCTGTTTCTTGATAAAGAATTACTTAATGCTCAATGTTCAAATGATTACTATGCAAAACTCAGTTTCAGCTGAGCTTAAATTATGTTAAGGTGTGTCCACACAATGCCTTATTTAGTGTTCATCTTTGCGCATGCGCATCAATTCCCAACAGTGCAACTACGCAAATGCATTTGTGCGTGCATAATTTCCTGCAAATAGAGGTTGTGTGTAAAGCGCATTACTATTCGCTTTCGGTGGGAAACTTTGCGCTTTGTAGCACACGATGGGCAGTTGGGGGCCTATATATTTTTGGCGTGTAGTGTTTTGAGGTTACCCTGTAAAGCGATTTATGTGCAGTAATGTCTGTTGACTCAAAAGGACGCAAGCTTGAGTTTATAGATGATTACACACAAAGAAAAAGGTGACGTGAAATGCCACTTCTGTACTTGAATAACTGTACTTCTGACTTGAATAAAAATTTGGGAATGTGTTGCCCCGAATGTTACGTGTTAGATAAAAAGCCTCCGATCATGTATCTGTAAAAAAATAAGGTAGCGTATGTTTCGAAGGAGGAAAACGGAGAAGAATAAGGCAAAAATTTGTGAAAAGTGTAAATCAACACTTTGGAGATAACTCATGCTATAGCGACTTAAAAACACAACAACTGGGGAGCCTGACATCTGAAAAAAATAAGTGTTGGGTATGACTGGCGCCTCAACAAAAACTACTAAAAACAGAAATGAAGTCCACTGATGATGCAAAAAATACGAAACTGAAAAATACAGCCTCAGTTCTAGTGGATTCCGACTTCTATGAAATTCCCATACTTGTTAAGACAGATCATGTTAATCTACGTATCATATTTCATGATTAAATGCAAATGACGTATTGAAAGTAAATTAACTTTCACACAACGACTAAGACCCTCCCTTAAGTATTTCGCAGTTTCAGGAATAATCACTTTTATTCTTATTCATTTATTCGGATTCCATTGATCCAGATGGATATGGAACGACCCATAATAATACATAGAGCAGCGCTTATAGATGTTAATAGATACATATTTTTATACAGGGTGATTCAAAAAGAATACCACAACTTTAGGAATTTAAAACTCTGCAACGACAAAAGGCAGAGCTAAGCACTATCTGTCGGCGAATTAAGGGAGCTATAAAGTTTCATTTAGTTGTACATTTGTTCGCCATTTCAGCCAATAAAGTTTTTGGTCCCTTTTTCTTCGAAGGTGCTACTGTAACTGGACTACAGTATCTGGAGATGTTAGAGAATTGGCTGTTCCCTCAGGTCGAACAAGAAGCACAACAATTCATATTTCAGCAGGATGGAGCGCCACCACATTGGAACTTATCTGTCCGTGACTACCTGAACGTCAACTACCCGAGGCGATGGATCGGCCGCCAGGCAGCCCGTGACAGAGCACTTCATCACTGGCCTCCAAGAAGCCCTGATCTTACCCCCTGCTATTTTTTCTTATGGGGGTATGTTAAGGATATGGTGTTTCGGCCACCTCTCCCAGCCACCATTGATGATTTGAAACGAGAAATAACAGCAGCTATCCAAACTGTTACGCCTGATATGCTACAGAGAGTGTGGAACGAGTTGGAGTATCGGGTTGATATTGCTCGAGTGTCTGGAGGGGGCCATATTGAACATCTCTGAACTTGTTTTTGAGTGAAAAAAAACCTTTTTAAATACTCTTTGTAATGATGTATAACAGAAGGTTATATTATGTTTCTTTCATTAAATACACATTTTTAAAGTTGTGGTATTCTTTTTGAATCACCCTGTATTCTATTGGAACAAAATATGGTAATAAATACAAGTTACGTATTTCCTTCAGTGAAAAGAGGTATAAAACAATAAATAATAAATTGCAATTATTCCACATTAAAAGTTATAAATTGATAGCTCTGAAATGAGGAATAAATAATTCAAACAAGTACAGAAGTTGCTAGTTACCAGCTAACAAAATTTTATTGCCAGTCTTATCGCTATAGTTTCCCAAGCAGAAAATCTAAAATCTCTTTGTGACCTCCTACTGAAATTTGTAGATAAAACGTTGTTATCGCTTTGTATTTCTCGTATCTCTGTTGGTTATATACTTCTTTATCTACAGTCACCTTTGTGTCTTTTTCTGTCGTCTTTTCATCACAATACATGCAACGCAAGTTCCCAAGCAAAGAAAGGGATTCATAGCAGACTGCTATCGCAATAAGCCAAGTGTGGACACGAGAACGCCCATGCGTACATGCATTCTTTCCACAAATTTTTGGGCATGTCCTTTTTACTCACGTGCGTCTGTGATTGCGATGAAATAGGCAGACATATGTACCTTAAGTATTTGCGTGTGTGTGCACTCGCGCGCGCGCGCGCGCGCGTGTGTGTGTGTGTGTGTGTGTGTGTGTGTGTGCGTGCGTGACTATTCTATAAATCCGTATGGGTCATACTGCGTTTCCAATTCAGTTCTGGGGCTTGAAGGTTCATACTTAATGCGTAGCTTAAAACTTCAGGGCTCTTATATTCAGCGCTCATGGGTATAGTTCACTTCTTATTACAACACACAGCTTACAGGTCTTTAAGATTTTCAGAGGTTTTGTTACCAGCTCCCATAGGTAGTGTGCTCCTCCTAAGTTTCACTATTCCCCGTGAAAGCAGGATGTTGGCTAAACTTGCAGTTTACATTGGAAGACAGAAGTACCTTTCATATCACAAGTCACTCCAAAAAGGGTTATTTCAGGACTGATTAGTAACTGCAGATATGTACTACAATGTTAAACACATATTTTATTGCGAAGTATGGAGACAGTGTGATCTAAATTGACTATCAAAATGAAAAATGGTTCAAATGACTCTAAGCACTATGGGACTTAACATCTAAGGTCATCAGTCCCATAGAACTTAGAACTACTTAAACCTAACTAACCTAAGGACATCACACACATCCATGCCCGAGGCAGGATTCGAACCTGCGACCGTAGCGGTCGCGCGGTTCCAGACTGTAGCGCCTAGAACCGCTCGGCCACCAGGGCCGACTATCAAAATGAAAACAAGCACAGTTATGTACTGTATGCTGCACTTCTCAACAAGCAATTATATTAGGCATTTCATGTGGTGCCGTTTCTGGTTCGTGGGCCTTAGCGGTCTGGACTATGTAGTTGCCTGTGGTGTCCTAGACTTAACCGAGTCTGAAGAATACTTTGAGGCAGCTCTTCGCTATATTCTGTCATGTGAAGGGTTTTTCTCGCTTAACTAATGCTAATCCATTCGAACCCGTTTACTGTTGTCAAATTTCAGCCTCCCTCTACAATTTTTTCTTCCATACTATCTCCCGTTATTTGGAAACGTTCTCACACTTGTACATGAGATAACGCGATACACAGACAGATGGAGTACACAGATTCTGTTCTAGGGGCAACTGTCGGCGCTACGAGGTATCGCGTCACCCACTAGCACCAACATTTCCAAATACGAATTAACATGCCAACCCCGTGGAGACACCAGACAAGGCCAGGAAAAAGATGAAAAAACTACGATTGTCAACACAGGTCAATACGAGCATGAAAGTGGAGAGAATGTTGTTTGTCTTTGTCGTTTCCGCCTATGTTCAGAAAGTCACTCTATGCCGTTTCTTTTTTTTTTTTTTTTTTTTTTTTTTTTGAGGGTCTTTTCATTTTGGCTTTTGTCTTAAATTCCGGTGGTTTACTGGAGTAGCTGTGAACTCTCGAACGGTGTCAGATTTATTGTAATGTATCGTAGACACCAGGCATGGTCAGCCTGCCAATAGGCGCTTTTTCCTAGCTGGTGTCTTCCCTGCTGGCTGTCAGACCGAAGGCAAACCTACTGGAGCGTTCAATAAGTAATGCAACACATTTTTTCTCGGCCAATTTCGGCTGAAAAAGGAGAATTTGTTGTGGGACATTGTGAAATATTCCCGCTTCAGCCCTTTTAGTCTCATGAACGTCCGATAGGTGGCAGCACAATACGTAGCTTCCATAATAGCGTCTGTAACGAGATGTGCCCCGAACAGAGAGTCGTCGGTGAGTTTCTTTCGACGAGAAACCAGAGCATCACAGATATTCGTAGCTACTTGCAGAACGTCTACAGAGTCTGAACAGAAGCATGGTGGGTCGTTGGGCGTGGCGTCTGTCATCGCAACAAAATCTCGCAAACCTGTGCGATCTGCCACCTGACTCCTGCAATGTTGGAACCTACAGACACTCTCATTCGACGTGACCGACGGATCAAACACCTCGCTGCACAGCTGGACGTTCCTGTTGGTAATGCTGATACACTCGTCCACAAAGCTGTGAGCCCACAGGGTTCACCGCCGTTTGGAAAAGGCCAAAAAGATCATCTGTTTGACCCAATGAAGGATGCTCTCCGCGGGAAGCAGTGCGTGGAGGGTGAGGCGTTATTGGCGGAGCAAGACGTTGGTTGCAATGTCGACCAGTAAAGTGGTATCACGTGGGCATACAGGCCCACCCAGGCCTACATGCAAGTATTCTTTGTTAAAAATACCTTGTTATTTCTAGAATTCCATCGTACTTTCGAGTCTTCATTTCCAATCTGCTACACCTAAAGTTAGTTGAGCGTTTTGGAAACTTGTTGTTGTGGCCTTCAGACCAAAGACTTGGTTGAAGCTGCTCTGCACGCTGCACTATCCTGAGCAAGCCTCATCATCTTCGAGTAACTACTGCAACCTATACCCGTTAGAACCTGCTTGCCGTGCTCATCGTCTGATGATCCCCCTCGACTATTATTACCCCCCCCCCCCTCCCCTCTTAAACATCCATCCATTACCAAACTGACGATTCCTTCTTGCCTCAGGATGTGTCCTGCTGTCCTCTTATGGCGTTTACGCTACTTCGCTATCAACGTTTTATTCGATTGACACAGGTACGGTTCTCACGGGAGATTGACAACGTGCTGCAGCACGATATATGGTCAACCACAGAAGCCAGGAGCTTACGAATTAGTCTGTCAAATGTCTATGATGAAACGTATCTTTTAAAATAAACCATAAGAAATTTTACAAGAAATTCGGTAAAGTTAAATTTTAATGATCAATACTGACCACACTGAAATCATAAGCTGACCTTTCTGACAGCCATCGTCATACCACCACCAGATATTTCCAACAATTTGGGTAAAGTAATCACGTTAAGAAAGTAGCTTGATCAATAAGAATAATGTGAAGGACGCCGGCAGTAACATCTGACCGCTGACCAACTATAATATTCGCGAGCAAAGGAGTCAGCTACTGTTTTCAACTAGGAGTCTTCCGTAGCCTTAAATCGGAGACGGCCGGGAGTCATGCATGTTGGTTGTAATTCGTACACTGTTAAAAGTTCCTAAGCAATTCATTAGAGTGACACAGAAATATTTAAGAAAAAAGACTGCGATAAATATTTAACCTCATACGTTGCTAGCAGCTATTGAATAAACATTGCGTTCTTGACTATTGACTCTCGACTGGCAATATTTTGAATCGTGAAGTGAGTTTTCTTACTACACCAGTAAAATGAGATGTCATCCCTCCTTTTAAATTTAAAGACTTAAGAGTTCTTGATCCATGAAAAAGCTAACTATCCTCGTTACCATTTAACCGCTTGTCAGTTAAGACCTTGCGACCAGTGGAGAAGACAACCAGTGGGACTTCGTGACGTCTTTAAAATGCGAGTTAAGGAAATCTTTTACGATTCACTCTTGCAGTTCATCCGACGTAGCGCTCCACATGCAACTTCACACAGGGAACAACTTAATGTCTTTAGCGGTTGACGCAGTAATTGCCTTGCAATGAAGATAAATGAGGGATACGCTACACTAACAACTGATCGTTCTTTTATAGGAGTTGTTTCATAAATATGTTTTCTCCCCAATTTGATTCCATACCTCCTTATAAGTTACTTGATCAACACATCTACTCTCTTTTTGTATGCGCTACTTATCGACAGCGCCTCACGCCCTACAACATTACACTCCAGTTTCGGAAAGACTGCCTAGAACTTAAATTTATATTGGATGCTAACGAATTCCTCTCTTTCAGAAATGCTTTACATGTTACATCCAAGTAGACCACTGAAAATGCTGATGCACCTTTTCAGAAACGTTAGGATTGTCTGACCTCTCTGCACATACTCCTCTGTCGTGTTTGCACTTACTGTAGGGCTACTTTTATTGTTCAGGTACACAAAGACCATAATTTATGGGGGAGGGGGGGGAGGAGGGGGGCGGTAGAGCGTTGGAAACTTATATATGTAAAACTTTAAACGCATTTACTAAAATGATTTGCAGATCCCTGGCCGTCAGGAACTCCCCCAGTCCCCACGCCTGTGGAGGGTCCGCTTATGCTGAAAACAGACGTCAGCTATCCTTCCTGTGTTTCAGTCATCACTCTTCTAAATGGTTTCATGTGGTCAACCACGAATACCTCTCCTGCGCCAACCTCTTCATTTGAGACTAGTACTTCCACCGTATTTCCATGATGTATTCCAGTCTCTGTCAAATGGTTCAAATGGCTCTGAGCACTATGGGACTTAACATCTATGGTCATCAGTCCCCTAGAACTTAGAACTACTTAAACCTAACTAACCTAAGGACAGCATGCAACACCCAGCCATCACGAGGCAGAGAAAATCCCTGACCCCGCCGGGAATCGAACCCGGGAACCCGGGCGTGGGAAGCGAGAACGCTACCGCACGACCACGAGATGCGGGCTCCAGTCTCTGTCTTCCTCTACAGTTTTTACTCTTTACAGTTCCCTCTAGTGCCATGGAGGTTAAGCTCTGATGCTTTAACACACTTCCTATCATCCTGTCTCCTCTTCTTGTCAGTGTTTTCCGTATATTCCTTTCCTCGCCGATTCCGCGCATAATCTCCTCATTCCTCACCTTATCACTCCATCTAATTTTCAAATTCTTCTTTAACACCACATCTCATATGCTTCAATTCTCTTTCGTTCCTGTTTTCCTATCGTCCACGACTCACTGCCATACAATACTGTGCTGTAAACGTATATTCACAGAAATTTCCTCCTCAATTAACACCAGTGCTTGATACTAGCAGACTTCTCTTGGTCTGGAATTCCCTTTATGCCAGTGTTAGTCTGATTTTTATGTCGATCTTGCTCCGTCCATCATGGGTTACTGTGCTGCCTAGGCAGCAGAGTCCGTTAACTTCATCTGATTCGAGATCACCAATCATGACGTTAAATTTCTCGCCTTTCTCATTTCTGCTGCTTCTCATTACTTACGTCTTTCTTCGATTTACTCTGACTCTATACTCTGTACTCATTAGACTTTTCATTCCACGCAAAAGATCCTATAATTCTTCTCCACTTTCACTGAGAATAGTGTTAGCAGAATAGCCAACACTGTGTTACGAGTGGAGGCCGCAATGCATGCGTTTTAGCTCACGCAGGCTGGCGTGAAGAGGGAAGAACTATGCTGACGTGAGGTCTGGAACATGACAAGGAATGAGAATTCAGAAAGCGGACATAATTAGTTTGATACTTAACTTTGATTGATTAATGATGAACGTCGCTCTTCACGGTACATGATTCATAATATTATCTGTTCAGAATACATTCTTGAAGTAATTATAGTAACTGAATATGGCGCCTTGCTAGATCGTAGGAAATGACGTAGCTGAAGGCTATGCTAAACTGTCGTCTCTGCAAATGAGAGCGCATGTGGACAGTGAACCATCGCTAGCAAAGTCGGCTGTACAACTGGGGCGAGTGCTAGGGAGTCTCTAGACTAGACCTGCCGTGTGGCGGCGCTCGGTCTGCAATTACTGATAGTGGCGACACGCGGGTCCGACGTATACTAACGGACCGCGGTCGATTTAATGGCTACCACCTAGCAAGTGTGGTGTCTGGCGGTGACACCACACATAGTAATCATCAGCGAATCTTATTATTGAGTTCCTCTCACCTTGAATTTTTAGTTCCACTCTTAAATCTTTCTTTTATGTCTATCTTTGCTTCTTCGATGTTTAAATTGAACAGCAGGGGTGTAAGGCTACATCCCTGTCTTACTCACTTTTTAAACGGAGCACTTCTTTCTTGGTCTTCAATTCAAAATTTTGTTCTCTCTTGGTTCTTATACGTATTGTTTATTACCAGTCTTTCCCTATACCTTACCCCTATTTTTCCCAAAATTTCGGGCATCTCGCACCTTTTTACACTGCCAAACACTTTTTCCAGGTCGACAAATCCTGTAAACGAGTCTCAGTTTTTCATCAGTCTTGCTTCCATTATCAACCGCAACATTAGAAGTGCCTCTCTGGTGCCTTTACCATTCTTAACACCAAACTGAGAGTCAAACCCCAGTTTTCTTTTCCATTCTTCTGCATATTATTCTTGTCAGCAACTTAGATGCATGAGCTGTTAAGCTGCCTGTCCGATAATTCATTCACTTGTCGGCTCTTGCAATCTGGAGAATTGTGTGGATGATGTTTTTCCACAAGTCTGGCGGTATATTACCAGTCTCATCCTTCTACACACAAATGTGAATCATGGTTTTGTTGCCACTTCCATCAATGATTTTAGAAATTCTGATGGAATATTACCTGTCCCTTCTGGTTAATTTGATCTGAAGTCTTCAGTAGCTATTCTAAATTAAAATTATAATACTGGATCTATCTCTATCCTATGACTTTTGTTTCATTTTTTGTCACGACATCAGGTAAGCCCTTCCCCCTCTTCGAGGACCTCAAATTACTCTTTCCACCTATCCGATCTCTCCTCTGCATTTAGTAGTGGAATTCCCATTGCAGTCTCAATGTTACCGCCCTTGCTTTTTATTTCACGAAAGGTTGACTTTTCCATGTGCTGAGTTAGTCCTTCATTCAGTTTGTAAGTAGGCTGTTTAGGTTTTTATATTGGTAACGCCACGTAGCGCTCTATATGAGAATCACTGGCTGTGCTGTGTGCAGTCTGGGGCTGGTTAGCATTGTTGTAATATTCGTTATTGTAGTGTTGGGCAGTTGGATGTGAACAGCGCGTAGCGTTGCGCAGTTGGAGGGGGGCCGCCAGCAATGGTGGATGTGGGGAGAGAGATGGCGGAGTTTTGAGAGCAGATGATCCGGATATGTGTCTACGCTTCCCTGAGTTTTTGCAAGTTGCGTAACCGATTCGGTAGATGAAACTGAGTCAATTTTAGCTTGCAAGGTGTCGTGATTTTCGTGAACAATAGTTTTCAGTTCTTTTATGGCTGCTTCGTGATTCTGTAATGCATTTTCATGACGCGAAAAAATAGGTTGAAAATGCTCACAAATTTGTGTTTTTACGTCATTACAGACTCTTCGACATTTTTATTCGATTTTAAGTAACTCTGCAGTTAAATCTTCACGTGTTTGTTCAAGCGTTTGTTCCATTGAGTCTAGCTTTTGAAGCTGTTGCTGTGTTTGTCTCTGGTGTTGTTCCATTGTATCTAACTCTTGAAGATTTTACTCCATTATGTCTAACTTTTGCTGTGTTTGTCTATGATTTTGTTTCATTTGTTGCATAAATTGCAATAATAATGTATTAGTGTCTGGAATCTGTTTCTCTATGCTTTTTGGCAGTGCATTTGCACCGGCAACATTCACATTTTGACAAGCAGAGAATGTGTCTCGACTCATTTGAGAAAATGGTGAGGACCCAAAACCTGAATCTGCAGTATTTGCAAGATTGTGTCCCGTCATTTCGGATTCCTGAGGCGAGCTGTTGCCGACCGATCGATCGATAATGCTTCCCTGTTCACTAATTGTTTCACTGTCTACACCATTATTTGCCGCCCGCTCCATTTCCCTATGCACAATTACCAAATTACTATGTTGAACATTAGTTACTTCATTACACAGTGGTGCTAACACACTGCTTTCGTCTTCACTGTCATTGCTCAGTTTACTTTGCAGCCTAGTATTACGTTTTTCACACGCCACAATTGTCACAATATTTCACACGATGACACAGAAAAGCACAATTTGAAGAGCAAAAATAAGGAAACACATTAAAAGAGCACCGAAAATAAAATCTATTTAATCGCAAGCGCAGCTGCGAAATACTTGGTGCAAATCTACATGCGTGCCACACCTGTTTTACTGTACAACAATGAAATACTGCAACTACAAAGGAGATTCTCTCTACAATTACGCGCTAGTAATAAACAAAAGCTACACTAATTACACAAACTACAAGAAAAAAATCAGAAGATTCCAGTGAGGTATCCTCGGCTAAGGGTCGACATATGAAACGTCCCCTTAGAAAAATTTATGAATTACTGTGCTGATAAACCTCTTACATTATTTGCTTTTCGAACAACTGAGCAAAACTGAACGTACTCAGAAATTACTTTCTTTACTTATTCTGATCAACACTAAACTGACACACAATATTTTTAGCACAACGCGATCTGACTTTTAATAATCCCTACAAAAGAATGGTCCTGACTAACAATAACCTATACCTTCCATGAATCACTTACCTCACAAAAATGTTCGTTACTCAAACTACTGCAATACAGCGAGTGCCAATACTGACAGCTAAATAAAAGATTCTAACGACTGAAGTCACTAACTACTGATAGGCATAGTTAGCAAATGAAAGATTTTGATAAAGAACAAACAATTATTTACCTTAATAGTGTTCAAATGTCATAATATATATATATCAGTTCATGACATCCAGTCTTACAAATTTACTCTTTCTGATTGACACACGTCCAGATTGTCCGCTCTCAAAATTCTGCAATTTCTCTCCCCACATCTGCCACTGCTGGCGGCTCACTTCAAACTGCGCAACATTTGTGGCATGCAGGTAGATTTGCACCAAGAATTTCGCAGCTGCGCTTGCGATTATCTAGATATTATTTTCAGTGCTATGTTAATGTGTTTCCTTATTTTTGCTCTTCAAATTGTGATTTTCTGTGTTATCGTGTGAAATATTGTGACAATTATGGCGTGTGAAAAACGTAATACTAGGCTGCAAAGTAAACTGAGAAATGACAGTGAAGACGAAAGCAGTGTGTTAGCGCCACTGTGTAATGAAGTAACTAATGTTCAACATAGTAATTTGGTAATTGTGCATAGGGAAATGGAGCGGGCGGCAAATAATGGTGTAGACAGTGAAACAATTAGTGAACAGGGAAGCATTATCGATCGATCGGTCGGCAACAGCTCGCCTCAGGAATCCGAAATGACAGGACACAATCTTGCAAATACTGCAGATTCAGGTTTTGGGTCCTCACCGTTTTCTCAAATGAGTCGAGACACATTCTCTGCTTGTCAAAATGTGAATGTTGCCGGTGAAAATGCACTGCCAAAAAGCATATAGAAACAGATTCCAGACACTAATACATTATTATTGCAATTAATGCAACAAATGAAACAAAATCATAGACAAACACAGCAAAAGTTAGACACAATGGAGTAAAATCTTCAAAAGTTAGATACAATGGAACAACACCAGAGACAAACACAGCAACAGCTTCAAAAGCTAGACTCAATGGAACAAACGCTTGAACAAACACGTGAAGATTTAACTGCAGAGTTACTTAAAATCGAATAAAAATGTCGAAGAGTCTGTAATGACGTAAAAACACAAATTTGTGAGCATTTTCAACCTATTTTTTCGCGTCATGAAAATGCATTACAGAATCACAAAGCAGCCATAAAAGAACTGCAAACTATTGTTCACGAAAATCACGACACCTTGCAAGCTAAAATTGACTCAGTTTCATCTACCGAATCGGTTTCGCAACTTGCAAAAACTCAGGAAAACTTAGACACATGTCTGGATCATCTGCTCTCAAAACTCCGCCATCTCACTCCCCACATCCACCACTGCTGGCGGCTCACCTCCAACTGCGCAACGCTACGCGCTGTTCACATCCAACTGCCCAACACTACAATAGCGAATATTACAACAATGCCAACCAGCCCCAGACTGCACACAGCACAGCCAGTGATTTTCATACAGAGCGCTACGTGGCGTTACCAATATAAAAACCTAAACAGCCTACTTACAAGTTCTTTCTCAATTTTTTTACATTTTTAAATTAGCAATTTCGCCTTAGTATGCCTGCACTTCCTGTTTGTCTCATTCCTCAGCAACTTGTATTTCTGTATTATTGAACTTTCCTGAACATTTTTGTATTTCCTTCTGTCATGGATCAACTGAAGTGTTTCTTCCCTCCTGTTACCTATGATTTCTTCACAGTTACCTTCTTTGTACCTGTGTTTTCCTTTCCCAATTCTGTGATTGCCCTTTTTAGAGATGTCCATTCCTCTTCAACTGTACAGGCTACTTAGCTATTCCTTATTGCAGTATCTGTACAGTTACAGATCTTCAACCGTATCTTACCATTGTACTTCTGCATTCCAGTTCTTTGCGCAATGATTCGTTCTCACTAGTCTCTTAAACTTCAGAGTACTCTTCATCACTACTATGTTGTGATCTGAGTCTATATCTGTTGCTGGGTGTGTCTTACAATCCAGTATCTGATTTCGGAATCTCTGCCTGAGTATGATGTAATCTAACTGAAATCTTCTCGAAGCTCCTGGCCTTTTCCAAGCATACCTGCTCCTCTTGTGATTCTTGATTACTAGCTAAAATATTTTGCAGAACTCATTTAGTCTTCCCTCTCTCTCATGCTTATTACCAAGCTCATATTCTCCTGCAACCCTTTCTTCTACAGCTTCCCCTACAACTGCATTCTAATCCTTCATCAGTTTTGATTTTCGTCTCCCTTTACGTACTGAATTGCTGTTTCAATATCCTCATATACTTTCTCTATCACTTCATTGGACGCTGATTTGCTTTCGCTCTCTTAGGTACTGAAAAGATAAGATTAAACTAATTAAACCTCGCGCAGAGACATTTACGCCGAAATCTTTCCACTGCTCCATATGTAATTGGGTCGGGAAGAGACTCTACTACGTGGTATAGTGGCAAGTACCCTTTGCCATGTGCTTCAGGGTGTTTTGCAGCGTACGGACTTGGATGCAGGAGACGTGCGTAAGGCGACGGGCGGCATGGCGGTGCCTTTGTCAGGGCGCACGGCTGTCCCGGCTTGGCCCCTGCCACAAGAGGGCGCGGCCCACTCTTGCCTCCAGCCTCCACTCTCCAGCTCCAGGCTCTCGCTGAGGGCTCGCTGGAGAGCCATCGCCGCTGGAGAGACTCCCCGCCACCGCTCCCGCCTTTCAGGCACTGCCCGCCCTACAGAGCAGTATTTTACTGCAGCCATCTACCTTAACCTCAGGACCCGGTCGGATAGCCGAGCCCCGGTTTAGGGGAGGCGAGCATGTCCCTGGTCGAATCCGCCTGTCTGGATGCGGTTTTTAGGCGGTCTTCCACATCCAACTAGGTAAACATGGGCTGGTACTCACGTCCCTACTTAGACACATGCTTTGCAGACATTTAGAAAACGTTCTCACAATTGAATGTGACACTGATCGTCCAGAGCATTATCTTATCAACAGACAGTGCGTCCACTTTTGGCACGCATAACAGCGGCAATGCATCCTGGCATGGAAGCAATGAGGCCATGGTAGGTAGAGGGAGATGGTACCACTTCTGCACTCTCAACTCACCTAATTCCATAAATTCTGTGCAGGAGGGGTGGCGGGGAGGGGCGATGAGTTCTGATGCCACGGTCAATTACATCCCAGATGTGTTCAGTCGAGTTTAGATGTGACGAGTTGGTGGGCCAGTACCTCAATTGGAACTCGCCACTATGTTCCTCGAACCATTCGATCACACTCCTGGTCTTGTGGCATGGCTCGTTATCTTGTTGAATAACGTCGCTGCTGTCAGGAAATAGGGCCATCATGAAGGGGTGTACATGGTCTGCAAACAGTGTACCATAGCCCTTGGCATCATGGTGCCCATGTGACTGTTCCCCAGAGCCTAATGGAGCCGCACTACAGCTGTTCCTCTGAAAGACGATTCATTCGCGCCTTCCAATCGGTATGATGAAGAAGATATCAGGATCCATCAGACAATGTAACGCTCTGCCACTGCACCGACGTCCAGTGCCGATGGTCACGTGCTCATTTCAATCATAGTTGTCGTCGTCATATGTGTCGACATTGACACATGCATGGGTCGTCGGCTTTGGAGGCTCATCGTTAGCAGCGTTCGGTGCACTGTGTGTTCAGACGCACTTGTACTCTGCCCAACATTAAAGTCTCATGTTATTTCTCAAAAATGGTTCAAATGGCTCTGAGCACTTTGCGACTTAACTTCTGAGGTCATCAGTCTCCTAGAACTTAGAACTAATTAAACCTAACTAACCTAAGGGCATCACACACATCCATGCCAGAGGCAGGATTCGAACATGCGACCGCAGCGGTCACTCGGCTCCACACTGTAGCACCTAGAACCGCACGGCCACTCCGGCCGGCGATGTTATTTCTGCCACACTTCACCGCCTCTCCTGTTTTACGCAGCCTACGATGTCTGACATCTGTAATGAGTGGTGGCTGCCCACCCTCATGATGTTTGGACGTGGTTTCATCTTGGTTTCGCTACGTGTTGAGACACTGCAGCACTCCCCGAACATCCGACAAGTCGTGTAGTTTCCGAAATGCTCGTGCCGAGCCTCTGGGTCTTCATATTCTGCCCCCAGTCAGATAGATCACGTACCTTCCCCATACTAAACATGAACAACACGCTCACAGTTAATACATGCACTGTGCATGTGGCCGACTAGCAATCATTCCTACCCAGGTGACGCTGCTATCGCCTGGACGGGTGTATATCGATAGCAGATCGACGGTCATTATGTTCTGTCTGATCAGTTACACCGTTCGGGTACGCAAATTTCGTACCAGGGCGAGTAATGGCATCAGAAAGGGCATCCGGCCACCATCTCTCACGAACATTGCCAAATACTTTATAAGAATTCCGACCTCATAGCGAAATGGAAAGGACAAGGAATAAGAAGAAGAAAAAGTTCTGCTCTAATCTCAGACCTCACACACGTACCCCATACGTTGAAGGCTGTGAGGATCGATATATCCATACATATATTCACAGATAACTGCAGTAATACTGACTTTGCGAATAAATGTCTGTGGCGATGCGAATATCTGACAATGTATTTGAGATATGAACGTTAATAATTGCTCTGTGGTTAAATGATAATCCTTTACCAGCCAACTGCAATTCTACGAAACCACCTTTTCTAAGTCGACTACCTAGTTGATCAACTGTGTCATAGCAGAACGATGACGTTCCCTGGTAGCTATTGGCCTCTAAAAGCCACCGCCAGTACTCGGTGTTACATAGCCACACACTTACAGTCTGCTCGCAAGTATCCAGACACGTATTAATGGACACTGCCCTCTTCTTGTCGTTACGACGGCTTGAACTCTCCTGGGGACACTTTCAAGAAGACGTCTGAATGCCTGTGGAGGAACTGGAGTCCATTCTTCCTTGAGAGCCGAAACTAGAGAAGGTAGTTGATACAATGGGAATCATAAGCCAACCAGTTGCGTAACAAAAGTTTATCAAACCTCCACGTAGATTTCGACAGATATAAACCTGTCTTCCTCAGAAGAAGTTGAAAGGTGGCTACACTGAGCCACTGCGCCAGAGATTGCGCCAAAGAGTATTATTAAGCCACCTCCACAGTGCTTGTCGAGAGCTCGTAGTAGTCAGTGCCTGTCGAGGTCTCGTGGTTGTCAGTACTTGTTAAGAACTCGTAGCAGAGAGTGTTTGTAGGCAGTGCTTGCTGAGATGTGATACTGGAGAGTTCTGGTTGAGATGTGATAGTAGAGAGTCGGTGTGGAGATATATTGTAAGGATTAGAGTGATTTTCATCAATATAAATAAGGTAACAAACTCCGTTTCTTTTTTTCTCATTATTTCAGTGTCCTAAATAATGCGTCATTACAGGTTCAGTCAACAAAGCATCTGGCTTGTGTTCTTGTATTAGAGTTTAATTCTGCTTTCCTTACGCAATTATAGTATTTGTAATTTTCTTTTATCACGTCAGTAAAATTGGTATTTAAAAATTCTTGTCTTGTTGAAGAAGAACCGTGCCAGATGTGCGTTGAGTCATACTTCCACATACAGAACAGTTATACTTGTGCTTTAGTTTCGTAGGTTTCATAGTTGCTGGGGACTTAATTAATTAATTGTGTTAACGAAAATTTTCATTTCATTCTTTGTTGTTGTTCTTTGCAGTCAGATAGCGTAATAATGCTAGTCAGGGCCAACCGATTACGAAACAGCGTAATCGGACTTACAGCTGCAAAAAATTTAAAAAGTATTTTCAAATTTATTTAATTAAGCCCCCATGCAAAGTAATAACTCGTTTTACATATTGTGTGAAAAGAGAAACGAAGCTTCGTCAGCAGTAAAATGATCCATATAAATACTGGGCTATGCTATGCTATAGGATTGCCATAAGGCTTAGCCAATACCTATAGAACTTACGGTGCCTCTAATTACACGACCTAAAGTGTCACTTAGCATTGACAACAGAAAGGTGTGACTTATGAGGAGATGCACGTCCATTGTATCCCATTCTTTTTAACTGGCTGCTGACAGCCATTGTGCTGTCTGGACTGCTAGTGTCATTCCTTTCGCTGATTTCGTGCAATATTTCACAGTCGCCCTCTGTAATGCTTGACGGTCCCTGTTCATCAGTACATGCGGTTAGCCCGGTGCTGCTTTAGTCTTGTTCCTTCGAGTTTCCGCATCACAGACACATCACCAGCAATTGACTTGGGTAGCTTTAGAATGGTCCGAATGTCCCTGACGGATTTGTCGCACAAGTGACATTCAATGACAGTCTAGCTGTAATACACACATTAAAAAAAGTTTTGCATCACCCCGGTTCCCAGAACTCCTGAAGAAAGACGTTGACTGTGAATATTCTATCACAGACACAGTCCCTTTGACTGTTCAGAGATGTCACTAAACCCGCCCAAAGATGTAAGTAACCATACATGAGCAGCGCCTATTAGACGGAGGGGGTCCTACAGCTGATGAGTTCCAGTCATTCCACCAAGAAGAAGGTACACGGCTCGTGTTGTCTGTAGTTCAAACATGCGTAGACGCCCAATAGCGCCGTTCGATCGCGTCCGCATTGTTACTTTGTGCCAGGAAGGGCTCTCAACAAGGGAAGTGTCCAGGCGTCTCGTTGTGAACCAAGGCGATGTTGTTCGGACATGGAGGAGATACAGAGGGACAGTAACTGTCGATGACATGACTCGCTCAGGCCGCCCAAGGGCTACTACTGCATTGGATGACCGCTGCCTACGGATTATGGCTCGGAGGAACCCTGACAACCACGCCACCATGTTGAATAATGCTTTTCGTGCAGCCACAGGACGTCTTGTTACGACTCAAATTGTGTGCAATAGGCCGCATGATGCGCAACTTCACTCCCGTCGTTCATTGCGAGGTCCATCTTTGCAACCTCGACACCATGAAGCGCGGTGCAGATGGGCCCAACAACATGCCGAAAAGACCGTTCAGTATTGGCATCAAGTTCTCTTCACCGATGAGTGTCGCATGTGCCTTCAAGCAGACAATCGTCGGAGACGTGTTTGGAGACAACCCAGTCAGGCTGAACGCCTTAGACACACTGTCCAGCGAGTGCAGCAAGGTGGAGGTTCCCTGCTGTTTTGGGATGGCATTATGTGGGGCCGACGTACGCCGCTGGTGGTCATGGTAGGCACCGTAACGGCTGTACGATACGTGAATGCCACCCTCCGATCGATAGTCCAACCATATCGGTAGCATATTGACGAGGCATTCGTTTTCATGGACTACAATTCGCGCCTCCATCGTGCACATCTTGTCAGCGACTTTATTTAGGATAACGCCATTGCGCGACTAGAGTGGCTATCATGTTCTCCAGACATGAAACCTATGGAACATTCCTGGGATAGATTGAAAATGGCTGTTTATGGACGACGTGACCCATGAACCACTCTGAGGGATCTACGCCGATTCGCCGTTGAGGAATGGGACAATCTGGACCAACAGTGCCTTGATGAACTTGTGGATAGTGTGGCACGACGAATACAGGCATGCATCAATGCAAGAGGACGTGCTACTGGGTATTAGAGGTACCGGCATGTACAGTAGTCTGGACCAGCACCTCTGAAGGTCTCTCTATATGATGTTACAACATTCTATGTGTGGTTTTCATGAGCAATAAAAAGGGCGGAAAAGATGTTTATGATGATCTGTACTCCAGTTTTCTGTACAGGTTCCGGAACTCTTGGAACCGAGGTAATGCAAAACTTTTTTTGATGTTTATATTTAACGAGCTCTCCAAACTGGCCCATTCTGCTGTTACCGCTTCTCTGCTGATCATATTACACTCCTCGCCTTCTTTTATTCCTTTTACACTGGAGGATCAGTCCCTCGTCGTATATACTGATAAACTCCGCTTTACATAGGGGGTCCGGATGTTTTTGACCAAATAGTGTATCTTACCTTACGTGGCTTTGAGTTTAGCGCTGCAGCTCATACTTCGTGTGTATGTTCCGAAATTGATCAGTACGAGTCAGATATTGTACTAAACAAGTGTGGTTTCGGTCTATAACCAATTGCAGATAAGGGACGAGTCATCTCCTCTGTTCAGTTACACAACCATTCAGTCTGCGATCTGCTGACCTAAACGCTGCTACTATATCACGTAATGGATGAATGACAAGTAATCAGTAACCTCTGAACCTGACAATCAAAGACAAAATGAGGTACCGCACATCTTTGATGTGCCTGTATCCAATGCTAGCGTAATGATCAGCGAATTAATGTATAAAGTAGAACCAGTTTGACGTTCGGAGTTGCTGTCATTGCAGGACTTGTGTAGACATCAATGCAGCCTCCAGACATCCCACAGGCTAAACACTTAAATAAAGTAGCGCGTATACCTTCAAATGGAACATCAAGTTGATGTGTATTGTGTGGAACAGTGAGACATTCCCATTGTACTACGTATATAGACGTCCCAGATTTGATGCTTTCGGATTTCTCCTGAGTAAAAACATAAACTGCTATGAAGAGTACTACAAGATATGAACAATCCCTCGTTTACCATTGGTTTCACTGAGAACTCACACACAACAAAAATACTGTAAAATGCTTTTTCTTGAAAATACTTACACTTTCGCTAATTCGAAATATACGTGATCGTACCTACTTTAAGAAGATAGCAACTCTGAATAAATACACTCCTGGAAATTGAAATAAGAACACCGTGAATTCATTGTCCCAGGAAGGGGAAACTTTATTGACACATTCCTGGGGTCAGATACATCACATGATCACACTTACAGAACCACAGGCACATAGACACAGGCAACAGAGCATGCACAATGTCGGCACTAGTACAGTGTATATCCACCTTTCGCAGCAATGCAGGCTGCTATTCTCCCATGGAGACGATCGTAGAGATGCTGGATGTAGTCCTGTGGAACGGCTTGCCATGCCATTTCCACCTGGCGCCTCAGTTGGACCAGCGTTCGTGCTGGACGTGCATACCGCGTGAGACGACGCTTCATCCAGTCCCAAACATGCTCAATGGGGGACAGATCCGGAGATCTTGCTGGCCAGGGTAGTTGACTTACACCTTCTAGAGCACGTTGGGTGGCACGGGATACATGTGGACGTGCATTGTCCTGTTGGAACAGCAAGTTCCCTTGCCGGTCTAGGAATGGTAGAACGATGGGTTCGATGACGGTTTGGATGTACCGTGCACTATTCAGTGTCCCCTCGACGATCACCAGTGGTGTACGGCCAGTGTAGGAGATCGCTCCCCACACCATGATGCCGGGTGTTGGCCCTGTGTGCCTCGGTCGTATGCAGTCCTGATTGTGGCGCTCACCTGCACGGCGCCAAACACGCATACGACCATCATTGGCACCAAGGCAGAAGCGACTCTCATCGCTGAAGACGACACGTCTCCATTCGTCCCTCCATTCACGCCTGTCTCGACACCACTGGAGGCGGGCTGCACGATGTTGGGGCGTGAGCGGAAGACGGCCTAACGGTGTGCGGGACCGTAGCCCAGCTTCATGGAGACGGTTGCGAATGGTCCTCGCCGATACCCCAGGAGCAACAGTGTCCCTAATTTGCTGGGAAGTGGCGGTGCGGTCCCCTACGGCACTGCGTAGGATCCTACGGTCTTGGCGTGCATCCGTGCGTCGCTGCGGTCCGGTCCCAGGTCGACGGGCACGTGCACCTTCCGCCGACCACTGGCGACAACATCGATGTACTGTGGAGACCTCACGCCCCACGTGTTGAGCAATTCGGCGGTACGTCCACCCGGCCTCCCGCATGCCCACTATACGCCCTCGCTCAAAGTCCGTCAACTGCACATACGGTTCACGTCCACGCTGTCGCGGCATGCTACCAGTGTTAAAGACTGCGATGGAGCTCCGTATGCCACGGCAAACTGGCTGACACTGACGGCGGCGGTGCACAAATGCTGCGCAGCTAGCGCCATACGACGGCCAACACCGCGGTTCCTGGTGTGTCCGCTGTGCCGTGCGTGTGATCATTGCTTGTACAGCCCTCTCGCAGTGTCCGGAGCAAGTATGGTGGGTCTGACACACCGGTGTCAATGTGTTCTTTTTTCCATTTCCAGGAGTGTATTTCAGTGGTGCCAGTTGGGTCTGTCAGCAGATCGGGTTTCACTAAGCATGGCCTGCATCTTAATAGGTATGGGAAGGGGAGGCTGGGAAAGCTTCTAGGTGACAGTGCGTAAGAACAACGACGCTGTACTATTGTGCATATAAGTAATTTTTTTTCCATGTGATTTTTCGATAAACTCGTGTAATTGATGTTCTGATTTCATTTCTTTTCTTTTTTTCATGTCATTATGATAAGAAAACTGTAAATAAGTTTCAATGTGAATATTAATGTTTATGTCAAATGTCAAGCAATATTCTAATAGAATTGAAATGTAACAAATGTTGAAACTGTTTTGTAAGATGTTTAAAATTGTAACTGTGCGTCTGGTCCATACGTAGGCAACGTGTTAGGATATGTAGAATGCAAAACCTCGGGTGAATACGCGGCCTGTCAGGGAGCGGTAAAAGGTGGATGGCAGGCGAGCGCGGGAAAATGCACGCGGGCACTGCACGGCACAACGGGCTCAGTAGTAGTAGTAGTAGTTGGAGTTTGGCACTGGTTCGAGCAACACCTTCTGGAGCGAGGAGGCTCTCCTGGAAGACGTAGTTTCACTGAGCCTCGGGTATGCCGTTCCAGCGCCTACACAGCATGGCAAAATTCCGTGGAAAGTGGAAAAGTATTCCGACGCTAAGAAGAATTAAAGTGCCGATACGTCAAGAGCCATAGCTGTGATTGTATGTGTGCTTTGTGCCTCGCCATCCCGCCGCCTGCCAACCGCCGCATCGATACAAGAAGGTTGAAACTTTTAGTACTGTATTCGTATGGATCAGAGAGTGAACTGTGCAATAATCTAATTTTTACCAGAACTTGCCCATCATTTAATTATCCTCACAACTAACCTAGACAGGGTGCAATCCGAGTGTCTCAAAATGAAAATTAAAATTTGTGTTAATAATAATTATTTGCAGAACTAACTATGTTAGAATGGTGTTTAAAGAAATGTTTCGTTAATGAACCAGTAAATGAATAACGAAAGTCTAACGAAGTTGAAAGATAACTTTAATATTGATATAGTAATGAAGTTTAATTATTTCGAGACAGATATAAAGGTATTTAAATGAGCAGTAAATAACATGAAAAGAGTAGTAACTTATATACTGGAAATCTTGAACGCATAATAAATTCAGTAATCATTTTTTTAATACAGTGATCATAACACTTTCAGCCCCCCTCTTTTTTTTCATTTGAATTCTGAAGTGTTCTAAATTGGTTTGACCAGCAAAAGTTAAAGTTAATATAAAAGTAAAAATCTATCAGTGTTTTATCTGTACCAAAATTGAAAGTGATATTTCTAGGGTAACCTATGCCCGATTTTAATCAGATTGATAGACAGTATAAAGTTTTGTAGTATACATTATAATGTAGTTTTATGTATTCATGGTTTTTGCATATCAGTACAGAACGTGAAACTATCAGTTCAATAGATTTTCTGGTTCTAAAATTCTACTATATTATGCAGTGTTACTACTTGTTGTTGTGCATGAATATCTACCACCTTGTACAGGGAAGAAAGTCTGTTAATGCCTAATTAGGCTGGCGACCGTATTATTATCAAATTGGTAGCATCTTCAGTGTTGCTTTTGGTCCATCCTGACGTGTAATTGCATTTCGAACTTGCTTGACGGATCATTGTTATTACAGAGTGAGTGTAAGTCTGATTTGCCACCATTCAGGTACAAGCGGTCGATATCTATACGAAAATCCTTTCCCATAAGGTGAACCCCGCTTACTTACCATAGTACAGGCTTTAACGAGTATTGTGTGCCCCACGCGCACATTACAAGTGTAGTGGGTGGTGGTGGGATCACTCATGGAAAAATTCCTGTAATACTTGGTGTTAGAGCTGCACCGTTTTAGATCTAAGTCAGCTGATAGGTATACCTGCTTAAAGGAAGTCCCTCTAACTAAGGGCTCACCTTCAGAGGTCGTCATGTTTCCAAGTAGAGAAGGAATTAGCATATTTCATCAAAATATAAGAGACAGATAAAGTTAGTGAACTGCTTATAGGTGCTGACTGAAATTATTGATATACCGGAGCACCACTTAAATAATTTGACAATTCAGGGCTTCCTTCATCAGAATAAAATTAGTTGGGTCTTTTTCAAGGCTTTCCTTGCAGGGTGGAGGAGTGGCCATGTATGTATAAAACAATATTCCATTTGAGTCCATAGATGTATCATGGCACTGTGCTGAACAGATATTTGAATGTTGTGCATGGGCAGAATTTAGTGAAACTAAACTTCTAATTGTTGTTGTTTACAGGTCCTCTAAGTCTGACTTTAGAGCTAGAGAGGGTTCTTGATTCACTTTATAGGAAGTACCAGAAATTAGTTATATGTGGTGATTTCAATATTAATTTTGTATATGATGGTGCAAGAAAAAGGATCTGATGCAGACTGTGTTTTTTCCATCTAGAGTGCAGGGGAACAGTATCACAGCCATCGACAGTATTTTTATTCATTCTTCATTATTAGATGCGCTTTCTGCTAGTAAAAGGGTGAATGGCCTTTGAGAATCTGATACACAAATTTTAACACTTAAGTCTTTTGTACTTAAACAAATGTCACATATAATTACAAACTATGTAGGAAAGTTAATCCAACAGCTATACAGAGATTTTTAAAACTTGTCAAGGAACAAGAGTGGCAGGATATTTACAGTGCCGATAAAATAGATGACAAATATAATGCTTTATTTAACAGATTTCTCATGTTCTTTGAGAGTTGCTTTCCATTACAACGTTCTAAACAAGGTACTAGCAATAAAAGGCAGCGTGGGTGGTGGACTAGTGGGATAAGGATATCATGTAGAACAAAGTGGAGATTATATCAAAATGTTAGAAGCAGTCACAATCAAGCTACTGTAGCCTATTTCAAACAGTACTATAAGGTGCCTAAAAATATGATTAGGAAGGTAAAGAGTTTGTGGTATGCAAATAGAATTGCTAATTCCCAGGCAAAGATTAAAACCATATGGTCAGCTGTGAAGGAATTGTCTAGTCAGCAGCACAAGGTCGACGATATAAAGTCAGTTTGTAGTAAAAATATTTTTGTTAGTGATAAATCAGATATATGTACAGTATTTAAAAATTATTTTCTGAGCATTGCAGATGATTTAATAAAAATTTAGTTTCTACAGGGAATCGTATAATTCTCTTGGCAAATGCCTTTGCGAGATTGATGTCTGAAATACTTCTCTGATACAGACAAGGGAGAGATTGAGTCAATAATTAAATTACTGAAGACCAAGGACTCTCATGGATATAATGGAGTGTCTAGCACAATATTTAGGTACTGCGCTGCACATTTTTGCCCTGTACTTAGCCATTTATGTAATTTTTCCTTTGGGAATGGTCAGTTTCTGAACGATAAAAGTACTCAGTAGTAAAGCCGCTTTATAAAAAGGGAGAACGGAATAATGTAGACAATTTTAGACCTATTTCTATGCCATCAGTATTTGCTGAAGTTATTGAAAAGGCTGTGCATGTAAGGATAGTTGATCATTTTATATCACACGATTTGCTATCAAATGTACAGTTCGGCTTTAGAAGTCGTTTAACAACTGAAAATGCTATATTCGCTTTTCTCTGTGAGGTACTGGATGGGTTAAAGAAAAGGTTTCGAACGCTAGACATATTTTTTGATTTAACTAAGGCGTTTGATTCTGCTGATCACAAAATATTGCTCCATAAGTTGGACCATTATGGAATACAGGGAGTAGCGCACAATTGGTCATTTCTTACTTTAGCAACAGACAGCAAAAGGTCATTATTCACAGAGTTGAGAATGACTCTGATGTGGGGTCTGAGTGGGGTACGGTACAATGAGGGGTGCCACAGGGATTGGTGTTGGGGCCACTCCTGTTCCTTATTTACGTAAATGATATGTCCTCTAGTATTATGAGTAACTAAAATATTTCTGTTTGCTGATGATGGTAGTAAAGAATGTTGCATGCACATTGGGCTGGTTTCAAATAGTGCAGTTCATGACATAAGTTCATGGCTTGTAGAAAATAAACTAACGCTAAATCGCAGTGAGACTCAATTTTTACAGTTTCTAACACACAATTCAACAAAGCGTGACGTTTTAATTTCACAGAATGGGCATATGATTTCGTTAAACTGAATAGTTCAAATTTCTAGGTGTTCAGATAGATAGTGAACTGTCATAGAAAGCCCATGTTCTGGATTTTGTTCAAAGACTTAATGCTTCCATTTTTACTATTCGAACGGTATCCGAAGTAAGTTAACGTTCGACACGAAAATTAGTGTACGTCGCTTATTTTCATTCGCTTATGTCATATGGTATTATATTTTGGGGTAAATCTTCCCATTCTAAAAGGATATTTTTGGCTCAGAAATGGGCGGTTCGAGCAATAAGTGGTGTAACCTCTTGTCGACTGCTGTTCAGGAGTCTGGTTATGTTGACATCGGCCTCTCAATATATATAGGGTGAGTCACCTAACATTACCGCTGGATATATTTCGTAAACCACATCAAATACTGACGAATCGATTCCACAGACCGAACGTGAGGAGAGGGGCTAGTGTAATTGGTTAATACAAACCATAAAAAAATGCACGGAAGTATGTTTTTTAACACAAACCTACGTTTTTTTTAAATGGAACCCCGTTAGTTTTGTTAGCACACCTAAACATATAAACAAATACGTAATCAGTGCCGTTTGTTGTATTGTAAAATGTTAATTACATCCGGAGGTATAGTAACCTAACGTTGACGCTTGAGTACCAATCCTCCGCTGTTCGATAGTGTGTATCGGAGAGCACCGAATTACGTAGGGATCCAAAGGGAACGGTGATGGACCTTAGGTACAGAAGGGACTGGAACAGCATATTACGTCCACCTGCTAACACCTTCTTATTGGTCTTTTTCACTGACGCACATGTACATTACCATGAGGGATGAGGTACACGTACACACGTGGTTTCCGTTTTCAATTTCGGAGTGGAATAGAGTGTGTCCCGACATGTCAGGTCAATAGATGTTCAATGTAGTGGCCATCATTTGCTGCACACAATTGCAATTTCTGGCGTAATGAATGTCGTACACGCCGCAGTACATCTGGTGTAATGTCGCCGCAGGCTGCCACAATACGTTGTTTCATATCCTCTGGGGTTGTAGGCACATCACGGTACACATTCTCCTTTAAAGTACCCCACAGAAAGAAGTCCAGAGGTGTAAGATCAGGAGAACGGGCTGGCCAATTTATGCGTCCTCCACGTCCTATGAAACGCCCGTGGCCCGTGTTTGTTACAACACGCAACTGAATGTCAAAGGTTTCAAACGTCAACTTTAGGTTACAATATCTCCGGTTGTAATTAACATTTTAGAATGCAACAAACGGCACTGATTACGTATTTGTTTATATACTCAGATGTGCTAACAAAACTAACGTGGCTCCATTTAAAAAAACGTAGGTTTGTGTTACAAAACATACTTCCGTGCATTTTTGCATGGTCTGTATTAAACAATTACACTAGCCCCTCTCCTCACGTTCGGTCTGTAGAATCGGTTCGTCAGTATTTGATGTGGTTTACGAAATATATTCAGCGATAACGTTAGGTGACTCTCCCTGTATATATATACTGTCATTTCTTGTTAACAATAGTAGCTTATTCCCAAGAATAAGCAACTTTCACTCAGTTAATACTCGGCAGAAATCCAATCTGCATTTGGATCGGACTTTCTTAACACTTGTGCAGAAAGGTGTGCAGTATACTGCTACATCCATTTTCAATAATCTAGCACAAGAATTCAAAAATCTTAGCAGTAATCCATGCACTTTCAAATCGAAACTGGAGAGTTTCCTCGTGGGTCACTCCTTCTATTCTGTCGACTAGTTCCTTGTTAAATTAAGCTGATTCTTGTTGTATTGTTGACTGTGTTTACTTAAATTTATGGCTCGACTTTTTTCGGGTTCATAAACATTTTATTTCTATCTATTATTACTTTTATGTTGTAATTCATGTACTGAAACGTTCTATGACGTTGGAGATTTACTCCTCAATTTTGTCCTACAGAACTTGACGCGTAAATAAATAAATAAATAAATCACATGTCATAATTACTGTTAGGTATAAAACCAGGGGTGCTTTCAACGTTTATCATACGATTTTTAAGAGAACGCAAAGCAGTCAGAATTACATACAGAAGTGCAGCGCATTAATGATTTAACATCATGATTAATTAACGACCATCTGATAAAGGACCAATACGATTAATATTAAACAGCATGCAAGATGTCACCCAACTTGTAACGCGACACCATTAGTCTTCTCCATGATGAGTGTTGTGAATTGGCAGGAGCCAATTCACGGGGTTTGGAGGAAGCCGAAAGGAACGCGTTTAAGCTCACGCAGGCTGGCATGAGGTCTGGAACAGGACAAGGAATTCAGACTTCAGAAAAAAGGTGGTACTTGGTGGAACACTTAACTTTAATTCACAACTGGTGAACATCTCTCTTGACTGTACATGCTTCACAAGATAAATATCAAATGCTATGGCGCCTTGCTAGATCGTAGCAAATGACGTAGCTGAAGGCTATGCTAACTATGAGCATAATTTGTCAGTGAAGATTCGCTAGCAAAGTCGGCTGTACGACTGGGGCGAGTACTAGGAAGTCTCTCTAGACCTGCCGTGTGGCGGCGCTCGGTCTGCAATCACTGACAATGGCGACACGCGGATCCGACGTATACTAACGGACCGCGGCCGATTTAAAGGCTACCACCTAGCAAGTGTGGTGTCTGGCGGTGACACCACAATGAGTAAATATTTTGCAGTGTACAATGCTGATACAGGTATGTGTTTCGGAGCAGACCGTTGAGCGCATATTGGTGAACTTGGGGTTCCGCAGTAAAACGACCCCTACGTGTTTCTACGTTGAGCAAATGACGTCATCAGTCAGGATTGCTGTAGGCCTGGGATAGTCGAGAAGTGACTGTGCGAATGGTGCAGAAACTTCGAGACTCAAAAATCTGAAATACGCGCGAACTTGTGATGCTAAAATTTCTGCTCCCCTGATGGCGTACGAGTATATGAATGAATAAACTCGTAGAGTTCTAGCGTTATTTTGGTACTGCTTCATTTTATATGATGTTCTCCACCAAACTCATGTTCACTTTTACTGTAGACTTTTTAATATATTCCCTTGCTTCTTCAACCAAAGGATTAATCCTATATTTGCTGCTGCATTTAGATAGTGATTGTTAAAAGTACTTGCAACTTACAAATTATTAGTCACAACATTATTATGGAATCTTATACACTGACTAGCTGTTCTGTCTTCCGTTTGATAATGTCCCATATAGTTTTAGTCTTATTACCAGCATCATTTATTTCTGTAAGCACATGCATTCTTCTGAACACTTTTATGACTTTCCTTAAAATATTACAGTATTTCTTGTAGTATGCATGTTATGTGGGATCTTGGCTTACTCTGGCTTTTACAGAAAGTTTTCCTCTTCCTCTTGCATGAGATTTGAATTCCCCTAGTTATCCACAGCTTACTTGTTTTTCTTTAACGACTCTTTTTAGGAAAGTAACTTTCAAATATTGACTAAACCTTACTGTTTGATAAAGTGAGTTCGACGTTAGCATCTCTTCCTACATATAGCTCGTGTCATACCACCTCTTTCAGCTAATTCTTAATACATTGTATCCTGTTCTCATTAATAAGCCTCATTGCTTTGTGTGAACCTTCCTGAGGGTTATAAGCTGCCATACTGTTTATTTCCATTAATTGCTCATCACGATCAGCTAGCCATTAGCAGTTGGATACACCTTAATTGTTTCAGTCTGATCACTGTATATAAAAATGTTATCAATCATTGTCGTACTATTTTACTGCGCACCAGTTGGAAAACTGACTGCTGAAATTAGACTGAAATACTCACAGTAATTCTCAACTCACAAGCACATGTTTCTAGGTTCTGATCAACTCAAGAACTATTTGTTACAATATTTTGACCTAGTGTCTAGCTATTACATATGTTGCATCTCCTTCCGTTTCCATGTTAACACTACAAGAAAATGAAGCTAGTCTAAATTCCTGATATTTAACTTCTCCATCCCTTTGGTTACAAGGTGCTCAGACAGGAACTTCAGAATTTTCCACATCTTCTAGGTATACAATAATCTTACCTATCTCTTCTTTTTCAACCCTCTAGTGTTCTGATGAAACAAATTAATTTTATTTTTCTGGAGAGTCAGCGCGAGCCGAAACAAGACAGTCATCATGCGGCCAGCTGAGCAGTATGTGACGGCCAATCTCAGTCGGAGGCGTCACTGCAACACTGCCGCCTCCAGTTAACGAACAAGGGACCCAGCCCGGACAGCCGCCCGCCCCTGTTCTCCAGTGTCGGTCCAGATTTCGACTCCAGACAACGCCAGCACTGTGTAGGGGGAACACCGCGAATTTCCGCGCAGGGGAAGACGTTGGCGGCTGCCCCGTGTCAGTAGTGCCTGTGGCAGCGTTTCGACGCCTCAGCTCCCAAAGTGACGGCAAAGCCAGATTACCACGCCGAGGCTCCTGCGGTACGTGCAGCTACAACGCCGAAGCCGAATATTGCGAGGGAATACTGGATCTCGCCAGAAAACAGAGCACACTCAGAAGACTGTTTGTGCTGTATCAATACATATTTTAAAAATGGATGTATATACACTGATAAGCACCGAGCGAGGTGGCGCAGTGGTTAGACACTGGACTCACATTGGGGAGGACGACGGTTCAATCCCGCGTCAGGCCATCCTGATTTAGGTTTTCCGTGATTTCTCTAAATCGCTCCAGGCAAATGCCGGGATGGTTCCTTGGAAAGGGCACTGCCGACTTCCTTCCCCATCCTTCCCTAATCGGATGAGACCTCGCTGTCTGGTCTCCTTCCCCAAACAACCCGACCCAACCAACACTGATAAGCCCATACATTATGGCCGCTGCCTATCGCGACGTTAGATGCCGCCTGGTGGTGTTGCGGGCACGTGACGCGGTAACAAAAGCATGTAAGCGGAGCAGACACGGACGGGGGATCACCGTAGCGAAGATTTGGGCTGCAAATGGGGAAATCCATGGAGATAATCGGCTTTGACAAACGGCAGTTTTCATTACGCGTAGCCTGTGAACTACTGTCTCGAAAACGGCGAAGCTGGTCGAATGTTCACGTGCTACTGTCGCGAACATCTACAGAAAGAGGTAGGACAGTGAAATTACCATTAGGCGCTAAATGACTGGACGTCCACGACCCTTCACAGAAGAGGTTCGGAAGCCTGTCTGTTATGTAAAGCAGGAGATATGGTGATCTGTGGCATTTCTGCCAAAAGAGCACAATACTGGTGCACCCGTGTTTAGTAGCACACCGTTGATTGTACAATGTAGAACATGGAGCTCTGCTGCAGACCACCCCTGCGTGTTCACATGTTGAGCCAACGACACTGTCAATTACAATTGCAGCGGTCACGGGACCGTCTATATTCGACCGTCGGTCAACGGAATGGTGTCGGCTTCGGGTGAATCACATTTTTGCTGCACTACGTCGCTGCTCGTCTCCACAAACGTCGCCATCCCTTCATGCTTGATATCTTTCTCAGCGGCGATGTCACCTTTGAGCAGTATAACTGTCCGTGTTTCGGAGCCAGAACCGTGCTACAGTGGTTCGACGAGCATTATAGTGAACCCACGTTGATATCTCGGCGACCAAATTCGCCTGACGTAAATACTATGGAGGCCCATCTGGTCGTTATGAGGCGCCACCATCGCGTACGCAAATCAGCGGCACGTTATTTACGAGAACTGAATGACCTCTGCGTAGACATCTACGCCACATACCTCCAGAAACCAACAAACTGTCGGATCTCCGATACGCAGAACCAGTCACGTATTTCGTTCCAGAGAAGGACAAACTATCAAGTAGGTGATCGTAATGTGTATGAATAAATGTATGTATGTGTATGTACCATATCTCCTCCTAAACCACATGACAGATTTCAAGCAAACTTGGTACATACATGCCTCACTGTTTTGAAACAATCGTTGGCGGGGTACGAACCACCTACCTATTGCAGTTCAGGAGATATGAAATCATAAACAATGAGACGCATGAAAACTGCCGCATCATATAGAACGTTTAAATTTATTGATTGTGTGCTACAAACCCTACTCGCAGTAAATTTCGCGGACAGTACTCACATATGGAGCTAAATGCACCTATAAAATTATCTTATGATACATAGTTCAGAGCGAGGCCTACGAGAAAGACAGGCCGCGGCGCGTATGCCACGAGGTTAGGCCTGAGCTAGCTCGCTATCTCAGCTCAGAAGACGAAATGCGATTCTAACCGTGTTAATTCGTAACTGGATGTTTTCGTACTAACGAGCTTTGCATATTCTATGAAATATTCTTTTATAGAGACTTACTGACTACTACAACAAAATACACAGCTGTGGAGTAGCTGTAATTTAAGATCTATGCACTGCATAAATGGTATAACAGCCTGTTTATAGCATTTAGTCTACACTAGTTAACAGTACTCATTTCACACAAGATGTAGTGCCTCATCCAGCCGATAAAATTTTATTGTACCCAGTACAGCCGTAACAAATTACTAGTAGGCATATGGAGTTTACACCGTTTTAAATAATAAGACTTCATAGTAGCGGATTCCAGTATAAGATGCAATTCTCATTTGTACGTGCACACCTAGTTACGAGTTAACACGTGTAGAAATGTACAGGGTGATTCAAAAAGAATACCACAACTTTAAAAATGTGTATTTAATGAAAGAAACATAATATAACCTTCTGTTATACATCATTACAAAGAGTATTTAAAAAGTTTTTTTCACTCAAAAACAAGTTCAGAGATGTTCAATATGGCCCCCTCCAGACACACGAGCAATATCAACCCGATACTCCAACTCGTTCCACACTCTCTGTAGCATATCAGGCGTAACAGTTTGGATATCTGCTGTTATTTCTCGTTTCAAATCATCAATGGTGGCTGGGAGAGGTGGCCGAAACACCATATCCTTAACATACCCCCATAAGAAAAAATCGCAGGGGGTAAGATCAGGGCTTCTTGGAGGCCAGTGATGAAGTGCTCTGTCATGGGCTGCCTGGCGGCCGATCCACCGCCTCGGGTAGTTGACGTTCAGGTAGTTACGGACAGATAAGTGCCAATGTGGTGGCGCTCCATCCTGCTGAAATATGAATTGTTGTGCTTCTTGTTCGAGCTGAGGGAACAGCCAATTCTCTAACATCTCCAGATACTGTAGTCCAGTTACAGTAGCACCTTCGAAGAAAAAGGGACCAAAAACTTTATTGGCTGAAATGGCACAGAAAACGTTCACCTTTTGACTTTCCCGTTAGTGTGGAAAGTTGCTTCATCACTAAACGCAATCTTTGAAACGAAAGATTCATCTGTTTCCATTTGAGCACGGATAAAATCACAGAAATCGATTCTTTTAATCCTATCAGCTGCAGACAGTGCTTGAACCAATTTCAGACGATAAGGTTTCATAACTAACCTTCGTAGGACTCTCCATACAGTTGATTGTGGAATTTGCAGCTCTCTACTAGCTCTGCGAGTCGATTTTCCTGGGCTGCGAACAAATGCTTGCTGGATGCGTGCTACATTTTCATCACTCGTTCTCGGCCGTCCAGAACTTTTCCCTTTGCACAAACACCCATTCTCTGTAAACTGTTTATACCAACGTTTAATACACCACCTATCAGGAGGTTTAACACCATACTTCGTTCGAAATGCACGCTGAACAACTGTCGTCGATTCACTCCTGCCGTACTCAATAACACAAAAAGCTTTCTGTTGAGCGGTCGCCATCTTAGCATCAACTGACGCTGACGCTTAGTCAACAGCGCCTCAAGCGAACAAATGTACAACTAAATGAAACTTTATAGCTCCCTTAATTCGCCGATAGATAGTGCTTAGCTCTGCCTTTTGTCGTTGCAGAGTTTTAAATTCCTAAAGTTGTGGTATTCTTTTTGAATCACCCTGTACTTTGTCTGCTGAGTTGAGCGAGCGGGTGAGCGCAGGCCTACTTTCGTGACGTATGCGCCACGGCCTGTCTTTCTCGTAGGCCTCGGTTCAGAGGATATGACGTCATAATCACTCAGATGTGTGGAACACTGCCGCATTGTGCATGGAACTTAAATATGTTACTTCTTTTCTACGAACTCTATTCGCAACACAACTGTTGTATGATTTCCACTGGTTTGTCTCCATCTTCCCCACACGCTGCACCTGTCCCCAAACCACCTATGAACCCATACAGCGCCCACAGAAGATTCGGGCACTTCCTGACAAGCAAGAATTATCCATGTTCCCCTTCTGCATCGTTATACTATGGCGCGAGGCACAGGGTACATTGTACCTACGCGAGTCATTTCCTTTCGTGTTCCACTCGCAAAATAGAGCGATGAAGAAGCGACTGTCTGTACGCCTCCGTACAAGCCCTAATGTCTCTTATCTTACTTTCGCGGTCCTCAAGCGAAATGTACGTTGGTCTGCAGTCGGCCTCAAATGTCGGTTCTCTAAATTTACTCAACAGTGTTCCACGAAAACGTATTCTTTCAGGGATTCCCATTTGAATTCACAAAGCATCTCCATAATATTCACTCGCTGAACGAACCTACCGGTAACAAATCTATCAGCCCCCCTACGAATTGCTTCGATGTCTTCCTTTAATTCTACCTGGTCGGGATAGCAGTAATCAAGAGTGGGTCGTACTAGTATTCTTTGTATGCGCTCCTTTACACGTGAACCACAGCTTCGCTGTCTCTTTGCCACGTAACGCCTACATATTTAATCAACGTGACTGTGTAAGTACCACGCTACTAATGCTGTTTTCGATCACTATGGCATTGTTTTTCCCATTTAACTGCGTTACCTTATAATTATCTACATTTGCGTCAAGGAGCCATTCGTTACACCAAACAGAAATTTTGTCTGGGTCACCTTGTATCCTCTTATCAGTCAATGACGACACCTTCGCGTACACCACAGCATCATCAGCAAACAGTCGCAGATTACTGATGTCCCTGTCCGTCAGATCATTTATATACACTCTAAGGCAAAAATGACGCATCACGAAGGTGCTATGTGTTGTGACTTGGCAAGACAGCCAAGCCACTATGAGATAGCCGAAAGGCACGCGTTTAAGCTCACGCAGGCTGGCGCGAGGTCTGGAACAGTTAAAGGAGTTGAGTCTAGTAAAAAAAAGCACGTAGCTTCTGGAATACTTAACTTTAATCCATAATTGGTGAACATCGGTCTGACGGTACATGCATCAGAAGATAAATAGCAAATGATAATGGCGCCTTGCTAGGTAGTAGCAAATGACGTAGCTGAAGGCTATGCTAACTATCGTCTCGGCAAATGAGAGCGTAATTTGTCAGTGAACCATCGCTAGCAAATTCGGCTGTACAACTGGGGCGAGTGCTAGGAAGTCTCTCTAGACCTGCCGTGTGGCGGCGCTCGGTCTGCAATCACTGATAGTGGCGACACGCGGGTCCGACGTTTACTAACGGACCGCGGCCGATTTAAAGGCTACCACCTAGCAAGTGTGGTGTCTGGCGGTGACACCACATTATGCAAGATGATAACAAACTGATATTCATACAGGTATACATGGAAAAAGCATAACTGTAAAACCGGGCGGCCGATGGATGAATGTGTAAAGCTGCAGCACAGTTTAGCCATGCAGCTGGCAAGTATAGTAACTGAGAGTTTCTGCTGCTTGCTGAACCCTACCTTGGCCGGACCCCTCCCCAACTGAGAACTTTCGCAACATTATGGACAGGGGACTCTTGCCAGCTCGGGATTCTGAGATCTAACTGGCCGATTGGACAGAATTTAGCACAGTATCCCTCAGGAGGACCTCCAACAACTGTGTCAATCAGTTCCAAGCCGAATAACTGCTTGCATAAGGGCCAGAGCGTTATTGAGTTGCTCAGTTTGTGAAGCTCTTTCTCTTGAATAAATCTTTCAGTTTTTCTTTCGTTGTAGTCATTTGTTTGTAGATGTACAACACATATGTATAGAGACAAGTGTCGGTCCTTTCACACTCCTTTGGGGCACTCCTGGCGATTCCCTGGTCTCTGAACCACTCGCCGTCGGGGAAAACGTAAGAAGACTTCAAACAACTCACATATCTGGGAAACTATTCCGTATGATCATGCTTTCGTTAACAGTCTACAGTCGGGCATCGTGTCAAACTGTTTCCGGGACTTTAGGAATACGCAATCTGCACTTTGCCATTCAGCTATAAATTGTAGGACATCATGTGGGAAATGAGCAAGCTGAGTTTCACACAAGTAATGTATTCTAAATCACTGCTGGTCTGAGAACAAAAACTTCTCCGGGTCTAAGAAATGTATTGTATTCCAACCGAGAATATGTTCAAGAATTCTACAGCAAACTGATGTTAAGGATAACAGTTTGTAATATTACGGATCCGTTCTTTTACCGTTCTTATACAGGGTGGTCCATTGATCGTGACCGGGCCAAATATCTCACGAAATAGGCGTCAAGGGAAAAAACTTGTCTAGCTTGAAGGGGGAAACCAGATGGTGCTTTGGTTGGCCCGCTAGATGGCGCTACCATAGGTCAAACGGAGATCAACTGCGTTTTTTTAAAAATAGGAACCCCCATTTTTTATTACATATTCGTGTAGTAAGTAAAGAAATATGAATGTTTTAGTTGGACCACTTGTTTCGCTTTGTGATAGATGGCGCTGTAATAGTCACAAACATATGGCTCACAATTTCAGACGAACAGTTGATAACAGGTAGGTTTTTTAAATTAAAATACAGAACATAGGTACGTTTCAGCATTTCATTTCGGTTGTTCCAATGTGATAGATGTAGCTTTGTGAACTTATCATTTCTGAGAACGCATGCTGTTACAGCGTGATTACCTGTAAATACTACATTAATACAATAAATACTCAAAATGATGTCCGTCAACCTCAATGCATTTGGCAGTATGTGTAACGACATTCCTCTCAACAGCGAGTAGTTCGCCTTCCGTAATGTTCGCACATGCATTGACAATGCGCTGACGCATGTTGTCAGGCGTTGTCGGTGGATCACGATGGCAAATATCCTTCAACTTTCTCCACAGAAAGAAATCCGGGGACGTCAGATCCGGTGAACATGCGGGCCATGGTACGGTGCTTCGACGACCAATCCACCTGTCATGAAATATGCTATTCAATATCGCTTCAACCGCACGCGAGCTGTGTGCCGGGCATCCATCATGTTGGAAGTACATCGCCATTCTGTCATGCAGTGAAACATCTTGTAGTAGCATCGGTAGAACATTACGTAGGAAATCAGAACACATTGTACCATTTAGATTGCCATCGATAAAATGGGGGCCAATTATCCTTCCTTCCATAATGCCGCACCATACATTAACCCGCCAAGGACGCTGATGTTCCACTTGTCGCAGCCATCGTGGATTTTCCGTTGCCCAATAGTGCATATTATGCCGGTTTACGTTACTTCTGTTGGTGAATGACGCTTCGTCGCTAAATAAAACGCGTGCAAAAAATCTGTCGTCGTCCCGTAATTTCTCTTGTGCCCAGTGGCATAACTGTACACGACGTTCAAAGTCGTCGCCATGAAATTCCTGGTGCATAGAAATATGGTACGGGTGCAATCGATGTTGATGTAGCATTCTCAACACCGACGTTTATGAGATTCCCGATTCTCGCACAATTTGTCTGCTACTGATGTGCGGATTAGCCGCGACAGTAGCTAAAACACCTACTTGGGCATCATCATTTGTCGCAGGTCGTGGTTGACGTTTCACATGTGGCTGCACACTTCCTATTTCCTTAAATAACGTAACTATCCGTCGAACGGTCCGGACATTTGGATGATGTCGTCCAGGATACCGAGCAGCATACATAGCACACGCCCGTTGGGCATTTTGATCAAAATAGCCATACACCAACACGATATCGACCTTTTACCCAATTGGTAAACAGTCCATTTTAACACGGGTAATGTATCACGAAGCAAATACCGTCCGCACTGGCGGAGTGTTAAATGATACCACGTACTTACACGTTTGTGACTATTACAGCGCCATCTATCACAAAGCGAAAAAAGTGCTCCAACTAAAACATTAATATTTATTTACGTACTACACGAATATGTAATAACAATGGGGGTTCCTATTTAAAAAAAAAACGCAGTTGATCTCCATTTGACTTATGGCAGCGCCATCTAGAGGGCCAACCATAGCGCCATCTGGTTTCCCCTTTCAAGCTAGACGAGTTTCGTTCTTTGTAGTTTTTTCGTTTGATGCTTATTTCGTGAGATATTTGGCCCGGTCGCTATCAAAGGACCACCCTGTATACAGGAATAACCTACGACTTCTTTCCAGTCCCTTAGGACTTTGCATTGGGCGAGACAATCGTGATAAATGCAAGCTAAATTAGTACTGTCTATAAAACCGAATTGGGGATCAAGCAGGACATGGCGATTTGTTTGTTTTCAAATATTCTGTAGGACAAACAGAAAGGAAATTCATTAGATAGAGCACTCCTAAGGTGGAAGTGATAGCGCACTGACGACGAACTTAAAAACGGAGAAGCTTAAGTTGGTCATCTTTGGTTGTGTGGTGGTGGATATTGCTTACGGTCGGTGTGTGTGTGTGTGTGTGTGTGTGTGTGTGTGTGTGTGTATTTTCTTTCCATGTGCCGTATTATGGCTTATGGATGGTGTTGCCACAACTAACGAAGGTTAAAATTTCTTTACACAGTACTTCCTCGTTGCATTTGTCTATTTCTCTCTTGAAAATGGCGGGGTGTTCACCTGTCGACATAACGGCGGTTGTCGTAGATGTCACCCAGTTGCAGGAACTTAAGACGTCTGAACATTTTATACCACAATACAGAAAAGATCTGATAGACAGAATATCGAGGTTTTCAGTACAACAGGGAAACGTAAAAACCTGTGGACGAGGCGTTGACATTCCCCTTGCTTGTCCGATGCAAATGAATTTGTAACAATCTGAATTACGGATGAGTTTATTGCAGACAATATGCGTGTGCAATGACGTCTAGGGACGTTTCCAGGGAAACAGCGCTTAGTGTGGTCGAACATCTATAAAAGACGGGGAACACTTCTTCTGAGTTATTCTGTTTTGCTCGAAACTGTTCTGGATTGACATACTTACGAGGTGGTAGAATCCCGCAGAGGATAAGCGC
The DNA here is from genome assembly GCF_021461395.2 of Schistocerca americana. Lineage (NCBI taxonomy): Eukaryota > Metazoa > Arthropoda > Insecta > Orthoptera > Acrididae > Schistocerca > Schistocerca americana. The sequence continues at coordinate 33,592,490 of NC_060124.1, forward strand.
AGTTTCTGTTGATTCCGACGACTCCGTAGCCAAAGAAAACGTCGCAAATGCTGTGACGGCCCTTCACACAGAGTCAGTGGAAGAACGGCGACTACGGTACGTCGGCATGCCGGGTGAAGTGCGTGGGAGACGGCGTCCTTCAGGAGTTTCGGCGACGCCCTTTTCGGGTGCTTCATAGGATGTTGCCTGACAAAAGCTTCTGGAAGATGCGTCGCCGACGCTTCTGAAAACTCTGCCGTTCGCACACCTGAAATCGGCATCGCGGCTGTAACATTTCATTGTGTTCGTATGGGACATATGAACAAAACCTTTTTGTGTATCTCCTTGTGTTACGTAAGGATATTAAAAAATGATTTGTCTCTGTGCCTGTATTTGTCTTCGGGTCTGTATTTGATTTCGGATCTGTATTTTTGCTCGAGTCTGTATTTGTGCAAAAGTAAGTGACTTTTTTATGTATTTGTGTTTGCTCTTTTTTATCTGGATTTGTATCCGTTTTTCGTATTTATATAAGAAAAAAGATTTGCTTTTTATCTGGATTTGTATCCGTTTCTCGTATTTATATATGAAAAAAGTTTTGCAACATTGTTGTATTAGGTACCAGTTTTTTAACGTATGTGTTCGCATTTTTATATTTATATTTATATTCGCTTCGTATTTGATGCCTGTTTCTTCTTAATAAAGTTTCCCGTGTGGCGTTTGCTAGTCTCCCATCGGGCGCCTCCCAAGGTGGTGGATAGGGGTATGCTCGCCAGATGTGGCGGGTACCGGTCTAACAAAACTACCGGCACGAACCAAAACTAGTGCTAAGGGAGAGGTGCACCTGTGTCAGTTCTGAGAAAAGCAATTCAACTGGCGGAAGAAAATTCTTAAGTCAGAACCCCAGTCCTTCAGGCAGGGAATAGTCATTGTTCACCATCACTCACAGATAAACTACGAGGAAGCCTCGGAAGTTGGTGTTGATCATTATATTTAAAATACCATGTTTGAGTTCATTTCTTTCTGTTTATTCCTTTCTGTTGTCTCCGTAGTTGTAGGCAATTTTCTCACTCCAGGATCCGTCAAAAAAGCGAAAGTCGTCGCGCAGAATAGCTTTGCATCAGTACAAGTACATATATCTTTAAATGACAGCTCTTCTCTCCAATTAGTGCAAACCGATTCACAGAAAAGGGGCGAATGCAGTGCCTACAAACTGGTACGCTATCTCTTTACATAGTCACAAAGTTTCTCTGCATTTACAGTTGTTTGATCAAAGTACAGTCGCATTTCTTCAGCGATTACAGCAGCTATAAACTTAAATGTGAATTAACCGTGTAGTCCTTCTATTACTATGCAAAACATCTAACAAGAGCCTCAGACTCGACCAACCGATTCGGAAAATATTTGGCAGGTCAATTGTGCACAAACTAAAATAAAAGACTAAGATACTTTGTCTGCCCCCTCCCCCGTTTCTTGTGAGAAAACCATCCGCAATATTCACGACGCTCAGCCAACCCAAAATTGAGGGATTGATAGATAATTCAAAACTGAATATTTTTCGTAATCATAAGGGGGTCCGGAAACACATATTTTCCTGGAAATCAAGGAAAGAAACTTTTTCGACCACTTAGGTACCCACAAAGCACACGTTGTGCGACGAAAGCGCCGTTGCGACAAAGGCATCTGTCTGGAGAGCAGAGAACCTGTGCTGGATTGCGAAGGCCATTCATTTTTTCCATTTATTTTTTCCATTTCAAAACTAGTAGAAATAGGAAAGTTAATAAGTAAATCAAAAAGAAATAATATTGTAGGCAAAAGAATTTCTCAAACGACTTGGCTTAGTAAAGAATTAAAAATTTAATACTGGTCGCCTTACAATGGCTCTTAAGATCAATCTGTTATACGTCCATCTCTCTCGAACAACTATATGTATGATACGTGTCATGCAAACATTCGAAGCAAATATACTCGCGCACTAAGATCATCTAATGAAAACAATCTTTGCACAGTTACATCATTCCTTTCGAAGATTCGTCGGTAAAACAGACTTAATTTACATTTAAAATATCTAGTGTTTGGGAATTAATTTTGATGCATACCGCGTACACAATGAAATTGCCTAAAAAATCGGTCCTGAACGTTGATCGTGAGTTATGCTCTGAATCGTTATTGCATCGGCTCGATTGTACAGTTCCTGCTGGGTTTTCAGAAGCAGATTAGTATTATGAAGCATCGAGATAAAGTTTTCAAGTTGGCGATAAAAATTGCTAACACATAGTGTCACGCGGTTGTCCTGTTTGACTCTGTTACTTCTACCTTGCAAGTCGGTTGTCCCATGCCATTTATATGTGACTATGAGATTCTGCACACCAGGATTCCAGTATCAGAAACACTTTTTATCACAAAATAAGGTTTTAAAAAGTGCTAGAGACATGTCGTGTACATTTAATTTGTTAAATTTACCGGATTTGCAGTAAGTGAGATAAACATCTTTTAACGAGTCAATGAAACGACTGACACCTTCTATAGCCCAAGGACTAAAGCAACGAATCGTTCCTTATAAATACAGGAGAAAAACTTCCTGGCAGATTAAAACTGTGTGCCGGACTAATACTCGCACCTGCCCGCGAAAGGAAATAGGTCCTGAGTTCGAGTCTCGGTACAGCACACAGTTTTAATCTGCCAGAAAGTTTCATATCAGCAAACACTCCGCCGCAGAGTGAAAATTTCATTCTGAAAGCACAGGCGAATTTCAGGCATGATTTTTCCAGGAGCAGTGGTGGAATATTACGCCGTACACAAATGCATTGTTTTACGTATACTGTCAACTGTGTCAAGGGGTCCTTTTTCTCCCTTAAGCGATAAAGTGGGTCGAATGCCTGTCTTCGAAGCACTGTTACTCGACATTGTTCGCATATAAGGAAGCTTAAAATTTTAATTCTTTCGTGATCCAAATCGTCTGATAAATTTATTTGCCTATTTATTGTTATTCCTTATTGCTTAATTTAACTTATTAACCCTTCCGTTTTCTCCAATTTCGAAACGGAAGAAAATACAAAAGGCCAAAGATGAATGGACTTGGCAATCTAACGTAGGTTTTTCGCTCCGGCGCCAAATACCTTGGTAGCCACACCAGCAGCGCTTTTTTTTTACACTGCTTTTACCTTATGGGTGCATAAGCGGTAGCCAAAAAGTTTCTTTGCTCGATTTCTAGGAAAACATGCATTTTTGGGCCCCTTATATTATGATGAAAAATACTCAATTTTCAATTAACTACTGATATTGTCAATTTTGAGTCGATTGTAGATAATGAACTTTAGGGTTGGTTTTCCCAAAAACCTCTTGACAAGTATGTAAGTGTGATTACGCATGTCAATCACATCGCGAGTACGGGCAGCATGGGGTTCACGCCTGAGCCTCAGGACGTGCGCTAGCAGCGCATGTCGGGTGTCTCAAGCGTCAACTTCGCGTCTTAATATCTCGGGATGTAATGGGAATATTGCGATGCAATCAACGCCATTGTGTATGTGCTTTGTCATGTTATGGATTGCTGAAGAAAAAATATAGGAGGTCCATTTTAAGAAACATAAGTTTGTGTTAAAAGACACATATGCTTTCGTTTTAGAATGTTTCCAAATTTGTACATTCATGGGCCCCAGCCCTACATTGATACCAGTGAAAGTCGTTTTCCAATAGCTGTTATTGTCCCAGAGATATTTTGGGTGGACAAGATAGCTGGGACAACCTGTATATATATATATATATATATATATATATATATATAAGAGGGCAGTTCAATAAGTAATGCGACACTTTTTTTTTCTCGGCCAATTTTGGTTGAAAAAACCGGAAATTTCTTGTGGAATATTTTCAAACATTCCCGCTTCGACTCGTATAGTTTCATTAACTTCCGACAGGTGGCAGCGCTGTACGGAGCTGTTAAAATGGCGTCTGTAACGGATGTGCGCTGCAAACAATGGGCAGTGATCGAGTTTCTTTTGGCGGAAAACCAGTGCATCTCAGATATTCATAGGCGCTTGCAGAATGTCTACGGTGATCTGGCAGTGGACAAAAGCACGGTGAGTCATTGGGCAAAGCGTGTGTCATCATCGCCGCCAGGTCAAGCAAGACTGTCTGATCTCCCGCGTGCGGGCCGGCCGTGCACAGCTGTGACTGATGCAATGGCGGAGCGTGCGAACACACTCGTTCGAGATGATCGACGGATCACCATCAAACAACTCAGTGCTCAACTTGACATCTCTGCTGGTAGTGCTGTCACAATTGTTCACCAGTTGGGATATTCAAAGGTTTGTTCCCACTGGGTCCCTCATTGTCTAACCAAACACCATAAAGAGCAAAGGAGAACCATCTGTGCGGAATTGCTTGCTTGTCATGTGGCTGAGGGTGACAATTTCTTGTCAAAGATTGTTACAGGTGATGAAACATGGGTTCATCACTTCGAACCTGAAACAAAACGGCAATCAATGGAGTGGCGCCACACCCACTCCCCTACCAAGAAAAAGTTTAAAGCCATACCCTCAGCCGGTAAAGTCATGATTACAGTCTTCTGGGACGCTGAAGGGGTTATTCTGTTCGATGTCCTTCCCCATGGTCAAACGATCAACTCTGAAGTGTACTGTGCTACTCTTCAGAAATTGGAGAAACGACTTCAGCGTGTTCGTAGGCACAAAAATCTGAACGAACTTCTCCTTCTTCATGACAACGCAAGACCTCACACAAGTCTTCGCACCTGAGAGGAGCTCACAAAACTTCAGTGGACTGTTCTTCCTCATGCACCCTACAGCCCCGATCTCGCACCGTCGGATTTCCATATGTTTGGCCCAATGAAGGACGCAATCCGTGGGAGGCACTACGCGGATGATGAAGAAGTTATTGATGCAGTACGACGTTGGCTCCGACATCGACCAGTGGAATGGTACCGTGCAGGCATACAGGCCCTCATTTCAAGGTGGCGTAAGGCCGTAGCATTGAATGGAGATTACGTTGAAAAATAGTGTTGTGTAGCTAAAAGATTGGGGAATAACCTGGTGTATTTCAATGCTGAATAAAACAACCCCTGTTTCAGAAAAAAAAATGTGTTGCGTTACTTATTGAACTGCCCTCGTATATATATTCCTCACACACAAATGAAGAAAAGATGTTATGTGGACATGTGTCCGGAAACGCTTAATTTCCATGTTAGAGCTCATTTTAGTTTCGTCAGTATGTACTGTACTTTCTCGATTCACCGCCAGTTGGCCCAATAGAAGGAAGGTAATGTTGACTTCGGTGCTTGTGTTGACATGCGACTCATTGCTCTACAGTACTAGCATCAAACACATCAGTACGTAGCATCAACAGGTTAGTGTTCATCACGAACGCGGTTTTGCAGTCAGTGCAATGTTTACTTATGCGGAGTTGGCAGATGCCCATTTTATGTGTGGATTAGCACGGGGAAATAGCCGTGGCGCGGTACGTTTGTATCGAGACGGATTTCCAGAACGAAGGTGTCCCGACAGGAAGACGTTCGAAGCAATTGATCGGCGTCTTAGGGAGCACAGAACATTCCAGCCTATGACTCGCGACTGGGGAAGACCTAAAACGACGAGGACACCTGCAATGGACGAGGCAATTCTTCGTGCAGTTGACGATAACCCTAATGTCAGCGTCAGAGACGTTGCTGCTGTACAAGGTAACGTTGACCACGTCACTGTATGGAGAGTGCTACGGGAGAACCAGTTGTTTCTGAACCATGTACAGCATGTGCAGGCACTATCAGCAGCTGATTGGCCTCCACGGGTACACTTCTGCGAATGGTTCATCCAACAATGCGTCGATCCTCATTTCAGTGCAAATGTACTCTTTACTGATGAGGCTTCATTCCAACGTGGTCAAATTGTAAATTTTCACAATCAACATGTGTAGGCTGACGAGAATCCGCACGCAATTGTGCAATCACGTCATCAACACAGATTTTCTGTGAACGTTTGGACAGGCATTGTTGGCGATGTCTTGATTGGGCCCCATGTTCTTCCACCTACGCTCAATGGAGCACGTTATCATGATTTCATACGGGATACTCTACCTGTGATACGAGAACATGTGCCTTTACAAGTACGACACAACATGTGGTTCATGCACGATGGAGCTCCTGCACATTTCAGTCGAAGTGTTCGTACGCTTCTCAACAACAGATTCGGTGACCGATGGATTGGTAGAGGCGGACCAATTCCATGGCCTCCACGCTCTCCTGACCTCAACCCTCTTGACTTTCGTTTATGGAGGCATTTGAAAGCTCTTGTCTACGCAACCCCGGTGCCAAATGTAGAGACTCTTCGTGCTCGTATTGTGGACGGCTGTGATACAATACGCCATTCTCGAGGGCTGCATCAGCGCATCAGGGATTCCATGCGACGGAGGGTGGACGCATGTATCCTCGCTAACGGAGGACATTTTGAACATTTCCTGTAACGAAGTGTTTGAAGTCACGCTGGTACGTTCTGTTGCTGTGTGTTTCCATTCCATGATTAATGTGATTTGAAGAGAAGTAATAAAATGAGCTCTAACATGGAAAGTAAGCGTTTCCGGACACATGTCCACATAACATATTTTCTTTCTTTGTATGTGAGGAATGTTTCCTGAATGTTTGGCCGTACCTTTTTGTAACACCTTATATATATATATATATATATATATATATATATATAATATATATATATATATATATATATGTGTGTGTGTGTGTGTGTGTGTGGTGCTCAGAAACAGTCTGAAAAGCTTGCAAGGTTGTTGCAGGTTTTGTTGCGCCGTTACCGAGTTCATTAGCATTGAAGTTAGCTAATCAGGCCGTCGCGCAAGCAAATTCAAGCGACCCGCCAGATACAATTAGTGTTAGTTGTTCTCGTAGAGTCGTCCTCATAGTGCAGATGATAGCGCACGATACTGCCCGTCCAGCTAGGGTTCAACCTTTAGTATTTCCTCAATTCCAATTTTTGCATCTCTTTTTTTAGGAAACGAAGAACACATTAAAGCCAAACTGATCGTCATCTAACAGATTTCCAGTTTTCTTTTCCATTCTTCTGTATATTCTTGTCAGCAACCTGGATGCATAAGCACTTAATATGATTTTGTGATAACTGTAGCATTTGTCGGCTGTTGCAGTTTTCGGTACTATGTGGATGACGTTTTTCTGAATGTCTGATGCTACATCGTCAGTGTAACACATTTTACTCACCAGCATGAATAGTCGTTTTGTTGCCACTTCCCCAATGATTTAAGAAATTCCGAACTAATGTTTCTATCCTTTCTTCCTTATTTGGTCTTAAGTCTTCCAAATCTCTTTTAAATTCTGATTCTAGTAGTGGATCCTCTATCTCTTCTAAATCGACCAGGTGAGAACCCTTCCCCCCGCTCCATTCATAGAGGTCTTCGGTACACTGCCTCCACCTGTTCGCTCTCTCCTCTGCCTTTAACACTGAAATTGCTATGGCACTCTTAACCTTACCGCCATTGTTTTTAAATTCACCGAACGTTGTTTTGACTCTTCTATATGCTGAGTCAGATCTTCCGACAATCACTTCTTTTCTGATTTCTTGACATTTTTCATGCACCAATTTCGCCTAGATTCCCTGCATTTCCTATCTATTTTACTCCCAAGTGATTTATTTTTCTGTATTTCAGCTTCTCTCTGAGCCCTTCTGTACTTCCTTCTTTCATCGATCAACTAGTATTTGTTCTGTTACACCTGGTTTCTTCGCAGTCACCATCCTAGCACCTATGTTTTTGGTCGGCTCTGAGCACTATGGGACTTAACATCTGAGGTCATCAGTCCCCTAGAACTTAGAACTACTTAAACCTAACTAACCTAAGGACAGCACACAACACCCAGTCATCACGAGGCAGAGAAACCCTATGTTTTTAATTCGCCTAGCTACGCTGCATTTCCTATCTATTTTTCTCCCAAGTGATTTATTTTTCTGTATTTCAGCTTTTCCCTGAGCCCTTTTGTACTTCCTTCTTTCATCGATCAACTAGTATTTGTTCTGTTACACCTGGTTTCTTCGCAGTCACCATCCTAGCACCTATGTTTTTGGTCGGCTCTGAGCACTATGGGACTTAACATCTGAGGTCATCAGTCCCCTAGAACTTAGAACTACTTAAACCTAACTAACCTAAGGACAGCACACAACACCCAGTCATCACGAGGCAGAGAAACCCTATGTTTTTAATTTGCGACTTCTGTGATTAAGCTTTTTAGAGATGTCCATTCCTCTTCGACTGAACTGCCTACTCAGATATTCTGTATTGCGATATCTATAGCCTCAGAGAACTTCAAGTGTATCATTTTATTGCTTAGTGCATCCGTATCCCATTTCTTTGGCTATGATCCTTCTTGACTAGTTTCTTAAACTTCGTGTGTAAATAAATTGAAGGTGGGGGGGGGGGGGAGGAAAAAGCTAAGGAAATTGTTTATTGATGTCAGTTGCATCGAGGCATTGTTCGGAATCAGCTGTGACGAGTGAAAAATGTGTACCGGACTGGGATCCAGCCCAGGATCTCCCGCTTCCTAGGCAGGTGTGTTAACACTGCACCATCCGGGAAACAGTGTTATTGCAAACATGTGGACTATCTCGGCACGCCTCACAGCCGACCCATATTCCCCCCGACCGCCACCTATCCACAGTGCCTGTCCATTTCTCCATGCTCGCTATTCAGATTCCCGCAGGAGGTACTCGTGCATCCGCACTGAAGAAGGTCGATCCATTGCCTGTCTAGGCGAATCAATTATACGAATGCGTGCGAAAGAACAGACTCCACGCTTTCATATCTTAAACTTCAACATACTGTTCATTGTCACTAAATTGTGATCTGGGTCTATATCTGCTCCTAGGTACGCCTTAAAATCCGTTATCTGATTTCGGAATCTCTGTCTGGCCATGACGTAATCTATCTGAAATTTTCCTGGACTTTACCAAGTGTAACTCCCCCTCTTGTATATCTTGAACAGAGTATTGGCTATTACTAGCTGAAATTTATTGCTGAACCCATTTAGTCCACCTTTCTTATTTCTCCTATCAAGCCCATATTCCTATGTAACCATCACTTCTACTCCTTCCCTTCAACCGCATTCCAGTGTCACATAACTATTAGATGTTCATCTCCCTTTACGTACTGAATTACCGGTTCAATATCTTCATATACTTTCTCTCTCTCTTTATTTTCTGCCTTTGACGTCGGCATGTATACGTGAACTATTATTGCCGGTGACGGTTTGCTGTCGATTCTGACGAGAGTAAACCTGTCACTGAACTGCTTGCAGTAGCTCATACTCTGCCCTCACTTCCTATTCATAACGTATCATACTCCCGCTATACCATTTTCTGCTGATGTTGATACTAATCCTACCGGAAATCTTTGGCTACTTCGCATTTCGCTTCACTGGGCCCCACTGTCCTAAACTGAGCCTTAGCATTTCTCTTTCTAGATTTTATAGCTTCCCTATCACGATCCGACTCATTACATCCCACGCCCCGACTCGTTGAACGCTATCCTTTCGTTGGTTATTCAGTCTTTGGCTCAAGGTCACCTCTCCCTCCCGGAGAACTGAATGGAGAACTCGTCCGGAATCTTTTGACAGTGGACATCATGACACTTATCCAATTACCGGCCAAATGTCCTGTGGGTATGGAAATTATGCGTCTATAATGCAATGGTGTAGATTGACCTCTGCATCCTCATGCCGTTGATCATTGTTGATTTTGGGAACTTTCCCACCCCAAGGACAAGAGAGTGCCCTGAACGTCTGTCCGTTCCTCCGCCCTCTTTGACAAGGCCGTTGGCAGAACGAAGGAGACTTCTTATACCAAAAGTCTTCGGCGGCAATTGCTGATGATTTTTATTCAAAATTTAAGCAGAGGTGGTGTTCAGTCCCGGAACTGTATACGTGAACTATTATTGCCGGTGACGGTTTGCTGTCGATTCTGACGAGAGTAAACCTGTCACTGAACTGCTTGCATTAGCTCATACTCTGCCCTCACTTTCTTTATTACTAATGAAAGATGCTATCGCTGGATCAAAAAATGGTTCAAATGGCTCTGAGCACTATGGGACTTAACTACTGAGGTCATCAGTCCCCTATAACTTAGAACTACTTAAACCTAACTAACCTAAGGACATCACACACATCCATGCCCGAGGCAGGATTCGAACCTGCGACCGTAGCGGTCACGCGGTTCCAAACTGACGCGCTTAGAACCGCACGGCCACACCGGCCGGCATCGCTGGATCAGCTCGAAACGCAGTACAGTAGTAATTCTGCATGGCATGCATTCGACAATACCAGACCATGGCAGGTTTCCAGGTACTAGGTACCATATATCTATGCACAGGTCACGCAATTCCTGTAAGACACCGAGCGAGGTGGCGCAATGGTTAGACACTGGACTCGCATTCGGGAGGACGACGGTTCAATCCCGCGTCCGGCCATCCTGATTTAGGTTTTCCGTGATTTCCCTAAATCGCTCCAGGCAAATGCCGGGATGGTTCCTCTGAAAGGGCACGGCCGACTTCCTTCCCCATCCTTCCCTAATCGGATGAGACCGTTGACCACGCTGTCTGGTCTCCTTCCCCAAACCAACCAACCATCCTGTAAGACAGCCGCGCGGGGTAGCCACGTGGTCCAGGACGCCTTGTTACGGTTCGCGCGGCTCCCCCGTCGGAGGTTCGAGTTCTCCCTCGGGCATGGGTGTGTGTGTGTGTGTGTGTGTTGTCCTTAGAATAAGTTAGTTTAAGTTACATTAAGCAGTGTGTAAGCCTAGGGACCGAGTGATCTTTGGTCCCATAGGATCTTACCACCATCTGTAAATTACATGCCTGTGCAATTCTACAGCGTCCCGCAGGGGCTGCGTGTGGCCCATATGAGGCGAGTTTAGTAGACAAGGCATCAACATCAATTCACAACGATACTCCTCAAACTACTGTAGCACGATTATCATCCCGTAACATGCAGTCGCCCTTGGGGAGTTTAACATTTTTTTTTAAATGTTAGGGATAATAAGTTGCCATCTCTTCATCTAAGAATAGATGATGAATGCAGCTAGCCGCTAACTTTGTGTAATGTCTTGTCTGTATAGACGTGTATCTGTTGCCTTTGAGGCCCTTTCACCTTCACACATAAATCGATACAGTAATGTAAGGGCCTCCCGTGTCTTGGCTGATCCGTGATAAGACAGGTGAAAAGTTAGACTAATGGAGGATTATTAGTATTATCTCTATTTTCATTCGCTCTCTCTCTTTCTCTCCTTTATCTATGTACAGTTTTTAATATAATATTTCATTACGTGAAATCAGCCAAATAGGATCTTTGGTGGAGTCCTTCGTCTTGGTAATCAGCGGCTGGCTTGCTGTAAGAGATCGTTACATTTATTATTACTGTTAAACACTGTATTCAGTCGGGAGATTCAATCGTGTGGACAATTTGTTCCTTTTACGAAAGATTGCGAATTCCAATTGTGTACGAAGCCTTTTTGGACGATTTAACACAGACTCAGTGATTGCAGGCTCTCTTCGACACAGCTGAACCTTCCCCACTAATTACAGGGCCAACGTGATCATCAAATGGTTCAGAAAAAACTCATTCGTTCATTCACTCCGGAACAAAAAGTCACAAACCTTATTTATGAAGGAAATTGTGTATTAAATCCATCTCCGTTACATGTCCAGATCTCCGGTGATTCCACGTCTTAATTATTTTCCGTTTACACTCTCTTTCTATTCAAACAAACCGCTAGTGGCACAAAAGTTAATTCGCTCGATTTAGCGAGAAAAAAATCTGAATATGTAATTCTCCGAAATACGTCAATCCCTCAATCCCTACTCCAGAAACTGTCCTAGTTACCACTCTAACAACCATGGAGAATGCATATATGCATCTCTGTTATTTCAAAGAATAAACGCGCTAGAAAATACTTTGGCGTCGTCTAGCTGTCGCCGCATATGTTACGAGAAAATCAGATCAGATACTTTTCCAAAGTGAATGAATGTGGATGGTTTGATTGATAATGATTAATTGGTGCGTGGTAGAGGGTATTTTCTGTGGGGACATTACAGGAGGACATCAGGAATAAAATGATGCAGACGTTTCTCAATAATGTTTACATAATACATGCCATGGTGTCTTCAATTACTACCACATGTCCCATGGAAGTCCAGCTGAATGTACCCCGTAGTCCGCGTCCGTGTCCCAGTGCTTGTTTCGAGCGGTCGCTCGTCTAGATGACGACGTATTTAGACACGACGTGTTGTAACAGAAACATGATTCGCCCGATGAAACGACCCATTTCGCTTGACTCACGGTCCAGTCACTATCACCCCACACCTACTGCAATCGTCACTGACGACGTCGTAGGATCAACATGTGAACATGTGCGGCTCGTCTACTGTGGAGCCCTACTTTCAACTATTTGCACTGAACTTTTTACTCCGAAACACTTGATCCTGCATCAGCGTTGTACCCCGTCACAGATCGCTGACTATCCTGGTTTAGAGTGAAGGTAATCCGAGTTTTAAAGCGTGCATGTACAACATCTTATCGGCCCCTTGTCGTTTCACCATCCTTAAACAAGTTTCCGTAAAACCTGTCAGTATCCAAGAACTGGTCAAGGCATAGCGGTTAGCATATAAAACCAGAGTCTCCTAATGGTTTCAGTCATCTTCTGCTCAGTCTTTAGAGACTGGTAACTTACGCTTAAGTAACAGTGGTATTGTGGTTAAAAACGTACTCAGGTGCCAGTTGTAGGTAAGCATGATGCGAGTATGGTTGTTAGTCAACCGAGACTGGTTATCATCTACACTCATGCTCATAAATTAAGGATAATTGCAGAATGTGGTGCCACACAACGAGGCACTACACACAACTAGCGCTGACAGCATAGGCACATAGGGAACACACACGACACAGATCTGTAAGTCCATGGTATTGGTGATAAATTAAGAAAACCGACCCGAAACACATGTGCTACAAAACGCCACTGTTTCCTGTGCATATACCCCGACATCAATGTGAGATATGACCACCGTGCACACGTACACAGGCCGCACAACGGGTTGGCATACTCTGAATCAGGTGGTCGAGCAGCTGCTGGGGTTCTAACATTCTGCGTGGTGTCTTGTTTGTTCTAAGTCGTGTCTCCCTACCACTTTCACGCAACGACGCTCTGAGCGTGTTTTTAGGGAATTGACTAGTTTGAACCTGGGACCTGTTGATGGTAAGGAGACGCCAGACCACACATGACATGTAGAGTTCAGAAGAGGTCAGTGAGACTAGCGATGATATAATCAAATACTTAATGATTTCAGCGTCAGCTCCACTGCACTCCCTGTAAAAGAATCTTAATACTAACTAAATTTAGTGGAAGGGGTTCAAGGCTTTCCTATTTTTAGTTAGCTGGTAAAATAACGTCGAAAAAGCGGTTAAGTTTACCATTGGAAATTTTATTCTACTCACAAAACATTGTTTATAAATTGCACTATTGATAAAAGGAAATATTTTAATACAGGATGAGAAAAACCAACTTCGTTCAACAAAAATTTGAACGAATATTCCCTGAATGGGTTTCCAAGTCCTACAATGGATCGAAGGATGACCTATGCCATATCACATCTATAATCTAGGTTTAAGTTAAGTTTCATAAAAGGAGAAAACTATCAAAATGGTCTACAGTGACCCTCAATTATCTTTAATTACTTATCTAACTTGTCGTAAATTACAGTGGTTGATGTGGCTTCTCAATAATTATATAACAGAAAAACCATCGCGTTTCAGATTTTAACTTCTAGTAGCAAATGTGAACGCCATGAGATTCAATTGACGATCGACACTAGTATTACGTAAAAAGGGGATGTAACAGATGAGACTTCTGCAGTTCTGAGTGAAGCGTTATGTGGCATCGCGTGCTTTCATTACCTTGTTGGTGTTTAGACAGCGTCAGGGGGCGGCGGGCGGCGCAGCTCCACACAGCTCGCCATCTCCGAAGCAACTCTCCCTTAACTTCACCTTACTACAATTTACGAAGTTGGTTTAAAAAATCCTATCTGGCTGTGTTTTCAACTGACCAATCAGGGTCTCAATGTTAACCTTAAGCTCCGCCTACAAAATTCTGTTTATCCAATGGGAAACTTTATACTTTTCGTGATGGGGCAATGTTTTTGACGTTTGCAACGTAACAGAGACACCAAAAAGTCTCACGCTAAAACTTGCAGCTGGTGTGGCCCCTTTAGTGTTATCGTAAGATCTATACTGTTCTTCTGGAGGGCTCTATCTTTTAACATGGGCTGGGGGGGGGGGGGGTGGTTTTGGCGGTCAGCTGGCGACGTGGGTGTCCGTCCCTTATCGTAGGGCCTCCTGGCCTACACGATTCTGCTCTCGGCTTCTGTTCTCGTTTCTCCCCTCGGAACTGCGTCTGTTTCACGGTGGGAAGGTATGACATGCATTTAGGCGTTCTTGTGTTAGTCTGTGGTATCCATTTGCTCACTCGTTGATCGTATTACTTTGGTTAATTTAATGTCAGGATTTATTCGGAGCTATGTGAGATACTGTCGGATTTGCTATCATGTCAGGGTTTTCATGGAAGGTGTTTGACTTACCTGACACCTTACAGGGTATAGCCTCCCATTCTTGCACCAGTGCCTGTCGGAGCACCTGAAGTGCCCTAGGGGTTTGAAGACGTGCAGCGATACATCGACCCAGAGCATCCCAGACGTGCTCGATGGGGTTTATGTCTGGAGAACAGGCAGGCCACTCCATTGGTCTGATAACGTCTGTTTCAAGGTACTCCACGATGACAGCTCGCTGGGGCCGTGCGTTATCATCCATCAGGAGGAAGGTGGGACGCACTGCACCCCTGAAAAGATGGACATACTGGTGCAAAATGACGTCGCGATACACCTGACCCGTTACAGTTCCTCTGTCAAAGACATGCAGGGGTGTACGGGCACCAATCATAATCCCACCCCACACCATCAAACCACGACCTCCATACAGGTCCTTTTCAAGGACATTAAGAGGTTGATATCTGGTTCCTTGTTTGCGCCAGATGAAAACGCGGTGAGAATCACTGTTCAGACTATACCTGGACTCGTTCGTGAACATAACCTGGGACCACTGTTCCCATGACCATTCTTGACACCAGGCTTTACAGACCCTCCTGTAACCAGGGGTTAGTGGAATGCACCTTGCAGGTCTCCGGGCAGATAAACCATGTCTGCTCAGTCGTCTGTAGACTGTGTGTCTTAAGGCAACTGTTCCAGTGGCTGCGGTAAGGTCCCGAGCAAGGCTACCTGCAATACTCAGTGGCTGTCTGCGGGCACCGATGGTGAGATATCGGTCTTCTTGTAGTGTTGTACAATGCGGACGTCCCGTACTGTAGCGCCTGCACATGTTACCTGTCTGCTGGGGACGTTCGCATAATCTTGAGATCACACTTTGTGGCACACGGAGGGCCCGTGCTGCGACCTCCTGTGCTTGACCAGCCTCCATTCGCCCTAGTATTCTACCCCTCATAACGTCATCAATACGTGTTCTCTGAGCCATTTTCAACACAGAGTCACCATTGGCACGTCTGAAAACGTCTGCACACTTACTCGCTGCACCGTATTCTGACATGCACCAACACACCTTTGCGTTTGTGGACTGCTGCCAGCGCCACCGTGCGACGACCGCAGGTCAAATGCACCGCATGGTCATACCCCGACCTGATCAAACCCGCAAACCGCCCACCATGTATCAACATTATCCTTAATTCACGAGCATGAGTGTAGTTCTTATTACATTATATTGCACTCAAGACTATTAAAATTTATAATCTATACTAAATTTAGTAACTCGTTACGCACTATTATGCTCGTTCAAGTTTAAAAGTATAGTCACGGTGCCACGTTGTAAACAAGTTTCACGTGTAAAAGATACTGTCTTTACTTAACTCCAGAACTGAGCTGTCCTGACGACCACACAGGCCAAGGACTGACTCCCGAAACGGGGTGCTGGACTGGAATCCATCTGTTCTCGAAGAGACACCGAGGTGCTGTTAGGAGAATAAGCATCTCTTGTTTCGTAAATCCGCATGTTTTAAATTTTGTTTTTCATATGAGGTACCGCAAGTGTGTATTTGTTAAAGGATGATTGCAGATTGAGCACCAAACGGTGAAAATTCAGTGAAACTTACTTTTTTTTTAGTGAGGATTTCTACCTTTATTGGATACTAACTGACAAATCCGGCATTGCCCTGGTATTCGTTTTGCCAATTTTCTGCTACAAACCGAAAAACTGAATTGTGTTTGTAGCGTCTTATCGAAAAAGTTTCTTTTCCCTGTACTTCCGAAAACTTCTTTGAAATTATGAAACAGTCTTATAAAGATATATACTTAATGTGCAGTACAGCTGCTTCGCGTCTCCATAAGGCGATTTTATAAACGTCTCTATGGCGACGCCCCTTAATAGCACTATAGATGGCTATTTTTTTCACTTGCAGCTGTTTGCGCTTCGGAGCTGAAAGCTGTCAAAAGCGCTGCCAGGTGCAGGGATTTCCTTATGTTGACTCGACTGTGCGAGTGTCTCAGTAGTAAAGAATCTCTGTGGTTATGACAACATATCTCTTGAACTATTTTCCATTCAGTGATGTACACTGAAGAGCCAAAGAAACTGGTGCACCTGTCTAACATCCTGTAGGGCCCCCGGGAGCGCGCAGAAGTGCCGCAGCACGGGGTGGCGTGGACTCGACTAATGTCTGAAGTAGTGCTGGAGGGAACTGGCGCCATGAATCCTGCAGGGCTGTCCATAAATCCGTAAGAGTCTGAGGGGGTGGAAATCTCTTCTGAACAGCACGTTGCAAGGCGTCCCAGATATGCCAAATTATGTTAACGGAGTTTGGTGGCCAGAGGAAGTGTTCAAACTCAGACGAGTGTTCCTGGAGCCACTCTGTAGCAATTCTCGACGTGTGGGGTGTCGCATTGTTCTCCTGGAGTTGCCCAAGTCCGTCGGAACGCACAATGGACATGAATCGATGCAGGTGATCGGACAGGATGCTTATGTACGTGTCACCTGTCAGCGTCTCATCTACACGTACCAAGGGTCTCGTATCACTCCAACTACACATGCCCCACACTATTACACAGCCTCCACCAGCTTGAACAGTCCCCTGCTGACATTCAGGATCCATGGGTTCATAATGTTGTCTCCATAGTCCTTGGCATCAAGATGCCCATGTGAATGTTCCCCAGAGTTTAATGTAGCCACGCTACGAGCTGTTCCTCTGAAAGACGAATCGTTCGAGCCTTACCATCGGCATGATGAAGAAGATATAAGGATTTATCAGATCATGTAACGCTCTGCCACTGTACCAACGTCCAGTACCGATTGTCACGTGCTCATTTCAGTCATAGTTGCCGATGTATGTGTTAACGTGACACATGCATGGGTCGTCAGCTTTCGAGACCCACCATTAGTGGGTAACCTCTGGCGTGCCACAGGGGAGTGTTATGGGACCATTGCTTCTCACAATATATATATAAATGACCTAGTAGATAGTGTCGGAAGTTCCATGCGGCTTTTCGCGGATGATGCTGTAGTATACAGAGAAGTTGCAGCATTAGAAAATTGTAGCGAAATGCAGGAAGATCTGCAGCGGATAGGCACTTGCTGCAGGGAGTGGCAACTGACCCTTAACATAGACAAATGTAATGTATTGCGAATACATAGAAAGAAGGATCCTTTATTGTATGATTATATGATAGCGGAACAAACACTGGTAGCAGTTACTTCTGTAAAATATCTGGGAGTATGCGTGCGGAATGATTTGAAGTGGAATGATCATATAAAATTAATTGTTGGTAAGGCGGGTACCAGGTTGAGATTCATTGGGAGAGTGCTTAGAAAATGTAGTCCATCAACAAAGGAGGTGGCTTACAAAACACTCGTTCGACCTATACTTGAGTATTGCTCATCAGTGTGGGATCCGTACCAGATCGGGTTGACGGAGGAGATACAGAAGATCCAAAGAAGAGCGGCGCGTTTCGTCACAGGGTTATTTGGTAACCGTGATAGCGTTACGGAGATGTTTAATAAACTCAAGTGGCAGACTCTGCTAGAGAGGCGCTGTGCATCGCGGTGTAGATTGCTCGCCAGGTTTCGAGAGGGTGCGTTTCTGGATGAGGTATCGAATATATTGCTTCCCCCTACTTATACCTCCCGAGGAGATAACGAATGTAAAATTAGAGATATTACAGCGCGCACGGAGGCTTTCAGACAGTCGTTCTTCCCGCGAACCATACGCGACTGGAACAGAAAAGGGAGGTAATGACAGTGGCACGTAAAGTGCCCTCCGCCACACACCGTTGGGTGGCTTGCGGAGTATAAATGTAGATGTAGATGTAGATTAGGAGCGTTCGGTGGACTGTGTGTTCAGACGCTGCTCTGCTCTGCCCAACATTAACGTCTGATGTTATTTCTGCCACACTTCACCGTCTGTCCTGTTTTACCCAGCCTACATTGTCTGACATCTCCAATGAGGGATGGCTGCCCAACCCCACGACGTCTGGATGGGGTTTCACCTTGGTTTCGCCACGTCTTGAAGACACTGGCCACAGCGCATCTAGAACACCCCACAAGTCGTGCAGTTTTCGAGCTCGTGCCGAACCTCCGGGCCGTCATAGCCTGCCCTCACTCACACTCAGGTAGATCGCGCGCCCACTGATACCACAAGCATCGTGCGTGAGCCTGACTAGCAGTCATTTGTCGCCAGGTGACCCTCCTATCGCCTATGCTGGTTTATATCGATAGTGGCTTGGTGGTCATAATGTTCTGGCTGATGAGTTTATGTATGGATTGTCAGTGCGTGGTTTCCTTGTTTTATAGCACTTGATGACGGAATAATGTCGCCCCGAAACATGACGAGAAAAATATATCACACGTTTGCGGTAACGCGTGCGTAATATTCTCAGCACACATTAAAATAAAGCTCATTGTGGACGTAACTGGTCATAAGGGAACCATATTAGTTTCATCCTAGACATAACTGCAATCGGAAAAAAGTCTCAACTTCAGTTTTTACCTGGACCACCCACATTTTATTGCATAATATAATTCTATACTGCAAGATAAGCAGTTTTTGTCTGACAGTTGTTTGTGCTGGATTGCTCAGAAATCGGTAAAATTAGAGTACACTGCACCTTTTTTGATGGAGAATGGCGGAACGAGCAGATTGCGTGAGTTGTGTTAATAAAAGCTATTGTTGCTTGAGTATGTGAACCTTCGCTTTTTTCTGCAGCACGCGATGATATGAAACAGCTTATTACGAACAGTATGTGCTACAATAACACGTGCAGTGTTGAAGAAACTGTAAAGAACTTCACTTATGGAATGTAGTTTCTCGACAGTAAAACGATGGTAACTTGAAGCACGTGTGGGGATAAAAACTCACACAGAACAAATAATTAAAAAATTAATAAATGAAAATAATTTTAAAAATACCGCATAATGTGATAAGTCCACTCACGAAGCTCTTCAGGCCGAGCACAGTCGATAATTTTAAAAATATTGCAATTCCACAAAAGATTGTTTTTATGTATTTATATAAGTGTCGAATGGTCGCATGTATTTTACTCTAGAATTATCTCATGCGATGAAAGTAGGTGCTCCAATGAAAACCGATCATAGCACCATAGCACCATATAGTTAGGTTATGGTGACAAGTTTCACATAAAAGTTACTCAGTTTTTCGTATGGAATCATAATCCATACCTGTTATAAAAATATTTTTGTGTGTGTGTGTGTGTGTGTGTGTGTGTGTGTGTGTCCCACTTCTACAAGTAAACCACTGGACCGATTTCAATCAAACTTGATATATATATCCCTTACTGTCAGACAATAGTTGCTGTCGGGATAATAACCACCTGCCTGAAAAACTGCCACATCACCCATGATGTTTCAGTTTATTACTTCTTTACTACTAACTCTATTTGCAACATATTTCGCAGACGGTATCTACATATGCCTCTAAATGTACCTATGCAAATACACTGAAGTGCCAGAGAAACTGGTATAGGCATGCGTATACAAATACAGAGGTATGTAAACAGGCAGAATACGGCGCTGCGTTTGGCAACGCCTATATAAGACAAGTCTCTGGCGCAGTTGTTAGATAGGTTACTGCTGCAACAATGGCAGGTTATCAACATTTAAGTGAGCTTGAACATGGCGTTATAGTCGGCGCGCGAGCGACGGGACACAGCATTTCCGAGATTGCGATGAAGTGGAGATTTTCCCGTACGACCGTTTCACGAGTGTTCCGTGAATATCAGGAATCCGGTAAAACGTCAAATCTCCGACATCGCTGTGGCCGGAAAAAAGATCCTGCAGGAACCTCCTGCCACACCTCGTTACAGATGTCAGTCATCTTAGACTGGCCAGACTGGTAAAACAGGACAGTCGGGGGAACTATGGCAGATTTTAATGCTGGGCAGAGAACAAGCGTAACTGAACACGCAGTGCACCAAACACTCCTAACGATGGGCGTCCGCAGCCGACGACCCATGCATGTGTCAATCTTAACATCACGACATCGGCAACTACGACTGAAATTGGCACGTGACCATCGGCACTGGATGTTGGCACAGTGCTGCATCGTCTGATGACTGCCGATACCTTCTTCATCTTGCTGATGGGAGGACGCGAATCCGACGTCTTCCAGGGGGACAGCTGTATCTCGGGACGGAGACAAGCTAGCGGCGACTCCATTATGCTCTGGGAAGCATTGACGTGTGCATCCATGCATCCTGTGGAGCTTTTGCTTGGCACAGTGACAGCCAAGGAGTATCGCACACTGGTTGCAGACTACGTGCGCCCCTTCGTGACGACCATGTTTCCCAATGGCAGTGGCGTTTTCCAAGAAGATAATGCGCCATGTCACAAGGCTATGAGTGTGATGAAGTGATTCGAGGAACACAGTGGCGAGTTCCAATTGATGTGCTGGTCCTCCAACTCACCAGACCTGAACCCGATCGAACGCATCTATGTTTGGGCGTGGTGTCAGAGCTCCAGAATTTACGGGAATTGAATGACTCGTGTGTACAGATGTGATGCCAGCTCCATCGAGAGACCGACGAAGGCCTCGACTCGTCGTTGTTTTCCATACCGAAGGTGGATACGAGGTGCAGCTAGAAAAAAACCTGACTGATGCTGGAAAAAACATTTATTTACAATTTCATGTTATTTCCTTCAATGTACTCTCCTCCTCGGTCTCTACACCGCTCCATACGAATTTTCCACTGTTCATAGCAATGCTGCAGATCATTTTCGGTAAGTCCATACATTACTCCCGTCGCTTTTTCTTTTACTGCTTCAACAGTCTCAAATCTAGTTCCTTTCAAAGCTGACTTGACTTTAGGGAAAAGAAAAAAGTCACAGGGGACCAAATCAGGTGAGTAGGGTGGATGATCTAAGATGGGAATGTTGTGTTTTGCCAAAAACGTCTTCACTGACAACGCACTGTGAGCTGGGGCATTGTCTTGGTGAAGGATCCATGACTTTTTTCTCCACAAATCGTTCCGTTTTCTCCGTACTCGCTCACGTAGGGTAGCCAGGACGCTAATGTAGTAATGCTGATTCACTGCTTGTCCCTCTGGTACCCAATCAATGTGCACAATCCCTTTGATGTCAAAAAAAAAAAAATCATCATTGCCTTGAATTTCGATTTTGACATTCGTGCTTTTTTTGTCGTGGAGAACCAGGAGTTTTCCAATGCATCGATTGGCGTTTAGTTTCGGGATCGTAAGTAAAAAACCACGATTCATCGCAAGTAATAACATTTTGTAAGAAGGTGGGATCACTTTCAATGTTTTCCAGGATGTCAGAACAAATCATTCTTCGGCGTTCCTTCTGTTCAATTCTGAGACACTTTGGAACCATTTTTGAACACACTTTGTTCATGTTGAAACTTACATGAAGAATCTGCCTAACACTTTCCTTGTCAACTCCTGTTAACTCAGACACTGCTCTGATTGTTAAACGGCGATCTTGTCGAACGAGTTTACCGATTTTTTCAATGTTTGCATCAGTTTTTGCTGACAATGATCTGCCAGTGCGAGTGTCTTCACTGGTGTCTTCGCGGCCATCTTTAAATCGTTTAAACTACTCAAACACTTGTGTTCGCGATAAACAATCATCGCCGTACACTTGTTGTAACATTACAAACGTTTCACTGGCAGATTTTCCTAGTTTGAAACAAAATTTGATGTTAACACGCTGTTCTTTCTGTACACTCAACATTTTCCGACGCACAGACAAAACGTCAACTACTTAAAACAGACGCCACTGGCAGACTGAGTGCAGGAGGCAGATGAAACTCGAGCAGTAGGCGGAGCGAGAGTCACGTGACAGGCCACGCGACTTTCAGCCTTATTACATTCGTTTTATTGTTTCACCAGTACTAGTCCGGTTTTCTTCTAGCCACACCTCGTATACGGGTTATCCGGTAGGTGGTCATAATTTTCTGGCTGATCAGTGTATTGTAAATGTGTATGCATATATATTCCTTATATCCTCCTAAACCACCGAATAAATTTCAACCAAACTTGGTACACATAGCACTTGAGCTCTAGGACAAACCACTGTAGGGGTAAGAGCCACCTACCTCTCAATGGGGATGAGTGTCGGGCTGAAAAAGGAGCGTAGCTGACGACGTGCAAATAGCCATAGCTAAATTCATCGAGTATTTGAGAATGAAAGCACTTACTAACTAGCAACAAACTTTTACGAGACTTTTCCTCGATCACACCCCCCACAAAACGATGATCGAGAAAGGTTTATTGCTCATCACATTTTCTCTGCTCGTGCAGTAAACCTTCCGCATCAGGCATGACCTTTGAAATTATTACTTCTTTATAGTAACTGTAACGGTAATATGTTTTGAGGACAGTATTCATATACACCAGTGAACGTACAGGGCAAAAATATATCATCGCACGAGACGTGGTTCAGAAGATATGATGTCATAAACATTAAACTGCCTTAAAAACTTCCGCATCATGCCTGGCGTTTTAATTTACTTCTTGTTTACTACTACCCGTGGTCTAGGGGTAGCGTCTTTGATTCACAATCAAAAACGTACTCGGTCCCGGGTTCGATCCCCGCCACTCCCTAAATTTTGATAAATAATCAGCATTGGCGGCCGAAGACTTCCGGCATAAGAAGTCAGCCTCATTCTGCCAACGGCCTTGTCAAAGAGGGCGGAGGAGCGGATAGAGGTTCAGGGCACTCTCTTGTCCTAGGGGTGGGAAACTGCCCCTAAAGGCGGAAGAATCAGCAATGATCAACGACATGAGGATGCGGAAGGCAATGGAAACCACTGCATTAAAGACACGTAACGTGTATCCACAGGACATGTGGCCTGTATTTGTAGAAGTGTCATGATGATCTCTCCATTGGCAAAAGATTCCGGAATAGTCCCCCATTCGTATCTCCGGGAGGGGACTGCCAAGGGGGAGGTTACCATGAGAAAAAGATTGAATAATCAACGAAAGGATAACGTTCTACGAGTCGGGGCGTGGAATGTCAGAAGCTTGAACGTGGTAGGGAATAGAAAATCTGAAAAGGGAAATGCAAAGGCTCAATCTAGATATAGTAGGGGTCAGTGAAGTGAAGTGGAAGGAAGACAAGGATTTCTGGTCAGATGAGTATCGGGTAATATCAACAGCAGCAGAAAATGGTATAACAGGTGTAGGATTCGTTATGAATAGGAAGGTAGGGCAGAGGGTGTGTTACTGTGAACAGTTCAGTGACCGGGTTGTTCTAATCAGAATCGACAGCAGACCAACACCGACAACGATAGTTCAGGTATACATGCCGACGTCGCAAGCTGAAGATGAACAGATAGAGAAAGTGTATGAGGATATTGAAAGGGTAATGCAGTATGTAAAGGGGGACGAAAATCTAATAGTCATGGGCGACTGGAATGGAGTTGTAGGGGAAGGAGTAGAAGAAAAGGTTACAGGAGAATATGGGCTTGGGACAAGGAAGACATCGAAAAAGATATGATTGGCGGAAGGACAGACTCAGCATACAGGAAAGTCAAAACAAAGAGGAGAAAGACTAATTGAGTTCTGTAACAAGTTTCAGCTAGTAATAGCGAATACCCTGGTCAAGAATCACAAGAGGAGGAGGTATACTCGGAAAAGGCCGGGAGATACGGGAAGATTTCAATTAGATTACATCATGGTCAGACAGAGATTCCGAAATCAGATACTGGATTGTAAGGCGTACCCAGGAGCAGATGTAGACTCAGATCACAATATATTAGTGATGAAGAGTAGGCTGAAGTTCAAGACATCAGTCAGGAAGAATCAATACGCAAAGAAGTGGGATACGGAAGTACTAAGGAATGACGAGATACGTTTGAAGTTCTCTAACGCTATAGATACAGCAATAAGGAATAGCGCAGTAGGCAATACAGTTGAAGAGGAATGGACATCTCTAAAAAGGGCCATCACAGAAGTTGGGAAGGAAAACATAGGTACAAAGAAGGTAGCTGCGAAGAAACCATGGGTAACAGAAGAAATACTTCAGTTGATTAATGAAAGGAGGAAGTACAAACATGTTCGGGGAAAATCAGAAATACAGAAATACAAGTCGCTGAGGAATGAAATAAATAGGAAGTGCAGGGAAGCTAAGACGAAATGGCTGCAGGAAAAATGTGAAGACATCGAAAAAGCCGGCCGAAGTGGCCGTGCGGTTAAAGGCGCTGCAGTCTGGAACCGCAAGACCGCTACGGTCGCAGGTTCGAATCCTGCCTCGGGCATGGATGTTTGTGATGTCCTTAGGTTAGTTAGGTTTAACTAGTTCTAAGTTCTAGGGGACTAATAACCTCAGCAGTTGAGTCCCATAGTGCTCAGAGCCATTTGAACCATTTGAACATCGAAAAAGATATGATTGGCGGAAGGACAGACTCAGCATACAGGAAAGTCAAAACAACCTTTGGTGACATTAAAAGCAACAGAGGTAACATTAAGAGTGCAACGGGAATTCCACTGTTAAATGCAGAGGAGAGAGCAGATAGGTGGAAAGAATACATTGAAAGCCTCTATGAGGGTGAAGATTTGTCTGATGTGATAGAAGAAGAAACAGGAGTCAATTTAGAAGCGATAGGGGATCCGGTATTAGAATCGGAATTTAAAAGAGCTTTGGAGGACTTACGGTCAAATAAGGCAGAAGGGATAGATAACATTCCATCAGAATTTCTAAAATCATTGGGGGAAGTGGCAACAAAACGACTATTCACGTTGGTGTGTAGAATATATGAGTCTGGCGATATACCATCTGACTTTCGGAAAAGCATCATCCACACAATTCCGAAGACGGCAAGAGCTGACAAGTGCGAGAATTATCGCACAATCAGCTTAACAGCTCATGCATCGAAGCTGCTTACAAGAATAATATACAGAAGAATGGAAAAGAAAATTGAGAATGCGCTAGGTGACGATCAGTTGGGCTTTAGGAAAAGTAAAGGGACGAGAGAGGCAATTCTGATGTTACGGCTAATAGTGGAAGCAAGGCTAAAGAAAGATCAAGACACTTTCATAGGATTTATCGATCTGGAAAAAGCGTTTGACAATATAAAATGGTGCAAGCTGTTCGAGATTCTGAAAAAAGTAGGGGTAAGCTATAGGGGGAGACGGGTCATATACAATATGTACAACAACCAAGAGGGAATAATAAGAGTGGACGATCAAGAACGAAGTGCTCGTATTAAGAAGGGTGTAAGACAAGGCTGTAGCCTTTCGCCCCTAATCTTCAATCTGTACATCGAGGAAGCAATGATGGAAATAAAAGAAAGGTTCAGGAGTGGAATTAAAATAAAAGGTGAAAGGATATCAATGATACGATTCGCTGATGACATTGCTATCCTGAGTGAAAGTGAAGAAGAATTAAATGATCTGCTGAACGAAATGAACAGTCTAATGAGTACACAGTATGGTTTGAGAGTAAATCGGAGAAAGACGAAGGTAATGAGAAGTAGTAGAAATGAGAACAGCGAGAGACTTAACATCAGGATTGATGGTCACGAAGTAATGAAGTTAAGGAATTCTGCTACCTAGGCAGTAAAATAACCAGTGACGGACGGAGCAAGGAGGACATCAAAAGCAGACTCGCTATGGCAAAAAAGGCATTTCTGGCCAAGAGAAGTCTACTAATATCAAATACCGGCCTTAATTTGAGGAAGAAATTTCTGAGGATGTACGTCTGGAGTACAGCTTTGTATGGTAGTGAAACATGGACTGTGGGAAAATCGGAACAGAAGAGAATCGAAGCATTTGAGTTGTGGTGCTATAGACGAATGTTGAAAATTAGGTGGACTGATAAGGTAAGGAATGAGGAGGTTCTACGCAGAATCGGAGAGGAAAGGAATATGGGGAAAACACTGATAAGGAGAAGGGACAGGTTGATAGGACATCTGCTGAGACACGAGGGAATAACTTCCATGGTACAAGAGGGAGCTGTAGAGGGAAAAAACTGTAGAGGAAGACAGAGATTGGCATACGTCAACCAAATAATTGAGGACGTAGGTTGCAAGTGCTACTCTGAGATGAAGAGGTTAGCACAGGAAAGGAATTCGTGGCGGGCCGCATCAAACCAGTCAGTAGACTGATGAAAAAAAAAAAAAAGCTCTATTCGCATGACTTTTCGCAGACAGTGTTAATATATATCACTGGATGTTTTTGAAAAATTGTAACATTCTACGACACGTAATTCAGCAGATGTGTCATAAACACTGAACCGCAGGCCGACATTCGCTAGAGTTACGGGTGAAACATGTTTACAAATATGTGTAAAATGTGTTAAATATATGTGAAATACACTGAAGAGCCAAAGAAGCTGGTACACCTGCCTAATATCGCGTAGGGCCCCAGCGAGCACGCAGAAGTGCCGCAACACGACGTGGCATGGACTCGACTAATGTCTGAAGTAGTGCTGGAGGGAACTGACACCATGAATCCTGCAGTGCTGTGCATAAATCCTTAAAAGTACGAGGGGGAGGAGTTTTCTCCTGAACAGCACGTTGCAAGGCATCCCTGATGTGCTCAATAATGTTCATGTCTGTGGAGTTTGGTCGTCAGCTGAAGTGTTTAATCTCAGATGACAGTTTATGGAGCCATTCTGTAGCAATTCTGGTTCTTGTGGGGTGTCGCATAGCCCTTCTGGACTTGCCCAAGTCCCTATGAATGTTCACTGGAGATGAATGGATGCAGGTGATCAGACAGGATGCTTACGTACATGTCACTTGTTAGAGTCGTATCTAGACATATCAGGTGAAACATCCCCTTAGAAAAATTAGTGAATTACTGTGCTGATAAACCTCTTACGTTATTTGATTTTCAAACAGCTGAGCAGAACTGAACGTACTCAGATACTACTCTCTTTACTTATTCTGATCAACACTAAACTGACACACAATATTTTCACCGCAACGCAATCTGACTTTCAATAATCCCTACAAAACAATGGCCCTGACTAACAATAACCTATACCTCTCATGAATCACTTACCTCACAAAAATCTTCGTTACTGGAAATACTGCAATACAGCGAGCGCCAATACTTACAGCTAAATAAAAGACTCTAACTACTGAAGGCACTAACTACTGATAGGCATAGTTAGCAAAGGAAAGAGTTTGATAGAGAATAAACAATGTATTTACCTTAATAATGTTCACAAGTCATCGTATATATATATACTAAAGACCATTAAAACTGCTACACCACGAAGATGACGTGCTACAGACGCGAAATTTAACCGACAGGAAGAAGCTGCTGTGATATGCAAATGATTACCTTTGCAGAGCATTCACACAAGGTTGACGCCGGTGGCGACACCTACAACGTGCTGACATGAGGAAAGTTTCCAACCGATTTCTCATACACAAACAGCGGTTGACGGGCGTTGCCTGGTGAAACGTTGTTGTGATACCTCGTGTAAGGAGGAGAAATGCGTTCCATCACGTTTCCGACTTTGATAAAGTTCGGATTGTAGCCTATCGCGATTGCGCTTTATCGTATCGCGACAATGCTGCTTGCGTTGGTCGAGACCCAATGACTGTTAGCAGAATATGGAATCGATGGGTTCAGGAGGGTAATACGGAACGCCGTGCTGGATCCCGACGGCCTCGTATCACTAACAGTCATGATGACAGGCATCTTATCCGCATGGCTGTAACGTATCGTGCAGCCACGTCTCGATCCCTGAGTCAACAGATGGGGACGTTTGCAAGACAACAACTATCTGCAAGAACAGTTCGACGACGTTTGCAGCAGCATGGACTATCAGCTCGGAGGCCATGGCTGCGGTTACCCTTGACGCTGCATCACAGACACGAGCGCCTGCTATGGTGTACTCGACGACGAACCTGGGTGGACGAATGGCAAAACGTCAATTTTTCGGATGAATCCAGGTTCTGTTTACAGCATCATGATGGTCGCATCCGTGTTTGGCGACATCGCAGTGAACGCATATTGGAAGCGTGTTTTCGTCATAGCCATAGTGACGTATCACCCGGCGTGATGGTAAGGGGTGCCATTGGTTACACGTCTCGGTCACCTCTTGTTCGCATTGACGGCACTTTGAACAGTGGACGTTACATTTCAGATGTGTTACGACCCTTCATTCGATCCCTGCGAAACCCTACATTTCAGCAGGATATTGCACGACCGGATGTTGCAGGTCCTGTACGGGCCTTTCTGGATACAGAAAATGTTCGACTGCTGCCCTGGCCAGCACATTCTCCAGATCTCTCACCAACTGAAAACGCCTGGTCAATGGTAGCCGAGCTACTGACTCGTCACAATACGCCAGTCACTACTCTTGATGAACTGTGGTACCGTGTTGAAGCTGCATGGGCAGCTGTACCTGTACACGCCATCCAAGCTCTGCTTGACTCAATGCCCAGGCGTATCAAGGCCGTTATTACGGCCAGAAGTGATTGCTCTGGGTACTGATTTCTCAGGATCTATGCACCCAAATTGCGTGAAAATGTAATCACATGTCAGTTCTAGTATAGTATATTTGTCCAATGAATACCCGTTTATCATCTGCATGCCTCCTTGGTGTAGCAATTTTAATGGCCAGTAGTGTATATCAGTTCATGATATACAGTATTACGAATTCACTCTTTCTGATGGACACACGTCCAGATCGTCCGCTCTCAAAATTCTGCCATCTCTCTCCCCACATCCACCACTGCTGGCGGCTCACCTCCAACTGCGCAACGCTAAGCGCTGTTCACATCCAACTGCCCAACACTACAATAGCGAATATTGCGACAATGCCAACCAGCCACAGACTGCACACAGGACAGTTAGTGATTTTCATACAGACCGCTACGTGGCGTTACAACATAAAAATCTAAACAGCCAACTTACACAGGATTCCGTATCACTCCAACGGAACACGCCCCACACAACATTAGAGCCTCCACCAGCTCGAACAGTCCCCTGCTGACATGCAGGGTCCACGGATTCAGAAGGCTTTATCCTTATTCGTACACGTCCATCCGCTCGATACAGTTTGAAACGGGACTCATTCGACCGACCAGCCAACTTGTTTCCAGTCATCAACAGTCCAGTGTCGGTGTTGACGGGCCCAGGCGAGGCGTAAAGCTTTGCGTCGTGCAGACATCAAGGGTACACGAGTGGGCCTTCTGCTCCGAAAGCCCATATCTATGATGAATCGTTGAATGGTTCACACGCTGACACTTTTTTAAGGCCCAGCATTGAAATCTGCAGCAATTTGCGGAAGGGTTGTACATCTGTCAGCCTGAACGATTATTTTCAGTCGTCGTTGGTCCCGGTCTTGGAGGATCTTTTCCCGGTCGCAGCGATATCGGGTATGTGATGTTTTATCGGATTCCTGATATTCACGGTATACTTGTGATATGGTCTTACGGGAAAATCCCCACTTCATCGCTACCTCGGAGTTGCTGTGTCCCATCGCTCGTGCGCCGATTATAACGCCACGTTAAAATTCACTTAAATGTTGATAACCTGCCATTGTTGCAGCAGTAACCTATCTAACAACTGCGCCAGAGACTTGTCTTATATAGGCGTTGCCAACCGCAGCGCCTATTCTGCCTCTTTACATATCTCTGTATTTGAATACGCATGCCTACCAGTTTGTCTGGAGCTTCACTGTATTAGCATAGGTACATTTAGAGGCATATGTAGATACTGTCTGCGAAATATGTTGCAAATAGAGTACTAATAAAGAAGTAATAAACTTAAACATCATAGATGATGTGGCAATTTTTCACTCTTCTTGTTTTTATGACGTCACATCCCATGACCTATGTGTCATACAATGATATAATTTTGTAGGTACATTCAGTGGCGTATGTGGATACTGATTTAGAGTTAGTCGCAAAGAAATAATAAATTTAACCCTCATGCCCAGTGCGGCCATTTTTCACTCACCTCCATATCGGAGATTTGATGTTTTACCGGATTCCTGATATTCACAGTATACTTCATCACTACTACGTTCAAACATACGTAAATCGTGACAACCTACCATTGAAGCAGCAGTAACCTAACAACTGCGCCAGATACTTGTTGTCTTATGTAGGCGTTGCCGACCGTAGCGCCATATTCTGCCTGTTTACATATCTCGCATATGCATTCCTATCCAATTCCTGTGGCGCTTAGTGTATATATCACATGTGCGTATTCGTGCAAATGCGTGGTTAAAAATCCCCTTCTAAACTCCTGGATCGATTTCATCTAAACTTGGTGCACATACTACTTACTATCTGGAAAGTAATACCATAGGGGTGGAAATCAGCAACTGTCTGTTGTGGTTGGGGTGATGTGGAGTGAGAATGAGGGAAGAATAGATTGACAGACACAGAGGGAGAAGGAGGAGACAAAAGTATGTTGGAGGATGAGATAGAGAAAAGTGAAGGATGAAATGAGCAAATGGGAAGAGGAGAACATGTACAGAAAAAGGCGGGACAGATGGTCAGAGAAAGGCAAGAGCAGATGGGCACAGAGAGGGAGATGGAGGAAATGGATAAGAGAGTGGGAAAGAGGAAATGGCCAGGGAGAGAGGGAAGGAGGAAATGGACAGAGAGAAGTGGGAGGAGATGGAAAGAGATGGGGAAGAGGAAACGGACAGAGGGAAGGAGAGGAGGGGATGGACAGTAACAGGAGAGAGGAAGGGAGAGGTTAGAAAGATATGGACGTAAAGAGAGGTTAGGAAGATATGGACATAGAAAGTGGGGAGAAGGAGATGAATGTAGAAAGATGGTAGTAACGGATGGAGAAGATGGTGGCAAAATAAGATGGACAGACATGGCGTAAACGATTGGGAAAGAGGGCAAGAAGCTGAATCTTTTTTCGTTTCCTCCCAATTAATTTTTAAAGTCCCTGGTTGGTCAAATCTGTGTATGCAGAGTAGGGGGGGGGGGGGGGGTGGTCTCCCAGCTTCGAATGACGAGCTCCAGCTCATGACTGACATGTGCTAAAGTGGGTATAGTCTAAGCATACAAATGTGCTTTGCTAACGAGCTGTGAGGAAAAGCTGTAGAGAAAGAGAAGATCATACTCTTGTACTGGCGCTTCGCTAGTAAATAACGGCAGGTCTTTACCTAAACGGTGAGACTTGTGTCCTTTGCTAGTGTGCCACTTAGAGCATGTGCCCGTCACCTTCTTAACCGTCAGAGATACTGCTTCTTGCATCATGCACACAACGAGTGATGTGTGGATCTACTTATTTGTTTTGAGTCGACCGTCTAAACGTCTGACATATTCCGTCACGCTTAGTCGTGTCACGGACTCAAATTGGTTTGGCAGACCAGCAAATGGGTCCACCAGCACACTGGAACCCACCGGGGTTTCAGAGGCTCATAGGGAAGTATCTGCGTTCCGAATCAGCCGAACGCAAGACTCCAGTCGGCAACCGCGTCTTGCTGTGCCGCCCTCACCTGCAGAAGGAGGGTAAAGTATTCCCAGCTACGGCATATGGCTCCAATAGATTCTTCTCAGCACCCTGTTCTTTGGAACCGTACTTTTCTTTATGGAATAATAGAGTATAGATTCTTGATAGTAGCGTAGTTTTTGGGCCATACCATGGATTCACATTTATGAAGTCGGATTAAGCGATTAGTTCTGGTTAGTATGGTGTGTTGATCCCCAGCTGATCACTTTGTTAACCACAGACCGCGTATCATTGAAAGCGTTTGTCAAATAAAAAGGTTTATGTGGTGTTTCTTTAGCTATCTTTTGTCATGTGATGTTAAGAATGAATAAATCTATAATTATTTAGACCACAGCTCCTCTCAGTTTTCTGATTAACATTACCTTTGCCATTTTATTAAAGTATTGATTGCAACTGAAAGAGTCGGAAGCTTGCAATGTTACATACCTTAATGGTGCAATGCAGTCAGAAGTATGCTGCAGTCAATATATCACAACTGGTGTGTAACGTTCTTAGTACTAATTCATGAGATGGTTGTACGATGGCTTCACAACAGATAATTTATAATTGCATCATGTTTCACGTTGTTGTTGTTGTGGTCTTCAGTCCTGAGACTGGTTTGATGCAGCTCTCCATGCTACTCTATCCTGTGCAAGCTTCTTCATCACCCAGTACCTACTGCAGCCTACATCCTTCTGAATCTGCTCAGTGTATTCATCTCTTGGTCTCCCTCTACGATTTTTACCCTCCACGTGGCCCTCCAATACTAAATTGGTGATCCCTCGATGTCTCAGAGCATGTCCTACCAACCGATCCCTTCTTCTAGTCAAGTTGTGCCACAAGCTCCTCTTCTCCCCATTTCTATTCAATACCTCCTCATTAGTTATGTGATCTACCCATCTAATCTTCACCATTCTTCTGTAGCACCGCATTTCGAAAGCTTCTATTCTCTTCTTGTCTAAGCTATTTATCGTCCACGTTTCACTTCCATACATGGCTACACTCCATACAAATACTTTCAGAAACGACTTCCTAACACTTAAATCTATACCCGATGTTAACTAATTTCTCTTCTTCAGAAACGCTTTCCTTGCCATTGCCAGTCTACATTTTATATCCTCTCTACTTCGACCATCATCAGTTATTTTGCATCCCAAATAGCAAAACTCCTTTACTACTGATTTCCTAATTTAATTCCCTCAGCATCACCCGATTTAATTCGACTACATTCCGTTATCCTGGTTTCGCTTTTGTTGATGTTCATCTTATACCCTCCTTTCAAGACACTATCCATTCCGTTCAACTGCTCTTCCAAGTCCTTTGCTGTCTCTGACAGAATTACAATGTCATCGGCGAACCTCAAAGTATTTATTTCTTCTCCATGGGTTTTAATACCTACTCCGAACTATTCTTTTGTTTCCTTTTTTGCTTGCTCAATTTACAGATTGAATAACATCAGGGAGAGGCTACAACCCTGTCTCACTCCCTTCCAAACCACTGCTTCCCTTTCATACCCCTCGACTCTCAAATGGTTCAAATGGCTCTGAGCACTATGGGACTTAACATCTATGGTCATCAGTCCACTAGAACTTAGAACTACTTAAACCTAAGTAACCTAAGGACATCACACAACACCCAGTCATCACGAGGCACAGAAAATCTCTGACTCCGCCGGGAATCCCTCAACTCTTATAACTGCCATCTGCTTTCTGTACAAATTGTAAATAGCCTTTCGCCCTCTGTATTTTACCCCTGCAACCTTCTGAATTTGAAAGAGAGTATTCCAATCAACATTGTCAAAAGCTATCTCCAAGCGTACAAATTCTAGAAACGTAGGTTTGCCTTTCCTTAATCTTTCTTCTAAGATAAGTCGTAGGGTCAGTATTGCCTCACGTGTTCCAACATTTCTACGAAATTCAAACTGATCTTCCCCGAGGTCGGCTTCTATCAGTTTTTCCATTCGTCTCTAAAGAATTCACGTAGGACACATATTTATGAAGACATTCCTCTGAAAAGTTTAAAATTGGACGCCCTGTATATACCTTACACGAATGTTGCAACTGTCTCTCAAGCTAGGGTGAGAAAAAGACGGTGTGCCTATTATTTTAAAGAATAATGTGAAGAAAACATGTGAATGAAGGCCATATTTTAACGCTCCTTTGGCAACAGGATTACGAGCGACGTGAGAATTTGTGGGACACAGTCGTTGTGTTCATAGGTATGCACAAACTGAGGAGATGAATTTGATTGAGCAGACCATGGGGGAAGTCGCTGATTCGGCCCTACTGGCTTACTCAGAACCAGGGTTCGATTCTGCGAAAAGGGTTGGGTAGTGTCACGCTACAATGCCAAAGGTTATAAAAGGAATAACAAATGGCGTAAATGGCTCTGAGCACTATGGGACTCAACATCTTAGGTCATAAGTCCCCTAGAACTTAGAACTACTTAAACCGAACTAACCTAAGGACATCACACACACCCATGCCCGAGGCAGGATTCGAACCTGCGACCGTAGCAGTCCCGCGGTTCCGGACTGCAGTGCCAGAACCGCACGGCCACCGCGGCCGGCATAGGAATAACAATTAAAAATTTTAATGCAATAATACTATTTCTGTAAGTGAGTACATTGCCTAAGGATAACTTCCTAGAAATATTATTTTAAAGAATTACAGCATTTGAAAAGCATCAATCTAAACATTTCTGAACTAGGTGCGCCACACAATTTATTTAAGATCTGTGATAGAAAGAACTCACACAGTTTTGACAACACCGAGGTTTACAGATCACAAAATCCAAATGTGCATTCACCATTATCAATGTTACATTTAACGCTATGGTTATATACACACTCTGCAGAATTTGGCTTGTTAGCACGTAACTGAAATGAATGTGTTAATGTTGTTTCTTTCAGTCATTTCCAACTATGTTCCAGATGTCGCTCTTTCTGTAATTTTTTTCTCAGAAGGTTAGGGACTCTTTCCCTTTCTGCCTCAGCTTACCTTCCTGTGGACTCTCGAATCGTGGCTGCGGCCAGTAGGTACATTCAGGATGTGAATGGGTGCCTTTACCTGGCAATGTTCTCTGCAGGGCGTCGGGTTGCAAGCCCATTCATATGGGCAAAGAACTGAAAATGAGCCATGCGTGTGCTAGCATTTGTACCTGTTGCTCATTCAACTTCTCTGTACCTCGTATCATAGCGACACATTCACTGGATTCACACCAAAGGCAGTGCAGCTACTCGCCGAGCGGATTTCACTACTCGCGCACTCTCTGCTGGGACAGGTTTTGATTGGTGTTCCACATGATGACTAGGATTGTTCCTGGTTTGTCATATTAGCGATCGTGTGAGACCCAACTCGCTTTATTTGTTCATGAGACCCAGAAAATATTAGATACAGGCTCCCAGGTAGATGCTATTTTTCTTGACTTCCGGAAGGCGTTCGATACAGTTCCGCACTGTCGCCTGATAAACAAAGTAAGAGCCTACGGAATATCAGACCAGCTGTGTGGCTGGATTGAAGAGTTTTTAGCAAACAGAACACAGCATGTTGTTATCAATGGAGAGACGTCTACAGACGTTAAAGTAACCTCTGGAGTGCCACAGGAGAGTGTTATGGGACCATTGCTTTTCACAATATATATAAATGACCTAGTAGATAGTGTCGGAAGTTCCATGCGGCTTTTCGCGGATGATTCTGTAGTATACAGAGAAGTTGCAGCATTAGAAAATTGTAGCGAAATGCAGGAAGATCTGCAGCGGATAGGCACTTGGTGCAGGGAGTGGCAACTGACCCTTAACATAGACAAATGTAATGTATTGCGAATACATAGAAAGAAGGATCCTTTGTTGTATGATTATATGATAGCGGAACAAACACTGGTAGCAGTTACTTCTGTAAAATATCTGGGAGTATGCGTGCGGAACGATTTGAAGTGGAATGATCATATAAAATTAATTGTTGGTAAGGCGGGTACCAGGTTGAGATTCATTGGGAGAGTGCTTAGAAAATGTAGTCCATCAACAAAGGAGGTGGCTTACAAAACACTCGTTCGACCTATACTTGAGTATTGCTCATCAGTGTGGGATCCGTACCAGATCGGTCTGACGGAGGAGATAGAGAAGATCCAAAGAGGAGCGGCGCGTTTCGTCACAGGATTATTTGGTAAGCGTGATAGCGTTACGGAGATGTTTAATAAACTCAAGTGGCAGACTCTGCAAGAGAGGCGCTCTGCATCGCGGTGTAGCTTGCTCGCCAGGTTTCGAGAGGATGCGTTTCTGGATGAGGTATCGAATATATTGCTTCCCCCTACTTATACCTCCCGAGGAGATCACGAATGTAAAATTAGAGAGATTAGAGCGCGCACGGAGGCTTTCAGACAGTCGTTCTTCCCGCGAACCATACGCGACTGGAACAGGAAAGGGAGGTAATGACAGTGGCACGTAAAGTGCCCTCCGCCACACACCGTTTGGTGGCTTGCGGAGTATAAATGTAGATGTAGATGTCGATAGGCTAGGATGAGTCCAAACTTACCCGCAGTGTTGACATAACTCTTCTTACATTATGCGTACTGACCTCTGTCCTCGTTTATTTTATTGTTATGCTGTTGTGGTCCTGCTATGAAAGTCTGATCCTAATTCCTCCTTTGGTCTTCCTTTTGTTGCGTGTAGACCTTCGCCGCTACATTAGAAGTTTGCACCACAGAGGAACACCGAGCGGTTATCCAATTTTTGTGGTCTGAAGGTGCACCGGTCGCCGCAATCCATTACAGACTTTCGGGACAACAGGGGAACAGTATCTTGTCGGAACGGAGTGTCTACGAATGGATTGCAAAATTAACAAATGGTCGCAGAAGTGTAACGCATCCACGGGCACAAACGACGAGAACCTGGAGCGAGCCCGTGACCTGGCTTTGATAGACAGACGAGTGACTCTAGATGAAGTGGTACATCGCCTGCAAATTAGTCATGATTCTGCATACGAAGTCGTCCACAAGAGACTTGGGTATCGTAATGGCTGTGCAAGATGGGTCCCGAAACAGCTCATAGTGGTGCATAAACAGACGTGCTTGGACATCTGCCAGAAATATTTGGATGTCTACGGTAAGCGAGCGTGACGGCTTCTTAGACAGAATCACCACTGATGACGAAACATGGATCCACCACCACAAGCTAGAGAGTAGACGGCAGAGTATGGAATGGAAGCGTCCACAATCCCCCAGAATGAAAAAGTTCAAAACCCACCCATCCCCAGTAAAACTGATGCTTACCTTGTTTCGGGACGCACAAGGCCCAATATTGGATGGTTATCAGAAAACTAGCACAACAATAAACAGTGCGAGTTACAGTGAGATGCTTACTGACAGGTTAATGTCTACAATTCGAAGCAGACGCCGGGGACTACAGCCGAAAAATGTTGTGTTGTTGCACGACACGACCCGTCCACACACCGCTCTCCACACTGCTGAAACGCCCCGGTAACTCAAGTTTGAGGTAATGACTCATCCGCCCTGTAGTCTTGATCTTGCCTCTTCCGACTACCATTTGTTTGGGACACTCGAAGAGGCCTTGACCAGCCGTCGAGAAGCGAAGGACGTGGTGCATGAGTGGCTCGCTGCTCAGCCGAAAACCGTTTATTTCTGAGTGCATCAGGAAGCTTGAGCAACGATGGACGAAGTGTAGATGGTGATCCGAAACTGTGAAAAGAATGCATAACACTCTCAGAGAGTTCTCACTGCCTTCGATATCGCCACTTCGCTTCTTCAGAGTCGTCATGTTTCCCATTTCTACTGCTTCTGTTTGTGGATGTCGAGCTGCCGATATTTACTATGCAGCCAAGGACCAGAGCAGAAAGGAAGTGGTGAGCATCTTTCGATACATGTGACTAAAATATTAACTATGATTCGCGATAACTCCTGCTCCTTGAGCGAGACCTGGTTGTAGAAACTTAAATTTATTTCTCGTATGCAATACTCTGTAGTTTTTCATTAGTGACTGTTACATTTGTCTATGTGCTCAATGTGAATCTGTATTCTGCATTATCAGAACATGCCCCAGTTATTCCTGTGCAGTTACTTGCCAAACTGAAACACTCTTACTTTTTGGTGCAATAATGGCTGGATATAAAAAGAAGTAATCAGTTTAACTAGTGTGTTTAATTTTTAAAGAACCGTGTGTCAAAACTGTTATGAAAGATTGATATTGTAAAATGTTTGTTTCTTTTAAACACACGTGCCCAACTGCCACAGTTATTTTTTTAAATTCAAGGCTATGGAGCCAAAATATAAAAATTTATGTTGTTCGCAGTTAAGACCTGAGAGGACCTTATGAGATCTTTCGGCGAAAGATCTGTAATTCGTTTCTGTTGTTGTCAACTTGTGTCCATGTAATTTTAATGTTTGCCCTGTATGTGTTTTGGAGTAGTATCTAATCCGAGGTGAATGAAGGGACTGAGCGATGTCTTAGCTCAGCTCAAGCACGTCGCTTTATGTCAACGCCTGATTATTAACCGAATATAATTGTTTTCAGATCTCTGAACTGTGAGTTAATAGTATTAATAATTTTATTTTTCGCGTATGAATTGTGTATTTTATAAACTCGTCTACTGAATAACGGAAAATTGCGAGACTTGTAAGTTCTATTAGCAGTGATTCTCTCACTATTTGTCAGATTTAAAACTCATATGCGTAAAATGTTAAGTTTTCCTTAAATATTTAGGTTCAAATGTGATCCTGATATTGTGATTCTTTAATAACTTTATTGTGGCTCTCATAATACTTGTTTTGGAAGATGCAAGAATAATTTCTGTTACTGATATATTATCTTTCTCCCGGTTGGTTGGTTGGTTGGTTTGGGGAAGGAGACTAGACAGCGTGGTCATCGGTCTCATCGGATTAGGGAAGGATGGGGAAGGAAGTCGGCCGTGCGCTTTCAGAGGAACCATCCCGGCATTTGCCTGGAGTGATTTAGGGCAATCACGGAAAACCTAAATCAGGATGGCCGGACCCGGGATTGAACCGTCGTCCTTCCGAATGCGAGTCCAGTGTCTAACCACTGCGCCACCTCGCTCGGTATATCTTTCTCCCGCATTACTATCAACATTGTTCAAAGACTGTTGAGGCGAATAATTGTTGTAAAAAGTCTTTCTTCGTCTGCGTATGTTGAGTTCACCACCTTACCAAGCCCGGATCCATGCTACCTGCCATTTCAGAAAAACTGTTCGTAATTTTCTAGAATTCCTTGCCATTTTCGAGACTTATTTTTTGTGTTAGTTTATTCTACGATAATTAGGCGAGAGATTTGTAATATATACGTGCAAAAATATAAGCGCTTTTGATAAAATGTTTTTGGTACTGGGGTATCAATAACCTCCCCCCCCCCCCCCCTCCTCCCTGCATCTGCAGCAACGACTAAAACCATTCACAAGGACTCAACGACCGTTTCCCAGTGGTCGTTCACTGGTCCTGAAATCTGTGGAATCTGCTCAGAGTTCCGTAGTTCTTCTTGACAGTGTGTCATCTGCGGTATATCAATAAAATGTGGCTCCAGATATCTGACCGATTGGACATCCTTCATTATGTCATTTCAGACAATCCATGTCTATTCCAGTTGCAGTGTTTATGTCACATTGCGGGCCATGATTAACTATATTCTATGTAACTGCTTTCACTGCTGTAGGTATGCGAGCCGGTAGGACCTAGGGGTTTCCCTTACGGCCAGGGAGTGTGGGAATGCTATGACAGTATGCTGCCTCGTGTTAGATATGGCACTAAGATGAATAATATCTATTATCGATATGTAATGTTTAAATGATTAAGAAACTATTCTGACAACCCTGAAGACGCTATCCACGCTGATGTCTATATAACTACGAAGGCTATTTTTTTTTTCAGTCTCCGATCGGTCGCAAATTAAAATCCGATGAATCTTTGTGCACATGTGTCATGAAGTGTCCCAGCCGTGCTCCTTGATCGCGTTCACTCACACTTTTCAGTTCTGAGCGCACAATGAGCACATAAAAGTGCTTAAAACAATAGAATCTCCCTGCTGCGGGGTTCTGCCTGATACCATGCAGCCCACATAACACAGCTGTCATGTATTTTCTTGTTTATGACAAGACTTGGTCGCACTTCGCAGTGCAACAACGACGCTTCTGCAGCGTTTTCAATGGGACATACACTCCTGGAAATTGAAATAAGAACACCGTGAATTCATTGTCCCAGGAAGGGGAAACTTTATTGACACATTCCTGGGGTCAGATACATCACATGATCACACTGACAGAACCACAGGCACATAGACACAGGCAACAGAGCATGCACAATGTCGGCACTAGTACAGTATATATCCACCTTCCGCAGCAATGCAGGCTGCTATTCTCCCATGGAGACGATCGTAGAGATGCTGGACGTAGTCCTGTGGAACGGCTTGCCATGCCATTTCCACCTGGCGCCTCAGTTGGACCAGCGTTCGTGCTGGACGTGCAGACCGCGTGAGACGACGCTTCATCCAGTCCCAAACATGCTCAATGGGGGACAGATCCGGAGATCTTGCTGACCAGGGTAGTTGACTTACACCTTCTAGAGCACGTTGGGTGGCACGGGATACATGCGGTCGTGCATTGTCCTGTTGGAACAGCAAGTTCCCTTGCCGGTCTAGGAATGGTAGAACGATGGGTTCGATGACGGTTTGGATGTACCGTGCACTATTCAGTGTCCCCTCGACGATCACCAGTGGTGTACGGC
Source organism: Schistocerca americana (assembly GCF_021461395.2). Classification (NCBI taxonomy): domain Eukaryota; kingdom Metazoa; phylum Arthropoda; class Insecta; order Orthoptera; family Acrididae; genus Schistocerca; species Schistocerca americana. The sequence continues at coordinate 33,633,215 of NC_060124.1, forward strand.
CAGTGTAGGAGATCGCTCCCCACACCATGATGCCGGGTGTTGGCCCTGTGTGCCTCGGTCGTATGCAGTCCTGATTGTGGCGCTCACCTGCACGGCGCCAAACACGCATACGACCATCATTGGCACCAAGGCAGAAGCGACTCTCATCGCTGAAGACGACACGTCTCCATTCGTCCCTCCATTCACGCCTGTCGCGACACCACTGGAGGCGGGCTGCACGATGTTGGGGCGTGAGTGGAAGACGGCCTAACGGTGTGCGGGACCGTAGCCCAGCTTCATGGAGACGGTTGCGAATGGTCCTCGCCGATACCCCAGGAGCAACAGTGTCCCTAATTTGCTGGGAAGTGGCGGTGCGGTCCCCTACGGCACTGCGTAGGATCCTACGGTCTTGGCGTGCATCCGTGCGTCGCTGCGGTCCGGTCCCAGGTCGACGGGCACGTGCACCTTCCGCCGACCACTGGCGACAACATCGATGTACTGCGGAGACCTCACGCCCCACGTGTTGAGCAATTCGGCGGTACGTCCACCCGGCCTCCCGCATGCCCACTATACGCCCTCGCTCAAAGTCCGTCAACTGCACATACGGTTCACGTCCACGCTGTCGCGGCATGCTACCAGTGTTAAAGACTGCGATGGAGCTCCGTATGCCACGGCAAACTGGCTGACACTGACGGCGGCGGTGCACAAATGCTGCGCAGCTAGCGCCATTCGACGGCCAACACCGCGGTTCCTGGTGTGTCCACTGTGCCGTGCGTGTGATCATTGCTTGTACAGCCCTTTCGCAGTGTCCGGAGCAAGTATGGTGGGTCTGACACACCGGTGTCAATGTGTTCTTTTTTCCATTTCCAGGAGTGTATTTGATCATCCACCATTGAGCCAAGACTTTGCTCTCTCTGATTTTCAGCTCTTTGCTCACATGAGCAGCTGGCTATGAGGACAGAATTTGGCCACAAATTGTGAGCTGCACACCAGCGTAAGGAATTGGAGGAAAGTACAGGTGACTGTCTTCTATGACGAGTGTATTGGAAAGCTGGTACCATGCTACAACGGATGTCAATTTCGGAGCAGTGACTCTACAGATAAGTAGCTGGAAGATGTTACCAAATGTTATAAATAAAAAGTTTTTCATTTACACTGTGGTTTCCATTCCGCGACCGATAGAACTTTGAAAAGAAAAAAAGTAGTCCTCGGATAATTTTCAGTTAATAAAAATTGATCTGCGAAGACCGGCTAAAAAACTAATTTAAGGTTTCGAATATTGACAGATTTAACCGACTAATCACGAAAGCGCCCTGTATGGGAGAGAATGAAGGAGTTAGGACAGCCCAGTACCGAGTCACTGGTTCTCATGCAGGCAAAGTGTGTACACTACGAGTGCTCATTTCGTTTAATTAAAAATGCGTTAATGTGTAGCTCGGGGGATACAACTGCACATCATCAACAGGCGAATCGTCTTACTCACAAGGGAACCTCCCCATCGCACCCCCCGTCAGATTTAGTTATAAGTTGGCACAGTGGATAGGCCTTGATAAACTGAACACAGATCAATTGAGAAAACAGGAAGAAGTTGTGTGGAACTGTGAAAAAATAAGCAAAATACGCAAACCGAGTACTCCATGGGCCAGATAAGCAACATATTGGAGACTGGCAGCTCAGGAGCGCCGTGGTCCCGTGGTAGCGTGAGCAGCTGCAGAAGAAAAGGTCCTTGATTCAAGTCTTCCCTCGAGTGAAAATTTTACTTTGTTTATTTTTGCATAGTTATTATGTGTCCGTTCGTTCATTGACGTCTCTGTTCACTGTAATAAGTTTAGTGTCTATGTTTTGCGACCGCATCGCAAAACTGTGCGATTAGTAGACGAAAGGACGTGCCTCTCCAATGGGAACCGAAAACATTTGATCGCAAGGTCATAGGTCAACCGATTCCTCCACGGGAAAACACATCTGATATATTCTATACCACACTGGTGACGGCATGTGCGTCACATGACAGGAATATGTTGTCGACCAACCTAACTTGTACACTTGGCGAATGGTTAAAAAGATTCTTCTACCTTGCCCGATTTACGTTTTCTTGTGAATGTGATAATCACTCCCAAAAAAAGTGATGAAAACATAAGAGTTTGCCACATAAACTGAAAATAAAAAATCAAACTTTCCACTCGGTGGAAGATTTGAACCAAGGTCCTTCCGTTCCGCAGCTGCTCACGTTACCACGAGACCACGGCGCTCCTGCGCTTCCAGTGTCCTTGATGTTCTATATCTTCCCATGAACTACTCAGTTTGTATATTTTGCTTATTTTTTCACAGTTCCGAAACTTCTTCCTGTTTTCTCAATTGATCTGAGTTCAGTTTTTCAAGGTCTATCCACTGTGCCAACTTATAACTAAATCTGAGGGGGGTGCGATGGGGAGGTTCCCTTGTCAGACAGTTGCAATGTCTCTACAGATTAACTAGGAACGCTGATCAATTTTCTAGTCATATCAAGCGTCTACATGAGATATGCCTATTCTTGGTTTAACTGTTGTTATTCCTTCACAGTCACATCACCAAAAGTCCACTTGGGCAGCTTTAGACAGATTGAAATGTCCTAGCCAATGACTAGTCTATATTGGAAGTTACTGAGCTATTCTGGGCTTCCATTCTGTTACTGCATCTCTGCTAACAACACACTACTCCACATATCCTTTTATACTGCCTGTTCTGCCTCTCATGACATCTGGTGGTCAATTTCGCATTTCACAGAGCTGTCCAGATATTTTGATCGGACAGTGTGCACGTAACTAGCACGTTGGATTCCTCGTTCACTACACGCTTATGGGTAGACAGGAGCTCTCCCAACTGTTTCCTGATCACTGGACGGGATGTGAAGGCGTTTTGGCCTGCCCCTTGGCCTAATTTATTCGCTGGGGTTAGCCCAAAGATTCAGACTATGAACAATTTCCAACGACCCGAGATCATTTCAAACATTGAATTGTTGCAGCACCCACAGTGACATCGCCTGTTAGGTGGCTCTTTCATTTCCTCACAAAATATTTTACTTCTTTTTCCTGACTTGTAATATTTATTTTACTGTTCTCTCCGAGATGTTGAACTAATCAATTTCAGTATATGGAATCAGATACTTTCGCAAACTAGTAAACCACAGTAACGGTTCGTTGGCATTTAGTAAACCCTGTGGGTTCCTTGTTTGAAGTAATTCGGCCATTACATTACTTGGTTAGTTACACTGCTGCACAGTACTTTGAAATTTTGATACGTGTCTGATTTGGGAGCTACATTTGAGTCTGCGTGCTCTTCTCATGGAATCAGTTTTGTTCGATGGAACAGTCTTTACTACGTGGATATATTTTTCTGTGACAACGTACAATTTATCGTGTGAGGATAGCCGAGTTGTTTAGCAGTGTTGCGCCTTGGGCGGGTATCCTTCAGCGTGCTTATGTGCAGTGCAAGGGGACCACACAGCAATGGGACTCTTTGATTTTTTTTTAATTTATGGTACATGAAACTCAAAACTCATATACCAGTATCACAACGCAGTTCGATGTAACACTCCAAAATCTCGGAGAAATCGACTTTGGAGTTTTCCGAGTGTTTCTTCGGCGAGTTGTGTGGCCCTGTGGTAGAATGCTAGCCTACCACGTGAAGTGAGCTGGGTTAGATTACCAGCTCCGATAAAATTTAAAAGAAAGGTGCACGTTCTATGAGCATTTCTGTGAATCGTAAAATAGAATGATGTGACAAAAATTGTGGATAACTCCGAATATCTTGTCGGTCCTCCTTTGTTCTGGCGTAGTGCGGCAACATGACTTGGCACGGACTCAACAAATCGTTGGAAATCCCCTGCAGAAATATGGATCCATGCTGTCTCTGTAGCTGTCATGATAGTGAAAATATTCCCGGTGTAAGAATTTGTGCACGAACTGATCTCTCCATTTGTTGTTGTTGTGGTCTTCAGTCCTGAGACTGGTTTGATGCAGCTCTCCATGCTACTCTATCATGTGCAAGCTTCTTCATCTCCCAGTACCTACTGCAACCTACATCCTTCTGAATCTGCATAGTGTATTGATCTCTTGGTCTCCCTCTACGATTTTTACCCTCCACGCTGCCCTCCAATGCAAAATTGGTGATCCCTTGATGCCTCAAAACATGTCCTACCAACCGATCCCTTCTTCTAGTCAAGCTGTGCCACAAACTTCTCTTCTCCCCAATCCTATTCAATACCTCCTCATTAGTTACGTGATCTACCCATCTTATCTTCAGCATTCTTCTGTAGCACCACATTTCGAAAGCTTCTATTCTCTTCTTGTCCAAACTATTTATCGTCCATGTTTCACTTCCATACATGGCTACACTCCATACAAATACTTTCAGAAACGACTTCCTGACACTTAAATCTATACTCGATGTTAACAAATTTCTCTTCTTCAGAAACGATTTCCTTGCCATTGCCAGTCTACATTTTATATCCTCTCTACTTCGACCATCATCAGTTATTTTACTCCCTAAATAGCAAAACTCCTTTACTACTTTAAGTGTCTCATTTCCTAATCTAATTCCCTCAGCCTCACCCGATTTAATTTGACTACATTCCGTTATCCTCGTTTTCCTTTTGTTGATGTTCATCTTATATCCTCCTTTCAAGACACTGTCTATTCCGATCAACTGTTCTTCCAAGTCCTTTGCTGTCTCTGACAGAATCACAATGTCATCGGCGAACCTCAAAGTTTTTACTTCTTCTCCATGAATTTTAATACCTACTCCGAATTTTTCTTTTGTTTCCTTTACTGCTTGCTCAATATACAGATTGAATAACATCGGGGAGAGGCTACAACCCTGTCTCACTCCTTTCCCAACCACTGCTTCCCTTTCATGCCCCTCCACTCTTATAACTGCCATCTGGTTTCTGTACAAATTGTAAATAGCCTTTCGCTCCCTGTATTTTACCCCTGCAACCTTCAGAATTTGAAAGAGAGTATTCCAGTTAACGTTGTCAAAAGCTTTCTCTAAGTCTACAAATGCTAGAAACGTAGGTTTGCCTTTTCTTAACCTTTCTTCTAAGATTAGTCGTAAGGTTAGTATTGCCTCACGTGTTCCATTATCTCTCCATTACGTCCTGTTAATGTTCGATGGGATTCATGTTAGGGCGATCTGGGTGCCAAATCAATCGCTCGAATTGTCCAGAATGTTCTTCAGGCCACTCGCGAACAGCTGTTGCCCGATGATATGGCGTATTGTCATCCATAAAAATTCCATCGTTGCTTGGGAATATGAAGTCCCGGAATGGCTGCAAATGGTCCATAATCGGTTCAGCTGGACCAGAGACCCCAGTCCTTTCTATGTAAACACAACCCGCACCATTATGGAGCCGCCACCAGCTCGCACAGTGCCTTGTTGACAACTTGAGTCATGGCTTCGTGGTATCTGCACCACACTCGAACGGTATCATCAGTTCTTACCAACTGGAACCGAGACTAATCTGAACAGGTCACGGTTTTCCAGTCCTCTAGGGTCCTACCGATGTGGCCAGGAGCCCAAGAAATGCGCTGCAGGCGACGTGCTGTTAACAAAGGCACTCGCGTCCATCGTCTACTGCGATAGCCCATTAACGCCAAATTTCCTGACAGAAACGTTCGTCGCACGTCGCAGTGATTTCTCCGGTTATTTCACGCAGGTTTTTTTGCCCGTTACCACTGTCAACTCTATGCAAACGCCGCTGTTTTCGGCCAATTCGTTATCCGTGGTGAGAGGTTATGCCTGAATTTTGGTATTCTCGGCACACTCTTGACATTTACATCTACATCTACATGGATACTCTGCAAATCACATTTAAGTGCCTGGCAGAGGGTTCGTCGAATCACCTTCACAATTATCTATTATTCAAATGTCGTATGGCGCAGAAAGAATGAACACCTATATCTTTCTACATCTACATCTACATCTACATTTATATTCCGCAAGCCACCCAACGGTATGTGGCGGAGGGCACTTTACGTGCACTGTCGTTACCTCCCTTTCCTGTTCCAGTCGCGTATGGTTCGCGGGAAGAACGACTGTCTGAAAGCCTCCGTGCGCGCTCTAATCTCTCTAATTTTACATTCGTGATCTCCTCGGGAGGTATAAGTAGGGGGAAGCAATATATTCGATACCTCATCCAGGAACGCACCCTCTCGAAACGTGGCGAGCAAGCTACACCGCGATGCAGAGCGCCTCTCTTGCAGAGTCTGCCACTTGAGTTTGTTAAACATCTCCGTAACGCTATCACGGATACCAAATAACCCTGTGACGAAACGCGCCGCTCTTCTTTGGATCTTCTCTATCTCCTCCGTCAACCCGATCTGGTACGGATCCCACACTGATGAGCAATACTCAAGTATAGGCCGAACGAGTGTTTTGTAAGCCACCTCCTTTGTTGATAGACTACATTTTCTAAGGACTCTCCCAATGAATCTCAACCTGGTACCCGCCTTACCAACAATTAATTTTATATGATCATTCCGCTTCAAATCGTTCCGCACGCATACTCCCAGATATTTTACAGAAGTAACTGCTACCAGTGTTTGTTCCGCTATCATATAATCATACAATAAAGGATCCTTCTTTCTATGTATTCGCAATACATTACATTTGTCTATGTTAAGGGTCAGTTGCCACTCCCTGCACCAAGTGCCTATCCGCTGCAGATCTTCCTGCATTTCGCTACAATTTTCTAATGCTGCAACTTCTCTGTTGACTACAGCATCATCCGCGAAAAGCCGCATGGGACTTCCGTACGATCTCTGATTTCCCTTATTTTATTGTGGTGATCGTTCCTCCCAATGTAGGTCGGTGTCAACAAAATATTTTCGCATTCAGAGGAGAAAGTTTGTGATTGGAATTTCGTGAGAAGATTACGTCGCATCTATTAATGATTTCCAGCGCAAATACTGTATCATTTCTGTGACACTCTCTCCCATATTTCGCGATAATACGAAACGTGCTGCCTTTCTTTGAACTTTTTCGACGTACTCCGTCAGTCCTATGTGGTAAGGATCCCACACCGCACAGCAGTATTCAAAAAGAGGACGGACAAGCGTAGTGTAGGCAGTCTCCTTAGCAGATCTGTTACATTTTCTAAGTGTCCTGCCAATAAAATACAGTCTTTGGTTAGCCTTCCCCGCAACATTTTGAACGTGTTACTTCCAATTTAAGTTGTTCGTAATTGTAATTCCTACGTATTTAGTTGAATTTATGGCTTTTAGATTAGACTGATTTATACTATAACCAAAGTTTGAGTCCCTTTAAGCACTGATGTGGACGACCTCACACTTATCGTTATACAGGGTCCACTGCCACTTTTCGCACCATTCAGATATTTTTTCTAAATCGTTTTGCAGTTTGTTTTGATCTTCTGATGACTTTATTAGTCGATTAACGACAGCGTCATCTGCGAACAACCTAAGACCGCTGCTCAGATTGTCTCCCAAATCGTTTGTACAGATAAGGAACAGCAAAGGGCTAATAACACTACCTTGGGGAACAACAGAAATCACCCTTGTTTTACTCGATAAGTTTCCGTCAATTACTACGAACTGTGACCTCTCTGACAAGAAATCACAAATCCAGTCACATAACTGAGACGATACTCCATAAGCACGCAATTTCACTACGACGCGCTTGTGTGGTACAGTGTCAAAAGCCTTCCGCAAATCCAGACATACGCAATCGATCTGAAATCCCTTATCAATACCACTCAACACTTCGTGTGGATAAAGAGCTAGCTGTGTTTCACAGGAACGATGTTTTCTAAACCCATGTTGACTGTGTGTCAATAGAGCGTTTTCTTCGAGGTAATTCATAATGTTCGAACACAATATATGTTCCAAAATCCTGCTGCATATCGACGTTAACGATATGAGCCTGTAATTTAGTGGATTACTCCTACTACCTTTCCTGAATGTTTGTGTGACCTGTGCTACTGTCCAGTCTTTGGATACGGATCTTTCGTCGAGCGAGCGGTTGTATTTGAATGTTAAGTATGGAGCTAATGCGTCAGCATACTCCGGAAGGAACCTAATTGGTATACAGTCTGGACCGGAAGACTTGCTTTTGTTAGTGATTTAAGTCGCTTCACTGCTCCGAGGATATTTACTTCTACGTTACTCATGTTGGCAGCTGCTCTTGATTCGAATTCTGGAATATTTACTTCGTCTTCTTTTGTGAAGGCATTTCGGAAGACTGTGTTTAGTAACTCTGCCTTGTCAGCACTGTCTTCGATAATATCTCCATTGCTATCGAGCAGAGAAGGCATTGATTGTTTCTTGCCGCTAACATACTTCACATAAGACCCGAATCTCTTTGGATTTTCTGCGAGGTTTCAAGGCAACGTTTCGTTGTGGAAACTGTTGTAGGCATCTCGCATTGAATTCTGCTCTCAATCTCGGAATATTGAATTCTTTAACGATTTGCGAGAGGGAATGTCCCATGCTCTAGCGCGACCTACAATTCCGCGTTGAAAGTGTGTTAATTAGCAAGTCCTTGGAGGCTGGTTACTGCTTCATTTATAAATTCATTTTATTCTCGACATTTTTGAATTCTTCAGTGTTAAGTATTCGTGGAAAGTTTCTGAGTTATCTTTGTGGTGATAGTATCTTGTCTGCTTAACGAATAGTGTGGGTTGAATTACACCACCCCCCCTCGCCCCCCACGAAGTTTAAACTTTATATTTTGTTCTCAATGGACAATAATTAGTAGTGAAAGCAAGGGTTGCAAACCTATTTTCCAGAAACATTTCCTTATACATCCCTTAATGAAATGTGTCACAGTATCGAAGTACGATCTTGTTCAATAATAGTTCAAAAATGTTTCAAATGGCTCTGTGCACTGTGGGACTTAACCTCTGTGGTCATAAGTCCCCTAGAACTTAGAACTACTTAAACCTAACTAACCTAAGGACATCACACACATCCATGCCCGAGGCAGGATTCGAACCTGCGACCGTAGCGGTCACGCGGTTCCAGACTGAAGCGCCAAGAACCGCACGGCCACACCGGCCAGATAGAGCAGGACTCTTAATATCATTAACTTGTGATTATTCCTTAGATACGTAGCCCTTTGACTTCCTGTTATGTCCGTCTCACAACAATATCCTAACCATCTTCCCAGAAATATGTCGTTCATTTTTTTGCACAATACCACGTGGAGAATGGACTGGGTGACGTATACGGCCTCTAATATACACTGACGTTATCAAGAAGGGTACCTAAATTGTTGACGATTAATGTTGGATATATCTTACCTGTCGGCGTATCTACGTACACTGTTGTTGTTGTCTTCAGTCCTGAGACTGGTTTGATGCAGCTCTCCATACTACTCCATGCTGTGCAATCTTCTTTATCTCCCAGTACTTACTGCAACCTACGTCCTTCTGAATCTGCTTAGTGTAATCATCTTTTGGTCTCCCTCAACTATTTTTACGATTTTTACCCTCCACGCTGCCCTCCAATGCTAAATTTGTGATCCCTTGATGCCTCAGAACATGTCTACCAACCGGTCCCTTCTTCTTGTCAAGTTGTGCCACAAACTCCTCTTCTCCCCAATTCTATTCAATACCCCCTCATTAGTTATGTGATCTACCCATCTAATCTTCAGCATTCTTCTGTAGCACCACATTTCGAAAGCTTCTATTCTCTTCTTGTCCAAACTATTTATCGTCCATGTATCACTTCCATACATGGCTACACTCCATACAAATACTTTCAGAAACGACTTCGCCGGCCGCGGTGGTCTAGCGGTTCTGGCGCTGCAGTCCGGAACCGCGGGACTGCTACGGTCGCAGGTTCGAATCCTGCCTCGGGCATGGGTGTCTGTGGTGTCCTTAGGTTGGTTAGGTTTAAGTAGTTCTAAGTTCTAGGGGACTTATGACCTAAGATGTTGAGTCCCATAGTGCTCAGAGCCATTTGAACAATCAGAAACGACTTCCTGACACTTAAATCTATACTCGATGTTAACAAATTTCTCTTCTTCAGAAACGCTTTCCTTGCCATAGCCAGTCTACATTTTACATCCACTACTGGCCATTAAAATTGCTACACCATGAAGATGACGGGCTACAGACGCGAAATTTGACCGTCAGGAAGAAGATGCTGTGATATGCAAATGAGTAGCTTTCAGAGCATTCACACAAGGTTGGCGCCTGTGGCGACACCTACAATCGCGCTGACATGAGGAAAGTTTCCAACCGATTTCTCATACACAAACAGCAGTTGACCGGCGTTGCCTGGTGAAACGTTGTTCTGATGCCTCGTGTAAGGAGGAGACATGCGTACCATCGCGTTTCCGACTTTGATAAAGGTCGGATTGTAGCCTATCGCGATTGCGGTTTATCGTATCGCGACATTGCTGCTTGGATTCGTCGAGATCCAATAACTGTTAGCAGAATATGGAATCGGTAGGTTCAGGCGGGGAAAAGGAACGCCGTGCTGTATCCCAACGGCCTCGTATCACTAGCAGTCGAGATGACAGGCATCTTATCCGCATGGCTGTAACGGATCGTGCAGCCACGTCTCGATCCCTGACTCAATAGAAGGGGACGTTTGCAGCACAACAACTATCTGTACGAACAATTCGACGACGTTTGCAGCAGCATGGACTATCAGCTCGGAGACCCTGCCTGCGGGTACCCTTGACGCTGCATCACAGACAGGAGCGCCTGAGATGGTGTACTCGACGACGAACCTGGGTGCACGAATGGCAAAACATTTTTCGGATGAATCCGGGCTCTCTTTACAGCATCATGATGGTCGCATCCGTGTTTGGTGACATCTCGGTGAACGCACATTGGAAGCGTGTGTTCGTCATCACCATACTGGCGTATCATCCGGCGTGATGGTATGGGTGCCATTGGTTACACGCCTAGGTCACCTCCTGTTCGCATTGACGGCACTTTGAACAGTGGACGTTTCAGATGTGTTACGACCCGTGGCTCTACCCCTCATTCGATCGCTGCGAAACCCTACATTTCAGCAGGATAATGCACGACCGCATGTTGCAGGTGCTGTACGGGCCATTCTGGATACAGAAAATGTTCGACTGCTGCCCTGGCCAGCACATTCTCCAGATCTTTCACCCATTGAAAACATATGGTCAATGGTAGCCGAGCAACTGAATCTTCACAATACCCCAGTCACTACTCGTGATGAACTGTAGTATCGTGTTGAATTTGCATGGGCAGCTGTACCGGTACACTCCATCCAAGCTCTGTTTGAATAAATTCCCAGGCGTATCAAGGCCGTTATTACGGCCAGAGGTGGTTGTTCTGGGTACTAATTTCTCACCCAAATTGCGTGAAAATGTAGTCACGTGTCAGTTCTAGTATAATATATTTGTCCAATGAATACCCGTTTATCATCTGCGTTTCTTCTTGGTGTAGCAATTTTAATGGCCAGTAGTGTAGTAGTGTGGAGCGATGATTTCATTTCTCACGATTTCACACTACGCATTAATGGACCAGCTGCTCTGACTCTCGACATGACATTAACGCCTAGCATTTTCTGTGCGTATGACAGACGGGTCGTTGGGAAGAGAATACCCATGCTGCGGCATTGCGCGTGTGTCTGTGTGTGTGTGTTTGTGTGTGTGTGTGTGTGTGCGCGCGCAGAAACTAGTTTCCTCTTCTTATCCACTCGTTATCAGACAACAATCTCTTCAAGTATTAATATGGGGGTGAGTGTGGATCAAACCTGCCAGTGGGAGAAACAGAGACTTTCTTGTGCTTCGTGACAATGTAGTACCAACCTTGCTGAATTTCTCCAGTGAGGCTTAGCAAATGGCTTAAGTTCGAATCAAAGTGTTCCCGTTTGTCACTCTCCAAAATGTTAATAGTGATGTCCACCCCCCCCCCCCCCACTTCCTTAGGTAAAGGATGGTCTTCAGGCGACCGTCGTTGGCTGGCCTATATGAGATGTTGGCGAAGTTATTTTTCGTCAACTGAGAGCTTTTCCCGCTCTTCCGACTCCCCAAACGCATCCTCTTAAAACAAAGGGATCCTCAGCGCAACGGCCGCTGGCTGGAATTCATGGAAAGCTCAGTGTTGGAAGGGACACCGTTGTGGTGGGAATGGATGTTCTTCGGAAACGCATTAGTCCTTTTTTATAATTAGGTAACTGCTTCCTTAACTTTGCTAAGGTTCGGAGGTATTTTTCATTTCGCAGCTAGGAGTTTGTTCGAGTAATTCTCGCGAGTGGTGGCTATGTTTGAATTCTCCCTTTGTTCATATCAGTCCCTGGTGCTTTCACAACTGATGCCTCTTCACCTGAGATTCACCTCGCTTTGTTGCAAAAGCAGTGTATTCTTCTATTTGAGGACATGACGATGCTGACATTAATTAATTCCTTGCTATAAGTCTGTAGGTTATTTCGAATAACGTGGTTGGTGTGGAACATAGCTGAAGTTTGCAACACGATCAGAACTAGAGCCTTCAGTGAATAGCGCTTAATCTTGAAGAGATTTACATGTTTCCATCGCGAGGTTTTAATTTTGTTCCTTTATTACCGGAGTAGAGCCAACGGCCTTGCAGCAATAAATGAAATGATGGTATGGCATTGTTGGCCGAGAGGTCCCATTCGGGTTTGGTCGCCAAGTGGGAGTCTTATTTGAGTCGGCGCCACATTGGGCGACTTGCGGCCGATTATGAGGATGAAATGATGATGAGCACAACACTACACCCGGTCCATTAGCGGAGAAAATCTCCAACCCGGCCTGGAATCGAACCCGGGCCTAGTGCGTGGGAGGAAAGTATGCTACCACCCAGCTAAACAGGCGGACCTTGCCGCAGAGATAACACCGGTTCCCATCAGATCACCGAAGTTAAGCTTTGTCTGGCTTGGCTAGCATTTGGATGGGTGATTGTCCGGGGCTACCGAGTACTGTTGGCAAGCGGGGTGCACTCAGCCCTTGTGAGGCCAATTGAGAAGCTAATTGATTGAGAAGATCGGCACTGGCCACGAAAACTGACAATGGCCTAGAAAGCAGTGTGCTGACCACGTGCTCCTCGGTATCCACACCCGATGATGGCTAAGGGCTGAGGATGACACGGCGGCCGGTCGGTACCTTCAAGGTCTGTTCAGACGGTGTTTGTTTGTAGTACCGGAGTAGGGATTTTTGCTCAGAACGACCGGCACTTGTGCGCAAAGTGAAGATACATGGTACAGATTACCCATTAAGAATAGGACAAGTAACTGTGCAGCCCGCATCTCGTGGTCGTGCGGTAGCGTTCTCGCTTCCCACGCCCGGGTTCCCGGGTTCGATTCCCGGCGGGGTCAGGGATTTTCCCTGCCTCGTGATGGCTGGGTGTGATGTCCTTAGGTTAGTTAGGTTTAAGTAGTTCTAAGTTCTAGGGGACTGATGACCATAGATGTTGTTGTGGACTGACAAGACAGCCAGTCCACAGTGACGGGTAATCGAAAGGCACGCGCCTAAACTCACGCAGGCTGGCGTGAGGTCTGTAACAGGATACGTAATGAATGCTATAAAGAAAAGTACGTAGCTTCTGGAATACTTAACTTTAATCCACAATTGGTGAACATTGGTCTTGTTACTGTACATGCTTCAGTAGATACATAGCAAAGGATAATTGGCGCCTTGCTAGGTCGTAGCAATTGACTTAGCTGAAGGCTATTCTATCGTCTCGGCAAATGAGAGCGTAATTCTCAGTGAACCATGGCTAGCAACGTCGGCTGTACAACTGGGGCGAGTGCCAGTACGTCTCTCTAGACCTGCCGTGTGGCGGCGCTCGGTCTGCAATTACTGACAGTGGCGACACGCGGGTCCGTCGTATACTAGCGGACCGCGGCCGATTTAAAAGGCTACCACCTAGCAAGTGTGGTGTCTGGCGGTGACACCACAGATGTTAAGTCCCATAGTGCTCAGAGCCAAGTAACTGTGCAGAAAGAAACCTGATTTACAATACGCTTCTGAAATGTCGCGGAAATTATCGAATTAAGTTGGAAGGCTTTGACTTCGACTTAAGTACCTTTGTAGGACGTTGTTTTGCTGTGCTGCGGTTAACTAGTGGTGAAGAAAGTTCTATTACTTTACGTTGCGTGTTCCCAGTGTAACATTAATGTATGATTATTCTTCCCTGTTGTGTGGATTTCAAACTTTCATATCATTACCTGTGGGATCATTCGCTCTTACACTTCAAGTAGGCCCAACCTCTACAAGTGAGTGACCATATAGATTTTATTGTCTGTCTTGTATTCCATGCAGTTCATTAACCATTGTACTAAAATTCAAAGTCACAATACAAGTTGCCCTTCAAATGTCTCTTCCCGCGTGTATACACAAAGCCTCTAAATATTCCCCCGGAAGTCAATTCCTAATCAGATTCTATGTATAATGAATGTGTATGAGAAGGACACGTCATAGCCGTGGAGTCGAGCCGTATTGCTGGGGTTTAACGGTCGCGCAGTTTCATACTAGGGCCTTGAAAAGTATTCCAGGCAGTCGACATTGAAGGCGTAGTGGCTAAGAGTAAAATGAGAGTTACGTTAATTACCTGCGCCTTCATATGGATATGCCAGCGTAAGCATCAAAGCAGCTTGCGTTACTGCTCGTGCATAACAGTAAGCAGTCGTACTGGGTTATTTATTTCATGTAGGATGAGGTCAGAGTTAATCGGCAGTAATATTGGGTCTATATTTCATTTGTCTTGCCATATTACGAACAAAGCAACGACCTTGCATTCGGAATCGGTGGGTTCAGGAGGGTAATTCGAACGCCGTGCTGGATCCCAATGGCCTCGTATCACTAGTAGTCGAGATGACAGTCAACTTATCTCCATGGCTGAAACGGATCGTGCAGCCACGTCTCGATCCCTCAGTCAACAGATGGCGACGTTAGTAAGACAACAACCATCTGCACGAACAGTTCGACGACCTTTGCAGTAGCATGGACCATCAGCTCGGAGACCATGGATGCAGTTACCCCTGACGCTGCATCACAGACAGGAGCGCCTGCGATGGTGTACTCAACGATGAAACTGGGTGCACGAATGGAAAAACATTTTTCGGATGAATCAGGGCTCTCTTTACAGCATCATGATGGTCGCATCCGCGTTTGGCGACATCGCGGTGAACGCACATTGGAAGCGTGTATTCGTCATCGCCATACTGTCGTATCAGCTGGCGTGATGGTATGGGGTGCCACTGGTTACACGTCTCGGTCACCTCTTGTTCGCATTGACGGCACTTTGAACAGTGGACATTACATTTCACATGTGTTACGACCCGTGGTTCTACCCTTTATTCGATCCCTGCAAAACCCTACATTTCAGCAGGATAATGCACGACCGCATGTTGCAGGTCCTGTACGGGGCTTTCTGGATACAGAAAATGTTCGACGACTGCTGCCCTGGCCAGTACATTCTCCATGTCTCTCACCAACTGAAGCCGTCTGGTCAATGGTGGCCGAGCAACTGGCTCTTCACAATACGCCAGTCACTACTCTTGATGAACTGTGGTGTCGTGTTGAAGCTGCATGAGCAGCTGTACCTTTACACGCCATCCAAGCTCTGTTTGATTCCATGCCCAGGCGTATCAAGGCCGTTATTACGGCCAGAGATGGTTTTTCTGGGTACTGATTTCTATCTATGCACCCAAATTGCGTGAAAATGTAATCACATGTCAGTTCTAGTATAATATATTTGTCCAATGAATACCCGTTTATCATCTGCATTTCTTCTTGGTGTAGCAATTTTAATGGCCAGTAGTGTATTCAAGGCGCATTCAGTCTCTTCTCACAGTTTACATAATGTACACCAGAAACATATGCTCGAACTATGTGCGACAACAGTGAATTTTATATCTAGAAGAGAAAAAGTTAAGTTTTCGTCGTCTAATAACCATTTTAAAGTTCTCTTATTTCCTTTTGATCACGACCGCAATTCTGAAGTGATTTAGTATTATCATAGCAAGTAAATCTATTGCTGTACATTCTGAGTCTGCAGGTGTATATTCATATTACTTTCCGCTGCCAATATGGATAACATGCTTCCTCTGGTAGCGAGGACGAACAGTTGAAGGAGGCGTTGAAAGTTACTAGCGCGTGCTCAAGTGTGTTCATGGCTGGACATATTAACTGGTAGTGCATCATAATAAAATAGCTACTGCACGGCTACAAATTGGAAATTTATGGTAAGGTCTTATGGTACCAAACTGCTGAGGTCATCGGTCCCTAAGCTTACACACTACTTAATCTAACGTAAACTAACTTACTGTAAGACCCATGCCCGAGGGAGGACTCGAACCTCAGACAGGGGAAGCCACGCGGACCGTGACAAGGCGCCCCAGACCGCTCTGCTGTGCCATGCGGCCTACGCCGTTAAGGATATGCTTAAGGATGTCATATTGAGATATCAGATAATGGTTCTCCATCTTTAATAACAGTTATACTGGATTATTCATAAATATCTCTGGGGTTCCCTACGCGAAAACTGCAACACGTACAGGTAAATAACACGTATCAGTGGATAGAGCTTCTCTTCAACTTTCGATTCGTAAGACCTCCGTGGCTTTGTTACAGAGCGCAGCACAAGGGGGCAGGCGTGTCACTAACATGTAGACAAACCATCCGTTCCCATATTGTCGCTTCGAATTACTTCGCGCCTGCCGGCCGCTGTGGTCGAGCGTTTCTAGGCGCTTCAGTCCGGAACTGCGCTGCTGCTACGGTCGCAGGTTCGAATCCAACCTCGGACAGGTTTGTAAGGTTTAAGTAGTTCTAAGTCTAGGGGACTGATGACCTGAGATGTTAAGTCCATAGTGCTTAGAGCCATTTGAACCATTTTGAACTTCGCGCCTGAAGATAAGCAACACAAGGGACGAATTTCCAAAGCGGGCTGATTTTGTTGTGCTGCACAATTGCATGCATCTGCTCGTACATTCGTATTGACGTTCGTCTCGTCAGAGATGGTGCCCATATTGCACATCCGCAATGTGGGTTAAAAACTTGGAGAGATGCTATCTCCACTGAGACGTGTCTAATTTCTGTGCGTCTCGTAGTTTTCATGCAGTCATCTTCTGAAACCCTGGAGTTGCTTATCAATAACCCTGTTCAAAATAAACTTTGTGTCTGCTGGGCTGGGAGTCGAACCCAAAACCTTTGTATTTTGTGGGCAAATGCTCTACCGACTGCAGAGTGAAAATTCATTTTGGAAGTTACATAAGTATTATTGGCATTCGAGTTACGTGTCATGTTGTGGAGACGGTTTTCGAGAGATTCGAGCACGCGCGGAAGTCATAGTTTAGTGTGAAATATCAGTGCAAAGGAAAGCCTACGCTAAACGAGAATATTTCACCAGTGGCAGGACGTTCTGTTCATTATCGTGCCATAGAGACTGTCTTCATCAGTCTCACATTGGGTCCTCGAGAACACGAACTATAATATATTTTACGCAACAATTGTGAACTGTGGTATTAGGACGAAAAAAGTTTTTATTGCAAAACTATCAATCAATAATTAAAATACAAGTAGTCATAGACCGAACAGAGCAGACTACATTTTCATTTGTTGTTCCTGGTCTCAACAATTACCCTTTCCCCAGTTTTGCAAACACTAATTACAGGAATGCACGTCACAGGTGGAACAAGAACACGTGATTGAGCGTGACATGGCAAATCAGGTATGTGTACACTACAGGCAGAAATATAAATAAGAATGAAAAAACTGAAAAAGGCGACAATGGTGAAGAAATGGGATCTAGAGAAGATAAGGTCCAACAAAGAACAAATTACAGAAACGCTGTCACGGGACTTTCTAAACACATTACGAGACAAAGAAGCACCTGATAATGCCAACGAGTACTGGAATATGCTGAAAGAAGGAATCATTAAAGCAGGACAGCAAAATATAGGATATGTAAAAGGGAAAAGGTAAAAAAAACCATGGGTCACACAAGAAATGATTTCCAAGATGGAGGAGAGAAGAAAATTGAAAAACAAGAACACTGAAGATGCAAGAAAGATATACCGAAGGTTAAATAACGAACTGCGAAGAGAAACAGAGCAGGCTAGGAAAAAATGGCTAAAAGAGAAATGTGATGAAATTGAAGAACTGGACAGGAAAGGAAGATACGACTTACTATACAACAGAGTAAAGACTATGACATGGGAACAAAACAGAGCAGGAAGTGCTACTATGGAAATTTTGAGTAAAGACGAAGAGGTAGTGTATAAAGATCGTGACGATGTCCTCCAGAGATGGGAAGAATATATAAAAGAGCTATATGACACAAATAGCAAACCAGAAACTCTGGAACTTGAATCACACAACAGTGTAAGTGATGAAGAGAAAGGACCGACCATCATAATGGAAGAAGTAAAGTCTGCTATTGCTGCAATGAAAAATGGCAAAGCAGTAGGTACAGATACAATACCGGGAGAAATACTAAAATGCTTGAACCACAATGGAATAAGAGAAATATTGAGGTTATGTAATAAAATATATGACAGTGGTGAATGGCCTGAGGACTTTTTGACAACAGTAATGATTCCATTGCCGAAAAAACAAGGAACCAAGAAATGCAGCGAGAACAGGACAATCAGCCTCATTTCACATGCAGCCAAAGTGATGTTAAGAATAATTAATAAAAGACTTGAAAAAGTAATAGAGGAGAATCTCGGCGAGGAGCAGTTTGGCTTTAGACGGAATACGGGCACCAGAGATGCAATAGGGCTCCTACGGATCTTAGGAGAAAGGTTTATTGAAAAAGGAAGAGACCTATATATGTGCTTCATCGATTTAGAAAAGGCATTTGACAATGTGGTTTGGGACAAGCTGGCGACTATTATGAGAGAAAAGAGAGTGTACTGGAAAACCAGAAGACTTATAAACTCATTGTACCTTAATCAAAAAGTTTCAGTTAAAGTGAGAGGAGAAAGTACAAACTGGATCAGACTAGGGAAAGGAGTAAGACAAGGATGCTGTTTATCACCTACTCTTTTCAACCTGTACTTTGAAAATATGATTGACCAATGCTCATTAGATGACAAAGGAGTAGAAATTGGAGGAAGAAGAGTAGGGTGCTTGAGATTTGCTGATGACATGGTCCTTCTAGCCACAGGGGAAAAAGTATTACAGGATTTGGTGGACACCATTGTAACTAACGGAAAAAAAATACAGAATGAAAATTAACACAAATAAAACAAAAGTATTGGCAATAGGAGGAAATAAGGAACTAAAAATTGTGCTGAATGGAGAAACACTAGAACAGGTGTAAAATTTTAAGTATCTTGGAAGCAGGATAGACACCGACTGGAAGTGCACCACAGAAATTGAAACAAGGATAGCAATGGCAAAAGAGGCGTTTTATAAGAAAAGGAGAATCTTCTGCAGCGGTCTGGACAGAGAACTCGGAAAGAGACTCATAAAATGTCTTGTATGGAGTGTTCTTCTATATGGCGCTAAAACATGGACTATGAGGAAAAAAGACGGAGAAAGGCTGGAGGCTTTTGAGATCTGGACATGGCGGAAGATGGAAGGAATAAGTTGGATGGACAGAGTAAAAAATGAAGAGGTACTGAGAAGAGTGGGAGAGAAAAGACAGTTACTAGATGTAATAAAGAGAAGAAAAAGAAATTGGATTGGGCATATATTAAGAAAGAATGACGGACTGATAAAAAGAGTTTTAGAAGGTTATGTAGAAGGGAAAAGGAAGCGAGGGAGGAAGAGATTCCAGACACTGGATGACATGATGGACGGTACAACATACAGCAGCCTTAAGAAGGAAGCAATGGATCGCAGAAAATGGAGAGGCAAAAGACCTGCTAATATAGCAGATAACTGATGATGATGACACTACAGGCACCGGTATACAGCATTCTAGTGTATAAGGCGCAGTCAAATGAAAACGAGACATATCCAAAAAAGTAGGTAAGCTGTTTATTTCAAAAGTAATCGCTATTACAGCTGTTAACACATGTGTTCCACTGTGAGACAAGATGGTCAGTGCCTTCATGGAAAAATGTTTTCGGTTGCCTATGGAACCATGATTGTACCCAGGCGTGCACGTCTTCGTCTGAATCAAGTAATGGCCACAAATGCCTTTCTTCAGGGCTCCAAAAATATTGAAATCGGTTGGGGGAGATCGGGACTGTAAGGGAGACACGCAAGGGCTTCCCAAAGAAGGGCTGCCAGCGAAACTTCTGCAACAGTTTTGGAGCCATGAAGAAAGATATTTGTTGCCATTGATTTGCTGCGAACGAAGACGTGCGCACCTGGGTACAAAATGGTTCAAATGGCTCTGAGCACTATGGGACTCAACTGCTGTGGTCATAAGTCCCCTAGAACTTAGAACTACTTAAACCTAACTAACCTAAGGACATCACACACATCCATGCCCGAGGCAGGATTCGAACCTGCGACCGTAGCGGTCGTGCGGTTCCAGACTGTAGCGCCTTTAACCGCTCGGCCACTCCGGCCGGCACCTGGGTACAGTCACGGTTCCATAGGCAACCGCAAACATTGTGAGTTAAAAACTTGAGGAGATGCTATCTCCACTGAGACGTGTCTAATTTCTGTGCGTCTCGTAGTTTTAATGCAGTCATGTTCTGAAACCCTGGAGATGCTTATCAATAACCCTGTTTAAAAGAAACTTTGTCTGCTGGACTGGGACTCGAACGTAAAGCCTTTGTATTTTGGAGGCAAATGCTCTACCGACTGCAGAGTGAATATTTATTTTGGAAGTTACATTAGTATTATTGGCATTCCAATTACATTTCATGTTGTGGAGACAAGGGTGTAAATACAGGGTGTTTCAAAAATGACCGGTATATTTGAAACGGCAATAAAAACTAAACGAGCAGCGATAGAAATACACCGTTTGTTGCAATATGCTTGGGACAACAGTACATTTTCAGGCGGAAAACTTTCGAAATTACAGTAGTTACAATTTTCAACAACAGATGGCGCTGCAAGTGATGTGAAAGATATAGAAGACAACGCAGTCTGTGGGTGCGCCATTCTGTACGTCGTCTTTCTGCTGTAAGCGTGTGCTGTTCACAACGTGCAAGTGTGCTGTGTACAACATGGTTTATTCCTTAGAACACGGGATTTTTCTGGTGTTGGAATTCCACCGCCTAGAACACAGTGTTGTTGCAACAAGACGAAGTTTTCAACAGAGGTTTAATGTAACCAAAGGACCGAAAAGCGATACAATAAAGGATCTGTTTGAAAAATTTCAACGGACTGGGAACGTGACGGATGAACGTGCTGGAAAGGTAGGGCGACCGCGTACGGCAACCACAGAGGGCAACGCGCAGCTAGTGCAGCAGGTGATCCAACAGCGGCCTCGGGTTTCCATTCGCCGTGTTGCAGCTGCGGTCCAAATGACGCCAACGTCCACGTATCGTCTCATGCGCCAGAGTTTACACCTCTATCCGTACAAAATTCGAATGCGGCAACCCCTCAGCGCCGCTACCATTTCTGCACGAGAGACATTCGCTAACGAAATAGTGCACAGGATTGATGACGGCGATATGCATGTGGGCAGCATTTGGTTTACTGACGAAGCTTATTTTTACCTGGACGGCTTCGTCAATAAACAGAACTGGCGCATATGGGGAACCGAAAAGCCCCATGTTGCAGTCCCATCGTCCCAGCATCCTCAAAAAGTACTGGTCTGGGCCGCCATTTCTTCCAAAGGAATCATTGTCCCATTTTTCAGATCCGAAACGATTACTGCATCACGCTATCTGGACATTCTTCGTGAATTTGTGGCGGTACAAACTGCCTTAGACGACACTGGGAACACCTCGTGGTTTATGCAAGATGGTGCCCGGCCACATCACACGGCCGACGTCTTTAATTTCCTGAATGAATATTTCGATGATCGTGTGATTGCTTTGGGCTATCCGAAACATACAGGAGGCGGCGTGGATTGGCCTCCCTATTCGCCAGACATGAACCCCTGTGACTTCTTTCTGTGGGGACACTTGAAAGACCAGGTGTACCGCCAGAATCCAGAAACAATTGAACAGCTGAAGCAGTACATCTCATCTGCATGTGAAGCCATTCCGCCAGACACGTTGTCAAAGGTTTCGGGTAATTTCATTCAGAGACTACGCCATATTATTGCTACGCATGGTGGATATGTGGAAAATATCGTACTATAGAGTTTCCCAGACCGCAGCGCCATCTGTTGTTGAAAATTGTAACTACTGTAATTTCGAAAGTTTGTCTGCCTGAAAGTGTACTGTTGTCCCAAGCATATTGCAACAAACGGTGTATTTCTATCGCTGCTCGTTTAGTTTTTCTTGCTGTTTCAAATATACCGGTCATTCTTGAAACACCCTGTATATTAACATTTGTGGTGATTTTTTTGAAATAATAAAGAGTTTACTTATTTTTTTCCATGCGTGTCGTTTTCATTTGACTGCGGCTTATACAGACATGAATCGTTCTATTTCTATTGGGCCGCTAGTTGGACTAGTGTTAAATAGGGAGATAATGTTGGTTTGATATTTCACATAAGTGACGTTGACATGATGTCCGCTGTGTCGTTAAAAGTTGAAAATAATCTTCTTCACGTGTTCTGCGGTATGAAGTGTGTTTAATTAGCGCAGGATAAAAACGAATCATTCGAGAATGGCTACAGAGCCAAAACTGAAGTAGTGTCCTAAAGGAAAGCAAGGGGCAGTGCAGTAGCGAAATAATTATTACTTGGACAACTTAAGTTTTAAGTAAAGCTCACTGCACCTACTTCCCAAAGCCATAAAAATATCTATAAAGCTGCACCTTCAAACAGTATGTGCACATCCGTATAGTCAGCTGCAAATCTGTGGATTAGAGCAAACCTATAAAGTACGGAAACGAAATCTGTGGAACAGCTAAGTGAAGTTTGGGATGTAAATTACCTTAAACAACGTGCTACAAGGATTAGTATCTTATTACCTTATTACAAGAGGTAACCGATTTAAAACTGCGCTTAGGCGTATTTCAGAGCAGAGCTAAAAATATTCTTTGCATATACCAACATGTTACCATGCCATGCTGCAGACGCCAAGGGAACTCATAATTGTGTACAGACGTCCTCGTTTCCGTTAGTGGCAAGAAATGTAAAGCGCATCAGCAGCCGTAACTCTAGACTGCTGGTAATACGAGCCACGTACACGCCACACTGCCTCCTGAACTTCTTTTTTCAGCTCACCATTTAACTCTGGCGCCAGATGCTTACGACACTCGTTATGTGGTGGCCCGTTCTTATTCTCCCGCAACAGTTCTCAGCCGTGGCGCTACTGACTTTACTCCCCGTGCGCTCTCATCTTTTTTAACAACTCTTACTTGTTTAAAGTACAAACATTACTTTCTACACAACAACAAAGATTTACTTGTAACGCATGTTAAACCACTTCATTTAAATTTGTAGGTGTACTAAAATAAATAGTGCAATAAGACTATCGTTAGGTCGTGGACTGGAACGCTTCGGTTTCTGTTGCTCGACACCCACAAAATTAATTTAGTATGAAAGATTTATTCAACTCTCTTTCTGCTTTTGCGCATGAGGAGTCGAAACTGTTGACGGAATAAACAATAACGTTGCTCGCATGGTAAGACGGTTGCTCATTTGAATTTGGTACAGAAATGTAGAGGTGGCTACACTGAGCCACAGCGCCAGAGATTGCGCCAAAGAGTATTATTCAGCCGCCTCCACTGGCAGTGCTTGTCGAGAACTCGTAGTAGTCAGTGCTTGCTGAGATGTCGTAGTGAAGAGTGTTTGTTGAGAAGTAGCGAAGAGTGCTTGTCGAGATGTGGCAGTAGTCAGTTCTTGTTGAGATGTGGTAGTAGCGAGTCGGTGTGGAGATATTGTAATGATTAGAGTGCTTTTCATCAATATAAATGAAGGTAACAAAACTCCTTTTCTTTTTTTTTCTCATTATTTCAATGTACTGAGTAATGCGTCATTACAGGTTCAGTCAACAAAGCATCTGGCTTGTGTTCTTGTATTAGAGTGTAATTCTGGTTTTCTTGCGCAATTATAGTATTTCTATTTTTTTTTAATTACTTCAGTATAAATGGTATTTAAAATTTCTTGTCTTATTGAAGAAGAACCGTGCCAGATGTGTACGTTGAATCACACTTCCACACACAGAACAGTTACACTTGTGCTTTGGTTTCGTACGTTTTATAGTTGCTGGGGACTTAATTAATTAATTGTGTTAACGAAAATTTTCTTTCATTCTTTGTTGTTATTCTATGCAGTCAGATTGCGTACTAAAACTAGTCAAGGCCAACCGTTTACGAGACTTCGTAATCGGACATACAGCTACAAAAAAAAATTTTAAAAATTATTTGCATTATATTAATTAAGCCCCCATGCAGTGTGATAGGATTAATCGTTAAGAAAAATGAATCCACAGCCTTCCAAAATCTCAGATGCACATGATTTTTCGTAACGATATTATCTGTAAAAAATTGATACTCCCGCCTTACTTGTATCACTTGTCTCTTGACGCCTCAACTGTTGCACAGATAGTAGAAGGTGATTATTTTGTATAATTTAGACTAATTACATTTGATTTAAAAATGTGTTAACGTCGTATAATGTTATTACACTACTGGACATTAAAATTGCTACACCACGAAGATGACGTGCTACAGACGCGAAATTTAACCGACAGGAAGAAGATGATGTGATATGCAAATGATTAGCTTTTCAGAGCATTCACACAAGCTTGGCTCTGGTGGCGACACCTACAACGTGGTGACATGAGGAAAGTTCCAACCCATTTCTCATACACAAACAGCAGTTGACTGGCGTTGCCTGGCGGAACGATGTTATAATGCCTCGTGTAAGGAGGAGAAATGCATACCATCCCGTTTCCGACTTTGATAATGGTCGGATTGTAGTCTATCGCTATTGCGGTTTATCGTATTGCGACATTGCTGCTCGCGTTCGTCGAGATCCAATGACTGTTCGCAGAATATGGAGTCGGTGGGTTCAGGACGGTAATACGGAACGCCGTGCTGGATCCTAATGGCCTCGTATCACTAGCAGTCGAGATGACAGGCATCTTATCCGCATGGCTGTAACGGATCGTGCAGCCACGTCTCAATCCCTGAGTCAACAGATGGGGACGTCTGCAAGACAACCACCATCTGCTCGAACAGTTCGACGACGTTTGTAGCAGCATGGACTATCAGCTCGGAGACCATGGCTGCAGTTACCCTTGACGCTGCATCACAGACAGGAGCGCCTGCGATGGTGTACTCAACGATGAACCTGGATGCACGAATGCAAAAACATTTTTCGGATGAATCCGGGCTCTCTTTACAGCATCATGATGGTCGCATCCGTGTTTGGCGACATCGCGGTGAACGCACATTGGAAGCGTGTATTCGTCATCGCCATACTGGCGTATCACCTGGCGTAATGGTATGAGGTGCCATTGGTTACACGTCTCGGTCACCTCTTGTTCGTATTGACGACGCTTTGAACAGTGGACGTTACATTTCAGATGTGTTACGACCCGTGGCTCTATCCTTCATTCGATCCCTGCAAAACCCTACATTTCAGCAGGATAATGCACGACCGCATGATGCAGGTCCTGTATGGGTCTTTCTGGATACAGAAAATGTTCGACTGCTGTCCTGGTCAGCACATTCTCCAGACCTCTCACCAACTGAAAACGTCTGGTCAATGGTGTCCGAGCAACTGGCTCTTCACAATACGCCAGTCACTACTCTTGATGAACTCTGGCATCGTGTTGAAGCTGCATGGGCAGCTGTACCTGTACACGCCATCCAAGCTCTGTTTGATTCAATGCCCAGGTGTATCGAGTCCGTTATTACGGCCAGAGGTGGTTGTTCTGGTTACTGATTCCTCAGGATCTATGCGCCCAAACTGCGTGAAAATGTAATCACATGTCAGGTCTAGTATAATATATTAGTCCAATAAATACCCGTTTATCATCTGCATTTCTTCTTGGCGTAGCAATTTTACTGGCCAGTAGTGTAATATTTCCTGTGCTAAACTTGTTTCTGAATGTAATTTACAGAATTGTGAACGAGGCCGAAAACGACGTTGGTGTTACAAAAATATTATAATACTACTGATCGGCAGCCATTGCTGCAGGCTTGAACACGCACTGCATGTTCAATAAAAGAACATGCGTTTTTCCCAGAATTTGGTTTTCGAAGTCCGATTCATTTAGAAGAACATTGTTTCTTCTATGCCAATACTAGGATCGAAATGCTTACATTTCTCTTCACGGTCACCCATCACTCTGTTAATAGCAGATCAACAATTATAGCCTGTCCTGATCCATAAATTCGTTTCCGTCATAAGATAATTCCATCTTCTCTCTTTTTGCAAATCATATGGAACAAATAACGTTTTATAATTTACCCAAGAGGGAGAAGAAATTGTATCGCAACGTGAGCTGAAAGAAATAAAGACTCATAATGTGGTGAAATTTCATGATCTTCTTCTCAGAAACTAACACGATGCCAAGCACCCTAGTTAAAAAAAAAAAAGTTCTAGAAGTGAAAGTAATGTGGTAAAGAGGGCTGCAGATAATTTGGGCAACTTGAAAGTCACAGTCGTTCGAAGGTACCGTATGCTGACTGAATGTCTGTAGGGGAGGAGAGGCCTATTCGAATAGACACAGAGCACAATTGCGCCATGTACCCTCATTCGCAGTCCTTCCATATATCCTCGTTCAGTAACAGGTTTCAAAGCAAATTCCGCAGATTTTCCTCGTGTTGTGTATCAGACAACAACGTCGCCTGCACAGTCTTTAGAGTCCTGAGCCTTGCAATCTTCCGACTCTTTCAGTTGCAATCAAGACTTTAATAAAATGACAAAGGTAATGTGAATCAGAACACTGGGAGGACTTGTGGTCTAAGTAACAATTGGTTTATTCATTCTTAACATCACATGCCAAAAAACTGGCTAAAGAAACGCCACACAAACATTTTTATTTGACAAACGCTTTCAATACTATGCAGTCTATGGTTAACAAAGTGATCAGCTGGGGATCATCACACCACACTAACCAGCGGTAGCGTTCTCGCTTCCCGCGCCCGGGTTCCCGGGTTCGATTCCCGGCGGGGTCAGGGATTTTCTCTGCCTCGTGATGACTGGGTGTTGTGTGCTGTCCTTAGGTTAGTTCTAAGTTCTAGGGGACTGCTGACCATAGCTGTTAAGTCCCATAGTGCTCAGAGCCATTTGAACCACACTAACCAGAACCAATCGCTATGTCTGACTCCATAAATGTGAATCCGTGGTATGGCCCAAAAACTACGCTACAATCAAGCGCCGGCTTGTGTGACCGAGCGGTTCTAGGCGCTTCCATCTGAAAATGCGCGACCGCTATGGTTGCAGGTTCGAATCCTGCCTCGGGCATGGATGTGTGTGATGTCCTTAGGTTAGGTAGGTTTAAGTAGTTCTAAGTTCTAGGGGACTGATGACCTCCGATGTTAAGTCCCATAGTGCTCAGAGCCATTTGAACTATTTTTACACTCAATCATCTACACTCTACTACTCCATAAAGAAAAATATGCTTCCAAAGAACAGGGTGCTGAGAAGCATATATTGGAGCCCTACGCCGTAGCAGCGAATACTTTACCCATCTGCAGGTCAGGGCAGCACACCACAATGCGTTTGTAGACTGCAGTCAAGGGTGGCGACAATATGTTACTAACATCGCGTGTCCAGAAATACGCAAGTACGTGGTCTCGCGTTCGGCTATTTCGGAACGCAGATACTTCCCTATGAGCCTCTGAAACTAAAGTGGATTCCACTGTGCAGGTGGACCCATTTGCTGGTCTGCCAAACAAATTTGATTCCGTGACACGACTATGCGTGACAGAATATGTCAAACGTTTAGAAAAAGAGCACTATGCGACTTAACGTCTGAGGTCATCAGTCGCCTAGAACTTAGAACTAACTAAACCTAACTAACCTAAGGACATCACACACATCGATGCCCGAGGCAGGATTCGATCCTGCGACCGTAGCGGTCGCTCGGTTCCAGACTGTAGTGCCCAGAACCGCACGGCCACTCCGGCCGGCTAAACGGTTAGACGGCTGACTCAACACAAATAAGTGCATCCGCGCATAACTCGTTGTGTGTCTGATGCAAGAGGATGTTCCAGATGGTGTCTGGGACAGGCTCTAAGCGGCACACTAGTGAAGGACACAAGTCTCTCCATCTAGGCAAAGACCTGCTGTTCTTTACCAGTGAAGCGCCAGTACAAGAGTGAGTTCTTCTCCTTCTCTGTAGCCCATCTCCCTAGTTCAGTAGCATAGCACTTTTACACGCTTAGACTACTCTCACTTTAGCACAAGCCAATCACGAGCTGGAGCTCAGTATTCGAAGCTGGGAGACCGCCCCCCCCCCCCCCCCCCCCCTGCTCTGCACACACAGATTTGACCAACCAGCGACTTTAAAAATGAACTGGGGGAAAAGGAAAAAAGATTCAGCTCCTCGGCCTCTTTCCCACGCGTTTATGCTGTGTCTTCGCTAAAAGCATGACTTGGTCGGAACCACAGCCCTCCATAAAAAGATCGTTATCCCTCCTGTTGCGTCCATTTCGAACTTTCCAAAGAATGGTCATAAACTTGCTAAAAGCCTCATGCCTTCACAAATATGTTTTGTAGCAGAATCTGGACGCCTGGGTGCCACTGCCCTGTCCCATGGAAATTCGCAGAAATTCACAGCCATGTCATTGGCTTCCTACCTAACAAGGGCCAATCCCCTGCTTTATTGTCAGTCATCAATGGTCTGCTCATAGCTGCAGCGATCCCTCGGCGCTAGTCAGCCTACCTGGACGCAGCCGCCGACCGACTGGCGCCACCCCAAAGTGTCTGCACAATGAGACCGGCGGACTTAGCCGTCGCCAAACGTTTGCACCCAGGTTGCACAGAGAACAAAAACACCCCTGGGCTCTCAGCCGTCCTACACTTACTGCAGTCAATTAACTCGGCACGCTCTTCCTTTGAATGCAGGCAAGGCTTATCACTATGCCTTCACTAGAGCACACGAGCAAGAGTGTTAACGATTGCCAACCATTTCATCATATGAATGAAATCAGATCGTATCAGATATAGCAACCAAGTAATAAAGATCATCTTCCCTAAGAACATTAAGTAGCATGACACCATATCAGCAGTGAGAGTGCCCTGCAATCACTCAGCCTTTCATTTCCATATCCAACCATGATGTAAGGGAAAGAACAAAAAAAAAAAAAAAAAAAGAATAAACAAAGAATACAAGCATGGGTGATGAAACTCTTAAGAAGAATCCGGCAGTGAAAGAGTGCTGGCATCAGAGAAGGACTTGGAGTGAAAAGTTCAAATGAGCAGGTCAGAAAATACATGAACAACTTCAACGATCATGCCAAGACTGGAAGATGACGAAACACCAAGATTAATGGTGAATTATTACCAATGGTCAGAAGATGTTTAGGAAGACTGAGGAAAAGTTAGAACAATAATTTAAACCAAGAGGGCGTTAACAGGCAAAGTCGTAACACAAACAGCACGATGAAGGAGAAAAACTAAGCAGATATAATCACAGGCAGTAAAGTTGTGGCATAGCAACTGCACGAGCGAATCGTCGCTTAGCGCAACCCACGTGCTACATGAATTAGTTTTATCACCTCTTTTCCTCTTCGTATACACTGCGCCGATTAATTGCCTGAATCCTTTTTGTGGTCGGATAAAGCTGAGAGTTTAATTGTGTCACCAAAAAGACGTGTAATACATGATTTATTCGGTGGTTAGCTTTTAATTTTCCGAAAAAATACGCTACAAATTATCCACGAAAATGTCCATATACTTTCCTGATAAGGATCTACACATTGCTTATTTCAAGACGGTTGACTGCCATTTGTGGTGTTTTCGTTCCAGCTACTAATTTTTAAGTATTTTTATACCCATTATACGCACGACCACATGATATAGTTTTATTTTTGCCTGCCACATGCTAGTAGCTGGCTAGAGGTGTGTTAGTTCTCAACTAAGTTTTATTGATTCAGTGTGCTACTATAATTATAATTGTGTTAGTTTCTAATTTTTTTCCTTTGGCAGTACTGCATGTAACAGCGATCCATTCTTTGCAGCTACCACTTGAAAATGGCATACAAGCCGAAACTGGTCAATAATGGAATAGATAATTGCAGTCGAAGGAGGGAAATGTTGGCATTTCACAAACTATTCAAATCTGTTCAGTAGAACTGATGACGATCTAATTGGGGAGCAACTATTTCATACGAAAAACAAGGGTATTTTTTGTGTGATGTTAATTATATGTAATCAGAAATTGGAATGAAGCTCACGTACAAATTATTTCCGTGGCGTATTCTTACTTATGAAACTGTGAGTGAAAAACATAAAATGCAGACTGAATTAAGTTTAGAAATTTTTTGGGCTCTGTAAACCGTAGGCGTAAGGTAAACTTTCCACCCATAAATTCAACATTAAGTACTGTATAGGATGACCGAAGTAAAGAGAATTATAAATTCAAACGCAATAGCAGCAGAAATGTTACTGAAAAAGAGAAATTTTGTTAACATGGAATGTATGTTCAACTGACGGGGAGCTTTAAAAGGTTGAGGGAGGAGAGAGACATTAACCAAACCGCCAGGAGACCAATTCAGCAGAGTGCGTCAGTCGCTTCTGAATTGACGCAGAGGACATAAATCGCCTGTGTTACGAAAGTCATTGATGCAGCTGTCATACGCAGGTTAGAAAAGGCTGACAACGGCATGTGCTGTAGATGTAGTATTTCTGAAAGGGCACTCAGAAATTTTCACACTGAATGTGAATTCTGGCGGCGATTTTCTGTTTATGGGGCTCCCTTTTGAAAACAATCCGTCTGTATACTTCGAGGTATAAAATCATTTTGGAGAGTTAAATAATTGACGCAGCTGTACGTATCAAACAGTAAATAATTTTAAAAAAGTCTAGTCTTTTGAGTTGCCACCAAATAGCGCCGGTCCTTTATATTGGTTTCGATTGGGGAGATGGGACGTGGCAGTTAAACACTGATTTTTAAAGCTAAAATCATTTAAAAACTTCGTCGTTTCTCCAACGAATCGATGATGTAACGGAAAGTGGGAGGAAGGCGTGGGAAAACACGAAGAGGCAACTTGGATGCCCTTAATCGAACATAGTGCATATTGAACGTCTTTGTCAAGTAGAGGTTCTAATATCGCTGGTCAGATAATGCAAAAATAATTGATTTATCTGTCGATCTTTCTTAATGTTTCTGTTGTTTCCCTAAACCATTGAAAATGAGTACACTCTCTAATGACCCTCCCTAGGTCACTAGAGAACTTATTAAGCATTCCTGATAAGAGCAAGAATAGACAGGCAACCTCCAAACTTTCTGCTGCAAAATGGTTCAAATGGCTCTGAGCACTATGGGACTTAACTTCTGAGGTCATCAGTCCCCTAGAACTTAGAACTACTTAAACCTAATTAACCTAAGGACATAACAAACATCCATGCCCGAGGCAGGATTCGAACATGCGACCATAGCGGTCGCACGGTTCCAGACTGTAGCGCCTAGAACCTCTCGGCCACCCAGGCCGGCTTTCCGCTGCAAAATTGACTACTGTTCCCTAATCTTACCAGGTCCTCTTTGCTTCCTAGCATTAAATTATTTAAATAAATCTTTCCTTTCCATAAAAAATAAAATATTTAGAGTTGTGGATCTCAGTTACTGTCTTCTTGGCTGAAAAGAGTACATTATTAATTTTTCCATAATGCGTGGCGTCTCCGGAGTGTAGTCGAGCGCACTCATGGTTGAAGTTCTTCTCAGCAGCCAGCGTAAGAAACAGCTTTTCAATATCTTCGTCGTAAGGTAACTCTGAAAAATTCTTCACGCTGTTATTGAAGAGCAAGTCATACGATTCTGAACAACTATGATAGTCTGTGTCGGTAGGGCAAGTTCCACAAATTTTTGCTTGTCACGAAAGAGAATCTATTCATTCCAAAAGACCGTGATATTAAACAGGAATCGCTCAGTACTACCTAGCTTTCAGAATTCAAAGTCTTCTGCTTGCTTGCACTTTGTATCGTAATTACTAGAAGAGGAAACATGAGCATAATATTCACTTCAAAAATGAGAACAATTTTACCTTTTAAAATAATAATTATTATTTCATAAAACGTTCTTCTCAGTGCTCAACTAGTACAGCATACATCCATCTTCTAACAAGAGCGTATACTGACAAAAATTAATATTTTCTTATATCTCGCAGCAATGGGAGCTTTCGTTTCCTTTTTTAGCAAGAGAAGTATACCTCCTTTGAAAATACGTTCATCCGTATCCAAGTCTACTATCAGCAGAAAAATCATTAGTATAGTCACGGAATACACAAGTGTGTTAAAAATCACGTAACGCTAAAAAGCCAACGATATTATTTACTACGCTGCGCTCTCGCAGGCGAAAGCGATAATTATTATATTAATTGATACTATACCGCGTAGTTGTAATATTAGTGAGGCTTATCGAAATATTGCGATATTATCATCTACGTAACCACTCGAATTGAATTAGTATTGGTTGGAAATGACAGGCCATAACATCACTGACAAAAAGTTGTTTCGTGGAGCGTAATGACAGAGGCGACAGCGAAAAACTGCGAATTCCGGTTGGGCACTAATTTAGCGTCAAAGTATATAGCGACCACTGTATCCGAACATGACGCTTTAAACATGTAAACGTGGTGTATAATATCAATAAGCTCGTAAACTTATATAAGGTGCATTCAAAAAGAAAAGAAGATATAAAAGGAATATCGCTGAAGGGGTCATAATGCCACTGCCGAATTAGTATTGTTTGGAAATGACAGCCCGTAACATCACTGACAATAAAAGTTATTTCTTGAAACTTAATAGTTAAGGCGACAGATAGCGAAAAACTGCGAATTCCGGTTGGGCACTAATTTACCATCAAAGCAAATGGCAACCACTGCATCTGAACAAGACGCTTTAAACCTGTAAACGTGGTGTACAGTATCAATAAGCTCGTAAGCTTACGTAAGGTGCACTCAAAAAGAAATGAGGCTATAAAACGAATACTGCTGAAGGGATCGCAATGCCACTGGCAACGGAAGAAGATGTGATTCCCGTAAGAGCGCTGAGATCCCGGACTCAAAGCTAGAGCGATATGGGCGCTCACCCACGTTTTTATATAGTGAGAGCACGTGCATGCGTCGACCGTCCTCTGCATTCCGTCGTCAATTGAAGACATAAAGTCTGTCGTGCTATAAAGAGGGAAATTGACGTTTGAGAGGAAGAACAAGTTGGTGTAGTGCGTTTTTCGATAGTTAAGCGAGTTCCGGGAACGGAAATTCAGCACAGACCGGCACAAGCGTAAGGAGACCACTGCGCGTCCGTTGCAATCCGGACGCTGAGTCCGACTTCTGGGGCAATGGCTGCCACCGTAACTCGCCGGTCTTCAGTAACCTGCTGGAAAATAGTATCGGTAATGCGGTATGGCATTCCAGATCGTGCGTCATCGGCAAACGACATCCATCATTCCTTGAATAGCTTGTGCCGCGCCTTGACCCTCGCAACGGACATGCAGTAATCTCTGTACAGTTACGTCATCCTTTGATGGTTTTCCTTCCGCTGTCAGGAAGCACACTTGCTCGTCGTTCTCAGAGCCAGTGAGTGCAGTGGATGGTCGAGGCGTGCACATGATCGGTCTACAATCAAATGGGGATGCGCTCATCCACTCTAGCGTCGAATCTGGGGCCTCGCTGCTCTCACAGGGACCACACCATCTTTCATAGGCAATAGAATTACGATCCCTTCCGCACTTTTCAATTTACAGCCCACGACTCGTTTCTTTCTTTTTTTTTTTTTTTTTTGTTTTTTAATGCGCCTTATAGTAATAATGGATGATACGCAAACAGCGGCCAATCGTCGTATCATATGATTATGGATAATTGATTTTCAAACAAATGTCACGACAGGTATTAATCAGTTAGGAAAAGTATTTGAGAAAATGTATAATTGATCTTTATCGCCATACTTTGATCTGACTTATTTAATGTATTCTCTAACTAACTTTTTAAGCATGTCACGCTGTAATTTTGTTGATTTCATAAGTTAAAATTTTGTCTGATAATTGATTTGCACATGCTGATAAAAATTGTTGTTGTTGTTGTGGTCTTCAGTCCTGAGACTGGTTTGATGCAGCTCTCCATGCCACTCTATCCAGTGCAAGCTTCTTCATCTCCCAGTACCTACTGCAACCCACATCCTTCT
Organism: Schistocerca americana; assembly: GCF_021461395.2. Taxonomy (NCBI): domain Eukaryota; kingdom Metazoa; phylum Arthropoda; class Insecta; order Orthoptera; family Acrididae; genus Schistocerca; species Schistocerca americana. The sequence continues at coordinate 33,667,470 of NC_060124.1, forward strand.
GAATATGCTTAGTGTATTCATCTCTTGGTCTCCCTCTACGATTTTTACCCTCCACGCTGCCCTCCAATACTAAATTTGTGATCCCTTGATGCCTCAGAACATGTCCTACCAGCCGATCCCTTCCTCTGGTCAAGCTGTGCCACAAACTTCTCTTCTCCCCAATCCTATTCAATACCTCCTCATTAGTTATGTGATCTACCCATGCAATCTTTAGCATTCTTCTGTAGCACCACATTTTGAAAGCTTCTATTCTCTTCTTGCCCAAACTATTTATCATCCATGTTTCACTTCCATACATGGCTACACTCCATACAAATACTTTCAGAAATGACTTCCTGATACTTAAATCTATACTCGATGTTAACAAATTTCTCTTCTTCAGAAACGCTTTCCTTGCCATAGCCAGTCTACATTTTATATCCTCTCTACTTCGACCATCATCAGTTATTTTGCTCCCCAAATAGCAAAACTCCTTTACTACTTTAAGTGTCTCATTTCCTAATCTAGTTCCCTCAGCATCACCCGACTTAATTCGACTACATTCCATTATCCTCGTTTTGCTTTTGTTGATGTTCATCTTATATCCTCCTTTCAAGACGCTATCCATTCCATTCAACTGCTCTTCCAAGTCCTTTGCTGTCTCTGACAGAATTACAATGTCATCGGCGAACCTCAAAGTTTTTATTTCTTCTCCATGGATTTTAATACCTACTCCGAATTTTTCTTTTGTTTCCTTTACTGCTTGCTCAATATACAGATTGAATAACATCGGGGAGAGGCTACAACCCTGTCTTACTCCCTTCCCAACAACTGCGTCCCTTTCATGTCCCTCGACTCTTATAACTGCCATCTGGTTTCTGTACAAATTGTAAATAGCCTTTCGCTCCTTGTATTGTACCCCTGCCACCGTTAGAATTTGAAATAAAGTATTCCAGTCAACATTGTCAAAAGCTTTCTCTAAGTCTACAAATGCTAGAAACGTAGGTTTGCCTTTCCTTAATCTTTCTTCTAAGATGAGTCGTAAGGTCAGTATTGCCTCACGTGTTCCAGTATTTCTACGGGATCCAAACTGATCTTCCCCGAGGTCGGCTTCTACCAGTTTTTCCATTCGTCTGTAAAGAATTCGTGTTAGTATTTTGCAGCTGTGGCTTATTAAACTGGTTGTTCGATAATTTTCACATCTGTCAACACCTGCTTTCTTTGGGATTGGAATTATTATATTCTTCTTGAAGTCTGAGGGTATTTCGCCTGTTTCATACATTAACTCATGGTAATCAGCGTCGTCGAAGGCCATTGTTTTTAGGTCGGCCAAATTTAAAAGCTGGCTAATTTGACAAAATCCGTAACCTATTAGGTTTCTATCCCCATACTGTAATCAGCCGTATGTGGTGTATTCTTTTACCAACTTTTTAAGCATGTCTTGCTGTATATGCGCAGAATTTGTAAGGTAAAATTTTATCTGATAATTAACTTGCACAAGCAGCTAAAAATGAACTCATGGAAATGAGTGTCGTCTGATGGCCATTGTTGTTACATTGCTCAAATTTAAGAACTGTTCTGGCGGCACACTGCTATGAGTTATGTACATGCTCTAACAGGGAACATTTTTCTGAGAGTTTCCACAATTTGGAATTTGAGTCTTCACTGTTTTGTCAATGCAGCCATCTAGATCACTTAACATATCACATTATTTACAACATCGTCTAGGTTACTACCATAACATCAAAATTTACAAAGTGTAAAACAATGTTTAGTGACTTTATCAATAAAATCTACGTCTAAGCGGGGCATAAGTTTAACTGATAAAGACACGGAATGTTCTTTTAACATTATAACTTTTGATATAACGATTACAGTGGACGAAAAGATGTTATAAATAAGTACATTAAGTGAAGGTTTTATTCACAAAATATGCACAATGATATAGGCTTCTAGAGGAAATTTATTTTCTTTGTTAGAAATATACCGTATGTATCAGAGTGTAAAACTTACTTCTCACTTCATTCTTGTTTTATAATTACTCTAAAGATAGAATAAATGTATGCGAACTATATGGAAGTTATTAATCTAAAACTCATTTGAAATTCATTACAGATTTCATAACGACTTCAGTTAATCCTCCCCAAAACATTTTCTAAGGTCTAATGCGAAGAATCGTGTATTGTTTTCATTTCTGAAACAATACCAACATGCGCATGGTATGCCGCTGCCACGTGAAAGCGAAGCACCCTGAAATTTGGTGGCGGGTCTACAGTTGATTTGGGAATAGAGAGTACTAACACGTATTCAGACCAGAAGTGAGAAAAGGCTTTAAAATTACATGGCACTAAATTGTCGAAATACGCTATTAAAGCCAATTCTACGAGCTATTGATACTGAAGTGAAAGCAACATAAAAATGGAAAAGGTGTACTTATTAGGAAAAACGATATTATGTTTAATAGACAGCGATTGACTCATAGTAGAGTTTTGTTTATTCTAGTCACAATCGCTTCTTTTGACATAATCACAACTAGTTTTGCCCCATAATGGCGATTTTCACGTTTTCTGAACAAATGTTTGACAATGCATGAACATTTGTTCACCACATGTCGCACATAGCATCTGTAGATGGCCATTGTGGACGGAAATAGATTATAATTGTGTCATAAAAGTGACTGTGTCAAAAAAACTTTATTGTAGTGATATTTTTATCAGCACAAAGTGAGATTTTCGTGAAATGTTGCCCCTCCTATGGAGTTGCGTAAGTATATTAATATTTGTTTTTGGTCGAATGGAGTGCAGGAAAAATGTATTCTTCTTAGGATAAATGTGCAAGTATCAACGATAAGCCAATATGTACTCATTTGGTTTGGATGTCATTGGCCTCCCCTATAGCAACATCATTATAATGGCACAAACTTGGCTTATGCCGTCTTTGTCCACTTACCAAAGGCAAGCGATTCATAGATGCTTTCTGTAGATTTTGCTGGACATTTGATAGACAGTCTGGTGTACAAACCAGAAGGAACTGATAAAAATTAAGAGCTTCCAAACCTTTATGAACAAATTCGAGAACTTAGGCGAAGACTCTCTTGGTTTTCCGTATTCGATTACAAATTTCTCAGAATTTCAAAAAGTTAGTAAATACTTCTTATTCGTTACTAGATCTAGTCTTGTATTACCCATACTTGATTATGTATTGATAACCTATTCTTCCTGGCACCGCACTTCATTACTTCACATTGTATTTAATGTCAGACTGTCCATTCCCTTTTTAAATTCTCTTTCTTTTGTATCTGCTAAGGGATCATCCCATGCTCCAATCTGTTGGTTGCCTGTTTTGTTTTTCCTGCAGACGACATCCTACTGGGTAATCCCCTCCAGGAAGTCCAAGTGAGGTACTATTTTATCACCAGAATATTTTACTCAAAACGATGCAATTATTAAAACATACAGTAGGGGCGCACGCTTTTGGGGAAGACGTCTGTAGTTTACCCTCGCTTTCAGCCGTTCACAGTACCAACACAGAAAGACCATGTTGAATAATTTTTCAATGCATATCAGTCAATTATCCAGACTATTGATCCTGAAACTACAGAAATACCTGCTCCCCCTCTTCAGGAACGCCAGGTTTGTCTTGTCCCTCCACAAATAAGTCCCCCTCCCACGTCCTCCTCCATTGTGGTTACACTTACCGTATGGCTGTCTGTATGACTGAGCCATGCATGCCACCCCAAGATCCGTGAATAAGAGGGTAGAAATGCGCGTAAGTTACTATGAACAATGTAGTGAAAGTATTATCGTAACCAAGATACACACTAAGCTAAAACCCAGTAGTAGAAGTTTACAGGCCAACTAGATTCTATAGAGATTGAAAGGAAGCAAGCTTAAATAAGGAAAATTGTCAGATGCTTAATGGAGACGAAAATTTGTTGTGATAGATGATTAGAATCCTGTAGCAGGGAAAATAATAGGGCAATGTGGTCTGGGTGGAAGGAATGAGAGAGGAATCTGCCTAGTGTTTTACAGAGAGCACAATTTAATAGCTGCTAACTCTTGGTTTAAGACTCATGAAAGAAAGTTGTACATGCGGAAAATACTTTGGGACACTGGAAAGTTTCAAATTAGCTACGTGATGCTACGATAGAGATTTAGAAACCCGATTTTAAATTATAAGAGATTTCCAGGGGCAGATGTAGACTCTAATCATAATTCATTGACTCTGAGATGCAGATTAACAGTAAATAAATTGCATTTAGGAACTTGTAAATGGCCAGGATGTATCCATCCACTGAAATATATCATGTGTGCGTAGCCTGCAAACTGACTCGTTACAAATCATTACGAACAAACAGTCATTCAAATTATTTATGCAACATGTTGCTAACTGCCACGAATGTGTCTGACAAGTATATTTTACGGAGATCAATGATCACGATTCGCAAATTAAAAAATAAAAAAAATTGTGTCAGGAATACTACTGTGCTGTATTGGATAAACTTCTCTTAATGAATGACTAAATACAAGCAAGTTGTGAGGGGATACCAACCAATGATGTCAACAGATAAGTATTTCACAGGATCGTATGAACATTACTGGAAAAAAAGGAAAATCTTGTAGGCGTCAACCTCGATTAAGCCGCCTCCTTTCTTTTTTACGAATGTACAATCATACCACATGTGTTTAAATTAACTTGCATTCCAATTAATTAAGTAACGAAAACGTGAATGATTACGAGATTCTCAAGTAGTGGATGCTTTAGTTAGCTCTGCTTTATTTCTATTTTGTTTAACTGTATTTCACTGCAATCTTTCAACTAAAGTTATTGCATATGAGAACGGACACTGAGCTCTTTGCTGCTAGAATATCGATCCAACGATGGTAAGATATTGCTGTGTGACACAGACGATTGATACAGTATTGTAGAGTAGTGATTTTATTCTTGAAAGTGGGCTAAATTTACGAGTGTTTAAGTATTCATCAGTGCTCAAAGTTCAGAGATGTAACATGACATTTTACTCTACTTTCTTATCTTTTTGGTAGCTGTTCCAAGATATCACTCATATTATTAACTGATGTCGAGGACAGCCATGAAGTTTAACGATGCACAGTGTTAGAATCTTTCTGTTACCACCATTTTCATTGAGGGCTTGTACTCTGGTATTTAAATCAATGTTCATTGATAAATTACTGTCGACTAATGTTGTGTAATTTCTTCATTTGGCAAATTTTTGATCTTAATTTTGCAGCAAATTCCTGTAGCATTGGCGCTATTTCATTTTATTGTGTCAATTTACTGCCGATTCATTATTTTTAACTGGATAAATTGTGAATTTTGCTGGATCCATGAATTTTAGTCGGTAGTGTGGCGTATGCGCCTCCTTAGAGTTGACACGACTCGGAGGTGATGGTTGTCCCAGTCGGTATGACGTGAAATGGCGTCCGTCGCTCTCGACAACGCCACCCTGTAACTAGCAGAGAAACACAAACTCCTCGCGCGGTTTTCTTTTGCTGTGAGTCCGCGACAGACTTTTCAGGTTGCGCGAACTGGCTAACTGTAGTTCTTCTTTTTATAATGCCCGGTTAGATAATGGTTGTTGAATATTAATAATATAAGGTCTTGTATCTTCAATCCATCACCCAAGTCGTGGCCATATTATGGAATTGCGAGGATGTTAAGTTAATAAATTTTTATTCCGTCGTCAAGACGTCGCTACGTCGCGTGTTCTATAACTACACGACGTAATTCCAGAGATAACATTGTAAGTTTGTTACTTTAATTTTTGCTATGAAAGCGGTACTGCTTGACAGTAAAAGCGGGTTAAAAGCTGTGAGCTGTCTGGGGAAGTTAATCTTGCATTACTAAGCAACTGTTTCACCATGTATCTAGTCTAGGTTTACCAAATTCCCAAACAGACTAACATTAATTATAATCTTTTAATAGTCATACAACAACCGGTAATATATATATATATATATATATATATATATATATATATATATATATAAGAGAATTTAAATAAAAAGAAAGAAATCAGATTATATTTGGAAATTTATTTTAAGATTGATCACTGAAATTTCAGCATATTAAACGTGAGTTATAACTGGGCTGGTGCCTTGTTTCGGACTGTGAAAATGTGAGTTTGTAATCTTACGGAACACATCAAATATAGAGCCAAGATTGGGAGTCTGCATACAACACTGCATTCATAAAACAACACACAAAGAACATTGAAACATATGCAACAGAAAATTAACCACTACCAACAGATTCAAATTTTCACCCAAAGAAATTACGTTCGTAGCACAATCCTGTCCGTCATGTAATTACCACACACTGGTATACTAAATTCATATTAACTCTTTGTGAAATCTTCGCGAAAAGAATAGCTGAGGGGTACTTTGATGATTACACCACATGCTTCACGTGGTCAACTTGGTTTACACAAAGAGTGTAACTCCACAATAATTTTGATAATTAAAATAAATTAGATCGAAAAGCAATTTACAAAAGAAAAACCTCGAAGTGGTTACTAACGTCTTACTGTTAACCTGACGGGTCAAACAGTTATATAAGCACGTGGTACTGGTCTCGCAAAGTACACCCCACGTGGGTTGAACATAAAGAAAAGTTGCTATGTTGAAAAATATTGTCAAGATGAGACGTTATAATCACACAAGCATTCGCATTTAAGATTGATCTTAGTTAGAGTTACTGATCAACACGTGGTTCCACTTTACTCACAAAGTAGTGACAAAGCAACTACCGGAATATATTCTGAACTTTACACGAGAATTACACTGCGCTGCAATTTGAGATAACATTAGATAGTTTAGAGCTAAACCTGAAATAAAGGTGATTAAATTTTCAGTTAGACTGAACTTAGGAAATCCATTGTCCTACGGACTTAGCAGACACGCGCTTAGCCGGAGATCTTACCACTTCAGACGCTCGCCACGGACAGACTGACCTGCGCTCCTCTCGAGCGTGCTTCCTGAGCGTGGCTCACAAATACAAACGGAAGTGGCCAGAGGGGCAGCTTCCTATACCAACATGACACGAGACGGACAGGACCATACTAAGGATAGAAACCTCTTTGCTTTTAGAAAGCGTAGCTACCTGTTCCGACGTTGGTCCTACTGTTCTCTAGCAGACAGGCTTGTCTGCTACCCTCAAGCATGCAACTAGAAACACATTTGCTCATTCATCCTCTCACACAGAAGGGAAGGGGGATAACAGTATCTTATCATATACAGTATATAAAAGAAAGCAGATGTAGGTTCCGTATGAGACTGTGTGAAATGAATTACATATAAACTGTGTTTTAAAGTGTAGTAGTGTGACAGATCGTTCTTGTTTATGTGTAAAAGTAACACGTTCCACTACTCAGTCTCCTCCCAGATAGTCAGAAACGCCACAGTAAATTTAGAAGAGGAATTTATGCCGTAAATGACAACAGATTTAAGAAATTAAACATGAAAGGAATCCAACAGAGACCTTTCAACATACACTTAAGCAATGTTCAGAATGCGTCATAACCTTGAGACAATTCTATGACTGTTCACTGTTAAATAATTATGAATTCACTTTCCACTTCATAATATTCTAATAGTCCATTAATGTTCACTAATACACCTGATAATGTCTATTCAGTTATTTAGGCGACACGAAGAATTAAAGTTTGAATTCAATTATATTGTTCCTTGTAATTAATTGTACCTACACTGAGCACGTACACCGATTTCTCACTCAGGGCATTGCTTCCGTTTGCATCAGTAATCCTATCATTGACGACAACTTCTGACAACTTGGCTCAATTGGACGTTCTTCGTGTTGGCGTTTGTATGTTACCAACTCGAGACTAATAATTGTTTTCCTGTCGGCGATCTTTCTTTTTCAATGTCCTTGAATGTTCGTGCTTATTCAGTATCACTAATCTCAAGCGATTTAACTTCGTCGCGAATCTCCGTATCACGTTATCTTGCTGACGGTAAAGCTGACTTTCCTTTAGTATGACTTCTGAATAATGCTTCAGTCTATATCGCAAAACGTTGAAACTTCCGATTTTTGCTTAAAACAATATACACTCCTGGAAATTGAAATAAGAACACCGTGAATTCATTGTCCCAGGAAGGGGAAACTTTATTGACACATTCCTGGGGTCAGATACATCACATGATCACACTGACAGAACCACAGGCACATAGACACAGGCAACAGAGCATGCGTAATGTAGGCACTAGTACAGTGTATATCCACCTTTCGCAGCAATGCAGGCTGCTATTCTCCCATGGAGACGATCGTAGAGATGCTGGATGTAGTCCTGTGGAACGGCTTGCCATGCCATTTCCACCTGGCGCCTCAGTTGGACCAGCGTTCGTGCTGGACGTGCAGACCGCGTGAGACGACGCTTCATCCAGTCCCAAACATGCTCAATGGGGGACAGATCCGGAGATCTTGCTGGCCAGGGTAGTTGACTTACACCTTCTAGAGCACGTTGGGTGGCACGGGATACATGCGGACGTGCATTGTCCTGTTGGAACAGCAAGTTCGCTTGCCGGTCTAGGAATGGTAGAACGATGGGTTCGATGATGGTTTGGATGTACCGTGCACTATTCAGTGTCCCCTCGACGATCACCAGTGGTGTACGGCCAGTGTAGGAGATCGCTCCCCACACCATGATGCCGGGTGTTGGCCCTGTGTGCCTCGGTCGTATGCAGTCCTGATTGTGGCGCTCACCTGCACGGCGCCAAACACGCATACGACCATCATTGGCACCAAGGCAGAAGCGACTCTCATCGCTGAAGACGACACGTCTCCATTCGTCCCTCCATTCACGCCTATCGCGACACCACTGGAGGCGGGCTGCACGATGTTGGGGCGCGAGCGGAAGACGGCCTAACGGTGTGCGGGACCGTAGCCCAGCTTCATGGAGACGGTTGCGAATGGTCCTCGCCGATACCCCAGGAGCAACAGTGTCCCTAATTTGCTGGGAAGTGGCGGTGCGGTCCCCTACGGCACTGCGTAGGATCCTACGGTCTTGGCGTGCATCCGTGCGTCGCTGTGGTCCGGTCCCAGGTCGACGGGCACGTGCACCTTCCGCCGACCACTGGCGACAACATCGATGTAATGTGGAGACCTCACGCCCCACGTGTTGAGCAATTCGGCGGTACGTCCACCCGGCCTCCCGCATGCCCACTATACGCCCTCGCTCAAAGTCCGTCAACTGCACATACGGTTCACGTCCACGCTGTCGCGGCATGCTACGAGTGTTAAAGACTGCGATGGAGCTCCGTATGCCACGGCAAACTGGCTGACACTGACGGCGGCGGTGCACAAATGCTGCGCCATTCGACGGCCAGCACCGCGGTTCCTGGTGTGTCCGCTGTGCCGTGCGTGTGATCATTGCTTGTACAGCCCTCTCGCAGTGTCCGGAGCAAGTATGGTGGGTCTGACACACCGGTGTCAATGTGTTCTTTTTTCCATTTCCAGGAGTGTAGTAGCGCTTACATGCACTCTACGATCGCAATAGTACTAGAGAGGGACTAGGTAGCAACTGAAGCTAACATTTCCATTTCTGAGTTACATTGTAGTCACATCGAACTTCCTTTTCGATGCGGCTACAACTCTCTTCTATGGTAAATGTTATCATTGACCAGTTTACCATCTGGGCTTTAACTTTCGTTAGTAATTGCTTTTCAATTCTTTCTTTGATGTTTTTGTTGCGTATCCTATTGTATTCTTTCATTCAGTCTCTATTCAATGATAAACATTATTATTCACATGACATTCCTGTTGATCAAATTATCACATGTGTAAATTTTGTCGTCAGTAGCTGCGGTCACTGTCAGGATGATTGATTTTCTACTTCTTTTACAACAAAGGGTTGTTTATTAGAGTTTCTGTAATTGGGGTGTTACATTAGTTACTCTGTAAACCTCTGGTTTTCATTCTGTTTGGTTGTTCCACCACAAGGTAGTGATTACGGCCAAGATTATATCCAGTAGATGAGCAGAGCAACAGGCATTCCCTTTATGCACAGCAGTTTGGTTTCCAAGGTAATTGCTAGTTTGATGGGAGGCTCTCTATAGCAGTTGATCCGGCTTGACAAGGATAAGCATAATTTTTACCTTATCTGGGCAAGACGTACTCCTAGAGCTGCAGCTTTTTTCTCTCTCACACGACGCCTCGCAGAGTCAGTTTAAGAATTTTATTGCTCATCTTGTCAAGTTTATTACAGCATATAAGGAGAGTTGGAGAGGCAGGTGTGAAGGAACACACACACACTCCTCAAGAGCATCTATAGGGCAGCTGTACGTGTTGATTACTTGCTTGTGCTCGAGCACGGCCCAGCAGAGTCGTGGCTGCAGTGGCTTTAGAAAGGAGACAGCTTCGCCCTCGCCTCCTGTGTGAGCCGTGACACAGGCGGGCGCGAGAACGCCCTCTGCTTCGGAGCGCCGCGACAAGCGAACAGCGGAATAAACTCTGGCTAATTACCTCGGCGACCGCGCGGCGCCCGTGGCTACGTCACGCGCTGCTCGAGTCCCTCTGTTACGAGATTAAAGCCGAGAGACGAGAAGCGGAAAACGTATTATCCCTGACTCGCACTGTCCTGACTGTGAAGCTGTAAACATTCACTAGAGTGTAGCCCAGAGTCAAGAAACATTCATTTAAGTACGTTTTCAGAACGAAACTAAAGATTAATGTTCTCTGACTTCACTTTACATTTCCTTCGAATCTACTTCATAAGGCTCATTGCAGTCCAAGGAGTACCAAGAGCAGCGTTTTCCGTTTTCTTTTTTTACTGACAATTTAACTACACAAAGTGCTAACAAATATTTCCTTCGTCGCTAGGTGCTGCAGTTTTTACTCCATTATTATTATTATTATGTGCGATTGGACCCATACGGATCACGCAAAGCTTTTCCGATTCAATTTTTTAATTCTCCAAACTTCTCTCATTCTTTCCCCATGAATTCTCTTTCTTCCTCTGTCCATTTTGTCCCCTGTCTCTTGCAAACTTCATTCTCGGGTTGTACTTTCCAACTATTGATTTTTTGCCTGTATACATTTCTGTTTATAACTTCTGAAGAATTTATTTGTGCATTTGCTAGATCTGTTTTGGTTTCTTGTATCCAGGGTACGGTTTTCAATTTTTCAATGTATATTAAAATTTTGTGGGAGAGTCTGGGTGTTGGGAGTCTGTGGATATGACCGTAAAATTTTAGTCTTCTTTTCCGGATGTCTGCGGCGAGGTTAGATAATTTTTCTGTAGTTTTCCGAGACTGTAACCTGTATCCATCTTCCGTTCTTTTTGGGCCAAGAATCTTTCTGATAATTTTGCGTTCCTCTTTCAGGATGCCTTCCAGGTCGCCTTTTCTATGGAGTGTGAGTGTTTCGCTGGCATATAGTGCTTCGGGCTTGATTACTGTATTGTAGTGTCGTATTTTTGAGTGAATGGAGAGACACTTTTTATTGTAGATGTTGTGGGTTTTCCAGTATGCTCTTTTCAGTTTTTGCAGTCGAACTTTTTGTGCAGTTTTCTCTCCCCCTGTGGGTTCTAGGACCTCGCCTAAGTATTTAAAGAATGGAACTCTCTCAATTTGTCCATATTTTGTAGTCAGTTTTTGAGTTTCAAACTTTGATCAGATGAATTTGGTTTTTTGGAAGGAAATTTGTAGCCCAACTTTTTCGGCGCATTCTTTGAGAATGTCTATCTGTTTAATTGCTGTGGTCTCGATTTCTGCTAGAATGGCCACGTCATCTGCAAATGCCAAGCACGAATTTTTAATACCATCTTTGGATCTTCCTAGTTGTATAGGCTTCCAGTAATTTTGATTCTTCAGTTCTTTTTCCCATTCTCGGATGACTTTGTCTAAGACAAGGTTGAAGAGGAGTGGAGACAAGCCGTCACCTTGTCTGACGCCGGTTTTGATCAGGAAGGGCTCTGATATTTCACCCAGGAATTTTGTCGTAGAAGTTGTGTTTGTGAGCGTTTCTTTGATAAGGTTTAGGGTTTTCGGATCGAGTCCTAGCTCCTCAAGAATAATAGAGAGAGATTGCCTATCGATTACTCCATTTATAATTGTATTAGCTACTAGTAAACTGTGTACTTATAAAAGAGGCAGTGTTTTTCTAATAGGTTGAAGGTGGAACAATTTGCAAGTTCCGACTATAACAGCACGTTCAAACTCACTTAAATCTTGATAACCTGCTATTGTAGCAGCAATAACCGATCTAACAACTGGCCAGATACTTGTCGTCTTATATAGGCGCGGCACTCGAACGCCGCGCGGCAATCGAACAATTGCGCGTGCAATGGGTGTCAATCACATTGTCGTCTGGGAGGTTCTGCTTGTGCAACAACTACATCCGATCGCCACACAAACAAACTTGTTACATCCGTATTACTTACAAAGGGTACACGCTATGAGTCCAGTCGAATTTCCCCAACAGCACGTGGTACCTGTTCGGCAGCATAGGAACACCACTGTTCCCGCGTCGAGGTCTGTTCACAGGTAAATGTAGGTTCACTAGGGACTGTGTTCTGAATTTGTGAAACAGCCATGAGCCGACAGACGAAAACCATCGTGCCACGCACGCACTGGGATTTCAACACCGGGATTGGTGTTAAATTGTTGGTAGTTATTCTGGACGGTCATGTGACTGGGACATGCCTCCTTCCACTCAGCCTAACTGATCCAGCATGCTTGATCTTCCTGCAAGAGTATTTGACCCATTCATGGAGGCTGTGGTTTCAGTATGATGGTGCATCATCTCACTTCTTATGTGCAGTTCGGAGACATCTCAACAGACGATATGGTGAAAGATATGCCAAAGTGGTGCAACAGCCTGTCCATTGCTCCTATGGACTACTGCTTCTGGGTTCCTGGTCAAAGTTTAATATATGAGACTCCTGTAGAGACAGAGGGAGATCTGCTGGCACGAGTTCTGACCGCTGCACAAGAAACTGAAGAGGCAGCAGGTGGGACGGAATATGTACCAGAACATGCTTCGTACGTACAGTGTCTGTGACGACGTTGGTGGTCGTCGCCACATCGAGGCCCTGTTGTAATACTTCAGTAATGTTCTGTACGTACAGATCGCGGGGTTCTTTTTTGTTTTGGAATAATTTTTAAGTGTTAATTCAAACAAATGTGCTTAAGTGATAAATAGATCTTTCGTTGTCTTTCCTTCTGAATTGTTCCCGATCAATAACTGTACTGCGTCGCGCCTAATTCGGTTCCTCAGACGGATGAGTTAAAAATCTGAACTGAACCCGTCCTAGAAGGGAAAATTCACCGTTTCCGGACATGGTTTCCTATTCAATATATTATGTACTCACTCACCTCTACAAGTTCTAGACATTTGTAAAGAGAATGTCCAAACACCCTGTATAACAGAGTATTCATTACTGTTTGCTGGAAGTACTCCTATATCCGTCTTCCCCTGCAGCTACTACCCCCCAAAAGCTCCCTCTAGTACCAGGAAGATTAGTCCCTGATGTCTTAGCGCAGTCCTGTTATCCTGTTCCTTTTCTTGCCAATGTTTTCATGTTTTCCTTTCTTCGCCGATTCTGCGGAGGATGTCTTCATTACTTGTCTTACCAGTCTACTTAATTTTCAACACTTTTCTGTGTTACTCTCAATCCAATATTCTGTACTCATTAGACTGTTTGTTTCATTCAACAAATCCCGTAAGTCTACATCACATTCACTGAGGACAGAAATGTCATCAGCGAATCTTATCATTGATATCCTTTCACCTTGAATTTTAATTCCACTCTCGAACCTCTCTTTTTATTTCCGTCTTCCATGTGTAGATTGAACAGGATGGGCGAAAGACTGCATCCGTGTCTCACATCCTTTTTAATCCGCGCACTTCGTTCTTGGCCTTCTAGTGTTATTGTTCCCTCTTGGTTCTTGTACATATTTCACTACCATATTACCCGTCTTTTACCAAACTCTTATTTTTAACAGAATTAGATCTTACGTCATTCTACATTGTCGAACGCTTTTTCCAGGTCGGCAGATAATTTGAGTGTGCGCCGATTCTTTTGGAGTCTTGCTTCCATTATCAAGTTCAAAGTCTGAATTGTTTCTATGGTGATTTCACCGTTAATAAAGCCGCAGTGGTCGGTATCTATGAGATCCTTAGTTTTCTTTTCCATTCTTCAGTATATTACTGTCCTCTGCAGTTTGGATGCATGAGCTAAGTTGATTGTGCGATGGTTCTCGCACTTACTTGCTCTTCTCCTACAGCTACCACGGATGGCGTGGCGTTAGATAAGTAATGCAATACATCTTTTCCTCGGCTGGTTTCGGTTCAAGAAATGCGGAATTTGTTGTGAGACATCGTAGAATATTCCCAGTTCAGATCCCATAGTGTCATGAAGTAGGTAGCGGTGCTATACGTAGCCTTCAAAATGGCGTCTGTTACGGAGTGCGTTCCTGACAGAGAGACGTTAGCGAATTTCTTTTGGCGAAAATCCTGAGCGTCACAGATATTCATAGGCTTTCGCAGAATGCCTGCGGAGACATGGCAGTGAACAAAAGCACGCTGAGTCGTTGGGCGAGGCATCTGTCATCATCACGACACCTTCTTGCAAATCTGTGCGATCCCCCACATGCTGGTCGCCCACACGCAGCTGTGACTGGTGCAATGTTGTAACGTGCGGACGCTCTCATTCGGGATGACTGACGAATCACAATCAATCACCTCGCTCTTCAATTTGACATTTCTGCCGGTAGTGCAGACACACCCTTCCACTAGTTGCGGTCTTAAAGATTGTGGTGTCACCGCCAGACACCACACTTGCTAGGTGGTAGCCTTTAAATCGGCCGCGGTCCGCTAGTATACGTCGGACCCGCGTGTCGCCACTGTCAGTGATTGCAGACCGAGCGCCGCCACACGGCAGGTCTAGAGACACTTCCTAGCACTCGCCCCAGTTGTACAGCCGACTTTGCTAGCGATGGTTCACTGACAGATTACGCTCTCATTTGCCGAGACGATAGTTAGCATAGCCTTCAGCTACGTCATTTGCTACGACCTAGCAAGACGCCATTATCTTGTTATGCATGTACCGTCAGACCGATGTTCACCAATTATGGATTAAAGTGAAGTATTCCAGAAGCTCCGTACTTCTTTTACTGGACTCAATTCCTTTAACTGTTCCAGACCTCAAGCCAGCCTGCGTGAGCTTAAACGCGTGCCTTTCGGCTTCCTCATAGTGGCTTGGCTGTCTTGCCAAGTCACAACAAAGATGTATGCCTGCTGGGTTCCTTGCCACCTAACAGAAGACTAAAGAGCAACGAAAGATCATCTGCGCGGAAACGTTTGCATGTTACGAGGCTGATGGTGACAATTTTTGGCCGAACATCAGTACAGGCGATGAACCATGGATTCGTCACTTCGAACCGGAGACAAAACTGCAATCCATGCAGTGGCGCCACACCACCTCTCCTCAAAAAAAAAAAGTTCAAAGCTGCAACCTAGCTGGTAAAGCCATGGCGACGATCCTGTGGGACTCTGAAGAGGTTATTCTATTCGAACTACTCTCTCATGGAGCAACGATCAATTCTGAAGTGTATTGTCCTACCCTCAGGCAACGGCCTTGCCGCAGTGGATACACCGGTTCCCGTGAGATCACCGAAGTTAAGCGCTGTCGGGCGTGGTCGGCACTTGGATGGGTGACCATCCAGGCCGCCATGCGCTGTTGCCATTTTTCGGTGTGCACTCAGCAATTGAGGAGCTACTCGACCGTATAGTAGCGGCTTCGGTCAAGAATACCATCATAACGACCGGGAGAGCGGTGTGCTGACCCCATGCCCCTCCTATCCGCATCCTCTACTGAGGATGACACGGCGGTCGGATGGTCCCGGTAGGCCACTCGTGGCCTGAAGAAGGAGTGCTATTGTTCTACCCTCAGGAAACCGAACACCTATGTTCCGCCTATTCGTCGCGACGAAGGAGCAAACGAACTTGTCCTCCATGACAACGCAAGACCTCATACAGGTCTACACCCAAGAAGAGTAGCCCACAAAACTTCATTGGACTGTTCTTCCTCATCGACCCTACAGCCCGGATCTCACACCTTCCGGCTTCCTTCTATATGGCATAATGACAGACGCACTCCGGTGGAAGCGACAGGTGGTTCATGTGGGGGTTATTGGTGCAGCAAGACGTTGCACCCTACGTCGACTAGTAGAGTGGTGCTGTGCCAGGATACAGGCCCTCCAAGTAAGGTGGCGGAAGGCCGCCGCATTCAGCGTGTTGAAAAATAAGGTTTTGTAGACAAAACAGTTGGAAATAATATGGTGTACTGGAATCCTGAATAGATCCAACCTGCCACGCCGAGCCACTCGTATTTAAGTCATAAGACGAATTCGGTCATTGTTACGGATGTATTTTGGGCATTTATCAGAACCACACAAGGGAAGACAGGATTAGGAGAGTAAGAGCGGACGGCGCGACACGCAGTGCGTCACTTCACGGGCTGCTTGTGGGGAGGGGGAGGGTGCGCAGATCCGCTTAACACACTTCCGTGAAGCCCTGAAATGGCGCAGGGTCGTGGGCGAGCAAGCAGCCAGGCGCGCAGCGACCCTGTTGGCGGGCTCTGAGGATGTGTGCTCTGGCGAAGCCTTCCCGCTCATCCCACGAGTCCCGTAAAACGTGCACGTGACACCCGGAAAACAGTCCCCAGTAGTACTCCGTCACTTACCCTCTTTCCACTGCATTCCTACAGCTTGGCGGAACAGGAGGGAAGCTAACGCATCAGCAAAGTACGAAATATATCCCATAATGCGGAAAATAGGAAAGCTATTATACCAATATGAAAAAATGATAGACACAAATACATACATACATACACACTTAGAAAACAAAATGTACGGCGCCACGAAGGAATTATCCGAATGGGACGGAAATAGGTAGGTGTGATGTACATGTACAGACGAACAAATGATTACAGTTGTAGAAAAGTTGGATCGTTTATTCAGGAGAAAGAGTTTCACAAATTGAGTGATTCAGTAACGCGTTGGTCGACCTCTGGTCCTCATGCAAGCTCAAATGGTTCAAATGGCTCTGAGCACTATGGGAGTTAACATCTGAGGCCATCAGCCCCCTAGACTTAGAACTACTTAAACTTAACTAATTTCAAGATTTTAAACATGGCTGAAACAGCAACTGTTGAAATTCTTCACGGTAAATGATGACAGCCAAAACAGTTGCAGGATAAAGATCTATTAAAATTCTTGACCGCGGTTTCGGTATATATAAATATACCTTCATCAGAAGTAAAAAATAGTATTTTACTTCTTTTTTAGTTAGGGGTATAGCCCCTGTTAGGTGCAATACATTTACTTGTGTCTAATTTTCTGTGAAAATTAGGTTTGGCATTGGTACAGATGTAAGACGATGCCGAATGGAAAGGATGGCAGCATATTCGTGCGTTTGTTGGTATGAACATGAGGGTATTACAGTGTCTGTTATTATAAGTTTTCTGTAAATTTTGAAACTATGGGTATTTGTAGTGATATCTATGATGAAATCTAAGACATTAATTGATTTTTCACTGGTCACCATGGCGAAGTGTACGTTTTTGTGTTGTAAGTTTAGATGTTCTACGAGTGCGTTCAGTAGTCTTTTGGTACCAGGTACCAGACTACAGACACAGTACATCATCTACATATCTATACCACTATTTGATATTATTACTGAGAAATCTATAAGGTAGCAACTGTTTTTCAAAATGCTCCCTGAAGGTCTCTACTAAAAGAAGACTCAGGGGAGACCCCATTGCCAAGTCACGTAGCTGTTTGCAAAGACTACCTTCAAATTGAAAATAATTTTGTTGTAAACATGTCTGTGTGGCCAGTTTTATGTCGTCTACTTGTACAAGGTTGACACTTGCTTTGTATTATAGTTCTGTCAAAACATCGACTCATTCTTTGACTGGTATGTTTATAAATAATCTGCTAACATCAAAGGATACTAGTTTTGCACTATGTGGAATAGGAAGGTCCTTATATTTGTTAATCAGGTCCAGTGAATTCACAATTCCAAACTTAGATTTAAATTTTATCTCGGTTTTGATGCTGAAATGTAATTCTGTAGCAATTTTGTAGTTTGGTGCGATGTACGTTGGCAGAAGGGATCGTAACTTTAGGCCCTTCTTGTATAGTTTAGAAAGTCCACACAGTTTAGGATGTACTGGGTTCATGTTGGTCAAATACTTGGCCTCATATTTGGGTGTTGTGTTCTGCAGGTC
The DNA here is from genome assembly GCF_021461395.2 of Schistocerca americana. Classification (NCBI taxonomy): domain Eukaryota; kingdom Metazoa; phylum Arthropoda; class Insecta; order Orthoptera; family Acrididae; genus Schistocerca; species Schistocerca americana. Next base: position 33,685,720 of record NC_060124.1, read on the forward strand.
TTGGTTAAGCTTTCAGTTTCTCGTTAAAGTGTCTGGTAGGATCTTTGGTGTGGATCTAATAGTAACTGGACGTCAGGAATTGTTTCACTTTCTCAAAGTAATCACTTTTGTCCATGAGCACCAAAATACTACTTTTTCTGCTTCTGTGAGAAACTTGTTACTTTGAATACACCCACAAAACCTAAACAAAACTTCCTAGAATACGTAATTCGTCTGTCTGAAATTGTACCTTACACAAAGGGAATGGATGTTCTAGTAAAAGGTTTCAAATATGCTCTACACCATAAACCTTCCAAAAACTTTTAGATGTATTAGAAGTTTATAGAGAATAGTGTCGGCAAAGACATTGCAACCAGACACACAGTAAGGCGTGGTATATAAAAATGTCTTGAGTTATACGCTCCTACATCAAAATCTATGGAAAAGAAAACTAACCTAAAGATGAAAATTACTCAAAATAACAACATTCTTATCAAGGGCAGATAAAGTAGTATTTTGGTTTTCATGAACAAAAGTGATTACGTTGAGAAAGTGAAATAATCCACATATCCTATTCCTGCCATATCCTCATCACAGATCCTACCAAAACCTTTAATGAAGAAATTAGGAACTTAACCAAGACCTGGAGAAACAAAATACCTAAATATGAACCTATACGTTAGATCAACATGGACACAGTAGCGCCTAAACTGTATGGATTTCTCACAATAAACAAAGGAGGCCAAACTTTATGACCTCTTGTGCCAACCTACACTGCACCAAACGACAAAATAACCAAACAAATACATTTCAGCATCAAAATGAAGACAAAATTTAAATCTGAGTTTAGAATTGCAAATTCAGTGGACATCGTTAACAAATTTAAGGATCATCCTATTCCAAATATTGCAAAACTGTTTTTTTTTGTTAGTATTCATTTACAAACATAGCAGTCAAAGAATGCCTCGATATTTTGACAGAAGTACTATATACATAGAACATGTGTCAACGCTATACAAGCAAGAAAAATTTAATTTTTTTAAAGTTAATATGTTTAAATTCAATTTTTTAATTTTAAATATTAACTTATTTATTCTGTAAGTGTAAAGTTATTAACTTGTGAAACTGGTCACACAGACATGTTTACAACAAAATTATTTTCAGTTTGAAGGTACTCTATACGAACAGACACATAGCCTTGCAATACACATATATTTAGTTTCAAAATTTACAGAAAAATTACAATAGCAGACGCTGTAATACTCTCATGTACTCAACATCCAATAATCCGCAAACAAGCTGCCTTTCAATCCATTTGGCATTGTTTTACATCTATACCAACGTCAAAACCGAATTTTCAGACAAAATTAGACACCATTAAATGCAATGCACGTAGCAGTGGCTATACCCCTGACTTAATTCACAACATTTTACACAGGAAACAAGGTAGAAAAATGTTACCGTACGTGTATGCCCCCTCTGCTGCAACATGTCTAAAACCAACTGGTGTACAATCCCATATTTGGGAAAGCTATTAGACAAAATAGATAAAAATTGAAAATGCTGTAATTATTATTGAATAGCAAGGACAAAACAGGTTTATTAAGTAACAGTGGTATTTATAAAATCTCTTGAAGTAACTGCAATTAACTTATACTTGTCAGTCAGGCAGCGCTATATCAACTAGGCTGACTGATCGTTAATGCAGAGGGGAATTACAAAAGTCAGACTCCACCATTGCTAAACATGTGCTGAAGGAAGGACACAGATATCAAGTACACTGAAGTACTACATATAGCGACCAAAGAAAGGAAAGTAAGTGTGTGAGAAACACTTGAAGTAAACAAACATTTAGCTCAAAATTCCCAGCTGGTTTTAATGATGAATTACAGCTAAGGAATCCACACTTTTAAGCTTCACATGATGCAACCAACAAGCTACATAACTACAGACCGTGACAATGACACACACTGCTACACAAAATTAAAACCCAATAGAAATTTATATTCCTTAGCTTGATTACTGCATAAACTTCAATGTTATATCAACAGAGCTTCCAATACTATATACTGTGTGGCTTAATCATGTAGGGCCTTTAATATTGTCCATTGCATAAACTGTAATTTAAAATGAAAACATGTTTGCTGCAAAACATAAGTAACTAGTGCTCAGTTGGACAGTTCTCAACAAATGTCATGACTTCACAAACTATGGAATTATGCCCATATAACCTGTAATGCTGCGATATTGTGTATTTCAATTGTTGTGTTTTCTATTGTCCATTGCGTAAAGTGTAATTTACAATGTTAAAATACATGCTTGTTACACAACATAAATGAAGGATGCTCAGTTTGACAGTTTTCCAACCAATGTCAAGATTTCACAAACTTAAGCATTGTAACTATATAATGTGTAATATTGTGCAGTTTAATTATTTGTTGTGCTTGATATTGTCCATTGCATCAAGTATAATTCCAACATTAAAAAACAAGTTTGATGCACTTCATTCTGTGCAGGTGGCTCGTTTCTTTCCTTATAATGTTACCTAAGAATAATGTCCCTTGCAGACGCTAGTCAATTGTTTCCTGAAGATGCCCTGTAAGCCGAAAACTAGTTAGAAATAAACAAAAATCAGCAGCACAAAAACAGTCTTGTTATTTAACCTTAAATATGAAGTTGCCAAAAAGTAACAGAAGAATCTATATATAGAATTAAATTGAGATCAGATGTTAAATAATTATTCTTTTTAAGAAATTTATTTCTTGCTGTAGACAGAACCATTTTATATTTCTCTGTTTCGATCATCAGCAGTTATTTTGCTGCCAGAATGGTAAAACACATCTTCTACTTTTAGTGTATCACACCATAACCTGATTGATTTAATTCGACTACAATGTCACTGTTTTTCTTTTGTTGCTATTCGCCTTATAAACTCTTTCCAAGACACTACCCACTGTATTCATTTGTTGTTCCAAGTTCTTTGTCATTTCTGACAGAATTACAATGTAATGAGAAAACTTGAAAGTTTCTGTTTCTTCAAGCTAAATTTTAATCTTCTTTCAAATTTTTTTCTTGGTTTCCTTTACTGTGAGCTCAATGTGCAGACTGAATTGAACTGGGGAAGGCTACAACTTTGTCTTACTGTCTTTTCAACCGCTTCCCATTCATGTCTTCGACTGTTATATATGACTGCAGTCTGTTTTCAGAGACCCTTAGCACCAGCTGGTGGCGGTCATGTGGTTAGCGTTAAAGCTCCGTAATCAAGGGATCGCTGGCTGAACTCCCGGTCATCTTATCTTTTTCTGTTTGTATTTTTTTGATCATTAGTCATATTACTTCATACCATTTACATTCGGAAGGTAATATGATGAAAAAACACATGTATCTGTACAATCTTTTATTGCATTTCCAATATTATTTTGTTGGTTGCTAATTTTTATTATCACAGCAAATATTATGTTTATACTAATCGACAACCAAACGATGAAACAGATAAAGTCTTCCTGAAAATGTATGTCTGTCGTGATCCTTTATACCTGCAATCCGGTAAGGACGGAGAACTTCGCAACTGGTCGCTTCGATCTGGGGACGGGTTCTACATCTACATCTACATTTATACTCCGCAAGCCACCCAACGGTGTGTGGCGGAGGGCACTTTACGTGCCACTATCATTACCTCCCTTTCCTGTTCCAGTCGCGTATGGTTCGCGGGAAGAACGACTGTCTGAAAGCCTCCGTGCGCGCTCTAATCTCTCTAATTTTACATTCGTGATCTCCTCGGGAGGTATAAGTAGGGGGAAGCAATATATTCGATACCTCATCCAGAAACGCACCCTCTCGAAACCTGGCGAGCAAGCTACACCGCGATGCAGAGCGCCTCTCTTGCAGAGTCTGCCACTTGAGTTTGTTAAACATCTCCGTAACGCTATCACGGTTACCAAATAACCCTGTGACGAAACTCGCCGCTCTTCTTTGGATCTTCTCTATCTCCTCCGTCAACCCGATCTGGTACGGATCCCACACTGATGAGCAATACTCAAGTATAGGTCGAACGAGTGTTTTGTAAACCACCTGCTTTGTTGATGGACTACATTTTCTAAGGACTCTCCCAATGAATCTCAACCTGGTACCCGCCTTACCAACAATTAATTTTATATGATCATTCCACTTCAAATCGTTCCGCACGCATACTCCCAGATATTTTACAGAAGTAACTGCTACCAGTGTTTTTTCTGCTATCATATAATCATACAATAAAGGATCCTTCTTTCTATGTATTCGCAATACATTACATTTGTCTATGTTAAGGGTCACTTGCCACTCCCTGCACCAAGTGCCTATCCGCTGCAGATCTTCCTGCATTTCGCTACAATTTTCTAATGCTGCAACTTCTCTGTGTACTACAGCATCGTCCGCGAAAAGCCGCATGGAACTTCCGACACTATCTACTAGGTCATTTATGTATATTGTGAAAAGCAATGGTCCCATAACACACCCCTGTGGCAATCCAGAGGTTACTTTAACGTCTGTAGACGTCTCTCCATTGATAACAACGCAGAGGGATAGGGTTGGAAGGCCCAAGTCAGACATCGATAAATATGTAAATAACTTTTTTCAGTAATACAAAGAGTTGGCATATGCCAGAATATTAAGGTAATGTACGATTAATCGTCGGATGTGCTTTCGACATTGCAAGTTACAGGATGATATTTTTCATACAGACACGGAAAACATAAATTAAGACTCCATCTACTACATCGAATGAATGTACAAGAAATCATCAGTGTTTCTGAAGAAAAACAAAGCTCTTTGGCGATTTGAAAAAATTCTCTTTCTTCCGATAGTGTGGATGCAAAACCATGTGTAACGCAACATTTTCATAAATATCGGAACCGAAAATCGCCAATGTAGGACCGAATGTATTTTAATAGCATTCGCACGGGAAGGAATTTCTCAATCGTTCTCAATCACATATAAACAAGTTTAAAGATGCTTGATGAAGATTTCAACTTGCCTATAGAAATAAAAGTCACATAATGTTTGTCGGAATAATAAGAATTAGTAAACAACCCAATAATATTGGAAATTTAGTAAAAGGTAATGCAAATACACATTTCATTTCATTATATTACCTTTCAGACGTAATATTTACGAAATAATGACTAGTGATAAAGAAATATAAATGAAGAAAATAATAATATGGGCAAATCGATCCACCGATTACGGAGCTTTCACGCTAACCACGTGACCGCCGCCAGCTCGTACCCAGCGACACAATGCACCGGAACATCACTGTTTCGTAAAACTTCTCTTGCGATTTTCTCGAAATGGCCTAAGTAGTGCTTGCACATTACGTCGTCCTAATGGACTGCTAAAAGTGTACAAAGTTTGAAGAAAATCCATGATTCGAACATCGTGGCATCCCCCTGTATGTCTGCTAAGTATTATCCTGCACGTTACTGTATTTCTTCGGAACCCAAAGTGATCTTCCCCACAGTCGGCTTCTACCAGTTACTCCCATCTTCTGTAAATGATTCGCCTGGGTATTTTGATCCGATACTTACAAAGTCTACATGAGATGTCGCTCTGTCGTTGAGGACATGTCATTTCCTCACCAACAACATCGAGCCGGCTTACCTTGCCAGTTCTTGGATTGACCTACAGTCTGATTTGCACCGCTAACCTTGGTGCAGTGTACAACTGCCAGAGGGGACAGAAGCGACAATTGTGGAGTTAGACCAAATGAGCGTCAAAAGCAGGATCCTTTTATTTGTAGTCTGGAAGGATACTTGGAAAACGCGGTCTGTTTGAAAAAGGGATTTCTTATCTCATCTCAGAATATTTCAAGTGCGAATGGAACAGGAAGATATCTTAATACGCGGTGCAATGCAAAGCACCATTTGCCAAGTACTTTTCTGTGATTTTCGGAGTATTTAAATGGTGTAAACACTGTCTGTTCTAAATAAAACTCATGTTGTTGTTGTTGTGATCTTCAGTCCGAAGACAGGTTTGATGCACCTCTCCATGCTGCTCTATCTTGTGCAAGCCTCTTAATTTCTGAGTAGCTACTGCAACCTACATGCTTCTGAATCAGCTGAGCATACTCATCTCTTCGCCTCCCACTACGATTTTTACCCTTCACACTTCCCTCCAATACTACGTTGGTGATCCCTTGATGCTTCAGAATATGTTCTGCCAACCTATCCCTTCTTCTAGACAAGTTGTGCCACAAATTCCTCTTCTCCTCAGTTATATTCAGTACCTCTTCATTAGTTATGTGATCTATCCATATAATCTTCAGCATTCTTCTGTTGCACCACATTTCAAAAGCATCTATTCTCTCCTTGTCTAAACTATTTACCGTCCGTGTTTCAATTCCACACATCGCTAAATTCCATACAAATACTTTCAGAAAGGACTTCCTGACACTTAAATCTAAACTCGATGTTAACAGATTGGCGCTGACAAGGAAAGCGTTTCCGAAGAAGGGCAGTCTACATCTTATATCCTCTCTGCCCAAATAACAAAATTCATCTTCTACGTTTAGTATCTTATTTCCTAATTTAATTACCTCAGCATTACCTTGGTTCAAATGGCTCTGAGTACAATGGGACTTAACTGCTGAGGTCATCAGTCCCCTAGAACTTAGAACTAATTAAACCTAACTAACCTAAGGACATCACACATATCCATGCCCGAGGCAGGATTCGAACCTGCGACCGTAGCGGTCGTGCGGTTCCAGACTGTAGCGCCTAGAACCGCTCGGCCACCTCGGCCGGCCAGCATTACCTGATTTAATTCGACTGCGTTCCGTTATCCTCATTTTGCTGTTATTGATGTTCATCTTATAACCTCCTTTCATGACACTGTACATTCCGTTCACCTGCTCTTTCAGGTCCTTTGCTGTCTGACAGAATTACAGAGTCATCGGCAAACCTCAGATTCTTATTTCTTCTCCATGGATTTTAACTCCTACTGCAAATTTTTGTTTTGTTTCCTATACAGTTTGCTCAATATACAGATTGAATAACATCGGGATAGGCTACAGTCTGTATCACTTCCTTTTGAACAACTGCTTCCCCTTCGTGTCCCTCGACTCTTATAACTACCATCCGGTTTCTGTACAAACTGTAAATAGCCTTTCGCTCCCTGTGTTTCACCCATGCCACCTTCAGAATATGAAAGAAAATAATCCAGTCAACATTGTCAAAAGCTTTCTGTAAGTCTACAAATGCTAGAAACGTAGGTTTGCCTTTCCTTAATGTATCTTCTAAGATGAGTCGTAGAGTCAGTATTGCCTCGCGTGTTCCAACATTTCTCCGGAATCCAAACTGATCTTCCCCGAGGTCGTTTTCTACGAACTCTCCATTCGTCTGTAGAGAATACTTGTTAGTATTTTACAACCGTGACTTATTAAACTGATAGTTCGGTAATTGTCACACCTGCATTCTTTGGAATTGGAATTATTATATTCTTCTTGAAGTCTGAGGGTATTTCGCCTGTCTCATACATCTTGCTCACAAGATGGAAGAGTTTTGTCACGGCGAGCTTTCCCAAGGCTATCAGCAGTTCTAATGGAATGTTGTCTACTCCCAGAGCCTTGTTTCGACTTAGATCTTTCAGCGCTCTGTCAAATTCTTCACGCAGTATCATATCTCGCATCTCATCTTCATCTACGTCCTCTTCTATTTTTTTAATACTGCCCTCAAGTACGTCGCCCTTGTATAGACCCTCTACGTACATCTTCCACCTTTTTTCTTTCCCTTCTTTGCTTAAGACTGGTTTTCCATCTGAACTATTGATACTAATACAGGTGGTTCTCTTTTCTCCAAAGGTCTCTTTAATCTTCTTGTAGGCGACATCTGTCTTACCCCTGGTGATATACGTTTCTACATCCTTAGATTTTTCCTCTAGCCATTCCTGCTTAGCCATTTTGCGCCTCCTGTCGAACTAATTTTTGAACCGTTTTGTATTCCTTTTTGTGTGCTTCATTTACTCCATTTTCATATTTTCTCCTTTCATCAATTAAATTACCCAAGGATTTCTACCAGCGCTCTCCTTGTTACCTACTTGATCCTCTGCTGCCTTTACTGTTTTATCTCTCAGCGCTATCCATTCTTCTTCTACTGTATTTCTTTCTCCTGTTCTTGTCAATCATTCCCTAATGCTCCCTCTGCAACTCTCGACAACCTCTGGTTCTTTCAGTTTATCCAGGTCCCATCTCCATAAGTACCTACCTTTTTGCAATTTCTTCAGTTTTAATCTACAGTTCACAATCAAGTAATTGTGGTCAGAGACCACATTTGCCACTGGAAATGTCTTACAATTTAAAACCTGGTTCCTAAATGTCTGTCTTACCATTATATAATCACTCTGAAACCTTCGGTGCCTCCAGGTCGCTTCCAAGTATGCGGCCTTCTGTCATGATTCTTAGACCATGTATTAGCTATGACTAAGTTATGCTCTGTGCAAAATTCTACCAGACGACTTCCTCTTTCATTCTGTACTCCTAGTTCATATTCACCTACTGCTCTTCCTTCTGTTCCCTTTCCTACTATCGAATTCCACCCTTTCATTACACTCCCTTAACTATCTGAATAATTTCTTTTACCTCATCATACATTTCTTCAATCACTTCTTCATCTGCGCAGCTAGATGGCATTTAAACTTGTACCAGTGTGGTAGGCATGGGCTTCGTGTCTATCTTGGCTTTAATAATGCGTTGGTTATGCTGTTCGTAGTAGCTTATATGCGTTCCTATTTTTTTATTCATTATTAAACCTACTCCTGCATCTCCCCTGTTTGATTTTGTATTTATAACCCTGTATTCACCCGACCAGAAGTACTATACCTCCTTCCACGGAACTTGACTAATTCCCACTATATCTAACTTTAACCTATCCATTTCCTTTTTCGAGGTTTCTGATCTACGTGCCCGATTAAGAGATCTGTCATTCCAGGCTATGATCTGTAAAGCGACAGTTGTGTTTCTCCTGATAACGACGTTCTCCTGAGTAGTCCCCGCCCAGAGATCTGAATTTGGGGGGGGGGGGGGGCTATTTTACGTGCGGAATATTTTACCCAACAGGTCATCATCATCATCATTTAACCGCACAGTAAATGATGATGATGATTGGTTTGTGGGGCACTCAACTGCGTGGTTATCAGCGCCTGTACAAAGTCCCAAATTTTACACACTCCAATTTTTACTCATTCCAATCTAGTAACTGTCACGAACGATGATGATGAAATGATGAGGACAACACAAACACCCAGTCCGCAGGCACAGAAAAACCCCAACCCAGCTAGGAATCGAACCAGGGACCCTGTGATTCAGAGGCAGCAACGCAAGCAACTAGCCCTTGGGAGAAATTGTGGCTGTAGATTCCTCTTGCTTTCAGCCATTCTCAGTACCAGCACAGCAAGGCCATTTCAGTCAATGATCCAGACTGTTGCCCTTGCAGGTGCTGAGAAAGCTGCTACCCCCCCTTCAGGAATCACGTGTTTGTCTGGCCTCTCAACAGATTGTGGTTGGTCATCTGCATCACTGAGGCACGCAAGCCTCCCCACTAACGGCGATGTCCATGGTGCATGGGGGAAGTGTAAAACTCATACGGACTTGAAATATATTTTGTGACTATCGAATACATAGCGTACAGTGACAGTGGGATGGTCCTGGAATCGGGTGACGGAGACACTAGGTATTTCAAAATGAATACTGGGTGTTCTAAGGCTTTTTACCATCTATTACATCCAACTTACAGTTATAAATAACCCATCAACTGAAATAGAAAGAGAAAAGCTATTGTGATTCTTGAAATTTTTCCGGCGGACATAATGTTCCATCATCTTTCGGGCGTGCACTCGGGACAGCGACAATTTTTCTTGCGATATTTCGGCTGGAAACCTCCCAGCCATCTTCAAGGCGAGTCGGAGACTGAGTTCATAGCGTTTGCGCGTGCCTATTGAGTTCCTTGAGCTTTTTACAAAATTGCCGGAGCCATGATATTATACCTAAATTTCCGAAAGTGGTACATTTTATCAAGACTGTTGCAGCTAATAAGATTACTCGTAAAGCGAGTTTGGCATTGGTTAAGGAGAGAATTAGATATACTCGCAGGATGCTGGATTTGATCTCGGCAGGGTTGTATCAAAAATTCAAATGGCTCGGAGCACTATGGGACTCAACTGCTGAGGTCATTAGTCCCCTAGAACTTAGAACTAGTTAAACCTAACTAACCTAAGGACATCACAAACATCCATGCCCGAGGCAGGATTCGAACCTGCGACCGTAGCGGTCAAGGTTGTATCATTTACATCTGAAGATAGCAGCTAAACTCCCACGTATTTCTTGGGAATGGACTGATGGCATAACATGGGCAAAATCGGACTGGACTCATCAAGATTCCACTGCAAGACAAGTGGCGAAATTCGCCCGTCTGACTACTCAGTCGCAGCAAGATGTGTGTTTTAAATCTTCTGTTTTTAATTTTACAAATAAGGACTTGGACAATGCGACTATGTCAGTTTCGGAAAAGGGTCTGAACTTCGCTCCCACGCCAAAGCCCCTGCCATTAACATCTTTTATCTCAGGTATTGAAGAAGCTGTCAGAAAGTTACCTGGTGATTCCGCCGAAGAAATAAGATGTGAAGTGTGCCGAACTCTTACAAGATCTCGTCGACAAAAAAGCAACTTCTCCTCAGCTGGGAGAGCTGCACTCCGTAATCTCCGGAATGATTCCCAGTCTTTGGTCCTTCCTGCAGACAAGGGTAATGCCACAGGTTTGCTTCCGAGAGACGTCTATATTGAGAAGATGCACAACTTACTGGATGTGTCTGCATACCGTAAGATTGACAAGGACCCCACATCTCGGGTTGAGAGAAAAACTGCATCGCTTCTGAACTCCAGTTCTCTGCCTAAAGAAGTCGCCAACAAACTTAAGGGACACATCTCTTTGCCCCCCGGATTATATGGCCTTCCCAAGGTACACAAAGTTCTACGAACGTCCAGTTCAGAAGAAACTGAAAATCTTAATCCATGTTTGAAGCAGATTTTAAAAGTGCTGACTTTTCGACCAATAGTTAGCAATATAGGTGCACCAACGTACTCATTGGCAAAATATTTAGCCTCTCTGTTGAGACCGTTTGTGGGGAAATGTGAACATCATATCCGCAACTCGTAGGATTTTATCAATAGGCTGAAAGGTCTGGAGCTCAATAGCACAGATTTATTAGTTAGTTTTGACGTTGTCTCGTTGTTCACCAAAGTACCTCTGGCTGACTCCCTGTATCTCATTAGCAGCAAGTTTGAGGATGATATAACAGCTTTGTTTAAGCATGCATTAACCTCCACTTATTTTTTTATTTGATGAACAATATTACGAACAAATTGACGGTGTCGCTATGGGGAGCCCTCTCTCTCCCCTGGTGGATAATTTGTTTATGAAGGATTTTGAAGAGAAAGCCCTCAACTCAGCAGTATTAAAACCGACGGTCTTCTGGAGATACGTGGATGACGCTTTTGTAGTATGGCCGCACGGAGAGGATAAACTGATAGAGTTTTTGGAACATCTCAATTCCATTCACGGAAACATCAAGTTCACTATGGAGCGAGAGAAGAATGGCTGTTTACCGTTTCTGGATGTGCTGGTTCGCCGGAAAGAAGATGGATCCATAGGTCATTGCGTATACCGTAAGCCCACACACACAGACCTGTACTTGCAGGCGTCTAGCTGCCACCATCCGTCGCAAATTATGAGTGTTCTGAAAACTTTGGTCCACAGGGCTCATGTAGTGTCTGATGTTGACAGCCTGCGGGATGAGCTTGTGCACCTGGAGGCAGTTTTTAGGGGAAATGGCTATTTGCAACAGCAGATTAAGAAAGCCCTGCAAATAAAAACTGCAGAAAAATCACAGGAAAAGGATGAGGAAGTGGAAATGGAAGTGAAATCTACAGCCTTTCTCCGATACGTGGGCAATGTTTCTTCTAAAATCGCTAGAATCTTGAAGAAACATAAAGTGGATGTGATATTCCGCCCACCAGCTAAGACTGCAGCCTTATTGGGATCCGTTAAGGATGATCTGCTCTTGCGAAAGGCGGGACTTTATGAAATCCCTTGTGAGTGTGGCAAACGTTACATAGGGCAAACCACGCGCACTGTGCAGGAACGATGTGTCGAACACCAGCGGGTCACACGTCTTCTTCAGTCCAACAAATCAGCAGTTGCCGAACATTGCATTTCTACTGGCCATGCCTTGGATTATAAAGATGTTAAGATTTTAACTACTGCTTCATCTTTCTGGGACTCAGTTGTTAAGGAAGCTATAGAAATACAACTAGCCGGCAACCTGCTAAACCGTGACGAAGGATTTCATCTTGACAATGCTTGGAAACCGCTTATTTCACACCTTCGTTCGGAGAGAATTTCTGCATTTTCACATCCGACAGATGTTACCACTTTTAAAGATGAATTATTTATTTACAAGCACGGTGGATTCGCAGCAGCACTATTTTGTTTGCACTCTGCGCTTATATGTTTATCTTTGCTATATACATCTTATCTATGACTAGCGCAGTAGTGGCGACTTTGATGTCTTTGACGCATGCGCTTTCAATCCTCAGCTGCTTTGTATCACGTGACTCTCCGTATAAATAGGCACGCGCAAACGCTATGAACTCAGTCTCCGACTCGCCTCGAAGATGGCTGGGAGGTTTCTAGCCGAAATATCGCAAGAAGAATTGTCGCTTTCCCGAGTGCACGCCCGAAAGATGATGGAACAGAAAAGCTATTGTTTGTATACCTGTCCGCATGCGCTGTTTCTTACGTCTTGTGATAGAAAGCGCTAGTAGCAAAGATGGCGACTAGTGAACAGAACGCTTTCTGCGTTTTACTGTTTGCAAGGACTGAATCGTTTGTTACAGTGCAATGTGCATTCATTATTAAACTCTGTTGTAATTCTTCAAGTTATAATAAGATTTTAGACTGTATCATCAATTTGAAGACAGCAGCTGTCTTTGCAAAGGGAAGGGTGTAGGATGACCAAGAGTGATCAAAGAACACGTTTAACGGGTGAGAGAAGCTTTCAGGCATAGCCTCCAGAAATCAGTTCGGAAGGTTAGTCGAGAATCAGCAGTTCAAATGACGTCTGTGTGGAGACTTAACGAGATCTGACAACTACTACCTTATAGTTTTAGCTCTAAAGCCTACAGACTGTGGTTTAAGTGCCAACTTTCCAAAAGAAATTTTGCTACGTCACGATCGATATTTTCTCAGTCATGTCGTCTTGAGCGACGAATCATTATTTCATCTAAATGGACATGTGAACATAATATGCGCATACGGAGGGAAGGGGGCGGGGGGGGGGGGGGGGGGGGGGGGGGAGAATGGGAGGAACGGGGGGCAAATTCCCATAAAAAAGGAGATCATTAATACTCGCACATTTGTTACGACGACCACTCCCGTTTTAAGTTACACTGAAACGTTTCTGTACGGTGTTAAATATTCCACAAAGTTTACAGTCAGCTCGCGACTGATGGAACAAAAGCAAACAGTTATTCTCCCACACGGTAACAGCTCGGTGACTCCGCTAATTTGAACTTTACAAAATCATGGCGCCCACTGTCACGGTAATTAACACTCGCTCGCCAAGTAAACTAATTAAACGTCAAAACATCGTAATGAACCTATTGTACATCCTCATGCGTTCGTCAGCCTTCAGTCATATTTTTAACTGTATTATTAATTTAACTCACAATTACGTTTACAAATTGTGGCACTCAAAAGTTTCGATCACGTGGGGACTGATTCCATTGGGCTGTCATTAAGTTTCATTCATTACTCCGAAAGAGTTAAGGTAAATAATTAATTTTGTTTGTTTACTGGTAGATGTCTACAGTCCTGGTTCGTACTGGAGTCCCCTCGCCACAGTATCGTAGCAAGCCGCTGCGGAAGTCAAAACAAGATGGCGCAGCCAACAGCCCATGCTGAGTTGGTGGAAGTATGGATCACTGAAACTGCCTGTTCTCGGTTACAACGATTCTTTTCTTCTCCAGTTTAACCTGGCTGCTAGAAACGCTCGAAGTAACCGTTTTCTGAAATAACCGATTGTAACCTCCCCGGAGAATTTTGAAAGGTCAATAGTGTAACCTCCCCGGAGAATTTTGTAAATTGACATAATTAAATGTTAATGGGAATAGAACCTAGTGTAACCTCCCTGCAAAAATACAAGATAATTTTTAAATGTGAATATTCATTCTGCTAAGTGTAACCTTCCCACAAAAATTTATAAATGATAAGATTTGAATAGAATTGCAAATAGTCCCAAATGCTAGCTTCCCACAGTAATAAAACTCAATGATAATAAAAATGTGCAAAAATGTTAAATCCCCACAAAATTAACGTTAAGATCAACCTGATAAATTTATTCTGAGAGGAATAGCAAAGGAAATATTGTTTCAATTGTAATGGTTATTTTCTTAAAAAAGATTGTTTTGAGAACAAAATTATTATTGGGGCAATTCTTGAACAAATTAATTACAGTTAACATACATCACATTATCAAATGTGCGCAATGCTGCTTCATTACCTTATTTAAAAAATATACCTCGACCTAAACCTTGACCAGAGGCCCATGTCGACGCCCGCCGACTCCTCACACACAACTCCGACTGTCTCTCGCGCGCTACTAGCACTCACTGAACTACATGCTCTCGCGACTCGCTACGTACAACAACTGCCTCGCAACTGAACTGAACTCTCGCGCGATCAAGCGCAGACTAGCAACGATAAATAACTCTCTGGTCAGAGATTCTGTCATGCCTCGCCATCGCTGCTACTGAATACATGAATACATACGCGTTTCACGATTTCCGTTTTTTATTGCTGTTACTTCCAGTAATAACGCTGACTTGGAATAAAGTCTGAAAAATTATAATGGACGTGAAGGAGTCGGCGATCAGGATCGATATGGTGTCGAGGCTGTGGCAGAAATCGGAATCATGGTCTCCAGCGATGATTGCGAAGGTAAAGGACAGGTGTGTAGCGACAGCGAGAGTGGAAGGTCGCAGGTCGATGACTTCCTTGCCTCGTCACTTTTGGACGGTATCTTTATCCACCCTGAAGCAACCACAAAGTTAAGGGTTCATTTATGATCGCATTTTACAGCACGCCAATAAAATTATAGTTGGTGGTGGTTAGTGTTTAACGTCCCGTCGACAACGAGGTCATTAGAGACGGAGCGCAAGCTCGGGTTAGGGAAGGATTGGGAAGGAAATCAGCCGTGCCCTTTTCAAAGGAACCATCCCGGCATTTGCCTGAAACGATTTAGGGAAATCACGGAAAACCTAAATCAGGATGGCCGGAGACGGGATTGAACCGTCGTCCTCCCGAATGCGAGTCCAGTGTGTAAAATTATAGGTATATGAATCAAATTTACCTTCTCTTCCAAGCAACATTGTGGATGTTCTGTCCTTATGTGATGTCGCAAGTTTCTTGTGCCTGCTTCCGTTTTTAACCTTTTGAAATAAATTGACCACTGTATTTCAGTGCTACAGCACTTCGCAAAATACTTCCAATCAAGGGTGGTACCATTCTACAATAAAACTGATGTCCATGGACAACAGCGAGAAACTACAGCGTAAAACAGGTGGGGGCAAGTTCTGCACGTAAGATTGTGCGTACCGGCGTACCGTCTAACAGGCCACGCCAAACGGCACGGGTACATTATTGTCTACGCAATGATGTAAAGAGTCTTGTATTTGTTGCCAGAGTATCTAACTGCAAGCGTTCTCATTAAAACAGTGTTCATAGCTTTTCCCAATTTCTGTAATAACCCTGTATTTCAAAGCAATGGAAATTTTACAAATGAACATTACTAGTTTTTTCAAAAAAATATTTAAAAACCAGAAATGTTAGCACTGCTGTCATGGAAAATTGATATGTCCGCTTATTTTTACCTAGTTACATGCAAAAAATGAAATAAATTTGTTATAATTGAGACCAAACAAATACCGGTTACTCGGAACTAAAATACCAGTACCGGTTTTAACCGGTCGGTTTTTCCCTTCCATAGGTGGAAGTATACGGCAACAAAGCAGCATAATATAGCACAGCGGTTAGATGGTGCAGTGTCTTCCATTGTGGTCAAAAAGGTCTGGATGGCGAAGAACGAAGTGGCAGACCATCTTTCCGTGAAGAACCGAGGAACGCAAGGTAAGCGGAAGAGTTGGTGCCCCAAGACAAGCGTATCGCAGTCAGAGTAACAGTGGGTAATGTGAGATTCAGCCATCGATCAGTTTTCAGAATCTTGCGCGACATTTTGAACATGGCTACTGGGTGTCGCGACTACACACACACACACGCACACACACACACACACACACACACACACACATACACACACACATACGTAGAGGGTGTCTCAAATATTTTGTGTTAAATTGTAACAGATGATACTGGGTCCAAACCGATTATGCTGAGATGGGGAACCAATGGCTTGAAAACCCATATTTTTGGCTCGAACCTCTATGGAACTTAACATCTGAGGTCATCAGTCCCATAGACTTAAAACTACTTAAACCTAACTAACCTAAGGACAACACACACATCCATGCCCGAGGCAGGAGCGCGGTTCCGGACTGAAGCGCCTAGAACTTCTCGGCCAGAGGGGCCAGCGAAAACACATATTTAACAACATAGCTCATATCTCTTCAAAGCGGCAACTGCCAATCTCAATGGATGTATTTCAATTTGACCGGAGAGGTTTGAGACGCTCTGTAGAAAAAAGTCCGTCGAACCTAAGCAGTGACGGAAATGTTGCACCTCTCTCGGGCCACTGCAGATGATTTACTCGTATGTAGTCTCATAATCGCTATGGACCGGCGGTAGATGTATCACAATGCCCCGAGGCAAAGAGACAACTAGGCAGTGAAATATACGTGATGTCACCACGCTGAAAGAGACGAAGACCCAGTGTTGTTTGTAACTGGCGTGGTGTGCTGCTAACAGATCACGCTCGTTCGAGGCAAACTGAGCGTACAACCGAAATTTCCTCACGATGTTATGGGTGGCTCAAGAGGAAGCGATGCGGGAAGCTGTCGAAAGAGGTGATTTTGATACAGCTCGATTTGCACAGGACAGATTCACACTGCTGCGTCTTTGGATTATCAAATTTGACGTAGCTTTCTCTTTCCTCAGATGGGGCAGGTGTTTCCACAATGATGACGAGGTATTTCTCGATACGAATCATTTGCTGAACAGCCAAAATTCAGATTTCACCGACGATGATATCTGGCAAGTCATCCATCATTGGGGAAAAAAAGTCGCATTCCGCAGTGAATTTGTAGCGAAAAAAGAAGACCAACGCCAGGTTTCTTGGTCACAGCATGATTTTCATTTCAGTTTGGTATTTAAAAGACGAGAAACGGCCGCTGTAGCCGAGCGGTTCTAGTCTGTTACGGTCGCAGGTTCGAATCCTGCCTCGGGCATGGATGTATGTGATGTCCTTTAGGTTAGTTAGGTTTAAGTAGTTCTAAGTCTAGGGGACTAATGACCTCAGATGTTAAGTCCCATAGTGCTTAGAGCCATTTCAACCATTTTTAAAAGCCGCGCGGTATGGCCGCGCGATTAAAGGTGCCATGTCACGGATTGCGCGGCCCCTCCCGCCGGAGGTTTGAGTCTTTCCTCGGGCATGGTTGTGTGTGTTGTTCTTAGCATAAGTTAGTTTAAGTAGTGTGTAAGTCTAGGGACAGATGACCTCAGCCGTTTCGTCCCATAGGGATTCACAAACATTTGATCATTTTGGTATTTAAAACTGGAATTTGCAGCGAAATACTGGTTTGCGTCATATTTCATATGCATCCTCCTGTTTGCTACCTCAGGAACAATAGCCTATACGAAATGTTCATTTTGTAAATATAAATCGCCTTTCCTTGCTGCAATGTATTTTATTTCTTCTGGACGCGTTTCGCCTTTTATTTTAAGGCATCTTCGGTGGGATCTGGAATGATACAACTTCGATATATGTTATTTTTAGATTATAAAACAGTCCACTTCTCGTTTTTACTCACAGTTCTTCCATTTGTTTGGCATCTGCGTTTCCTCTCACCTGGTCGCATGTTGGAGGTCACAAGGTATGTTCAAATGTGTGTGAATTCCTAACGGACCAAACTGCTGAGGTCATCGGTCCCTAGTCTTAGACACTACGTGAACTAACTTATGCTTAGAACAACACACACGCACATGCCCGAGGGAGGACTCGAACCTACGGCGGGAGGGGCCACGCAATCCGAGACATGGCACCTCAAACCGCACGTACACGCCGAGCGGCGTCAAAATGTAACTTCATTTACGAAATATAATCAAGTCTCCATGTTCCGAAATTTTTTCTTCACAATTTTCATATTGTTTGCCCTTATTGATGTGGAGCACTGTTAATCTTCTTTCACTAGTTACAGACATTTGATAGAAGTTCCTGTGTATCTCATGCTGTTTGGTTTGTTTATGCAAATTTGATAGCCTAACGAAGTACACTCCTGGAAATTGAAATAAGAACACCGTGAATTCATTGTCCCAGGAAGGGGACTCTTTATTGACACATTCCTGGGGTCAGATACATCACATGATCACAATGACAGAACCACAGGCACATAGACACAGACAACAGAGCATGCACAATGTCGGCACTAGTACAGTGTATATCCACCTTTCGCAGCAATGCAGGCTGCTATTCTCCCATGGAGACGATCGTAGAGATGCTGGATGTAGTCCTGTGGAACGGCTTGCCATGCCATTTCCACCTGGCGCCTCAGTTGGACCAGCGTTCGTGCTGGACGTGCAGACCGCGTGAGACGACGCTTCATCCAGTCCCAAACATGCTCAATGGGGGACAGATCCGGAGATCTGGCTGGCCAGGGTAGTTGACTTACACCTTCTAGAGCACGTTGGGTGGCACGGGATACATGCGGACGAGCATTGTCCTGTTGGAACAGGAAGTTCCCTTGCCGGTCTAGGGATGGTAGAACGATGGGTTCGATGACGGTTTGGATGTACCGTGCACTATTCAGTGTCCCCTCGACGATCACCAGTGGTGTACGGCCAGTGTAGAAGATCGCTCCCCACACCATGATGCCGGGTGTTGGCCCTGTGTGCCTCGGTCGTATGCAGTCCTGATTGTGGCGCTCACCTGCACGGCGCCAAACACGCATACCACCATCATTGGCACCAAGGCAGAAGCGACTCTCATCGCTGAAGACGACACGTCTCCATTCGTCCCTCCATTCACGCCTGTCTCGACACCACTGGAGGCGGGCTGCACGATGTTGGGGCGTGAGCGGAAGACGGCCTAACGGTGTGCGGGACCGTAGCCCAGCTTCATGGAGACGGTTGCGAATGGTTCTCGCCGATACCCCAGGAGCAACAGTGTCCCTAATTTGCTGGGAAGTGGCGGTGCGGTCCCCTACGGCACTGCGTAGGATCCTACGGTCTTGGCGTGCATCCGTGCGTCGCTGCGGTCCGGTACCAGGTCGACGGGCACGTGCACCTTCCGCCGACCACTGGCGACAACATCGATGTACTGTGGAGACCTCACGCCCCACGTGTTGAGCAATTCGGCGGTACGTCCACCCGGCCTCCCGCATGCCCACTATACGCCCTCGCTCAAAGTCCGTCACCTGCACATATGGTTCACGTCCACGCTGTCGCGGCATGCTACCAGTGTTAAAGACTGCGATGGAGCTCCGTATGCCACGGCAAACTGGCTGACACTGACGGCGGCGGTGCACAAATGCTGCGCAGCTAGCGCCATTCGACGGCCAACACCGCGGTTCCTGGTGTGTCCGCTGTGCCGTGCGTGTGATCATTGCTTGTACAGCCCTCTCGCAGTGTCCGGAGCAAGTATGGTGGGTCTGACACACCGGTGTCAATGTGTTCTTTTTTCCATTTCCAGGAGTGTATTTACTGAAAACTAACGTATATCCATTGCTATTTAGTTCGCCAGCTTAGCTGGGAAGTAACGTACTCGCTTCCCATGCAACTGTGCTCGGATTCGATTACCAGCCGGGTTGGAGATTTTCTCCGCTCGGGGAGTGTGTGTTTTGCTGCCCTCATCATCATTTCATCCTCATCATCGGCGAGCAAGCCGCCCAGTGTGGCGTCGACTGAAATAAGACTTGCACTTGGCGACCGAACTTCCCTGGATGGGGCCTCCCGGCCAACGATGCCGTACGCTCATTTCATTTCATTTATTGTGTTTATATCTGTGTGTGTGTGTGTGTATGTGTGTGTGTGCGCGCGGGCCTTTGTGTGTGTAAGAGAGAAAGAGTATATATATATATATATATATATATATATATATATATATATTGTTGTTGTGGTCTTCAGTCCTGAGACTGGTTTGATGCAGCTCTCCATGCTACGCTATCCTGTGCAAGCTTCTTCATCTCCCAGTACCTACTGCAACCTACATCCTTCTGAATCTGCTTAGTGTATTCACCTCTTGGTCTCCCTCTACGATTTTTACCCTCCACGCTGCCCTCCAATACTAAGTTGGTGATCCCTTGATGCCTCAGAACATGTCCTACCAACCGATCCCGTCTTCTAGTCAAGTTGTGCCACAAACTTCTCTTCTCCCCAATCCTATTCAATACTTCCTCATTAGTCATGTGATCTACCCATCTAATCTTCAGCATTCTTCTGTAGCACCACAGTTCGAAAGCTTCTATTCTCTTCTTGTCCAAACTATTTATCGTCCATGTTTCGCTTCCATACATGGCTACACTCCATACAAATACTTTCAGAAACGACTTCCTGACACTTAAATCTATACTCGATGTTAACAAATTTCTCTTCTTCAGAAACGATTTCCTTGCCATTGCCAGTCTACATTTTATATCCTCTCTACTTCGACCATCATCAGTTATTTTGCTCCCCAAATAGCAAAACTCCTTTACTGCTTTAAGTGTCTCATTTCCTAATCTAATTTTCTCAGCATCACCCGATTTAATTCGACTACATTCCATTATCCTCGTTTTGCTTTTGTTGATGTTCAACTTATATCCTCCTTTCAAGACACTGTCCATTCCGTTCAACTGCTCTTCCAAGTCCTTTGCTATCTCTGACAGAATTACAATGTCATCGGCGAACCTCAAAGTTTTTATTTCTTCTCCATGGATTTTAAAACCTACTCTGAATTTTTCTATTGTTTCCTTCACTGCTTGCTCAATATACAGATTGAACAACATCGGGGAGAGGCTACAACTCTGTCTTACTCCCTTCCCACCCACTGCTTCCCTTTCATGTCCCTCGACTCTTATAACTGCCATCTGGTTTCTGTACAAATTGTAAATAGCCTTTCGCTCCCTGTATTTTACCCCTGCCACCTTTAGAATTTGAAAGAGAGTATTCCAGTCAACATTGTCAAAAGCTTTCTCTAAGTCTACAAATGCTAGAAACGTAGGTTTGCCTTTCCTTAATCTTTCTTCTAAGATAAGTCGTAAGGACAGTATTGCCTCACGTGTTCCAGTGTTTCTACGGAATCCAAACTGATCTTCCCCGAGGTTGGCTTCTACTAGTTTTTCCATTCGTCAGTAAAGAATTCGTGTTAGTTGTCAGGACTGGCTCTCCCAGGGCCGTCAGAAGTTCCAATGGAATGTTGTCTACTCCGGAGGCCTTGTTTCGACTCAGGTCTTTCAGTGCTCTGTCAAACTCTTCACGCAGTATCGTATCTCCCATTTCGTCTTCATCTACATCCTCTTCCATTTCCATGATATTGTCCTCAAGTACATCGCCCTTGTATAGACCCTCTATATACTCCTTCCACCTTTCTGCTTTCCCTTCTTTGCTTAGAACTGGGTTTCCATCTGAGCTCTTGATATTCATACAAGTGGTTCTCTTATCTCCAAAGGTCTCTTCAATTTTGCTGTAGGCAGTATCTATCTTACCCCTAGTGAGATAAGCCTCTACATCCTTACATTTGTTCTCTAGCCATCCCTGCTTAGCCATTTTGCACTTCCTGTCGATCTCATTTTTGAGACGTTTGTATTCCTTTTTGCCTCCTTCATTTACTGCATTTTTATATTTTCTCCTTTCATCAATTAAATTCAATATTTCTTCTGTTACCCAAGGATTTCTACTAGCTCTCGTCTTTTTACCTACTTGATCCTCTGCTGCCTTCACTACTTCATCCCTCAAAGCTACCCATTCTTCTTCTACTGTATTTCTTTCCCCTATTCCTGTCAATTGTACCCTTATGCTCTCCCTGAAACTCTGTACAATCTCTGGTTCTTTTAGTTTATCCAGGTCCCATCTCCTTAAATTCCCACCTTTTTGCAGTTTCTTCAGTTTTAATCTACAGGTCATAACCAATAGATTGTGGTCAGAGTCCACATCTGCCCCTGTAAATGTCTTACAATTTAAAACCTGGTTCCTAAATCTCTGTCTTACCATTATATAATCTATCTGATACCTTTTAGTATCTCCAGGGTTCTTCCATGTATACAATCTTCTTTCATGATTCATAAACCAAGTGTTAGCTATGATTATGTTGTGCTCTGTGCAAAATACTACCAGGCGGCTTCCTCTTTCATTTCTTAGCCCCAATCCATATTCACCTACTACGTTTCCTTCTCTCCCTTTTCCTGCACTCGAATTCCAGTCACCCATGACTATTAAATTTTCGTCTCCCTTCACTATCTGAATAATTTCTTTTATTTCATCATACATTTCTTCAATTTCTTCGTCATCTGCAGAGCTAGTTGGCATATAAACTTGTACTACTGTAGTAGGTGTGGGCTTCGTATCTATCTTGTCCACAACAATGCGCTCACTACGCTGTTTGTAGTAGCTTACCCGCATACCTATTTTGCTATTCGTTATTAAACCTACTCCTGCTTTACCCCTATTTGATTTTGTGTTTATAACCCTGTAGTCACCTGACCAGAAGTCTTGTTCCTCCTGCCACCGAACTTCATTAATTCCCACTATATCTAACTTTAACCTCTCCATTTTCCTTTTTAAATTTTCTAACCTACCTGTCCCATTAAGGGATCTGACATTCCACGCTCCGATCCGTAGAACGCCAGTTTTCTTTCTCCTGATAACGACATCCTCTTGAGTAGTCCGGATGGGGGACTATTTTACCTCCGGAATATTTTACCCAAGAGGATGCCATCATCATTCAATCATACAGTAAAGCTGCATGCCCTCGGGAAAAATTACGGCTGTAGTTTTCCCTTGCTTTCAGCCGTTCGCAGTACCAGCACAGCAAGGCCGTTATGGTTATTGTTACAAGGCCAGATCAGTCAATCATCCAGACTGTTGCCCTTGCAACTACTGAAAAGGCTGCTGCCCCTCTTCAGGAACCACACGTTTGTCTGGCCTCTCAACAGATACCCCTCCGTTGTGGTTGCACCTACGGTACGGCTATCTGTATCACTGAGGCACGCAAGCCTCCCCACCAACGGCCACGTCCATGGTTCAAGGGGGGGTATATATATATATATATATATATATATATATATATATATATATATGGATTATTATTTGTGTGTATGTGTGTGTGTGTGTGTGTGTGTGTGAGAGAGAGAGAGAGAGAGAGAGAGACACGGCTATTATGTTCATATCTAAGTGAATAACTAGCGACACACACACACACACACACACACACACACACACACACACACATAACAGAAATGGATAGACGTTAGTTTTCAGCATATACTTCGTTAGATTGGCAAATGTACGTAAACAAACCAAACCTACTGAGACATAAAATGATCCCACAGTTGTTACGACTTTAAATGACTATTTTGCATCAAATATCTACAACTAGTGACAGAAGACTAACAGTACTCCGCATCAATAAGGGCAATAAATAGAAAATTGTGAAGAAAAATGTTTAGAATACGAAAATGTGCTAAAGTTTCGTAAACGAATTTACGGTCTGACCTCCAGCATGTGCCCAGATGAGAGGAAACGCAGATGCCAACCAAAAAAACGCTAAGAACTGTAAGTAATCACTTATTTACGTAAAAGCGATAAGTGAATTGTTTCACAATCTAAAACTAACACATAAAAAAACGAAATTGTATCACTCTAGATCCCACTGAAGCTTCCTTAAAGTAAAAGGCGAAACGCTGCTGGAAGAAATAAAATACACTGCAGCAACAAAATTCGATTTTTATGTACAAAAAAATATCTCCGTGCTTCTTGCGAATGATGGTCACACAAACGAACTTGTCCATATAAGAACCTTAACCTGCCCCCCCCCCCCCCCCCCAGCTCTCACAGAGAACGTCAGCTGTAGATACGATCTGCTCCGAAATCGTGGAACGGACTGTGTTACGCCCTACTCGCGATTTATTAACAGAATTTCATGTCATCCACGCTAAAATTAATATGAATTGTTTTGAAATATAAAAGAAAAGAAAACACCAAAGTTAACCAGCCAATTTATGAGACATACTGTCAATTGATCATACGTGTTGTTGTCTATAATAGTCAGAAGCAATTACAGAGTCTGAGGTAGGTAGCCTCGTAAACATACACCATAAAATCATTTAATTGGAAGCCCCATCATGGAACAGCCCTTATGTGAGGTAGCTCAACCAGCACTAACTGGCTTCGCTAAGAACCAGTGAATCCAGCGTCGGGACCGGTCATCGCTACCAACAGTACAACACTTTAGCTAATCCACAATAAAGGAATGTTGCATGTTTTATAAAAAGGGGTCCCCGTTTCGCTAGGACGGTATGAAATCTTTTCTGTGTCGCTTTAAGTTGTGTGAGGGGCTCTGAGCTAGCGTGTTTTTTAACTTATTGATTCTGCGGGCGGCAACTCACTGATTGACGTTATTCAAATTTCAAGGATTTCGATGGACTACCAGGGAGCAAGAGCATTGCCCCAAAGTAAGAAGAATCGGTTATCAAACTATTCTGATAACTCTTAATCAGTTTCATAGGACACCACCAGTTACTGTCTATTCCCTAGCATAATGCACATTAAACGTGGGGCCCACGGTGAAGAGTCTGGATTGTGCAAAGAACCCAAAGACGAACTTCCATCATTATGTGGCTCAAATGGTTCAAATTGCTCTGAGCACTATGGGGCTTAACATCTGTGGTCATCAGTCCCCTAGAACTTAGAACTACTTAAACCTAACTAACCTAAGGACATCACACAGATCCATGCCCAAGGCAGGATTCGAACCTGCGACCGTAGCAGTCGCGCGGTTCCGGACTGAGCGCCTAGAACCGCTAGACCACTGCGGCCGGCCATCATTATGTGCAGCACAATATAAAGACTGAAACCCATATTGCAATGGTTACATGGTCTAGCCTATATAACGTCCACGATATATATATTTCTTTACTTATAATGTGACGAGTGGAATATGAAAGTGTGGAAAATTACGTAACTCAATAATATTCATTGAATTATGTAATTATTTCTTAAAAAGACGATAATTATGTAAAACAGAGACAATATTTGTCTCACGTTCTTTGTTAATCTATGTCATTCTTCTCTTTTGTTTAGTACCCTTTTGTCATCTTCTTCTGATGTACGTCGCCGACGCAAGACACGAATCGATTTGAGGTCTGTTGAATGAAAAACATTTAACGTGAAATTATTGTAGTTTTATATTCATTTGCTGGTAAAAAACAAATAGAGCCAAATGCGTTAAAACTATTTATGATTAATTATTGAAAAATCACTTCCTCTTTTAATTATAATTTTGCATTAATTTTTTTATCATAGCTGCAAGAAGCGCAGCCATTGTTAGTTGGGATTATATAGCAACTTCGTCTGTACTTCTGGTCGAAATATCAAGGGTTTGTGTTAAACTAATTTGCAAAACAGTATAAATAATTTTTTGGTGGCATCAATTTAAATTATTAATTATTTATTGAGCAAAGGAAAATCTTAATTATAAAAGAAATCCTGTATCTTTTGTTGGCCGCCAACTTAACTTTTATCTCAGCGGCAAATTTAAATTACTTGAAACTGCAAACAATATTCCGATGTGTAAGAAATAAATGTGCACCGGTGGCACTGAACTCTATTTATATATATATATAAAAAAAATCGAATCAGATTGCATCTTCTAAGAACAGTGCTGATGGTATTTATTGTTGAACAAGATTTCATTGCTGATGTATGAGGCCAAAATTAAACTACGCACGAATCACGGAGAAAAATATTTTCTGGTAGCATACGTCAGTGTTGTGTGCGGGTGGTATTCTGTGGTTGCTTTTCATGATCAATTTGCTAAGGACGGCCGGAGTGGCCGAGCGGTTCTAGGCGTTACAGTCTGGAACCGCGCGTCCGCTACGGTCGCGGGTTCGAATCCTGCCTCGGGCATGGATGTGTGTGATGTCCTTAGGTTTAAGTAGTTCTAAGTTCTAAGGGACTGATGACCTCAGAAGTTAAGTCCCATAGTGCTCAGAACCATTTGAACCAATTTGTTAAGAATAATTAAATCCATCGAAGACAAAAATTATAAAAGCTCTGATGTACGATCTGTCATTTTTGTGATATGAACACAGCTTACAGTCAACATTATTACACTACGTCAGGTGGAATTCTTGTGCAATTTGAACAAAATAATTATCGGGGAGAAGTTGTAGTATGAATATTGCATTATACATGTGTATAATATTGTCAGTATCATTTACAAAATCAAATCAATGCAACTGCTAAATATCAGAGTGAATTCAAACCGCAGAATACCATAGAGTATCATATCATCCATATTCACTGCATTTGTCCATGTTGATGATACGCGCCGGCCGCGGTTTTCTCGCGGTTCTAGGCGCGCAGTCTGGAACCGCGCGACTGCTACGGTCGCAGGTTCGAATCCTGCCTCGGGCATGGATGTGTGTGATGTCCTTAGGTTAATTAAAGTTTAAGTAGTTCTAAGTTCTAGGGGACTGATGACCACAGCTGTTAAGTTCCATAGTGCTCAGAGCCATTTTTTTGATGATACGCAAAAGCGCCACACATATAACATTTGTTTTACCAATCCTTACGAAGATACTCTTCAATGTAGGAGAGAATTCTTTAATTTACCTTAATGCATTCTGGCAGGTTCTTGCGTATACCTCTGCCTCTACATAGGACTCCTAAAGTTACGGCTGTAAAAACCATTCAAGTTTACTTCAGACTGTTTCAGTTATAGGCATGATTTGAAACATTTTTTGACAAACGGATGTTAATGTTATGACAGAAGACATTAATGTCGTCCAAGTCTACATGGGAAACAGATACAAAAATTTCAAACTTTTCAAAGAGTTTATGGATGATGATGTAGGACGAACATCATACAATATACGATATTGCAGTGCCTGTGTTGATCTGATTACGATGCAAAGTTCCTTTGGACATGCATGAATGTCCAAAGGAACAGGCACTGCGGCGAGTGCAGCCGTTATGAAATACATTAAATGTATTCGCAACTGCTAATAATAACAAGCATCAGCTGTAGAATGGAATGACGGCAATGAAAATTTGTACCGGACCGGGACTCGAACTCGGATTTCCCGCCTATCGCTTGCATGTACAAAGGAACTTTGCATCGTAATCAGAATAACACAGGCACTGCACTATCGGATTTATCAGCCCGCCTGGCTAGCCGCGCAGTCTATCGCGCTGCTTCCCGAGCGGGAAGGCGTGCCGGTGGTGGTGGTTGTTGGGATGTTTAAGGGGGACTAAACAGCTAAGGTCATCAGTCCCCCATTCCAAAAACAGGCGAGACATAAAGTCGCGGAGCAGATAAAACCCCAAGGGGAAGGAGACTCCCCCCCCCCCCCCCCAGGCACTAAAGAACACAAATTAGGCAACGAACACTACAGAAAAGAAGAGTACAGACGAACACCAGACAGAAAGAAATAGAAGAAAATAAGATGGCCGGAGACTGGTTGACTGACCACAAGAACAAAAAAAAAGGGAAAGAGTCAACCATCCGACGACACACCAAAACAGCAACAAATATGGAGAGACGCGAGAACAAAAGACACAGAAAGGGAAAGGTGCAGGACCCCCCTAAATGGATCCATAAAATGGACTAGCACGGATAAAATGTAAAACATTGTCAGCCATGGAGGCATCGTCGCATAAAATCAAAGGCAAAGTGCCCGGGAGATTAAAAGACTGCCGGAGGGTGCGCAGTCGGGGACACTCCAATAAAATGTGGGCGACCGTCAGCCGGGACCCACACCGACACAGGGGGGGATCCTCCTGACGTAAAAGATGGCCGTGCGTCGGGTAGGTATGGCCGATGCGCAGCCGACACAAGGTTACAGAGTCCCTGCGAGAAGGCCGCAGAGAGGAGCGCCACACATCGGTCGTCTCCTTGACAGCCCGCAGTTTATTAGGCGCTGTCATGCCTCGCCACTCAACAGACCACATCCCAAGCACCTTACGGCGCAACACCAGCTGCTGATCGCGAGGCGTGAGGCCGATCTCCAAAGCTGGGGCGGCGATCGCCCCTTTGGCCAGCCTGTCAACACGTTCGTTCCCCGGGATGCCAACGTGACCTGGCGTCCAAACAAAGACCACCGAACGACCAGAGCGGGTAAAGGTGGAAACAGACTCCCGAATAGAGGACACCAGAGGAGAAGAGGGATAGCAGCGGTCGATGGCCTGGAGGCTGCTCAGGGAGTCACTGCAGATGACGATGGACGTACCTGAGCAGGAACACATAAGCTCAAGAGCGCGCAATATGGCCACCAGCTCTGCAGTAAAAATACTGCAGCCAGCCGGCAAGGAGCGCTGTTCAACATGGGCAGCGTGAGCCGGTCCCCGGCACGAATCCACCCGGCGGCTTAGTGTAGAGGTCTGCTGTGCCGGCCAGCCTGTGGATGGTTTTCAAGGCGGTTTTCCATCTGCCTCGGTTAATGCGGGCTGGTTCATCTTATTCCGCCTCAGTTACACTATGACGGCCATTACTGCGCAAACACAGTCTCCAGGTACGCGTACACCGTCATTACTCTGTCAAGCAAACATTTGGGGTTACACTCGTCTGGAAAGAGACGTTCCCGGTGGGTCTACTGGGGCCGGACCACACAATAGCCCTGGGTTCGCTGTGGGGCGGCGGTGGGGTGAGTGGACTGCTGTGGCCTGTAGTGGCGTTGTGAACCACTGAGGGCTACAGCGGGACGAAGCCCCTAGGTCGTTTCTAGGTCCCCGGTACAATACACAATCGCATTTATCTGCCGATACCGTGCAAGCGACTTTCAAGTACAACGTATCACATGTACGGGAATATACACAGTGGATGTACGAATGCCGGCCGGTGTGGCCGAGCTGTTCTAGGCGCTTCCGTCTGGAACCGCGCGACCGCTACGGTCGCAGGTTCGAATCCTGCCGTGGGCATGGATGTGTGTGTTGTCCTTAGATTAGTTAGGTTTAAGTAGTTCTAAGTTCTACGGGACTGATGACCTCAGATGTTAAGTCCCATAGTGCTCAGAGCCGTTTGAACCATTTTGGATGTACGAATACGGATCGTAGACGGATGGTTCAGGCCATATGACAGTTTGCGTGTGGCCGTAAGTGGTAGCCAAGTGGTAAGGCGGCCGCTTGCAATAAGCGGGAAGTCCGGGTTAGTCCCCGTCCGGCACATATTTTCGCTGTCGACATTCCATTGTACAGCTGATGGTTGTCCCTATTCGCAATTGCGAAAACATTTAATGTATTCCGTACAATATAATCCATACCATACGCTTCGGCCCTCTGGAGATGTCATGTCTGTGAATCGAGTTTTGTCAAAAACATATGCCGTAACTCATTAATCCATGGAATATGCAGTATACACGCAAATATCCTTTTTACATAACCCATGTCTGTAATCATGCACTTCGTGTAACTTATGTAAATGAAAACTCTTAGGCACATGCTGATCACGATCAAGTGAGTGGGGGAATGCGAGAGGACCTCTTCTCATTTTATATTCAGGAAACGTCTGAGCACGTTATAAATCCTTGGAATGCTTTAAAAGGTTACTCTGCGGTATTCTTCTCAATGAAATAGTGTTAGCTCGTCAGACGAGAGAATTATTGAGTGCCATTATACAGAAAAAGTATAAGGACAAAGTTCGGTTGATTAATGTGCAGATGGTATTAACGACTCAGTTATTATTGAGGGCCGTACAGATGTGACTAAAATAATGCAATAAGCGAATGGGGAACTTCAGAGAAGGGTCGCGTTGCTTCTCGCGTCCTGCTCGTCGGCTATAATGAATCCATCAGGGTGGAATTTCTCTGCCTGCTTGCGTAAATAACTATAAAGGGTTGAAAGCACTTATTGTCCCTTCCGGATGAAGGAAAAGTTTCTATCGACGTACAATGATGATTCTGGAATTCAATGTAAGCTTAAATTCCTGCAATGATACATTGCTAATATGTAAATGCTGCAAGTCGATTTCGTGACTTCCCTATATTTACAGACGTGAAACGCTTGAATGAGATATGCACATTTTCTTATTTCTTCAATTTTTTTTCGTATTTGGTGATTAAAATTATGTTTTTAAACTACACATTCTGCAAAACACTGATTTTTTTTCTGTTTACCCACACATGTTTCGATATCCATGTGTTATTTTCAGCGTGTCACGATTTATTTAGTGAAATACATAATAAAAAGTTAATGCTTGTTTTTCTATTTTGAGTGTAAAAACTATAACAATGTGTCTTATACGAGGGTGAGTCAAATGAAAACCTTAAATATTTTTTTAAATATTATTTACTTTGCAGAGGTGGCACAAAGCTGTAACACTTTTCAGCATAATCTCTCCTCCCCCACGTTCAATGCAAGGCCATCAGCGCTTACAAAATGCATAAATTCCTTTAGAAAAAAATTCTTTTGGTAGTCCGCGCAACCACTCATGCACCGCGTTGGAGTACCTCTTCATCAGAACGGAACTTCTTTCCTCCCATTGCGTCTTTGAGTGGTCCAAACATATTGAAATCACTTGGGGCAAGGTCTGGTGAATGTGATGGATGAGGAAGACACTCAAAATGCAGGTCTGTGATTGCTGCAACTGTGGTACGGGCAGTGTGGGGGCCTTGCATTGTCATGTTGCAAAAGGACACCTGCTAACAGCAATCCACGTCGCTTCGATGTGATTGCAGGCCGCAGATGATTTTTTAGGAGATCTGTGTATGATGCACTGGTGACAGTGGTCCCTCTAGCCTTGAAATGCTCCAAAATGACGCCTTTTTCGTCCCAAAAGAGAGTCAGCATAACCTTCCATGCTGGTGGTTCTGTTCGAAACTTCTTTGGTTTACTGATGAGGAATGGCGCCATTCCTTGCTCGCTCTCTTCGTTTCCGGTTGGTGGAAGTGTACCCAGGTTTCGTCCCCAGTAACGATTCTTGCAAGGAAGCCATCACCTTCTCGTTCAAAGCGCCAAAGAAGTTCTTCACAAACATCAACGCGTCGTTCTCTCATTTCAGGAGTCAGCTGCCATGGCACCCATCTTGCAGACACTTTGTAAAACTGGAGCACATCATGCACAATGTGGTGTGCTGACCAATGACTAATCTGTAAACATGCTCCAATGTCATTCAGTGTCACTCTGCGGTTTTCATTCACTATGGCTTCAAGTGCTGCAATGTTCTGTGGAGTCACAACTCGCTGTGTCTGACCTGGACGAGGAGCATCTCCCACTGAAGTCACACCATTTGCGAACTTACTACTGCATTCGTAGACTTGCTGCTGTAACAAAAATGCATCACCGTGCTGAACCTTCATTCGTCAATGAATTTCAACAGGTTTCACACCTTCACTACGCAAAAACCGAATAACAGAACACTGTTCTTCCCTGGTGCAAGTCGTAAGTGGGGTGGCCATCTTTATACTGATACTGCGACGGTTTTGACTCACCCTCGTAATTTGTTTTGATAGCTCACCGGAAACCACATTAACTGTGGAAGTTGATTTGTAGAGGTCTGCGTTTACGTCTTTTTATGGTTTTACAGTATCTCACCTGCAAAGTACCGGAATACTTTCCTTAGAGATTTATTCATTATGAAAACATTTTTGCGAGAGTGTTAGTGGTCTGTGTCCTGTATTTACATCTATCATCCTGTGTTGCATCGATGGGATGTTTTCTTTTTTTTACTGTAATTACACACACTTAATTTTCACACCTTTCAGACTTCATCCTTACCTGGTTACCCACGTCTTCATAGACATAACGAGATTTGGGAGTAAAGATGAAGCCTGTCCTCATTAGCAGCTCTTTATTCGAGAATAGTTGAACATCGAAGTCACTTCATCTTTTATATGTATGTTACAGTCTGATGATATACACATTGTATCATTACCAATTTTGACTTATTATCAGATCATGATCAGATAATATATTTAAAAATGAAAGAAAAAATGCGACTAAAATACAATTGTAGGGGATAAAATTTTTGCTAATTTAGAGTGGCATTCATAAGAGCTATCACATGAACAAACAACTATTCTAAAAAAGACGTTTTCGAGGCATTTTATGATTTAATTTGAATATTCTCCCCCTTTCTTATTGGGATTCCTTTTTTTGATGGATCACACCTCTCTAATTGTAGTTTGACAGTTATTTCATTTTGGCTGTTAAGTGTAAACTTGCGATAGCGAGCTATTGGTCCGCTAGTCAATGATCGCTTTTGCTGGCAGGCGTCATCCATCCTAGTTCCAGTTCACGTCTCGCTTGTTTGCAACATTCTTGCTAGTTTTCACCTTTAGATTGTGAAGTGTTGGCAGAAGAGCCAACACTGTGTTGCTAGAGGACGCCGAAATGCACGCGTTTAATTACAGGCTGACTGGCGTGAGGTCTGGAACAGTTAAGGGAATTAATAGTAGCAAATAAAGTACGTAGTTGATATAATACTTAACTTTAATCCACAATTGGTGTACATCGCTCTTGACGGTACATGTTATAATCTCAATATCAAATGCTATGGCGCCTTGCTAGGTCGTAGCAAATGACGTAGCTGAAGGCTATGCTAACTATCGTCTCGGCAAATGAGAGCGTAGTTGTCAGTGATCCATCTCTGGCTAAGTCGGCTGTACAACTGGGCGAGTGCCAGGACGTCTCTCTAGATCTGCCGTGTGGTGGCGCTCGGTCTGCAATCACTGACAGTGGCGACACGCGGGTCCGACGTATACTAACGGACCGCAGTCGATTTAAAGGCTACCACCTAGCAAGTGTGGTGTCTGGCGGTGACACCACAGATTGCTTCCTTTCACAATCAGTTTTATATTATGAGTATTTTTCAACTTATATTTGCGATATAAGGTTTATATCATGACGTAGCTAAGTGTAGCCCTCAGTTCCAACGATCAGAGTGCAGGAACGTTAACTTCACGAGCGCTTCTATGGGCCTGCTCACTTGAAGAGCTGGCAAGTAGGTGCTATTGTGCAGAAAAGTTAGAATGATTTGTAATTGAGTTTCCTATTCTTTTACTACCACGTTTAACTTTTTTTGTCCTCCTCCATAGCTCTGTGGTCAGTGTAGACGGTTGCCATTCAGAGAGGACCCGGGGCTCATTCCTGGTACTGCCAAAAATTTTTCGTTCTGGTAGTACAAATAAGGAGTGCATTTACCCTCGTGATGCCAACTCAGGAGTCACTTCATCGAACAGTAGTGGTTCCACAGTCTGGAAAGTCTGCAAAATAGGCGGGAGGGCGGTGTTCTGACCACATTCCCTTCCTACTTCATCTGCATGACGCCGAAAGGCAGATGATGACGCTGCGGTCGGTAGACATCCCTTGGACCTTCATGGACTGGTGAGGACCTCGTTTATCTTGCCCTTTAAACACATCATCTTACGGTAGTAATTATGAAGGACAATCAAAAAGTTTCCGTTTGAGGGCGTTGCTGCATCACGCATGCAACGTGGCGAGACTCCGATGCGGATATACAGGGTGAGACAGCTAAGTCATAACACCCCTTGTGTCTCCCAAACCGTAACAGATACCAAGATGCCGTTTGGACAGTGAATTGCAGGGACAGGGGCTACTTGAATACATCATGTTTGTGCTATTTTCTATTACAGAGATATGAGGCCATCTTTGTTTTTTTTTTTTTTTAAATGGAACCCTATGTTAAATTTTAGTGTAACACGATGGGCTTAAAAAGACGATTTCAAATACGTGTATATCATAATATACACTGCGGGCCACCGTAAATGCAACACCCTAAAGGAAGCATCCGAATCGAGTGAAATTTACACCATGAGTTTGCAGCGATGAGATATGCAACTGATTAGAATTTCAGCGCAGACGCACATCACGCGCGCCTGTGGCGCCACCTCATAGCGCCATTTAATGCTTGGCGATTTCGACGAGTGTACGTTCGGCACGAGTGTTTACCTTGTGGTTGTTTCATAAGACGATCAGTTATGCCTCGTAGACAACAGCGAACATCTTTTGATCAAGTATCCGAGTTCGACAGAGGAAGGATAGTGGCTTACCAAGATTGTGGATTATCATACAGAGAAATCGCTAGTCGTGTTGGACGAAACCAAACAACTGTAATGCGGATATGTGACCGTTGGATGCAGGAGGGTACGACGGACCGACGTGGTCGATCGCATTCACCTCGGTGCACCACTGCACGTGCTGATAGGCAAATTGTGCGCATGGCAGTGACGGATCGCTCAGTGACATCCCGAACCATAGCACAGCACATTGCGTTTGTAACGCATCGTCCAGTGTCTGGGCGTACCATTCGACGCCGTTTACAGCAGAGTGGTCTGTCCGCAAGACGTCCATTGCTTCGTCTACCATTGACGCAGAACCACAGACGTCTCCGTCGCCAATGGTGTGATGACAGACGGATGTGGACAGCAGAATGGAATGACGTTGTCTTTACTGACGAGGCACGCTTCTGTCTGCAGCACCACGATGGTCGGATTCGAGTGTGGAGACACCGTGGAGAGAGGATGCTGGACAGCTGCATTATGCACCGCCACACTGGTCTTGCACCGGGTATTATGGTATGGGGCGCTATTGGATGTTACTCTCGCACGCCTCTAGTACGCATTGCCGGTACTTTAAATAGCCGGCGCTACATATCCGAGGTACTGGAGCCAGTTGTCCTTCCTTACCTTCAGGGCTCGGCCACAGCCATATTTCAACAGGATAATGCGCGACCACACGTGGCACGCATTGTCCAAAGGTTCTTCGTCAATAACCAGATTGAATTGGTTCCCTGGCCGGCTCGCTCTCCGGATCTTTCGCCGATAGAAAACATGTGGTCCATGGTTGCTCAACGAGTGACCCAGATTACATCCCCAGCTGCCACACCAGATGACCTTTGGCAACGTGTGGAAGCTGCTTGGGCTGCTGTACCCCAGGAACACATCCAACGTCTCTTTGACTCAATGCCAAGACGTGTGGCAGCGGTGATCTCCAACAATGGCGGCTATTCTGGCTACTGATTCTGGCAGGAACCACATGTCACAGACGTCTGTAAACGTAATCATTTGATACTTGGTCAACATGTTATCTACAAAATAAATTTTGTTGTGCTCCCTCTTGTCTTTCTTGGTGTTGCATTTACGGTGGCCAGCAGTGTAGTTTTTGAGACACAGATATCTTCCAGTATCGTCCTTCGAAGCGGCGTTGTCCAATGCGACCTTTCCTGTTGACCACTGAGGAACTTAACAGGGAAGGCGTTGCTTTCCTGCTTCTCGATAACGCCGCAAGGTGACGCACGAGGTAGCTGGAGAGAAGGGTATAAATGTGCAGCTGCAGTAATGAGACATCGCATTTTCGTCACAGTTTCTTAGAGCAGACATGTGCACCAACGAAGAAAAGTTTGATATGCTTCTAGTGTATGGTGAAAGCAGAATAAATGCTGTTAGAGCAATAAAGCGATATGGAGTGCTGTATTATGATCGTGAGCGTCCTACGCGCCAGCTTCTTGCACGTATTTGGAAGAAACTACTTGATCGGGATCATGGAACGCCATACAGAGGACAAGGCAGAAAACTGCAACTGGCGAGCTACATGAAGAGGGTGTTCTAGCGTTGGCGCATAACGACCCTACAGTTTTGTCGCGACGCATCGCCTCGGAATGTGGTATAAATCAGAGAAGTGCTCTACACATATTGCACCGGCATAGATTTCACCTATTTCACTACTCATTAAATGAAGCACTCTCCGGTGTGGATTTCGAACAGCGCAGGAATTTTTCCGGTTTGCTCTGCAGCGCCTACAAGATGAGCCAAAGTTTTTTCAACGTGTGCTTTTTAATGATGAAGCGACTTCCACCAACCACGGTAATGTGAATTTGCTTAATATGCTTCACTGGTCAATAGAGAAACCTCATGGGCTTCGACAGGCAGAGCATCAGCAACCGTGGAGTGTTAACGTGTGGTGCGGCGTCGTCGGAAATGTCATTGTGGGGCCGTACGTCATTCAGGGTATACTGAATGGCAATAACTGTGCACAGTTCCTGCGAAACGATCTGCCAATGTTGCTGGAAGAGGTACCACTAACTACGTGTCAGCGCATGTGGTTCCAACATGACGGCTGTCCTGCTCACTCTTCCCGTGTGGCTACAGAGCTGTTAAATGAAAAGTTACCAGTTGTTAGATAGGACGACGTGCTGTAGTGAAGTGGCCAGCCCGGTCTCCTGATTTTACCCCTCTTGATTTTTTTTTTTCTGTGGGGAGCAATCAAACCTAAAAGTGTATGCTCAAATACCAACTACGCCAGACGGTATGAAGCAACGCATCGTAGAAGTGTGCGCTGATATCTCACGTGATACCCTCGCAGCCGTTCACAAATCATTCGAACGGTGACTACAAATGTGCATTGCAACAGAGAGGAAGCATTTTGAGCACATGCTTCAGTAACGTTTTGTATCACGTACAGTATGTATTTTGCATTTTTGTGTGTATTTGCTTCGTATTGTGATCAGTAGTAAATATTTTCAGATAAAAAACAAATACGTACGAAATAATTTTGACCAATAAAGGCCTCCGCATTTACATTTCTACTTCTGTTACTTAAAATGTATTAACATCTTGTAGTATTTTAATACTGTATGTTGTCTACTATTTTGGTATCACAGTTGTCAAATAACTGAATAATATTTGCGCGACATCATCAGTTAATTTTGGTGCAAAATATCGCAGTGTGTATTACTACTGTTAGGTAAATGGGCGCGTTTGCGACGTTTACCATGTACTCTACACAGCAGGAAAGGTCGCATTGGACAAGGCCGCTTCGAAGGACGAACACGATACGAGAACGTATCTGTGTCTCAAAAACTATTCGCCTGAATATTATGATATACACATATTTGAAGCCGTCGTTTTAAGCCCATCATGTTACGCTAAAATTTAACATAGGGTTCCATTAAAAAAAAAAACCAAAGATGGCCTCATATCTCTGTTATAAAAAGGAGCACAAACAAGAAATATGTTGTATTCAAGTAGCCCCTGTCCCTGCAATTCACTGTCCAAACTGCTTCTTTGTATCTATTACGATTGGGGAGATACAAGGGGTGTTATGACTTAGCTGCCTCACATTGCATAAGCACCAACACGCAGACAAGGGATTAATGTGGCATTCGTGTCTTTCCAGAATACGTGCGGTAAATGCGTAAAAGTCAACTATGGCAACATTACCACCTATTGTGGCCAAACAGGTCCTACGTGCTGTTATTCTGTTCTTGGCCGCCGAAGGAAAATACCTGTAGACGTTCGTCGGGGGAAGAAGAATGTGTCTGAGGCGGTATGTCTGTCGTAAACCAACGTTGTGGAATAGTGCGCAGGTTCCGTGCTCATCGCGATTCGACACAAAGACTGCAATCGATCTGAGACGCCAGCCAACAACAAGCGGGCGGTTGTCGGTCTCTGCCCACGCAAGTATCACGCCTTGGGTCCCTTAAAAAGGGCCCTCAAAGGCTGACGATTACAGTCGGTCGAGGATGTGCACCATGCACTTCTTCACTGTACCAGGTTCTCTTTTTCTTGCCTTGGAAGTAGTATGGTGGTGAAATTTTATGTATGAAGTTCTTGCGTTCTTGTTGAAGATGACAAATTGATTATTGCGTTAGTGGGCACTCTTGTCTCCGCGTAGTTTCTGGAGAACTGGGACACTAGTACACACAGCCTGCTTTATTGTCACTTTTCACTTTGGGTGTACCGTAAAAAAGTTGCTTAAAGTTGCTTGCGAATCGTTCAAAAACTCACGATACACGACGCTACACAACAATCCATAGATGACTATCCAAGCCTACGTTAAAATGCAACATTTTATTCATTTCCAGTTTCATTAATAAGGTTCTAAATTGAATTATCTCTCTCGCATATCTTGCACTAGGCAAATTAAAGGTCGTATGAGATGGAATAATATTTGTCCCAGCTAACTTGATTGGTGGAGAAACTAGAGATTCGAACTGTTATTGCCTTCGAAAATCAAAAAATTGACTACAATGCAGTGTATGATCGCTACGTTACAATTTCAGAAAGTAAATATCAATTATTGTCACTTCTTTGCTATTCACTGTCCATATTCTTTATCTGTTAATAATGTCAGTCTCTTCAACTATCTCCGAAAATAAGTCTTTCTGTTTCTTTAATTGGTCGATCAGAGTTTGGGGAAAAAATGATGCTCTTTGGAATCAATGTCGAGCATACGGCAAACTCAGTCTTTGGAATAAATCGGGTAAAATATAGTTTCAGTAATACCGATATACCGTTTCAACTTTCAATACACAATTACAAATGACATCGAAGCGACTAGTGGTAACGGACAAAGTTCTCACAGAAAAGATCTGAACACGCGGAGAATGTACAACGTATGTTTCAGGCTTATATAAAATAAAAAAAGCTATGGTGTTGAGCTGTAATTTCTTAAAGTACCGTTACTCTTAGTTACTATCCTTCTCATTTTAAATACTTTTTAATTGAAAAATTATTCAAATACCTTTCCGAAACGTTTTGTTTGAAGAAGAATAAATTAGAACTATCTGTTAATTACGCTCCGAAATAAGCGAGTGGTCGTATCACGCAGTAAGTCACGTTGTTTTACCAAACGGGTATCTTCAACCTGTTGTATCGGTGTGATGATTACCTCGATGCTAATACGATTTCGCCTGCTTGGCATACCGATTCTGGCCTGCGAACGGAGACTTTTTCATTGCCTCTTATAAGTCAAAACCATTAATGACACCATTTGGGTGAGCTCAGGCTGAAATACATAACAAAAAATTTACAAGACGATCAGTTTTTTTCCAAAGGCACTCAGCTGGTCTGTGTCGTTTCACTTTACCAAATTCAAATTATATGTACATCTTTGACTTCTTTGTACATGCCAGTGAATACACATTCCATGGAAAACTAATGTAATGTGTAAATGCCTGGCATTCCACCAACCTCGTGCAGCCGTAATTTGTGAAGTTTGGACAGCAGCGAAAGTGATGCGTGAAAAAAAAAAAAAAAAAACATCGTGTGCAGTAGCCATTAGAGGGCGTTTTTTTCCCCTCTGTACATCCCTGCCCTCCCCCGCAAACATTTCTCGTGAATGTGTGAATGTGTGTTTTGTGTGTGTGTGTGTGTTACGGCATTTAAATGCTACAAACGCGCGCAGGGCGCGGGCGGCAGAGCTGCTGGCACACGGCGCGGAGAATAGCGCGCGCGCTGCCCGCACAGTGGACAGCCCGTGTAGCACGCAGCACGCAGCACACCTGCACTGGTAATGAACGCCGGTCACGGCGAAGGCGCGCGCTTGGCACCGGCGGCTGGCCTCGGCCGGCACCGCACTGCACACATACCACGTGCCAGCTCGTTAGCCCGGAGTAGAGAAAGAGAGATTAGATTCACTGTATCCATTAAGGGGCTCCGGAACGCCCTATACTTGCAATGTTAAAATAACGCTTATAAATTACATCTCTCCTCACAAAGTATTTGAGGTAGGAAGTTGAACTTTTTACAGATTATTTATTGGAATATGGGCTACAACTTAACACAGGGATTTTACAAAATTTTAGTTCAGTTAGTAAAGATGATTTTTTTTCAATTGTAATGAAAATTCACAACATTTTTTTTGCAATTTTTTTTTATATATTCAAAAATATACAGTTTTTTCGGAAAAAGGCTGTGTTAAATTATGCAGAAGGTACTGCGTAACATTTACTGAAAGTTTGAAACAAATATGTTTGGAAGATCCTTAGAAAACGTGTAGTTAGTAAGAGAAAATAAAAGTTTTGGGAATCGAGCGGCAAAGATTGGATTAACTTTTTAGTGCATTCCAGGTCCATAGGATGGATTATCTTCATCCTCTGCAAACTCCTCCCCCAGCTTCCTCTTGTTCCTCCTCCTGTTTACTCTTGCTTGTATTTCTAGACTCTTTGCAGCCCTGTCTGCAGCCCGAAGGCGTTCCTTGTCTAAAGCAAGCATCGCTCGTTGTTGTGTTCGTAGATTTTGCTACCATTTTCTTCAGTTGCAGTTACTGCAACACTGTTCCAAAAGGTGGTCATGTATGAACACTTATCACATTTCAGTTGTATTTCACTAGCAAGTCCTACGTGCTTTATTATGGAGAGTTCCAGACCAACTTCACTACAATGAATACATCTTACACAGTTTGAAAAAATTCCTTTGAGAACCGACATATCAAATATTTCATTCACATCCGATTCGCCCATAAAACATTCATAGTTTTTACTCATTGAACCAAGCTTCTTCTGTGAAGTATTTTCTTTCCCACTTTGACTGGTATGGGCAGGTGTACTTGAGAGGTTAGGTTCACTCACTTGGTTATCGTCTTTATTGTTTACAGTAATAACACATACCTTTGGCTTTCCAACATTTCTCCTTTTCTTAAAAGCCTTCAGAGGATTTCTAATAACTTTACTTTTACTCATTATTTTACTTCAACAAAACAGAGACTCAAGAAACAGAATTAATTACGAATATTTTCGAGATAACGACAGAGTAAATAAACATGAAACAATCGACAATCACACCAGCGATATATATTGAACCATCACAGGTTAGCCACAACACATACTTAATCTCACATCACTAAAATGTACCTGATGAGCACGGACGTTAATAATAACACCATTTGACAGCAGTTTAACAGCGCCACAGTGGGTCACGCCCATTTAGAACACATTTCAAAAAAAAATTTAAAAATAGTTGTAGTCTTCGGAATTGAATAAATTATAATCTCCAGATTCAGAAAACGCAAAAAAGTAAAAATTGAACTTTTCATGATTTTTAGCCTTTCCGGAGCCCCTTAAAGACACTGAACCTGCTAGTCTGGTTAGAATACTTACATCTATACTCTGAAAACCACACTGAAGTGTATGGCTGAAGGTACTTACCACTGCACTACTCGTTAAGGCTTCATCGTGTCTCATTCAGGTATGTAGTGCAGAAACAATCATTGCTTAAGCGTCTCTATGGGCGCTGTAGTTAGTATATCTTGCCTCCGCGACCCCTACGGGAGTGATAGATTGCTCTCAGCCACCCTTTTGATACCACTAACTCGTAGGAGATATACAGTATGAACAGGCTTTGAAAGAACTGCAATACGTAGGTGAACAGCAACGTTAGCCAATGTAGCTCGCCCTCTTAATACTACAATAAGTTGAACTGACAAGACCTTGCCTACCTTCAACGACGTAATCTGCGTGACTTGAAGTAATCGCCTCTACTAACAGAACGATTACACGTAAGATTTGATATTCAGATTCTCACGCTACATATATCACACTACAGCTCGCTACGACATCACTATGTTCGAAAGGATGGACATAATAACACTTTTCGTCGGATCTCCGGGCGGGGACTATTCAAGAGGACCTCGTTATCAGGAGAAAGAGAACTGGCCTTCTACGGATCGGAGCGTGGAATGTCAGACCCCTTAATCGGGCAGGTAGGTTAGAAAATTTAAAATCGGAAATGGATAGGTTAAAGTTAGATATACTGGGAATTAGCGAAGTTCGGTGGCAGGAGGAACAAACTTTTGGTCAGATGAATACAGGGTTATAAATATAAAATCAAATAGGGGTAATGCAGAAGTAGGTTTAATAATGAATAAAAAAATAGGAGTGCGGGTAAGCTACCTCAAACAGCATAGTGAACGCCTTATTGTGGCCAAGATAGACACGAAGCCCACGCCTACTACAGTAGTACAAGTGTATATGCCAACTAGCTCTGCAGATGATCAAGAAATTGAAGAAACGTATGATGAAATAAATTATTCAGACAGCGAAGGGAGACGAAAATTTAATAGTCATCGGTGACTCCAATTCGATAGTAGGAAAAGGAAGAGAACGAAACGTAGTAGGTGAATATGGATTGGGGCTAAGAAATGAAAGAGGAAGCCGTCTGGTAGAATTTTGCACAGAGCATAACTTAATCATAGCTAACACTTTGTTTAAGAATCATAAAAGAAGGTTGTATACATGGAAGAAGCCTGGAGATACTGACAGGTTTCAGGTAGATTATATAATGGTAAGACAGAGATTTAGGAACCAGGCTTTAAATTGTAAGACATTTCCAGGGGCAGACGTGGACTCTGACCACAGTCTATTGGTTATGAGCTGTAGATTAAAACTGAAGAAACTGCAAAAAGCTGGGAATTTAAGCAGATGGGACCTTGATAAACTGACTAAACCAGAGGTTGTACAGAGTTTCAGGGAGAGCATAAGGGAATAATTGACAAGAATGGTGGAAAGAAATATAGTAGAAGAAGAAAGGGTAGCTTTGAGGGCTGAAGTAGTGAAGGCAGCAGAGGATCAAGTAGGTAGAAAGACGAGGGCTAGTAAAAATCCTTGGGTAACAGAAGAAATATTGAATTTAATTGACGAAAAGAAAAAACCTTAAAAATGCAGCAAAAGAAGCAAGAAAAAAGGAATACAAACGTCTCAAAAATGAGATGGATAGGAAGTGCAAAATGGCTAAGCAGGGATGGCTAGAGGGCAAATGTAAGGATGTAGAGGCTTATCTCACTAGGGGTAATATAGATACTGCCTACAGGAAAATTAAAGAGACCTTTCGAGAAAAGAGAACCACTTGAATGAATATCAAGAGCTCAGATGGAAACCCATTTCTAAGCAAACAACGGAAAGCAGAAAGGTGGAAGGAGTATATAGAGGGTCTATACAAGGGCGATGTACTTGAGGACAATATTATGGAAATGGAAGAGTACGTAGATGAAGATGAAATGGGAGATATGATACTACGTGAAGAGTTTGACAGAGCTCTGAAAGACCTAAGTCGAAACAAGACCCCAGGAGTAGACAGCATTCCATTAGAACTACTGACAGCCTT
This sequence comes from Schistocerca americana, assembly GCF_021461395.2. Classification (NCBI taxonomy): domain Eukaryota; kingdom Metazoa; phylum Arthropoda; class Insecta; order Orthoptera; family Acrididae; genus Schistocerca; species Schistocerca americana. The sequence continues at coordinate 33,728,981 of NC_060124.1, forward strand.
GGGGGAACCAGTCCTGACAAAACTCTACCATCTGGTGAGCAAAATGTATGAGACAGGCGAAATACCCCCAGCCTTCAAGAAGACTTTAATAATTCCAATCCCAAAGTTAGCAGGTGTTAACAGATGTGAAAATTACGAACTATCAGTTTAATAAGTCACGGCTGCAAAATACTAACGCTAATTCTTTACAGACGAATCGAAAAACTGGTAGAAGCCGACCTCGAGGAAGATCAGTTTGGATTCCGTAGAAATGTTGGAACACGTGAGGCAATACTGACCCTACGACTTATATTAGAAGCTAGATTAAGAAAACGCAAACCTACGTTTCTAGCATTTGTAGACATAGAGAAAGCTTTTGACAATGTTGACTGGAATACTGTCTTTCAAATCCTGAAGGTGGCAGGGGTAAAATACAGTGAGCGAAAGGCTATTTACAATTTGTACAGAAACCAGATGGCAGTTATGAGTCGAGGGACATGAAAGGGAAGCAGTGGTTGGGAAGGGAGTGAGACAGGGTTGTAGCCTCTCCCCGATGTTACTCAATCTGTATATTGAGCAAGCAGTAAAGGAAACAAAAGAAAAATTCGGAGTATGTATTAAAATCCATGGAGAAGAAATAAAAACTTTGAGGTTCGCCGATGACATTGCAATTCTGTCAGAGACAGCAAACGATCTGGAAGAGCAGCCGAACGGAATGGGCAGTGTCTTTAAAGGACGATATAAGATGAAAATAAAATCAAAAGCAAAACGAGGATAATGGAATGTAGTCGAATTATATCAAGTGATGCTGAGGGATTTAGATTAGGAAATGAGAATAGTAGATGAGTTTTACTATTTGGGAAGCAAAATAACTGATGATGGTCGAAGTACAGAGGGTATAAAATGTAGACTGGCAGTGGCAAGGGAAGCGTTTCTGAAGAAGAGAAATTTGATAACACCGAATACAGAATTGTCAGGAAGTCTTTTCTGAAGGTATTTGTATGGAGTGTAGCCATGTATGGCAGTGAAACATGGAGGATAAATAGTGTAGACAAGAAGAGAATAGCAGCTTTCGAAAAGTGGTGCTACAGAAGAATGCTAATTAATGAGGAGGTACTGAACAGAATTGGGGAGAAGGGTAATTTGTGATAAAACTTGACTAGAAGACGGCACCGGTTGGTAGGACACATTCTGAGGCATCAAGAGATAGTATTGGAGGGAAGCGTGAGGGTAAAATCGTAGAGGGAGGCCAAGAAACGCATACAGTAAGCAGATTCAGAAGGATGTAGGATGCAGTAGTTATTCGAAGATGAGGAGGGTTGCACAAGATAGGGTAGCATGGAGAGCTGCATCAAACCAGTCTGTGGACCACAGTAACAACAAGTGCGAATGACATCTGCTGTAAATTCTTTGGTTTTCATATTTCTGGAGGAGGTAGTATGGACAAAAGAAGAAAAGATGTCTAATAAATATGGGCTATAAAATGCATACCTTGAAAGCTATGCCCACTTGTTCAGTAGAGGAAATAGGTTTCGCAGTATCGAATTCGAACAAGTTCTCATAGCTCTTAAGGTGTGCGTTTTAGAACGGATGGTTGCTGGACACGTCTTGGTTTGGCCCATACCACCACCTCTGAAAGTTTCCTACCCTATCATCATAGTAACAACAGTACCGGTACGTCTATTCCAGTGTCAGACGTGCCAGAACGATTTTCGCTCGTAACTTTCGACTAGGACGTCTCCGTGCCAGGGCCCTTTACCTCAGATTGATACACTTACACTTCTCCATCATCCCTGAAAGTGTGTAACAGCATCAGAGAATCACCTTGTACACAAGTGGGCGTAGGAAATCATCGCATGCATGTGTGAGTACGCCAACGGGAACTATGCTCAAACAAATGTTAAATTACCCGGAAAATATTCGTCACTGAAAATCTGCATTTGTGGTACTATTGTGAGACATTTTTTTGTTCGTATTAAACGGTATTAAAATTAAGTAAATCTTAACAACGATTCTGCTTAAATTTGTTTGCTATAGTGTTTTTCGGAAACTAACTGGTCGCAGAAATGTCTTTGTATCCTTCACAGCGCGTTGATTGAGTGAATGAGCATTGTTTTTCACAGTGAATGGGAAAAGTTTAATAAATGTATGTGGGTGCTTTAACGCAATGCTGATATCATCAGCTAAACAAAACGCGCTCGTCGAGGAGAGATGCACGGAAATTGCATCGATAAAGTCACACCCGCCTATAATTCACACAGCGCCTGCGGAAGTGGTGACTGCACAATCGAATGCGCAAATGGGGGCGCCCGCAGCGGCTGCGGCCTTGTCACATTTGGGAAATACCTATGGCTGGGTTTCCACTTTAATCTGTTCACTGGGATATGCTGTGTGCAATTCCTGTTTGTAGATTAGTAAAACCGCCACGCAGTATCAGAGGCTGCGTTTCACGCAGGTACGCGACAGGCAGTGTGGCTCGGCGACAAAGCGCCAGCTTACGTAGATAGAGAGCCAACCGAAACCCTTTCAGTTACATTCACTAAAAGACAGACGAAATTCTGAAATGTCACAGCGCAAATAAAAGACGAAGGACGTTAAAAACAGCAGAGAAACTCTGACGCCGCGATGAAAGTCGCCATCAACAAACGCGCTGGAAAAGGAAATTTGAAACTTGTAGAAATGATGAAAAGAATGAACTTTCCCAGCCTGACCTCTACCCTTTCAACCTTTTTATTCTCTTTATTCTTTTTCATTTCTCTGATTTTAACGCCTCGTCATGACTGATCTTTTAACAACTTGTTTGTGCTGTCTTTTTTCTGAGCTTTTATCTCCGTTTTTTATTGTGTTGATTAAACTTACGCTTTCCAGGATTTGTCTTTCGCCTCCGTACTTTGACGACTACTATGGATGAAAGGACTGATGACCTTGTAGTTTAGTCCCCTTCACACCAAAACAACCAACCATGCAACCAATGAACTTTAACGCAATGTAACATTATCCCCTTTTTCGTAAACATATATTTCCACCAACTGCGACATAGTCGCGTATACAAACGGTGATCTAATACTGTCAAATGTTTTTTATTCCAGTCTTTGATCACAATATCAATTCTTTAGACGATGACCGGTTTCAGTCCGTAATGACCATCCTCAGATTGCCAGTTGCAATAATGACTGTGTGGACGATGTGACCTCTTCTACACCTTATTTTAGATCTATGTGACGAAGCTGTGCTGATTATATTTATATGTTTTGACGATGCCGTTATGGCCTTGTCACTTTAGGACATGGTGTAAAAAAGATCTGAGAATGGTCATCGCCGAAAGAATTGATATTGTGATCAAAGACTGGAATAAAAAACATTTGATAGATTTATATGTCGTTTTAAAAAAAATCTTGGTTCGATCTCTGGTCGGTCCTACGATTTCTCTCGCTTTTCACATCTTTAAACCGTGCCAATATTTGTTGATGTGAAAAATGTCGAGATGCACCGTGTTCGGAGGAGGGTAAGGGCCTACCACCTCCAACAGGACCAGACTTAGTAAAGCAAGGTGGCGCTGATAACCACTTTACCGTTGCAGATGTGTCACGTAATGCCATCAGTTGTTTCCGGGCATGATCAAGAGGCCGGCCGTAGTGGCCGAGCGGTTCTAGGCGCTACAGTTCGGAACCGAGCGACCGCTACTGTCGCAGGTTCGAATCCAGCCTCGGGCATGGATGTGTGTGATGTCCTTAGGTTGGTTAGGTTTAAGTACTTCCAAGTTCTAGGGGACTGATGATCTCAGATTTTAAGTCCCATAGTGCTCAGAGCCATTTGAACCATCTGAACCATAATGGAGAGATTCAAACATGTGCTACCTTCAATAATAGTCGTACACCAACTGCCACACATAAGACTGTTGGTCACTAGGACTACTTCTCGTACACGAGGTTTGGGCATGCACCCAACACACGGACTGCATCAACAGAAGCTCACGTTCTGATGCAAAGCATCAGGTATTGGAATTACAAGTTTCACGCTCATCAACGAGTTAATTAATATAGTGAGTGGTATTGGTCAATCAAGTGCAGCTGTAGTAACTGCAGGCAACAGATGCAACAGATACTGTAGTACTTCTTCAGTTTCACTGAGGACAGCAATGTCATCATCTAATCTTAACATTGATATTCCTTCACCTTGAATTTTAATCCCACTCTTGAAACTTTCTTTTATTTCCATGATTGCCTCTTCGATGTATAGATTGAACAGTAGGGACGAAAGACTAAATCCCTGTCTCATACCTTTTAAATCCGTGCACTTGGTTCTGGATCTTCCACTTTCACTGTTACCTCGTGGTTCTTGTGCATATTGTATATTACTAGTCTTTTCCCTATTTTTCGCAAGATTTCGAACATTTTACATTGTCCAATTCTTCCTCTATGTCGACAAATCCAATGAACGGGTCTCGATTCAGTCATGTTTCTATTATAGACCGCAAGGTCATAAGTGTCCCTCTGGTGCCTTTGTCTTTCCTAAAGCCAAACTGATTGTCATCTAACATCCTCAGCTTTCTTTTCCATCCTTCTGAATGTTAATCTTATCAGCAACTTTGATGCATGAGCTGTTAAGCTGATTGCATGATAATTCTCGTACTTGTCGGCTCTTGCGATCTTGGGAATTGTGTGGATGACGTTTTTCCGAAAGTTTGATGATATATCACCAGTCGCATACATTCTACAGATGAACGTGACTAATCGTTTTGTTGGCACTTCCGCAATGATTTTAGAAATTCCGATGGAATGTTGTCCATCCCTTCTGCCTTGTTTGACTTTAAGTCTTCCAAAGCTCTTCCAAATTCTGACTCTAACCCTTGATCCCCTGTTTCTTCTATATCGATTCCTGTCTTCTCCACCATCAAATCGTCAGATAAGTCCTCCCCTCATACAGGCTCTCAGGTACTCTTTCCACCTATTCGCTCTCTCCTCTGCGTTTAATAATGGAATTTCTATTGCAATGTTACCACACTTGCTTTTAATTTCACCGAAGGTTGTTTTAACTTTTTTATATGCTGAGTCGGTCTTTCCGACATCCACCCATGAAGTGATATTCCGTAAGGTCTGCAAAATACCCAGCAGCCTTAACTCATGACTACACACTGACAGTTTGCCAGCCAAAATTATCTTTAGATTTCGATTCGGGAGTAGCTCAGAGAGTGGTGATTCTGATAACAGGTTGGATGATCCAATAATTTGTGAGTTTCTCCAGTTTTTTCTCCATTTTCAAAGTATTGTTTCTGACAAATGAACGATCTGGGCTTTATATTTTATTATCAAATAATTTACCATTTACTTCATTCAGAAGACTCGTGCGGCATTCATCAGTTAATTGTTTATCTTTGGAAGGCAGTCTATATCTTTCCAGCAGATAAAATCAACGTTACTCCTTTTCGTAGCTGAATCTGTGCGTAAAACATTTTTGCTAATAAATTACTTACCACCATCGAATAGCGCCGACTCGAACTTAGATAGAACACCTTCGATCTCTCGCATGTACGTAGGATGCTCCTGTGTAAAAATCCACATTCCTATCGTGTACCTAGCCGGCCGCTGTGGTCGAGCGGTTCTAGGCGCTTCAGTCCGGGACCACGCGGCTGCTACGGTCGCAAGTTCGAATCCTGAATCGGGCATGGATGTGTGTGATGTCCTTAGGTCAGTTAGGTTTAAGTAGTTCTAAGTCTAGGGGACTGATGACCTCGGATGCTAAGTCCCTTAGTGCTCAGAGCCATTTGAACCATTTTTTTTATCGTGTGCCTGGCAGTCCTGCACTCCGCTAAACATGATAACTCAGCGGTCCACCTAGCAGGTATTCTCGCAAGGGACGGTGTACTGTTTCTCGCTGAAGAGATTCTAGGTCACAGACCGTTCTCCTACAGATTGATTTGAAACAATATTTTTTATTATGGCGTCCTATCAAATCCCTATCTCACCTGAATAAACTTTGTTACAAGATCCATCATGCTCTCTCCAGAGAAGTGTTTGGTGAGACTACATAATTTTGTCCTGGAGCAATAATTCATTTAATTCTTTAATTCTGCATTCAACTAAATAAATATATGATGTCTTTCTCGTATTAGGTTATCAATTTCACCAAGGACTATACTCACAAAGAAATTGCAAACATGAGACTTTGCGTGTAACACACCCCTACGTATCAGTTTTTTTTTCTAAAACTGTCGCGGAACGTATTTAATAATCCAATATGCAGAGATGAGTAGTAAATCATATCAAATCACTAGTAGTGCATGAAAACTGAGAGCAATAATAACAAATGCCAATGACTGAAATTTTGATATGATCCAATCAGGGATCTCCTCACTAAATTTTGAACAAATACCAGCCTGGTGGCTGCATTCCATACTGCAATCATCATTTTTCCTCCTGTCCTTCAGATCTCATCTTTGCTTTTTCTGCAGCAATAATTCATTTAATCATTTCCCTATTTGCCGCCTAATTCTGCATTCAACTAAATAAATCTGTGGTGTCTTTCTGGCATTAGGTTATCAATTTCCCTAAGGACTACACTTACAAAGAAATTACGAACATGAGACTTAGCATGTAATCCAATATACAGATCTGACTAATAAATGCCGGCCGCGGTGGTCTAGCGGTTCTAGGCGCTCAGTCCGGAACCGCGTGACTGCTAGGGTCGCAGGTTCGAATACTGCCTCGGGCATGGATGTGTGTGATGTCCTTAGGTTAGTTAGGTTTAAGTAGTTCTGAGTTCTAGGGGACTGATGACCACAGATGTTAAGTCCCATAGTGCTCAGAGCCATTTGAACCATTTTTTTTTACTAATAAATCAAATCAGATCACCAATACTGTATGAAAACTGAGAGCAATAATAACAAATGCCAATGACTGAAATTCTCATTAGCCCTTTTTCTTATCTAAATACAAAGTGCGGTTTGTGGCTGTTTTCAAAAACTTACTTTCTCTTTTCCTTTTTGGTGCGGTGAAGAATTCTTGTAATGTGCTACGAACGGGGGCTTTTAACTGGCTGGCGAAAGGCGAGAGTCGTGAGGAGAACTACAAGGGTCTTAAAAACGTTTCTGCTGAAAGAGATGGCTCAGCCAGGTACAGGTTGAGAGGAGCGCTCTGCCTTCCGAACGCAGTGGAAGTAACAAACGATAGTGGTGCAGCCCGTTATAAAGTTTCATTGTGCTCAAAGATAAGATCTGAAGAACAGGAGAAAAAAAGACGCTTCTAGAGTGGAACGCAGTCACTAGGCTTGAAGGAGAACAGCCAGAATTTTGTTTCAAAATTTAGCAAGGAGATCCCAGATTGGATCATAGCAAGTATTTTGGCACCACAGAAGAGTTCACACGCGTTGGTACGTACGTGCCTTCTCATTTGCTATAACCAAAAATCTGTCATATAGTGGAGGAGATTTTCTACCTCCAGTGGAGAAATTTACTTCATTGGTTAACCACAGCAGAATCCGTAAGAGGGTCGGATTTGTTCGCATGTTTATTAACTTATCATTGGTCAGAACTCACAAAGTCTGTGGCAGTTGGCAGGTGAGATTCTAGCAGAATTCAGATGACGAGGCTGATGTTAGAATTCTCAGCCATTACTGAAGCCATCTTCTGCTTTTGTACAGTACTGGAGTGGGAAGCATGCATATTTATCTTGCATCACGTTTACGTTTTGCTGATCTAATTTTCATAGTCAGCTAGCTGCACCCACTATTCGTTTGTAATTGTTAATGTTTTTCCGAGACCTCTTTGGCTCACAAGCTGCGACATGGTCGCGAATTGAACAGTGACCGAATATAGAATAAATTCCCTTTGCTTCATGTCTATGGTCACAAACTTTTTTTGTCATCAGACTAACTGTTTCGGTCTATAATGACTATCTTCAGATCCGTTTTATAAAAACATGACTCCAGTATATTAGGACGTGTTTTTATAAAACAGATCTGAAGATGGTCGTTATAGACCGAAACTGGTAGGCTGATGACAAAAAAAATTTGTGACCATAGACGAGAAGTAAAGGAAATTTTTTCTTTGGCTCATTAACGTATTTTGCAATCATTGGTCACATTCACAAACAAAGTTTTACATCGTTTCTGTCCTCTACCCATTCACCTGTGTTAAGGCTGTCGTACATGTTTTTAATCCTTTACTCCCCTGATGCCTGGCCGTATTGTTGATTTGGTGGATAGAACATGCCTTTCATCAGTCAGTCAGATTGTTGTAGTGACCTTGAGTTTCGTATCAGTAGTTTGATGTATCCCGTTATCAATATGTCTTGTGAGGTGCAGAACTCTTATTTCGTGGTTAATTTGGCAACCACTGGTAATTTAACTAGACAAGCCATTTTCCGTTGATTTCTTTTAATTTACATGATCTTATGGGGAGTTATGTGTCACTGGAAGTCACTGGGAATAGATTCTGTAGCATCTCAGTTTTATGCTAAATGCTCAGCCGACGCTTCAACGCACTATGTTTCCTCATCTCTCGTTCTCGTATCTATCTGAAGAAGGGAGAAAATTCTGATGTTCATTTACAATTAATAGTTGGCTTTCCTTTTCCATGTTTTTCATCATGTTTACATTTAGACATTGTCGCCGCCTCCGAAATATATGCTGAATTCTGTATATACCACTAAGCAACAATGAATTTGCTACTGGGTGAAAATAACGCGAGTGTTACGTAATGGGGTGCTCCGATTCCATTTTTTGCTATCAGAAATGTTGTAGGACGACTGGATTTAAAATTATAGCTGAAAGTCACATGATACTAAAACCGTGTACATGGGTTAACATGCAGTTACATCAACAAGTCGTGTTTGATGTACGACTGTGTGAGTGTGTATGTGTGTGTGCTTATTCTCAAGGTTACTCGGCTTTATGCATCTGTGGAACGATAAATGTGCAGTAGTAAAAACAAACAGGCAGACTGACTAGTTGGCGAGCTACAGCATTCAGGTGGGTTCCAACATGTATTATAAAATTTGTTCCCGTGCAATTTCTTCTGTTCGTCCATCAGCCCGATTCGGGGGTGACTAGAGAATAGTTCGTGCTAGTATGATGCTGTGTTTTATTTAATCAACAGTCGCAGTAACATACGTTTACGTGATTTCGTAATAGACGGTTCGGTAATTCGGTATATGGTGATTCAGTAAACAAATAGGCACAGTTATCTGAATTTTCCGAACTGCTTTCGCTACATTTGTGGCAAGTATACGATGTCCGACCAGCGCAAGAACAGAACGAGAAAGTTATGTATAGCTTACAAACATTACTTCAGACGTGAAATCGGAGATCAAACAAACTCCTGGGCTCCTCGTGTCTGTTGCACCATCCGTTACTCCTGCGTAATCCAGTGGTTAAACGGTAAGCGAAATCGAATGCCTTTTGCTGTTCCCAGGACTTTGCGGGAGAAGATAGAACACCACTCGGATTGCTATTTCTGCTTGACCAACATATCGGGGTACAGCAAGAAGAACAAGTAAAAAATCGTACATCTGGATTGTCAGTTTGCTCTAATGCCTGTGGCGCATGGTACATTACCCAGTACCAATTACTCCTTCATCCGATGCAATGAACAACGAAGAAAGTGATGCTGAAGGTAATGACAATGACGCCGGAGCTATGGAATACACGACTGATCCCGACAATGACATTAAAAAGCCACATTTGATCAGACATACTGGACGACCTGGTTCGCTATTTGTCCCTGTCGAAAGAAAAATCTGAACTGTTGAATTCCAGACTAAAGGAATGGAACTTACTCGAGAGATGTGCTGCAGTTGCGCGTTTAACCAGAAACTATCAATTTCTATTGGTCATGCTGTGAGAATTAAGGAAACCTACGATGCAATGAGCACTCTCTTGATGCTTTTCTTGGCGTGCCGGAGCAAATCCGGCTGCACTTCTGTATTCAGCGCATATGAATTCCTATGAGGAACGTACTTTCAACCCAGTAGCAGGGAAAAAAATTATTTTCTTGTGTAGTGTAATTATTTAGTCTCACTGGAAAACATAGTAAGTGAGGTTTTATTCTCCACCTGGCACAACAAATTCACTTTCAGTAATGAAAACACAACTGGATTTGCTACTAATGTTATTTGGTTTTCTTTTGCAAATTAATGATCACGAAGCAACTAATTCTCCTCGTCATAAACGATGGCACGTACGTAACGGACTTTGGAAAACACTCAAATAGCACCTTGGCAAATTGTCAAACTAACAGCTGTCATTAGCAGTTCCGACATAAAACTTGTGGAACTACCACAAACTTGCGTCGATTTCAATATTGTGAAACCGTTGGATGAGACAATTCTGACTTTTAAGACACGGAATTGTGCTACAGGTACATTTCAATTCATGACTGCAGTATTACGTACTGTTGTACGTTACAATAGGTTATACACTGAAGATGGCTCAAATGCCTCTAAGGACTATAGGACTTAGCATCTGAGGTCATCAGTCCCCTAGATTTAGAACTACTTAAACCTAACTAACCTAAGGACATCACACACATCCATGCCAGAGGCAGGATTCGAACCCGCGACCGTAGCAGCCTCGTGGTTCCGGACTGAAGCGCCTAGAACCGCTCGGCCACTACACTGAAGAGCCTAAGAAACTGTTACACCTGCCCAATATCGTGTAGGGCCCCAGCGAGCACGTAGCACAACACGACGTGACATGAACTGTACTAATGTCTAAGGTAGTGCTGGAGCGAACTGACACCATGAATCCCGCATGGGTGTCCATAAGAGGGGGTGGAGATCTCTTCTGAACAGCACGTTGCAAGGCATCCCAGATATGCTCCGTAATGCTCATGTCTGGGGAGTTCGGTGGTCAGCGGAAGTGTTTAAAGACAGAAGAATGTTCCTGGAGCCACTCTATAGCAATTCTGGACGTGTGGGATGTCGCAAATCCGACGGAATGCACAATGGCCATGAATGGATGCAGGTGATCAGACAGGATGCTTACGTACGTGTCAGCTGTCACAGTCGTATCTAGACATATCACGGGTACCATGTCACTCCAACTGGACACTCTTCACACCACTACAGAGTCTCCACCAGCCTGAATTGTCCGCTGTTGACGTGCAGTGTCCATGGATTGTCTCCATACCCGTACACGCCCATCCGCAGGATACAATTTGAAACAAGACTCGTTCGACCAGGCAACATTTCCAATCATCAACAGTCCAATGTCGGTGTTGACGGGCCCAGGGGAAGCGTAAAGCTTTCTGTCGTCCAGTCATCAAGGGTATATGAGTGGGCCTTCGGCTCCGAAAGCCCATATCGATGATGTTCCGTTGAATCGTCCGCAGGCTGACTCTTGTTGGTAGCCCGGCACTGAAATCTGCAGCAATTTGCCGAAGGGTTGCACTTGAACGATGCTCTTCAATCGTCGTTGGTCCCGTTATTGGAGGATCTTTTTCCGGCCGCAGCGATGTCGGAGATTTGACGTTTTACTGGATTCCTAATATTCACGGTACATTTGTGAAATGGTCGTACGGGAAAATCCCCACTTCATCGCTGTCTCGGAGATGCTGTGTCCCATCGCTCATGCGCCGACTATAACACCACTTTCAAATTCACTTTCATCTTGATAATCTGCCACTGAAGCAGCAGTAACCGATGTAACAACTGCGCCAGACACTTGTTGTCTTATATAGGCGATGACTACCGCAGCGCCGTCTTCTGCCTGTTTACGTATCTCTGTATCTGAATACACATGCCTATACCAGTTTCTTTGGTGCTTCAGTGTATGAGGAGAATTACATATGAATAAAGAAGAGGTGTATGTATGTAAAAACCAGCACAGTACTTAGAAATTTAGTAAAGATGTACAGAAAGTTCACAAGAAGTTTAGGACAGGACATGACAGGCTAGGACAGTGTGAAGTATGCGAGTGTACTGGAGAGAGATTACAACAGGCTTAAGTTTTCTTTAATAGTACAAAGTCAAGTGAGAACTGTCCGCTAAATGTGTAGTCATGTCAAGTTTCCAATTGGCTCAGCCCTCATTTCGGTCTAGCCAAACGTAGGACTTGAGACAGTTTGTAACTTTGACAACATTCTCATATTTTTTTAATCAGACTTTCGCAAATTCCAGTTACTATCAGGTTAAGCCGGAGCATGCAGTTACTACAGCCGCTCTTGATTGACCAATACCACTCACTATATTAATTAACTCGTTGATGGGCGTGAAACTTGTAATTCCAATACCTGATGCTTTGCATCAGAACGTGAACTTCTGTTGATGCAGTCAGTGTGTTGGGTGCATGCCCAAACCTCGTGTACGAGAAGTAGGCCTAGTGACAGACAGTTTTATGTGTGGCAGTTGGTGTACAACTGTTATTGAAGGTAGCACATGTTTGAATCTCTTCATTATGGATCAGATGGTTCAAATGGCTCTGAGCACTATGGGACTTAAAATCTGAGGTCATCAGTCCCCTAGAACTTAGAACTACTTAAACCTAACCAACCTAAGGACATCACACACATCCATGCCCGAGGAACGATTCGAACCTGCGACAGTAGCGGTCGCGCGGTTCCAAACTGTAGCGCCTAGAACCGCTCGGCCACTACGGCCGGCCTCTTGATTATGCCCGGAAACAACTGATGGCATTAAGTGACACATCTGCAACGGTAAAGTGGTTATCAGCGCCACCATGCTTTACTAAGTCTGGTCCTGTTGGAGGTGGTAGGCCCTTACCTTCCTCCGAACACGGTGCATCACGACATTATTCACATCAACAAATATTGGCACGGTTTAAAGATGTGAAAAGCGAGAGAAATCGTAGGACCGACCAGATATCGAACCAAGATCTTTTTTAAAACGACATATAAATCTATCAAATGTTTTTTATTCCAGTCTTTGATCACAATATCAATTCTTTCGGCGATGACCATTCTCAGATCTTTTTTAGACCATGTCCTAAAGTGACAAAGCCATAACGGCATCGTCAAAACATATAAATATAATCAGCACAGCATCTCACATAGATTTAAAATAAGGTGTAGAATAGGTCACATCGTCCACACAGTCATTATTGCAACTGACAATCTGAGGATGGTCATTACGGACTGAAACCGTTCATCGTCTAAAGAATTGATATTGTGATCAAAGACTGGGATAAAAAACATTTGACAGTATTAGATCACCGTTTGTATACGCGACTATGTCGCAGTTGGTGGAAATATATGTTTACGAAAAAGGGGGTAATGTTACATTACGTCAAAGTTCATTGGTTGTATGGTTGGTTGGTTGGTTGGTTTTGGGGAAGGAGACCAGACAGCGTGGTCATCGGTCTCATCGAAATAGGGAAGGATGGGGAAGGAAGTCGGCCGTGCCCATTCAGAGGAACCATCCCGGCATTTGCCTGGAGTGATTTAGGGAAATCACTGTATGGTTGGTTGTTTTGGAGTGAAGGGGACTAAACTACAAGGTCATCAGTCCTTTCATCCATAGTAGTCGTCAAAGTACGGAGGCGAAAGACAAATCCTGGAAAGCGTAAGTTTAATCAACACAATAAAAAACGGAGATAAAAGCTCAGAATAAAGACAGCACAAACAAGTTGTTAAAAGATCAGTCATGACGAGGCGTTAAAGTCAGAGAAATGAAAAAGAATAAAGAGAATAAAAAGGTTGAAAGGGCAGAGGTCAGGCTGGGAAATTTCATTCTTTTCATCATTTCTACAAGTTTAGAATTTCCTTTTCATCGCGGCGTCAGAGTTTCTCTGCTGTTTTTATCGTCCTTCGTCTTTTATTTGCGCTGTGACATTTCAGAATTTCGTCTGTCTTTTAGTGAATGTAACTGAAAGGGTTTCGGTTGGCTCTCTATCTACGTAAGCTGGCGCTTTGTCGCCGAGCCACACTGCCTGTCACGTACCTGCGTGAAACGCAGCCTCTGATACTGCGTGGCGGTTTTACTAATCTACAAACAGGAATTGCACACAGCATATCCCAGTGAACAGATTAAAGTGGAAACCCAGCCAGAGCTATTTCCCAAATGTGACAAGGCCGCAGCCGCTGCTGGCGCCCCCATTTGCGCATTCGATTGTGCAGTCACCACTTCCGCAGGCGCTGTGTCTCCTGCCAAATTTCATCGTTCTGGGCCAAGGGGAAGTTTCCTGTATCTTTTGATGAGGGACTTTATGAGTACAAAAAAATATGTGAATGGTCGTATTTTTTATTGCTTTGACTAAGAAGCTTACGTTTATTACACCGCCAAGGGACTGTAGACCTTAGCATGTGCCATAAATTTCAATTTGGTACTTCAACCGGTTCCTGAGAAAAAGCAGTTTTAACAGACGGACGGTCAGACAGACAGGCGGACAACAAAGTGACCTTGTAATGGCTCCGTTTTCACCGATTGAGGTACAGAACCGTAAAAATCACGCGATAGGAGCAAATACCGGTGAAATTAGAAACGCATCGTACATCTGGGGGTGATGAGAGGCTGTAAGAAACTGTGATTCCTCTTCTTTTCTCGCCCAGACCCGAACCCTGGATCTACGCGCGGTTACCGCACGGTGCGAGGTTACAGCACGGCGGTGAACAGCCTTGCAAGGTGGGCGGCTGAGTGGAGAGTGTAACGCGAGGCGTGCCCCGAGCCGAGTATGCAGTAGCGCTCGCTTGTTTACGGTCGCTGGCCTTGGGCGCCAGTCGTGGAGAAAGCCCCAGTCCGGGCCGTGCTCCCGCTGACAAACAGCGCCGTGCGGGTTGCATGCGCCAACGCAACAGGCGCCACTTCACACCGAGAGCGTAACACAGCCGTTGGTTTCACATTCTAAGCATCCTACCTATTAACCCTAGAACACATTTTTTTTTTTTTTAGTCATATGTCTTCTGATTTGACTTGTTGTCAAGTCTTCGAAATACGTACTCCACAAAAAAATCATTGACTCCAGGTGTTGATAGCTCCTGCTATGCATGCATCGATTATCTCATTCTCTATACATAAAGTGTATACGAGCCTGAAGATGGCATTAACATGATGCCGAAACTGGTCTTCTAAATAAAGTAACACCTTCTGAAAACATAGGGATGTTTGGTGATTTTTCTTTGGTAAATGTCTGACCGACCACCGTCGCGTAATATCCACAATGGTTCAACAAAGATTATTCCTTTATGTCTTCACAGATGTTCTATCATGCTGTGCCTTCTTGTTGTCAGTGTTATCCATACGCTCCTTCCATCTGCGATTTTGCGGAGAAGTTCCTGATTTGTTGCCTTATCAGTCCACACAATTTTCAATATTCTTCTTTAACACCACATCTCATATACTTCGATTCTCTTTTCTTCTGGTTTCTCAACAGGTCATATTTCACTACTATACAATGCTGTGCTGCGAACGTACATTCTGAGAAACCTCTTCCTCGAATTAAAGCCTATCTTTGATACTAGGCCGGTCGGAGTGGCCGAGCGGTTCTACACGCTACAGTCTAGAACCGCGCGACCGCTACGGTCGCGGGTTAGAATCCTGCCTCGGGCATGGATGTGTGTGATGTCCTTAGGTTAGTTAGGTTTAAGTAGTTCTAAGTTCTAGGGGACTGATGACGACAGCAGTTAAGTCCCATAGTGCTCAGAGCCATTTGAACCATTTTTGATACTAGTAGATTTCTCTCGGCCAGGAATGCTCTTTTCGCCTCGTCTGGTTTTTATGCTCTCCTTGTTCCATCCGTCATGAGTTATTTTGCTGCCTAGGTAGCAGAATTCCTTAACTGAACCTGTTTCGTGATTGCCAATTCTGATGCCAAGTCTCTCGCTGTTCTCATTTCTGCTACATCGTACAGAAAATTAAAGGAGGGAAAATGTTTCGTTGCTACTACTCCAGATTTTATTCAAAGGAAGTCATAATTTATGAGTTACACATTAATTAACTATGGTTATTATAGCTCCAATTGAAATACAGGGTGTTTCAAAAATGACCGGTATATTTGAAACGGCAATAAAAACTAAACGAGCAGCGATAGAAATACACCGTTTGTTGCAATACGCTTGGGACAACAGTACATTTTCAGGCGGACAAACTTTCGAAATTACAGTAGTTACAATTTTCAACAACAGATGGCGCTGCATGTGATGTGAAAGATATAGAAGACAACGCAGTCTGTGGGTGCGCCATTCTGTACGTCGTCTTTCTGCTGTAAGCGTGTGCTGTTCACAACGTGCAAGTGTGCTGTAGACAACATGGTTTATTCCTTAGAACAGAGGATTTTTCTGGTGTTGGAATTCCACCGCCTAGAACACAGTGTTCTTGCAACAAGGTGAAGATTTCAACGGAGGTTTAATGTAACCAAAGGACCGAAAAGCGATACAATAAAGGATCTGTTGGAAAAATTTCAACGGACTGGGAACGTGACGGATGAACGTGCTGGAAAGGTAGGGCGACCGCGTACGGCAACCACAGAGGGCAACACGCAGCTAGTGCAGCAGGTGATCCAACAGCGGCCTTGGGTTTCCGTTCGCCGTGTTGCAGCTGCGGTCCAAATGACACCAACGTCCACGTATCGTCTCGTGCGCCAGAGTTTACACCTCTATCCATACAAAATTCAAACACGGCAACCCCTCAGCGCCGCTACCATTGCTGCACCAGAGACATTCGCTAACGATATAGTGCACAGGATTGATGACGGCTATATGCATGTGGGCAGCATTTGGTTTACTGACGAAGCTTATTTTTACCTGGACGGCTTCGTCAATAAACAGAACTGGCGCATATGGGGAACCGAAAAGCCCCATGTTGCAGTCCCATCGTCCCTGCATCCTCAAAAAGTACTGGTCTGGGCCGCCATTTCTTCCAAAGGAATCATTGGCTCATTTTTCAGATCCGAAACGATTACTGCATCACGCTATCTGGACATTCTTCGTGAATTTGTGGCGGTACAAACTGCCTTAGACGACACTGCGAACACCTCGTGGTTTATGCAAGATGGTGCCCGGCCACATCGCACGGCCGACGTCTTTAATTTCCTGAATGAATATTTCGATGATCGTGTGATTGCTTTGGGCTATCCGAAACATACAGGAGGCGGCGTGGATTGGCCTCCCTATTCGCCAGACATGAACCCCTGTGACTTCTTTCTGTGGGGACACTTGAAAGACCAGGTGTACCGCCAGAATCCAGAAACAATTGAACAGCTGAAGCAGTACATCTCATCTGCATGTGAAGCCATTCCGCCAGACACGTTGTCAAAGGTTTCGGGTAATTTCATTCAGAGACTACGCCATGTTATTGCTACGCATGGTGGATATGTGGAAAATATCGTACTATAGAGTTTCCCAGACCGCAGCGCCATATGTTGTTGAAAATTGTAACTACTGTAATTTCGAAAGTTTGTCCGCCTGAAAATGTACTGTTGTCCCAAGCATATTGCAACAAACGGTGTATATCTATCGCTGCTCGTTTAGTTTTTATTGCCGTTTCAAATATACCGGTCATTTTTGAAACACCCTGTAGAAATGCCGTGTGACTAGGGCCTCCCGTTGGGTAGACCGTTTGTCTGGTGCAAGTCTTTCGAGTTGACGCCACTTCGGCGACTTGCGTGTCGATAGGGATGAAATGGTGATGATAAGGACAACACAACACCCAGTCGCTGAGCGGAGAAAATCTCCGACCCAGCCGGGAATCGAACCACATTCTGTCGCGCTGACCACTCAGCTACCAGTGGCGGCGGACATATGTCCAATGAGGTACAATATACAAATTAAGTACCCTAATTCAACGGTAAATTTTTACGACGGTTTAGTAATCTAGGATTATGAATACTGCCGAACTGACCATGTTACAACAAAATGTTTCCGGCACATAGTGTTTTTTGGTCTCTACTTCAATCTTTTAACTGATTTCAGAATTACATGAACGATGCGCCATAGAGATCGTCATAAACAGTTTCCGTCATTTTCTACAATTTTTTTTTTTTTTTTTTTTTTTTTTTTTTTTTTTTTTTTTTTTTTTTTTTTTTGCTAGACATGAGGTTGGTTTTGAGCAGCATTTGCACATATACCATGTAATACATCAGATCTGTTTGAAACATATTGTCAATTCTTCAGGTACAGAATTTTATGACGAGTAAACTACTGTACATTTTTAGAACTACACTGAGGTGACAAAAGCCATGGAAAACCTCCTAATACCGTGTCGGACCTCCTTGTGCCTAGCGTAGTGCAGCATGTGGACGTGTCATGGACTCTACAAGTCGTTGGAAGTCCTCTACAGAAATACTGGACCATGCTGGCTCTATATCCTTCCATGATTGCGAAAGTGTAATCGGCGAAGGATTTTGTGCACGAAATGACTTCTGGATTATGTCCCATAAATGTTCAACGGGATTCATGTCGGGCACTCTGGATGGCCAAATCAAATGGTTCAGATGGCTCTGAGCACTATGCGACTTAACTTCTGAGGTCATCAGTCGCCTAGATCTTAGAACTGATTAAACCAAACTAACCTAAGGAGATCACACACATCCATGCCCGAGGCAGGATTCGAACCTGCGACCGTAGCGGTCACGCGGTTCCAGACTGAATTGGCCAAATCATTCGCTCGAACTGTCCAGAATGTTCTTGAAACCAATCGCGGGAATTGGCGCCCTGTGTCATGGCGCATTGTCATCCATAAAAATTCCATCATTGTTTGGGAAACGAATTCCATAAATGGGTGCAAATGGTTTCCAAGTAGCCGACCATAACCACTTACAATCTCTGTTGATCCATCATGGACAGGGGACATCGCTGGCTAAGTAATTGTCAAAATCAATGAAATCCTCCAACAGCCGTATAACTAAGATGTTATTTTGTTTTATTTTGACGACAGCCAGTTTCGACAATCCACTATGCCATCTTCAGGACCAAAAAAAAAAATGCATCTCTCACAATTGGCGATAGTGCCATGTAGCGCCATATATCCCTGGATTTCGTGAATTCAAACCATTTCACAAGTGATGCATTCGAAGACTTTTGATGGCAACTGCTAAGTCTTCGAATGAAGCATTAGTGTTTGTTTTGAGACATACATACGAGGTCTGAAGATAACATAGTGAAATGTCGAAACTGCCACCACCAGCTTGCACAGTCCTTATTGAAATCTTGGGCTTATGGCTTCGTGGGGTCTGCGCCTCACTCGAATCCTACTATCGTCTCTTACAAACTGAAATCGGGAATCATCTGAGCAGGCCACGGTTTCCCAGTTGTTTACGGTCCAACCGATACGGTCACGAGCGTAGGGGAGGCACTGCTGCTGGCAATGTCGTGCTGCTGGTAAAGGCACTCGCGTCGGTCGTCTGCTGCCAGATTTCGCAGCACCATCCTAACGGATACGTTCGTTGTACGTCCAACGTTAATTTATATGGTTATTTCACGCAGTGTTGCTCGTCCGTAAGCACTGACAGCTCACCGCAAACGCTGCTGCCCTCGGTCGTTAAGTGAAGGGTGTCGGCCACTGCATTGTCTGTCGTGAGAGGCAGTGCCTGAGATCTGGCGTTCTTGACATCTACATCTACACTTATACTCCGCAAGCCACCAACGGTGCGTGGCGGAGGGCACTTTACGTACCAGTCTCATTACCTCCCTTTCCTGTTCCAGTCACGTATGGTTCGCGGGAAGAACGACTGCCGGAAAGCCTCCGTGCGCGCTCGGATCTCTCTAATTTTACATTCGTGATCTACTCGCGAGGTATAAGTAGGGGGAAGCAATATATTCGATACCTCATCCAGAAACGCACCCTCTCGAAACCTGGACAGGAAGCTACACCGCGATGCAGAGCGCCTTTCTTGCAGAGTCTGCCACTTGAGTTTATTAAACATCTCCGTAACGCTATCACGGTTACCAAATAACTCTGTGACGAAACGCGCCGCTCCTCTTTGGATCGTATCTATCTCATGCGTCAACCCGATCTGGTACGGATCCCACACTGATGAGCAATACTCAAGTATAGGTCGAACGAGTGTTTTGTAAGCCACCTCATTTGTTGATGGACTACATTTTCTAAGGACTCTCCCAGTGAATCTCAACCTGGTACCCGCCTTACCAACAATTAATTTTATGTGATCATTCCACTTCAAATCGTTGCGCACGCATACTACCAGATATTTTACAGAAGTAACTGCTACCAGTGTTTGTTCCGCTATCACATAATCATACAATAAAGGATCCTTCTTTCTATGTAATCGCAATACATTACATTTGTCTATGTTAAGGGTCAGTTGCCACTCCCTGCACCAAGTGCCTATCCGCTGCAGATCTTCCTGCATTTCGCTGCAATTTTCTAATGCTGCAACTTCTCTGTATATTATAGCATCATCCGCGAAAAGCCGCATGGAACTTCCGACACTATCTACTAGGTCATTTATATATATTGTGAAAAGCAATGTGGGTATCGAAGTATTGAATTCCCTAACAATTTCCGAAATGGAATGTCACATGCTTGTAACTACAACTACCATTCTGTGTCCAAAGTCTGTTAACCCCTCTCCTCCAGTCATAATCACGTCCGAAACCTTTTCACGTGAACCATATGAATAGAAATGTCATCTCCGCCAATTCACTGCCCTTTTATATCTTGTGTACGCGATACTACCGCATATGTATTAGTACATATCGCTATCTCATGAGTTTTCTTAACCTCAGTGTGTTTACATAAAGTATTGACAGTTAAAAGCCATACTTCTTCTGCCTTTCACAATCCTGCACCTTCAGGCAGATGAAGGTCTTTCAAATAAATTTGCAGATTAACTGAGTTTCTTTAATGTCTTAGAAATTTTACCTGTCGTCGCAATGGAAATTTTGTTAGTTTCCAATTGCTCTTATCCCAAAATACATTTTGAAACGTCCCCTTTGAAAAACTATGAGTGAAAGTGCTGGAAAAACTCTTACGTTATTTGATACAGAAACAGCTGAGTAATACACAACGTACTCAGACAGTTCTCTCTTTACTTATTCTGATCATCACTAAACTGACACACAATATTTTTAGCGCAACGCAATCTGACGTTCAATAATCCCTACAAAAGAATGGCCCTGACTAACAATAAACTACACTTTTCATGAATCACTTACCTCACAAAATCTTCGTTACTCGAACTACTGCAATGCAGGAAGCGCCAATATTGCCAGCTAAATAAAAGATTCTAACTACTGAAGGCACTAACTACCGATAGGCTTAGTTAGCAAATGAAAGATTTTGGTAGAGAACAATCAATGTATTTCCCTTAATAGCGTTCAAAAGTCATAATATATATATAATTTGTGACATCCAATTAAACAAATTTCCTTTTTCTGATGGACACACGTCCAGATATTCCGCTCAAAACTCTGGTATCTCTCTCCCAACATCCATCACCGCTGGCAGCTCACCTCCATCTGCCCAACGCTACACGCTGTTCACATCCAACTGACCAACACTACACAAGCGAATATTCCAACAATGAATCCAGCCAGCCACAGACTGAACACAGCGCAGTCAGCGATTTTCATACAGAGCACTACGTGGCGTTACCAACATAAAAACCTAAACAGCCTACTTACAATTTAACTGGTAACTGATTTCTGATAATACTTCTGCTTAACTTGATTTCATTTGCTGATTATTGAGGTATTTAGGGTACAGAATTGTAAGAGAGACTATTAAACACAGTATCGAGAAGATATTTCTTCACAGCAGCATTTTTAAATTTCTAGCGAATATCTGATCTTAGGTACATGACCATATTGTACCTTGGAACATATATTCCCATTCGGAAAGACTTTAATTTTTCAGAGTTATTTTTGTAATTTCAGAAAAGACTGTAGCACATAAAAGGTGCATTCTATCATTCAAATATAAAATAAGAAATTGTATTTGACTTCTACTAGAGGACTTTCTAGAGGCGAAAAGTATGCAAGGTGTTCCGAGGTACCTACTCGAAAAATTGCCCATGGCCCTGTAGAACACATGGCTCAGAGCTCATTGTCTTTGCTGAGTGTGTATCTTGAAGTGAGGGATTTGAATATGATCCGATCTTCAAATTCGTTTTACATCGAAACTGTACACCTCCAGACGTGGATTTCTTATTAAAACTCCGCACTGCGACTCGATGCCTGTAATACGAACTGTGAAAGACCATGTATAACCAAGTTTGACGAAGTAGTGGTTAGTGATTTATAATATCGACTATCAGCACTGAATTTATGGAACAGGTATCTTCGCATTGTTACAGAAAAGCATTCACACGCAATCATATTCTTGTTATTACACTACTGGCCATTAACATTGCTACACCAAGAAGACATGTAGATGATAAACGGCTATTCATTGGACAAATATACTATACTAGAACTGACATGTGATTACATTTTCACGCAATTTGGGTGCATAGATCCTGAGAAATTAGTACCCAGAACAATCACTTCTGGCCGTAATAACGGCCTTGATACGCCTGGGCATTGAGTCAAACAGAGCTTGGATGGCATGTACAGGTACAGCTGCCCATGCAGTTTCAACACGATACTACAGTTCATGAAGAGTAGTGACTGGCGTATTGTGACGAGCCAGTTGCCCGGCCACCATTGACCAGACGTTTTCAATTGGTGAGAGATCTGGAGAATGTGCTGGCCAGGGCAGCTGTCGAACATTTTCTGTATCCAGAAAGGCCCGTACAGGACCTGCAACATGTGGCCGTGCATTATCCTGCTGAAATGTAGGGTTTCGCAGGGATCGAATGAAGGGTAGAGCCACGGGTCGTAACACATCTGAAATGTAACGTCCACTGTTCAAAGTGCCGTCAATGCCAACAAGAGGTGACCGAGACATGTAACCAATGGCACCCCATACCATCACGCCGTGTGATACGCCAGTATGGTGATGACGAATACACACTTCCAATGTGCGTTCACCGCGATGTCGTCAAACACGGATGCGACCATCATGATGCTGTAAACAGAACCTGGATTCATCCGAAAAAATGACGTTTCGCCATTTGTGCACCCAGGTTCGTCGTTGAGCACACCATCGCAGGCGCTCCTGTCTGTGATGCAGCGTCAAGGATAACCGCAGCCATGGTCTCCGAGCTGATAGTCCATGCTGCTGCAAACGTCATCGAACTGTTCGTGCAGATGGTTGTTGTCTTGCAAACGTCCCCATCTGTTGACTCAGGGATCGAGACGTGGCTGCACGATCCGTTACAGCCAAGCGGATAAGATGCCTGTCATCTCGACTGCTACTGATACGAGGCCGTTGGGATCCAGCACGGAGTTCCGTATTACCCTCCTGAACCCACGATTCCATATTCTGCTGACAGTCATTGGATCTCGACCAACGCGAGCAGCAATGTCGCTATACGATAAACCGCAATCGCGTTAGGCTACAATCCGACCTTTATCAAAGTCGGAAACGTGATGGTACGCATTTCTCCTCCTTACACGAGGCATCACAACAACGTTTCACCAGGCCACGCCGGTCAACTGCTGTTTGTGTATGAGAAATCGGTTGGAAACTATCCTCATGTCAGAACGTTGTAGGTGTCGCCACCGGCGCCAACCTTTTGTGAATGCTCTGAAAAGCTAATCATTTGCATATCACATCATCTTCTTTCTGTCGGTTAACTTTCGCGTCTGTAGCACGTCATCTTCGTGGTGCAGCAGTTTTAATGGCCAGTAGTGTATTTAGCATGCTCATAAATAATGTTGCAAATTTTTAAAATAACATACCGTTGAATGTACTGAAAGCTTATTACTATACTGAGAAATAACTATGACGAGTTTACGATATATAATGCTATAAAATTATTTAATGAAATTAAAATGCGGCCTTTTAAAATGAATTTTATGGCCACATAGCATTGATGAATTTAAATGAAGCTAGTAAATTTCAAATTTCATATCAATGAAATAGTTTATTATTTCATTCAGTTATTTATTTCATCATCGGTATAATTTTATCGTGGTGGATTACTTGTCATTAAAAATTTTAATCGCACACAACATTTTACTTCAAAAATGAAAGAAAAGGCGAGCGCTGGAGTTTGGAAAGTTTGGTACTAATCTGTACTGCTGAACGTGCATATTGTCAAAATAGACATCGTAATTTTAGTCGCCGGTTGGCTTTTCCTTTCTCTCTCACAGTGTGTGCAGTGTAGCCTTGTGACTAACGAATACGCACTTAGACCTCAGACAGGCACGAAACATATACACAAAATTTTAATTGCATGTTTTAGTTTTTTTATCTGGCGCAATGAACGAAATTGTCCCAGAGATAAATTTTTAAAAAATCCAATTCCACATTTTCGACCAAGGTTTTCAGGGGAATTTCCTTGGTTAGCAGGTACATTGGTACGGCCAAATTAAACAGGTATCGCCAAATTAAACAGCCCATCAACAGTATCTGTCTACACATTCTCGTAGAACCGCAGTTGACCTCCCTAATACAGCGGTTACACGTCTCATTGGCCAGAATGCGTAGCAGTTGACGCGATTGTGCGACCAAGAAGCTGGTCACCCTGCGCTGTGTTCAGACTGCGTGTGCTCGTCCGCCGATTGCCGGCCGGAGTGGGCGAGCGGTTCTAGGCGCTACAGTCTGGAACCGAGCGACCTCTACGGTCGTAGGTTCGAATCCTGCCTCGGGCATGGATGTGTGTGATGTCCGTAGGTTAGTTAGGTTTAATTAGTTCTAAGTTATAGGCGACTGATGACCGCAGAATGTAAGTCGCATAGTGCTCAGAGCCATTTGAACCTTTTTTTCGTCCGCCGATTCCCCACTCGCTTCTCTGTCGTTGCCCCATGCCCTATCCAAACTGAAATGTCACCGAGGCTACGGAAGTTTCCCAGAGACTTGTTATTCTGCCCTATTAGTACTCCTATATATGCTGATATTGTCTTTCTTATGTATCAGTAAGGTATACTAGTACTTTTTTGCTCTTGTACATTTCGTTTTACGGCTCGTCAACTGCCTCTGCGCAACGCGACTTTTTGGTTAGAGAGAAAGTGTGCTGTTTGGCACAGGTGTTTGCTACGTTTCTACGAATCTTTTCATTTCAGAAATATTCGGTA
This sequence comes from Schistocerca americana, assembly GCF_021461395.2. Classification (NCBI taxonomy): domain Eukaryota; kingdom Metazoa; phylum Arthropoda; class Insecta; order Orthoptera; family Acrididae; genus Schistocerca; species Schistocerca americana. Next base: position 33,753,987 of record NC_060124.1, read on the forward strand.
TATTGTTTCTTGCGTTGTAATTTCCACATAAGTGTTTATTTATTAAATCGCCCGTAATTCCGATTGTACCTAATTTCACCCAATACTGGCCAGATTCACATATGTAAAGCGTCAAAGAAAATTACCTAACATCCGAAATATCTGTGGAACACGTTTGCGATATACCGCTAGTCGTAACACTTAAACCGTAATATGATACCACCATTATTATATAGCAACATGTAATAACTTCCTAAGTTATATTCGTATGTCCATGAACGGTACTGACCATGTATCCGAGGATTCTCCCGTCGTTAGGCTTTTAATTTTTCTTGTGTTTCATGTATGTTATCGTTTACCTTTAATAAAAAAAGTATCATACGTGCCTGAATAGAAACGTTTTCTGTGTGATTGTTTTTCAAGTGGCCGCATGCCACGCATCTGTATCCCTAAACGTCTAAAAAAGGCACACAAGCACTGAATCCCAGTTGAAAGATTACTATCTACCGGCTTCCATGGGCAACAGAATTTGATTTCCAGTATTTCACATACTTACTGACCAAATTTAGAGATATAAAATGCTAACCTTATGTTGAAGGATTAACACAATAAGTGTTAAAGTTAGAAACTGCATGTATCAGCGTATCTCACGGCGGAAATTTTCCGATACTATATTCATCCAGCATTTAAGAATGAGAGCTTATAGCTGCTTCCAATAAACTCCACACATAACCTTTTCGAAACTTTTTCTCGCAGACACTCCCAACAAAATTATTCGCTGTTCAAACAGTAAATCTTCAGCGTCAGGCTCATTGAATACTGGCTCTACTCATAACAAATCTTTCATACAGTAACCCCATACATCACTGAATTTACCTGCAACTGTATCAGTATACGACACGTAGTTCAGAAGATATGACGTCACTAACAATGCTATACGTTTTATACTTGCGAGTTCGATTCTTTAAAGAATCGAGTGGCACACCGGTGGTAGTGAATGAACTATTAAACTAAAATTAATAATACATGTGACATACGAAGGAGATTTACAGAATTTCTTCTAATGGAATGAGACTGGCACAATTTCAACAAAAAAATATTTGTTTTTGCTTTGTACATCTATTTTGTCTTTTACTTACAGATAACATCTTTATCATGAGATTGCCGATTCAGTTTGGTGAATGATGAGAAGTCCCACGTAACGAGAGAAGTTGTGTAAACATGAGAAGGGGGTCAGATTTTAATGTATAAATACAAGTGGTGTTATTGATTAATTAATTGGCAGGTCGCAAATTAACATAGTGTAGAGTTGTAAAAATGAAAGTTACCCTCAAAGTAGGCGATTCGTCAGTAAGAAAATCGTTCTTCACTTAAGAAATTGCAGAATTTCTTTCCTACCATCAACTTTTTCCAGATCTAGCTACACTGATTCGCATTTAAATGAAGGTTTCAATTATTGTTTCCGGGTATTGTTTTCAGGCAGTCAGAGCTGATATTCTTTCCCTATTTGAAGATAGCGTAAAAATGCAACAGATCAGCCGTTAGGAATAAATAAATTTTTATCCTACTTCCAATGCTGTGACTTTCGAAGGACGAAACCGTCACTCTACTTTGCCACACGGAACCACGTGTGGGATCAAGCGCTGTATCATTTGAGAGATACAGAGGCGACCGAGTGTGGCGGAACTTACCCCAGAATCATAATTTAATTTTTAATTCCATTGTTAAAGTCGCTTTTCCAAACTTTGTTAGCGTGTACTGTAGTATAATACTTGTAAGTAGCCTGTTTATATGATTGTACGTTGGCAGCGCTATAGACTGCATTAATATTATTGACAGAGCTCTGCACGCTCGAAAAAGAGATTCTATGGTTGAAGGGATTCGCAGTTAGCAGTTAATAATTAGCAGTGTTGGAGGTTAGCAGTGAGCGAGCGGACGGTCTGGACGTGTGTCCGTCATGGAGATTTAGTGTTCGTTCCAAATGGATTGTAAAATGATGATTGGTGTATCTGCTAATGTTTGGATAATGGAATTATTGATGATTATATAATTTTTGGAACTGTATGTCACATGAATAAGGTAAAAGCTGCTAAATACATCCTTGCTCTTCAACAAAAATCTTTCTGTTGCTAGCCATATGCCTCCTAATAGTTAGAGCCTACAGCAGTAAGAATCTTTTTATTTAGCAGGCTGTAGGTGCTGCTTGCTGATATTGCTGTAGTTAGTGAAAAGAAGATTTTCTGTGAGGTAAGTGAGTCATGAAAAAGTGTAGGTTACTGTTGGGATTTATTCTAAATGAAGGACATTCCTTTGTGTTAATTATTTGCAGTCAGATTGCGTTGCACTTATATATTGTTGGTGTTAAATGAATAGGATAAGTTTGAGTTGTATTTGTTAGGGAAAATCCTGTAGGTCAGTGTTGAAATGAAAAAATTAGTAAAGAGACAGTAGGTTTAGTTTTGCTCTGCAGTTCAAGAACATTCAGTAAGCATTCAGTAATTTAAGTGAAAACTTATAAGTTTCACCCAGTTACCTCAGTTTCAGAAGTAAACAAATGGTTCAAATGGCTCTGAGCACTATGGGACTTAACACCTATGGTCATCAGTCCCCTAGAAGTTAGAACTACTTAAACCTAACTAACCTAAGGACAGCACACAACACCCAGTCATCACGAGGCAGAGAAAATCCCTGACCCCGCCGGGAATCGAACCCGGGCGCGGGGAAGTAAACAAAGAAGTTTCAGACTGTAAGCTGTCAAATCACAGAATGATCAGGTCGATATTTTTCCCTAAATACATCGTTTAAGAAAAAAAAATTGGCGCTAAATAATAAATCCAGAAACCCAAAAATTTGTCATAATGTGCAGATGTATGACAAAATAAACTGGTACAAGTCTCAACGTGATTAAAGAACTATTTTGGTCAGAAACCGTGTTTTTATGAAAAACTGAGGCGCAAAATATTAGACTTAGAAATATGAAAATTTGTGTAAAGCTTCAGTTCAGCATAAAAATATTAATTAGGGTAGAGAAATTTACTGTCAGTATGAACATAATGAATATTGCAATGTTGTGCATGTGAAACTTTACCAAATATATGTATCAATTAGAACTCAAAATCTTCATTTATAATCATAGTCCTGATGCCACTCAGCCAATATACATTTCTACAGTGAGCTGGTCAAGAATGTGAACTTTCAGACTGGGAACTGTGGTCAGTATGTTGTCCATCGCTTTCTGGCTGACTGCAGTAATAGTTTCCAGGCTCTAGTAACAGACAGCGAAGGAAATATTCAAATATTCTAATACTGACTTATTATTGTTATACACTCCTGGAAATTGAAATAAGAACACCGTTAATTCATTGTCCCAGGAAGGGGAAACTTTATTGACACATTCCTGGGGTCAGATACATCACATGATCACACTGACAGAACCACAGGCACATAGACACAGGCAACAGAGCATGCACAATGTCGGCACTAGTACAGTGTATATCCACCTTTCGCAGCAATGCAGGCTGCTATTCTCCCATGGAGACGATCGTAGAGATGCTGGATGTAGTCCTGTGGAACGGCTTGCCATGCCATTTCCACCTGGCGCCTCAGTTGGACCAGCGTTCGTGCTGGACGTGCAGACCGCGTGAGACGACGCTTCATCCAGTCCCAAACATGCTCAATGGGGGACAGATCCGGAGATCTTGCTGGCCAGGGTAGTTGACTTACACATTCTAGAGCACGTTGGGTGGCACGGGATACATGCGGACATGCATTGTCCTGTTGGAACAGCAAGTTCCCTTGCCGGTCTAGGAATGGTAGAACGATGGGTCCGATGACGGTTTGGATGTACCGTGCACTATTCAGTGTCCCCTCGACGATCACCAGTGGTGTACGGCCAGTGTAGGAGATCGCTCCCCACACCATGATGCCGGGTGTTGGCCCTGTGTGCCTCGGTCGTATGCAGTCCTGATTGTGGCGCTCACCTGCACGGCGCCAAACACGCATACGACCATCATTGGCACCAAGGCAGAAGCGACTCTCATCGCTGAAGACGACACGTCTCCATTCGTCCCTCCATTCACGCCTGTCGCGACACCACTGGAGGCGGGCTGCACGATGTTGGGGCGTGAGCGGAAGACGGCCTAACGGTGTGCGGGACCGTAGCCCAGCTTCATGGAGACGGTTGCGAATGGTCCTCGCCGATACCCCAGGAGCAACAGTGTCCCTAATTTGCTGGGAAGTGGCGGTGCGGTCCCCTACGGCACTGCGTAGGATCCTACGGTCTTGGCGTGCATCCGTGCGTCGCTGCGGTCCGGTCCCAGGTCGACGGGCACGTGCACCTTCCGCCGACCACTGGCGACAACATCGATGTACCGTGGAGACCTCACGCCCCACGTGTTGAGCAATTCGGCGGTACGTCCACCCGGCCTCCCGCATGCCCACTATACGCCCTCGCTCAAAGTCCGTCAACTGCACATACGGTTCACGTCCACGCTGTCGCGGCATGCTACCAGTGTTAAAGACTGCGATGGAGCTCCGTATGCCACGGCAAACTGGCTGACACTGACGGCGGCGGTGCACAAATGCTGCGCAGCTAGCGCCATTCGACGGCCAACACCGCGGTTCCTGGTGTGTCCGCTGTGCCGTGCGTGTGATCATTGCTTGTACAGCCCTCTCGCAGTGTCCGGAGCAAGTATGGTGGGTCTGACACCGGTGTCAATGTGTTCTTTTTTCCATTTCCAGGAGTGTAATTAACCTGCCACCCCACACACGTACATATTCAAATAAACGTTCTGCCCAGTTATTAGAAATAGTAAGCTGACTGTATGTAATAAGCTTGGACAACTGATCAAGGAAACGCTAGAATTGTCAAGAACCTATCGAGTAGTAACCATTGATTTACTTATTGAATGTTTCCTGTTCAAACCGTCTTCCCATACGACTATGACAGAAGCATGATAGTAGAAACAGCCAGTGAGTGACTCCTGAAGGCACCACATCGCTGACACCAGCTAACTGTAACGGGAGTACTTTCTCAATAGTGGCCTAGTTACCTGGTCAATTCGCATTTGACGATTCGGAGTTTCCGTTAGCAACCGATGTGTTGGCTTGCTTCCCACCCAGAAAACTAGTTCTGTTGCTGGAGGGAGCTACCAGCGGAAGTATGAACTTTCTGATTCGTGTTGCATATCAACGCAATCCGCTTTACTTCGTGGCACTAGAGCAAGCTTGTATCCCCAAAGCTCATTTATGTTCGCCGGAAAAATATCGCTCTCTGTAAACTGCAAATCTGTGGATTTACTGACGTACTTGGGATTGCAATAAAAGCTAATGGATTGGCAATTGCGCAGCACACTATACTCCCGTCCAAATACAAAGACCACACACGCATACACATACACACACTCACCCATGACAGTGCTCGTGCTCATCAGAAATCATAAATCACTTCAGGGCATTACTTCAGGGGAATGTATATTCTGGTCGCTCCCGTCCCTGCATGCAAGCGAGCGCTTTGTCTCTTGTCGACAACACTGCTCTTTCTACTTTCTCTTTATCTGATTAAATGTTCGGTGATGACCTTTAGAAATGAAATATAAATTACTTTCGTACCTTTTTATCATTTAATGTTCGGTGATCATACGTATAAATAAAATGTAAACTTCTTTCAACTGTTCTTTCTTTCTCTTTATGAATAAATGTCCAACGATTACTTTGCAAATAAAATGTAACGGTTTCGCGTTTCGAGCGATGATATTCATAGCTTCAGTGTTTTATATTTGAAACAGAAAAGTGATAAATACTCTGACATGATATACAACATGATTCCCAGGTTGCAGGAAACCCCTTATCTAGTCACCTGGCTTATTTATTTTCTGCTCATGTACGCTCGAGGTGGGCGTGAGTGCCACTAACCGGGCTTGGCCCATAATCCCCGCTGAAGACTGCGTAAATAACAGGCTGCAGACGAGTTGTGATCGTCCGCAGCTCGTGGTCGTGCGGTAGCGTTCTCGCTTCCCGCGCCCGGGTTCCCGGGTTAGATTCCCGGCGGGGTCAGGGATTTTCTCTGCCTCGTGATGGCTATGTGTTGTGTGCTGTCCTTAGGTCAGTTAGGTTTAAGTAGTTCTAACAAGGGAACCTCCCCATCGCACCCCCCTCAGATTTAGTTATAAGTTGGCACAGGGGATAGTCCTTGAAAAACTGAACACAGATCAATCGAGAAAACAGGAAGAAGTTGTGTGGAACTATAAAAAAAAAAAAGCAAAATATACAAACTGAGTAGTCCATGTGGAGGATATGCAACATCAAGGGCAAGACTGAGCTCACGAGCGCAGTGGTCCCGTGGTTAGCCTGAGCAGCTGAGGAACGATAGGTCCTGGGTTCAAGTCTTCCCTCGAGCGAAAATTTTGTTTTCGCAAAGTTATGATCTGTCCGTTCGTTGATTGACGTTTCTGTTCACTGTAACAAGTTTAGTGTCAGTGTTTTGCGACCGCACCGCAAAACCGTGCGATTAGTAGACGAAAGGGCGTGCCTCTCCAATGGGAATCGAAAACATTTGATCGCAAGGTCATAGGTCAACCGATTCCTCCACAGGAAAACACGTCTGATATATTCTATACGACACTGGTGACGGCATGTGCGTCACATGACAGGAATATGTTGTCGACCCACCTAACTTGTACACTTGGCGAATGGGTTTTACCTTGCCCCATTTAGGTTTTCTTGTGGATGTGATAATCACTCCCAAAAAAGTGATGAATACATAAGAGTGTGTCACTATACTGCAACAAATGAATGCAACAGTTTCACTGTCGCAGAGGTTTCCCTATGCTCTGTCAAAACATATGTTTTTAACGTTTTCTAATTTTTCCTTGTGTAGACCGTCAAATCCTCTATATGTCCAAGCAAATCTGAACATGTCCTGGAATTTTGGAGAACGAAGTTGATTATGTGTGAGTGCCTGAACTTTGATAAATGTCTGAAAATTAAAAAAATTGTCGCTCGAAGGAAGGCTTGAACTAAGGACCTCTCGTTCCGCAACTGCTCACGCTAACCACGGGACCACGGCGCTCCTAAGCTCAGACTTTTCCTTGATGTTACCTATCTTGCGCATGAACTACTCAGTTTGTATATTTTGCTTATTTTTTTCACAGTTCCACACAACTTCTTCCTGTTTTCTCGATTGATTTGTGTTCAGTTTTTCAAGGCCTATCCACTGTGCCAACTTATAACTAAATCTGAGGGGGGTGCGATGGGGAGGTTCCCTTGTAAGTTCTAGGGGACTGATGACCACAGATGTTCAGTCCCATAGTGCTCAGAGCCATTTGAACCATCACATGCCTCTGTTACACCTCCCCCTCCACCCCTCTTCTTACTTTTCTCTCTGATTTTCTACCTTCATGTTCTGCATCTCTTATATTTTTCTCAGCAGAATACAGTCTGTGACATTACTAACAGGAGAAATATCAGGATTGTTCATCTGTCCTTCCTGCACAGCTTTCCTCGTTGAGTAACGTGCGTCGGCAACTCGTCTTAGAAGCATCAGTGTTACGTCTTAGGTGCGATTGTTAGATACAGGTGCCTGAGATGAGAACAGGTATGCTACAGCGTTATTTTAATGTCGTTTGTAATACAAATGATAGAGGATTTGTTATTAATCAAAGGATACTGTTTATTTACAAATCTTTAACATATTGCAGCGTGTCAGCAACTGTGAAATGTACAGCAAATAAACAATTTTTCAGCCTTCAGTTGCAAGGTAATTTTACTCGTTTACCTAGGTTTCGATTCCAGTAATGGAATCTTCTTCAGAACAAAAAATTAAATTATTTTGTGAGCCAAACACTGGCCAAGAACAAAAAATTAAATTATTTTGTGAGCCAAACACTGGCCATGATTATGCATCTTTATTGTTTTAAATTTTAATCTGTGACATGGTCAGTGTTTGGCTCACAAAATAATTTAATTTTTTGTTCTGAAGAAGATTCCATTACTGGAATCGAAACCTAGGTAAACGAGTAAAATTACCTTGCAACTGAAGGCTGAAAAATTGTTTATTTGCTATACTGTTTATTCATTCAGTGCCGACACTTTAATCTATAATGAAAAGTAACTTGTCTTTCACCCACTCTTAAGAGTGCGTGGAACAAATTGTGTTAACGTGCAAATACCTGGAACGAGCTTTTGTTCCTTCAGCAGTGAGTTACGAGGGTAGTCCCAAAAGTAAGGTTCCTATTTTTTTTATAAGTACATAGACCTGTTTATTTCTACAATGGTTTACATCAGTTTACAGCCTGAATATTTAGCTATTTTTCTACATAATCGCCATTTCTGCCGATGCATTTTTGAAGACGCTGTGGCAGTTTTTGTATGCCCATGTCACACCGGCATGCTGTTCAGAAAGTTATGAACTGGCGTGATTGTTGCTTGGTCTCAGGTGTAAAGTGGTATGCCCAGGTTGCGTCACACGTGACAATTGAGTCCAGAAAGTTGTCCTGTTCGGCTGCAAGGCGGTGAAGAAATGCGCGGGAAGCATCAACTCGTTGGCGCATGTGGTCTTCAGTCAGCATGCGTGGCACCCACCTTGCGCACACCTTCCGGTAGTTCAATGTTTCTGTTAAAATTCTGTGAGCGGTGCTTCGGGAAACCTCAGGAACCAACGTGCGGAGATCATCCAGGGTGATCCGCCGATCTCCACGCTTTGTTCAACCTTCAACACTGTCTCTTCAGAAATTAATAGTCTCCCGCTCCTTTGTTCGTCGCGAATTTCCGTCCGACCAGCTGCAAACTCTGTACACCACTTACGAATATTTTCGACATCCGTGCACGACTCACCATACACTTCCGTCAATTGGCGATGGATTTCAATCGGCGCAGTGCCCTTTGCGTTCAAAAACCGAATAACTGCACTCAATTCGTACTTGGCGGTAACATCCAACGGGAGCTCGATTCTCAACGGCTGCCAAGCCAAAACTGAGCGCCTCAGCTTGGAGTGCGCATATTTACACTCAGCACGTGAAGAACTCTTCATAACAGTGTGACCAACTGCCACACAAAGAGATTTCTGAACTTATAAAAAATAGGAGACTTACTCTTGGGATTACCCTCGTATTTAATGAAAGCGGCACATGTAGAGAGAGAGACGTTAAAAATTATCCTGTAATATTACAAATAAAGTACTACGAAATCGGTATTATAAACATATGTCCGAAAACAAATACGAAGGGGTTCAATAAGTAATGCACTGCATTTTTTCTTTCGCTCAGTATCGGTTGAAAAAAATGCGGAATTTGTTGTAGGACATTGTGGAAGTTTCCCGCTTCAGGCCCTATAGTTTCATTAAGTTCTGAAAGGGGGCGGCCTTTTATGTAGCCTTCAAAATGGCGGCTGCGTTCCAAGCGGAGAGCTGTCATTTAGTTTCTTTTGGCGAAAAGCAGAGCATCGCGGTTATTTATAGGTACTTGCAGAATGCTTAGGGCGACCTGATAGTGAACAGAAGCACGGTGAGTCGTTGTGCGAGGAGTCTGTCATCATCAGAAAAGGTCGCGCACACCTCTCCCCCATGGATCTCGAACCTATCGACTTGTCACTGGTTGGCCCCATGAAGGATGCACTCCACGGGAAGCAGAAAGTGGATGACGGGGAGATTATTGATGCAGCAAGACGTTGGCTCCGACGTCGACCACTAGAGTGGTACCATGCAGGCATGCAGACCCTCCCAGTAGGTTCGAGTGAGGCCGTCGCATTAGACGGAGACTATTTTGCAAAATAGGGTTTCAAATGGTTCAAATGGCTCTGAGCACTATGGGACTCAACTGCTGTGGTCATTAGTCCCCTAGAACTTAGAACTACTTAAACCTAACTAACCTAAGGACATCACACACATCCATGCCCGAGGCAGGATTCGAACCTGCGACCGTAGCGGTCGCGCGGTTCCGGACTGAGCGCCTAGAACCGCTAGACCACCGCGGCCGGCAAAATAGGGTTTGCGAGCCAAAAGAATGGGGTACACTACGGTGTATTGGAATTATTAAAATCGATAAAATTGCTTTCAGAAAAAGGTGTTGCATTACTCATTGAACGCCCCTTGTATTTGGTGAGATAGCTCTCTGTCCGTTGACACTACAGGAGGTGATTCATGTGGTGTGACGCGACCATATCACCTAGAAATATTGGATTATTTCTCTTTTCATTTCTTGGCTGTTTCAGAGTACAAGGCTTACTAACTCCGGAGGAAGGCTTCAGATTACTTTAAGAAACCAGCAGGCCGGGCGTCTGTCCCGTAGTGGGCTGGACCACAGGAGTTCATTCATAGAGGCTCTGGAGAAGCGGGGAGGGACCACAGGACGTTGCACTTTGCAGAAGCGATTGCGTTAAGCTCCTGCCCCTCGGTTTGGGAGCGAATACGGCTTTCTCCTTTGAAGGCAGCTGCCGCTAAGTCATTGCTAGATTGGATTGGATTGGATTGGATTGTTTGGGGAAGGAGACCAGACAGCGAGGTCATCGGTCTCATCGGATTGGGGAAGGAAGTCGGCCGTGCCCTTTCAAAGGAACCATCCCAGCATTTACCTGGAGCGATTTAGGGAAATCACGGAAAACCTAAATCAGGATGGCCGGACGCGGGATTGAATCATTGCTAGACCCTAGAGTATAAATGTGCTTGACGAATTCAATTCTCTGTACGTAGACGTTAGAATGGGGCGGCACGGCGTCGCTCGGCAAACGAGGCAATGGCTGTAGAGCTCTTCGAAAAGTCGGGAGTGAGGTTGCGAGGTGGAGAATTTTGGGCACTTGTCGTGGAGACGTCGGTGGCAATATTTTATTGCCACGATCTCTGCTCTGCTAATTTTTTAGTATGTTTCTCATTTTGTATTAGCATAGTCCACTTTCTGACACTATATGATCACCTCACTATTTGCAGGATTTGCTGTGTGTGGTGTCACCGCCAGACACCACACTTGCTAGGTGGTAGCCTTTAAATCGGCCGCGGTCCGGTAGTATACGTCGGATCCACATGTCGCCACTATCAGTGATTGCAGACCGAGCGCCGTCACACGGCAGGTCTAGAGAGATTTCCTAGCACTCGCCCCAGTTGTACAGCCGACTTTGCTAGCGATGGTTCACTGACAAATTACGCTCTCATTTGCCGAAACGATAGTTAGCATAGCCTTCAGCTACGTCATTTGCTACGACCTAGCAAGGCGCCATTATCATATGCTATTTATCTTGTGATGCATGTACCGTCAGACCGATGTTCACCAATTATGGATTAAAGTTAAGTATTCCAGAAGCTACGTACTATTTTTGCTACTATAAAGACCTTGTCACTTTCCAGACCTCACGCCAGCCTGCGTGAGCTTAACGCGTGCCTTTCGGCTTCACCTCATAGTGGCTTGGCTGTCTTGCCAAGTCACAACACTATGCAACTTGAGTTGTCTGACTAACTGTATTATTTCGTGAGTCTTGACCTCGTTTACTTTGCAGTTCGAAGCTTTACAGTTTAGGAAAGCTAGGCGAGCCTAAAAAATAAAAATAAATCATACATTCGTAATCTGCTTGTCCTCACTGTGACGGTGTTCCCGTGCAAAGAGGGTGCCGACCTTTCGTTTAGGTATTAAATACGAACATATTTTGATCTGTGGTTATGATTTGTGATTTATGAGCATTGCTCCGAGTTCGTCCTTGGTGTGCTACAAATCGAATGGTTCAAATGGCTCTGAGCACTATGGGACTTAACATCTATGGTCATCAGTTCCCTAGAACTTAGAACTACTTAAACCTAACTAACCTAAGGACAGCACACAACACCCAGTCATCTCGAGGCAGAGAAAATGCCTGACCCCGCCGGGAATCGAACCCGGGAACCCGGGCGTGGGAAGCGAGAACGCTACCGCACGACCACGAGCTGCGGACTGTGTGCTACAGGCAGGCTTCAGAGAGACCAGTAAAGTTAAACAAAACGCATATTTTTCGTTGTTTATCAGTCGTTCTAACGCATTCCTTCTTTAAGAATCATATAACTTGTTCAAACACCCCTGGCTGGCGGCGGATTTGGTCACATGCAAGAAACACACGCTCCAGTAACGTGCTCGCATCGACGAGGAGTGTGCACTACACTAACGACTTTAACTGTTCCCACAACAGCGTATTTGAAGAATTAAGGCGAGATGAACGGGAAAGCCGTACTATTGAGCCCTCCTGACCAACCGATCGATAGTTAAACGTCTGCGTTACGTACTGTCGTACGAGGCAGAGAGATAAGCGTGGTGGTCCGTCGCATATAAATCATTCTGCTATCTTTCAGCAAGGTTAATGTTCTCCGACAGATCGGATAATCTGGCGCGCAGCAGAAATTGATGAGAAAAAGCATCTGTTAATTTGCAGCTAAGCTTTTTATGATGCCATTATAGCCTCAAAGCATACGGAAGACTATACACGCAGTCAGCAAGAACAATTGAGCAATGAATATCAACAGTAAGACAGCCTACAGTACTGGCACAATCTTAGCAACTGTTTGTTTCCGGAAATATGTTTACATTACAACTTTTTACAGTTTCGACCACTAGCGTTAACCATAGCGATACGAGACGCTCTTTCTTAAAATCGTATTTACCTTTGCGTCATGTTGTTGTTGTGGTCTTCAGTCCTGAGACTGGTTTGATGCAGCTCTCCATGCTACTCTATTCTGTGCAAGCTTCTTCATCTCCCAGTACCTACTGCAACCTACATCCTTCTGAATCTGCTTATTGTATTGATCTCTTGGTCTCCCTCTATGATTTTTACCCTCCACGCTGCCCTCCAATGCTAAATTTGTGATCCCTTGATGCCTCAAAACATGTCCTACCAACCGATCCCTTCTTCTAGTCAAGTTGTGCCACAAACTTCTCTTCTCCCCAGTCCTATTCAATACCTCCTCATTAGTTACATGATCTACCCACCTTATCTTCAGCATTCTTCTGTAGCACCACATTTCGAAAGCATCTATTCTCTTTTTGTCCAAACTGGTTATCGTCCATGTTTCACTTCCATACATGGCTACACTCCATACAAATACTTTCAGAAACGACTTCCTGACACTTAAATCTATACTCGATGTTAACAAATTTCTCTTCTTCAGAAACGATTTCCTTGCCATTGCCAGTCTACATTTTATATCCCCTCTACTTCGACCATCATCAGTTATTTTACTCCCTAAATAGCAAAACTTCTTTACTACTTTAAGTGTCTCATTTCCTAATCTAATTCCCTCAGCATCACCCGATTTAATTTGACTACATTCCATTATCCTCGTTTTGCTTTTGTTGATGTTCATCTTATATCCTCCTTTCAAGACACTGTCCATTCCGTTCAACTGCTCTTCCAAGTCCTTTGCTGTCTCTGACAGAATTACAATGTCATCGGCGAACCTCAAAGTTTTTACTTCTTCTCCATGAATTTTAATACCTACTCCGAATTTTTCTTTTGTTTCTTTTACTGCTTGCTCAATATACAGATTGAATAACATCGGGGACAGGCTACAACCCTGTCTCACTCCTTTCCCAACCACTGCTTCCCTTTCATACCCCTCGACTCTTATAACTGCCATCTGGTTTCTGTACAAATTGTAAATAGCCTTTCGCTCCCTGTATTTCACCCCTGCCACCTTCAGAATTTGAAAGAGAGTATTCCAGTTAACGTTGTCAAAAGCTTTCTCTAAGTCTACAAATGCTAGAAACGATGGTTTGCCTTTTCTTAATCTTTCTTCTAAGATAAGTCGTAAGGTTAGTATTGCCTCACGTGTTCCAACATTTCTACGGAATCCAAACTGATCTTCCCCGAGGTCCGCTTCTACCAGTTTTTCCATTCGTCTGTAAATAATTCGCGTTAGTATTTTACAGCTGTGACTTATTAAACTGATAGTTCGGTAATTTTCACATCTGTCAACACCTGCTTTCTTTGGGATTGGAATTATTATATTCTTCTTGAAGTCTGTGGGTGTTTCGCCTGTCTCATACATCTTGCTCACCAGATGGTAGAGTTTTGTCATGACTGGCTCTCCCAAGGCCATCAGTAGTTCTAATGGAATGTTGTCTACTCCCGGGGCCTTGTTTCGACTCAGGTCTTTCAGTGCTCTGTCAAACTCTTCACGCGGTATCTTATCTCCCATTTCATCTTCATCTACATCCTCTTCCATTTCCATAATATTGTCCTCATAGTACGCAGATTATATTTTAGCGTGATATTAATATGGTCAGATGTGTGTTGTTCTCCATTTTTGCTTGTTAAGTCTCGCTTAACCGGTAAACGGCATCCACAGAAGGTGAACTAACCGGTCTCGAGTCTTGCCGGCGAACGGAAGTCGGAGCAGATTGGTTACTCCAGTGACCCAGATGTCAGCGCTTACACGAGAGGCAACCGCAGAGCTTCGCGTTGTTGAGATTACTCCTCGCCGTAAATTGGCACTGTGCTGCGCTCATCGTTTGGACCCCCACCACTTCCGCACTATCTCCCCCCCCCCCCCCCCCCCCCGCCACGCGCCTCTCTGGACCCCTACCACAGCAAAACAGGGTCCAACGAGGCGTTAACCGCAGCCCAGTAAAAAAACACTGGCTGTCCTTGCTCGTATTTATAGCCTGATAAGTCAGGCTATTGCTGCAATTCTCCGGTGACTGCCTATTGGCAAATAACGAGGGGAAAAGAAATACACGTCGTTTCAGGTCAGCTACAGCGTTTGTGGACGCTGTGTCGAAAAGAACGTTAAGAGTTCAACTTGCTGTCGTCTAAGACACTATAATTGACGGTATCGCTAACTGATATACAACCGGAAGAATCGGCTGTCAATTAGTTAGCAGCATATTCCGTGGATAATTTTGCACGATAAATCGTAAAAATGTGTAACGAGTCATTGTGCGTTCACATCGCAAATTAATTTGTAAATATGACTACGTGCTGAATATTCATGTTTCTTAAATTTTTAATTTAATTTTTTTAAATATACAGGTGTGAGTTAGTAATTCGTAACCACCACCTTTAGCAGATTACGACAATAGAAATTATGCTACAGAGCAGAAGAAGTTGAAAGCAGAAACGTTTTCAATTTCTGTTCTAATTTTTCTTCACTGCCTGTCAGACATTTTATACCACTCCGTAAGTGATGAAAAGTTTTTGTTGCAGCATTGTGCACACCTTTCTTTTTGTGCTAAACACAACCTTAACGTGGAGCAATGAATGTTTTCTTCTGGAATTGTAATTATGTACAGCATTGTTCATTTCGAACTGTAGTGGATTATTTACAACACACTGTTGTGATTTAATGCTCAGAAGGTGTAACTCCTTGGCAACGGCCTTACCGCAGTGGATACACCGGTTCCTGATGGACCTCTGGGAGGAGAACAAGACGGCCCAGCAGCACAGGCGATACCACGAGAACTTCAGAAACTTCCACTGCAGATTCGACTGCAGACAGCGATCGCCAGAGTCCTCCCCGGCCTGTGACCCTCAGCACCGCCACCAGCCACCTCACCACAAGAAGAACGTGTGCAGTGACAGTGAATAAGTGCTACAAAAAAGATAAAGTGCTTTCTCCTCTCGCCTAAAATAGTGAAGTATAGTAGTATAAAGTGCTTCTTCTTAGTGAAATCAGTGACACAAAGTGCTCCTTAGTGGAAAGTGCCAACTACTCATTATTATTATTATTAGATATTTTTGATTTCCTTTACTTTGTGCCTATAAAATTCTATTGATTACTCACACTATCCTTTCTGCTTCTCTTATGTAATATGACAAAATTTTCTCTCTTCTTCAATTAGGTATATTCTGTAGTATATGTAAAAAAAAGTTTCTTCCACTTCTGCTCCATCTATCATGGTGACGTTTCCTTCATACTGTCCCACTTAACAGTGTAACTAGAGGAAGAGATCAAACCAGAATACACAATGTGCCTGTGGCATCACAAGTGCATCACATACAGAAACATAAACTCAAAATCAATGCAACGATGCCAAATATAAACTGTTATGCCTGTCCTGCAATGTCTACCCACCTCAAAAAAAAAAAAAAAAAAGAAGAACAAAAAACAAAAAAAAAAAAGACGACAAATGGGTCATGGGTCATGTAAAAGGGTTTAAGGAACAAACAATAAGTGAAAAACGAAAAAGGAAAATATAAAAACGAAAACATATAAAATGACAATAATATTAACCATCACTAGGAATATAATAGATTAATAGAATAAAATGTCTTTTTTTTAAATGTATCGTTGTGAATATATTTAAATAAATATATATGGTTACAAAAAAAGGTTCCCGTCAGATCACCGAAGTAAAGCGCAGTTGGGCGTGGCTGGCAGTGGGATGGGTGACCATCCGGGCCGCCATGCGCTGTTGCCATTTTTCAGTATGCACTCAGCCTCGTGATGCTAATTGAGGAACTACTCGACGGAAAAGTAGCGGCTCCGGCTACAGAAAACCATCGTAACGACCGGCAGAGCGGTGTGCTGGCCACACGCCCCTCCTATCCGCATCTTCACCTGAGGATGATACGGCGGTCGGTTGGTCCCGATGTGCCACTCGTGGCCTGAAGACGGAGTGCTACATATATGTGTAACTCCTTAAACAGACGTCTACAAGATGACTGTGGCTGAGCAACACATATTATTGTTACAGCATGTTTTTGAGCAATGAAGACTTTCTTTCTTAAAGATGAGTTACCCCAAAACATTATTCCATAGTCCGCAGCTCGTGGTCTTGCGGTAGCGTTCTCGCTTCCTGGGCACGGGGTCCTGGGTTCGATTCCCGGCGGGGTCAGGGATTATCTGTGCCCCGTGATGACTGGGTGTTGTGTGTTCTTCATCATCATTGACTCGCAAGTCGCGGAAGTGGCGTCAGCTAAAAAGGACTTGCAATACGGCGGCCGAACTTCCCCGCAAGGGGCCTCCCGGCCAACAATGCTCCTGACGATGACGAGGGAGGTAATCGTCGAAAGCTCGAGATTTTATCTAGAACTGTTGCGGCAAGAATACCGAGAATGTTTCATACAAAAAAAGAACTCATTGATTTGTCTATCTAAAATTGCAATGATTCTGAGTGCAAATGTGGCTGAACTAAAATGTTAAGGAGTTCCAAAATGTGCTTTCTCCAGTTTAAATTCTCATCAATATGAAGTTCCCACCCTGTTTATTATTTCCTCACCATGTTTTATACTTGTCACAAAAAATGATTCAAATGGCTCTGAGCACTATGGGACTTAACATCTTAGGTCATCAGTCCCCTAGAACTTAGAACTACTTAAACCTAACTAACCTAAGGACATCACACACATCCATGCCCGAGGAAGGATTTGAACCTGCGACTGTTGCAGTACAGCGGTTCCGGACTGCAGCGCCTAGAACCGCACGGCCACCGCGGCCGGCTATACTTGTCACAGGTGTACTACACCTATATGTTCTGAACTGAGTATGTTACGTCTTTTTAAAATTGAGGGTGGGACCATTTCCAGAAAACCAATGATACTTTTAAGAACAATGTTGTCCATTTCTTCTATTTCTGTATGTATACTTGGCTTCATTACTATACTAGTGTCATATGCAAAAAGAACAACTTACTCGTATTCTATACTGCACGAAAGATCGTTTAGATACATGAGGTACAATTAAGCCTTGAGGAAACCCATGAATGATTTTCCCCTATGGTTTCGGCGAACGAACTGTAATGATTTCGGCATGAATTGGTTTGGTGAAACCTTAAAAACGTAAATCGAACCCAACTCCTCCCGAATACCAGCCATCGTCTTAAGTAATGATGGGCTCTTACAGCAGCGGTATTTTATTTAAATCATTAGTCTTTCGACTGGTTTGAAGACAGGAAGATAAGAGCTTAACATCCCGTCGACACACAAGCTCGGATTAGGGAGCTCGTCAGTACCCTTTCAAAGGAACCATCCCAGCATTTAATTTAAGCCATTTGCGGAAATCACAGAAAACCTAGATCTTGATGATCGGATGGGTATTCGAACCGTCGTCCTCCCGAATGCGGATCCTGTGTACTAACCATTGTGCCGCCTCACTCGGTTGAGTGGTTTACTGTCAAATGCGTAAATTTCTTCGTCTCTATGCAACTGTTACAACCAACGTCTTCTATAATCATTTTTGCACACTCTGATGTTTGTCTGCCCCTGTAATATTTCCCCTCTACTGTTCCTTCCAGTGCCAACGTAATTCTTTCTTGATGACGTAGCACAGACCTGTCTCTTTCTGGTAAGAATCTTCCATAGACTTTTCTCCTCACAAATTCTCTTTAGTACTTCTTTATTTCTTACTTTAACTGTACACTTTTCTTAGCATTTTTCATTTTTACCAACGTCTTCTATAATCATTTTTGCACACTCTGATGTTTGTCTGTCCCGGCAATATTTCCCCTCTACTTTTCCTTCCAGTGCCAACGTAATTCTTTCTTGATGGCGTAGCACAGACCTGTCTCTTTCTGGTAAGAATCTTCCACAGACTTTTCTCCTCACAAATTCTCTTTAGTACTTCTTTATCTCTTACTTTAACTGTACACTTTTCTTAGCATTTTTCATTTTTTTTTAATTTCTGGTTTCACAAAATTTCAAAATTCTCCAATTTCTTCATCTTAGGATACGCCATTGTCCACCGTTCAGTCCTACATAATGCTGTGCTCCGCATCTTTCAGGAACTTTTTCCTCATTCCTATGTCAATACCTGTTAGTAGAGTTATGTTATTGACGGGAACTTGTAAACTTCCCACTCCCTTCGGTATTCGTGCTACGGACCGTTATTGAAAGCACCTAACTATCGGAATAGGTATTAATTCCGAATAAAAAATAATTTGGTCACGTGTGTAACTAGCTGCTATTTCCATATTTCCCAATCACTAAATGCGGTGGCGATTTGTCCGATATGAATACGAAATTGAAATTATCAAAATTTTAAAAAATCGATTTTTTTGTTACTGGCTTAAGATCTCTGCGATACCTACTTCATTCTCGTGTTCACCCCAGATTCGTCAGAAACTCCGTTATAGAATTACAGGGCGATTTTTTGGAAAACTTTATCCGAAAACCATTGGCAGCGGGTAATTTAAACGACGGCCAAACAGGCATTATGGAAATTATGAACATCTTCCAACTTGATTGCTGACCAGCCTGTTACAGTTTCTGCACAAAACAGGACGAAAAGCATATCGAATGAGCAGAGCAGCGGACAAGAGGTACGTTTAACTTAACTACTAAAAATGTAATCCAAAACTATAATTGTGTTTGTCTCGAAACCGTATTTTTCAAATTGTAAGGAAACATTGCTCTTGAACGGCACATACGAATTTGATCGGAATTTGATCCAGGCACTTTAAATTGAATTCTCTATCAGCGTACGTAGCCGTTTCGGGATATCTTCAAAAGTTAGTTTTCGGTGGAAGCAGTTGTCTCGATTTTGTGGGCGAGGAAAATTACACTTGCTTCAACACGTCACCATTTTGTTAGAACTTAATATTTTTCAGCTGACAGAAAATATTTTGAAACTGACTCACGCAAAATTATTTTGGTTCAGATCGATTAGGAGGGCTTGGGCAATTCCCGCCGAAGAGCAATGTTTCGGCTGCAGTGGGTCCTTCCACCTGGTGCAGCGGTTTCAGGGAACGTCCGAAGTGGACGCAAAACTGATTGCCTAAAGACAAAAGTGTAAGGAATAACATGATATCATCAGATTTAGCATGACTTTTTATTTCAGTCACAACCACGAAAATCACCTATTTTTCATGAGCCCAAAAGGGGTACAACCCCTTTAACATCGCACTACTTGCTAGTGTGAACGTGTAATAATAAAATCTGAGTGCAGTTTAATATATACGGTTCACAGTACCTAGTTTCAATCGTATCATCAAAAATCCTTCAACAAGAGGAATTAATTGAGCCTTGATGTGTTTAAGCTCAGCAGGAGTACATCTGCGTGCTCGCCACGTACTTTCCCATGCTTTGTCCGATTGTTGTTTTTGTTTCGCGAGTTTCTTTCCGTACTTTAGGCTCTTTTTAATGCATTCAAAATAAGGCACGATTTTTTCATTCTTCGACATTAGTCGCTATTAATTCTTGTAAAAGTCCCTGTAGCCATGTCTTTGCTCCTATGCAGCGTGTGCTATGTCTATTCTATTTCCCCGGTATCGAAATATAGGCTAGAAACCCCTTCTAGATCGACCTGAGACGCTTTCTTATTACTTATGTACATATCCCAACCTACATCTATCACGTGTTCCATTACATTTAGCACAAAACTCAATCCCTGTTTGCTTTCGGCTACCACTGCTGCGTCATCAATGAATTTTGCTAATTTTCTGTGTGCTTTCAATAAACAAGCAAATATCAGTAGTGAGAGTGAATGCCCTTGCCTTACCTTTTCCCGGTTTTGACTACACAAAGGAGCTGTGTGCGTTTTCAACTATCTGTGTTATCGATACCAGACAGCGTAAAAAAGGAAAACATTATATACCACATTACCAAACGCCTTTTCGTCTTCACAGCGTCACAATAAGATCCTAAATAAGACCTCATTTGCAGTCCGAATTTGCTTCTCCACTCCATATACGCAACGAGCAATCGCTTCGCGGCGCAGCAGTAGCAAAACCGCACAGAAACGCTGGCAGTTCCGTGGCTCATTTTCCTTGACTCTGCTCGTATGCCACACATTCTATGTACCATTCAGACCATATCTTTGATTTTATACAATGCAGCATCCCTGACATTACCAGTGTGTTGACAATATTTATAAAATTATTTGGAACTGTTTATGTTGTTGTTGTTGTCTTCAGTCCTGAGACTGGTTTGATGCAGCTCTCCATGCTACTCTATCCTGTGTAAGCTTCTTCATCTCCCAGTACCTACTGCAACCTACATCCTTCTGAATCTGCTTAGTGTATTCATCTCTTGGTCTCCCTCTACGATTTTTACCCACCACGCTGCCCTCCAATACTAAATTGGTCATCCCTTGATGCCTCAGAACATGTCCTACAAACCGATCCCTTCTTCTAGTCAAGTTGTGCCACAAACTCCTCTTCTCCCCAATTCTGTTCAAGGTGTTGTTGTTGTGGTCTTCAGTCCTGAGACTGGTTTGATGCAGATCTCCATGCTACTCTTTCCTGTGCAACCATCTTCATCTCCCAGTACCTACTGCAACCTACATCCTTCTGAATTTGCTTAGTGTATTGATCTCATGGTCTCCCTCTACGATTTTTACCCTCCACGCTGCCCTCCAATGCTAAATTTGTGATCCCTTGATGCCTCAAAACATGTCCTATCAACCGATCCCTTCTTCTTGTCAAGTTGTGCCACAAACTTCTCTTCTCCCCAATCCTATTCAATACCTCCTCATTAGTTACGTGATCTACCCACCTTATCTTCAGCATTCTTCTGTAGCACCACATTTCGAAAGCTTCTATTCTCTTCTTGTCCAAACTGGTTATCGTCCATGTTTCACTTCCATACATGGCTACACTCCATACAAATACTTTCAGAAACGACTGCCTGACACTTAAATCTATACTCGATGTTAACAAATTTCTCTTCTTCAGAAACGATTTCCTTGCCATTGCCAGTCTACATTTTATATCCTCTCTACTTCGACCATCATCAGTTATTTTACTCCCTAAATAGCAAAACTCCTTTACTACTTTAAGTGTCTCATTTCCTAATCTAATCCCCTCAGCATCAACCCGATTTAATTTGACTACATTCCATTATCCTCGTTTTGCTTTTGTTGATGTTCATCTTATATCCTCCTTTCAAGACACTGTCCATTCCGTTCAACTGCTCTTCCAAGTCCTTCGCTGTCTCTGACAGAATTACAATGTCATCGGCGAACCTCAAAGTTTTTATTTCTTCTCCATGGATTTTAATACCTACTCCGAATTTTTCTTTTGTTTCCTTCACTGCTTGCTCAATATACAGATTGAATAACATCGGGGAGAGGCTACAACCCTGTCTCACTCCTTTCCCAACCACTGCTTCCCTTTCATGCCCCTCGACTCTTATAACTGCCATCTGGTTTCTGTACAAATTGTAAATAGCCTTTCGCTCCCTGTATTTTACCCCTGCCACCTTCAGAATTTGAAAGAGAGTATTCCAGTTAACGTTGTCAAAAGCTTTCTCTAAGTCTACAAATGCTAGAAACGTAGGTTTGCCTTTTCTAAATCTTTCTTCTAAGATAAGCCGTAAGGTTAGTATTGCCTCACGTGTTCCAACATTTCTACGGAATCCAAACTGATGTTCCCCGAGGTCCGCTTCTACCAGTGAACTGTTTATATGAAATTATTAAATACCATCAAGTTACTGTTGATCATCATTGACAAAGAAACAACGAAAACATATTGTTCGATTGATATCTTCCTTATATCGGCTGTCCTGCGTAACTAATCTTACTTCTTAGATAAAAACTTTTATTTCTTCCTCTATTGTGTCGCTACCAGTTTAGAAATTAAAAAGTCATTACTTTCCCTTCTACTATTCTTCATAAACTCTGTGTTTGTTTATTCATCCTTGTGCGATGTTTTGTTCTTATTAGGAAATGCGTTCTTTACACTAGCTCTTCTGAGTGCCTGCATCTAGACAGAAGGTCGATATCGTATGCGAACTTCAGCAATTTTATAAATCTGCCGCAGTTTTCTGCCAATTCCTTCATTGCTTCTTTGACTTACAAGTTGAACAGCAGGGATGACACTTTACAACCTTTTAAACAGAACTTACCTTTGTTGACATTTTGCTTTTACTATTTCCTTCCGATTTTCATAGCAAGGTGCAGTAGTGTATTGCTTTGTTATTCGTAGGTGTAGATCTGGTTGAGGGCTCTGGATATTCGCAGAAAATCTGTACTCTGTTAGAAATTCATACCATAAATAGCAAAAAGTTACGTAGAGTGTAATTACTGTAAAGGAACTGCAAAACTGGATGACATCTTTCTCTTTAGCAGTGCAAAACTGCAGACGTCAATTGTTATGCAGCAAGACGAGGTGAGTAAATTCAGAATACCAACACTAAGTATCTGAGGAATAGTGTTGTTGTTTCTAAATGGCAACTGGAAGTTTTCAGACTTCCTGTTCCACATATTTTTCTATGAGTCAGTAATAGGCCAACTACGTCGTAACAATATTATCGGGCTACTGCGAGAATGATCACCATATCTCAGCCGAAATATACCGGCTACTGACACTGGTACAAACGCAGTAATGAACATGAACTAGCATCCAAACGCTAATCTTTACTAAATGGCTGAAGATGGCTGCGTTGCAGCTTTGGCAAGGTCACTGATTTGCACACTCATACCGTTCGACAGGCGTATTTCTTCCATGGCGGCAGAAGTAAATCACAATGATATTTCTGTCGTGCTTGCTTCTCGAGACTAGCTACCAGACAAGGTGCCATTGTTATTTATGTAGATATTTATGCAGGAAGAGTGGAACAGATTTAGAATATATTTAATGTTTCTGTGGAATGTCTAACACCGTTGTTATAGTGATATTCTTTTATGAAAGATGAATGGAGTGAGCCAGAACATAATCTCAATGAGTAAAAGAAATGCACTTAAAAATTCAGCATGAAGGTAGTATTACTAGCTTTCGCCTACACTCATACAGGGTGTTTCAAAAATGACCGGTATATTTGAAACGGCAATAAAAACTAAACGAGCAGCGATAGAAATACACCGTTTGTTGCAATATGCTTGGGACAACAGTACATTTTCAGGCAGACAAACTTTCGAAATTGCAGTAGTTACAATTTTCAACAACAGATGGCACTGCGGTCTGGGAAACTCTACAGTACGATATTTTCCACATATCCACCATGCGTAGCAATAATATGGCGTTGTCTCTGAATGAAATTACCCGAAACCTTTGACAACGTGTCTGGCGGAATGGCTTCACATGCAGATGAGATGTACTGCTTCAGCTGTTCAATTGTTTCTGGATTCTAGCGATACACCTGGTCTTTCACGTGTCCCCACAGAAAGAAGTCACAGGGGTTCATGTCTGGCGAATAGGGAGGCCAATCCACGCCGCCTTCTGTGTGTTTCGGATAGCCCAAAGCAATCACACGATCATCGAAATATTCATTCAGGAAATTAAAGACGTCGACCGTGCGATGTGGCCGGGCACCATCTTGCATAAACCACGAGGTGTTCGCAGTGTCGTCTAAGGCAGTTTGTACCGCCACAAATTCACGAAGAATGTCCAGATAGCGTGATGCAGTAATCGTTTCGGATCTGAAAAATGGGCCAATGATTCCTTTGGAAGAAATGGCGGCCCAGACCAGTACTTTTTGAGGATGCAGGGACGATGGGACTGCAACATGGGGCTTTTCGGTTCCCCATATGCGCCAGTTCTGTTTATTAACGAAGCCGTCCAGGTAAAAATAAGCTCCGTCAGTGAACCAAATGCTGCCCACATGCATATCGCTGTCATCAATCCTGTGCACTATATCGTTAGCGAATGTCTCTCGTGTAGCAATGGTAGCGGCGCTGAGGGGTTGCCGCGTTTGAATTTTGTATGGATAGAGGTGTAATCTCTGGCGCATGAGACGATATGTGGACGTTGGCGTCATTTGGACTGCAGCTGCAACACGGCGAACGGAAACCCGAGGCCGCTGTTGGATCACCTGCTGCACTAGCTGCGCGTTGCCCTCTGTGGTTGCCGTGCGCGGTCGCCCTACCTTTCCAGCACGTTCGTCCGTCACGTTCCCAGTCCATTGAAATTTTTCAAACAGATCCTTTATTGTATCGCTTTTCGGTCCTTTGGTTACATTAAACCTCCGTTGAAAACTTCGTCTTGTTGCAACAACACTGTGTTCTAGGCGGTGGAATTCCAACACCAGAAAAATCCTCTGTTCTAAGGAATAAACCATGTTGTCCACAGCACACTTGCACGTTGTGAACAGCACACGCTTACAGCAGAAAGACGACGTACAGAATGGCGCACCCACAGACTGCGTTGTCTTCTATATCTTTCACATCACTTGCAGCGCCATCTGTTGTTGAAAATTGTAACTACTGTAATTTCGAAAGTTTGTCCGCCTGAAAATGTACTGTTGTCCCAAGCATATTGCAACAAACGGTGTATTTCTATCGCTGCTCGTTTAGTTTTTATTGCCGTCTCAAATATACCGGTCATTTTTGAAACACCCTGTATAATGATGTAAGAAGTATTCATAGAATCTACTGTGAATAAACAAATAGTGTGAGGATAAGTCATAAAGCGTCCTGAATTATAAAAAGAGTCGCTGTCTTGTTCAAAGTTGTGTGTTGAGAGCGTTTTATTCCTGTTATACTTTATGAAATTTACCATTGTGTTTGCTATTCTGAGACAGGGGTATTTCTTCTATGAAGGCAGGAGTGAATCACAGTGACATTTCAGTGGCGACCTATCAAATAATGTGCAGTTGTTATTGGTGTAGATATTTATGCTCTTCTACGCTTATGCAGGGAGCAACGGGCTTGGAAGTCACTTGCTTTCTTTCGCTAATAATATGTACATATCAATGCTTTTCTTCTTTGATTTATTTTCTTCCAAAACAGTCATTTCATTCTTACGTTACTTAATACTGTGGCACATTGTAGCTCCGCCATGTTGCTAACACTTGCCGAGTATCGTTCAAATGGCTCAAATGGCTCTGAGCACTATGGGACTTAATATCTTAGGTCATCAGTCCCCTATAACTTAGAACTACTTAAACCTAACTAACCTAAGCACATCACACAACACCCAGCCATCACGATGCAGAGAAAATCCCTGACCCCGCCGGGAATCGAACCCGGGAACCCGGGCATGGGAAGCGAGAACGCTACCGCACGACCACGAGATGCGGGCGCCGAGTATGGTTCATCAATGTGAGACAACAATAGGTACCATTTCTTTGCATGAAATTATGTTCCAGAGAGTGAAAGGTAGGTCATCAGCCGCTATTAGACAAGAGATCTTCTTTCTTAAAGATCTGGAATGTTGGTGAGATATATTGTGGCATACATGATAACGAGGGGATTGCTATAAAACTCTCCTCCCGAAGGCCCAGCGGTATTGACCGGCCGCCGAGTCGTCCTCAGGTTATAGGCGTCACTGGATGCGGATATGGAGGGGCATGTGGTCAGCACACCGCTCTCCCGGCCGAACGTCCGTTTCCGAGACCGGAGCCGCTACTTCTCAATCCAGTAGGTCCTCAGTTTGCCTCACAAGGGCTGAGTGCACCCTGCTTGCCAACAACGCTCGGCAGACCGGATGGTCACCCATCCAAGTGCTAGCCAAGCCCGACAGCGCTTAACTTCGGTGATGTGACGGGAACCGGTGTTACCACTGCGACAAGGCTGTTGGCAGGGTCTTGCTATGCTAAGTAGAAATTATATTCTGAATTTGTGTTCTGACCTCTTCAAGAATACCTACTCGTTTATGTCAAAGCTGCCTTTCCTTACTTTATATTTCATTCGAATAGCGTTTTCTTTCAAATTTATGTTGTATTGACTTTCAATTTGTTTGTTTGATTATTATTTTTTCATTGAAGTAATTCAGACATTTTTGATGACTGCGCTTCCTACAGAAAATTGTGTATCTATTCAGTATTATCGAGGATTGCAGTTCCCCGTTTTTTGTGCTATTTTACTGTTACTGCGTGAAAATAAAGCAAAATTCTAAATATTTGTTTCTCCTCCTCCATTATGGAAATACTTACTGACAATGGACATAGGAGTGAAATTTCAGGTGCTTTTATTTTAAATGATATCATCACTTATGGTATACCCCTGCATCGAAAAGGCGGATAGAAAAATGTGTTATAATGCCCTATGTTTGGTTATTGATAACCAACTCACCAAGAATTTTTTTTTTTCAGATCACAAGTCTTTCGTAATGATCGTGCAAATATTTCAACTGTACTATGTTCTTCCGATCTTATGGGAATGGGCACCGTGCAGTAGAGCATTGGCTGGGACAGACAAAATTGTTTGAGATGGCATCGTTTTACTTCTGACAGCCTTTTGGGGACGAATGGTGTAAATATGGGCAACATCTTTTATCCACTTTTGCAACATAATCTGTATACTTCACCTGTGATGCTGCTATATTTTCTCTGGTGTATAGTTAGTATTGCTGTTAGTAAATGTTGTATGATTCAAACACTGTAGTATAATAAGACAAGGGTGTGAGTCAGTGTCCTGTCCGGGCATTAATCAGATATTCCGTGCTTCATCCGTTCAGAATGATCTAGCCGATTTGGAATATTCGGATTCTAAAAGGCGCAGAAAATAGTCCTGGAACAATTTAGGGAGACAATGGAAAATATGAACCAGGAAATACTATGACCGTAAGGAAGTTCTCGCGGAACACATATTGCGAGCATTATAAGAGTTCGTCGTATAAGAATATGCTAGTCACACTACGTAGAAAATGGAAAAGTTATAATTGTTAGAACACGTTTTTTGCCCTTGCCTTACGCTGCTTCACATTTTTTACATGACTTGTATGAATTGATTACTTTTGCTATGTGTGTCGTTGCTAGCTTGTATGCCCCATTATTGTCCGCAGACATTCAATCAGGCGTTTGCATTCCACTTGTCCCCGCAATATGTCCACATACTGTTGTTTGTTCACAGCGAAAACCACACCTGCGGCTCCAGAGCTGGGATACAGTCATAAACTAATATTGTCCCACCTCTGTATTTTGCAGTACAACTGTAATTAACTGTGCTGTTGTCCCCAAGCACACGATGAGCCGTCGGAAACCAATAAAATAAATTTGCACTGGTCGAGTAACACCTGCTTTCTTCACAATTATGGTTATTCGTTAAAATAGTGGGGGAAGATATTGAATCGTTTGTTGACTTTTTGCTTGCAAGCTGGAAGACAGTACGAACGTAATGTAATTTGTTGACTATTTATTCTTTACTAGGCCTTATTTAGAGACGAAACTTCCAGATTTTATATTCTCCTGTACTTTTATTATTTGTTATTGTGTACTCGGAGGGCCGGCCGAAGGGGCCTTGCGGTTCTAGGCGCTGCAGTCTGGAACTGCGAGGCCGCTACGGTCGCAGGTTCGAATCCTGCCTCGGGCATGGATGTGTGTGATGTCTTTAGGTTAGGTAGGTTTAACTAGTTCTAAGTTCTAGGGGACTAATGACCTCAGCAGTTGAGTCCCATAGTGCTCAAAACCATTTGAACCATTTTTTTGTACTCGGATAGCCACATTCTAGGTTCGATAATCGTTCTCATTGCACATACAGGTTCACACAGTTCACCTTTATGACGGTCCATCACCTTTGAAGGATGTGTCTTTGTCAGCGAGCATTTAATTAGTTGATTAATTTTTGTTCTCCATCTTAAGCTTACTGTAACCAATTAAAGAGAATTTTGCGCCAGTCCCCGCTTCCCTTTCATGTCCAAGCATCTTCAGTGGTCGTTAGCGCTTCTTGCCAAAAAATGCCAAGTGTAAAAGTACAACTAAGTCTCTTTCGATCTCAGTCTCCGCTAACGACGAAGGAAAAGAGCACTGGTTTGCAGAATAAGTGAACTATAGCTGAGAACATCAATAACCGCTGAAGGTGCTTTGCAGATAAAAGTGAAACGCGTCTGATGTAATATTCTCTTTGATTAATTGCAAAGAGCTGAAGACGGAGAAGCCAATAATAACTGATTATAACAGCTGCTGTGGAAGATGGCCATGCAAACAAATATGCTACTGACACCGTGTCGAGCATTTAAGTGTGTTCTCTTTTTATTTCTTTGAAAATTGGTTGCGTGTTTCTAAAACTAGCTTGCCTTCGGATTTAGTTATTGTGTTTTCGTTAAAAATTTCGCTTTTAGAAGTCGCTGGACTGTTGCTGGAACGACAGCGTACTTAGGTACCATATTTCAGTGACTTTCACAGTGGTATTCGCGACTCACTTTTGGCGGCTAGGTGGCAAAGCACTGAATGCTGTACGGGCTCATTGTATCGTTTACCATTTCATTCGTTTTCAAATAGGAATCCTCGTCTCTTTTGTTGACCTTGCTCTTCTTTTTCAAAGCGGAAATTTTTAAGGCCTTTTCTTACTTAGTTCTTCGTTATATAGCGCCAGCTTCGTTTATCAACCGTTGTCCTCGCTTTCTCGTTTACTATTTTTTTCTCGGCTACTTTGAACGTGTTACATTCCCATTAACTCAATGCATGCCCTATGGCGCAATTACAAGTCAGTCAGTCTTGCGACTGCCTTTTGCATGTTTTAGAACCGTGCACGGCCGCAAGTGTAACGTGAATAACGCGAGTCCGGCAAATCTTTGGGACGTGCTCCAACTGCTCGCCTTTAAAGAAGTACGCCTGTGTTTTCTATGCTCGGCGTCGCGAGACTAGTTATAGAAATTCAGGTGAATACTATGTTCTTCTTTTTCTTTCAGTCTCCATAAAACAGGAAGTCGTAGGGTGGTGCTTTTTTGTTTACTATCTCGACAAATGGCCTTGCCAGAGTTTTCTTCACATTCAACGAAGCCGAATCCATTCTGACAAACTAAAACTGAACGAAATGAAAATTACAGCTATGCTGGACGCGTTAAACGAATCTGGAAGTAAGATGCTATCTTCTGGGTTGCCAAACACACTAAAAAAAAAAAAAAAAAGTGTTGGTCCTACGTGACATCAGCCACTTTGAACGTCCAAATTCTTCTGTCCAAATTTTCGTTGTTCATGATAGCACCAGAACCGAAATGAAAACAAAAATGCAAAATCCTCTCTTCAGGTATTGCTTTATCGAAGAAGAGCGCGAAGTATTTCCTACGTTCGACCGCCCTGCGAATTCAAAAATACCAAATTAAAAATTAAATGAGCGGAGTATTTAAAACAGCAAATAAATCTCTTGACAGAGGAAAGACCATAGGAACTGATGGGTTGCCAATAAAGTTCTTAATTGAATGAGAGGAGTACCTAATCTCCCTTCTATCGTATGTTACTGCTGCAAAACTACGTGTCACTTGATTAGAAACAAGGCGCAGGTTGTACCAATCCATAAGAGGGAGTCGCAAGACCGAATCGCAGAACTACAGACCTAACTCACCAATATGTGTGTTGTAGAATTAGGGAATATATATTATGCTCCGTTAAGATAACTTTTCTAAAGAATGAACATCTCCTTTGAAAGAATCAACATGGTTTCCTCAAGCAACATGGTTTCAGCGTATTCTTTTCCTTCGTCATAGCCAGAAGGCAGCAGAAAAAGGGACTCTGGACGCTGCTGCGTTTCCAGAAATCATTCGATACAATTCCGCACTCTCGTATAGTAAACAAATACTGGCTTACAGAATACCCGAATAGATGTGTGATTAGACTGACGCTTCACTAACGAATAGCTCTTACAACTGATATACTGTGTAAGTAGGCTGTTTAGGTTTTTTTATTGGTAACGCCACCTTTGTATAAAAATCACTGGCTGTGCTGTGTGCAGTCTGGCTAGTTTGCATTGTTGTCTGCCATTGTAGTGTTGGGCAGCGGCAGCTGGATGTGAACAGCGCGTAGCATTGCGCAGTTGGAGGTGAGCCGCCAGTAGTGGTGGATGTGGGGAGAGAGATGGCGGAGTTTTGTAATTTGTCATGAACTGCTATATATATTATGACTATCAAGGTAAATACATTGTTTGTTCTCTATTAATATCTTTCATTTGCTAACTATCCCTATCAGTAGTTAGTGCCTTCCGTAGTTTGAATCTTTTATTTAGCTGGCAGTAGAGGCGCTCGCTGTACTGCAGTAGTTCGAGTAATGAGGATTTTTGTGAGGTAAGTGATTTCTGAAAGGTATAGTTTAATGTTAGTCAGGGCCATTCTTTTGTAGGGATTATTGAAAGTCAGATTGCGTTGCGCTAACAAAATATTGTATGTCAGTTTAAGCACAGTCTTGTATAATTGTTCAAAGGGGACGTTTCATATGTCGACCCTTAGCCGAGGATACCTCACTGGAATCTTCTGATTTTTTTCTTGTAGTTTGTGTAATTAGTGTAGCTTTTGTTTATTGCTAGCGCGTAACTGTAGAGAGAATCTCCTTTATAGTTGCAGCCTTTCATTGTTGTACAGTAAAACAGGTGTGGCATGCATGTAGATTTGCACCAAGTATTTCGCAGCTGCGCTTTCAATTAAGTAGACATTATATCCATTGCTATGTTATTTTATTTTGCTCTTCAAATTGTGCTTTTCTGTGTTATCGTGTGAAATATTGTGATAATTATGGCATGTGAAAAACGTAATACTAGGCTCCAAAGTAAACTGAGAAATGACAGTGAAGACGA
This sequence comes from Schistocerca americana, assembly GCF_021461395.2. Taxonomy (NCBI): domain Eukaryota; kingdom Metazoa; phylum Arthropoda; class Insecta; order Orthoptera; family Acrididae; genus Schistocerca; species Schistocerca americana. The sequence goes on from NC_060124.1 coordinate 33,785,227, forward strand.
AAGCAGTGTGTTAGCGCCACCGAGTAGTGAATTAACTGATGTTCAAAGTAGTAATTTGGTAATTGTGCACAGGGAAATGGAGCGGGCTGCAAACAATGGTGTAGACAGTGAAACAGGTAGTGAACAGGGAAGCATTATCGATCGATCGGTCGGCAACAGCTCGCCTCAGGAATCCGAAATGACAGGACACAATTTCGCCAATACTGTAGATTCAGGTTTTGGGTCATCACCGTTTTTTCAAATAAGTCAAGACACATTTTCTGCTTGTCAAAATGTGAATGTTGCCGGTGCAAATGCACTGCCGAAAAGCGTAGAGAAACAGATTCCAGACACTAATACATTAATATTGCAATTAATGCAACAAATGGAACAAAATCAGAGACAAATGGGACAAAATCTTAAAAAGTTAGACACAGTGGAACAAAATCTTAAAAAGTTAGACACAGTGGAACAAAATCTTCAAAAGTTAGACACAATGGAACAACACCAGAGACAAACACAGCAACAGTTAGACACAATGGAACAAAATCAGAGACAAACACAGCAAAAGCTTCAAATGTTAGACACCACACTTGAACAAACACGTGAAGATTTAACTACTGAGTTACATAACATTGAATCGAAATGTCAAAAAGTCTGTAATGACGTAAAAACTCAAATTTTTGAGCATTTTCAACCTATTTTTTCGCGGCATGAAAATGCATTACAGAATCATGAAGCAGCCATAAAAGAACTGAAAACTATTGTTCATGAAAATCATGAGACCTTGCAAGCTAAATTTGACTTAGTTGCATCTACCGATTCGGTTACGCAACTTGCAAAAACTCAGGAAAACTTAAAGGACACAGTAGATACTCTGAAACTTGGTTCAGAAAAACACAATGAGGAAATAAGTACACTATCGGAGAAAGTAGCCGAACTTTCGGATCAATTCACTAATTTATCTACGAAGGTAGTTGATAATCTGAATGACACAAAACCGGTAGTCTTTAATGACACAGAAGAGTGCGAACAAATTAGGAAATTCAATCAAAAGCAAATCAATATACAGTACAAAAGAGAAATCCGGGAAGTACAAGATCAGTTGGCACAAGTAATACAAAAATTACAAATTTCAGAGGACACTCGCACTCCAACACAGGAAGAGGGACTTAGAAATACGGAAAAGCCGCAAAATAATAACACAGGGCATTTCGGAAGTTATGAAAGAAATTGGCAATGTGTACCGAATTTTGAGATGGAACGGCCGACACGACCTAACAATGACCGATATGCGACTCGCCGACATGATGACTTTGACTATAAGCTGTTCATTACTTCACGTAAATTCAAAACATTTAAGAATTCTGGCAACGACATTCATCCACAAGCATGGCTCCATCAATTCTCTCATTGTTTTCCTCCCAACTGGTCATTAGAACACAGATTAGAATTTATGTGTGGCTACTTAGAGAATGAACCAGCTGTAAGACTGCGATCGGTCATTCACGATTGCCACAGTGAAGGAGAATTTTACCATGCCTTCCTCTCAGCATATTGGTCTCAAGCTACACAAGACCGAGTAAAACATAGCATCATAATGGTGAAACATTTCGAACAATCTGAATTCTCCAGTCTTGTGAAATATTTTGAAGACATGTTGCACAAGCATCAGTACCTGTCAAACCCATACAGCCCCTCAGAACTCATTTGCATTTGCTTAATCAAATTACCTGAACATTTACGACATATTATTTTAGCAGGACGTTGCAAAGAAGACATCGAGGCTTTTCAGGGAATGTTACAAAAACTGGAAATTGACACTGACAATCGGGGAACGCGGATACAGGAGCACAACAATTACAGGTCACATCTGCCACAATTCCGCGATGAAAGAAATAATAACTGGACACGACAAGGCTATTCTCACAACATATATCGTGACCAAAACAGACACCACCCGTATGACAACCGTTGGCAGAGTAGTAATAATTGCAGGGAAAGATCACCTCTCCGCAGTAGTGACTATCAAAGAGACAATCAGAGAAACAGACAATTTGGGAACCAAAATAATTATTATCAAGGGAGACAGAATAACTTTAGACGCAACGGTCCAGCGCGCAGTTACGATTCAGGGAGAAATTCTCCACCACTTAACCGACAAGAAAGAAACTACAGGAACTACCGACATGACGACAGACGATGTGATCGTAACGACAGACCTGAATTGCATCAGAACTGGCGGGATTTAAACAGGGCAGGACCCTCTCGTCACGGTGAATTTGTAGAAGTTAGGTCTCCAAATCCCAATAACGACGCGTGCCAACAAAGAGACAATAGGCAATGACTCATACCGCTGGCAGCCACAAAACGTACTTATGAAACTGACGACGCAGCTGCCGTAGCTAGTAATTACGTAAAAATGGAAGACATTAGGGACATCTTACTCCAGGAACATGACATAAAACATAACAACATTGCATATCCTGTGATTCACATTACAATAAATGATGTAAAATTTACGGCAGTACTTGACTCTGGCAGTCCCATTTCAGTAATTAGTGAAACAGCCTTTAGCAAATGCAACAAATCGAACGATTGTCCCACACTTCCGTTACGTAAGATTAAATTACAAGGTGCAATCTTTGGAAAAAGTGTAGATGTACGCCAACAAACCAACTTAGAATTCTTTTGTCAAAGCCACAGCTTCTCTATGAACTTTCTTATTGTTCCATTATCGTCGACGGAAATTATATTGGGAGTAGACTTTTTGAATGAATACAAAGCAATCTTAAACTTTCACGATGCGGAAATAAGTTTAGAGAAGGAAGGTAAGTCAATAACTTTGAAATTTGAAGATTGGCTCTCAAACCACGACGAGGAAATTAATCGGCTTTACCTTCTGTTAGACAACAGTTCGGAGTTTTCTACGGAACTAGACACTAACAATCACTCTGCAAGTACTGACAGGGATGATATCGACGACACATTTGATACTAATGAGTTAATTCAGAATAAAATTCAAACAATTGAGAATTGTAATGACACTGATAGGCAAGACCTTTTTGAGATTTTACAAGCACATTCCACAGTTTTTACTCACAAAACAGGAACAATCAAGGGATTTCAATACCAATTTCGTGTTCGTGAGCATACTAAATTTTGTGTTAGGCCATACGTAATTCCAGCACATTACAGGGACCGTGTTTGAACAGAAATACAATCTATGCTTGACGATGGCATTATTCAGCCTGCAGTAAGCTCATACAACAATCCATTACATGTTGTTGAGAAGAAAAATGGATCGATCAGGCTTGTCTTAGATTCGAGACAAATCAATACTATCATTATTCCTGAAACAGACAGGCCGCAAACGTTGGAAGAACTTCTTCAAAATTTTGATGGTGTAAAAGTGTTGTCTTCCATTGATCTCAGATCCAGCTTTTATCAGATCGAACTTCATCCAGAATGTAGAGAATACACAGCTTTTCTTTGTTTCGGCGTTTGTTATCAGTTTCGGAAACTTCCTTTTGGTTTGAACATTTCTTCAGCAGCATTCATTCGCGGGCTAAATTCCATATTACCTGAGTTCTTAAAACGTCACATCACGTTATATGTGGACGATATTCTAATAGCAGAAGCTTCATGGGAACAGCATAATCGCATCCTCAACAGTTTGTTACGTATTTTTGCAGAATCTGGAATTACAGTTAACTTGGAAAAGTCTGAATTCGGTAGGACAAAGATGAAGTTTTTGGGACATATTATTTCTTCTAAAGGCATTCGGCCGGATCCTGAAAAGTTAGAAGCAATCAGAGCCATTCCAGTTCCATCCACAAAAAGACAAGTCCGCAGTTTTCTAGGTCTCGTAAATTTTTACTGTCATTTTCTGAATATGAAAATTCTTGTTACACCAAAACTTTGTTCTCTCACTGGAAAAAATACTATTTGGAACTGGGACGAACAAGCACAGTTGGAATTCAATTCTTTGAAAGAATCGCTACTTAACGCGCCAATACTAGCTCATCCAGATCTGTCACAAGTTTTCTGCCTTAGCACGGATTCTTCTAAAGTCGGTCTTGGTGCCCATTTATTTCAAGAAGCCATAGAAAATGACACTACTGTTCAGAAAACCATTGCTTTTGCTAGCCGAGTGCTAACAAAATGTGAAAAAAATTATTCCGTTACTGAATTAGAAGCTTTAGCTATCGTTTGGGCATTAAACAAATTCCGTTTCTTTTTTTCTGGTAAGCACGTAAAAGTATACAGTGATCATCGTGCATTACAATTTCTTATGTCTTCAAAATTAAATCATGACAGGTTAAAACGTTGGGCATTGTTTCTGCAAGAATTCCGCTTCACAATAGTCTACATTCCCGGCAAGGAGAACATTGTTGCGGACGCACTGTCACGTGCACCGGCTGGGCTTGAGAAAAGTAACACAGAAGGCAACCTCAAAAAAAATTTCAGTATTCTTTACATTCAGAAAGTCGCCTTTGAAAACTTCATCACCACATCTTTAAAGGAAATTGCTCATGAACAAGGTAAAGATCCGATTTGGAAAGACATCAAGAGCAAATGGCATGAAAAGACGCACAATCAGATTCGGCATTATTATCTGGTTAGAAACAACATACTCTTCAAACGCTGCACTGTTGATGGGTACTTCGTATTCCAGACGATTTTGTTAATAAGCTCATTTGGTGCATTCATTTCAGCTACGCACATTTTGGTACACGAAAATGTTATCATATTCTTCGAACGACTTGTTATTTTAACAATATGGAAAAGAGAATTCGAAGAGTCTTGTCTATTTGTAAACTTTGTCAAAAGGCCAAACCATCTACTATCTCACATCGTGTTCCGCTGTTTCCTATCATTCCTTCTAAATTAAAAGAATTTGCTGCTGTTGATCTCTTGGGACCGCTTGTCAGAACATCTAATGGATTTTCGTACGTTCTAGTCGCTGTTGAACTTACTTCAAAATTTGTTTCTTTCACACTGTTACGTAAAGCCACTGGACGGTCTGTATCCAACGCCTTTGTTAAAAATTTCTTACGTGAAGTTGGACACGTTAGAAAAGTCATTTCAGATAACGGATCTCAATTCAGATCTGCTGTTTGGTCACGCATGCTTCGAAATCATAAAATCAAACCTGTTTTTATTTCATTGTACTCACCACATTGCAACCCGTCTGAAAGGATTATGAAAGAAATGAATAAGCTTTGCAGACTTTATTGTCACAGAAAGCATCAGCTTTGGGACAGATATTTACACTTATTTCAAAACGTGCTGAATGAAATGCCTCACGACTCCACTGCTTTACCATCTACTCTCGTACTGAAGAATGAAGAACCACCGAACAAAATCAGAGAGCTTGTACCTTTCCTGAATACACGTAAACTTCGACACAAAGACATAATTGATTTGGCTCTTAAAAATATAAAATCTGCAGCAGACAAAAGGAGAAAACTACACGGTAAAGCAAATGCAAAGAAATTGTATATTGGTCAAAAAGTTCTGATTAAAGCTCATTCATTGTCACATAAGAAGAAACACTTGAGTCACAAATTCTTTCTAGTTTACAATGGACCTTACAGAATCCGACGTATACCACATGATAATTGCGTTGAAGTTGAAACTCTGCGTACTAGGAAGAGTAAAGGTTTACACTACATTTCACATGTAAAACCGTTTATTGAAAGATAATCTGCTTTTTAACTTAGTCTTTGCCATAAAATTTTTCGCTTCACATTACTAATATGCTTTGTCAGACTTAGAATCTGTTAACATACAACAATGTTTGAAGTTAAACATCCAATCAAGAACCAAGAGAACGTATTTAAACAGAAATGACGAATGCATTGTTATAGTGAACAGACGTCACAGTGTTACTGTGTGTGTACATTCTTGCTTGTTAGTTGCACGATTATGGAACGACTATAAGGCTTACATACTTAGAACATTTACCAGTACTGCTAATGAGATTTTAATGCAACATTTTGGTTTACTTGAAAATATATTCTCGATTTAAAGTACTTTCAGTGAGATACCAGATGACACAGTGGTTAGTTTATGTGACAGCTACACGATTTTATCACGACGCTACTAATGAGTGACAATTTACAATGTTGCTTTTGCAGTGTTTCTGTTTTATATCTGCACAGTTTTCTGTTTTATTCTGGAAAGTAAAACATGTTTTAGTAGTAACTTTTGTGGTATAGCTACAATGAAACTGCCTTTTCCGTAGCACAACAATACGTTACAGCACAGTACTTTCTTCATCATGGAAATAAGCGTAATAACTAAGATATCTATACATAAAGCATTTCACTTTTGTTTATCATGAGGTAAGTACATTGACTTCTGCAGAACTTAGCTTTCGGAGGACGATAAGTACGACACTTCCACAGAATTATCTTACAGCAAGACGCACATTTAGCGCTACAGGACACGCATTTGAGTAATTAATTTTGTACTTAAAACATTTATTTTTAAAGATATTTGAAGTACAATGATACAAAGGTTTTCAGTGATACATTTCATTTCATTGCTGTAATCTGTAACACCTGAGGGTATAATTACATTAATCCTCAGGGGGGTACATGCTTACTTTGTGTATCATGTGTTTGGCAAGCACAAGGAGCCCTAGCTAATATGGTATTTGCTTATACAACTTTACACATCGGTACCATATTTCTCTAACACAGAATTACGCAGCTATCTGATCATTTAACTGAGAGATAAACATTTTTTTTACTACATCAGTGACAGATATTTACGTAATTACACAGTTGGATAACTTCACACTTACGAAATTGTATTTTGTCTGTACTTTGAGAAATGCTGATATTTTTCGGAACCATTGTGATACTACGAGAGCTTTGAATGATGTATTTGGTATGAGATCATGATTTTTAAAGTACGTTTGAGGTAGATGACACTATTAAAATGAGCAGAGAATATTTTTTAGGGTTTGAAATTATTGCAGAAAGCTCCGACGTTTTTGAGATTTGACTGAGGTGTTATGATATTATTACGACGACGATGTGTATTATGTTGTTGAGGAATGTTTATTATGCTACGTATTTCTCATGATGAAATATTGAAGAAGTGTCGATGAATATGTATATGTATAATGAGGTAAGGAATAATGAGTAGTGGTTAGGGACTCTGGTTTGTGGAACAGGATGTTGGAAACCAAGAATCGTACTTTAAGAGTTATGAAATGTGTGTAAATGCTTGAATGTACCACAATGCCGACGAAAATTTTTTGGACACTGTTATATTTACAGGATTTTGTTTCTACACATTTGTAACGTAAATTTTCGACCTGTGAAATTTTTATATGAGACTGCCACTGTAGGGGAAACTGCTGTCGTAAATATTTCGGTAAGAAAGTTAAGTGACCACCTGCACCTAATGCGTCGTGGGCACCCAGCTGGGCGACAGTCGCCTTGAAAAAAAGCCATTAGCGTGTGCCTTCCAGAGGCACAGGTGAAAAAAAAAAGGGGAGGCCATTATCCTCACTATTGACGTTCCTTTGTAGAAAGCATCGGAAAAACGACACGGTTGAACTTGATAACATATGATTACACTGTGGAGCTCTTAATTTATGATTTACTGAAATGCCTAATGAAATGACGAAAAATATTTTTATGTCTATACACCTGATTATGACTACTGTCTCTCTAGTTGAGAGATTTTTCTACTAACTTATGAAATGCCTAATGACTACTGAATGATGTTTTTATGCTTTACTTTGTACATAGTTGCTCATTTCATTTGATATCTAGTTTCTAGCTGCACTGCAGCATTGGTTAAAATAAAATTTTATAGATGTACTAATATAAATATTTTCTGTCTACAGACCCAGTAAAGAATATGTTTATGATATACTTTCTTAGAAAAGAGAGCACAAATAGACATTTCCTTTCACAGGAATTGCATAAATAATTTTTTTATTGACTTGGTAACTTTCTTGCAGAGTAAGTTTTTGTGATACATCACTCTAGTGTTAAGATGTGACATAGGTATTAGACATGGTCATTTTTAGTGTAATATTTTTCTGCTTGAGCTATATCATGTTTAGATATAAATTATTTCATTTTTGTGCTACTGAATTTTAATTTGTGTTACTCTGCTAAGCCAGATTTATTTTTCTTGTTTGCTGCGCATGCCTTATATTAGTTGTAATATTGCAATTGCTCTGCTAATTTATGCTGCTTGCTTTGGCATTTGTATTTTTTTTATCACTACTGTTTGTGTTAATTGTTTTGTGCTGCTGCATTGCCTCATCCCTTAGTTTAGCATCTGAGCTCAGTAGATTTAAGTTAGCTTAAGAGGGGGTAGACTATATAAGAAACTGACTATGGACAATAGGAAAAAAATGCATTGAGAAGTTATATGAAAAAGATTTGGGCCAAAATGAGTATTGTACACTGAGAAATAATTATTTTGAAAGAAATATGAATAGAATACAGAAAGCAGGTATAGATAGCACTTTTTGAAATAATGAAGAACGAAGGGAGATCTCCAAGAAGTAAAGAAAGTTTTGTTTGCAAGATACTGCAGTAAAACAAACCCTGTCCTTTCCCTTTCTGTTATTCCACTATGTGTTTGTGTTCTTTTGTTTCTTTTTCTGTCTTTATGTGTTTAGCTGATGAGAGTTATGTTGTAGAATTTTTCTAATACTATGTTATTTACTTTGCAAAGATGTTTAGACATTATTTATTCTGTTTTGTTTTAATGCTCATGTGTGAAGTTGATGTTTCAAAATTTATTCTGATCTTTTATGCATCTACTTATCTCATAATTCCTGTAACATTGATGTATATGTTTATTTCTATTCTTTTGTAAAGCCTGTTTTACTACAAATGTTATCTGTATTATTATGTTTTTAATGATGTACTTTGTACCTTTGTTATCGTATTCTTATGTTATAAAATTGTAATTGACACCAGTTCATCAAATTAAGTAACTTGTAAGTTACATTTCACTGCACACGTTTCTGTTGGTCATAGTATATGGACAATATGTGAGAAGTAGGGACTGTTAGTGTTTGCACGTGTGTTAATAATTCAGCAAGGGACTGGATAACAGCATTGCTGGTTCTAAGGACATTTCAAACAAATTTTTTGTGAGTGGACAAGTGGTGGTTTATGGACTTACTATATTATCTGCAAGACTCTTCAATGGTGATTGAGCACCTGCACAGTCACAGCAGATGGCTGCTGGCCATCTCTAGAAGGACTACAGTGGGTCTGCATGATCCACCAATACCATACTCTCTACCAGGACTACTGTGGGTCTACTCTGTGATGACCTACCTACCAATATTCTTCAAAACGTCAAATGACTCTGCTGTGGGTTTGCTCTGTTGTGGCCCATTACTTGTCTGCATGTCAAGAGTCAGCACTGTCTTTCCGTTGGAAGGACACTACTTCTTCAAGACTGCATGGAAATCCGCTACTTCTGTGTGCATTCTCTTTTACTGTTCAGACTTTGAAAAAAAAAGAAAAACACTGTAATTTTACTGTGATGAATCAGGACTGTCTTTATGGACTGTGACAAAATTTTAACTTTTGACCAACATTGTATCAATAAGTGTGTGCATTTGATATCTTTGTTATTGTAATTATGAAAAATTTAATCAAATCATTATTGGCCACTGCCCAAAATAATTTGTAAAATTTTTTGTGGGGAGCATGGGGCTATGTAAGTAGGCTGTTTAGGTTTTTTTATTGGTAACGCCACCTTTGTATAAAAATCACTGGCTGTGCTGTGTGCAGTCTGTGGCTAGTTTGCATTGTTGTCTGCCATTGTAGTGTTGGGCAGCAGCAGCTGGATGTGAACAGCGCTGAGCATTGCGCAGTTGAAGGTGAGCCGCCAGCAGTGGTGGATGTGGGGAGAGAGATGGCGGAGTTTTGTAATTTGTCATGAACTGCTATATATATTATGACTATCAAGGTAAATACATTGTTTGTTCTCTATTAATATCTTTCATTTGCTAACTATCCCTATCAGTAGTTAGTGCCTTCCGTAGTTTGAATCTTTTATTTAGCTGGCAGTAGTGGCGCTCGCTGTACTGCAGTAGTTCGAGTAATGAGGATTTTTGTGAGGTAAGTGATTTCTGAAAGGTATAGTTTAATGTTAGTCAGGGCCATTCTTTTGTAGGGATTATTGAAAGTCAGATTGCGTTGCGCTAACAAAATATTGTATGTCAGTTTAAGCACAGTCTTGTATAATTGTTCAAAGTGGACGTTGCAACTGCTATGTACGCACAGAAGGAAATGTAGTGAATGGCTTACCTTAAGGCAGTGTGATGGAGCCACTGCTCTTTGTCCCCCCAGGGGGTCCACAACTCTTTTGTGGATACATGCGTGGCGAGCACGGGGCCCCGAGGTATTGCAGCCTTCCTTCTTTCCAGGGTTGCATTTCCTTCCCCTTCCCCTCCTTTCCCCTCCTTGCTCCTTTCCCCTCCTTGCTTCTTTGCCCTCGCCCTCTCCTCTCCCTCTCTTGGTGTCCTTGCTTATGTTGGCCCCCGCTATCCTCCTGGTTCCGTTGGTTTTACAATTTGGCTCTGTTGCATAATCACCTCCTTTTGGCACTCCCTTGTCCCCCTCTGGGGTTTGACCTCCATTACTAAATTTCTCTTCCATAGTGTGAGCCATTTGGGGAAGAGCGCCTAACCTAGTGTCTCCGACGTGTGCCCTCCTGGTTCATTCCACCTTTTCTTTCACGTCGTTGTCTCATGCTAGGGTGCATAGCCAGCACGGTAGCCAGCCTGTGTGGTGGGGTTGCTAGGTACCCTTTTGATTGAGACCCCTTAACACACAGGGATCACACTTCTGATACCTGAGCTGTGACCTCATGCAAGCCTTGGAGTGGTTGCTCATCATCCTGGAGCATCGGGACTCCCGGCAATGGCCGCCGTGCCAGACGGCCCTTGCTTTGGCTGGGTGGCGCCTGTGAGGAGAGCCCCTGATCGGAGTGGGTGGTATCACGGCGGACGCTATGCAAATGAAACGCATACGGGTCCAGAACTCTGGCCGTTCTTCTGCGGCCGTCTCTCTGCGTGGAACTGTTTCTTCTAGTGCTGCTTTTCCTCCCCCTTCGGCCTTCCATTCCATGGCTGCCCCCTGGGAAGAGTGTCAGGCTCGTCGGCTAGGGGGCAAAGCCTTTCCCCCACTATCTGGTTTGCACCAGGACTGATGGGGATACTTTCACCAATACAAAACCTTTATTCTTTTTGGAACACATTGAAGACAAGTTTGGCGAAGTGGACTCCCTGAGCAAGATGCGGTTGGGTTCGTTGCTGATCAAAACTGCTTCAGCTGCCCAGTCTGTGGCCCTTCGTGCCTGTACCCATCTTTGCACAATTCCTGTGTCCATTACCCCCACGTCTCTAAATATGGTTCAAGGTGTGATTTTTCACAGGGACCTCATCCTTCAAACTGACGAGGAACTTCGGGACAATCTCGGTCGGCGGGGTGTTCACTTTGTTCGGTGTGTTCAGAAGGGTCCTAAGGACAATCGCGTTGATACTGACGCCTTTATCCTGGCTTTTGAAGGGGATATCCTCCCTGAGAAAGTAAAGATTACGCTTTATCCTCCTATTAGATGTTTTAAGTGCTTGCGTCGGACACTTGTCTTCCCACTGTTCCCAGGCCCCTCTCTGTGGTGACTGTGGACGTCCACTCCATGAGGGGAGTCCCTGTGTTCCCCCTCCTGTGTGTGTTAATTGTCATGGCAATCATTCTCCACGTTCACCAGATTGCCCAGTATATAAGAAGATACAGGAGTATAAGTCTTTCGATCGTTTAACCCACACAGAGGCTGATAAGAAGTATACACGTCTTCACCCTGTGTCCATGACATCTAGTTACGCCTTGGTTACATCTTCACCCCTTCCTCCCCCTTCCTTACCCCCATCCCGGACCCCTCTCCTCCCCCCCCCTCCCCTGTGGCTCCCACACATTCTCCTCTGGGCGCTGCTCCCCCTCCCCAGCTGGAGAAGTGTCCCACTCCTTGGGCGTCTGTCGGTCAAGGGCGCCCCTCCCGGGATGCCCCTTCCCGGCACCTTCCGAGCCAAACGTCTGCTGCCACGCGACGACCGCGAGAACCGCGGTCTGTCGGCCCACAGGTCCCCCGATCGCTTTCTGTTCTCGATCTTGCTGCAGCTGGCTCCTTTATGCCACACAGCCCTCCTCGATCTCAACCTGAAAAGAAGAAGAAACATACGTCCTGGGACAAAGTGCCTCTGATGTCACCAGAGGTCCCATCCCCGGCTTCACAACCAGATTCTGACCTGTCGTTCATGGATGTCGCCCCCTCCTTGTCTGTGATGGGTGGTGACACGGCAGTATGACTGGCTTTAGGCTGTTCAGCCCCCCATTTAAATCATCGTTCTGTGGTTATCCAATGGAATTGTAATGGATACTACCGTCACCTTCCGGAATTGAAATCCCTTACTATGCAGCTTGTGTGGTTCTACAGGAATCTCATTTTACTGATGCTCACTCACCGACCCTGTGTGGGTTCTGTGTTTTCTGCCGAAATCGGGTCGGACCCCTGCGGGCTTCTGGCGGTGTTTGTATGTTGGTCTGTACAGACATTCCTAGCACTTGGATTCCTCTTCAAACTACATTGGAAGCGATTGCTGTTAGAGTCCACCTGGACTCTGAGGTCACGGTTTGTAATCTTTATCTCCCTCCTGACAGGACTCTTACACCTGCTGCCTTAACTGCCCTTCTTCAACAACTTCCTCCTCCCTTCCTCCTTCTTGGGGATTTTAATGCTCATCATCCCTTGTGGGTCAGCGCATTTCCATCTAGACGAGGTCTTCTCTTAGATCGGTTTATTACAGGCCATGACTTGTGCCTTCTTGATGATAGCTCCCCTACTCACTTCTGTGTCGGTCATGGTACCTTTTCTGCCATTGATCTTTCTCTTTATTCTCTCTCTCTCCTCCCTTCATTACACTGGTCGCCACACGACGACCTTTTGTGATAGGGACCATTTCCCGTTGATTCTCTCTCTCCCTTCCCGCTCCCTGATGGACAGGTTACCTCACTGGTCTTTCCAACTCGCCGATTGGCCTCTATACACTGCACAGGACGTGTTTTCTCCTTCTTTGTCGGGTTGTATTGATGACGCCCTACGTGACGTGTTTGACTCGATTGTTCGCGCTGCTAGCCTTGCTGTACCGCGCTCATCTGGACCAATTCGTCGCCGGCAAGTCCCGTGGTGGAATACGGCCATTGCTATTGCCATCTGTGATCGCCGTCGAGCTTTGCAACACCTTAAGAGACACCAATCCGTTGCCAGCCTTATTACCTTTAAACGGCTTCGCGCTAAAGCCCGTTATTTAATCAAACAGAGCAAACGGATATGTTGGGAACGATTTGTTTCTTCCCTCGGTTCTACTGTCCCTATGTCACGGGTATGGGCTACACTTCGCTCTCTCCAAGGTTGCCATCGGCTGTCCACCCTCCCAGGCCTTCACCTCCCAGATGGTCTTTGTACGGACCCATTGATTCTTGCGGAACATCTTGCGACCCATTTTGCAATGGCATCAGCATCGGCCTCCTATAAGACTGCTTTCCTTCGCCGGAAACAGCGGGCCGAAGCTTTCACCTTATGTTTTACCCCTTGCAACGCACCTTTTACTGAATGACAATTTCTTTCCGCACTTTCTACTTCTCATGATACGGCCCCTGGCTCAGACTCCATTCATAACCAAGTGCTTAAACATCTCAGTGTTCCACAACGGCAACATCTTCTCTGGGTGTTTAACCGTATCGGGCTCCAGGGTGACTTCTCTTCTCAGAGGAGGGATAACATCGTGATTCCTGTCCTTAAGCCTGGTAAGAACCCCCTATTTGTTGACAGCTATCGGCCAATTAGTCTGACAAATGTTGTTTGCAAGTTACTAGAACAGATGGTAGCCCGTTGGCTCAATTGGGTCCTCGAATCTCGGGATCTATTGTCCCCTTACCAGTGTGGCTTCCGAGAGGGATGGTCTCCGATCGATCATTTACTTCGCTTGGAATCCGCAGTTCGGCAGGCTTTTTCCCAGCGCCGCTATTTGGTTGCAGTGTTTTTTGACCTACGCAAGGCCTATGACACGGCCTGGCGGTATCACATCTTACTTGCACTTCATCAGTGGGGTCTTTGGGGCCTACTCCTGATTTTTATCCGCCAGTTCCTGTTCCATCGGTCATTCAGGGTTCGGGTTGGTACTGTTTTTAGTTCTCCACGGACCCAGGAGACAGGCGTCCCACAGGGTTCTGTCTTGAGTGTACTTCTTTTCCTCATTGCTACCGATGGACTTGTGGCCTCTGTCGATCCTTCTGTCGCCCTGCCCTGTATGTGGATGATTTCTGCATTTAGGTTAGTTCCTCTCCGATGGCCTCTGCAGAACGGCAGCTCCAGGGAGCTATATGCCGTGCCTCTGCATGGACCCTCTCACACGGGTTTCAATTCTCTCCTTAAATGGTCCACTTCTGTCGCCATACTACGATCTACCCTGATCCAGAGCTCTATCTTGACGCACAACGATTGCCTGTGGTCCCACAGTTTCGTTTCCTAGGTCTTCTTTTCGACCACAAGCTCTCTTGGCTGCCCCATATCAGACTTCTGAAGGTAGGGTGTTTACATAAACTCAACGTCCTTCGCTTCCTTGCCCACTCCTCTTGGGGTGTGGACCGCTCCCTCCTTCTCCATCTTTATCGTGCTCCAGTTCTGTCTCGCTTGGACTATGGTTATCAAGTTTATGGTTCGGCTGCCCCTTCCACACTGCACGTGCTGCATCCAGTTCACCATCATGGTATCCGTTTGGCCACTGGTGCCTTCCCTACTAGCCCTGTTGATAGTCTCCTGGTTGAAGCTGGAATATCCCCCCCCCCCTCTTTCTGTTCAGCGCTCCCAGCTTCTGGTGTTTTATGCACTCGCTGTCCGTTCCTCTCCCACTCATCCTTCCTATTCTCTCTTTTTCCAAGACCATGGACGTCGCCCACCTGATTCCCGCCCTCGGGCGGGTTTACCGGTGGGGCTCCCCTTTGCGTCTCTTTGCCGTGATTTTCAGCTTCCTTCTTTGTCCTGTCTTCCTCGCTCTCGCCCCTCCACCCCCCCCCCCTTTGGTTAGTTCCTCGGCCTCGAATTCGGATGGACCTCCGCCGAGGTCCGAAAGATTCCATCCTCCCGATGGTCTTTCGTTCCTTTTTCTGCCGAATTTTATGGGAGTTTCGGGATGCTGTTGTTTTTTATACTGATGGCTCTAAATCTCCTGATCATGTGGGATACGTCTTCACGTCCTCTGTTGGAACAGAAAATCATCTGCTGCCCCCTACATGTGGGGTGTTTACTGCGGAATTGATGGCCATTTCCCAGGCCCTTACCTTTATTAAATAGTCCCAACACAACCATGTTTTGCCGGCCAGTGTGGCCGTGCGGTTCTAGGCGCTTCAGTCTGGAACCGCGTGACCGCCACGGTCGCAGGTTCGAATCCTGCCTCGGGCATGGATGTGTGTGGTGTCCTTAGGTTAGTTAGGTTTAAGTAGTTCTAAGTTCTAGGGGACTGATGACCACAGATGTTAATTCCCATAGTGCTCAGAGCCATTTGAACTACAACCATGTTTTGTTATGTATAGACTCAATGTGAGGCCTTCTGGCTATTGACTGGTGTTTATCGCGCCATCCCTTGGTCTCTGCCATCCATGACCATCTCGCTGATATTCACCGTGCTGCTTGTTCCGTTGACTTCCTTTGGGTCCATGGCCATGTGGGTATCCCGGATAATGAGCTCGCTGATCGTTTGGCTGGGGGAGCAGTCACTTACCTCCCTCCTGCAGCGGATTTACGGCTTCACATCAAATCCCACTTTGCACAATCATGGGCCAACTCTTGGGAGGCTACTCCCCTGTTTAATAAACTTCGTGTGATTAAGGTGACACCAGGCCCATGGCGTTCTTCCTTTCGCCTCTCCCGAAAGGACTCGACCACACTGTGTCGTCTCCGCATTGGCCATACCAGGCTGACCCATGGTTTTCTTTTGCATGATGGGCCACCCCCACTTTGTGGTTGTGGAGCCTTCGTCAGTAGCCCACATTTTGGTTAAATGCCCCCTTCTTTGGCTCTGCATGCTAAGTACAGGCTTTACCTTTGATGTTGGCTGACGAATCCCGGATGGTCGACCTGGTTCTCTGTTTCCTCCGGGAAAGTGGTTTTTATTCTCAGTTTTAAGGTTTTTAATCTCTCTCTGGTGTTGGGGCAGGGCGGTGAGTGTTGGGGTATCTCCCACTGTAAGCCGTGTTTGGAGATTCCCGACTCTCCTCCCTGACCTAGATCCTCTTTTCTCCGTTTTACTCTGTTTTTATCATTTTTTAGGAATGGTTAGCCTCCTTTTCCCATACGCACTTCTACATTCTAGCGGTTGCACCTTCTAAGTCGCAGTTGGTCTTGCCTCTGCTGCTTCAGAGGTGGGATATTTCCTGCCTCTATCATAGCGCTGGGTTCTCTCTCTTGCTGACTTACCTCATTTTGTTTTTACCATTGACAACATCACTGCCCTTTTACATTTTTTAGCCTTTTCCCTTTTATCGTTCTGACTTTTCTGAGATGTCACACTATCGGAATGGACCACATTTGAAACAAGGGACTGATGACCTTGCTGTTTGGACACTTCAACACCAACCAACCAACCAACTGCTCTTTGTGGAGGTGGTAGTAAGGTGAGTTCATCGGTCCCTAAGCTTACACACTACTTAACGTACCGAGCGAGATGGCGCAGTGGTTAAACACTGGACTCGCATTCGGGAGGACGACGGTTCAATCCCGCGTCCGGACATCCTGATTTAGGTTTCCGTGATTTCCCTAAATCGCTCCAGGCAAATGCCGGGATGGTTCCTTTCCAAGGGCACGGCCGACTTCTTTCCCTGTCCTTCCCTAATCCGATGAGACCGATGACCTCGCTGTCTGGTCTCCTTCCCCAAAACAACTAACCAGCTACTTAACGTAACTTAAATTAAGAACAACGCACAAACACACACACCCATGCCCGAGGGAGGACTCCAACTTCTAACTACTGCTCTTTGTACAAATACAGTAAACGTACCGCGTGACAAATAGTGAAGCTCCCACAACGGAAGAGGAAAGAGTCAATTTACGTGGAACTAGGTGGTGTGAGCCCAGTTGTCAATATGGCGTTGCACGCCATCTGGCCTCGATGCACGCTCTGATTCGGTTGGTAAGGGTTAAGGGTTGATAAAGCTGTTGTGTCACCTGCGTAGGCACGATGGCCCACAACTATTGTAATGGATCCTTGATACCCTCCATACTGCCACTGGGACGAAGTTGACAATCAAGCTCATACCACACATGTTCTGTCTGGGAGAAATTTGCTTATCTTAAAGGCGAAGGGAGTACGTCAATATCACGAAGACACTTGAGACGTGTGGACGAGCATTCTCTGTTGAAAACTAGAATACAATACTGTAGCATGGGAGCTAACACTAGGGGACACAGGCTGTGCAGGAGTCGGCGATCGTTGTGAATATTTCGTGAATAAAACCGCCTAGATCATTTATTAACGTTTCTTTATTTATTACGACGTTTCGGATACTACCATCAGCAGATATCAAAAATCTTCGAACTTGTAGAAGAATGTTCTGCGCCAGTACTAAAACCTAAGCCTATTTGGGGCATCAACTCATCAAAAACATACTGAACTCGCGTTCAGCCTCATCTACGTATTAATAAAGGAAATGAATTGCCTGTGAATATTTTACGAATAAAACGTACCGTTGTGCGGCCAGAATTCTCTCGGTCACTACCAGCAGTGACCTCAAGTCCCGGCCCCATTACGCCAGCAGCAAGACCGCTGTGCCTCTCCAAAACAATGAGAGAATGGGACATTTGGGCAGGTCGTCGACATACTGGACGCCGATGGTCATCCGGGATAGTGCAGGACAGCGATTCATCGCCGAAGGCAGTGCGACGCCACTCCTCTGGAGACCATACCTACTGGTCGTTGCACCACTCCAAACACAGTCGTTTGTGTTGTGGTGGCAACGGCAGCGGCAGCCTACGCATAGGACGTTAATTCCCTAGCCGGGCCGCCGCTAATCTCCGTACAACTGTGCGCCATGACATAGAACGCTGCAAGGTGTCCATTACATGTCCTCGGATGGCAGTCGCACATGCGAAAAAGTTACGATCTTTTTTTCTGAGTCATCAGTCTTCCGACTGGTTTGTTGCAGCCCTCCACGAATTCCTCTCCTGTGCCGACCTCATCTCAGAGTAGCAATTTTCAGACTACGTCCTCAGTTATTGGCTGGATATATTCCAAACTCTACTTTACTTTACAGTTTTTACCCTCTACAGCTCCTTCCAGTACCATGGAAGTTATTCCCTCATGTCTTAACAGCCGTCCTACAGTTCTGTCCCTTCCTATTGTCAGTGATTTCCAAATACTCGTTTCCACGTCGGTTCTGCGGAGAACCTCCTCTTTCCATACCTTATGTCCACCTAATTTTCAACATTCGTCTGTAGCACCAAGCAAATGCTTGGATTCTCTTCCTTTCTGGTTTCCCAACAGTCCATGTTTCACTACCACACAATGCTGTGCTTCAGACGTATATTCTCAGAAATTTCTTCCTCAGATAAGGCGTATGTTTTATTCTAGTAGACTTCCCTTGGCCAGGAATGCCTTTTTTTGGCAGTGCGTCTGCTTTTTGTCTCCTTGCTCCAACCGTCATCGATTATGTTGCTGCCTACGTATCAGAATTGTCAACGGGCTTGCTGCAGTGGTAACTCCGGTTCCCGTCAGATCACCAGAGTTAAGCGCTGTCGGGCTGGGCTAGCACTTGGATGGGTGACCATCCATGCCGAGCGCTATTGGCAAGGGGGTGCACTCAGCACTTGTGAGGCAAACTGAGGAGCTGCTTGATTGAGAAGTAGCGGCTCCGGCCTCGGAAACTGACAGACGGCCGGGAGAGCGGTGTGCTGACCACATGCCCCTCCATATCCACATCTAGTGCCGCCTGTGGGCTGAGGATGACACGGCGGCCGGTCGATACCGTTGGGCTTTCATGGCGTGTTCGAGAGGAGTTTTTTTTAGGTATCAGAATTCCTTAATTTCGTCTACTTCATGACCACCGCTCCTGATAGATTTCTTGCTCTCCTCATTTCTGCTTCTTCTCATTACTTTCTTCCAATTACACCTAGTCCATATCCTGTTTTCATTAGCCTGTTCTTCCATTCAGTAGATCACGTAATTCTTCTTCAGTTCCACTCAGGATAGCAAAAACATTGGAGAATTTTATCATTGATATCCTTTCACCTTGAATTTTAATCGCATTCCTGAACTTTCCTTTTATTTCAGTCATGGCTTCCACGATGTACAGTTTGAACAGTAGGCGCAAAGGACTACATTCCTGTCTTAAACCCTTTTTAATCCGAGCACTTCGCTCCTGGTCGTCCACTCTTATTATTCCCTCTTCGCTCTTGTACATATTGTATATTAGCCGTCTTTCCCTACAGGTTACCCATATGTTTCTGAGGATTTAGAATATGCCTCGCGGGGTACCCGCTTGGTCTGAGGCGCTTGTCACGATTCGCGTGGCTCCCCCCGTCGGGGGTTCGAGTCCTCCCTCGGTCATGAGTGTGTGTGTTGTCCTTAGTGTAAGTAAGTTAGTTTAAGTTAGATTAAGTAGTGCGTAAGCTCAGGGACCGATGACGTCAGCAATTTGGTCCCATAAGACCTTACCACAAATTTCCAAACATTTCGAACACCTTGCACAATTTTACATTTTCGAGTGCTATTTCCAGGTCGCAAATCCTACGAACGTGTCTTGATTGGTCTTAGGTCTTGCTTCCATTATCAACAGCATCGTCAGAAATGCCTCTCTGGTGCCTTTATCTTTCCTAGCCAAAATGTTCGTCATCTAACACATCTTCAGTTTTCTTTTCTATTCTTCACTGCACACGTTACGGCGACAGTTTCCCGTGCTGGTCAGTCCTGGTCGACATGGACCTCTATGGCGTGTGTGACCACATTCAGGTTCCCATGCAGTCCAACACCGGGCCACTCTCATATCCGTATGCCGCACAAATCAAGATACTGTACGATTCGACCAGGCGGCCGAAAGGAGATACGCAATAAAGGCCCTTTCAAACTCTGTCAGGTGGTGATAACGGTGTCTCTCAGGACTACGTTGCTTCTTCGTGTCCTTCCCAGTGATCGCTCATGTCTGATACCGTTTCCGCCTTGCACATATCCTACCCGACCTGGTACCAACACCAAACACGAACAACATTGATACACTCTGGCGGCCGTTCTACTTGTCATAAAGAACTGGAACTGTGATTATTTACATACCTGCCTATGCTGTTTTGAGGAAACGAAGCTGTATTGGCGTCCCACCACGACTTCTAGATGTTTCGCTTCTTTTTGTCAGGCATTGTACATAAATAAAAAGCGTGCAACCGTTTGCTGCTGTATAAAGGTGGAGAGATTCTTAGAAAGTTATTGCAAAGTGCAGAGAGACTTTCAGATGAGCAGTGTCTGGTGCCAAGGTTGACGGATACGTAAATAAGTGTAATGTGATGTACAATAGATGAATATACAGGGTGAGTCACCTAACGTTACCGCAGGATATATTTCGTAAACCACATCAAATACTGATGAATCGATTCCATAGACCGAACGTGAGGAGAGGGGCTAGTGTAATTAGTTAATACAAACCATAAAAAAATGCACGGAAGTATGTTTTTTAACACAAACCTACGTTTTTTTAAATGTAACCCCGTTAGTTTTGTTAGCACATCTGAACATATAAACAAATACGTAATCAGTGTCGTTTGTTGCATTGTAAAATGTTAATTACAACCCGAGATATTGTAACCTAAAGTTGACGCTTGAGTACCACTCCTGTTCGATCGTGTGTATCGGAGAGCACCGAATTACGTAGGGATCCAAAGGGAACGGTGATGGACCTTAGGTACAGAAGAGACTGGAACAGCACATTACGTCCACATGCTAACTCCTTTTTATTGGTATTTTTCACTGACGCACATGTACATTACCGTGAGGGGTGAGGTACACGTACACACGTCGTTTCCGTTTTCAATTACGGAGTGAAATAGAGTGTGTCCCGACATGTCAGGCCAATAGATGTTCAATGTGGTGGCCATCATTTGCTGCACACAATTGCAATCTCTGGCGTAATGAATGTCGTACACGCCGCAGTACATCTGTTGTAATGTCGCCGCAGGCTGCCACAATACGTTGTTTGATATCCTTTGGGGTTGTAGGCACATCGCGGTACGCATTCTCCTTTAACGTACCCCATAGAAAGAAGTCCAGAGGTGTAAGATCAGGAGAACGGGCTGGCCAATTTATGCGTCCTCCATGTCCTATGAAACGCCCGTCGAACGTGTACCTCACCCCTCATGGTAATGTACATATGCGTCAGTGAAAAAGACCAATAAAAACGTGTTAGCATGTGGACGTAATGTGCTGTTCCAGTCTCTTCTGTACCTAAGGTCCATCACCGTTCCCTCTGGATCCCTACGTAATTCGGTGCTTTCCGATACACACGATCGAACAGCGGAGGAGTGGTACTCAAGCGTCAACTTTAGGTTACAATATCTCCGGATATAATTAACATTTTACAATGCAACAAACGGCACTGATTACGTATTTGTTTATATGTTCAGATGTGCTAACAAAACTAAATAGGTGCCATTTTAAAAAACGTAGGTTTGTGTTAAAAAACATACTTCCGTGCATTTTTTTATGGTTTGTATTAACCAATTACACTAGCCCCTCTCCTCACGTTCGGTCTGTGGAATCGATTCGTCAGTATTTGATGTGGTTTACGAAATATTAGGTGACTCACCCTGTATATGATGCAATGTGATTACACGATTGGAAGGCAGTCACTTTAATTAGTCGCAACCTTCAAATGTTAGAAGTGTCTGTCCGGGGCAGTCTCAGTTGGAATAAGTGTAATCGATCCCCCCTCCCACGCTACTGTGTCCTAAACGCCGAGCAACCGGCTGAACCGGTTGTTAACAGAAATGCCAAGCATCAGCAACTGGCTCTGCCCTTTGGAGCGGAAATATACAAGATGCAGGGAATTTAATTCACATCTGCTCAGTCTCAGCCACAGAAGACAATTAACATAGTTCCTACATACAGGAAATAGCAATTACACTACCGGAAAATATTAGTATACCTGGAAAGAAGACGTCAATTTTGATTCAATGAAGGCATATGCCATTTGGGGATAGAAGATGTACTTGTGGCCTGGTAGTCAAGGGAAGGCAGGAATCGGTTACGATTGTGGACAGGGCCGTAATCATTTACTATTGGTTGCCTTTTACAGTTACACACAATTTATTTTAAACCAGTCATTCCAGACTCAAAAATAAATAAAACCACACGTTATTAATGAAGGAATTAACAACTGTGTAAATAATAGTGTTTTCAGTGAGTTACAATTTAGCAAATCACCATTAAATACAGATACAGCAGATAGTGTTTTAAAAGCAAGGCACTGTGATCTGGGCAGAAGGCCTTACACGCCAGGAATGGCAATAAATTAAGAATTGTTTAAAACTCGCCGCAATTTACAAATTAGGTATTGAAATATTAAAGGCAAGTAGCCACAAACACAGCAGAAGGCATCAGACGCCACGATGGCAGTAAATGAGGTTTTAAGGCTTACTGCTAAAATACAAATACCAAATTAGAAACCGAGCGAGGTGGCGCAGTGGTTAGCACACTGGACTCGCATTCGGGAGGCCGACGGCTCAATCCCGTCTCCGGCCATCCTGATTTACCGTGATTTCCCTAAATCGTTTCAGGCAAATGCCGGGATGGTTCCTTTGAAAGGGCACGGCCGATTTCCTTCCCAATCCTTCCCTAACCCGAGCTTGCGCTCTGTCTCTAATGACCTCGTTGTCGACGGGACGTTAAACACTAACCACCACCACCACCACCACCACCAACAAATTAGAATTTCAAGGTAAATGACCACAATTATGGCTGAAGGTCTTACACGCCAAGAATGGGCAATAAATTAAAAAATGTTTAAGAAGTCGCTGCAATTTACAACTTACAGGTACTGAAATAATTAAAGGTAAGTCGCCACAAACACAGCAGAAGGCATGCGCTGAAGGAGCGTTACACTGAACTACTGGCCATCAGACCTCCTTTTAGGACACACGTGTCTTACAAGAAGCAAGGAGCCACAGACGGTACTGAGGAATCGATCTCTGAGATAGGCAGCCAAGAGTTGCATTCACTTCACAAGATGGTAACTCAGACTAGTGGCAGTCTAACGAAGGACTAATGATAATCTTGCTGAAGCTACCTGACGTCCGATAAACCAAATGCAACGATGGAACAATACACCAAAGCCGGAATCGGCGGTCTGCGCTATGTCCCCAGAAAACTGTGTCTAGAGCGCCCGGAACGAGAAAGGAACCACTACCAGCAGAGTAGAAAGCACTCCACTCGCTGCTCTTCGACTCAGCGACACTACCTGGACTGAAATGCACTGTTCTTAAAGCTTGCTGGATCCGGTTTACGACGAGGTCGTACACCCTCGTGACCAAAGCTCTTCCATCCGGTCCCACGCCCGGGTTCCCGGGTTCGATTCCCGGCGGGGTCAGGGATTTTCTCTGCCTCGTGATGGCTGGGTGTTGTGTGCTGTACTTAGGTTAGTTAGGTTTAAGTAGTTCTAAGTTCTAGGGGACTTATGACCACAGCAGTTGAGTCCCATAGTACTCAGAGCCATTTGAACCATCTTCCATCCGGCAGTCCGTGCGTGCCACCAGCGGTCCCGGCGTGTTCTAGCACTGAGTGGATCTGGCTCCTCCTGCGTCCCCAACCGAACTGGCCCACTCACACGAACCGGAAAAACGACGACGTCGCCAAAGATAGGGCAACAGTAACTACAGATCGATAACCGCCGCTGCTGCCACTGGCGGACAGGCAACACTTGCGAAACCGAATGGCGCCAGTCAACACGAGAGGAAGACAAACAACCGCAACCACGCCAACTAAACGATACCGTCTGGCCTGCAACAGAGGGCGGAAGCCTACAAACAGCACCACTGCAAGTCGCAGCACGGCTCAGTACCGACAATGGTTTCAGCGCTGCTCGTCAACGGGTGTGGTAGTGGCATAGCTACCAGAGCGCCATCTGTGTCTACCTTTTAATAGGGAATGTTCGCAGCCAGAAGGCTCAGTGCGGCGTAAACGTGTGAAGCAACCTGGCAACCAAGCCTTGGAGATGCACTTTTGCTTCGCACAAACAAGTGAGTGAGTTTAAAATGGGTCAAACTACGGCCTTCCGAGTGGCGGGATGGTCCTTTCGGACAACTGCCACACAACTTGAGCATGCTGCGTCATTTGTGGAACGGTGCCGGTGTCAGTGGTCACCTGAACACTCCCACACCCACCGACGAGGCTACGGACGTCCACGCAGCACAGACCCTGTCCAGCATCGTCGCATTGTAAGGAAAGCAGTGGCAAATCGTACAGCTACCACAGCATAGATAAGAGGGCTTGCGAGCCCAGGCCTGTCGACACGAACTGTTACGAACCACTTATTAGCTGTAGGACCACGGATACACACACTTCTAGTCCATCTTCTACTCATGCTCCAGGATCGAAGTGCACGGCTCGACTGGTGCCACCAGAGGACCACTTGCAAGATGGAATGGCGAGTCGTGGTTTTCAGCGATGAAAGCAGACTCTGCCTGCACGCATGTGGTGGTCGTCTGCGTGAACGATGTAGACCTGGTGGGCATCGCCTTGTAGGGTGTATTCGTCCAAGACATACTGGCCCGACTGCTATGGTCTGGGGAGCGATAAGCTACAACTATTGTTCACCTTTGGTGTTTCTGAAGGGGATGCTAACCAGCGGTCGGTACGTGCAATATGTTGTTAGACCCATTCTTTTGGCGTTCATGCAACAGGAAAACATGTTATTCCAACAGTATAATAGTCGCCATCACCCAGCCAGTGAAACTGAACGTGCTCTGGAATTTCCCTGGCCAGCACAGTCTCTGGACTTGTCTGCAATCGAGCACTTGTGGGATATGATGAGACGAGAAGTGACTCGTGCGACTCATCAGCCAAGAGTTCATACAGAACTACGTGAAGAGGTTGAGCAGGCGTCGAATAACGTATCCCAGGACAGTATTCGCCATCCTTAGGATCAACTGGATTCCAGAGACTGCGCCTGCATTGCCACCCTTGGAGGCTACACCATGTCTAGTATTCTGCGTGGTGTCTGTTGTTCTAAGTCGTGTCTCCCTACCACTTTCGCGCAACGACGCTCTGAGCGTGTTTTTTAGGGAATTGACTAGTCTGAACCTGGGACCTGTTGCTGGTAAGGAGACGCCAGACCACACATGACATGTAGAGTTCAGAAGAGTTCAGTGAGACTAGCGATGATATAACCAAGTACTTAATTATTTCAGCGTCAGCTCCACTGCACTCCCTGTAAAAGAATCTTAATACTAACTAAATTTAGTGGAAGGGGTTCAAGGCTTTCCTATTTTTAGTTAGCTGGTAAAATAACGTCGAAAAAGCAGTTAAGTTTACCATTGGAAATTTTATTCTACTCACAAAACATTGTTTATAAATTGCACAGCAAAAATGTGAACGAATATTCCCTGAATGGATTTCCAAGTTCTACAATGGATCGAAGGATGACCTATGCCATATCACATCTATAATCTAGATTTAAATTAAGTTTCACAAAAGAGAAAACTATCAAAATGGTCTACAGTGACCCTCAATTATCTTTAATTACTTATCTAACTTGTCGTAAATTACAGTGGCTGATGTGGCTTCTCAATAATTATATAAAAGAAAAATCATCGCGTTTCAGATTTTAACTTCTAGTAGCAAATGTGAATACCATGAGCTTTAATTGACGATCGACACTAGTATTACGCAAAACGGGGGTGTACCAGATGAGACTTCTGCAGTTCTGAGTGAAGCTTTATGCGCTGTTATGCGGCATCGCGTGCGTTCATTACCTTGTCGTTGGTTAGGCAGCGTCAGGGGGCGTCGGGCGACCAGCTCCATCCAGCTTACCGTCCCGGAAGCGACTCTTTCCTAACTTCTCCTTACTACAATTTACCGAAGTTGGTTTAAAAAAAAAACTATCTGGCTGTGTTTTCATCTGACCAATCAGGGTCTCAATGTTAACCTTAAGCTCCGCCTACAAAAATTCTGTTTATCCAATGATAGACATTATACTTTTCTTGGTGGGGCAATGTTTTTAAAGTTTGCAACGTAACAGAGACGCGAAAAAGTCTCACGCTAAAACTTGCGGCTGGTGTGGCCCTTTTTAGTGTTATCGTAAAATCTATACTGTTCTTCTGCAGGGCTCTATCTTTTAACATGGGCTGGGGGGTGGTCCTGTCGCTTACTTTTCGTGGTGGGGCAATGTTTTTAACGTTTGCAACGTAACAGCGACGCGAAAAAGTCTCACGCTAAAACTTGCGGCTGGTGTGGCCCTTTTAGTGTTATCGTAAGATCTATACTGTTCTTCTGGAGGGCTCTAGCTGTTAACATGGGCTGGGGGTGGTCCTGTCGGTTAGCTGGCGACGTGGGTGTCCGTCCCTTATCGTAGGGCCTTCTAGCTTAAGACAGTTCTGCTCTCGGCTTCTGTTCTCGTTTCTCCCCTCGGAATTGCGTCTCCCTCACAGTGGAAAGGTATGCCATGCATTTAGGCATTCTTGTGTTAGTCTGTGGTATTCCATTTGCTCACTCGGTACTCGTATTACTTTGGTTAATGTAATGTCACGATTTATTTGGAGCTATGTGACATACTACTGGATTTGCTTATCATGTTAGGGTTTTCATGGAAGGTGTTGAATTTGCCTGACACCTTACATATCATCACCCTTCGAACTTGATTTTTGCACTGAAGTTAGACAATGATTGAATCGTTGTCTAAGTCAGTCAAAAATTATTCCTTTATCTAAATTTTGTTGCCTACTGTTCAGCCACATTATTCTGGTTTTATACTAGTTTGTATTACTAATTTATATTTTTATATTCTTGCACATTATTCTCAAAAATATGTTTATATTGACAAGAGAAAACTATTTTAATTCTAGTATAATTATTATTTTTTAATTATTTTCTTTCTTTATTTAAGTGTGAAGTTTGTTTTTTAAGAAGTTTGTTATCGAAAGTGAGGAGTCTTTCACATCGATTTTCTTAGAAATATTTTTTTTTGTAAATGTAGTAATTAAGTAAAATCTATTCCTGACACATTTTCTAAATATCATGTACAAGTAAAATGTTTTTGTTTCTAGACACTCATTTCAACATTGTTGCACTAACAAATAAGAATTATTTCCAAGAATTGCTTTGACAAAGAAATATATGTACACAAGTATTGAGATATTATCCTAACAAACAGTACAAACGTTAAAAAAAAAGGGAAAACATCCAACAAGATAATTTTTTTATTCTTTGTTTATGTAAGGAGAACATAAGTCAAATATAGTTATTCTTTTATTTTTATGAGGAGAAAATAAGTGGCATATAGTTTTAGTGTTTATTATGCCTCACTTTTGTTCTTTATATACTGTCCATTTCAGAACTAATGACTAATTTCTATCGACAGTCTATTTTTTA
Organism: Schistocerca americana; assembly: GCF_021461395.2. Classification (NCBI taxonomy): domain Eukaryota; kingdom Metazoa; phylum Arthropoda; class Insecta; order Orthoptera; family Acrididae; genus Schistocerca; species Schistocerca americana. Next base: position 33,812,885 of record NC_060124.1, read on the forward strand.
CTTAAGTCCACAGTCGATGACTGCTACTTTGCAGTTTATTAACTGTCTGGTGTGCTTAACTTATTTAGTTTTTCACACATTTCTTTTGCACAATTCCTACATCACATAATTTGATTTCACACATTCACACAATTCTATGAATGTTTAAGCATGAGGTTGGCAAATGTTTTTGCACGAAGGTGATGGACTTAAGCAAGATGGATATGGGCAAGTATTGATGTACAGCTTCGTCCGTCGTCCCTTGTTGGCTTTGAAAGTGTGTGTTGCTGTTGTGAAGGTTCCATAATGGAATTGAGCTGTGAGTGCAGAATCTCGTGGTTTACTGGCTTTGTATGCGTGAAAGTCATCGTTATGTGTCGCTGAAAGCGGTCGTTCTTCATTGTAATACTTCTCAGATGACTAGTTTACAATAGGATAGGGATTTGGGAAGGTATGTCATCTATTCTTCACTCATCTTCTTTCTTGGTCTCAATCTTGCAAATCTTCAACTTCTGTTCTTCCTGCTTTTTCTCTGCTTCTTATTTGATTCTTGGTTCTTCTCTGGGCAGGATATGGAAATATTTATTGATAAATAGTCGCTTTGAAGTTCTCCTCTTAGTGACAGTTTGATAAATTGTTTGTGCATGTCATTTTTACTTTGTGGAAGTTTTCTTCAGTTTCGTGCATCAGCGTGCTGTTTAATAGCAGTATTGTGACTTTTACACATATTTTTTTGCCAGTGGTGGCTTGCCCAAGCCGTCTTCTCGTCGGGCCGTTTTTTGCTCGCTCTGCTGAGCCAGGGCGTTCCAAGACCCTCATTCTGTGGTTCCGTGTTCTCTCCCAGCTGGGTTCCGCCACCCTGTGGTTCACAGATTTACTGCCCACTTCCGCTACAAAAAGGGCCCTCTGTTGGTCTCGCTGTCCTTTCCCTTCTCTCGATGCTCCTGCCTTGTAGGAATCCTATATTGCTAATTACGTCCTTTTCTTTCTTGATACTTCTCGCGTTGCAACTTGCGGGTCGTTGCATCTGGTCTTTGCTGGAGTTTTTACAATGGTTCGTACAAAAAGTTTTACTTATAATCATCTAACGTATATCTAGTACCTGCATTGTTTTACGCCTTCTTAAAAAGCTTTACAAATTTCGGTGCCCTTTCCATGTTACAATTCTAAGATATTTTGAGTCTTAACTTCTACAAGAATCCTCAAATTCGTTTTTTATTTTTGTGTAGTGTTGTGGTGTATAGCATTTTAGTATTTCATGCTGTTCGACTATCTATGCTTTATCCCCTCACCTTAATCTATGGTACTATTGGTGTTATTTTTGTTTTTGTTTTTATTGAAGCTACTTTCTTTTTCCCACCTTCCTCTCTCTTCATTCTTTTTTCTCCTGACGATCTTATCTGCAACATAAACTTGAAATATTTTGCTAATTATTTACTTGAAGTTCTTGCAATTTTTCGTCGATGTCTTTATGGACTTCTAACATGAGTTGAGGCGATTCCCCCTTTTGTGCATACCATTCTAATTCTTCATCCTCTTTATCTCGCATCATTCTTAATTGTTTGTTTATAACTGATATTTCTTCTAATTATAGCTTTTGCTCAAAGAGAAGTGTGACATTCCCGAATGCTATGCTACCTTTCCCCATATCTATTATCGCTCGTCTCTCATTTAAAAAATCTGCGCCTATAATCAAATCTACAGTTAGTTTAGGTATAATCACGAAGTTGGCTTCGATCTTTTGACCTTGACACGAAAGAGTTAACCTTGTTTGTCTCGTAACTTCCGCAGAATTGTTTCTAATAGGACCTCTTGCTTTAATCTTACGTGTTTTCAGAACTGGCAATTCCTCATTGGCATTACACTGCATGAATAAATTTTGTGAGATCGCAGTCAGTTCACTTCCGCTATCAATTACAATACTGAGTGGGATATGCTTTGCCATGGCCTTCACAATTGGTTGAATTTGAAAGGGTTGGTTCTGTTCTTCTTCTTCTTGCATCAACGAATCCTCCACTGAATCATACATGACTCTTTTTAGGAATTTCCCTTGTGAATTAGAACTTTCTGTAGGATAAGCTTCGACTGCTACTTCTCTCTCTTTTATTTCCTCTTCTCTGTTTCTTCCTTCATTTACGCTTTCTTCAACATCCTCTACTTTTTCCTCATCCTCGTCTATCTTCTCCTTCTTCGTCGCTACTTCCACATAATCGCATCTAAATGCTCTAATTATCGCTTCATAACTTCCTTCATTATATATGTTGGGTTGTGTGCCCACTCGTAACTTATTTTCAACTTCTGTCGACTGTGAATTATCCTCATTGAATTCGCTTTCCCTGGTTTCCATCTCAAATAGCTCTGCAATACTCATTACTTCATCCTTTCCTCCTACATTCGTTGTGCATGCCTCTGGTAATTCATCTTCCTCGTCAGTATCCTCCCAATTAATTTCGTCGCAACACGATAATGTTATTTTCCTGTCTTCGTTTTCATCTGGTCCCTGCGGATTTGTTTCTTCCTTCTTCTCTTCTCGTGATAAGATTTTTACTTCTCTGTTCAAGGTGCTGCAATTGTCCTGGGTCGGTGCGTCATTCTCTTTGGCATGGGCGCTTAGCTGTCAATTCGAACGTTTATCGGGGTTTGGTGGTCTTACCTCCACCTCTTCTTTGTGTATTCTCTTTTCTTGTTCAGCTTGTTGATAGTGGTTTCTTTGTTGATAATTTGTCGGTCTATTGGTTCTCCAGTACCCGTTCCGGTTGTCGTTATTCCCTCTGTAATAGTTGTTGCCGTTCCTGGGTGAATTATAGTTATTGCCATATTCTCTTCTAAATCCATAACCGGTTCTCTGTTGAAATTTATTGTCGTTTCTTGGTGCGAAGTTATCACGCGGTTCGTAATTATTGTTTCTTCGTACCGTGTCTTGTGGATTCCACTGCTTTTTGCTTTCATTTTCACGTGCGCTTCGTCTTTTTCTTGCGTTATCTTCCGAAAATATGAACTCTAGTTCCCTTAGAATACCTTTAAATGCTTCGACGTCATTGCCTCCGCGACCTAATAATGATTGCTGGTATTTCAATGGTAGCTTCATCGCGCATAATTTAATCAACTCTCCATCACTGTACGGTACATCTAAGCATTGATTTTTCTTTGCCATTAATTCGAAAAATTTCACGGGACTCTTCTCTCCTGAATTTTCAATATATAGGTTCCGTAATAATTCATACTTCACTCTGTTCTGTGCTTCGCTGGACCAATATCGTGAGAGAAACTTCTCTCTTAAATCTTCGTATGATCGGCATGTCGTTGCAACATTCTGCATGGTTTCTGCGACTGTTCCTGACATGTGTGCACATATAAAGTCTAATTTGTGTGCTAGCGTCCAGTGTTCTGGTAATCCTACTCGGAATTGATCAATAAAAGTTCGTGGATGTAATGAGTTTCCTTCTCGAAAGTGTTGAAATTTTCTGACTGTGAGGAAATGATCGTTGTCGTACTTCGTCATAGTTCCATATGAAATTCGCGATTCTTCGCCACTTTTGTTTCTGATCATTTCTCCCGTCGTTCTTTCCGGTTGTGGTAGATCCATTGGATATTGTCCACTGTAACTTTCGCGTACCCTTGCGTAGTATCGTTGGAGTGGTACGCAATAATTTTCTTCCATCGGTTGTGAACGTGTAGCTGAATGCATTGCACTGTACTCTTCGCGACCTGGCTTTCCATTGTCACGTATTGGTTGGGTATCTTGTCTGGCTAACCTTGCTGCTTCATTGCACGATCCGAACTGTCTTGAAACATACATTTGTGGTTCTGCACGTGTTTGTGGTGCCGTTTGTTCATCAAGAATTTCGAAACGTGTTTGTTGCGGTGCAGGCTGTCTGGTTTCACGTATGTTATTTTCCGCCTGTGATTGGAATCGAAAATGCATGATATCTTCGTTAATTGCTTGTTTTTTCCGGTGCTGTTACAGATACGGATGTGGTTGCAGACTCTGTGCTTGTTCGATCCTGTTCACTACGCTCTTCAATGGTTTGCAACAACTCTGTTCGCAATTTCTGAAATTGTCGCTTCGTTTGCGCTTCTATTTTGACTACGCGACTATCATATCTGTTCAGCGCTGCTTTTGTGATACGTTTGTGTAACACACTGTTTTCAACAATTTCACGCGCTGTACCTGCTGCTTGTCTAGTAATTACGTTTATCTATTTCTCTAGTTTCTTGACTTCTCCCTGGGTGTTGTTACGTAATGTTTTGATCTCGTCCTGAATGTCATTACGCAATGTTTGTACGTCCGCTTGTACATTGTCAATGTCTGTTCTCAATTGATTGTGATCTGTTACTAAGTTTCCTATCACTTCTCGAGATTCTTTTGCCTCGCCTTCAATATGACTTAGGTGTAACTGAATTTCTTTGTTTTGTTTTTTAATCTCACGCATTTGTCTCTTGGTTTCTGCATTCTGAATTTTAATTTGGTTCGCAATTTCTTTATTTTGTCTTGTCATGGTTTCCGTCATTAATTGTAATAATTCTGCCAGATTGGTGGGTCCTATTGCGTTTTCTTCCGACGTCCTACGCTCTGTGTTTTCGCCCAGGTGGTGGTTTGCAACCGATTGCATTGAACTGTGCTGTGACACGTTTCTGCTCGCATTCCTTGTACTCTGTGGTGAGGGAGCTCTGATTACTTGTACTATGGGTTCTACGTATTCAAGACGCAAGTTAGAATCCTCATCGACTGTCTGTCTACTTTCCTGCTCCTCTGTCGTATGCTGACTTACGTTTTCTATGCCTCGACGTACATTATCTTCGTTATGGTGCGTTATATGTCCTATTTCTCGTGATACTGAATCGTCTTTTGTACTGTCCTCTATTCTCTGTCTCTACCTCAATTCAGTCGAGGTCTCGCTCTGCCATTGCTAATCTTTCCGAATCCCTTATTTTCTGTTTTAAAAGCAATTCACGCGCCCTACTTCGCGTCAACATGCGCTCATACGATCTCACGCGTTTCATAAACTTTTTGTTCACACGACTTGACACTTATTATACCCAAGACTGACAATCCATTCACTTACTTGTTGGGTTAGAACCAACTTGTCAACGATGTATCCGCCACCTGTGCCCTTGCATTGAGGAGAAAACTTAATTCTAACAATTTTTAAAATTCATAAATGGCTCTGAGCACTATGGGACTCAACAGCTTAGGTCATAAGTCCCCTAGAACTTAGAACTACTTAAACCTAACTAACCTAAGGACATCACACACACCCATGCCCGAGGCAGGATTCGAACCTGCGACCATAGCAGTCCCGCGGTTCCGGACTGCAGCGCCAGAACCGCTAGACCACCGCGGCTGGCCTTAAAATTCATAACTTAATTATGCTATTGTCTCTGCTAGAATATCACACTTTCTATTGAATACTTTCTTACTATCTATCGCTGCAGCTACTGTTTTCAACTATTTACGCCTTTCAAAAAAAACTTTATAATTACGAAAATTTTTAACAGGATATTTTTCTGACCTAGTTAGGCATGTGGTCGACCTTCAATCATGGTATTTTACCATCCTGGCAGGGTCGCCATTCTCTAAAATTCTGCGTGGTGTCTGTTGTTGAGTCGAGTCTCCCTACCACTTCCGCGCAACGATGCTCTGAGCGTGTTTTTTAGGGAATTTACTAGTTTGAACCTGGGACCTGTTGCTGGTAAGGAGACGCCACACCACACATGACATGTAGAGTTCAGAAGAATTCAGTGAGACTAGCGATGATATAACCAAGTACTTAATGATTTCGCCGGCCGCGGTAGTCTAGCAGTTCTAGGCGCGCAGTCCGGACCCGCGCGACTGCTACGGTCGCAGGTTCGAATCCTGTCTCGGGCATGGATGTGTGTGATGTCCTTAGGTTAGTTAGGTTTACGTAGTTCTAAGTTCTAGGGGACTGATGACCACAGATGTTAAGTCCCATAGTGCTCAGCAGCATTTGAACCATTATGAACTTAATGATTTCAGCGTCAGCTCCACTGCACTCCCTCTAAAAGAATGTTAATACTAACTAAATTTAGTGGAAGGAGTTCAAGGCTTTCCTATTTTTAGTTAGCTGGTAAAATAACGTCGAAAAAGCCGTTAAGTTTACCATTGGAAATTTTATTCTGCTCACATAACATTGTTTATAAATTGCACTATTGAAAAAAGGAAATGTTTTAATACAGGATGATAAAAACCTACTGCGTTTAACAAAAATGTGAACGAATATTCCCTGAATGGGTTTCCAAGTTCTACAATGGATCGAAGGATGACCTATGTCATATCACATCTATAATCTAGATTTAAATTAAGTTTCACAAAAGAGAAAACTATCAAAATGGTCTACAGAGACCCTCAATTATCTTTAATTACTTATCTAACTTGTCGTAAATTACAGTGGCTGATGTGGCTTCTCAATAATTATATAACAGAAAAATCATCGCGTTTCAGATTTTAACTTAAGTAACAAATGTGAATACCATGAGCTTTAATTGACGATCGACACTAGTATTACGCATAACGGGGGTGTAACAGATGAGACTTCTGCAGTTCTGAGTGAAGCTTTATGCGCTGTTATGCGGCATCGCGTGTGTTCATTACCTTGTCGTTGGTTAGGCAGTGTCAGGGGGCATCGGGCGACCAGCTCCATCCAGCTCACCGTCTCGGAAGCGACTCTTTCCTAACTTATCCTTACTACAATTTACCGAAGCTGGTTTAAAAAAAACCTATCTGGCTGTGTTTTCATCTGACCAGTCAGGGTCTCAGTGTTAACCTTTAGCTCCGCCTACAAAAATTCTGTTTATCCAATGAGAGACATTATACTTTTCTTGGTGGGGTAATGTTTTTAAAGTTTGCAACGTAACAGAGACGCGGAAAAGCCTCACGCTAAAACTTGCAGCTGGTGTGGCCCTTTTTAGTGTTATCGTAAGATCTATACTGTTCTTCTGGAGGGCTCTGGCCTTTAACATGGGCTGTGGGGGTGGTCCTGTCGGTTAGCTGGTGACGTGGGTGTCCGTCCGTTATCGTAGGGCCTTCTAGCTTAACACGGTTCTGCTCTCGGCTTCTGTTCTCGTTTCCCCTCTCGGAACTGCGTCTGTCTCACGGTGGGCAGGTATGCCATGCATTTAGGCATTCTTGTTTTAGTCTGTAGTATTCCATTTGCTCACTCGTTACTCGTATTACTTTGGTTAATTTAATGTCACGATTTATTCGGAGCTATGTGACATACTACTGGATTTGCTTATCATGTCAGGGTTTTCATGGAAGGTGTTGGATTTGCCTGACACCTTACACATGTACTAGTATGGATGTTTCAGCATGAGTCGATACCTGGTACCTCAAAACCGCTTGTGCCATTGATCTCTAAATGTAGTCATCTCACGTAGTCCATATGCACTGTTGCAACATTAAACCGTGAATAAATTGAAAACCTCTAAAAGGATGTACTAATGTTTTCTAGCAGTACATTTAGGAGACTGATGAAGGTGAGCATGGAACTCAAACAAAACAGAGCAGAGGACGGGCCATGAGTCGTGCTGGGGTAGCTCAGATGGTAGAGCACCTGCCCGCGAAAGGAAAAGGTCCAGCGTTCGAGTCCCAGTCTGGCACACAGTTTTAATCCGCTGGGAAGTTTCGTATCAGTTCACACTCCACTGTAGAGTGCACATTCATTCTGTAAACAGTCCCCTAGACTGTGGCTAAGTTATGTCTCTGTGGTATCCTTCCTTCCAGGAGCGCTAGTCCTGCAAGTTTCGCAAGAAAAATGTAAGAGATGGGGTACTGGTTGAAGTAAAGCTGTGAGGACGAGTCGCGAGCTATCGTGGGGTAGTTCAGCTAGCACAGCACTTGTCTGCTAAATGCGGAGGTCCTTCGTCCAAGTGCCAGTCTGGCAGATAGTTTTAACCCGGTAGGAAGTTTCACGTAAATGGACAACCCGCTGCTGGCTGAAAATTCATTCTGTTCCTCAGTACGTCATGAATCTGAATATTACGGTCTCCTTTCTCTCTGATTTTTTAAAAAAGGCTTAATTATCATTTCATGTTTATTTATTTATTTATTTATTTATTTATTTAACCTGATCAGATTAGGGCCATCAGGCCCTCTCTTACATCGGACCAGTGTTCCACACATGCAGCATTTCACACATCAGAGTAACATCATGAACATAGTTTAAATGAGAAAATTAGCTTACTCTAGTGACAATATGAATAAAGACTAGTGACTAAGACCTAATAAAGTAAATGCGGAAGTATTTTTACAACAGTTGCTATACATACAGATTATGATAAAAGTAATAATAATAACAGTAAAACAAAAAATCAAATAATAATGATAAACGTGAGTAAGACCTAATAAAGTAAATGCTGGCAGTATTTTTACATCAGGTGCTATACATACAGATTATGGTGAAAGCAATAATAATAACAGTAAAAAAAATCAAATAATAATGACAAACATGAGAAAGATTCGCAATAGTAATGAAGGTTTGTGCAGATGTACACTCTTTGACATAAAACTTGACCGGCGGCCGGCCGCTTCAGAGGCTAAGTCTGCGCCGATCGCGACATGGGACAAAAAAACTGGCCAACTCGCTAATTCTCTAAGTCCGGTTATCTGCACAATCTGGCAACACTGTAGACTGCGGCACTTCCTGGAGGAAAACTTGTCCCATGATAGAGAAACTCTAGGCTGATTACGCCTGTGGTCTAGCGGTAGCGTGCGTTGTTTCTGTTCATAATGTCAGTGGATCGAGAGCAGCTGGCATAAAATATTTTTATAGCCTCTTCTGTCTGAATGCTGAAGACGTGAATGTAATGGTAGCACAGATTCAATCTATTTCGCTTTGTGACACACCGATATCAAAATTTTATCCAGTAACGATTTTGCGGCAGATTTCCTGCAGAATGTCCTCCTCTGGACGCCGTATGCGGCAAAGCTCCGGGATCCATTTGCTGGCTACTGGCAGCGGCCGTGGCGACAGCAGCGGCGCTGCACTCCCCCGTTCTTTATCGAAAGCGCCTGCTACCGCTCATCGCTTTTGATTATTTAAAACGCTTTATTGTTAAATGTTGCTCCACAGAAAATTTCTACAATTTCCATTCACGCTCAAAAGCAACGGAGACAGACGCCCTGATTAGTAGGCGGGTATTATATTACATTAATCGGCGAGAGCTGAGTATGGCCCGAAATTAATTTTATAGACTGGGACGAAATGAAACCACCTCACTACATTCGATGAATTTATAAATGCTTCATACATCGTTTCTTTTCCTTTCAAACTCAATTATTTGTGCAACTTTTGGTCAATGTTTGGATGTTTTCGTCAAGCCAGAGTGAGCGTCTGTGGTGTAAAGTGTATTACAGTTCTTGTTTCATTCCTTATGGTAAGTCTATGCGATAAACTATGTGAATACCTTGCAATGCATGCTCTGTAGCAGTGCAGGAACACTGCACATTTGGAGTTCATGAAGTATTTATTGTTGATCGGAAGTGATAGTTAAGGTCATCAGATTTAAACCAGAAAAATTTGTCGTTTTCAAGGTTTCAGAGAACGGAAAGGAATTGCTAACGCCGGTGTTAGAAAACGTCTACAGTTAAATGCTATTGCAAAAATTTAGAAGAAGGGAACTATATTAATGAATATGTGCACTTCATAAACAACCTTCTGACATGTTAGACCTATATGACGAACAAAGCTCAAATTTATATCGTTGACAGTCGGTTTGAATCTTTTCAGGGTGTATTTTACAGTGAAGCACCTTGGAATTTGCAAAGCAGAAATCCATGATATTAACTTAATTTACTAAGTCGAAACCGGACGAAGATTGATGTTTAAAGGCATTCTTCAGATTTCGTGTAAGAAATTTTTACTAGCAGTTTACAACTCCATTAATTAAAATGGAAAATAAAAGGTTGTAGTCAGCGGCTTCTACCGTGATTCAAACTGCTATGTCTTATAGTACAAGCACTGCAACGCACAAGGGAACCTCTGAGCTAACGACACACTGGCTGCCAGAGGCGGAATATAGTCACTGCGATGTTGCCTGAGCCTCAAAACGCAACCTTAAACACACGAACAGAGGAGGTGGAGATTACTGTTTTAACGTCCCGTCGACAACGATGTCATTAGAGACGGAGCACAAGCTCGGATTAGGGAAGGATGGGGAAGGAAATCGGCCGTGCCCTTCCTAAGGAACCATCCCGGCATTTGCCTGAAGCGATTTAGGGAAATCATTGAAAACCTAAATCAGGATGGCCGGGCGCGGGATTGCACCGTCGTCCTCCCGAATGCACACACAAACAGGTGTTACTTATGTGAAGAACGCCGTTCTTGGAGTCCAGAAATTAAATATACTTTCTAATTGTGTCATCTTGCAGTGGATTATATCGTACGAGTCTTCGATGTGGAAAACGAATGTCAAGTGAATTTAGCGAGGTAACGCCGACCTACACCCGGAAGTAAATGCACTATCAGAGTGTTGACAAATACTTGCTACGACGCTGCCATTTCTAGGCTCTCTGACGAGGCAGCTCTTCAGCGAAATGCTTGCCGTGATTCTCCGATACGGTTCTTCAGAGTGGAGACACGCGCGCACGTTTGGTTTTTATGCGGCGTTCTCCCCTGATGGTTTCTGACGTCGCCTTGTGGGCTATGTATACATATGAGACATTCAATTATCATTAATCCAGAATCATACAAGTTTCAGCTTCCGGCGTGGAAGAAGGCTGTTGACGCCGACATTATATCATTTCAACGTAGGGAAAGCAAAACGGATCATTCAATGTTTCTCATTCAACATAAAGCATGTGAGATAATTTTCCGTAACGTTCATAATCATCTAAAAATACAAACGAAGTAAAAATACACCGGAAGCTTATTCGAATTGAATATAACGCTTTGCACCTCGATGTCGAATTTGTCCACTTGCAATCTTTTGCAGCATACACATAGAATGTCATGATTACCACGAGAATGAAGAAATATGTTGGTAAGGATGGAAGCAAGAAGAGACGCAGTCAACAAATATTCTATTCCTCATGGCATTCATTTCATTTGACACGTAAGAAGAGGTAAAGCGGGAATTTACTTTCGTTAACACGAAAGATATGCCGCACATATTGATAACGAGGAAGTCTGCGTCTTCATACGTTTCCTCCTTGAAATCTGTATGCTCTCTTATATACTAAGTAGCCCGATCATTGTTTCAGTAATGTTACCCTCTTGTTTGACCTCGTAACGATGAACAGATTCCAAATGCATGTCTCCCTTCCTGGGTTGTTTTTTGGGTTTTATTGCTTGGAATTCCTGAAGCAGACCACTGTGCCTTCCCCCCTCGTGGGTTAGGTCTCAAAACTAAACCGCTTTGTATCCAATGGCATAATTTATTCAGACAGCATCAGCATAAGACTATCAAACAAAGCCTTCCATTTACAGTTGCAGCACTCTAACCAGCACTGACCAAAGTGTAATCCACGGTCATGGTCCTAAATTACCAGCTGTCTGCTACTGTGGCAAAGTCCGTACTACACTTTCGATTCCGCAGGACCATTTTATCTGGTAACACTGTGTAGTCGCACAGTTGTGCTACCAGGTCTGTCCTCACACTGTCAACTTTATGTATCTCACTTCTCCTGTAGCGTAGATCACGAGGAGCCGAAGTAAATGAGTGTATTCTGCATGACGTAACATTCAGTATTCCCTTCTTTCATAGCCACTCTTCATGTGCATCGATACCAAATAGGAATGCGAAAACTCTTGCGAGTGAGAGAATGACAATAACAATCGTAACAAGAACAAGCAAATAATGAATGATGTTTATTCCAACGCAGAACGAGAATGGCTTTAAATATAAAAATCTGTATCTATATCTATATCCATATCTATTGAACTTTGAGTTGGCACAATGCAAATATATTCTTAGCATTTAGTTACTGAATTTAGTTCGGGATGTTTGCAGAGAAAAGGAAAAGTCGGTACTTCTCGCTAGTGTAATATAATGTGAACCAGCAACTACCCTTTCCTTAGAACACGACTCAAGCAGGTCCCCAAGTAGGTACCAAGGCACTGTTGCATTCTGTTCCCCGACATTGCTCTGATGACGGTTAATGCAGATAGTTCCGATTATGAAATACAAAACGTATTGCAGGTTAGTTCCTAGGATAGTAACATTAAATTTGCGTTGTAGACGGCACATGAACGTGACGACTATCCATATTACTCATCAATATAAAAAGACAATATTTTGGGAATTTAGCAGGATTACTCAAAATGAATTCTGAAATTGGGCGACTGACTGCACAGGTGCTAAACGTCGTCAAGAGTATACGATGTCCTAATCGCATTAGGAATATGAAGATCGTCTTCGACAGCTCGCAACTTTCACATTGCTATCTCCACCCTACTCCAGACAGCCCTCGGTGGAGTTGCACTACGTTGCCGATGTTATGGAAGGCCTTCAAACCGACAACAGACCACATATTGAAAAATACAAGCGAATTCTCTTGCAGCGTAAGCTTATTGTAACTAATCTAAAAATTATTGGAGAGGAACATTGTCCTATTCAAAAAAAGTAAAATGTTACACACTGTTGACGTCAAACGGACATTATCTATGTCCTGTCTTGTGTCCTACTCATCTATAATATCAAGTGTACTATGAAAATGATTATATATAATGGATGATAGGGTAATGCATTGATACCAGATGGTGGGGGCCGGCCGGTGTGGCCGTGCGGTTCTAGGCGCTTCAGTCTGGAACCGCGTGACCGCTACGGTCGCAGGTTCGAATCCTGCCTCGGGCATGGATGTGAGTGATGTCCTTAGGTTGGTTAGGTTTAAGTAGTTCTAAGTTCTAGGGGACTGATGACCTTAGAAGTTAAGTCCCATAGCGCTCAGAGCCATTTGAACCATTTGAACTATTTAACACAAAATGACATTAAAAATTAAAGTTATTCACGAGCAGCTAGTTGAGAATATGTATGAACATTAAAGGACACGACGAACTGAAATAATATGACGAAGAGTTCAGCGCTCACTGGGAATAGAGCCCCACACATATCGTTGTTGACTACACACAAAGAGACGTCAGCTACCGAATTTTTCTCCACCATCTGCTCAGAATAGCATCTTGAACTTACAGTCATCTCGCAAATAGTTCTGTGTCTCACTGGGAGTTAAAAACGTCAGATATCGTTAGTGTTGACAACGAATGAAAATACATTAAAAATCAAAATTATTATCCACCAGCAGGTAGGTGTTCTCCTGATAGAGCTTGATAATACATAATTAAATCTTTAGTGCCGGGCCAGGATTCGATCCCATTCACGCGTAATATGTGAAGGTGTTGAGGAATCTGCAGTTTTGAACAAACAACAAATTGTAGCCGAGCTGTATTGCCACGAAGGGATCAAATTCCGCGTTAAGGGCGGTCTGAGTTGCATTCCCAGTTTAGAACCAATTTTATCGACATACAGAAGCTCAAGTAAAAGATGGAATAAGAGTCCTGTGACCATACATAGCGTTTGTGTCGTCACTTGAAATAAATAACTAGTATAAGAAAGGTTACTGGTGATAGAGTTTCTACATGTCGCCACTCCAGACTTTATTGTGGTTCAACCTACCGTCTACGTGGTAAAGAAGGAATATCATCTTTAATGTGAATTTTCAGACCACGCAGCCATTATATCTCCTTCACTTGGTGTAGCCAGGAGAGAATGGAATCTGTCTCTCCCTATCTAAAATCATTGACGGAAGTGGGAATCGAACCCAGACCATAGGTATAACAACCTACCATCCATCCAACAGACCACGAAATCCTCTTCTCTGCGAGTCATTTTTCTATCGTAACGCAGTTGCGCCACACTGGATGAGAATTCTGACACACAGGCTCCCTGTAGTAATTTGCAGCATGTTCAGTAAATTCATTTACTTGGTTGACCGAATCACCATGAACTAGCTGCCTCGGCTACCCAGTGCATACATTCGACTATTTTGTAATCACAGAAATAAAATCACGTAACTGCCACCTACACACAACTGCCAACAGTGTAGGATGCAGAAGTTTAAATAGGAAGTGTTCCTTTCCACTTGAGCTATTCTATTGCGCTATCTGTTACTAGAAAACGTCGTTCAGTCCAAAAGAAAAGCTGTAACTGTTTGTCTCTCAGAAGTCAAGACCTGGCCATATGCATAATCTCACAGTGCTGTGGAATCCAAAAGTTCTGGAGGAATAGTTGCCGAGCTCTGGAGCTTATGTAGCTACGTGTCAGCTTGTAGCATAGATAAGATGTCGCGAGTTCGAATACATTCAGTGCTACATTTTTTTAAACGCAATTCTGCTCTCTGCTGAAGGTATCAATCTAATGGAACTTTGAACATAATTCCCTTCACTTCTCAACCCAAAGTAGTCGCATGTGGAAAAAGGGCTAACTACTGTGACATTTTGTTCTATTCAGGTTTAATAGACAGCAGGCAGCAGATGCATCTCGAAGATGTGCAGGGAGAGCGCATCGTGCCATAATATGTCAGAAAAGTATTTTCTACATTAGCCGTCGTGTGGTAGTGATATTTTATTCTTCTTCAAACTTTGTTTGACAGCTTTAACTCAGAACAAATTTTCTACATGCATGTAATCAATAAACTGCATGTGCATTGTCAGACTGTCATAGGTAACATCAGAGAATTCGCATATATCGTTGATGATTAATTTGTTTCTCATGTTTACTATTGTTTTAACAACACTAAAGGAAACCTTACGAAAATTGTGCACTGTATTATAAGAAATGAAATAAAACTAACCATGATAACCTTACGACGAAAGTATCTGTACACAAGCATGCCTCTATCGACACGAATTAGTAAAATACTACTCACTTAGATTTTGATTGGGTCTGTGTTTAATTGGTATGCTGTGTCATACTCAAGAGGTATGCAAATGTGGCAATTCATAAATATAGTTACGTATTCCTAGAAACCCAAAATTCGCTTGGCAGCAGCGGAAAGAGGCCTTACCTGTTGTGCAGCATTGTAAGTTTTTCAACATTGCACTATGAGCTGAAAGCATTTTCTTGCGATTTCCTTATTGATGTTTGATCTGACTGCTTGTAGCTCTTTCACAGAAGGGATAAAAACGTTACAGTCAGTGAGACTGGAACTGCGAACCGTAACAGACGCTTTTTCACAGGTCAGCACGTTACCACAGAGCTGGCGACGAGGTATGGGTTCTGAGCTTCCTATTACGAGGGCAATAGGAACTCGAACTCGTAAACCGCTATTTGAAGGTCGAGATTAGTTGCGGTTTCCACCTGCAACGACTTTCCTGGGCTGAAAACCGTAAATTTTCAATCTTTTGTTACCCTTCAAGCGATAATAACTCAGATTATTCAATGGAAATGACAGGTAAAATCAAGTGAACTTTGAGGCCTAATTCCGTGCACACCAGGAAGTAACTCGTCGATCACAGAGTTGCCAAACATACGTTGCCTTGTTGCCAAATCCCAGTTACAGTACCAGCAGGAAGAAGACGAACCGATGTGATCCTACAGCGGTCTGGGAAGTGACCATAGCTGGTGTCTCCAAGTCGCGGCTGCTACGGCCTAGAATACGTAATGCGTCTGATTCGCTTTCTGTAACTAGGTTTAAGGACTGGAGCGTAGTTACTAATAATACTCAGAACTGACTGCAAACTGAGCATCATAAATCAGTAACTCTCATTGTTGTTTTTATATTTCTTTCGTAAGTGTACTCAAAACTAAGAAAGTCATTCACAGGCGTTTTCGTGCCTCGCCGATAGTCGAGCACAACATACAAATAAAAATAAAAAAGAATGTGTGTGTGTGTGTGTGTGTGTGTGTGTGTGTGTGTGTGTGTGTGAGAGAGAGAGAGAGAGAGAGAGAGAGAGAGAGAGAGAGATAAATAAAAAGCAATGACAGAGAGTGTAAAAAATTGTTGTAAAGAAATTGAATCATGGTATTTAAAGAAATCTTTCATTAAAATGACACGTTCCACATCATTACGAAATGTCGTATTCATGATCTATGGAACAAGAGTTAATCTAATGTAATCTAATCTAATCTAATCACATCATATTGATGATTAGCCATGAAGAGTCATGAATTACCGAAATTTTGGCCCATATCAGTAACCAAATCTAAACTTGAAAATAAAAGACGACAATTTTTGTAATAAACCGTGACTCCTATCAAGACCCTTTCGTGCCTTTTATCTAACCACGAAAGATGTCTGATATACCTCCATTCTGAAGTAACAAAGTGTGCATGCATTTAAAGATGAAGTGCATGATGTGAAGTTCTGTGACGGAGATTCGAACCCAACACGTAATCCGGTTGTTAACTAAGAAAAATCAAATGTTACGTATCGGTTTTTCTTACGAGCCGCTAGGTGTCTGAATCTAAAATAAGGATACAAACTTTTGTGCCTAAGCGACAATCGAACTGCACACCTTCCGTGCATCCACGAATATAGCTTAAGTATCAGTTGCTTACTCATGAACAGTAAGATGTGCGCGTGTTTGACCAGAAATAACGACACCTGTTGCGATTGTTTGAAACACATGAACAGACATTGAAATTGCGCGTTAATTTTCACTAGCAGGTGGGTGTGCACTTGATAAAGCTAGAAATGAAATTATGAATATTTTTGAACTGGATCAGGTTTCAGACCCACATACTTACCTTTGGAGGAGACCTAGAGAAGATTGCAGTCTTGGGAAAAGGAACGAAATGACTGAACTATTCTGTTCCGAGAGATTCAGATCCTCGAAAGAGGAGATACGAATTCGAATCACAGTCCAGCACCAAATTTTGAAACGTCTCTAGTTCAATCAAGTACAAGTAAAATAAGAGCCCTGTCCCTTTAAATGGCTATCGGTTCATCAAATAAAATAAAATTTTCTAATGTAAGTAAGCTTACTGGCGACTGTATTTCTGTTTACCATGACTTCCGCTGTGTCATTTCCCAACGTAAACCGGCTCTGCCCAGTTGGTAATGAAGGAACATGATGTTTAATGCGGTTTCTGGATTATAACGTCTTTCTCTTGAGGTTACCAGAGGTAAAATAAATCTGTTTGTGCCTCTTAAAAGTAAATGCCTGAATCCACGCATTGCACCTGTGATAGCTCGTTCCACCATACCATTGTGGCCACATTACCCAGCCCCAAGAGTGTGCTGTAACGGATGATGTGCTTAGCTTACAAAATTAGTCACGGTGGAAAAAATGCGAGTCTATTAAATGGTCAAGTAGAAGCAAGCTTCTGACGCAGAGATTATGCTATTCTCATGTCAGCAGGATGTAAAGACTCTTCTAGGCATCATAGGCTGGATGTGAAGCCATTTTGATATTTCACAAATTCAGCAAATTTCTTAGTTCGAGAAAATCCACTGTGAAGTGTGAAGTTGCCGGATAATTCGATTATTACTGTTATTATTAATATCATTTTATTCATACCGCTGCTGTAACACAAGTGCTTGAACATCATTTAATGCCTTTTGGTCACTATAGATGTAGTTTCCCAAGAACTGGTTCTTTCCCTGTCTACGGAATCCTTTTCATGTTAATATCAAACACCAGAAATTACTCGTAGATTACTTTAAAACTAAAGTAATTGACGAAGACGTTACTTGGTAACAAAAACGCACTGCCTTTCTTCATTTACTTTCGCCTAGAAATGGCTATCGAGTACTGACAAACCAAAAGGCAAGAGATCTTACTGCCTTCCGATATACGTTGCTGTTAGTTCTTCCACATGATTTGGTCGACATGACCTGTTTCAAGTTGTGTATGACAGACAGTGTTTTAGAAAATCTATTGTTTCCCTTTGAAATAAACAGAAGTATTTTCATTCTAAGCTGACCAAGTACAAAATTTTCGCAATATTAGTTCAAATTTAATATTCGCTTCTATAATGTAGGAAAGTATTTCACAGTCGCAAAAGTCGCATCCGAAACGTTGACCTTACACTTAGTCGCTGCCCATAAATTCTAGCTCAGAGTGACACCAGTTTAAATAACCTAATGTTGCGAAGACTGTTTGCCAGTGCTCTTTCTCACCGGAAAATACGCAATTCACTCATTTGGCTCCATAAGTACACTGTAACAGTAATTTCCGTGTGAAATTTGTCAGTAAGCTTTTGCCTTCCAACCGGCAAAATACGGCAGAGTACGGCCGGTAAACAATTCACAAACCACGATTTAGTGCCAATAAGACGATTTCTTTAAACATTGTCGAAGCTGAGGGAATTTAGTTTCTGCTTAAAACGTCTTAAGCAGCAACGTTCACAGATATCTCAAATAGGAAAAAGCTGAATATCCAGGTACGAAGGTTGTAAAACAAACTTCCCACAGTTTGTGTCAGGTTGATCTTTTCGTCTGATAACACTGCTTAAGTATTTTGTCTAAGAGGTATCACAAGTAGTATCCCTGTAGCTGTGGGAATCATTGGTTGAAAACGAGTTTAACACCAATGGGTACAGTGCTGCTAAATTTTCACAATTATTATCAACCTAACTCTGAGTTCATCCACAAACTGAGGCGTATTTATAATATTGGAGCTAGACTGTGTATCCTTGTCTTTCTTGAGTGGTCATTGGAAGGCGTTTACACACACGTATACAATACTATGAATACTTCGAACGCTATGGTTAACGTTGCTCTCATAAACTACTTTTTTTTAAAATTCTTCTGGGTCTTCAGCGTGCAATATGTGTTGTAGATACAGTCTCAGACCAAAAAATTGACCGCCGAGTCGTTCACGTAAGGTGGACAATACAATCGTGCTCCTCTCAGAATTCTATGTCTGGCAATATGCTCGATCTAGCAACATGTAGACTGCGGCACTTCCCAGAGGAACTCTTGACTCCAGTCTTAGTACATTACTCTTGACTACGACCGTAGTCTTGAGGTAAAACGCGAGACCAGCTAATATGATATTGTAGTTTCGCTTGAATTACACTCATAACTTCAGCACCGAGAGGAAAGGGGCGATAAAAATTTTGTCGATATGTGCTTTCGGTCGCCAGACGTCATATTAGCTGGTCTCGCGTTTTACCTGAAGACTACGGTCGTGTTCCAGCAGCGGTATGAATAAAATGATATTAATAATAACAGTAATAATCGAATTATCCGGCAACTTCACACTCACAGTGGAATTTCCCGAACTAAGAAATTTGCTGAATTTGTGAAAAATCAAAATGGCTTCACATCCAGCCTATGATGCCTAGAAGAGTCTTTACATCCTGCTGACATGAGAATAGCATAATCTCTGCGTCAGAAGCTTGCTTCTACTTGACCATTTAATAGACTCGCATTTTTTCCACCGTGACTAATTTTGTAAGCTAAGCACATCATCCGTTACAGCACACTCTTGGGGCTGGGTAATGTGGCCACAATGGTATTGTGGAACGAGCTATCACAGGTGCAATGCGTGGGTTCAGGCATTTACTTTTAAGAGGCACAAACAGATTTATTTTACCTCTGGTAACCTCAAGAGAAAGACGTTATAATCCAGAATCCGCATTAAACATCACGTTCCTTCATTACCAACTGGGCAGAGCCGGTTTACGTTGGGAAATGACACAGCGGAAATCATGGTAAACAGAAATACAGTCGCCAGTAAGCTTACTTACATTAGCAAATTTTATTTTATTTGATGAACCGATAGCCATTTAAAGGGACAGGGCTCTTATTTTACTTGTACTTGATTGAACTAGAGACGTTTCAAAATTTGGTGCTGGACTGTGATTCGAATTCGTATCTCCTCTTTCGAGGATCTGAATCTCTCAGAACAGTATAGTTCAGTCATTTCGTTCCTTTTCCCAAGACTGCAATCTTCTCTAGGTCTCCTCCAAAGGTAAGTATGTGGGTCTGAAACCGGATCCAGTACAAAAATATTCATAATTTCATTTCTAGCTTTATCAAGTGCACACCCACCTGCTAGTGAAAATTAACGCGCAATTTTAATGTCTGTTCATGTGTTTCAAACAATCGCAACAGGTGTCGTTATTTCTGGTCAAACACGCGCACATCTTACTGTTCATGAGTAAGCAACTGATACTTAAGCTATATTCGTGGATGCACGGAAGGTGTGCAGTTCGATTGTCGCTTAGGCACAAAAGTTTGTATCCTTATTTTAGATTCAGACACCTAGCGGCCCGTAAGAAAAACCGATACGTAACATTTGATTTTTCTTAGTTAACAATCGGATTACGTGTTGGGTTCGTATCTCCGTCACAGAACTACACATCATGCACTTCATCTTTAAATGCATGCACACTTTGTTACTTCAGAATGGAGGTATATCAGACATCTTTCGTGGTTAGATAACAGGCACGAAAGGGTCTCGATAGGAGTCACGGTTTATTACAAAAATTGTCGTCTTTTATTTTCAAGTTTAGATTTGGTTACTGGTATGGGCCAAAATTTCGGTAATTCATGACTCTTCATGGCTAATCATCAATATACCACGATTCAATTTCTTTACAACAATTTTTTACACTCTCTCTCATTGCTTTTTATTTATCTCTCTCTCTCTCTCTCTCTCTCTCTCTCTCTCTCTCTCTCTCACACACAAACACACACACACACACACATTCTTTTTTATTTTTATTTGTATGTTGTGCTCGACTATCGGCGAGGCACGAAAACGCCTGTGAATGACTTTCTTAGTTTTGAGTACACTTACGAAAGAAATATAAAAACAACAATGAGAGTTACTGATTTATGATGCTCAGTTTGCAGTCAGTTCTGAGTATTATTAGTAACTACGCTCCAGTCCTTAAACCTAGTTACAGAAAGCGAATCAGACGCATTACGTATTCCAGGCCGTAGCAGCCGCGACTTGGAGACACCAGCTATGGTCACTTCCCAGACCGCTGTAGGATCACATCGGTTCGTCTTCTTCCTGCTGGTACTGTAACTGGGATTTGGCAACAAGGCAACGTATGTTTGGCAACTCTGTGATCGACGAGTTACTTCCTGGTGTGCACGGAATTAGGCCTCAAAGTTCACTTGATTTTACCTGTCATTTCCATTGAATAATCTGAGTTATTATCGCTTGAAGGGTAACAAAAGATTGAAAATTTACGGTTTTCAGCCCAGGAAAGTCGTTGCAGGTGGAAACCGCAACTAATCTCGACCTTCAAATAGCGGTTTACGAGTTCGAGTTCCTATTGCCCTCGTAATAGGAAGCTCAGACCCATACCTCGTCGCCAGCTCTGTGGTGACGTGCTGACCTGTGAAAAAGCGTCTGTTACGGTTCGCAGTTCCAGTCTCACTGACTGTAACGTTTTTATCCCTTCTGTGAAAGAGCTACAAGCAGTCAGATCAAACATCAATAAGGAAATCGCAAGAAAATGCTTTCAGCTCATAGTGCAATGTTGAAAAACTTACAATGCTGCACAACAGGTAAGGCCTCTTTCCGCTGCTGCCAAGCGAATTTTGGGTTTCTAGGAATACGTAACTATATTTATGAATTGCCACATTTGCATACCTCTTGAGTATGACACAGCATACCAATTAAACACAGACCCAATCAAAATCTAAGTGAGTAGTATTTTACTAATTCGTGTCGATAGAGGCATGCTTGTGTACAGATACTTTCGTCGTAAGGTTATCATGGTTAGTTTTATTTCATTTCTTATAATACAGTGCACAATTTTCGTAAGGTTTCCTTTAGTGTTGTTAAAACAATAGTAAACATGAGAAACAAATTAATCATCAACGATATATGCGAATTCTCTGATGTTACCTATGACAGTCTGACAATGCACATGCAGTTTATTGATTACATGCATGTAGAAAATTTGTTCTGAGTTAAAGCTGTCAAACAAAGTTTGAAGAAGAATAAAATATCACTACCACACGACGGCTAATGTAGAAAATACTTTTCTGACATATTATGGCACGATGCGCTCTCCCTGCACATCTTCGAGATGCATCTGCTGCCTGCTGTCTATTAAACCTGAATAGAACAAAATGTCACAGTAGTTAGCCCTTTTTCCACATGCGACTACTTTGGGTTGAGAAGTGAAGGGAATTATGTTCAAAGTTCCATTAGATTGATACCTTCAGCAGAGAGCAGAATTGCGTTTTAAAAAATGTAGCACTGAATGTATTCGAACTCGCGACATCTTATCTATGCTACAAGCTGACACGTAGCTACATAAGCTCCAGAGCTCGGCAACTATTCCTCCAGAACTTTTGGATTCCACAGCACTGTGAGATTATGCATATGGCCAGGTCTTGACTTCTGAGAGACAAACAGTTACAGCTTTTCTTTTGGACTGAACGACGTTTTCTAGTAACAGATAGCGCAATAGAATAGCTCAAGTGGAAAGGAACACTTCCTATTTAAACTTCTGCATCCTACACTGTTGGCAGTTGTGTGTAGGTGGCAGTTACGTGATTTTATTTCTGTGATTACAAAATAGTCGAATGTATGCACTGGGTAGCCGAGGCAGCTAGTTCATGGTGATTCGGTCAACCAAGTAAATGAATTTACTGAACATGCTGCAAATTACTACAGGGAGCCTGTGTGTCAGAATTCTCATCCAGTGTGGCGCAACTGCGTTACGATAGAAAAATGACTCGCAGAGAAGAGGATTTCGTGGTCTGTTGGATGGATGGTAGGTTGTTATACCTATGGTCTGGGTTCGATTCCCACTTCCGTCAATGATTTTAGATAGGGAGAGACAGATTCCATTCTCTCCTGGCTACACCAAGTGAAGGAGATATAATGGCTGCGTGGTCTGAAAATTCACATTAAAGATGATATTCCTTCTTTACCACGTAGACGGTAGGTTGAACCACAATAAAGTCTGGAGTGGCGACATGTAGAAACTCTATCACCAGTAACCTTTCTTATACTAGTTATTTATTTCAAGTGACGACACAAACGCTATGTATGGTCACAGGACTCTTATTCCATCTTTTATTTGAGCTTCTGTATGTCGATAAAATTGGTTCTAAACTGGGAATGCAACTCAGACCGCCCTTAACGCGGAATTTGATCCCTTCGTGGCAATACAGCTCGGCTACAATTTGTTGTTTGTTCAAAACTGCAGATTCCTCAACACCTTCACATATTACGCGTGAATGGGATCGAATCCTGGCCCGGCACTAAAGATTTAATTATGTATTATCAAGCTCTATCAGGAGAACACCTACCTGCTGGTGGATAATAATTTTGATTTTTAATGTATTTTCATTCGTTGTCAACACTAACGATATCTGACGTTTTTAACTCCCAGTGAGACACAGAACTATTTGCGAGATGACTGTAAGTTCAAGATGCTATTCTGAGCAGATGGTGGAGAAAAATTCGGTAGCTGACGTCTCTTTGTGTGTAGTCAACAACGATATGTGTGGGGCTCTATTCCCAGTGAGCGCTGAACTCTTCGTCATATTATTTCAGTTCGTCGTGTCCTTTAATGTTCATACATATTCTCAACTAGCTGCTCGTGAATAACTTTAATTTTTAATGTCATTTTGTGTTAAATAGTTCAAATGGTTCAAATGGCTCTGAGCGCTATGGGACTTAACTTCTAAGGTCATCAGTCCCCTAGAACTTAGAACTACTTAAACCTAACCAACCTAAGGACATCACTCACATCCATGCCCGAGGCAGGATTCGAACCTGCGACCGTAGCGGTCACGCGGTTCCAGACTGAAGCGCCTAGAACCGCACGGCCACACCGGCCGGCCCCCACCATCTGGTATCAATGCATTACCCTATCATCCATTATATATAATCATTTTCATAGTACACTTGATATTATAGATGAGTAGGACACAAGACAGGACATAGATAATGTCCGTTTGACGTCAACAGTGTGTAACATTTTACTTTTTTTGAATAGGACAATGTTCCTCTCCAATAATTTTTAGATTAGTTACAATAAGCTTACGCTGCAAGAGAATTCGCTTGTATTTTTCAATATGTGGTCTGTTGTCGGTTTGAAGGCCTTCCATAACATCGGCAACGTAGTGCAACTCCACCGAGGGCTGTCTGGAGTAGGGTGGAGATAGCAATGTGAAAGTTGCGAGCTGTCGAAGACGATCTTCATATTCCTAATGCGATTAGGACATCGTATACTCTTGACGACGTTTAGCACCTGTGCAGTCAGTCGCCCAATTTCAGAATTCATTTTGAGTAATCCTGCTAAATTCCCAAAATATTGTCTTTTTATATTGATGAGTAATATGGATAGTCGTCACGTTCATGTGCCGTCTACAACGCAAATTTAATGTTACTATCCTAGGAACTAACCTGCAATACGTTTTGTATTTCATAATCGGAACTATCTGCATTAACCGTCATCAGAGCAATGTCGGGGAACAGAATGCAACAGTGCCTTGGTACCTACTTGGGGACCTGCTTGAGTCGTGTTCTAAGGAAAGGGTAGTTGCTGGTTCACATTATATTACACTAGCGAGAAGTACCGACTTTTCCTTTTCTCTGCAAACATCCCGAACTAAATTCAGTAACTAAATGCTAAGAATATATTTGCATTGTGCCAACTCAAAGTTCAATAGATATGGATATAGATATAGATACAGATTTTTATATTTAAAGCCATTCTCGTTCTGCGTTGGAATAAACATCATTCATTATTTGCTTGTTCTTGTTACGATTGTTATTGTCATTCTCTCACTCGCAAGAGTTTTCGCATTCCTATTTGGTATCGATGCACATGAAGAGTGGCTATGAAAGAAGGGAATACTGAATGTTACGTCATGCAGAATACACTCATTTACTTCGGCTCCTCGTGATCTACGCTACAGGAGAAGTGAGATACATAAAGTTGACAGTGTGAGGACAGACCTGGTAGCACAACTGTGCGACTACACAGTGTTACCAGATAAAATGGTCCTGCGGAATCGAAAGTGTAGTACGGACTTTGCCACAGTAGCAGACAGCTGGTAATTTAGGACCATGACCGTGGATTACACTTTGGTCAGTGCTGGTTAGAGTGCTGCAACTGTAAATGGAAGGCTTTGTTTGATAGTCTTATGCTGATGCTGTCTGAATAAATTATGCCATTGGATACAAAGCGGTTTAGTTTTGAGACCTAACCCACGAGGGGGGAAGGCACAGTGGTCTGCTTCAGGAATTCCAAGCAATAAAACCCAAAAAACAACCCAGGAAGGGAGACATGCATTTGGAATCTGTTCATCGTTACGGGGTCAAACAAGAGGGTAACATTACTGAAACAATGATCGGGCTACTTAGTATATAAGAGAGCATACAGATTTCAAGGAGGAAACGTATGAAGACGCAGACTTCCCCGTTATCAATATGTGCGGCATATCTTTCGTGTTAACGAAAGTAAACTCCCGCTTTACCTCTTCTTACGTGTCAAATGAAATGAATGCCATGAGGAATAGAATATTTGTTGACTGCGTCTCTTCTTGCTTCCATCCTTACCAACATATTTCTTCATTCTCGTGGTAATCATGACATTCTATGTGTATGCTGCAAAAGATTGCAAGTGGACAAATTCGACATCGAGGTGCAAAGCGTTATATTCAATTCGAATAAGCTTCCGGTGTATTTTTACTTCGTTTGTATTTTTAGATGATTATGAACGTTACGGAAAATTATCTCACATGCTTTATGTTGAATGAGAAACATTGAATGATCCGTTTTGCTTTCCCTACGTTGAAATGATATAATGTCGGCGTCAACAGCCTTCTTCCACGCCGGAAGCTGAAACTTGTATGATTCTGGATTAATGATAATTGAATGTCTCATATGTATACATAGCCCACAAGGCGACGTCAGAAACCATCAGGGGAGAACGCCGCATAAAAACCAAACGTGCGCGCGTGTCTCCACTCTGAAGAACCGTATCGGAGAATCACGGCAAGCATTTCGCTGAAGAGCTGCCTCGTCAGAGAGCCTAGAAATGGCAGCGTCGTAGCAAGTATTTGTCAACACTCTGATAGTGCATTTACTTCCGGGTGTAGGTCGGCGTTACCTCGCTAAATTCACTTGACATTCGTTTTCCACATCGAAGACTCGTACGATATAATCCACTGCAAGATGACACAATTAGAAAGTATATTTAATTTCTGGACTCCAAGAACGGCGTTCTTCACATAAGTAACACCTGTTTGTGTGTGCATTCGGGAGGACGACGGTGCAATCCCGCGCCCGGCCATCCTGATTTAGGTTTTCAATGATTTCCCTAAATCGCTTCAGGCAAATGCCGGGATGGTTCCTTAGGAAGGGCACGGCCGATTTCCTTCCCCATCCTTCCCTAATCCGAGCTTGTGCTCCGTCTCTAATGACATCGTTGTCGACGGGACGTTAAAACAGTAATCTCCACCTCCTCTGTTCGTGTGTTTAAGGTTGCGTTTTGAGGCTCAGGCAACATCGCAGTGACTATATTCCGCCTCTGGCAGCCAGTGTGTCGTTAGCTCAGAGGTTCCCTTGTGCGTTGCAGTGCTTGTACTATAAGACATAGCAGTTTGAATCACGGTAGAAGCCGCTGACTACAACCTTTTATTTTCCATTTTAATTAATGGAGTTGTAAACTGCTAGTAAAAATTTCTTACACGAAATCTGAAGAATGCCTTTAAACATCAATCTTCGTCCGGTTTCGACTTAGTAAATTAAGTTAATATCATGGATTTCTGCTTTGCAAATTCCAAGGTGCTTCACTGTAAAATACACCCTGAAAAGATTCAAACCGACTGTCAACGATATAAATTTGAGCTTTGTTCGTCATATAGGTCTAACATGTCAGAAGGTTGTTTATGAAGTGCACATATTCATTAATATAGTTCCCTTCTTCTAAATTTTTGCAATAGCATTTAACTGTAGACGTTTTCTAACACCGGCGTTAGCAATTCCTTTCCGTTCTCTGAAACCTTGAAAACGACAAATTTTTCTGGTTTAAATCTGATGACCTTAACTATCACTTCCGATCAACAATAAATACTTCATGAACTCCAAATGTGCAGTGTTCCTGCACTGCTACAGAGCATGCATTGCAAGGTATTCACATAGTTTATCGCATAGACTTACCATAAGGAATGAAACAAGAACTGTAATACACTTTACACCACAGACGCTCACTCTGGCTTGACGAAAACATCCAAACATTGACCAAAAGTTGCACAAATAATTGAGTTTGAAAGGAAAAGAAACGATGTATGAAGCATTTATAAATTCATCGAATGTAGTGAGGTGGTTTCATTTCGTCCCAGTCTATAAAATTAATTTCGGGCCATACTCAGCTCTCGCCGATTAATGTAATATAATACCCGCCTACTAATCAGGGCGTCTGTCTCCGTTGCTTTTGAGCGTGAATGGAAATTGTAGAAATTTTCTGTGGAGCAACATTTAATAATAAAGCGTTTTAAATAATCAAAAGCGATGAGCGGTAGCAGGCGCTTTCGATAAAGAACGGGGGAGTGCAGCGCCGCTGCTGTCGCCACGGCCGCTGCCAGTAGCCAGCAAATGGATCCCGGAGCTTTGCCGCATACGGCGTCCAGAGGAGGACATTCTGCAGGAAATCTGCCGCAAAATCGTTACTGGATAAAATTTTGATATCGGTGTGTCACAAAGCGAAATAGATTGAATCTGTGCTACCATTACATTCACGTCTTCAGCATTCAGACAGAAGAGGCTATAAAAATATTTTATGCCAGCTGCTCTCGATCCACTGACATTATGAACAGAAACAACGCACGCTACCGCTAGACCACAGGCGTAATCAGCCTAGAGTTTCTCTATCATGGGACAAGTTTTCCTCCAGGAAGTGCCGCAGTCTACAGTGTTGCCAGATTGTGCAGATAACCGGACTTAGAGAATTAGCGAGTTGGCCAGTTTTTTTGTCCCATGTCGCGATCGGCGCGGACTTAGCCTCTGAAGCGGCCGGCCGCCGGTCAAGTTTTATGTCAAAGAGTGTACATTAATATTTTGGTGTGTAAAGTAGATGTTTACTAGTATAGCGAGTTTTGGGTAAGGGAGGTTTAAGGAGTGGGAGAGAGGGAAGTAATGAGGTGAAGTGCACTCATGTACAGAGGAAGGCATTACTATTGCTTAAGTAGATACGTCATTAACTGTTTTTTGAAGCCGGTCATGTTTTTAAGTTCTCTAACATAAAGAGGGAGGTTATTCCAGAGTCGGGTTACCGCTACTGTAAAGGACTTGGAGAAGGTGACTGAGCGATGCAGTGGAACGGAGAGGATTTTATTATGATGGGAACGTGTGTTTCTGTCATGTTGTTCCGACATGAGTGTTAGGGATGAGGAGAGAGATGAGGGACAGTGTACATTTATAAGGCAGTAGATGAGACAGAGTGTATGAAAATCTCTTAGTTTGTCTCCACGCAGCCAGGACAATTTTGCATATGCTTGTGAAATGTGATCAAAAAGTCGAACGTCACAGATATATCGGACGCAGGCATTCATGACCAGTTCTAGACGTCGCGAATTTTCCTGAGAGAGGCCTTGTAGGATAATATCGCTGTAGTCAATGATTGGGAGTATAAGCGTTTGTACCAATTTCTTTTTCAGATCGAAAGGGAAGAGTTTTTTATATTTTTGTAGGACATGAAGGGGTGCTGATGCTTTTTTGCACACTGCAGTTACGTGCTCTGTCCAATTTAGATTTTCATCTATTATTACTCCCAAACTCTTTGCTGAGGGCGAGAAGTTAATAATTGTTCCATTTAGGATAAGAGGTGGTACGGATTCCCGATGTTTTGGGCTAGAACCTCGAAATAAGATTGATAGTCCAGTAAGAAGTGAGTCGTGGCGACTGGCAGTAGTTATGCTCCACTTGGGTCGCTGATATCGACACTCGTCTGGTCTTGTATCTCTGATTGTTCCGCCTTTGGTTTTCCGGCTTGGTGTGTGGCCGAGTGTTCTCTCTCCGGTTGGCGTTCAGCGAGGCAACATGTTTTGTAGGCAGGCCCTCGTCTCCATCCTCTGTGCCTGGGCCTCGCCGTCCTCGTCGTCTTGCCGTGCGCCGGATGGGCGGCGCTGATTAGTGGGCCCGTTTGCGTGCGAAACGGTGGCGGGTCGGTCATCTCATGCTGGACATCTTCTCATCGCGTAGCTGGAAGCATTAAGTTACGTATGGTTCGTACTCTGCTGTTAACCTGTTAAGATTTATGAAACTTATGTGACATGTTATATCTACCAGAGATCGGTTAAGGATGGTTCTGAATAAGAGAGTGTTATACCGAACTTACGAAGTCTAAGGCTTCGAAGTGTTGTTTCCGTGGAGCAGAGTCTAATTGGAGTTTTACTGCTTGCTTTAAAGATTCCTTGCAGTGTTGCTTTAATTTAGTATGTTAATTAGGGTGGTCTTCGCTCACCTTTGGTTTTAGACTTCCTTTGATGTGTAGGGCAGAGCTTTTGTTAAGTCAGTTTCATTGTGACCACTGATAGGCTTCAAGGCCTTTTGTAGGATTAGACATTGTCACTTGAACCTGCCCGTCTTATTCTCACGCCCTCTTTCGGTCCTGTACTAATGCAGTATTCCTTTGTGTGTATTTGGTTCAAATGGTTCAAATGGCTCTGAGCACTATGGGACTTAACTTCTGTGGTCATCAGTCCCCTAGAACTGAGAACTACTTAAACCTAACTAACCTAAGGACATCACACACATCCATGCCCGAGGCAGGATTCGAACCTGCGACCGTAGCAGTCGCGCTGCTCCGGACTGAGCGCCTTAACCGCGAGACCACCGCGGCCGGCTGTGTATTTGGTCTGTCATTGTGTATTCTAACTTTAGTTTTAGTTTTTTTAGATTTCGGAAGCGCTCTTTCTCGTCTGGCCGGTTGTCAGTTTGCCTTGCCGCGCGGACCCGGCCGTTGCTTCCCCTGGCAGTGGTGCCGACGTCCTACTTGACGGCAACTTCACTGTGAGTCGACGCGGAGCCTTGGCCAACTAAGCAATTCGTTTATACATTCTGTTATTGCTGTATTTCAGTTGGTGGTGTTAACCTTTCTCATGAATTTGTTCACAAGGCAACTTCATCCAGTCGTTTTTTTAAGAGCTGACCTTTTCATTTGTTGATGCAGCTAGCAACTGAATTAAATCAAA
This sequence comes from Schistocerca americana, assembly GCF_021461395.2. Lineage (NCBI taxonomy): Eukaryota > Metazoa > Arthropoda > Insecta > Orthoptera > Acrididae > Schistocerca > Schistocerca americana. The sequence continues at coordinate 33,842,952 of NC_060124.1, forward strand.
GTTCTTAATATTCTGAATTTGTTTGCTTTTACACTTGTTAAATTCATTAGCTCAACGGGTGTAAATAATTTAGACTTGTAAGTTGAAGCTTCTGCCATTGGTGAAAGCCAGTTGTACATTTTCTTAAGAGGTGAAAGGTCCGAATTAGAATTTTATATTTTTATTCTGAAATTTGTTGTCTAGTTGAAATTGAAATTGTGTACCAACCACAAGTTTGTCCAGCAGCGAAGTTCCCTAGCTTCCTAGGAGTTTTGAGTAGCTTTGGTTAGCAGTACGACATCTCATGAGCGAAACGGTCATTAAGAACGGGTAAGGAATCTGCCATGATAGCACTTATTACAAACATGTTTTTAAGAAAACACTACCGCCATTCGACTGTAGTTTTTTATTATATTTTTTATTTGTGAACTTAATTTATGGGAGATGCTTATATATTTGTGGATTTAAAAGAGCGCATCGAACGCCAGGCGGAATAAACAACCTGTTCCCCTTCCTCAATGTGGAGCTGGTACTCCAAAAATTATGTAGCTCAACGCTCGCTGCCTGAAGAACTATCTCGAAAGTGGTGATAACGAAGGTCAGCGTTAATCCACTTAAAGACATACCACAGCACTCTGTTGGCCAGCACTAGCACGGCACAGTGCGTTAAAGTGTGTCTACCGTGAGTAATGTTAGCTGTAATCTCTGTTATTCGTATGTTCAAACGTGTGGGAAATCTTATTGGACTTAACTGCTAAGGTCATCAGCCCCTAAGCTTACACACTAGTTAACCTAAGTTATCCTAATGACAAACACACACACCCATGCCTGAGGGAGGACTCGAACCTCCGCCGGGACCAGCCGCACAGTTCATGACTGCAGTGCCTTTGACCGCTCACACCTTATGGTGAGTCCACACATATTTTGTAATATTTCGACGACATATTATTCAGACATGTCCGACACTTACTGGCTTTGCAAATAATGCACACAAATTGACATTATGCCTTGCACTTCGTCATCCAAACTTTTTACTGGGTTCAGGTTTCTCTAGGGCACATTAAAATGGCTCTGCAGCCGAAATCGCGATAGTGAAATAAATTAGTAATAATAATCATATAAGAGGGTTATCTTTTATTTCAAAAGAGTATTATGACTAAGGTCCCAAAAGAAGGAAAAATCGCCATCTGATTACTGATTTTTCGCGTTTTCTTTCGTGGTCAGTGGTTTCTCGGAAACGCATATGCATGCGTCTCGGTACTTAGTGGGCCTGGCTAGGGTCACTATGTAGCGTAAGCACATAATAGTAGCCTTCCAGAATGGGGGCACAAGGAATGGCAGACAGATGCTAGCGTCAGATGACCGTTTCTAAGACACAGCTGAGTGGCTACTATTTGGTGACAAGTGAGATTTCAATATGTTCTCCACTGAGAAAAACCAAGACAAAATTTTTTTAAGCATTTTACACACGGTCTACGCTATGAGACAGCTGCTTGTCCACGCGGCAAACAGAAAAAGGAAATACGAACACTGCAGAATGTACACATCATAGTTTTTGTCACACCAAACTGGACTTAAATAACGGTAATGAAACAATGACTACATTAATTGTCCATTATTTTCTTCATGTGCGAGTCCACAGTCAGGACGAAATTTCTGATTGCTGAAACCATCATAAATGTCCACCTTGTGTTATTCTACTTTTTTCTCGGTTGAACTTTATTGCGTCATGTATTACATCACTGGCCAGTTTCGGCCTGTGGCCATTTTCAAATGGAGTTGTGTCTCTGAAACAGACTCGCTAGTGATGTAATATATGATGCATTAAAATTCATCTGGAAAAAACGTCGAACACGCTACGGTGGACGTTTATGATGGTTTTTACCATTCATAAACGCTAACTGTGACAGTAATAATTAGCAGATGGCACTGCTAGCGCGCGCTATATGGAAACATGAGGCATGTATCCAGACGAGATGGTTGAGGCCCGCTGCACTGCCACAACAGACGAAAAGCTTCACATAGCTGGAGAAATCAATCACAGTTCTTGAAATGTCGCGAAAAGAAGGCAAAACAATTGTCGTGTTGAAAGTACGCTGTCGCCTACTATAGCAGTTACTTCGGACACAGCATGGAATGCTGTTATGCGATCGTGGGAGTTGCTGCCCTAAATTACTTACTTGTGTTCTTCTGGTCTAAATCCACAAGAACGAGCTTCCAGGATGGATAAAGGCGTAAATACGTACACGGATGACAGCCGAGGACTACGTGACGAATCTTAAGTGACTGGAAATCAGACTAACCAATAATCAAGATGATTCGTTTTAGGTACTTCAAAATTCCACGCACGTGGTCATAACGCGAAAAAGGTTAGTCACACTTATTACATGTTTCACAGCTCTATATTGGAGAAGTATAAATGCGTCCGCACGAATGCTAAAACTAAAAAACAGCAGCTCCCGTTGGGACTGTTGAAAAATTCTGATTTCAGGCCCCTGGAAGTCTCATTCGCACTGTGTGGCCGTGGTCATTCCCCAGTTAGACATGCTGATTATAGTTCGTTGTTCATTTGAACAAGTTTTGGTAAAATTGCAACGAATGAAGATTAAGGAGCGACATGCTTGGAGTGAAACAATACAATGTGCAAAATAAACATGCTTCGCAGGCGATGATTGCAACTGCTTTGCACTCTGCAGCACCGTGTTGTGTCTGATGGTCCACCAATCAGCTCCATGCGATCCAACACGTCAAATGCCACTTTTTCCCATTCAGCCGCTGCTGCAAACCCATCATGAAAGAATGGTGAAGCATAGTAACACTCTCACTTCAAAGAAAGTAGTGCACCCGGGCGACAAACTAAATAATCGCCACATTTCATGATTGAAACCCTTCATGCATTAACAATGTGCGACATGATGTGGTGAGTGAAAAAGTCTCTAGCTCCCTTCTCCGTCTTCTTGTAGAGGAAGGAACAGGATGATAAGACATGTGTTAAGAGATCATGGAATAACTTCCATGGTACTGGAAGTGGTTGTAGAGGGTAAAAATTTGTGTGTGCGCCATTAGGGTTCGCGCCGTACATTTTTCGTGGAGATGTCAGAATAGCCGGCCGCGGTGGCCGAGCGGTTCTAGGCGCTTCAGTCTGGAACTGCGCGACCGCTACGGTCGCAGATTCGAATCCTGCCTCGGGCATGGATGTGTGTGATGTTCTTAGGTTAGTTAGGTTTACGTAGTTCTAAGTTCTAGGGAACTGATGACCTCAGATGTTAAGTCACATAGTGTTCAGAGCCATTTGAACCATTTGAACCAAGATGTCGAAATGAAATCATAACAAGTGTTTCGTATTAACATGTAATTAAATTATCAGTATCTTTAATATAATGGTTACACAGAGTATTAAAACGGTTACAGAATAGATAAATTACATCGCATAAAGCGGAGATGTGTGAGCTCATGAAGTCGAACAAGTATGTCGAGGGATTTTTAACGTTGTGCGTACATCTTCGATGTGGTCAGCATGATCAGCAGTGGCATGTTTGATAAAACAGACAACCGCCTGAACCGTATGACAGGTGTGCATGACATGAGCTTCGGTGACGTCGATATAATACTGTGCTGCGCCGCTTTTTTCATTTTCTCTTTTCGACGCAGTCGTAGATCCGGGGCGTTCGCTCGGAACTGGACTTTTAGGCTTTTTGGATTCCTTTCGACGCGAGCTTTCCTCTGACCTGTGTTTGCTATAATTATGAGTATATTTACGAGTCATATCAGACGACATCCTCCATTAGTTTATTTTCAATTTAATACCGATTTTCACTTATACTCCGGCGAATATTTTTATTGTCTCCACACACACTTCACAAATACACCTGACTCAGTGTCCCAGCTAAAAGCTTTTCTAAGCCATATCAGTTTATAAAAATATACAGAGCTGGTTCGTAATAGTCGCGTGCCTATACTGGAACGATGACGTCACAGGCAAAACAAATACTGCGCGACGAACACAGACATGATCCATCCATTGTGGAAGCAACCACTGCTGGTTTAATTAGTCTCGTAGTTACTAGTGAATCAAACCTGACAGTCACAAAGCAATTACAAACATTGGTTGCAAGTAGACGTTGATTGAAATCAATGGAGAAAATTGAAAACTTTTGCTGGCCCAGGATCCAAACCCGGGTCATCAACTGACTTGGCAGATGTTCTGACCACAGCCATCCGGACATAGTGGTCATTGCAAATGCACGGACTCTCTTAGCACGTCTACATCACACCCAAATTCTCAACTTATCTATATATTATTAATGTAGTGCACTTTGGAAACAGGAAATTGGAAATTTGTGGTAAGTTCTATGGGACGAAACTGCTGAGGTCATCGGCCCCTAGGCTTACACGCTACTTAATCTAACTTAAACTAACTTACGCTAAGGACAACACAAACACACCGATGCTTAAGGAGGACTTGAAACTCGGACGGGGTGAGCCGCGCGAACCGTGGCGAGAGACCTGACACTGAACAGTTACCTCGCTTGGCAGTGCACCTTGCCCATTATCCTCATGTGGCATTTCTCCGATTCCCGTAAGAGTTCGAGCATGGAGTCCTGCTATACTGAAAAGACTATCGGTCAGCTCGCCTTATATCTGACTGTATTTTCTCATACAAGAAAGTTCAAAAATGGCTCTGAGCACTATGGTACTTAACATCTGAGGTCATCAGTCCCCTAGAACTTAGAACTACTTAAACCTAACTAACCTAAGGACATCACACACATCCATGCCCGAGGCAGGATTCCAAAGTGCGACCGTAGCTGTAGCGCGGTTCCAGACTGAAGCGCCTAGAACCGCACGGCCACTCCGGCCGGCCAAGAAAGTTCGACCTACGAACGACTTCCGGCGAGAACTGTAGGGGAGGTCATAATCTGAGAAAGTTAACACAGAAGATGGTCCCTTGAGAGGCCGCATCGAACCAGTCGGTGAAAAGAAAGCATTGGCAGTCATTTGAATGATCAGTTCTTCGCGTCGGGTAGCGCGCAACACTGATCCACTTGCAACAACATACTATTTTGCCATCAGAAGTTATGTCTGCAAATCGAACTCTTTTAATTGTTCTACTGTTGAAATTGCAATTACATTAATACGCCACTTTTAACACTACTATTGGCTATACAGTCTTCGCTGCCAAAAATAAAAAAGTATAAAAGTTAAACAACTCTCTCTCTCTCTCTCTCTCTCTCTCTCTCTCTCTCTCTCAGGTGTAAACACGCTATGGCTGACTGTATGGCTCCACAGTTAGTGATGTCGGGTAGCAAACTTCCAGTATCGGATTTGCCTTTTTACGTTTCTCTGATTTATTGCGGCACCTTCTCGTGTTCGTTCTTTTGTTACACTCTTGCTTGCATTCGCTGCACGGTATGCGGCGCGTCATTTGTTCCGCGTGTCACGCATGACTTAAAGAACTTGTGCTGTCACTTTGCTCAGCTCTGCGGCATCACCGAGATGAAGCGAACGAACTTCTCGCGTGGGTAGAGATGATACAAAACCGTGCATTATGTGCGACGGAAGACAGCTCGGAAAATTTGTAAGTAGAGCCCATTCCACCCTGTACTCGTAACGTGAAGCTGCGGCTGATTCTTCTGATGATGATTAGTTGTCTGGAGAACTCTGACAGACCCCATGCAACGCAGTGTGCCGTGTTGTTTGCATTGTTGACAGCCAGCGGAGGCTCTGCGTGCCTGGAGCTTCGCCGGACATGGCGCACGCAGAGTCGTTGACCTGGAGACACACATAGCGGCTGACCTCCCTCCCCCCCCCCCCTCCCCCTGCCCTCAGCCACCACCACCTCGTCACGTCACGCACGCTGCGCTTCCGCGCTCAGCGCCCACTGCGCGTTGCTGTGCGTTAACGATGCGTTGACTGTTACAGGCGCTGCCTACAGACGTCTGACGCCATCGCCACGCTTCCCTCGCACTTTCGCACGTCATCCGATGCTCTTCTCGTCCAATGGACAGACGGAAGTACAGCTCATATAAGGAGGTTACTCTCGGATAGGACAGGGATGGAAAGTACCGGGTGATCAAAAAGTCAGTATAAATTTGAAAACTGAATAAATCACGGAATAATGTAGATAGAGGGGTCCAAATTGACACACATGCTTGGAATGACATGGGGTTTTATTAGAACCAAAAAATACGAACGTTCAAAAAAATGTCCGATAGATGGAGCATCATCTGATCAGAATAGCAATAATTAAAAAAGTAAGACAAAGCAACGATGATGTTCTTTACAGGAAATGCTCAATATGTCCACCATCATTCCTCAACAATAGCTGTAGTCGAGGAATAATGTTGTGAACAGCACTGTAAAGCATGTCCGGAGTTATGGTGAGGCATTGGTGTCTGATGTTGTCTTTCAGCATCCCCAGAGATGTCGGTCGATCACGATACACTTGCGACTTCAGGTAACCCCAAAGCCAATAATCGCACGGACTGAGGTCTGGGGACCTGGGAGGCCAAGCATGACGAAAGTGGCGGCTGAGCACACGATCATCACCAAACGACGCGCGCAAGAGATCTTTCACCCGTCTAGCAATATGGGGTGGAGCGCCGTCCCACATAAACATCGTACGTTCCAGCAGGTGTTTATCAGCCAGGCTGGGGATGATGCGATTCTGTAATATATCGGCGTACCTCTCACCCGTCCCGGTAGCAGTTACAAAACCAGAATCACGCATTTCCTCGAAGAAAAAAAGGCCCGATAACGGTAGAGGAGGTAAATCCAACCCATACCGTGACTTTCTCGTCGTGCAATGGAGTTTCCACGACAGTTCTAGGATTTTCGGTAGCCCAAATTCTGCAGTTATGGGCGTTGACAGACCCTCGGAGCGTGAAATGAGCTTCGTCGGTCCACAACCTCGTTACTCAACCAATCGTCATCTTCCGCCATCTTCTGAAACGCCCACACCGCAAATGCCCTCCGCTTCACTAAATCGCCAGGTTGGCTCTGAGCACTATGGGACTCAACTGCTGAGGTCATTAGTCCCCTAGAACTTAGAACTAGTTAAACCTAACTAACCTAAGGACATCACACACATCCATGCCCGAGGCAGGATTCGAACCTGCGACCGTAGCGGTCTCGCGGTTTCAGACTGCAGCGCCAGAACCGCGCGGCCACTTCGGCCGGCAAATCGCCAGGTAACAGTTCCTGATGCCGATGGATTTTGTACGGATAGCATCGGAGGGTACGCCTAAGTGCCAACCAAACAGTAGTGTATGGAATGCCGGCGCGACGTGCGACTGCACGAGGGCTGACTTCCCCGTGCATAGACGAACCCGCTACAGTCTCCGTTTCTTCCTGAACTGTCTCAGCAGCATTACGCCTTGTGCTCGGTCGCCCACTACGGGGTCTATCGTCTAAACAACCCGTGGCTTCGAACTTCGAAATCATTCTCACCACAGCTGCATTTGTCAACGGACCTTTACCCGTTCGAATCCCCTTTCTATGGCGATACGATCGTAACGCTGAACTAGCACATTCCCTATTCTGATAATACAGCTTCACTAAAAGCGCCTTTTCAGGTAACGTCAACATGCTGCGACTGCTGGCGCGTCTGATTCTCTCTCTCATTACAACTCCTTTTATACACGACTCTCATGCGCAGTCACTGACGTTTTGCTGTCCAGCTCCATCTGTCGGACATTTTGTGAACTTTGTTTTTTTTTTATTCTAATAAACTCCCATGTCATTCCAAGCATGTGTGTCAATTTTTACCTCTCTATCTACTTTATTCCGTGGTTTATTATGTTTTCAGATTTATACTGACTTTTTGATCAGCCGGTATATCGACTGTGTTGTTTTCAAAGAAGTATCTCCAACATTCACCTCACTCATTTTGGAGAAACCATAGAAAATTAAGCATGTTTAGCTGAAATATGAGTGCAGTGTATTAACCACTTACCCATAGTCCAATGCAGACGCAGGTCCCAGTTACACAGCGACAAAATTTCATCCTTGTGCGAAAGTTAGTTATTAGCTCCAAATATAGAGAAAGGTAACATAACGCACTTCATGGCACTTAAAAATATAGTTATCTTTAAGATCTCGGTGCCATACAAGTCATACAAATACCGTATCAACCACATAATACGAGGGTGAGTCAAATGAAACCCTTAAATTTGTAATAACAAATCGAAATTTCGCGCCTTTATCCTGTAAGTTGGTAAGCGTGCTACAAACAGCCTGTAGGTGGCAGCATAGTGCAGATGCAAACATACCGTCGCAGTATCAGTATAAAGATGGCCGCCCCACTTGCGACTTGCACCAGGGAAGAACAGCGTTCTGTTATTCGGTTTTTGCGTAGTGAAGGTGTGAAACCTATTGAAATTCAGCGATGAATGAAGGTTCAGTAAGTTGATGCATGTTTGTCACAGCAGCAAGTCTACGAATGGAGTAGGAAGTTCGCAAATGGTGTGACTTCAGTGGAAGATGCTCCTCGTCCAGGTCAGGCACAACAAGTTGTGACTCCACAGAATATTGCAGCAGTTGAAGCCATACTGAAGGAAAACCACCGAGTAACACTGAATGACATTGCAGCATGTTTACAGATTAGTCATGGGTCAGTACACCACATTGTGCATGATGTGCTCCAGTTTCACAAAGTGTCTGCAAGATGGGTGCCACGGCAGCTGACTCCTGAAATGAGAGAACGACGTTTTGATGCTTGTGAAAAACTTCTTCGGCGCTTGGAATGAGAAGGTGAGGGCTTTCTTGCAAGAATCGTTAGCGGGGACGAAACCTGGGTTCACTTCCACCAACTGGAAACGAAGAAAGCGAGCAAGGAATGGCGCCATTCCGCATCACCAAAACCAAAGAAGTTTTGAACAGAACCATCAGCAGGGAAGGTTATGCTGATTCTCTTTTGGGACGAAAAAGGCGTCATTTTGGAGCATTAAATGCCTAGAGGGACCACTGTCACCAGTGTGTCATACACAGATCTCCTAAAAAACCATCTGCAGCCTGCAATCAAATCAAAGCCACGTGGATTGCTGTCAGTGGATGTCCTTTTGCAACTTGACAATGCAAGGCCACACACTGCCCGTACAACAGTTGCAACAATCACAGACCTGCATTTTGAGAGTGTCTTCTGTGGTGTCACCGCCAGACACCACACTTGCTAGGTGGTAGCCTTTAAATCGGCCGCGGTCCGCTAGTATACGACGGACCCGCGTGTCGCCACTATCAGTGATTGCAGACCGAGCGCCGCCACACGGCAGGTCTAGAGAGACGTACTAGCACTCGCCCCAGTTGTACGGACGACTTAGCTAGCGATGCAACACTGACGAAGCCTCGTTTATTTGCAGAGAAGATAGTTAGAATAGCCTTCAGCTAAGTCAATGGCTACGACCTAGCAAGGCGCCATAGTAATTGATAGTTGTCGTATGAAACATGTCTCATCAAGAACGATGTATACAAATGATGGATTAAAGTTAAGTATTCCAGCAGCTACGTACTTTTCTTTATAGCATTCATTCCGTATCCTGTTTCAGACCTCACGCCAGCCTGCTTGAGTTAACGCGTGCATTTCGGCCTTCTCTAGCTATACAACGTCTTCCTTATCCACCATACTCACCAGACCTTGCCCCAAGTGATTTCCACATGTTTGGGTCACTCAAAGACGCAATGGGAGGAAAGAAGTTCCATTCTGATGCAGAGGTACGCCACGTGGTGCGTGTGTGGTTGCGTGGACTACCAAAAGAATTTTTTTCTAAAGGAATTTATGCACTTTGTAAGCGCTGGAGGATTTGCATTGAGCGTGGGGGAGATTATGTTGAAAAGTGATACAGCTTTGTGCCATTTCTTCACAATAAATAATACTTAATAAATATTGAAGGTTTCTATCTGACTCACCCTCATATGTAGACACACCGACTCTTGCTACATATACTTCTTAATTTATTTATTTTTAACCTTTGTCAGTCTTCAGACTATATTCAGGTGCAATATAGTCGCCTCAGCGTCCACCTATTTACGTTATGATTTCCCACCATGCTTCTCAAGTCATTCTGTGCCAAGAGTTCTTTAAAATCCTATTTAAACTAAAACTTTTCATCAGATGTCTTTAATGGACGACGTTAACTACTCATATACATTTGACTTAGATTTGTAGTAGTCCCACGTATATTACAGCGTCGAAAAGCCATGTCTACCTTTTTGTCACAGACGAAGACGGAAACTGGTAATACAACAAAAAACAGCTGTCGATTTGTCTACACTAACGAATTCCATATAATCCTTATCGGCTGTGGAACATCACTTAGCAAAAATATTTGTAGAAATACTTGGGAGCAAAAACCTTTGAGTATTTCAGACGGAATGATTACGTAGTCTGAATTAAAAGTAATGCACATAACCGAGCTCTGTTTATTGATCCTTGTCTGGTAAACAGTTATTTCTCTACGAGAGAGAGTGCTTATTAATCACTTGCTCTGTGTGTAGTGGAATATTGCTGAAATGTGTGGGATCTATATCAGATTGCACTAACAAAGAACATTGAGACAAGAAATAGCAAGAGTGTGAAATAGCAAGAGTGTGAAATAGCAAGAGTGTGAAATAGCAAGAGTGTGAAATAGCAAGAGTGTGAAATAGCAAGAGTGTGAAATAGCAAGAGTGTGAAATAGCAAGAGTGTGAAATAGCAAGAGTGTGAAATAGCAAGAGCGTGAAATAGCAAGAGTGTGAAATAGCAAGAGTGTGAAATAGCAAGAGTGTGAAATAGCAAGGTGTTAGAGTACAGCCACGGGCGTCGGTGTGTTCTTATACTACAAGAGGAATGAGATGGCAGAACACGAACATATGTTCACTAGATGTTCACTAAACTGAACACTCGAAAAATATTCAGTCAAATAGCATTTTTTCTCTCCTTTAGATGGAAAACAAAAACGTAGAAATACATACATAAAGTGAAGCAAGGCGATAGGGATTATCATTTACTTGCTTTCGTCAGAGGAAGTGTAATGACAAAAAGTCCTATCCATCGGACAAAGGAACACACTTCATTCTTCGTGAAAATCTATTCATAAAATTTCAAAACTCTCGCTTCAGACAGTAATTTGTGCGTATTCTTCAGGTCCAGCGGTTATAAATAGATCCCAAAGTTAAATGTAGGCTAAAAAATGTACACATTTAAATAGCTGCTTTTCGCACGGTCCATCCGTGTATAGAATGACCAGAAATTTTAAACTGTGTAATAAAAAGTAACTTCTACCAAGTGCTTTTTAATTATTTCAAAATTGTAGATGAAAGAATGAGAAGCAGCCACATAATATGAAACTCATGTTCTCTTACACTTTTCTGGAAAACACAGGTTAAAAGAATGATAGAGAGAACAATTGAGAAGAGTCCTTTTATGCCCGACACAAGTGCTGGAAGTTGCAGCAGTCGCCCTTTGCATCGTTCATGTTGACATCGCGGCTCATCATGACAGCCGTGCTTGGCCATCTATTGCTCATTGTGTAATTCTGTCCCTCGTAGACTATAACAGCGAAACCAGTCTTGCGTGGCGAAACTCAAGCGATGATGAAAACACAGAAATTCTACATAAAGATACACTATGTGATCAAAAGTATCCGGACACCTGGCTGAAAATGTCTTAAAAGTTCGTGGCCCCCTCCTCGGTAATGCTGGAATTCAGTATGGTGTTGGCCCACCCTTAGTCTTGATGACAGTTTCTACTCTCGCAAGCAATGTTCAATCAGGTGTTGGAAGGTTTCTTGGGCAATGGCAGTCCATTATTCACGGTGTGCTGCACTGAGGAGAGGTATCGATGTCGGTTGATGAGGCGTGGCACCAAGTCTGCTTTCCAAAACAACCCAAAGGTGTTCTATAGGATTCAGGTCAGGACTGTGTAGGCCAGTCCATTACAGGGATGTTATTGTCGTCTAACCACTCCGAAAATAGCATAACTCATGTTCTACTTTCAATTTCTCATTTTGTAATCTGACACTCATTTTTAATAAATTTTCACCGTTTGACTGTTAATTGTCCATTTATTTTACACAATCATGATCTCGGCTTTGTAGCCACTCTCAAGTGCATCATGCAATGTTGAAATACGTCTGACCTGCCCGTGGCACGTCGTCGTCGAAAAAACGTATTTCTTGTTCTATACACAGCTGTCGTATTACAGGATAAGAGCAAATATCGAAGAAATATATTCTGGCTGACATTGTGTACAATGAGAAACGATTAACATACGTTATGACGTATTTAACTGCTAATCTATTCCTGTGACCTGCATTCATCACTTCTGCTCATCAATTGACGTTGACGTTCTTTAATTTTCTTATATTTGTGTTGAGGTTGTCATAAAATATGATATGATATGAATGCTTTTTCTATGCTTAGTTCTTACATAATATACTTTGTTTCCCATCGAATTACGCCTTACTCCATGAGTACAAGTTAGGCAATATAACTAGCTTTTGAAAAGCTTCTTTCTCAGGTTTTATTCCAATATTTGAATATCATACCCACAGTTTGTTTCCCGGATCACGCCCCAGCGATGTTTATTATACACTTCTGGAAAGGGAAAAAAGAACACATTGACACCGGTGTGTCAGACCCACCATACTTGCTCCGGACACTGCGAGAGGGCTGTACAAGCAATGATCACACGCACGGCACAGCGGACACACCAGGAACCGCGGTGCTGGCCGTCGAATGGCGCTAGCTGCGCAGCATTTGTGCACCGCCGCCGTCAGTGTCAGCCAGTTTGCCGTGGCATACGGAGCTCCATCGCAGTCTTTAACACTGGTAGCATGCCGCGACAGCGTGGACGTGAACCGTATGTGCAGTTGACGGACTTTGAGCGAGGGCGTATAGTGGGCATGCGGGAGGCCGGGTGGACGTACCGCCGAATTGCTCAACACGTGGGGCGTGAGGTCTCCACAGTACATCGATGTTGTCGCCAGTGGTCGGCGGAAGGTGCACGTGCCCGTCGACCTGGGACCGGACCGCAGCGACGCACGGATGCACGCCAAGACCGTAGGATCCTACGCAGTGCCGCAGGGGACCGCACCGCCACTTCCCAGCAAATTAGGGACACTGTTGCTCCTGGGGTATCGGCGAGGACCATTCGCAACCGTCTCCATGAAGCTGGGCTACGGTCCCGCACACCGTTAGGCCGTCTTCCGCTCACGCCCCAACATCGTGCAGCCCGCCTAAAGTGGTGTCGCGACAGGCGTGAGTGGAGGGACGAATGGAGACGTGTCGTCTTCAGCGATGAGAGTCGCTTCTGCCTTGGTGCCAATGATGGTCGTATGCGTGTTTGGCGCCGTGCAGGTGAGCGCCACAATCAGGACTGCATACGACCGAGGCACACAGGGCCAACACCCGGCATCATGGTGTGGGGAGCGATCTCCTACACTGGCCGTACACCACTGGTGATCGTCGAGGGGACACTGAATAGTGCACGGTACATCGAACCCATCGTTCTGCCATTCCTAGACCGGCAAGGGAACTTGCTGTTCCAACAGGATAATGCACGTCCGCATGTATCCCGTGCCACCCAACGTGCTCTAGAAGGTGTAAGTCAACTACCCCGGCCAGCAAGATCTCCGGATCTGTCCCCCATTGAGCATGTTTGGGACTGGATGAAGCGTCGTCTCACGCGGTCTGCACGTCCAGCACGAACGCTGGTCCAACTGAGGCGCCAGGTGGAAATGGCATGGCAAGCCGTTCCACAGGACTACATCCAGCATCTCTACGATCGTCTCCATGGGAGAATAGCAGCCTGTATTGCTGCGAAAGGTGGATATACACTGTACTAGTGCCGACATTGTGCATGCTCTGTTGCCTGTGTCTATGTGCCTGTGGTTCTGTCAGTGTGATCATGTGATGTATCTGACCCCAGGAATGTGTCAATAAAGTTTGCCCTTCCTGGGACAATGAATTCACGGTGTTCTTATTTCAATATCCAGGAGTGTATTTTTAACATGTTTTGTCAACTGATATTGACGTTTCATACCTGATTAATATTTGTATGTTGATTTTCAATAAATACTGTGTGTCCGCAAAGGACGTTTGTCTGAGGTTCAAACCTGATTTTATATGAGACTGATGTTGTACTTCCTTTCTCTTTTTCATATTTCCACTTAAAGGGAGGGGACGGCAGAGAAGATAATGGATAATGTTTATTTCGACTGAGCCTGTATGTGTACTTAATTTTCTGACTCATTTTTCTTTTTCTTTTTTATAATTGACATGAAATTATCGCAGTAACAGTTGTAATTCAACAATTATATATGTCAAAGAATATTGATTATCTGTAGTGCTCTTATCTCTACTTTGTTGACTGCTTGTTTCAATCATGTAGTAAGCACATCGACGACCAACTTTCACTTGCTGTTGTAATAAGTAATAGCCTTTTCTCTGTTAACGCATTAATTAGATTTTAGCACACACGCAATGGTGAAGAGTTTATGTGTAATATGTGATTTTCCACGACAGAAACCGTTACAACATATGGATAACATTAGTCTTTTGGTAAATATTAATTTCTGTACAGCTGTTGATCAAAAGATGTACATAATAATTTTTCTGTAGTTGATCTTGCTTTCATTTTGTTGATGTATATATCCAGAAGACTGTATCATACTGAAACCGCCAGTAATAGATGATAAGTATTAATACAGCTCTGTGATGTACACTGTGTTAATAATCTAATTAGAGATTTGCATTTGAAACCATCAGCTGCTAGCAATGTACGCACGTAAATTCTCTTTTTACCGAAGTACAGGGTGGTCCAAAAGTCCGGAAACACCCTGATAAAATCCAAATGGAGTAGCAAACGAGGAAACAGAGTCCCTACTCACGAGGAACGGGAAGGGGGAAACTTTATGGGCTATGCCACGAAACATGGCGGCCATCTTGAAAGCCGCCATCTTGGATTCAACTCCAATATTTCAAATGGGAATGTGGTCATGTGACATATCAGACAGATAGAGAATTTCACCGGAAAAACAATGCCGTTGTTATTTTAAACATAGCTTTATTCATTCTCGGGCTATAGCCAGTTACATGTGGCAGTGGTGGGACGCTCGGCAGCATGTGTGTTACCTGCTGAAGAGACATTACGCCGATGTTACACAGTCCCGAGAGACCACCAACAGTCATAGGAATGGCTCGATATGTTGTCCATTATGTTGGATTGTTAATGCTATCCTCCGAACCCAGTCCTGATGAACTTTGAACAACACATCTGGCTGAATTTGACCACATGCATCAACAATGCGCTGCTTTAGATAATGGAAATCCCGTATTTTCACAGAATAAACCAGTGCTTTGACATGACCCCAAAGATAAAAATCCAAAGGAGTCAAATCTGGTGAACGTCGTGGCCACTCCACAGCACCCCGTCCTCCGATAACAACGAGGGAAACACTTCTTCATCCAATAACCTCAGATAACCGTTGCCTGTTAACGTACCATCAATGGAAAAAGGTCCAACGACTTTGGTATCCCACATACCACACCAGACCATCACTTTTTGTGAGTCGACCGTTTTGGGAGCATCAATCCAGTGTGGATTTGTGTCAGACCAGTATCTGTGATTCTGCTTGTTCACTTCACCATTGATAAAGAAACTGGCTTCATCACTGAACAGCACCTGATAGGGGAAACGTGGATTTATCTGCAGCTGCTGTGTCACGCATTCTGCGAACTTTACCCGACGGTCTGAGTCATCCTCGTTCAGGTACTGGAGCAGCTGAATTTTGTACGAGTGCCATTTGTGCTGCGATAAAATTCGCAGTATGGAGGTACGGCTAACCCCACATTCTTGTGTCAGGCGACGAGTACTCCGTTGCGGACTCTTGCTAAACGATGCCTACACGCTCACTGTTGTTGCTTCATCGATGGCGGATTTTGGTCTTCCAGCCTTAGGTTTATCTGCGACAGAACCTGTTGCTCGGAATTTGGCCAAAAGCTTGGCAACTGCGCTGTGAGTGATGGGCTGTCTGGTTGGGCGACGACTGTTGAAATCCTCAGCAATGACCCGTGCTCTTCTTTCTCCTGATATCAAGATGATTTCAATGCGTTCCTCATGTGTTAAGGACATTTTGTAACCTTTAAATAAGGAAACAATGATTAAAACGTTAACATGAGTAAATGATACCCAACAGTTAAACACATGTACAATATGAGGCATGGGATAGTCACTTTGCACCGTTTCAGACTTCATTTTATAACTTCTCAGTACGTAATACTCATGCTGCCGAGCGTCCCACTGCTGCCGCAAGTAATTGGCTATAACACGAGAATGAATAAAGCTATGTTTAAAACAACAACGGCATTGTTTTTCCGGTGAAATTCTCTATGTAACTTCCTGGCAGATTAAAACTGTGTGCCCGACCGAGACTCGAACTCGGGACCTTTGCCTTTCGCGGGCAAGTGCTCCACTTGGAGCACTTGCCCGCGAAAGGCAAAGGTCCCGAGTTCGAGTCTCGGTCGGGCACACAGTTTTAATCTGCCAGGAAGTTTCATATCAGCGCACACTCCGCTGCAGAGTGAAAATCTCATTCTGAAATTCTCTATGTGTTTGATATGTTACATGACCACATTCCCATTTGAAATATTGGAGTTGAATCCAAGATGGCGGCTTTCAAGATGGCCGCCATGTTGGTGGCATAGCCTATAAAGTTTCCCTCTTCCCGTTCCTCGTGTGTAGGGACTCTGTTTCCTTGTTTGCTACTCCATTTGGATTTTATCAGGGTGTTTTCGGACTTTTGGGCCACCCTGTACATTCATTTCTGTGTGTACGTTGCAGTCCCTGTCATCTATAACCTTTTCAGTGGTTGACCTTCGCCTTTCTGTGCAGCCTACAGCTAACGAGGCTGATGTACCCGCAGACATCTCCCGCTAAAGACTTTTCCTCATACAGTTTTCATTAACTACTTGTAAGACATGCATGTTTCAGTCATTTTGTAAACAGGGAAACGTTGGCCCGTTTTATTTCAACTCCTTTCCACGATGTATTTAATACTAAAACTCGTGTAGCACCGTTTCTAAGAACTTTTAAATGCTTTTCCTTTCTGGACATATTAAAAATGAATTAATTGCAGCCTGAGCTGGAGTAGAATATTTTAATTCTACATTGCTTATTGTAAAAACACATGTGTAAAATAAAGTATTGCACCAAGAAAAATTATTATATATTTTCTACTTGCCACATTGTGTGCCTTGTTGATGATTTTCACTTATGGACCGTCTGACAGCAACTGAATAAAAAACAATTTTAGTGCCATACGCGATTCGCCTTTATTTTATGCAAGGCATCATCAGTGGCCTGTAATATGTACATATGTTAGCTATTTTATTTACATTTTTGTCACTGTGCCCATAGGTTATAAACAGTTCTGGTGGTTGGTATTTCCTATTAAGTAGTAATGTTTTGAACTGTACTTACAGGTTGCGTAGACAGTTTCTTACATATTACGCTCCTGTTGCATTTTTGGTCTTGTTCTTCTTCCTATGAGCGCCAATTTGCTGTTTTTTCTGCATTCCACAGCACTATGCACTGAACGCTTTTTTTAATGCAATGTTTTGGTTTCTGTTGCCGACTGTCAAATGTTTTTGCCAAAGATCGAATATTACTGCCAAACTTATGAGTGTAACTATCGAAGTATCTGTGGTCTGTTCGTGTATGCATTTGTGTGTGCGCTTGTGTGTGTGTGTGTGTGTGTGTGTGTGTGTGTGTGTGTGAGTGAGTGTTTTTTGGTGTCATATTATTTGATTTTATTTTATTGTATTTAATTATTTATTTTTGTTTATGTCCTGTGAATGTGTGTGTGTGTTTTGGTGTGATATATATATATATATATATATATATATATATATATATATATATATATATATATATATTTGTGCTGTGTATGTGTGTCTGTCTGTATTTTGGTGTTATGCATTTTTTTTTTTGAGGGGGGCGGGGGCTGTGTGTGTGTGTGTGTGTGTGTGTGTGTGTGTGTGTGTATTTTGTTGTTATATACTTTTTTATGTTATCATTTCCTTTATTAAGTGTAGTAAGGAGCCTGTCCTGATGTGTGTTTGTCCATTTATCACATGTTTGTTTTCTGCTATGGCTTTCTGGATGTGGAAGTTTTCTTGCATTTGTATAAGATGTTTTCATGGTTGCTTATTCTCATTATTTTCATTTCTTGTTCCATGTTTGTAGGATGATGGTTGTAGTGTTTTAAATGCTCTTATTACAGGCCACTGATGATGCCTTGCGTAAAATAAAGGCGAAACGCGTATGGCACTAAAATTGTGTTTTATTCAGTTGCTGTCAGACGGTCCATAAGTGAAAATCATCAACATACCGTAGTATTACGCGCAACTGAGGAGGACAGGACCAAAAAATTGAAGATTGTGTGCCTTGATTTACTGGTCGTACAAATTATTAGTAAACATTTTCTATATGTTCTGCAAACGTAAGTTTTAGGCAAGTTCTACAGAATATTACTCATTTGTAACGTGGTTTCGAATTAACAGCTTTAGAACTACATGTTATTTTTTGTGTCGTAAAATCATAATGACCCTGAGTAGATTGTTCTGTCGTGTTACAACAAATTACGTGGTCTAATTAAAAAATTCATCATGAGTACTGATAAACAAAATGCAAATAACAGTCTGTACAAGACAGATTTACATATTTAATCATAATGCCGCAAACAATAGTAATGTGACTGAACTTCATTTATTTCCTTCAATGATCACGAACTGTTGATCCTTAGACCACCACTTTCGGTTAGCAGTGACCACCTGCAGCTCTATAGCAAAAATGAGAAATGAAGGATAACTAGTGGACAGATTACATATTAATGTGACTGCTTTAATGAAATCAGTTTATAGTCGAAACTGGTAATTTTGATGACGTAGAGCAATTTACGTATCATATCAAAACGTTTCTATGGTATTAACCCCATTCACTTAAACAGATCCACGTGAAGTGACCGTATTTTCGAAATCGTAGTGTGTTCCAGCTGAAATTTAATTCAAATACCGAATTTCCAGAGGGTAATTCGAATGTAGTATGAGTTACAGCTTTCATCCTGGCCGTATCATACAAACAACTTGGTTATTTAAACCTTTCAGGACCACTGTCTGACCATCGTATCGCAAGTCATTCGTGTGTATAGAAACTCATTCTTCTGCACAAGACACCCGATCTACAAAGCATTGAACAAAGAAGTCGTCAGATTCACGAACTCCAGATTTTATTATCGGGCTATGCACACCTATCCTCGGAGGCAATGATTCATGTGTTAGCAGTGATAAACCGGTACTGCTGGCGTTGGAAATCGTTCGAACTCGTACTGTAAACGATACTAGAAAAAATAAAATAATTTTTGTTTTCAGACCACTGAGCGCAAAATCCGTAACACAATTCTCAGGTTAATTAGAGCTAAGCATATTTTCATAGACACTGAGAAAGAAGTCGTTTTAGTGAATTTAACACCAAGATAAGCTAGTGGCTTTATATATTCATGCTTATCGTCAATGGTTTGGCGCAATAGATAACTTGTCAACGACGCCCAGCCATCTCCTGATCCTGTGAACTTGCTACTTTCGATTCGAAACAGCTTGATCAATGAGATGGCCAATGGCTGGGTCTTCTTGGCGAGTTTCTGGGAAGAAATTACAACTTCTCTCGCACTTGCATCAGAATAATACAGGGTGATTCAAAAAGAATACCACAACTTTAAAAATGTGTATTTAATGAAAGAAACATAATATAACCTTCTGTTGTACATCATTACAAAGAGTATT
Organism: Schistocerca americana; assembly: GCF_021461395.2. NCBI lineage: Eukaryota > Metazoa > Arthropoda > Insecta > Orthoptera > Acrididae > Schistocerca > Schistocerca americana. Next base: position 33,862,747 of record NC_060124.1, read on the forward strand.
TAAAAAGGCTTTTTTTTTTCACTCAAAAACAAGTTCAGAGATGTTCAATATGGCCCCCTCCAGACACTCGAGCAATATCAACTCGATACTCCAACTCGTTCCACACTCTCTGTAGCATATCAGGCGTAACAGTTTGGATAGCTGCTGTTATTTCTCGTTTCAAATCATGAATGGTGGCTGCGAGAGGTGGCCGAAACACCATATCCTTAACATACCCCCATAAGAAAAAATCGCAGGGGGTAAGATCAGGGCTTCTTGGAGGCTTTCATCACTCGTTCTCGGCCGTCCAGAACTTTTCCCTTTGCACAAACACCCATTCTCTGTAAACTGTTTATACCAACGTTTAATACACCACCTATCAGGAGGTTTAACACCATACTTCGTTCGAAATGCACGCTGAACAACTGTCGTCGATCCACTTCTGCCGTACTCAATAACACAAAAAGCTTTCTGTTGAGCGGTCGCCATCTTAGCATCAACTGACGCTGACGCCTAGTCAGCAGCGCCTCAAGCGAACAAATGTACAACTAAATGAAACTTTATAGCTCCCTTAATTCGCCGACAGATAGTGCTTAGCTCTGCCTTTTGTCGTTGCAGAGTTTTAAATTCCTAAAGTTGTGGTATTCTTTTTGAATCACCCTGTATTATAAGCCGGTTTAGTATAGATTCACAATACCTTTGCTGCAGTGACTTATTTATATGGTTTTCACGTCTCACATAGTACTTCTAACCTCTTTCTCTACGTTCTTCCTCGCGTCTGGATATGTGACTTTCTATGGAGTTAAAATGTTATTCGAATGAGACAGTTATACATCTTCATTCAGCCTATGAGTGCAGCTATCCCAATTTACTTAACTGCCAGTATTGTTCTCTCACTTTTACTTCCAGTTTCTTGGTATACATAAGTGACTACATACATGCTGCTAGAACTGAGCTGTCTTTAGTTTGCAATTTTAGATGTTTCTTTCAGGGGTGTAGCTGATTATCCTTTCAGAAATGTATAACTTTTCCAGTTCTTGGACGCTACTTTTAAAATGAATATGGTAAGTCCGCTTTTGTTTTTCCTTTTAACTTCCAAACTACAAACTATCATCGTTAAGGAATTCCATCATTGCCTCAGACGCTACTGTCTTCATAGCTGATTTATTTTTTATTACCTTTTGTGTGTCACTGGATGCTTTCTTTTATTTTATGTAAATGAGGGATTATGAAATGAATTAGGAACTGCATGGAAGCAGAAACTCTCTCATTTATTGACAGCCCTTGGGAATGGAGTGATTTTCCCTAATTCGCATCATAGCATGGCACTTTGGAATGCTTTCAGCGTACGTCATATTCATTGTCTCCCGTGACGTCATGAGAACTTTTCTGGCCCTTATTTTGCTAAGTATAGACAGAAGTATAATTCAGTTGTTAGGGGAGGTTGAACGAATCAAAATGTCCAACATCTATCTGAAAGCACAAAGCTGATCGGATAACAAACCCCGTTGTTGAATAAAAATTTTGGAGTTCCTCTTAACGCACAAACCGGAGACCGAGCGTGGATCCTCATAGAGTATTATCGGCAATTTTGAGCCTTTTGGACAGGTTTCACCATTTCATCGCTGACGCGCACGAGAGTACGGCTGCAGTCTTGCTCAAGTAACTTCTGGTTGGTGGCTGCGACTGTCAAAATTAAGTTTAAAGAGATTTAGTCGAAGGTGATGTTACTATTTAGCAGCAGTTTTGCATCAGCAATATAAGCGAGAATAAACTATATGGTTTACTAGGACGCTGGAGCGTCTGATTTTCTGTGGTCTTCGAATCTTTCGACTGTTATCAGAGAGATTTTTTTTTATTTTCTGAAAATGACGGAAACGTTACAAATACCTATTTAGAGGTTAAAATGAACAATTAGCAATGTATGTTTCCAATCCCATGTTCAGATTTTGGAATATGTGATTTTTTTTTATGTCGTGAGTAAAGCAAAGCTGGCAACTCATGTGAAAAATATAGTAATGTAATGAGCTGACTTAAGTCCTTCAAATTAACTGTTGCGTCGGCAACAGTGGTGGAATTACTATGCGTAACGGGACAGCATATGACACGAACACCCGGTGCGGGCTATCGCAACAGCGACACCACTTTGTTAAGATGAAAAGGGGGTTGTCACGGTTCTAATATAGCGGCTGCACGACTTTGCGTGTACGGTGGTTTTCTCCGTCCTGTACAGTCTGTGTGCAACGCAATACAAAGCAAAGCTCCGCCCCGTTTTAAGGGTAGGCTCCAGTCAGTGATGGGGGGGAAAGGCATCTGCAGCTGCCCAGCCGCGCACACAAACAGGACCAGCAGCTGGTCTGGAATTCCCACACTGCAGATCTGCTCCGAGCCTTCCGCGTCCCATTGCTGAGAAACAGCTCGCATCAAAGAAGTCATGTGTAGGTGTTAATCGGTAGCATTCAACCGCTTTAACTTACTTCGCACAATAAAATAACACTTCTCGAGAAACAATGCTTTGATCGTCGATTGTCGACGTTCGTATGATTAAAACACCAAAAACTTTGACAACATGTTTGCGACGTTCATACGATGAAACAAAACATACATTAGAATCCTCCTCTTTTTGTTATTCACATCACATATTGCAGCCGCCATGTTTTCTTCTCCAACTGTGACCACAAAGAGCGTAAACTGTAACGCTTATCCTGCTATCTTGGCATAGTCGTGAGTTGTGATATCCGAGACACCACCGTTTATGCGCAGCTACTAACTGAACCATAACGTCATCCCACGGGTCACCTACTCTCTCCTCTTTTCTAAAGATACATTGGTACATGGAAGTTAACTGCGAAGAAACTAAGATAAAATGAGAACTACTTCAACTGATCGACGGAAGAAAGAAAATAAAAAATGTTCATGGACAGACAGAAATACAGCAATGTAAGTCAGTTAGATATGAAATAAACAGAAATTTCAGTGAAGTTAAGGCGTAAATAACTAAAGGAAAAATGTGAAGACATCGAAAAAGAAGTTGTTCTTGTCGGGACTGATCCTGCACACAGAAAAGGCAAAACAGTTTTCAATGAAACTGGAGTCAGTGACGTCAGCTATGAGTGGAATGAAAAGCTGACAGTTAAACGCAGAGAGAACAGGTCGGTGGGATGAGCATATTGTAGGCCTCTACGAAGGGGGGGGGGGGGGGGGGAGGATTGTCTGATGACGTGACACAGAAAAACAAATGGAAGCCGGTAAGGAAGAAGACATAGGGGATCCGGTATTAGAGGGAGAGTTTAACGACCTTCGGAAGACTTAAAAAGAAAAGAAAAACAACGCCCTCGGAATTTAAATATCAGTCACTCAAAAATATCAGACACAACTCATGCATCCAGCGTGCTGACAAGAAAAATATGAAGAGAAATGAAACTGAAAATTTGTTAGGGGACAATCGGGATGCTAGAGGCACCAGAGGCAATTCTCACGTTGGGATTGATAACGGAAGCAAGACTTTAAAAGATCAAGACTCGTCAACCAACAACAACAAGGGTTCGACAATGTAAAATCGTGAAAGACGTTTGAAATTCTCATAAATATAGAAGAAAGCTACAGGGAAAGACGGGTAATATACACTATGTACAAAACCTAAGAGGGAACAAGAAGAATGGAAACCAAGAACGGCATGCTCGGATTCAAAAGGGTGTAAGACAAGGATGCAGTCTTTCGTTCTTACTGTTCAATCTATACATAGAAGAAGCAATGACCATAATTAGAAACGGCTCAAGAGTGGGATTAAATTCTGGATCGAAGGGTATCAATGATTATAATGCTATCCTCTTGAAAGTGACGAAAAATTACAGAACCTCAAGAGTGAAAAGAGCAGAAGTCAATAAAGAACATGAATTGAGAGTAAACCGGAAAAGGACGAAAGTAATGAGGAGCAGCAGAAATGAAATTACCGATAAACTTAACATCAAAATCTGGGACCACTAAGTAGATGAAGCTAAGTAATTCTGCTACTTAGGAAACAAGGTAGCACATGAAGGCTTCAGTCTTAGAAATTTCTAAGAATAAATAACTGCAACACGGCATGTTGTTGTTGTTGTGGTCTTCAGTCCTGAGACTGGTTTGATGCAGCTCTCCATGCTACTCTATCCTGTGCAAGCTTCTTCATCTCCCAGTACCTACTGCAACCTACATCCTTCTGAATCTGCTTAGTGTATTCATCTCTTGGTCTCCCTCTACGATTTTTACCCTCCACGCTGCCCTCCAATGCTAAATTTGTGATCCCTTGATGCCTCAAAACATGTCCTACCAACCGATCCCTTCTTCTAGTCAAGTTGTGCCACAAACTTCTCCCCAATTCTATTCAATACCTCCTCATTAGTTATGTGATCTACACACCTTACCTTCAGCATTCTCCTGTAGCACCACATTTCGAAAGCTTCTATTCACTTCTTGTCCATACTAGTTATCGTCCATGTTTCACTTCCAAACATGGCTACACTCCATACAAATACTTTCAGAAACGACTTCCTGACACTTAAATCTATACTCGATGTTAACAAATTTCTCTTCTTCAGAAACGCTTACCTTGCCATTGCCAGTCTACATTTTATATCCTCTCTACTTCGACCATCATCAGTTATTTTACTCCCTAAATAGCAAAACTCCTTTACTACTTTAAGTGTCTCATTTCCTACTCTAATTCCCTCAGCATCACCCGATTTAATTCGACTACATTCCATTATCCTGGTTTCGCTTTTGTTGATGTTCATCTTATACCCTCCTTTCAAGACACTATCCATTCCGTTCAACTGCTCTTCCAAGTCCTTTGCTGTCTCTGACAGAATTACAATGTCATCGGCGAACCTCAAAGTTTTTACTTCTTCTCCATGAATTTTAATACCTACTCCGAATTTTTCTTTTGTTTCCTTTACTGCTTGCTCAATATACAGATTGAATAACATCGGGGAGAGGCTACAACCCTGTCTCACTCCTTTCCCAACCACTGCTTCCCTTTCATGCCCCTCGACTCTTATAAGTGCCATCTGGTTTCTGTACAAATTGTAAATAGCCTTTCGCTCCCTGTATTTTACCCCTGCCACCTTTAGAATGTGAAAGGCATTATGACATTGAATTGGTGACTGTAGGAAAAGAGGGAAAAATAAGACTCGAAGTGTTAGAGAAATGATGCCACAGAAGGATGTCAATAATTATGTGGACTTATAGGGCAGGACGTCATTCTCCGTAGAGTGGGCGAAGAAAGGAACATATGGTAAACACCAACAAGAAGAAGGGTCAGGACGACAGGACATGTGTTAAGATATAAGTGAATAACTTCCATGGTAGCAAAGAGAGCTGTAGAAGGCAAAAAATTGTAGAGAAAGACAGAGATTGGAATACATGCAAAGAACTGAGGACGTAATGAATAAGTGTTACATTGCTGTGAAGAAGTTGGAACAGGAGAGAAATTTGTGGCAAGCTTTATGAAACTAGACACAGAGGAAAATATGCTGTTAGATGCACAGTGTGGCTCTCTTTTAAACCTGCAGCAAACACGAATACATATATGTGAGAACTATTTTAGAAATAGCTGACGGAGATGTCTTTAACTAGATGATGAGAATAGGAGGATAAAAGAAAAATCAGTGAGACGCTCATTGCTGAGCAATTTGCCTTCAGCGAAGTAGGAAGCCTATTTTTTTTATTAATAGTAATAATACGATTAACTAAGATAAATGAAACTATATTTGAGTTATACTGAGTGTCGGAGAAATCTCGTGACAAACTTCGAGAGGTTACAGAGGGTATCTTGAGGAACAAATCAAGGATAGGAACCCTTGCCCGGAAGCGTCAGCCAAAGACGTCACTGAGCGTTCAAGTTACTGTCCAACTAATTTGTAACACATCTCAAATGCTGCGATTCTCTTCTGTTCCGGTTTACCCATAGTCCATCTTCCACTGTCATACAAATCTGTGCTCCAAATGTACATTCTCAGAAATTTCCTCCTCAAATTAAAGCCTATGTTTGATACTAATAGACTTGTCTTGGCCAGGAATGCCCTCTTCGCCATTGCTAGTCTACTTTTCATGTCCTCCTTGCTGCGTCCGTCGTGCGTTATTATACTGCCTACACAGTAGAATTCCTTCGCCTATTTTGTGATCCCCAATCCTGCTGGTTAACAGTACTTTCGTCTTTGTTCAATTTACTCTCTATCCGTTATCTGTACTAATTAGACTGTTCATTCCATTCCACTTTCATTGAGAATAGCAACATATTTATCGAATCTTATCACTGGTATCCTTTCACCTTGAATTTTGATTCCACTCTTGAAACTTTCTTTTATCTCTGTCATTGCTTCTTCGATGTATAGACTGAACACTAGGGGCGAAAGCTACATCCCTGTCTTTCCTCCTTCTTAATCCAAACACTTCGTTCTTGGTCTTTTATTGTTCCCTCTTGGATCTTGTACATATTGTAATCACCTGCCTTTTCCTATAACTTACCCGTATTTTTTTTTTCAAAATTTCGAACATATTACACAATTTTTCCAGGCCGACAAATGCTATGAATGTGTCTTGATTTTTCTTTAGTCTTGCTTCCACTATCAACAGCAACGTCAGAACTGCCTTTCCTAAAGAAAAACTGATCACCATCTAACACAGCCACAATTTTCTTTTCCATTCTTCTGCATATTTTCCTTGTCAGCAACTTGGATGGATGAGCTGTTAAGATGAATATGCAATAATTCGTGCACTTGGCGCCTGTTGCTATGTTCGGAATTGTGTGGATGACGTTTTTCCGAAAATGAGGCGGTATATCGCTAGTTTTATACACTCTACACACCAATGTGAATAGTCGTTTTGTTTCCACTTCCTCTGGTGAGTTTAGAAATTCCGATGGAATGTTACGTAACCCTTCTCACTTATTTGATCTTAAATAGTCCAAATCTCTTTTAAATTCTGACTCTAATTGTTCCAGCATAACATCAAACGCCGGCACGTCAGCATGGAACATAACCACAGAGAAGGCTGTGAGATGACGTCAGAGAGTAGTGTGCTGACTGCACCGCTCCAGCGAGCCTTGGTCACACTAGAAGAGCAGCACTGGAAGACGAGCCGCCAACCTAACTGTTCAGCTGAGACTTGTGCGTTACATTAGGTGATTGCATGGAAACTGTATCTATCGAAGGACATTGGTTATTTGCATGTCGCCAATTGCTTGCGACCCACCTTGTACAATGCAAGTTAAATATTTTCATTTCGATTAATGTAATAAACTCCATTAATATGATTTGCTTGTGTGTTGTCTAGCTATCCGAGAAAACAGCTTCCTAGTACCCTGTAAGAGACGAGTGTGGTAGGATCCCACACTAATAGTGGATTACCTGCTCTTCCCTATCGTATCCTATCATCTCATTAGACCATTCTTCCCCCTCGTAGAGGCCTTCAGAGTGCTCTTTCCACCTATCCACTCTCTCCTCTGCATTTAACAGTGGTGTTCCCCGTTGAATTCTTAATTTAGCACCCTTTCTTTTAATTTCTTAGAAAGCTGTTTTGATTTTTCCATGTGCTGACTCAGTCCTTCTGACAACCATTTCTTTTTCAGTTTCTTCGCATTTTTTTGCAGTTGTTTCGCTTTAGCTTTCCTGAAGTTCCTATTTATTTCATTCCCATTTCTGTATTCTTCCTATTTCTTCCTCACTCCTATTTCTGTAATTACAGTGCAGTGTCTGGTCTGGGAATCGCTGTCTGAAAACGATGTAATCTAAGCGGATCTACCCGTCCCTACTGGTATTTTCCAAGTAGGGATCTTCCTCTTGAGATTCTTGAACAGAGTATTTACTATTACTAGCTGAAATTTGTTGAAGAATTCTGCTAGTCTATCTCATATCTGCTACCAAGCCTATATTCTCCTGTAACCCTTTCTTCTTCCCCTATAACGGCATTCCAATGTCCCATAGATGTTACGTTTTCATCTCCATTTACGTACTGAATTATCTTTCTACTTTTGAATATCGTCATATACTTTCTCTACATCTCTTCACCTTCAGCGTGGGTCGTCGGCATGCATACCTGAACTATCATTGTCGATGTTGGTTTGCTATCGATCCTGACGAGAAAAACCCAATCACTGAACTGTTCACCATAACCCAATCTCTACTGTGCCAACCTATTCACGACGAATCCTAATCCCATTATACCATTGTTTGCTGCCGTTGATATTAGCCTATACTCGTGGGACCGGAAATCCTTGTCTTCTTTCCTCTTCACTGACGCCCACTCTATCTAGATTGAGCCCTAGCATTTCCTTTTTTCAGGTTTTCTAGCTTTCCTACCACGTTCAAACTTTTGACATTCCACACCTCGTCTCGTAGAACATTACAGTTTGGCTGGTTATTCAACCTTCTTCTTATAATCATCTCCCCATTGGCAGCCCTCTCCCAGAGGTACGAATGGGGAACTAGTCTAGAATATTTTGTCAATGAAGAGATCATCATAACGGTTTTCACCGTATATAGGTGGAAGAAAAACAATCATTGGTCGCTATCAATTTGTGTGAACGGGCAAGTAACAACATACTGATTTTCCTCGAATAGACAGCTGAAGAGGGAAGGTAACTAGAATTTCAAGGATAATCTGGCACAATACACAATGGAAAGAATACACACGATGGAGGGTTTCTTAAGTTTGAATAAGGTAAACATGAACTGCAATCTTACTGATATTAGGGCGGAAAAACACAGAGAAATATAAAAGAAATTGTGCTATTTATGGAAGGGTAACAAAACCCTTGTAATCGAGAAAAATGTTTATCAAAGAGAGAGACCTTCATCAAAGAAATGAGTACTTGAGAAATGACAACAATTAAAATTTGGGACACATTGTTTCCGTCGTTTGCATTGTTTGCATTTGTAATCAACTGTCCTTAAAGCATACAATAGAAAAACGGAACAAATCAAGTGCGGCGAGACGTGAAAGAGATATGAACAATAAGCAAAGAAGGTTGTCTAAAGATCTTCGTTTCTCACTTGAGAGAAGCGAGGTTCGAATCTCCACCCAACCTTCCAGCTATAGGTCTTCCACAGTTTCCCTCCATCATGATAGCGGGATAAGTCCTTGATCCTGGTCAAGCCATTCATTCCAGCCACTAATTAAGAGACTAATGATTATGCTGCCTTTGGACGGTCAAAAGTTCACTGCCGATCCCTGGCCCCGACCTTTCCCAGTCTGGGGTTGTGTTCCATCTCTGATGACCCCTTTTTTAACATAAACACTCGTTCGGTACTGGAGAGAACAAAAATACCACACAGGCCATGAGTAAGAAATAAGACGAAGTGATACTACATAAATATTGGAGTTATGGTGTAACAGACATAAAATACCCTGTACAAACAAAACAGAATTAATATTTGAATACTGTCTGAACAACGTAGGTTAATCTCGTAAGTAGCATTTACTCTGTCCATAATACATAAAGCACGGAAAAGTCAAGCTAGGTGTAACGGATTCTATAGTAATAATAAAAGAAGCGCAGAGAGCGGAAGAGAAATAAAGTGCCGTGCGAAGGTTCCCGTTTTGAAACAGTCGTATCCTAATGCGGGAAGCAGTATAGCCATTTCCGGATTGCTACAGTTCCGTCCTTGCTCGGTTAGCCTTCTTGTTTCGGCTACACTTTGTAACTCCACGTGTGTGTTACACTGGGGATGCCGAACACGTTCCACTCGGCTCGGAGAGTGTTTGAAGAATTCGTAATGACATAGCTGCGTCTTGCTCAGTAAGGGAGAACCAGTTTCACATAAGTTGGACGCGACTGGGTAATAGCAGCCTCTCCCTCCTATGTCCCTGCCCTCCCCCCCCCCCCCTTTCTCTCTCTCTCTCTCTCTCTCTCTCTCTCTCTCTCTCTCTCTCTCTCTCTCTCTCTCTCTTGGGCACCCCTATTTTGTACACAGCAGTTTCCACATTCAGCTTTTTGTGGGCCATTCAAGGGTCTGTCTACGTCTTGCAAAACAGATATTTATAACAGGAGCCGTTGTAGTGTAATTATGGCTGTGGACATATCGAACGACCTAGATCTTTCAGCGGCGTCAAACCACAGCTGTGCAGTATGCTACGATTGCTACTTGAAATTATGTGATGTTATCAAAACAAAAACAGATAGTTATACTTCCCCAAAAGCACAATCTTTGCGCATTTAAATTAAATTGAAAGCCACTGGAAATGATCAACATTACTCCATGTCTTCATAGGTTTAAATGTGTTTCGCGGTACAATAAATTGTATCAAAATTCAAAAAAGCAAGTGCTTGCATATGATGCTTACATAAATCGTGAATTTAAATCATAGTTACAGTTCGTGATCCACAATGGATGTAGCGCATTTACATGTTCTTTACCAGAGCGATTCTGCAGAGGACCTCCTCATTTCTTATCAGTCGACCTGATTTCAGCATCCCTCTCTACCATCACACATCAAATGCTTGGATTCTCTTCTTTTACGTTTCCCACAGTCTATTGTTCACTTCGTAACAATGCTGTGCAGCAAACGTCCATCATTAGAAATTTCTTTCTCAAATTAAGGTCTACGTTTCGTCAGGGACGCCCTCTTTGCCTGGGATAGTTTGATTTGAATGTCGTTCTTGCTTCGTAAAGGGTTTTTTCTTCTTCTTTTACTTAAAAGTACCTAGCAAGGAGTGTGTGGTTAGTACACTGGACTCGCATTCGAGAGGACAACAGTTCAAACCCGCGTGCGGCCACGTTGACTTAGGTTTTGCGTGATTTCCCTAAACCGCTTCAGGCAGTTACCGGGATGGTTCCTTCGAAAGGGCCGACATCCTTCCCCATCCTTCGCTAATACGATGGGACCGATGACCTCCCCGTTTGGTCCCCTCCCCCAAATCAACCAACCAAATTAAGAGCCTCTGTGGAATACGGTTATTACAGTTGTTTTCCTTTCTTTTTTTGCACATTTCTCTCGACGTTTCTTGGTGCTTCTCTCTTCTTTCTTGTGTCAAAGTGGTCCCAGAATTCTTATCGAGTTTTTGAGGGAAACTTTTGAAGTCATTTCTGAGCGGCAATCGTTTCTCAGTATCTTGTAGTATAATTCGGACTCATCCATGTCCATTCGAGCTTCTTTGCACCATGCGTTATCCATTTTTAATTAACCAGACTGACTTTTTTGTCAGTCTCTTGGGATTCGCCCTTTGTAAATGGCTGTAGAAAGCTATTCCTCTTTTCCTTATCATGTATGTAATATTTTTCAATACTTGTACACAGTTTACTAATATGTTTTCTGTATTGTGTTTGCCTTTAACTGGGCGCAGAGTTTTCGTCACTATTTTTCTTTCTGTGATTTTCAGTGCTACCATCATCGTCTTTTTGTTCAGACTTAAATATTCTGCTGCATAAAGTTCTTCTGGACGAAATACTGTGGTGCAGTGTGTAAGTTTAGCATTGTGTGGACACTGACTAGTAAGGCAGTGCGATATTTTCACCTTATTAACTCTTGCTTTAACGGCTTCATCCCCGAAATGTCTTTCTCCGAAATGTATTGCTCAATTATTTCTGAGTAACTGAATTTGTTACTCCTCTCAGTTTTTCGATGTTTACTTTTCATTATGTTTAGGACTGCTTTGATGTTTGTCACAAATTTCGTTTTCGTGGAGGAGGTATGAAAGGCTGATTCTTCGGTTTGTTTTTTTATTTTTCTTTAATTTTTTTACTGTAATTTGTTTCAGGGTAGCAGAATGCCTTCATTTGTTCTCCTTTCTGGTCCCCAATTTTGATGTTACTTTTATTGTTAATCTCATTTCTACAACTCCTCATTAATTTCTGTTTTTTCGGTTCATGTTTATCTCATTTCTGCAACTCCTCATTAATTTCTGTTTTTTCGGTTTATGTTAATCTCATTTCTGCAACTCCTCATTAATTTCTGTTTTTTCGGTTTACTCTCAATCCATAAAGTGTGTCCATTATATTGCTCTTTCCATTTAACAAGCCCTGCAGTTCTTCCTCAGTTTCACAGAGAATAAGAATGTCATCAGCAAAATTTTTCACTGAAATCCTTTCACTCTAAATTTTAATCTAACTCTTGAACCATTCTTTTATTTCCATCATTACTTCTTCGCTGTATAGACTGATCATCACGGGCGGCGGACTGAACTCCTAGCAATCTCTCTAATCCTAGCAGTTCGTTCTTGGTCTTTCTTTTTTTCCTTTTCGTTGTTGTAAACATTATTTGTTATCCGTACGACCATAAAGCTTCACACCATAACAGAAATTACATCTCAAGCAAGACACAAAAATGAAAAAAAGATGTCATTAAAATGTACAGATTTTGCCCAATACCTTTTAGAAAATTAACAATCACTTTGTATACCCCAATGTCTTTGGTAAACAAAACAGAAGCAGTTCTTTGAAGGAGGTGCCATCCCATATTCAGCTTCAAAAAGTTCAATATTTCAGTCAATTTTGGGACACGAATCCCAAGTGTGATTTAGATCAGCTTCCGATTCAGAATCACACTCACACGCAGGAGAACTGTAAAATTTGATTCGGTGTAGGTGGAGAGGAAAAGAGGCGTGGCTGAAGTCGAATATTGGTTGATATCGTTGATCGGTTCAAACGTGTCCTCGGAACTTTGCAAGAATTCGAGGTTGTAAAGCGCATGATAACCACCTCTCGTTTCTTGAGATCCATCTCACATCTATTACCGTGAATGTTTTCCTCATGCAACCAGTCTGTGTACGGCAATATCAGAAGAGCGCCTATAGAGGCGGCTTGCTTCGCTAATAATTAGCTTCCTCGTTATAATCGCTGCTAACGTGGGCACGCGCCTACAGCAAAAGGATGGTCTATCCCCTCCGTGTACTTTGAGCATATTCTAAAACAACATTTAGTATATAATGATGAGTTGTTTTATACCATCTCCGGTGCTGAACGTTTTAAAGGACGCATTGGGAGTTAGACTCAATTAATATCTTTGAAAAGACAGTTGAAGATACAAAGCTTGAGTGCTTCCAAAAGTGCCGTTGTCTTCCCCGTAAAAACAGAATTGCTTTTAGGCAGTTCGAAGGCTTTCCGGATTGGGAGCTGAGGACATAGTAAAGCACATGCGGTACACTCTTCTTGTGGCATTTCGGATCCGTCTGTATGTGTTGTGACTTGGCAAGACAGCCAAGCCACTGTAAGGCGAAGCCGAAAGGCACGCGTTTAAGCTCACGCAGGCTGGCGTGAGGTCTGGAACAAGGCCAAGGTATTTATAGTAGCAAAAATAGTACGTAGCTTCTGGAATACTTAACTTTAATCCATAGTTGGTGAACATCGGTCTGACGGTGCATGCATTACAAGATTAATAGCAAATGATAATGGCGCCTTGCTAGGTCGTAGCAAATGACGTAGCTGAAGGCTATGCTAACTATCGTCTCGGCAAATGAGAGAGTAATTTCCTCTCCACCTACACCGAATCAAATTTTACAGTTCTCCTGCGTGTGAGTGTGATTCTGAATCGGAAGCTGATCTAAATCACTCCTGGTATTCGTGTCCCAAAATTGACTGAAATATTGAACTTTTTGAAGCTCGCCGGAGAGCTTCTGTAATGTTTGGAAGGTAGGAGACGAGATACTGGCAGAAGTAAAGCTGTGAGGACCGGGCATGAGTCGTGCTTCGGTAGCTCAGATGGTAGAGCACTTGCCCGCGAAAGGCAAAGGTCCCGAGTTCGAGTCTCGGTCGGGCACACAGTTTTAATCTGCCAGGAAGTTTCATATCAGCGCACACTCCGCTGCAGAGTGAAAATCTCATTCGAGAGAGTAATTTGTCAGTGAACCATCGCTAGCAAAGTCGGCTGTACAATTGGGGCGAGTGCTAGGACGTCTCTCTAGACCTGCCGTGTGGCGGCGCTCGGTCTGCAATCACTGATAGTGGCGACACGCGGGTCCGACGTATACTAGCGGACCGCGGCCGATTTAAAGGCTACCACCTAGCAAGTGTGGTGTCTGGCGGTGACACCACAGTATGAATACATAGAGAGTCAAACCACTGAGCTCCAACGAGAGGATTAAAGGTGCAATTGACATCAACACTCGGCGAGCCGTTCGTGTGAAAATAACAAATTGGAACCTGACAGATGAGTCTATCGAGATCAGAGTGAAGTACAATCATATGCGAAGAACGTAGAATGGAACCTATGATAGGAGACTAAGTGTCAGATCTGGTTCAGACTGCCAGAAGTTTGTTTCTTCTGTAGGAGGTGGCCCATAATCGGAAACGGTAGTTTCGACTTTCATATACGGAACTGCCCAAGGAGGCCATGCCATGAGTGTAAAATTTATCTGGCAATATTTGGCGTCCAATGCTCATTGGCAGCTCCCCTGCCTCCGCTAAAAGGGCAAGTGTGGACGTTGAACGCATGGTCGGAAGACAGGTACGAATGGCTCTGTATTGAAGAGTTTGTAATTTGGAGAGATAAATCTGAGGTGCTTTGTGATACAGTAGACAACCGTAAAAAAAGTCGAGATCGAGTCATCCGTCGGTACGTGGCGGGTAAGGTGCTCTGATGTGCGCGGCCCACCAAACACGGATTACATTTAAACTTTCTTCACACTTAGTAACAACGCTTCCAATGTGAGCCGCCAAGCTAAACCGAGAGTCAAATATCATTCCTTGGAATCGAACATGAGATTTTATTTGGAAAGTGTACTCTCCACACGTGTCATGACCATCAATGCGAACAGCGTTCGAATTGTAAAATGGGACGATCACCGATTTCTCAGCAGAAACCTCCAGTTCGTTTGTAGACAGCCATTCATTAATGTGTGCTACGGCAGTGAGCAGTGCTGTTTTTGCCTGAAGTTACGACTCGGTAGTGGAATAAACGTCGTTCGCATACTGCAATCTTTTTATGAAGGAAGTGATCGAGCATTGCAAACCGTGGGTATTCAGAGTTTACAAGTGGAGCCTTGTAACTGCAACCTGTGGCAAGCCCTGGGAGACCAGAAAAGGTCCGTGCAAGCTGCTTTTGAATATGACGTAGATTGTTGTTTGAGAGACCACGGTAGTAATACCATCCTCCAAGGATACGATACTATATTGCAAAGTTCTTTCGGACAAGCGTGCGCGTCCGAAGGAACAGTCACTGCGGTGACTACAGCGGTAGTGAAATACAATAAACTATTCGGAATTGCGAATTGGACAACCGTCAGCTGTAGAATGGAATGGCGACAATGAAAAGCTGTGCCGGACCGGGACTCGAACTATTTGGCTACCCGAGCACGACTCACAGGCGGATCAAAACTTCAACATGCCGTCAACCAGGTGGATGTACGAGTACAGATGTGGACACATGGTTGACGACATATTGAAGTTTTGATCTGCCCGTGAGTCGAGCAGGTAGCCACGTGGTAAGGCGACCGCTCCCGACAAGAGGGAAATACGGGAACGAGTCCCGGTCCGACACAAATTTTCACTGTCGTCATTCAGTTCTACAGCCGTTGGTTGTCCGTATCCGCAAATTCGAAAACATTTAATGTCTCGTTGAAGGAATTTCGAATTCCGTTAGCTTATCCAAGAGAATCGGTTTAGGTACGTGACCATAAGCTTCCTTAACGTCAAGAAAAGTGGCGACGACTGTTTCTTTCGTTAGAAAGGGCGACGTGATAACCATAGCAAATGAATACATATTTTGCATAGTCCCTTCGCCTTTTATGAATCCGCATTGACTCCGAGGCATCGAATTACCATTTTCAAGCCACCATTCCAGTCTCCGTTTTACTATTGAGTCCAGAATATCCGCGACACACGGTGACATAGCGATCGGTCGGTAGTTAGAGGCCTTATTTGGATCCATCCCATTTTTCAATACTGGAATTATGACTTGCGTCCTCCTTGTTGCCATGAGGTCCTGTTGTATCCAATACCGATTAAAAATGTACAAGAGCATTTCTTTCCCTTCCACGATCAGGTTCGCAAGCATACAGTAATGAATAGAATCAATAACAGGACAGCTGTCACTAGGTAAATTTTAAGCTATATTGAGTTGTTCTTGAGAGAAAGGATGAAGTACGATATGATGTCGGTCGTGGTCAACAGCAGACGATTAAGGAAAACAACTGTAGCCTGGACCAGTGTATCGATAAATTTCTCTTACCAAGCAGTGGTAGGCTGTTTCTAAAAGCCTTTGTTTAATGCCAAATACTTGTCATACAGGTTGCTTTATTGAGTGAAGATCCAATTCCCCTTCTGAAACCTTCCCGTCTCCTCTATACCTCTTTTGTTAATGATAACCTTCCCTTTTACAATAACCTATGTAATCTTACCTTAGGATTTCTACTTCTTGCTTAATAATAACAAATGAAATCTTCCCTTTGAAATTTATTCTCTTTCTCAATCTTCGCATACAAATTTAATTGCTGCTTATTAAAAGTGATTTTCTGCTTATTTCGACGAAACATAGAACGTGTCGTCGTCGTGGCCCTCAGTCGTTATCTGCAATAACCCAAAACTGTTCCTTACCTTTTTTACTGTTACTGGATCGCCATCTGACTGTTACATCGAACTGCGACATGAATACACTTACTCTGTTTTACTATACTCTATTAACTGCTGGTGGGCTGTCATAATAAGTGGCTGCATTTATTACGATAGCTGACGTTATTCTTTAATAGCAAAGGTGACGTTATTCTTTAATTAATTTGACTGATGTTACGTAATTCATAGTTACACTTTTTCTTGACAAAAATAAAATTTTTGCAAAGTTTTATGTTGATGGTTTTTGGGATGGATTATATTCAGCAATGCAACATTGCTGGCAAAATTTAATTATATTCTGAAAACGCTTCAAATATTTACTGTTGGTAATGAAATGATTTTACAAATGTTCAAATGGGATTTACTTTTTACAATAATCTTACAACTAACATTGCGCAAACATACCTTCAGTAGTCTTGAGTTTCGCAAAGAAAATAATTCAATAATATTAGTTCCTCTTATGATAATAGTTAGCTGATGTCTCTGTGCATCCGTTTATAATCTCTTTTAAATCATAGCTGGTGGCTGGCAGGCACACTGCTCCTCTCAACCTCTCGCTTCAGACCTGCTACCGACTCGCTTCACATCTCTCTTACTACTGACTTCCTACGATGGCTAAAGTGCGGTCTCTCCTGCCAACAATGCTTTCTGGTGCAGACAATCCCTGCTACCATTACAAAATGTATCAATGAGCGGTCTTTCCCGCTCTTTTCTTAAAATGTATCCATACGCGGTGTCTCCCGCCCTTTTTAAAATTATTTCAATTTGCGTTCTCTCTTGTCAACAATACTTTGTTGCAGACATGCCCTGCTACCAAAATTATTTCCAACATGACAAATATTAATTATTACTACTTAATACTATTAATAAAATATAAATATCTTTCATAAATTGTGATTTGACAATAGACAATAGAAATATACACGTCTTACACTTGTTTGTTTTTCGTTTTTTCGCAAGTACTTTCCGTACTTGCAAGAAATTGTCCAAGGTGGAATTCTGCAGATAGATTTTCAAAGGAAGTCTGGTCTGCGTTTTGCAACTTCGCGAGACCATTCGGGATTCCACCTATAAGCATAACTTCATATCAGTGAATCCTTTTTTCTTAGTTCTGCCGACTGCTGGGAATTCCATAACGTCGCCTAAAGCTTGGTACGCATCTTCTCCCCAAAAGTCACATCGCATGTTTCCGAGTGTCCGTCGAACTGTGCCCTTCTTCCACAATTTTCCACTTACTATTAGAGCAACATATCATGGTTTATATTAATGTGGAACTTTTTGGGAGCTGGTAGGATCCCATCTAACCTGTTTCAACCTGCCAGTTAGAAAGTTTAGTGAAACGGGGGCATGAAATGTTATACCTAATGCAGAAGTCTTTTGAAATGTGAAGATAACATGCTAGGAGTTCCATCGTTGACAATCACTGTGTTATTATCTTCAATAACATTCATGAATGCCCTGCCGTTACCGTTTGACACGACTGTCACGCCCCCTTCGCCAAACCATTCTACATCGTGGTAATTAGAGTCTCCACCGATTATAAAGGGAGGCCAAAGCTGGCTTATTGTCTCCAGTCGTCTTCCACGATACTGTAAAGGTTTTGTGAGAAGAATATGTCCGGACAGCATATAATTCGATGTCGTTTGACGACTGATGCGGCAGTGCATCCTTTAGCAATATAGCAAGGCCGCCCTTCTCATAGAAACGGCCGTTCCTCACTATTAAATAATTTTTAAAACGAACAGTCTGCTGAGGTCTGAAACATTTTTCACGTAGCAAGACTTCCCACGCTATCGTTGGAGCCATTCTTTATTCGATTAGCTGATCTAGCGTTTTACTGAAATGCTTTTATACATTTCGCAACTTCAGAAAGAGAAAAATATATGTCTCTTACGACTTACCCGATATCGGTATCGTTCATAACACTGTTTCTTCGCATATTCTGAATGACAATGTCAGTAATTACAATGAAATGAATACCCTTAGCTGCATACAGGCGTTCATATAAGTCAACGGGGACAGTTGAAAATGTGTGCCTCGACCGGGACTCAAAGTCGGGATCTCCTGCTTGAATGGCAGAAGCTCTATCCATCTTTTTTATATTTTTTATTTTTTTTGCTGGTCTCATTTTGTTCGCTATTGTTCGTTGCGTTTTTTCGGAGCGGACGCCAAATGACACCTGTCCAAGTTCACTGTTGATCCGTTCACTTTTTTTTTTGTTACAGGGGGCAGCTATCCAGACCTTTTTTTTTAATTTTTGGCCCCAATTTTCTTTGAGGTTCCTGAAGATAGATATAAAGCTAAATAAATAAATGTCGTGTGGTTAGGGCCTCCCGTCGGGTAGATCGTTCTCCGGGAGCAGGTCTTTCGAGGTGACGCCACTTGGGCGATCTGCGTGTCGATGGGGATGAAACGATGATGATTCGGACAACACGACACCCAGTCCTTGAGCGGAGAAAAATCTGTGCCCCAGCCGGGAATCGATCTGAGCCACCGAGGACACAGAGGATAGTGCGGCTGCAGGTACTTATCTGTGCCACGCCTCCCGTGAGACCCACATTCACAACTTATTGTCCCGCACTATATTCATAGTGCCCCTGCCCATCATACTCATTACTTGCGGCTTTACTGCCGATTCGCAAATGGGTGTGAAATCTTATGGGACTTAACTGCTAAGGTCAACAGTTCCTAAGCTTACACACTACTTAACCTAAATTATTCCAAGCACGCTAGAAAATGTAGTGCCAAGTGGAGAAATCGAAACATTTCCCGCATATTCTTGCGTTTCAGTTCAGTAGAGGGATGACAGAAGCCGGGGCAGCAGGAAACATTTGTGCCGTGTATGGGTTCAAATGGTTCAAATGGCTCTGAGCACTATGGGACTTAACATCTGAGGTCATCAGTCCCCTAGAACTTAGAACTACTTAAACCTAACTAACCTAAGGACATCACACACATCCATGCCCGAGGCAGGATTCGAACCTGCGACCGTAGCAGCAGCGTGGTTCTGGAGTGAAGCGCCTAGAACCGCTCGGTCACCAAGGGCCGGCTGCCGTGTATGGGGATAATGCCACTGGACAGAGCAAGTCAAGAAAATAGTTGTCTCGTTTTGAGGAGGACTGTTTTTACATTGGTGACTCTCCAAGTTGAAGAAGACCTTCGGGGTTTGGTGAAGATCGTTTAAAGGCATTAATCCATAATGATCCACGTCATTACACTCGTGAACTGGCAAATGTGATGAACTGCATTCGCATGTAATGCGGTAGTTTCAAAAATCTGGTGTATGGGAACCGCACGCGCTTTGCAAGTATCACAAAAATGGGCAGATGTCCGTATATGCATCTCTGCTTGCTCATCATAAATTGGTTCGTGAATAACATCGACCATTCCTATCCTGTATCGTCACTGGTGTCGAGGAATGGTGTCTAAGTTGACGTGAGGAAAAGAATGGTTGAGCCAAAACAAAGCAGCAACTCCCCGTAAGAAGACCTACGCGCATGCTCAAAAGATAATGTTATGCATCTGGTGAAACAGCGATGTTATGGTGTACTACGATTTGCTTCCCCAAAGTGCAGTCGTTATTGCTGCCGTTTATTGTCAACAAGTGAGACGTCTTGCAGACGCAATCCAAGAACAACGGCCAGGAAGACTGTTTGAAGCTATGCTGCCCCACGATGACGCCCGTCCGCAACCTACTAGACTGAAAACGCTATGCCGGAGCTGGGTTGCAAAGTCAGTCGGCACCCACCTTATTCACCCGGCCTTGTGCCCTCAGACTTTCATCTTTTCCGCTCTCTACCGAACAACCTTCAAGGAACTTCTTTTCCGGATGAAAACGCGCTCCGACCACGGATCGACGATTTCTTCGCCTCAAAACCAGGTAATTTCTACAGAGGCGCAATCGATAACTTACCCCAGCGTTGGCAAACTATTCTAAATAGTGTAGGAGAATATTTTGTTGATGACTACTCTGTTATGTGTATCTCGTGTTTTTAGACTTATGGAAAAACGTTAAGAAGCTTATGCATCAAGCTGATATTTCATTCGCAAGTGAGTCATGTAGTTGTATTCCTGTCTTTCCCTGAACATTTTTGTACTTCCTTTTTTCATTGATCAACTGAAAAATCCCTTTAGTTACTAAACTCTTCTTCGTGTTTACCTATCTTGTACTTACGTTGGTCTGTCCAACTTACTTGATTACCGTTTACACAGCTGGTCATGTCTATTTAACTGATTCACCTATTGTGGTGCGAATTATCGCAGCGCCTAAAGCGTTACAGAACTTCAGTAGCACCTCACCATTCCTCGGTAATTCAATATGTCACTTCTTCCGGCATTGATTGCACCGCACGATTCTCTTCAACTTAGGTCTACTTTCTATCATTATTAGATTCTGGTCTGAGTCTATATTCACTCCTGGCTACGCCTTACATATCAGTACAATGTTTTGGAACCCCTGTCTCTCTATGATGCAATCCAGCAGCTCTTCTGATTTTTGAGCAGTGTATTCGTTATTAGTCGCTGAAACTTACTGCGGAACTAATTCAACTTTATCCTCTTCCATACCTACTACCAAGCCCATAATTTCCATTAACTCCATATTCTGTGCCTTTCATTAATACAACGAACCGAACTTCCGTAAGTATTAGGTTATCAACTCTGTACATACTGAACTGTCTGTTCCAAATCCTCATACTCTCTCCCTCTCCCTCTCCCTCTCCCTCTCCCTCTCCCTCTCCCTCTCCCTCTCCCTCTCCCTCTCCCTCTCCCTCTCCCTCTCCCTCTCCCTCTCCCTCTCCCTCCATTTTCTGAATGTGACGTCGGCATGCATACCAGAACATTTGGTGCTGGCGTTGGTTAACTGTCGATTGTGACGTGAGTAATGCAATCGTCTGCCTCGGTAGCTACACGGTCAGCGCTACGGATTGCTAACCGAAGGGGCCCGGGTTCGACTTTCGGCCGGGTCGGAGATTTTCCCCGCTCGGGAATGAGAGTTGTGTTGTCCTTACGTTCGTTCGTGGTTGCCGCAATTAACTTTAGACAACTGAGATGGCTGTATGAACACGTCCCGTAAGCGAATAAATTTAAAAAAAGAATAATACGATCACTGAACAGTACCTCACATTCTATCATGGGCAATCCTACTGCTGTTTATTTTCTGCTGCTTTTAATTTTGCCTTATACTCGCCTGACTAGAGGGAGGACAGCAGGGTACAGTCTTCCGCTCTTTCTCAGAATGCCGTTGGCAAAACGAGGGCGACTTCTGGTATCGGAACTATTTGGCCGCTATTACTGATTATTTTTATTCGAAATTTAAGTGGCGGCTGTGTTATCACCCTCGTCCTAGGATGTTTTTATTTCAAATCAAAGACGCAATACCTAGACCTTGCTGACTTACTAGTGGCAGATTAAACAATAAATCTTGACGATTTATTTGAATGACTTGTCGTTGCTTGTAACTAACGCTAAAATGCGTGATGTAATACTCATTACCCTATTGCACAGTCCAAATTTCATAGTTATACCGTATGAAGAGTATTTTTTCACACAGGAAACGAAGAATACTGAATGTTCAAAATACCCTGACTTTGGGAGTGGCCGAGCGTTTCTAGGCGCTGCAGTCTGGAACCGCGAGACCGCTACGATCGCAGGTTCGAATCCTGCCCCAGGCATGGATGTGTGTGATGTCTTAGGTTAATTAGGTTTAACTAGTTCTAAGTTCTAGGGGACTAATGACCTCAGAAGTTGAGTCCCATAGTGCTCAGAGCCATTTGAACCATTTTGACTTTGGGCTAACTGTCGCCTTATGTAAACTCTTTAGGCTTACATCATATACTACAAGCAGTTCCGGCTGAAGGGTAACCATATCTGTGCCTTCAGAAGCCCTGATTGGCGTATCAGTCTGTGTTCAGTGACTCCATTGCAGATAGTATCTTCAGTGATGTTTTAACATATGGACCTGTGTCGCATTGTAATTCGTTAGATGAGATGATTCTTAGTTGGTTGGTTGGTTGGTTGTTTGAGGTTAAAGGGACCAAACAGCAAGGTCATCAGTCCCTTGTTTCAAATAGACTCCATTCTGCTAACGGGACATCTCAGTACAGTCAGAAAAATAAAACGGATAAAGGGGAAACGTAAAAGGGCAGTCACGTTGTCATTAGTAAAAACAAATGAGGGAAGTTGGCAAGAGAACGAACCCAACACTATGCTGAAACAGCATAGGCAAGACCACCTGTGACTTAAAAGGTACAACTGCTATAATGCAGAAAGTACGTATGGGAATAGAAAAACTAACCAAGCCTTAAAAAGAAGGGGTAAAAACAGAGTAAAAGGGAAAGAAAAGAGGATTCCGGTCAGGGAGGTGAATCGGGAATCTCTGAACACTGCCTACAGTGGGAGACACCCAAACACTCACCGCCCTGCCCCAACACCAGAGGGAGATTAAAAACTTTAAAACTGAGAATAAAAACCACTCTCCCGGAGGAAACCTAGAACCAGAGAGACCATCCGGGAATCGTCAGCCAACATCAAAGGTAAAGTGTGGGGGAGTCTGTACTTAGCACGCAGAGCCAAAAGAAGGGGGCATTCAACCAAAATGTGGGCCACTGACTGGAAGGCTCCACAACCACATAGCGGGGGTGGCTCATCACGCAAAAGGAAACCATGGGTCAGCCTGGTATGGCCAATGCGGAGACGACACAGTGTGGCCGAGTCCTTGCGGGAGAGGCTAAAGGAAGAACGCCATGGGCCTGTATTCACCTTAATGGCACGAAGTTTATTAGACAGTGGAGTAGCCTCCCAAGAATTGGCCCATGACTGTGCAAAGTGGGATTTGATGTGAAGCCGTAAATCCGCTGCAGGAGGGGTTACAGAAAACGGGGGGTAAGTAACTGCTCCCCCAGCCAAACGATCAGCGAGCTCATTACCCGGGATACCCACATGGCCCGGGACCCATAAGAAGTCAATGGAACAAGCAGCACGGTGAAGATCAGCGAGATGGTCATGGATGGCAGAGACCAAGGGATGGCGCGAAAAACACCGGTCAATAGCAAGAAGGCCACTCATCGAGTCCGTACATAACAAAACGCGGTTGTGTTGGGATTGTTTAATAAAGGTAAGGGCCCGGGAAATTGCCATCAATTCCGCAGTAAACACCCCACATGAGGGTGGCAGTAGATGATTTTCCGTTCCAACGAAGGACGTGAAGGCATACCCAACATGATCAGCAGATTTAGAGCCATCAGTGTAAAAAACAACAGCATCCCGAAACTCCCATAAAATTTGGCGGAAAAAGGAACGGAACACCACCGGGGGGATGGAATCTTTCGGACCGCGGCGGAGATCCATCCGAATTCGAGGCCGAGGAACTAACCAAGGAGGGGTGGAGGGGAGGGAGCGAGGAAGACAGGACAAAGAAGGAAGCCGAAAATCACGGGTAAGAGACGCAAGGCGCAGCCCAATCGGTAAATTCGCCCGAGGGCGGGAGTCAGGCGGGCGACGTCCATGGTCTGGGAATAGGATAGAATAGGAAGGATGAGCGGGAGAAGAACGGATAGTAAGGGAATAAGACACCAGAAGCTGGGACCGCCGAACAGAAAGGGGGGGGGGGATCCCAGCTTCAACCAGGAGACTATCAACAGGGCTAGTAGGGAAGGCACCGGTGGCCAAACGGATACCACAATGGTGGACTGGATCCAGCACGTGCAGCGTGGAAGGAGCAGCTGAACCATAAACTTGACAACCATAGTCCAAACGTGACAGAACTAGAGCACGATAAAGACGGAGGAGGAGAGAACGGTCCGCACCCCAGGAGGAGTGGGCAAGG
This sequence comes from Schistocerca americana, assembly GCF_021461395.2. Lineage (NCBI taxonomy): Eukaryota > Metazoa > Arthropoda > Insecta > Orthoptera > Acrididae > Schistocerca > Schistocerca americana. The sequence goes on from NC_060124.1 coordinate 33,887,071, forward strand.
AAGCGAAGGACATTGAGTTTACGGAAACATCCTACCTTCAGGAGTCTGATATGGGGCAGCCAAGTGAGCTTCTTGTCGAAAAGAAGACCTAGGAAACGAAACTGTGGAACCACAGGCAATCTTTGTGCAGCAAGATAGAGCTCTGGATCAGGGTGGACCGTAGTACGGCGACAGAAGTGGACCACCCGCGATTTTAAAGGAGAGAATTGAAACCCGTGGGAGAGGGTCCATGCAGAGGCACGCCGTATAGCCACCTGGAGCTGCCGTTCTGCAGATGGCATCGAGGAGGAACTAACCCAAATGCAGAAATCATCCACATACAGGGCAGGGGCGACCAAGGGACCGACAGAGGCCACAAGTCCATCGATAGCAATGAGGAAAAGAAGGACACTCAAGACAGAACCCTGTGGGATGCCCATCTCCTGGGTCCGTGGAGAACTAAAAGCAGTACCAACTCGAACTCTGAATGACCGATGGATCAGGAACTGGCGGATAAAAATCGGGAGTGGGCCCCGAAGACCCCACTGATGAAGGGTTAGTAAGATGTGATGGCGCCAGGCCGTGTCATAGGCCTTGCGAAGGTCAAAAAACACTGCAACCAAATGGCGGCGCTGGGAAAAAGTCTGCCGAACTGCGGATTCCAAGCGAAGCAAATGATCGATTGGAGATCGTCCCTCTCGAAAGCCACACTGGTAAGGGGACAATAGATCCCGAGATTCGAGGACCCAAGTGAGCCGACGGGCTACCAGCCGTTCAAGTAACTTACAACCAACATTGGTCAAACTAATTGGCCGATAGCTGTCAACAGATAGGGGGTTCTGACCAGGCTTAAGGACAGGAACCACAATGCTATCCCTCCACTGAGAAGGGAAGTCACCCTGGAGCCAGATACGGTTAAACACCCGAAGAAGATGGTGCCGTTGTGGAGCACTGAGATGTTGAAGCAGCTGGTTATGAATGGAATCTGGGCCAGGAGCCGTATCATGAGAAGCAGATAGAGCAGAAAGAAATTCCCATTCAGTGAAAGGTTCGTTGTAAGATTCTGACTCACAAGTGGTGAAACATAAGGTGACAGCTTCAGCCTGCTGTTTTTGATGAAGGAAAGCAGCTGGATAGGAGGCCGACGCTGATGCCACTGCAAAATGGGTCGCAAGATGTTCTGCAAGAACTAATGGGTCCGTACAAATGCCATCTGGGAGGTGAAGGCCTGGGAGGGTGGACTGCCGATGGCAACCTTGGAGAGAGCGAAGTGTAGCCCATACCCGTGACAGAGGGACAGTGGAACCAAGGGAAGAAACGAATCGTTCCCAACATATCCGCTTGCTCTGTTTGATTAAATAACGGGCTTTAGCGCGAAGGCGCTTAAAGGTAGAAAGGCTGGCTACAGATGGGTGCCTCTTAAAGTGTTGCAAAGCTCGACGGCGATCACGGATGGCAATGGCAATGGCCGTACTCCACCACGGGACTTGCCGACGACGAAATTGTCCAGATGAGCGCGGGACAGCAAGGTTAGCAGCGCGAACAATCGCGTCAGACACGTCACGTAGGACGTCATCAATACAACCCGACAAAGAGGGAGAAAACTCGACCTGTGCAGTATATAGAGGCCAATCGGCGCGGTGGAAAGACCAACGAGGTAACCTCTCCATCGGGGAGCGGGAAGGGAGCGTGATAGTCAACGGGAAATGGTCACTATCACAAAGGTCGTCGTGTGGCGAAAAGTGTAATGAAGGGAGGAGAGAGGGAGAAGAAAGAGAAAGATCAATGGCAGAAAAGGTACCATGACCAGCACTGAAATGAGTAGGGGAGCCATCATTAAGAAGGCACAGGTCGTGGTCTGCAATAAATTGGTCGATAAGAAGACCTCGTCTAGATGGAAAGGCACTGCCCCACAAAGGATGATGAGCATTAAAATCCCCAAGGAGGAGGAAGGGAGGAGGAAGTTGCTGAAGAAGGGTGGTTAAGGCAGCAGGTGTAAGAGTCCTGTCAGGAGGGAGATAAAGATTGCATACTGTGACTGCAGAGTCTAAGTGGACCCTAACAGCAACTGCTTCCAATGTAGTTTGGAGAGGAATCCACGTGCTAGCAATGTCTGTACGGACCAACGTACAAACGCCACCAGAAGCCCGCAAGGGTCCGACCCGATTTCGACAGAAAACACGGAACCCACGGAGGGTCGGTCAGTGAGCATCAGTAAAATGAGATTCCTGGAGAACCACACAAGCTGCTGAGTAGGACGAAAGAAGGGATTTCAATTCCGGAAGGTGACGATAGTAGCCATTACAATTCCATTGGAGAACCACAGAACGATGGTTTAAATGAGGGCTGAACACGCTAAATCCAGTCATACCGCCGGGTCCCCACCCGTCACCGACAAGGAGGGGGCGACATCCATAAACGACAGGTCAGAATCCGGTTGTGAAGCCGGGGAAGGGACCTCCGGTGACACCAGAGGCTCTTTGTCCCGGGACTTATGTTTCTTCTTCTTTTCAGGCTGAGATCGAGGAGGGCTGTGTGGCATAATGGAGCCAGCTGCAGCAAGATCAGGAACAGAAAGAGACTGGGCGACCTGGGGGCCGATAGACCGCGGCTCTCGCGGTCGCCGCGCTGCAGCAGACCTTTGACCTGGAAGGTGCCGGGAAGGGGCATCCCGGGAGAGGCGCCCTTGACCGGCAGACGCCGAAGGAGTGGGGCACTTCTCCGGCTGGGGAGGGGGAGCAGCGCCCAGAGGAGAAGGTGTGGGAGCCGCAGGGGAGGGGGGAAGGAGAGGGGTCCGGGACGGGGGTAAGGAAGGGGGAGGAAGGGATGAAGATGTAACTAGATGTCATGGACACAGGGTGCAATCGTGCATATTTCTTACGGGCCTCTGTGTAGCTTAAACGATCAAGAGACTTATACTCCTGTATCTTTTTTTCTTTCTTATAAACTGGGCAATCTGCTGAACGTGGAGAATGACTACCATGACAATTTACACATACAGGAGGGGGAACACAGGGACTCCCCTCATGGAGTGGACGTCCACAGTCACCACAGAGAGGGTCCTGGGTACAGCGAGAAGACATGTGGCCAAAACGCAAGCACTTAAAACACTGCATAGGAGGTGGGATGTACGGCTTCACATCACAGCGATAGACCATAATCTTAACTTTCTCAGGAAGGGTATCCCCTTCAAAGGCCAGGATAAAGGCACCAGTATCAATACGATTATCTTTAGGACCCTTCTGAACACGCCGAACAAAGTGAACACCCCTCCGTCCGAGATTGTCCCGAAGTTCCTCATCAGTTTGAAGGATGAGGTCTCTGTGAAAAATCACACCTTGTACCATATTCAGAGACTGGTGAGGGGTAATGGACACGGGAATTGTGCCAAGATGGGTACAGGCACGAAGGGCCGCAGATTGGGCAGCCGAAGCAGTTTTTATCAGTAACGAACCCGACCGCATCTTGCTCAGGGAGTCCACTTCGCCGAACTTGTCTTCAATGTGTTCCACAAAGAATAAAGGTTTGACACTGGTGAAAGTATCTCCATCAGTCCTGGTGCAAACTAGATAACGGGGGAAAGGTTTTGCCCCTAGACGACGGGCCTGACCCTCCTCCCAGGGGGTAGCCACGGAAGGGAAGGCCGAAGGGGCAAGAGAAGCAGCACTTGAGGAATCAGTACCACGCAGAGAGACGGCCGCAGAAGAGCGGCCAGATGTTTGGACCCTTATGCGTTTCATCTGCATAGCGTCCGCCCTGATACCACCCACTCCGATCAGGGGCTCTCCTCACAGGCGCCACCCAGCCACAGCAAGGGCCGTCTGGCACGGCGGCCATTGCCGGGAGTTCCGATGCTCCAGGATGACGAGAAACCACTCCAAGGCATGCATGAGGAGGTCACAGCTCAGGTATCAGAAGTGTGATCCCTGTGTGTTCAGGGGGCTCAACCAAAAGGGTACATAGCGACCCCACCACACGGGCTGGCTACCGTGCTGGCTATGCACCCTAGCATCAGACAACGACGTAGAAGAAAAGGTGGAATATACTAGGAGGGCACACGTCGGAGACACTAGGTAAGGTGCTCTTCCCCAAATGGCTCACACTACGGAAGAGAAATTTTGGAATGGAGGTCAAACCCCAGAGGGGGACCAAGGAATGCCAAAAGGAGGAGATGATTACGCAACAAAGCCAGAGTGTAAAACCAACAGAACCAGGAGGATAGCGGGGGCCAACATAAGCAAGGACACCAATAGAGGGAGAGGAGAGGGCGAGGGGAAAGGGGTATGGAGGGGAAAGGAGGGGAAGGGAAAGGAAATGCAGCCCGGGAGAGAAAGAAGGCTGCAATGGCTCGGGGCCCCGTGCTCGCCACGCACGTATCCACGAAAGAGTTGTGGACCCCCTGGGGGGAGATGATTCTTAGGGTGAAGGTAGGCCAGAGCACATTAACTCCAAGAGTACCGAAAGCACAGTGGGTGGTGTTCTAACCAGCCATCTGTACGCTGCTACCTCATTCAACAGTTGTTAGTTTTTCATAGTGAATCTTATTTGATTCACAAGGCCGCACCATCTTGCGGTGCTAAGTGAGAATACGATTTTGCTCTTTAAGTGTAGAATATTGTCGATCGTTACAAATCACCACCAACGAGAATTAAGTTAATTAAGAACTTTTGGAAACAACAGTAATGTACATCAAACATATAGATATATATTTACTCTCTCTTTTATACGGGATGCATTATACTGCCACTTTTTCCAATACTGAATATCCTAAAGTACCACACGAATATATGAATAGCTTGAGTTGTGCTTGGGTAGTTCAGTCGGTAGAGCAGTTGCCCCCCAAAGGCAAAGGTCCCGAGTTTGAGTCTCGGTCCGGCACACAGTTTTAATCTGCCAGGAACTTTCGTATCAACGCACATCTACATCTACATCTACATGATTACTCTGCAATTCACATTTAAATGCTTGGCAGAGGGTTCATCGAACCACAATCATATTATCTTTCTACCATTCCACTCCCGAACAGCGCGCGGTAAAAACGAACCCTAAACCTTTCTGTTCGAGCTCTGATTTCTCTTATTTTATTTTGATGATCATTCCTACCTATGTAGGTTGGGCTCAACAAAATATTTTCGCATTCGGAAGAGAAAGTTGGTGACTGAAATTTCGTAAATAGATCTCGCCGCGACGAAAAACGTCTTTTCTTTAACGACTTCCATCCTAACTCGCGTATCATATCTGCCACACTCTCTCCCCTATTACGTGATAATACAAAACGAGCTGCCATTTTTTGCACCCTTTCGATGTCCTCCGTCAATCCCACCCGGTAAGGATCCCACACCGCGCAGCAGTATTCTAACAGAGGACGAACGAGTGTAGTGTAAGCTGTCTCTCTAGTGGGCTTGTTGCATCTTCTAAGTGTCCTGCCAATGAAACGCAACCTTTGGCTCGCCTTCCCCACAATATTATTTATGTGGTCTTTCGAACTCCGCTGCAGAGTGAAAATTTCATTCTGGAAGCATGAGATCAGTTTCCTTGAAGCCGATTATGTTCGGATAATCTTTAATATGGCCATAAAATGCTGTTGAAAACATGCATAAAAAAGTCTCCTACTAACAGTCCAGCAAACAACAGCACAGTTAAAATGTATTTTTGTCGCTTTTTGCTGCATGGCACCTACGTTTCTGTCACATTACTCCACCATCTGCATTTGACACGCTATTTATACTCCTTGTTTCATTTGTACTTCTACAGTTAGTTCGACAAACAACAAAATTACTACAAGAAAGAAGTTCAGATTGACATCATCGCATACAAAAGCTCAATAAAAGCGAACTCAGTGTGTTGCCACAGCCGTAGCGACGAAATAAACGATCCACGTCACGCATTAAAGGCGTAGCCGCGGGACCGAGTCTGGCTGTTACACCAGGTTTAACGATGCACAACCGGTTCCAGCCGCTCGGTTCTGCCTTAACTTTTTTCTCTTTTTCCTCTGCTCCGTCTTTATAACAGGGCAATCTTCGTTTTACTGAAGCAGAGGGATATGACCCTTTAACGTCGCACTACAACCTGACAATTAACATCACAGAGCGTAATTTAAAGCAAGGTATTTAAACGAAGGAGGCCCATTGTTGGCGACTGCAGCACAGCCTAAAAGTACGAGGTAGCGTCGCTCCCTGGCAGTTTGCAACAAGACATTCAAAACCTAATCGTAAATCTCATATAACATAGAGTGCATTGTTCGCACAGGTCTCACAGCTATGTACGGATATTTTTTACGTGGGGCGTCTTTCTTTCATGTCTCGTACTGGGACGCAATCCAGCTGAGGTAGCGTAACAAAGCTACTAATTTAAAAGTATTATCTTCTTCTGCTTGTTGTTCCGCCATGTGTTAGGCCTTACTCGGGCTGTTGCAGCTACATTCTACCTATCCACATCTACATGGATACTCTGCAAGTCACATTTAACTGTCTGGCAGAGAGTCCTTCCATGTTTTTGCTCGTCTTCCAATGCATCTTTCACCTTGCGAAACCTATTACCAAAAATATATTGCTAATATTGACTCCGCCGTTTGCCATACAGTGGATATCTCTTTTTGTTTATTTTCTTCCTTTTCGTTAATATCGAATATTGTCAGTTCCTTCGCAATAATGAAACCTATATTTCTTTTATACTCTATCTTTATGTATCCTGCCATGTTGCTGAGAAACTTTTATTTTTCATTGCCTCCCAAACAGCAATACTGCTACCGCCATGAATTTGTACAAGTTTCTTGATTTTGGAGAGATCTTCTAATCATGCCGTTTAGATAATTTAACCTTTTTGTTTTGTCTTTTGGAACCAGATCTCCCACATGTAAATCTAGATCGACTCTCTATAAACTTTAAGTATATGTCCTTGCTCTATGATCTTATTTGCTATTTTTGTACTTCTCGATTTTTCCCACAGAAAGACAAGGCTTTTGTTTATTGCATTGATACTGACATGTTACATTTCTGATTTATCTTATTAGTTCATAGGTTTATCTTCACGGTTGCAGATTAAAATCATCTGCACATAGTATCGGCATTACGTAATTTTGTTGTTTTAAATCGTAAGTGTAATTCTGTACTTTAATTTTCCATTGTCGCATAATTTTAGAAACATATAGTTGTAGCAAAAACCTGTTTTTGATTAAAACGCGTTACTCTAGTTAAAACTACGAGGGCGTGTTGAAAAGTAATGCTCTCGATTTTTTATGTGAATACTCTTAATACTTTGTACTTTATTAAGAATCTACAAATTTGTTCTTCAAATCTACATATTTGCAGCCCTCTGCCGCTAGGGGCTCCGCATTGTAGCGTATAACATGGCGGTGTGTAACGTAACTGCGTCGGCGTGTGAGAAACAGCGTGCAGTTATTTTAGATCGAGATTTGTGTCAAGTAGGATAATACTCTCTCCCTCCCCCCCCCCCCCCCCCCCCATGAACCATGGACCTTGCCGGTGGTGGGGAGGCTTGCGTGCCTCAGCGATACAGATAGCCGTACCGCAGGTGCAACCACAACGGAGGGGGTATCTGTTGAGAGGCCAGACAAACGTGTGGTTCCTGAAGAGGGGCAGCAGCCTTTTCAGTAGTTGCAGGGGAAAAAGTCTGGATGATTGATCTGGCCTTGCAACACTAACCAAAACGGCCTTGCTGTTCTGGTACTGCGAACGGCTGAAAGCAAGGGGAAACTACAGCCGTAATTTTTCCCGAGGGCATGCAGCTTTACTGTATGGTTAAATGATGATGGCGACCTCTTGGGTAAAACATTCCGGAGGTAAATTAGTCCCCCATTCGGATCTCCAGGCGGGGACTACTCAAGAGGATGTCGTTATCAGGAGAAAGAAAACTGGCGTTCTACGGATCGGAGCGTGGAATGTCAGATCCCTTAATCGGGCAGGTAGGTTAGAAAATTTAAAAAGGGAAATGGATAGGTAAAAGTTAGATATAGTGGGAATTAGTGAAGTTCGGTGGTAGGAGGAACAAGACTTCTGGTCAGGTGAACACAGGGTTATAAACACAAAATCAAATAGGGGTAATGCAGGAGTAGGTTTAATAATGAAGAGGAAAATAGGAATGCGGGTAAGCTACTACAAACAGCATAGTGAACGCATTATTGTGGCCAAGATAGATACGAAGCCCACGCCTACCACAGTAGTACAAGTTTATATGCCTACTAGCTCTGCAGATGACGAAGGAATTGAAGAAATGTATGATGAAATAAAAGAAATTATTCAGATAGTGAAGGGAGACGAAAATTTAATAGTCATGGGTGACGAATTCGTCAGTAGGAAAAGGGAGAGAAGGAAACTTAGGTGAATATGGATTGGGGGGAAGAAATGAAAGAGGAAGCCGCCTGGTAGAATTTTGCACAGAGCACAACTTAATCATAGCTAACACTTGGTTCAAGAATCATAAAAGAAGATTGTATACATGGAAGAAGCCTGGAGATACTAAAAGTTATCAGATAGACTATATAATGGTAAGACAGATTTAGGAACCAGGTTTTAAATTGTAAGACATTTCCAGGGGCAGATGTGGACTCTGACAACAATCTATTGGTTACGAACTGTAGACTAACACTGAAGAAACTGTAAAAAGGTGGGAATTTAAGAAGATGGGACCTGGATAAACTGACTAAACGCGAGGTTGTACAGAGTTTCAGAGAGAGCATAAGGGAACAATTTCCAGGAATGGGAAAGAAATACAGTAGAAGAAGAATGGGTAGCTTTGAGGGATGAAGTAATGAAGGCAGCAGAGGATCAAGTAGGAAAAAGACGAGGGCTAGTAGAAATCCTTGGGTAACAGAAGAAATATTGAATTTAATTGATGAAAGGAGAAAATATAAAAATGCAGTAAATGAAGCAGGCAAAAAGGAATACAAACGTCTCAAAAATGAGATCGACAGGAAGTGCAAAATGGCTAAGCAAGGATGGCTAGAGGACAAATGTAAGGATGTAGAGGCTTATCTCACTAGGGGTAAGATAGATACTGCCTACAGGAAAATTAAAGAGACCTTTGGAGAAAAGAGAACCACTTGTATGAACATCAAGAGCTCAGATGGAAACCCAGTTCTAAGCAAAGAAGGGAAAGCAGAAAGGTGGAAGGAGTATATAGAGGGTCTACACAAGGGCGATGTACTTGAGGACAATATTATGGAAATGGAAGAGGCTGTAGATGAAATGGGAGACATGATACTGCGTGAAGAGTTTGACAGAGCACTGAAAGATCTGAGTCGAAACAAAGCTCCGGGAGTAGACAACATTCCATTAGAACCACTGACAGCCATGGGAGAGCCAGTCCTGACAAAACTCTACCATCTGGTGAGCAAGATGTATGAGACAGGCGAAATACCCTCAGACTTCAAGAAGAATATAATAATTCCAATCCCAAAGAAAGCAGGTGTTGACAGATGTGAAAACTACCGAACTATCAGTTTAATAAGTCACGGCTGCAAAATACTGACACGAATTCTTTACAGACGAATGGAAAAACTAGTAGAAGCCGACCTCGGGGAAGATCAATTTGGATTCCGTAGAAATATCGGAACACGTGAGGCAATACTGACCGTACGACTTATCTTAGAAGCCGGATTAAGGAAAGGCAAACCTACGTTTCTAGCATTTGTAGACTTATGGAAAGCTTTTGACAATGTTGACTGGAATACTCTCTTTCAAATTCTGAGGGTGGCAGGGGTAAAATACAGGGAGCGAATAGCTATTTACAGTTTGTACAGAAACCAGATGGCAGTTATAAGAGTCGAGGGACATGAAAGGGAAGCAGTGGTTGGGAAGGGAGTAAGACAGAGTTGTAGCCTCTCCCCGATGTTGTTCAATCTGTGTATTGAGCAAGCAGTTAAGGAAACAAAAGAAAAATTCGGAGTAGGTATTAAAATTCATGGAGAAGAAATAAAAACTTTGAGGTTCGCCGATGACAATGTAAATCTGTCAGAGACAGCAAAGGACTTGGAAGAGCAGTTGAACGGAATGGATAGTGTCTTGAAAGGAGGATATAAGATGAACATCAACAAAAGCAAAACGAGGATAATGGAATGTAGCCGAATTAAGTCGGGTGATGATGAGGGAATTAGATTAGGCAATGAGACACTTAAAGTGGTAAAGGAGTTTTGCTATTTGGGGAGCAAAATAAGTGATGATGGTCGAAGTAGAGAGGATATAAAATGTAGACTGGCATTGGCAAGGAAAGCATTTCTGAAGAAGAGTAATTTGTTAACATCGAGTATAGGTTTAAGTGTCAGGAAGTCGTTTCTGAAAGTACTTGTTTGGAGTGTAGTCATGTATGGAAGTGAAACGTGGACGATAAATAGTTTGGACAAGAACAGAATAGAAGCTTTTGAAATGTGGTGCTACAGAAGAATGCTGAAGATTACATGGGTAGATCACATAACTAATGAGGAAGTATTGAATAGGATTGGGGAGAAAAGTTTGTGGCACAACTTGACTAGAAGAAGGGATCGGTTGGTAGGACATGTTCTGAGGCATCAAGGGATCACCAGTTTAGTGTTGGAGGGCAGCGTGGAGGGTAAAAATCGTAGAGGGAGACCAAGAGATGAATACACTAAGCAGATTCAGAAGGATGTAGGTTGTAGTACCGAGCTCGTACCGAGCGAGGTGGCGCAGTGATTAGCACACTGGACTCGCGTTCGGGAGGACGACGGTTCAAACCCTCGTCTGGTCATCCCGATTTAAGTTTTCTTTGATTTCCCTAAATCGCTTCTGGCAAATGCCGGGATGGTTCCTTTGAAAGGGCACGGCCGATCTCCTTCCCCATCCATCCCTACTCCAATGGGACCAATGTCCTCGCTGTTTGTTTCCTTCCCCAAAATTAATCTACCAACCAGTCGTATATCTTAGTTAATTGACATACTGTCACTGATTTTAACATTAATTGTATTCTCCGTTGCTGCTTGTTAGAAAACAACACAGATTACAAAAAAGGAAATACTTCTGATTTTTTTGAACTGCTATTTATAACGATTTTCAGCTTTTTAAGCGATCACCAGAAGACGACAACCACGAATAAAACAAGCTGCGATGTACAGAGATATTAGTTCCATAACGTGCGATTTACAGATTTAGTGACGTAGTTACAGACTGCTTACAAACGAAAACATCTTTTAAAAAAGCAGTAGTTATGTTTTAAAATAATAACAATAAGGTTAATTTTTTATTGTAATCGAACTCTCAAAACAAACTTGATTTAACAGAGTTAAACGTAATGTTTTACTTTGAATAATTCGGTAGCTGTTCTTGTTGTGATCTTCAGTCCGAAGCACGGTTTGATGCAGTTCTCCTTGCTAGTATGTCCAGTGCAAATATCTGCATAAGCCCTGCAACCTACATTCGTTTGAAACAGCTTCCTGTAAAACGTCTTAATCTCTCTGTCTCACCCTACAGTTTCTACCCCACGCTTCTATTAAGAAATTAACGATTCCTTAATGCTGCCGGATGTGTCCTGTCAACCGAATCTTTCTTTTTGCCCCAATTCGATTCAGTATCTACTCATCAGTTATTCGATCTCCCAGTCAAATTTTCTACATTCTTCTATACCACCACATTACAAAAGGTACTCTTGTCTTCTTGTCTAACCTGCTTATCATCCGCGCTTCACTTTATTATAAGGTTGCACTTCTGTACTTACATCACCAATACATTTGCAAATAGCCTGCTATTTTATCAGTGGTTGCGATATTCAGTTGTCACGTGATGATGGCCTAATAAGCTGAAATAAGTGAGTAAATAAATAATGGTTGCAGAACACCGAGAACATGTTTCTGATACGTGTTACAAACCGGACACAATACGAAGGACCAGGCCCCTTTGCTTTTTTCTTTTATCACTCGTTCATTACATCAGAGAAATATACATTTTAAGACAAAATTTAACTACATGAAATATTGCCCCCAGTAAAGGTCAACATAAGCAGTGACAAAACATAGTTCTCTTAAGGGTTTCTGCTAGCAACAAATTTTAAGGAGGCAATGTAAAGTTTATATCAATTCAGCTCAAACACGTAGCTAGTGATTGAATCGCGACACAGACACTTTAACAGTTTCGGCATCAAATAAATAGTGTGAATTTGTACTCACAGTAACCAACTATTCAACAGCCTTGCCATTGAATAAGTAGTAGGCTATTAGCAACACCCAGTAACTGGAGGAGTTAATACCAATAGTCTTAAATGTCTTGCTCCCCATTAAATAAACAAACTTACAGAAATTAAATGAATAACAAATCAAACATACTACGCTCCACTCAAACTCTTCAGTGGAAGCCAAGCCAAAATGAAGATTCCATTAACTGACTAGCAATGAAGTCACACTAAAGCTCATCTCTGTGTTCCCAGACACACATGGGGCAAACTTATACAAGACAAGATTTTGAAGGGAGCACCTCAGTAAAACCGGTAGTGGAGCTAACTCGTACCACTGAAAATTAAGGTACTAGACCGGGGCACAAGGTGGTATACAATGAGATTGCCTTAGTGGTATACTGCGCTCCAAAATATTAATTCAAATGGCCAATTCAAAATTAAATACAAATAAACCAGCATTAATTAACGAGAAGTGACACCAGGTCGCTCGAAGGGATGACAAAACTTAATTGAAAACAACCGGAAAACTGCCGGAGGCGGCAGTCACATCAAACACCTTCTCCGAGTTTTAACCAGGAGTCACTTTCTGCTATACAAGTAAACATTTAACCAGGCATAAGGAAGGAACCCCAAAGAGAAAATTCAAATAAAAGCCCCAAAAGATTATAAAGGACAGGGAACCCCAACAATTTAAAAGAATTAGCTCTCCCCAAAGGCAGTGTAAACGCGAAGGCCACACTTAAGAGGCCACCAAAATTGGTTACAAAAAGTCTTATACATTTGCTCCTTTTCTTTAAAAGAAACACAAGGTTGCTTAAGTTCTGCTGGACGTCCGGTATGGCTCGTGTAGGATACACCAGGCAGCAACCCAAGCTAGGCGGTCCCAAGGCACGGCGAGCAAAATCGGGAGAGCAGACAGGCAGGCAGCCAACACATATCCTCCATGCTGAACCGGCAGACCGCGTACAACCAACTCCACACATACGTGGTAGCTTCCCACCTCGTACCTCGCGGCGTCTCAGCAGGCAGCCCGAGCAAACGTCAACTGCCACTCGCCCCGCGAATGCGGAAAACAACAAGGCAAGCAAAGATAAGAAACATCGAAGGATCGATAGTGGACATCCAAGAGACTGGCGCGCCAGTAACGAGCGCCACGTCTCTATTTCCTTTCTCGTTAATAATATTAGATGCGATCCACGCTTTTTTGGTAACACGAAGTCAAGAAATTTTAATGAGATTGAAAGGATGGAAGCAGACGTCCAGTGAACTTGGACCGTGCAAACTTTTGGAAATTCCAACAATAGATTAGGCATATATGCAGACCACAAGTTCCGTTAAGCCGTCGGCACACGGACAGTGCACCCGAACGTTGAGCGTTGAGCGTGCCGAGTTTCTGACGTCACTGCACGTTCGGGAGTCTTTCCGAAGGTGCAGAGCAATATCTGGCATGTCAGATACTCTGAGTGTGCGTCTGAGCGTTGACCAATGAGATGGCACAACGCCACCTACGTCACACGCAAGCAGTCTCCCTTCAGTACAGAGTTGTGAGGCGCCATATTGGCATTCATTTCAAGCCTATATGTATATATGCCGTTTCTGAGCACCAACAAATTGAGAATCACTGGAAAACCCGTTGTTAGTTGTGTTATTCGTTCCAATAAAATAATGAGAAAGATCACATTCGTGGCAAAAGAATTATTGTAACTTGCGTATTATGAGAGTGTGCTATTTGAACGTAGCGACGCACTGAAGATCGACCCAAAACGCATTGTTCTTGGTACAATTTGTTATAATTAAATTTCAATTAGTAACATAATTATCTACGATTAACGTTGTTAGCATAGGGTAACACAATATGGCTAACAACAAGCAGAGCGTTGTTGGTTTAGCGTAATGAGTAGCGTCTTAGCCAAATATTGAGTGTTTTGTTGGAGCGGTGGTTCGCGTCTTAACACATTCAAATTTTCTTCCTAACATTCGCGTTTTTATTAGGTTTTGATACTTTGTTATTAGTTTAATGTAAGTATATGTTATAATATTTGATGTTATGTAAATATTAGCTCACCTTTTTTTGAGGGGTGACTTTGTTCGAGTGGCTTAATCTGCAGGACAGCTTGTATAAAAATAGTTTGCTCGTTTTTCTTTTATGCTTCGTAATTCACATGTTGCAAAGATTCTGCTGCTGGGTAGGAACAGTGATCAAGTAAGACTGACCTTGGGGTTTTACTAAAATGTGGGAATGATGAAATAATGTTTATCTTATGCGGAGAAGTATTCCAACTTTGTACCGCACTGTTTGTGATGGAACTTTTATAAGCCTGTGTCCTTATTGACTGGACATGGTACTTTCCTTTTCGTGGACGATAAAGGAAATTTGCATTTTAATAGTGCTAACGTGGGAATTTTACGCGCGCCCGTTGAGTAAACAGTGTGATATACGAACTAAAAGAGATGGGCGCCCGCACCAACGTGGTGACCAAACCAAAAGTTCTACTGTCACCTCCGTAAATATGTTAGTTGTCTAGTAAGTGGATCACAGGATGCTGGGCTGTGATGTTGTCTGTGCGTCTGGGTAAGGCTACGCATCAACACAGTCCATCAGGTGATAGATAGTGGACGAAACGCGAGTGAGGGTAGCGATTTGAAGAGCAGAGGGAAAAAAGTGCCATGGCTCGTGCCGTGGGAAAAAAAACCTCTGCGACAGTGGGATGGGTAGTAAGAGCAGTAGTGGCTTACTAGCTGCGATAGCTCATGCGAGGTTGGATTTGTTAGTATAGGTATCATGCATCATTACCGTGACAAGCGATGGCGATGTGTCCCAGTTGCTGCGGCTGCTACATTCCTGGAACAATCAAGATCGTTATACAGTAGTGGGAGATCGGCCATAGATCATCTGACTGTGTGGGGGATGTGTGGAGCTTGTTTGCATGCAGTGTACGGTACGGCTTCCCTGTGTGGTGCCAGTTATTCGACAGTGTATTTCATCTGGATATCCAGTAATGGCGTCTGATTAACAGGGGCTCGCCTGTGCCGTTATGTTTGCGTGTGCTTGGCCATAGATGTTATATCCTTACAAGTATATCTTTTGGTCTTTTATGTTTCCATCTATGGTTGTGGTCGTAGTTTCCCAGATTCAGAATAAACGGGTTCTGCGAATGTCTGGAGTTTCTGTATAGTCTTGTGTAGAAACATCTCTCAACTGTCGCTGGAGTGCGTTGCGATCGCGTATACCACGTTGGGGCCCACGTACCGTATGCACAAGTCGCACCGTTCCTGAGCGTTCAGCGCCACGTTGAACTCGGCACGCTCCACGTTGACATTCGACAGCACGGTCCGTGTGCCCACGGCGTTACCCTTCCAACAAACGTGTAGCGCCACTTCATTGAATACGATGCAACGGTCGGATTAATGGCGGTGTACACTCTGTAAGGTGGCAAGATTTTGCACCTTACAATGCCTTCGAAGCACACTATGACATGGAATTAGACTGAGTTTTGATATCATTTTATAGGAGCAGGGCCGTTTTGTTATGAACTTGACTGACACCGACAAGTACGTCTCGGAATAAATAATTGAATCTCACCTGCTTGTTGGGTGAGCCGTGTTAACTGCAGCATTGCTGGGAAAAACTCGCTGGAGAAACTGGACAAGCGGCACATCGGCCGGAAGGTAGCCAGAAGCAGGCGCTGCTGTAAGCGCGTGGTCTCCGACCCCGTAGGCGCGGCCGGTACCAGCTTTCACGAGGATGGGGCTGGAACGGAATGCGCTGCCAGGTGCCATACAATGACGACCGGCAACTTTCTTAGAGAATGCAGAAGCCGCGTGGAATTCGTTGGGGAGCGGGACGGTGCCGCCAGCCTTTAGGACAGAGTCATGTCCGACAGCCCGTTTCTCGCGATTTTTAACGTCAACGTTTGCTATTGGTAGATTTGCAATACGCGCTTGAAGAGGAAATTTGCTGTAGGAGGTTCGACAGGAGAAACCTAACTTGGGTTTGTAGTCGGCCGGAACCTTTTAGAGTGAGGAGAGTGCGAGTATGAACAGAGAGTAGTACAAGGATGGACCAGATGAGAGTTGGAGAGCTAGCAGTTTTGAAAGCACAGAATGGTTCGAGCCGTCGAGCTGTTCAATCCTCGCTGGCCGGTGTGGTCGAGCGGTTCTAGGCGCTTCAGTCTGGAACCGCGCGACCGCTACGGTCGCGAGTTCGAATCCTGCCTCGGGCATGGATGTGTGTGATGTCCTTAGCTCATTTAGGTTTAAGTAATTCTAAGTTCTAGGGGAATGATGACCTCAGATGTTGAGTCCCATAGTGCTCAGAGCCATCTGAACCATTTGTTCAGTCCTCTGAACGACCGAGGTGTGCAGACTTCTGTCAGATTCCTTGGGCTGGATAGAAGTACTGTTACAGGTGGTAGCTAGTGTGGAGAACTTTGCTGTTCGTTTAAGACGATTCTGAAATTCGCCTAATGCCTGAGAGTTCTCGTCTTGCGTCTGGCATACAGTTTTCTGAACCTGTCTTTCTCTGTTACGCATTTGATTAAGACGTTATCAAATTTCGCCTCACCAGCCGGGAGTTCACTTCTTACATTGGTTGTTCGTAGTGAAGCTATTTAGACTGACCTTGGACTTATCAGTTTCTGGGCAGTAGTCTGCTGTCTGAGGATTCAGGTTTCAGCACCAAAAACTTTGCAGGGCTGCTGCTTAGCTCGCAGTCCACGATACTTCGAGACTTGTCACTGCACACCGCCAGCATCGGCACGCTACCTGAGACGGCGAAATCGCCACCCGCACCGACATTCAGGGCAGATAATTTAAGTTTCTGGGATCACTTGTAAAAAGCTTCTCCAATGAGTTTTCACGTCAGTTTTGATAGGTTTTGATTCTTCAACTTTTTCAGTATGGAAGCGAAGTCAGTCATTTCTTGTAGAGAACCTCAGATCGCGTTCTTCACAACTGGGCAGAATTAGGCAGAAGATAGCCAATATTAACTGCAGTCAATTTTTCTTCTACAGGGTGTTTCAAAAATGACCGGTATATTTGAAACGGCAATAAAAACTAAACGAGCAGCGATAGAAATACACCGTTTGTTGCAATATGCTTGGGGCAACAGTACATTTTCAGGCGGACAAACTTTCGAAATTACAGTAGTTACAATTTTCAACAACAGATGGCGCTGCAAGTGATGTGAAAGATATAGAAGACAACGCAGTCTGTGGGTGCGCCATTCTGTACGTCGTCTTTCTGCTGTAAGCGTGTGCTGTTCACAACGTGCAAGTGTGCTGTAGACAACATGCTTTATTCCTTAGAACAGAGGATTTTTCTGGTGTTGGAATTCCACCGCCTAGAACACAGTGTTGTTGCAACAAGACGAAGTTTTCAACGGAGGTTTAATGTAACCAAAGGACCGAAAAGCGATACAATAAAGGATCTGTTTGAAAAATTTCAACGGACTGGGAACGTGACGGATGAACGTGCTGGAAAGGTAGGGCGACCACGTACGGCAACCACAGAGGGCAACGCGCAGCTAGTGCAGCAGGTGATCCAACAGCGGCCTCGGGTTTCCGTTCGCCGTGTTGCAGCTGCGGTCCAAATGACGCCAACGTCCACGTATCGTGTCATGCGCCAGAGTTTACACTTCTATCCGTACAAAATTCAAACGCGGCAACCCCTCAGCGCCGCTACCATTGCTGCGCGAGAGACATTCGCTAACGATATAGTGCACAGGATTGATGACGGCGATATGCATGTGGGCAGCATTTGGTTTACTGACGAAGCTTATTTTTACCTGGATGGCTTCGTCAATAAACAGAACTGGCGCATATGGGGAACCGAAAAGCCCCATGTTGCAGTCCCATCGTCCCTGCATCCTCTAAAAGTACTGGTCTGGGCCGCCATTTCTTCCAAAGGAATCATTGGCCCATTTTTCAGATCCGAAACGATTACTGCATCACGCTATCTGGACATTCTTCGTGAATTTGTGGCGGTACAAACTGCCTTAGACGACACTGCGAACACCTCGTGGTTTATGCAAGATGGTGCCCGGCCACATCGCACGGCCGACGTCTTTAATTTCCTGAATGAACATTTCGATGATCGTGTGATTGCTTTGGGCTATCCGAAACATACAGCAGGCGGCATGGATTGGCCTCCCTATTCGCCAGACATCAACCCCTGTGACTTCTTTCTGTGGGGACACTTGAAAGACCAGGTGTACCGCCAGAATCCAGAAACAATTGAACAGCTGAAGCAGTACATCTCATCTGCATGTGAAGCCATTCCGCCAGACACGTTGTCAAAGGTTTCGGGTAATTTCATTCAGAGACTACGCCATATTATTGCTACGCATGGTGAATATGTGGAAAATGTCGTACTATAGAGTTTCCCAGACCGGAGCGCCATCTGTTGTTGAAAATTGTAACTACTGTAATTTCGAAAGTTTGTCTGCCTGAAAATGTACTGTTGTCCCAAGCATATTGCAACAAACGGTGTATATCTATCGCTGCTCTTTAGTTTTTATTGCCGTTTCAAATATACCGGTCATTTTTGAAACACCCTGTATGTGTCCTCGTAACGTAACGTATTTATTGTTCATGTTGATCATTTGGGTTTTGCTGTAAATAAATTGTTTTGCCAGGCGCCCACCACAAGCTGGCTGCGTTTCCCCTCACGCTGGAGCCGACTGTCCTCCCAGAACAGATGCCTTCACCTTTCACTTCAGTTGTTTACTTTTCCTAACGGACGATCTCTACGATGTTTCTTGATATGTAGCAACACCAGTTGGGTGCTTCGTGCTCTTTTCCTCTGGTTGCTGTTACATCACAGTTACGGCCAAACTAAAACAGTAATTTGAAGAAAAACTGTTAAATGAGGTACATAGCATATCTAGTTCACATCATGGTTAAAGCACAAATAAAGAAAAGGCGATGGTCTTCAGAAAAACAATTGTTGATATGTTTTGTGAATGCATAACTGACTGCTACTATTAATTCAGCACCAACATTCACAGAAACAGAAAACTGCTATAGTTCATTTAAGGTAGCCACTGAATGCTTGACACTTATCACTTGTTTGATAGGATGCACTAAAACAGATGTGTCGACACAACAGCAAATAACAAACTACATTTATTAGGAATACGTTTCCAATGGTTCATAACTTTGGTGCAGTTTGGCGTATAGAGCTTGATGTCCCATACCTAATGCAATTATAGCTAAATAACTTTACTGTCGCTTGGCAGTCTATTACGTTGTCACTACAGGTGAATATAACATTGCACACACTCTTCACACTCGAATTACTCCATAAATAGTGTCTGCTAAGTACGAAGGTAATCTTTAGAATGCTGTGCTGAGATGACCGCAGGCGATGAAATGAACAGACTCTCAGCTACAGTGTAACTGTGTAAGTGTTTGCAGTGCATCGTGCCCTGGTGTCTGTCGGCTGAAGGATTTCCTGTCCCCCAGTACAAAGCAGAAGTTGAAACGTCCCCTTTCAACAATTTATACACGACTGTGCTTAAACTGACACACAATATTTTTAGCGCAACGCAATCTGACTATCAAAGATCCCTGCAAAAGAATGGCCCTGAGTAACATTAAACTATACCTTTCAGAAATCACTTACCTCACAAAAATCTTCATTACTCGAACTACTGCAATACAGCGAGCGCCACTACTGCCAGCTAAATAAAAGATTCAAACTACGGAAGGCACTAACTACTGATACGGATAGTTAGCAAATGAAAGATATTAATAGAGAACAAACAAAGTATTTACCTTAATAGTCATAATATATATAGCAGTTCATGACAAATTACAGAACTCCGCCATCTCTCTCCCCACATCCACCACTGTTGACGGCTCACCTCCAACTGCGCAACGCTACACGCTGTTCACATCCAGCTGCCGCTGCCCAACACTACAATGGCAGACAACAATGCAAACTAGACACAGACTGCACACAGCACAGCCAGTGATTCTCACACAGAGCGCTACGTGGCGTTACCAATAAGAAAACCTAAACAGCCCACTTACATAGCCCCCATGCTCCTCACAAAAAATTTTACAAATTGTTTTGGGCAGTGGCCAATAATGATTTGATAAAATTTTTCATAATTACAATAACAAAGATATCAAATGCACACACTTATTGATACATTGTTGGTCAAAAGCTAAAATTTTCTCACAGTCCATAAAGACAGTCCTGATCATTCATCACAGTAACGTTGCAGTGTTTTTCTCAAAGTCTGAGCAGTAAAAGAAAATGCACACGGAATTAGTGGATTTCCATGCAATCTTGAAGAAGTAGTGTTGTCCTTCCAATGGAAAGACAGTGCTGACTCTTGACATGCAGACAGGTATTGGTCCACAACAGAGCAAACCCACAGCAGAGTCAGTTGAAGTTTTGAAGAATATTGGTAGGTAGGTCATCACAGAGCAGACCCACTGTAGTCCTGGTAGAGATTACGGTATTGGTGGGCCACCAGAGGTGCAGACCCACTGCAGTCCTTGTAGAAATAATGGTATTGATGGATCATCAAAGATGTAGACCCACTGTAGTCCTTGTAGAGATAATGGTACTGGTGGATCATCAAAGATGCAGACCCACTGTAGTCCTTGTAGAGATGGCCAGCAGCCATCTGTTGTGACTGTGCAGGTGCACAATCACCATTGAAGAGTCTTACAGATAATATAGCATGTCCATAACCACCACTTGTGCTCTCACAAAGTTTTTTTGGAATTGTCCTTAGAACCAACAAAAAGCAGAAGTAATGCAGTCTGTGGTCGACAGCGCTGCTCTATGATGGCTGTCTGCCCTATGCACAGAAGTACGCGACGCACTGGAGGAAGTGGCGCAGAAGCAGGAAGAGGTCCCTGTTTGTGAGCGCCGTCTGGAGGCTGCTGCATGGAACTGAGAGCCGCCAGATGAGCGCTTGTACCTGTGATGTGACGGTCTCTTGTGGTATTTGTTGTGTACTTCCTGCTTGGTTCACAACAATAAATTTTGGGTAAATGAATATCTGTGGGGCCCGTGAGCCATCACCATTTTTATGTCTTTGCTTTGCTCATGTCTTGTGTCATGTGTGCCATACGTGTCATGTCCGTTGTTTGTACGATGTGGGCTATTAAGTAACGTAGGGTGCTGTCACAGAGCAAGTACACGTGCGCCAAAGGTAAACGACCAATAGTAGTGAAGAGTGAAGTCCCCTCAGTCGAATGCGGCATCTCCGGCGTCTGCAGACAAACCAGTGTTTCCAAGGCCTTCGTTTGTTATTTTCTTTCGCCAGAAAAATGATAAGAGTAAAAATAGAGCAACGAATTGATGTGAAGCTTGACACGAAACTTAAAAAAACTGCTACTAAAACCTATCTTTTACTAAAAGACGTGTGTAGCGAACATGGTTTATCACACACACGAATTTATGAGTGGTTAAAGGGTTCCAAGATGGCCGACAAGACGTTGAAGGTGATTCATCCCCAAGGCGCCCTTCACCAGCAAACACGGATGAAAATGTCGGAAAAGTTTGTAATCTAATTCGATGTCACCGTTGTTTGAGTATTCAATCCATACCGAAACTGTAGGAATTGCCAAGAATGCGTTATGGCTAATTTTATATAATTAGTTTAACATGAGAAAAGATTGCGCGAAATTTATGCCGAAAATTCGGACGGTCGTAAAAAAAGAAACGCTTGAAAATTTTTGTGCCGACACTTTCAATACCACCGTAAAAACCCTAAATTACGGAAACGGAGATAACATGCGACGAATCTTGGTTTTTCGCTTATGATCAAGAAACTAGGCGCCAATCCATGCGCTGGGGGAGGCCCAACTTCACTGAGACTCAAAGAAGCTCGAATGAGCACATCAAGATTTGTACCAATGATGATTGATTATTTTTTTGATATTCA
Organism: Schistocerca americana; assembly: GCF_021461395.2. Lineage (NCBI taxonomy): Eukaryota > Metazoa > Arthropoda > Insecta > Orthoptera > Acrididae > Schistocerca > Schistocerca americana. The sequence goes on from NC_060124.1 coordinate 33,909,095, forward strand.
CGGGACTGTGTATCTTCATTGGGTTTTTGAAAGTCAAAATATTAATCAATAATGCTAACTTGAAGTCCTTTCCCAACTCCATGACAAAATAAGATAAAGTGACCCGAATTGTGGATGAACAAGTCATGGTTTCCGCATCAAGACAACACACTGGGTCGTACTGCATTGTGTATTTAGAGATTTCTAGCGAAGTACAGGATCCCAGTCTTAGACCACCAACCTTATTCGCATGACCTAGCACCATGTGACTTTTGTATATATACCAAGATCAAATCTGCATGAAAAGTAACAAGACTTCTGTCTGCTGAAGCAGTGAAAGGAAAAGCGGCACGTGTTTTCAAGAGGCTCACAGAGGAAGACTTCCAGCGCAGTTTCTGTCAAAGGAAAATTCGCTTGGAATTTTGTAGGGCAGAAGAGTGGAGTATATTAAGGATGACAGTAACTAAATATGTATGTTTTTTTAAATAAAAGTTTACAGAAATAGTCCCGAAACTTTATAGCCACAAATCGTAAGTCATATCATGTAACACTGAGTACGAGCTACTTTTAGCATGAAATGGTCTAATGGAGTGTGAACTAACATATCTACCAGAGTTCTTATTACCACCTGAAAATCGGTGGAGCCCACATGCGACAGAACTCTCAACAAGTTATGAGACCCATGCATCCATGTAATTTGCAGCTAAAACTATTTAAAAAATTAAAAAATTAATAAAACATCATTGAGGAACGACACTGAACCTATATTGTCAAATCGTGTGGGACATCAACATCAAAGTAAGAAAGAACTGTCAAAAGTCAGGACATTTTAAAGGTAAGTGCCCTGTCAGTAACAATAATGATACGAGACAAAACAGAACCTCAGATGTCTTCAGCGCAGTGTTTTTAACTCGTTCTTTTAATAGAAGTGACTGGTGTGTTGATTTAGATACTGGTGTGCATCTCACAGGAAATAAAAAATTGGCTGAGGTTATAGGGAACAATGATAGCATGCATAAAACTGTGGCCGTGAATCATAGAAATCCCAGTGTCGTGTTCTGGAGAAGCTGATTTAAAAACCGTAGTTGCAAAGACTCTGTGGTATCACAGTGATAAAAAGTTGTGTGTGCTCCAAAACTAACAACAAACTTACTATCTGTGATCACAGTAATTGAACAAGGAAACTCGTTTAAAATTTGTAGTGACTACAATATTTTTAACGAGAATCAACAATTAGTCGCAACTCAGCTGTTACTAATGGCATTTATAAGCTGACACAGACAGGAGAAGTAATTTTTTAAGAATGGTTACTCTGTGTAATTGGTGTGGAAGATTGGGTCATTTAAAAGCAATGGACATTATAAAAACCAAAAATGGTGTTGTTGAGGGACTGGCATATGAAGATGGTAACATCAATGTTAGTAATCGAAAATGTGTGGTGTGTAGCGAAGGCAAGAAAACAAGACAACCTTTTCCATGAGAAGGCACCAGAGCTACTAAACAACTTAAAGTTATACATGCAGATCTCTATGCACAAATGGATGTTATGTCACTAGGTGGAGCAAAATATTTTGGATGATTGATGATTGTGTTCGAATGGGATCTGTGTGTTTATTAAAGACGAAAGATGAGACCTGTTTGATATTTCAAGAATTTCACTAATTGACAAAAAATCTGCAAGAAAAGAATTCTGTTGTGTGAGGGTTGACACTGTGCTCACAAAACATGGGATGCACTCTACTGAATAAAAATTATACACCAGAACAAAGTGATGGTTGAACAGAACTGAGATCACTGATCGTAGTAGTACAAGGTACCCTCCACCATACACCATACAGTGGTTTGCGGTGTAAATATGTAGATGTTGTTATAAAAGGCAAGATGTTTACTATTTGCTAGTAAATGCGATGAAAGATTGAGATAAAGCTGTTAATCACACAGTGCAATGGGTCAGTGAGTTCAAGTTTATGGAATGAAATAGCCTATGAACTGTGAACTAACAAGAAATAAAACATTAGTCATCTCAGGATAACTGGAAACAGACAAACAAATCAGTAACAGCTTACACTGTACGTGCTTGAGCATTGTCCTGCAAAATGATGGTTCATTTTTGGAACAAAACCTACCACCAGCTTAGAGACAGAAGTGACGACACTTTCTGCAGGACCTGACCATCATTTTGCCGGACAGTGCTCAAGCACGTACAGTGCAAGCTGTTACTGATTTGTTTGACTGATGGGGCTGCTAAGTGCTTTCCACCTACTGCACTCCCCTGACTTAAGCCCTCGTTAGTTCAACTCGATTTCTAAACTAAGGGAAACACTTCAAGGCAATCGCTTCAGAACTACTACAAATTCGTCAGGCAATAGACAGCGCCGCTCGAACTGTCAACACAACTGACACATCTAAGAGTATCCTACGACTCCCAAATCACTGGCAACGGGTTATACACATTGCTGGTGACTACTTTGAAGGTGAGTGAAACTTTGAAACACGTATCTATTTAGTACGAGCTGTAAATAAATACGAAGGTTGGAACTTAAATAAGCCGGCCGCGGTGGCCGTGCGGTTCTAGGCGCTACAGTCCGGAACCGCGGGACTGCTACGGTCGCAGGTTCGAATCCTGCCTCGGGCATGGATGTGTGTGTTGTCCTTAGGTTAGTTAGGTTTAAGAAGTTCAAAGTTCTAGGGGACTAATGACCTAAGATGTTAAGTCCCATAGTGCTCAGAGCCATTTTGGAACTTAAATAGTGGTAACTGTTTATTCACAACCGATACAGAAGAGTTACATGTTTTCACCTGTTGTTGTCCTTCAAAGTAGTCACCAGCGTTGTGTAGAACCCGTCGCCAGTGATGTGGAAGCCGTAGTATACCGTTAGCCGAGCCTGTTCTGTTGATGGTGCGAATGGAGCGGTCTAAAGTTATGGTGATTCTCGTGTACGACTGTGATGATGTTATCGTAACGCATTACGTTCCTACACGGCAGACCGTCAATGCACATTATTACTGTCCGTTTTTGGGGCATCACCTGAGACCAGCTTTGCGACAGAAGCGGCGACACTTCCTGCGCAACCCACCCATCATTGTGCACGACAATGCGCAGGCACATACAGCGCAAGCTGTGGCTGCTCTGTTCGGTCGATGGGACTGGAAAGTACTGTACCATCCACCATACTCCCCGGACTTAAGACCTAGTAACTTAGATGTGATTCCGAAGATGATGGAACCACTTCGTGGCATTCGCTTCAGAACTGTTCCAGACATTCGACAGGCAGTAGACGGCTCCATTCGCACCATCAACCGAACAGGCTCTGCTAACGGTATACTACGCCTTCCACCTCGCTGGCAACGGGTTCTACACAACGCTGGTGACTACTTTGAAGGACAGTAACAGGTGCAAACATGTAACTCTTTCGTATCGGTTGTGGATAAATAGTTGCCGCTATTTAAGTTCCAACTTCGTAGTTGCCACTATTAAAGTCCCAACCTTCGTGTATGTTCGAGAACGCCGAGTGCAGTACATATGCATGAAACAATTGGCACAGTACACGAAGGGACGGAGAAAGTTATCAAATCAGTGATACTGAGTGATTCCGAAGCAAACTTTGATTAAGTAATTCACCGAAAGAGATACTGAACATGAAAATGTGTAAGGTCCCGATTTCTGTTCGCTTTTTTTGCGAATAAATCTGTCTAGACCGCTTAATGTATTTCTATCCGTTGAGACTCTTCGGCTACTGCTATAAGATGAAATATAGTTTACTAGAATTCGTAAAAGAGTCAAATATCAAGTGTGATAAAACATATGCCAAAGTCTAGGCCGAAGGCTTGCTTAGGCACTGAGTTCACTAAACCGACACTGGACTTTGTTTTGCAACTTGTTTTGATCTGATGATGGTAATAGACGGAACTTCGTAATAAATGAACATGTGTTAAGCAGTCTAGACGGGTTCAGTCACAGTGACCGAAGAGCTTTAATAAGCAGTCAGAGAACCCGGCAACTGACTTGTTTGTATGTGATGGCTTTAAGGACGCCAGGGTTTCTAACGTTGACGAGAGAGAATTCACATAATTTTCTCCATCTGGACTTGGTAATGTTCCGAGACAGAAGCCTCAAGTCGCTCCGGAGTTATATACGAGAACCACCGTAGTCCGTCGTAACCGACATTTTGTAATTTTCCGCACGTCGCTCTCCGCTATCTTACACAAGAGAAACTGCTCCTTCGTAAGCTCCGTGACCGCTCTAACTTCTCTCATCCCGCCGTTACACTTATTACGTGAGAAAAATGCGTGTAGCGGCAACGCACAGTTCCGGAGTTATCAGTGGCGCTGCGTGGTAGCCGCGGCAGTGCAGAAAGGGAAGCGGGGGAAAGGAGGCGGGACGAGAGGAATGGAAAGCCGGGCGGAGGCGAGGAAAGCTCATCGCGCTCCGGTCGCTGACCCCTGCCCAAGTGGGACGCGGCTGGCTAGCAGCGCGCCGCGCAACAGCCAGGGCACCAGGACCGCCGGCCGTGACGTCACGCTACCCTCAGCGACACACAAACACAAGGGGTGCAGCAGTGGGCCAAAGACGCCACAGGTAAGCTCTGTGCACTAGTACAGAAAACTGGAGTACAGTTTTTCATTTCAGATGAAGCTGTTATTGTTGTTGTGGTCTTCAGTCCTGAGACTGGTTTGATGCAGCTCTCCATGCTACTCTATCCTGTGCAAGCTGCTTCATCTCCCAGTACGTACTACAGCCTACATCCTTCTGAATCTGCTTAGTGTATTCATCTCTTGGTCTCCCTCTACGATTTTTACCCTCCACGCTGCCCTCCAATGCTAAATTTGTGATCCCCTGATGCCTCAGAACATGTCCTACCAACTGATCCCCTCTTCTAGTCAAGTTGTGCCACAAACTTCTCTTCTCCCCAATCCTATTCAATACCTCCTCATTAGTTACGCGATCTACCCACCTTATCTTCAGCATTCTTCTGTAGCACCACATTTCGAAAGCTTCTATTCTCTTCTTGTCCGAACTATTTATCGTCCATGTTTCACTTCCGTACAGGGCTACACTCCAAACAAATACTTTCAGAAACGACTTCCTGACACTCAAATCTATACTCGATGTTAACAAATTTCTCTTCTTCAGAAACGCTTTCCTTGCCATTGCCAGTCTACATTTTATATCCTCTCTACTTCAACGATCATCAGTTATTTTGCTCCCCAAATAGCAAAACTCATCTACCACTTTAAGTGTCTCATTTCCTAATCTAATTCCCTCAGCATCACCCGATTTAATTCGACTACGTTCCATTATCCTCGTTTTGCTTTTGTTGATGTTCAACTTATACCCTCCTTTCAAGACACTGTCCATTCCGTTCAACTGCTCTTCCAAGTCCTTTGCATAGGAGAGTTGTATTTTTATTCAGAACTAGTGTTTCTAGCACATAGTATTTAATACATAAATTGCAATACTGAAAACGGTACTTTCAGCATTCCATTCTATATTTGCTTTCATTTATGCAGATTTCCATTTTCGCGGCTGGAAATTCAAAAATTATGGGTACAAGCAGTTCAGAGAGGTAACTGGCTCCCTACTGCGCACAGTACACTATGCAGGCGACACTTTACAGAAAGTTGCTGCCAGGCGAGACGAGGAGCATTAATACGATTGTTCACAGACGATGCCGTCCTGTGAGTGTTTGACTTTCCGAAATATATACAGGATAAGGTAGTTGCAACTGGTCAGAAAAGAGCCTGTTGGTATATTAAAAGCATTTAAGTTATAATTGGACCAACAAAATAACAGTTAGCAACATTTGTCATTAAAGTATTGTTTGTCAGCATGGTTAAGAAGCTATTATAATTGTGAACTATTGTGTATATAAAATTACAGTAATCTTCTTTCTTGCAGGTTGTAAATCAGGCTGACATACAATTTGTAAAGTCTCCTTAAGCAATCGGTGAAAACAAAGAAACGCAAATAACTCTCCTTTCACCAACAAAAATAAAATTGAAGCATAAGATAAAAGATTATAAAACGCTGTTAGCCCAGCCAGTTGATGAACATAAGAAAAAGGGACACCTTAATTGTGATATAAAGAAACATACGAAATTTAATTTTAGTCGTTTTCCATTGCACTTCATTATCAACCACTGGAAAATTTTTGTGCTGAAGAGCAAGCGAGAAGCTACTCTCACATCATAAAACAGTCGGCTCTGACATTATTTCTAATGAATATCTTCTGCATTGTAATTTTACATGTGATAAAGGTTATAACCACATTACAGAATCGTTATGTCTTCCAGGAATTTTTACTTTACAGTTATTCAGGTAATGAAAAGGTAAACGTGATGAGACTATTTATTTATCAATAGCGCTTTATTTTATATGGGTATTTAATGTTCAAATACTTGTTCGATTCAGCAATCAGGCATATCAGAAATACAAATTTCACACGAAATGTGATACATTACGTACATGACATTGGCAAAGGAACATTTACTAGCCTACTTGCGAATCAACTGTATACTGACATGTTTAACAACATGTCGGGTAAAGATGTCGAGCGTGACGACTTCGTGATACATAACACTACAGATTAACTCCGAGCTCACTGGGTCAGTCCTCCAAAACCCAGGCTATAATTACAGGACGAACCACTCACACCTTCTATCTCCATGACTTTCAATTTTTAATCGTCTTATCAAGTCAAGAATTACAGGAGCAGGAGGAGGAAGATGATGATGATGATGATGATGATGTTTGGTTTGTGGGTCGCTCAACTGCGCGGTTATCAGCGTCCGTACAAAGTCCCAACCTTCGCTCAGTCCAAACTCACCACTTTCATGGATGATGATGAAACGATGAGGACAACACAAACACCCAGTCATCTCGAGGCAGGTGAAAATCCCGTGCTCGGGAAGCAAGCTGTGGACAGGAGGAGAAGGAGGAGGAGGAGGTATACAGGGTTATTACAAATGATTGAAGCGATTTCACAGCTCTACAATAACTTTATTATTTGAGATATTTTCACAATGCTTTGCACACACATACAAAAACTCAAAAAGTTTTTTTAGGCATTCACAAATGTTCGATATGTGCCCCTTTAGTGATTCGGCAGACATCAAGCCGATAATCAAGTTCCTCCCACACTCGGTGCAGCATGTCCCCATCAATGAGTTCGAAAGCATCGTTGATGCGAGCTCGCAGTTCTGGCACGTTTCTTGGTAGAGGAGGTTTAAACACTGAATCTTTCACATAACCCCACAGAAAGAAATCGCATGGGGTTACGTCGGGAGAGATTGGAGGCCACGACATGAATTGCTGATCATGATCTCCACCATGATCGATCCATCGGTTTTCCAATCTCCTGTTTAAGAAACGCCGAACAACATGATGGAAGTACGGTGGAGCACCATCCTGTTGAAAGATGAAGTCGGCGCTGTCGGTCTCCAGTTGTGGCATGAGCCAATTTTCCAGCATGTCCAGATACACGTGCCCTGTAACGTTTTTTCGCAAAAGAAAAAGGGGCCGTAAACTTTAAACCGTGAGATTGCACAAAACACGTTAACTTTTGGTGAATTGCGAATTTTCTGCACGAATGCGTGAGGATTCTCTACCGCCCAGATTCGCACATTGTGCCTGTTCACTTCACCATTAAGAAAAAATGTTGCTTCATCACTGAAAACAAGTTTCGCACTGAACGCATCCTCTTCCATGAGCTGTTGCAATCGCGCCGAAAATTCAAAGCGTTTGACTTTGTCATCGGGTGTCAGGGCTTGTAGCAATTGTAAACGGTAAGGCTTCTGCTTTAGCCATTTCCGTAAGATTTTCCAAGCCGTCGGCTGTGGTACGTCTAGCTCCCTGCTTGCTTTATTCGTCGACTTCCGCGGGATACGCGTGAAACATGCCCGCACGCGTTCAACCGTTTCTTCGCTCACTGCAGGCCGACCCGTTGATTTCCCCTTACAGAGGCATCCAGAAGCTTTAAACTGCGCATAATATCGCAGAATGGAGTTAGCAGTTGGTGGATCTTTGTTAAACTTCTTCCTGAAGTGTCGTTGCACTGTTATGACTGACTGATGTGAGTGCATTTCAAGCACGACATACGCTTTCTCGGCTCCTGTCGCCATTTTGTCTCACTGCGCTCTCGAGCGCTCTGGCGGCAGAAACCTGAAGTCCGGTTTCAGCCGAACAAAACTTTATGAGTTTTTCTACGTATCTGTAGTGTGTAGTGACCATATGTCAATGAATGGAGCTACAGTGAATTTATGTAATCGCTTCAATCATTTGTAATAGCCCTGTACTTGTGAAAGAGCAGGCGGTAAGGGAAGATTTCAGTAAAATTACATCATAGGTAGGCAGAGATTCCAAAATCAGATACAGGTTCGCATCACAATTGGGAATGATGAAGAGCATGCTGAAGTTTAAGACACTAATGAGGAAGAATCATTGGGAGATACGGAAGTACTAAGGAATGAAGACATATGCTTGAAGTTCTCTGAGGCTATAGATAATTCAATAAAGAATAGTTAATTAGGTAGTTCAGCTGATGAGAAATGGACATCTCTAAAAAGGGCAGTCACAGAACCTGAAAGAAAAACGTAGGTACCGGGAAGGTAACTGCGAAGCGACCATGGGTAACAGAGGAAATACTTCAGAATGAAGTACAAAAACTTTCAGGAACATTCAGGAATATAGTAATACAAGTTAATTAGGAAATAAATAATTAAGAAATGCAGAGAAGCTAAGGAGACAATGTAAAATGTCGGAAGGACTGACTTAGCATACAGAAAAGTCTAAACAACCTTCGGTGAAATTAAAAACAAGGGCGATAAGACCAAGAATGCAAAGGGAATTCCACTGTTAAATGCAGAGGAGAGAGCGGATAGGTGGAAAGAGTACACTGAAGGCATAATGGGGAGGACGTGCCTGGTAACGTGATAGAAGAAGAAATAGCAGTCGACAAGGAAGAGATAATGAATCCAGCATTAGAGTCAAAATTTAAAAGAGCTTTGGATAACTTAAAGAGTAAATAAGGCAGAAGGAGAGATAACACTCCATCGGCAATTCTAAAATCATTGCTGGAAGTGGCAACAAGATAACTAGCCGCGTTTTGTGTAGAACGTATGAGACTGATGATACACCATAAAACTTTCGGAAAAACATCATCCACACAATTTCGAAGATGGCAAGAGCCGAGAAGTGTCAGACTTATCGCACAATCAGATTAACAGGTCACGTATCCAAGTTGCTGACAAGAATAATATACAGAGGTGGACGTGTTAGGAGACGATCAGTCTGGTTTCAGGAAAGATAAAGGCACCAGAGAGGCAGTTCTGACGTTTTGGTTGATAATGGAAGTAAGACCGAAGGAAAATCAAGACACATTCATAGGATTTGTCGACCTGGAAAAAGCGTTCGATAATGTAAGCGAGAATAAGAAGCCCGAATGACCGAGAAGGAAGCGCTCGGATTAAAAAGAGTGTAAGACACGGATGTCGTCTTTCGCCCGAACTGTTCGATCTGCACATCGATGAAAGAAATAAAAGAAAGTTTCAAGACCGGGATTCAATTTTAAGGTGAAAGAATATCAATGATAAAATTCGCTGATGACAGCCTCAGTGAAAATGAACCAGAATTACAGGGTGTGTTAAATGGAATGAACAGTATAATAAGTATAGAGTATGGATTGAGAGTAAATATATGGAAGTGATGAGAAGTAGCAGAAATGAGAACTGCGAGAAACTTTACATCAGAACTGGGAATCAATAAGCAGACGAAATTAGGGGGTTCTTCTACCTAGACAGTAAAATAATTCATGATGGACGGAGCAAGAAGGGCCTAAAAATCAAACTAGCACTACCGAAGAGGGCCTATCTGGGCAAGAGAAGTCTACTACAAGCCTACTACTATCAAAGGTAGGCCTTAATTTGAGGAAGAAGTATCTGAGAATGTGATTTTGGACCACAGCACTGTATGGTAGTGAAATATGGACTGTGAGAAAACTTGAACAGAAGGGAATCGAAGCATTTGAGATGTGGCGCTACAGAAGAATGTTGAAAGTTAGGTAGACTGATAATGTATGCAATGAGGAAGTTCTCCGCAAAATCGGCGAAGAAAGGAATATATGTGAAATACTGCCAATATGAAGGGACACGATGACAGGACATGTCTTACGACATCAGGAACAGTTTCCATGGTAATAGAGGGAGCTGAAGAGGATAAAAACTGCAGAGGAAGACAGAGGCTGCAATAGATACAGGAAATAATTGAGGGCTTATGTTGCAAGTGCTACTCTGAGATGAAGAGGTTGGCACAAGAGAGGAACTCGTGGCGGGTAGCATCAAACCTGTCAGAAAACTTTTAACGAAAAGAGAGAAATAGAGAAAGAGAGAGAGAGAGAGAGAGAGAGAGAGAGAGAGAGAGAGAGAGATTGAGCAAGCAGTAAAGCAAGCCAAGCAGTAATCTGAAAAGGTAATTAAATTCAGGAAGAAAAAATAAAGATTTGCCGATGATATTGTAATATTGTCAGATCCGGCAAAGGGATCGAATAGCAACTAAACGGAATAGATACCATCTTAAAAAGAGGTTATACGATGAACATCACCAAACGTAAAACGAGGATACTGGGATGTTTACGAATTTAATCTAGTTTTGTCGATATAACTCGATTAGGAAATGAGACACTAAAACGTGTCTCAGAGTTTTGCTATTTAGGCAGCAAAATAACTGACGATGGACGATTCACACATAATAGGAAGTGAATACAAATAGCAGCAAGAAAATCATTTTTGAAAGAGAGGAATGTGTTGACACTGAATAGAGCAGACAGATGGGAGGAGTAGACTGCAGGCCTCTACGATAGGGAGGACTTGCCTGATAGGTGAGGGAAGAAGGAGTCGACAAGGAAGAGATAAGGGATCCAGCATTAAAGTCAGAATTTAAAAGCGGTTTGGACGAATTAAGAACAAATAAGGCAGAAGGAATTGATAACATTCCATCGGCATTTCTAAAATCATTGCGTGAAGTGGCAAGAAGATAAGTGCTTGCGTTGGTGAGTACAATGTATGAGACTGGTGATATACCTTCAAAGTTTTGGAAAACCATCGTTCACCCAATTCCGAAGATAACAAGAGCCGACAAGTTTCAGAATTAACGCACAATCAGCTTAACAACTCTTGTATTCAAGATGTTGACAATAATTCATGTTAGGAAATCTTTGCTGAAGGTATTAATCTGGAGTGTAGCCTTTTACGCAAGTGAAACGTGAGCGATAACAATACAGAAACAAGGAGGAACATTAGTGTTTAACTAATCATTAGAGACGGAGGAACAGAGCAGAAGCTTTCGAACTGTAGTCCTACATAAGAATGCTGAAGATTACATGGCTACATTGAATAAGTAATGAATACTGAATCGAACTGGGGAAAAAATAATAAAAATGGTTCAAATGGCTCTAAGCACTATGGGACTTAACATCTGAGGTCATCAGTCCCATAGAACTGAGAACTACTTGAACCTAACTAACCTAAGAACACCACACACAACCATGCCCGAGGCAGGAATCGAACCTGCGACCGTATCGGTCGCGCGGATCCTGACTGAAGCGCTTAGAACCGCTCGGTCACATCGGCCGGCGGCAAAATAATATTTATTCCACAAGTTGATTAAAGGAAGGGAGAGGTTGACAGGACGCATTCTGAAGTGTCAAGGAATAGTTAATCTGATAATGGAGGAAAATTGTTGAGGGGGGAGGGGAGGGGGTAAAATTGTAGATGGAAACCAAGACTCTAATACAGTAAGTAGGTTCAAATGGATGTATGAGACATGTTCGGAAAGTAAGTGTACTAAATATTTATACTTTTTTAGAAAAAGTGTATTGCTGATTCACTTGTTGAGTATTTTCTATGCAATCGCTATCTCGTTCAGTGAGTGTGGTGAGCTGTGGTACAAACTTCTTTATGCTCTCCGCGATCGACTCTCGCGAAGCTACCTTCCCCCCCCCCCCCCTCCCATTTCAGAACCTCTCTCTGCACTTGTTCTTCGGAACCTCTTTCTGCACCTGCTCCTCGGTTGAAAATTTAATTCCAACAAGAGAGGTATAAAAAGATAATCTGTGGGCGCCACGGCCGGGGAATACAGGGGGTGGTTCAAAACATCCCAACCAAATGAGTCCAAGGCCGCCTTGGTGGCTAAGGCTACATGAGGGCGGGCGTTATCGTGCAACAAGCACACTCCTCTCCTCAACATTCTTCTCCTTTCTCCTTTTGAGTTTTTTAGGGATTCACAATATTCTTGTCCAATGATGGCGTCCCCCTTGAGGCGGAAATTAGATCAAAATGATGCCTTTTTGCTCTCAAAACACTGAGGCCATGATCTTTTTCTTTATCCGAAATTGTGGTTTTGGATTTTTTGGTAGATAGGGAATTGCTGTGATGCCACTGTGATGTCTCTGTTTTTGTCTCAGGCGTGTAATGAGCCACAGGAAGAGACTCAAGGGCACTATTGACCCGATTTTACTAGTACTGCTCTGTCAGCTGTTGCGGACAGTTTCCGATATCCAAGCGCTGCTGCGAGTGTCTCGTATAACAGGTTTGTGGAGAGCTGTGGAAACATCACAGAAATTTCATACATTGTCAATCGACAGTCTTCACGAACACTTTCCTCGATTTTTTTCCCACAACTCGTCAGTCAAAATGGAAGGTCTTCCACTCTTCTGTACGGCACGAGCATTTGTTCTGCCTCCACTAAGCTCTAAACACATTCGGTCTATACATAACACCGCCCCTGTAAACCGTATCGATTCGCCAAAAAATTTCGGTAGATGTTATTCCTGCATGTCACGCAGTCTTTGTACACTGGAACTCTGTTCTTCAGGTTGCTTTTATGTGTCCCACTCTGCGTTTAATCGATGTGACTGTGTCAGGCAGCACCCTGCTAATGCTGTATTCATCCGTTACGACATTCTTTTTCCCACATCGAGGTCATTAGAGACGGAGCACAAGCTCGAATTGAGGAAAGATTGGAAAAGAAGTCAGCCGTGCTCTTTGCAGGGAACCACCCTGTCATTTGCGTGGAGCGATTTAGAGAGGTCATGGAGAAAGGTAAATCCGGATAACCAGACGGGGATTTGAACGGTCGTCCTCCCAAATACGAGCCGTCCTCCCAAATAGGAGCCCTGTATTTGAACCAGTGCACCACCTCGCTCGATCTGTTACATAGTTTAAGCACGGTAAATGTGGGTATTTGGGTGAACAAGAAAGGCAGTACAACGATTATAACGTCTGGAAGAGTCCAAATTTGAATCTAAAATTTGGGTATTCTGCACACGAAAAATTAATATTTTCTTTTGCAGACAAATATCTTACACTGAATTCGAAGGCAAACTATGAGCTAGACTCGATCATTGGGTATCACAGGTTAACAAACATGTCTAAAAAAATTTACGAAGTGCGTATGTTCTCTTAATTAGAAAGGCGCTCTTGAGACGAGCGAGGGAAGGAATTGCTAGCAGTGAGAAGGAAATGTGCAACGTAACGGCGTGTTACCTACATTTGCGATTCGGCGGTCGCATCCCCAAGTGTAGCAGGTCGGCGGTCCATCATCATGTCGCCTAAGGTACCAGGGCAATTTAGGCCCCGCAAACGGTAAACCACACCACCTAAAACAATTCCTCCGTATTCGTTAACTCTCAATCTAAGGATATGTGCCTTTTTGATGCAGTTGAAACACGGGCGATTATTGCCTCGTCTATTTCTTACTTAATTTAGAACCGGTCATTACTTACTTACTTATTCGTCGGCTCTACAGCCCTTGAAGGGCCTTGACCCGCATCACAATATCCTGCCATTCTATCCGATCCATGCCTTTCCGTCTCCGTCCTCTGACACCCAGCTTTTTCATGTCTTCTTCAACTCCATCCACCCATCTCTTTCTGGGGCGTCCCCTCCGCCGTCTGCCTCCAGCCTTGCCATCAAAAATCCTCTTACGTGCTGTGTCTTCTTCCATTCTGACCACGTGCCATGCCCACCGCAGTCGTCTTACTTTAATGGTAGTAGGTTCTTCAAAAAGGTGTTGTAGATCTGCATTCGTACGAATGCGCCAACCTTCTTTATCACATATATTTTACGTAGCACCTTTCTCTCCCATATGCTAAGAATTCTTTCCTCATTTACAGTCATGGTCCACGTTTCGGTACCATACATAACAACTGGTCATATAATTGTTTTGTAAGTGAAGATTTTGGATTTTCGTGATAGAAGCGAACTCCTAAGCATGGGAAACGCGGCAAAGGAGCATCTGTTACCTGCCGCTATTCTGGCTTTCGCCTCACTGCCAATGTCATTTGTCTCAGTGATAGTCGACCCAAGGTACTTGAAGTCTCTCACCCTTTCAAACTCCCTGTCGGCTGTCCTGAGGAGCCAGACGAAGTGTGTCCCATAACTACCTGTCTCCTGTCAGATCCTATCCTAAGACTATAGATTTCTCTTATCATTCCTAACATCCTGCAACATAGGGCAGGGAGGGCTCTAGAGGTGTGGTGAAGCCAGTCTCCCTAAGGGCGTAAAACCGATACAAATCCCCTGCTGCCTTGCAGTTAGTAAAGGGATCGACAAAGGCTAAGGATGCTCCCAAGAACATGGAGCCAGCTACCCTGCTAGCTGTAAGGCTCAACCCCCCAAACGATTGGGTGGAAGATTAACAATGTCCCCCTGTAAAACATCAATTGTTGCGAATGGTAGCAAAGGAGCTATATATATATAGCAGATTCCCACAGACCACATTCACCAACAGAATCCTCAGGTACATCCAGAGACTCAAGACCACTATATCCTAGATGACACAAGTCAAAATTGATCAGGAAAGAGCCCAAACAGATTCAGCGGACGTCATGGACAAAGACATCTACAGACACAAGGCGTACAAGTGGGTAATGATGTCAGAGAAAACAGCACCTAAAGCCCAGAGGCCAAAGTGGACGGAAGAAAGGAAGGGAGCCTTTAGTGAACGAATGGAGGAGTACTGGAAGAACAGGAAGAACACGTAGTCATGCATGTTTCGCGTGGTCTGATAAAAGGCCTGTAACGTGTGTAATAATAGCAATAATACCCTACTTGCCATCAAAATTGCTATCCCAAAAAGAAATGCAGATGATAAATGGTTCAAATGGCTCTGAGCACTATGGGACTTAACTTCTGAGGTCATCAGTCCCCTAGAACTTAGAACTACTTAAACCTAACTAACCTAAGGACACCACACACATCCATGCCCGAGGCCAGATGATAAACGGATGATAAACGGGTATTCATTGGACAAATATGTTATACTAGAACTGACATGTGATTACATTTTCACGCAATTTGGGTGCATAGATCCTGAGAAATCAGTACCCATAACGACCACATCTGGCCGTAATAACGGCCTTGATACGCCTGGGCATTGAGTCAAACAGAGCTTGGATGGCGTATGCAGGTACAGGTGCCCATGCAGCTTCAACACCATACCACAGTTCATCAAGAGCAGTTACTGGCGTATTGTGACGAGCCAGTTGCTCGGCCACCATTGACCAGACGTTTTCAGTTGGTGAGAGATCTGGAGAATGTGCTGGCCAGGGCAGCAGTATTACCCTCCTGAACCCACCGAATCCATATTCTGCTAACAGTCATTGGATCTCGACCAACACGAGCAGCAACGTCGCGATACGATAAACCGTAATCGCAATAGGCTACAATCCGACCTTTATCAAAGTCGGAAACGTGATGCTACGCATTTCTCCTCCTTACACGAGGCATCACAACGACGTTTCACCAGGCGACGCCCGTCAACTGCTGTTTGTGTATGTGAAATTGGTTGGAAACTTTCCTCATGTAGCCGGCCGGAGTGGCCGAGCGGTTCTAGGCGCTACAGTATGGAATTGCGCGACCGCTACGGTCGCAGGTTCGAATCTGTGCCTCGGGCATGGATGTGTGTGATGTCCTTAGGTTAGTTAGGTTTAAGTAGTTCTAAGTCCTAGGGGACTGATGACCTCAGCAGTTAAGTCCCATAGTGCTCAGAGCCATTTGGACCATTTCCTCATGTCAGCACGTTGTAGGTGGCGCCACCGGCCCCAACCTTGTGTGAATGCTCTGAAAAGCTAATCATTTGCATATAACAGCATCTTCTTCCTGTTGGTTAAATTTCGCGTCTGTATCACGTCATCTTCGTGGTGTAACAATTTCAATGACCAGTAGTGTAATATATATATACGACATACAGGGCTATTACAAATGATTGAAGCGATTTCCTAAATTCACTGTAGCTCCATTCATTGACATATGGTCACGACACACTACAGATACGTAGAAAAACTCAAAGTTTTGTTCGGCTGAAGCCGCACTTCAGGTTTCTGCCGCCAGAGCGCTCGAGGGCGCAGTGAGACAAAATGGCGACAGGAGCCGAGAAAGCGTATGTCGTGCTTGAAATGCACTCACATCAGTCAGTCATAACAGTGCAATGACACTTCAGGACGAAGTTCAACAAAGATCCACCAACTGCTATCTCCATTCGGCGATGGTATGCGCAGTTTAAAACTTCTGGATGCCTCTGTAAGGGGAAATCAATGGGTCGGCCTGCAGTGAGCGAAGAAACGGTTGAACGCGTGCGGGCAAGTTTCACGCGTAGCCCGTGGAAGTCGACGAATAAAGCAAGCAGGGAGCTAAACGTACCATAGCCGACGGTTTGGAAAACCTTACGGAAAAGGCTAAAGCAGAAGCCTTACCGTTTACAATTGCTACAAGTCCTGACACCCGATGACAAAGTCAAACACTTCGAATTTTCGGCGCGGTTGCAACAGCTCATGGAAGAGGATGCGTTCAGTGCGAAACTTGTTTTCAGTGATGAAGCAACATTTTTGCTTAATGGTGAAGTGAACAGACACAATGTGCGAATCTGGGCGATAGAGAATCCTCTCGCATTCGTGCAGCAGATTCGCAATTCACCAAAAGTTAACGTGTTTTGTGCAATCTCACGGTTTAAAGTTTACGGCCCCTTTTTCTTCTGCGAAAAAAAAAAATTACAGGACACGTGTATCTGGACATGCTGTAAAATTGGCTCATGCCACAACTGGAGACGGACAGCGCCGACTTCATCTTTCAACAGGATGGTGCTCCACTGCACTTCCATCATGATGTTCGGCATTTCTTAAACAGGAGATTGGAAAACCGATGGATCGGTCGTGGTGGAGATCATGATCAGCAATTCATGTCATGGCCTCCACGCTCTCCCGACTTAACCCCATGCGATTTCTTTCTGTGGGGTTATGTGAAAGATTCAGTGTTTAAACCTCCTCTACCAAGAAACGTGCCAGAACTGCGAGCTCGCTTCAACGATGCTTTCCGACACATTGATGGGGACATGCCTCGCCGAGTGTGGGAGGAACTTGATTATCGGCTTGATGTCTGCAGAAACACTAAAGGGGCACATATCGAACATCTGTGAATGCCTAAAAAAACTTTTTGAATTTTTGTATGTGTGTGCAAAGCATTGTGAAAATATCTCAAATAATAAAGTTATTGTAGAGCTGTGAAATCGCTTCAATCATTTGTAATAACCCTGTATACTGGAAAAAAATTGTTCGAATTTTGGCTATCAGGTGCAAGTCTGGCGCTTTGAATGCAAGAAAGACATAAAGAAATGTTTCCATAGCTAACGGATTAGTAATGGATCGTAGGCAGAAAATGTCATGCAAGTGAGGAAGGTATAATGTTGATTTTATTACTAACCGCCGCTGACAGGATTTGTTTATTATGAACACCGGAGATGTCGACGAAATTCTGCGTCCGTAAAACGAGGTTGCCCGCATCTCGTGGTCGTGCGGTAGCGTTCTCGCTTCCCACGCCCGGGTTCCCGGGTTCGATTCCCGGCGGGGTCAGGGATTTTCTCTGCCTCGTGATGGCTGGGTGTTGTGTGCTGTCCTTAGGTTAGTTAGGTTTAACTAGTTCTAAGTTCTAGGGGACTTATGACCACAGCAGTTGAGTCCCATAGTGCTCAGAGCCATTTGAACCATTTTGAAAACGAGGTGATCAATAGCTGCCTACAGCAGTTCCGGTGGAATATGAGCAACGAATTCCTGTATACTGGCTTCAGCTCAAGTAGAGACTGAACGTATATCTGGTACACGTGTTCTTTTAGATAACGCCAGAGACAAACGTCACATTGATTCAGATCAGATTATTTTGCACGTCATACATCTCGAAAACCTCTGAAGATAACAAGTTCATGGAAGGTTGTATTAAGCCGATCTCTCACTGGGCGGCGACATGATGTGTTGCCAGAGCTTGCATGAAAACCGTGGTTTCCACACAGCTGTGCTCTTCCAAAGCAGGAATCACATTCTGTACAAGGTGGTCTCGATAACACGCAGACGTCACGGTACAACTGAGAGGTCCTCTGGCTGTATTCTCTTCAAAGAAGAACGGACCGAGAATAAATGAGCTTGTGAATGCACAGCACACAGTCACACACGGAGAGCGCAATGGATCTTCGTGGACAACACGCTGTTTAACAGTATCCCAAATTCGGCAGTTCTGTTTGTTCACTGCACCCTCTAGTGAAAAATGTGGCCGGCCGGAGTGGCCGAGCGGTTAAAAGGCGCTACAGTCTGGAACCGCACGACCGCTACGGTCGCAGGTTCGAATCCTGCCTCGGGCATGGATGTGTGTGACGTCCTTAGGTTAGTTAGGTTTAAGTAGTTCTAAGTTCTAGGGGACTTATGACCACAGCAGTTGAGTCCCATAGTACTCAGAGCCATTTGAACCATTTTTGTAAAATGTGCCTCGTCACTCCACAGAATATTGCCTGGTCACATGTCACAAATTTCGATTCGTGCCTGCGGACTATGAGGTTTCAGTTGCTGCACCATCTGCATCTTGTAGCGGTAACAGTGTAATTACGAATATACCGCAATAGTTCCCGTACTGTTGATCATGGGATAGGCAATTCTCGTGACGATACACGAGCAGTAGCACCAGCACTAGCGGGGACTATATTGTCAGTTACCGAGCAACCACATCAATAACTTCCAGCTGGATAAGACGCCTTTTTCTTCCAGGTGTCACACCAAGCTCACCCGTGTTCTCGAATGTCATTATTACCTTCTTCAAACCATTTAATGAGATCGGGTCTGCCGGCCCGAGTGGCCGTGCGGTTCTAGGCGCTACAGTCTGGAGTTGAGCGACCGCTACGGTCGCAGGTTCGAATCCTGCCTCGGGCATGGATCTGTGTGCTGTCCTTAGGTTAGTTAGGTTTAATTAGTTCTAAGTTCTCGGCGACTGATGACCTCAGAAGTTAAGTCGCATAGTGCTGAGAGCCATTTGAGCCAATTTAGATCGGGTCTCTCCTCAAACATTTCAGTCGGCTTTAATCTTTCAATGCAGCACTGCAACTGCTTCCGTTTACGTAAAACAATTTCACTAACAGCGTGCGGCCTCTGCTCGACAGCCATACTGTTCACTCACGGTATGGCTAGTCAAATGAGAGCGTGATTGTCATACCGTCGTGCAGTGCACAGCGAACCAATTTTCTTCCAGCGAAAACCGGTTTCTCATTAGCACGTTATCATATCTACCAAGTTTCGCTGCCATGCGATAGTCACAGCCGACACTGGACCACCCAATATCGACAGCGAAATAGCAAGTCGATACTTTGCGCCATTTACACCAACTACAAAGAGATGCCGGATGAAAGGGCGCGAAGGCTGTTCTCTGCCCTACCCCACGCATAAATTCTCCTCAACTTTCCACAGCCTTTTATACAAAAATTTTATTCCAAAGGCACGACATCTATACCTCATGGAAATACGATGACAAAGCGCTAGGGGAAAGATAACTTCTCGTACCAAATAATGCTTTATGACTGTACTGTTTTATGTCTCTGTGACTCATGGGCGGACGTACTGCTCGCTAGTAGAATTCAGAACTCCTGTAGCTCGCCCCAAACAACTCTCCTCTGTAATGCATACTCTTGACGTACAGAGCCAGATTGGGGTTAAGTCTCCAACTGGACATGCTGCCGAACCAATTTGCCATGCTACGAATGATGCTGCATTAGCTGAAACATCGACCTAACGTCTGTAAAGCAGAGGTCATGAGTTCTAGTCCCGCCTCTGTCATTGTGTTGATGCCTTTAGTGCTCATTTCCTCCAAATACGTTAACTGATAGACTGTGCTGGATTCGAATGTTTTTGTGCCGTATCTTCCAAATAGCTTCGAACACAATTTTTAGAACACATTAAATTCGAATTACAGTTGTTGAAGGTTGGCCGAATACATTTATTCAAATTGAAAAATGTTCCAATTTACGTGAATCAGAGGAAAAGCACTATGAGGCTTGGATACGTGTTGGCTGCTGCCGATTTCATCTGATGGAGTCATCGAAGTCATAGACAACCAATTACCAAGTGCTCTGCAACTCCAACACAGTCTGTGAGTCATGACGTACCAAAGTGTGCAATGGAACAGTACGATCTGTTTTTGAGTCTTGACGTACCAAAGTGTGCAGTGGAACAGTACGATCTGTTAATCATTTCATTGATTATTCTATATACATCTTTTTTCCACATGTTTTCAACTCTGTGCAATGTTTTCATTTAATATCCCTATTTAAGACGAACAGTTAACTCTCAGTAATATTAGTATTTAGTTTTTGCAGGTTGTTACCTTTGTTGGCTAGTAGTCAAACTCATGCAAATTTCTTCTTGATAGCTGAGTGCGGTTTATTGACACAGCTTATTGTACTTCCATATCTGTTTCTGAGCGACGGCATGAAAGTCAGTAGGTCTCTGTAAACGTATAAGCGTCCACTATAGATGTAAAGGTGGTAAGCTGTACTTGGACTTCACTAGCAGTAAATTCCTGGTTACAAGTAAACATCAGCTACTTCAGGCGGCTGTTTACTTTACGACCCAAGTCAGCATAATACAAGCGCCTTTCAACATTAAGCATTACACCGTGATACCTGTTAAAGAAAAGTTTAGCTGTCAGTTGACTGAAGTTTAGAGATGTTAATAGCGTCGATGAGATAGATTTTGCGAGAACGTCGGGAAATACAGCATTCACTCCTGTGATCGCAGTTCCCCCACAGTTGTTGGATGAGAAGGCACGTAGTATGAGTTTCACAGCCCTTACAAAAATCACGGTCAGGCTAAGCGCGTAAAATGTGAAATGCTGATTTTTTAATCTACATGTCATATGAGCATATAACTACAAAGAGAGAAAACTTTGTGTTCTGCCTTACGGCAGGTCTTGTCATGGGGGAAGCCTCGTCACAGACGTCCACCGCATGAGCGTCTAAGGAAGTGATTCCAGTGGTGGTTTCCCGTTGCCTTCCGCTGATGATGATGAAATGATAATGAGGACAACACAACACCCAATCCCTGAGCGGATAAAATCGCCGACCCAGCCGGGAATCGAACCGAGGCCCCTTGGCGTCCCAGACCGCCGCGCTAGCCACTCAGCTATCTTTTTTTTTCTTTTTTTCGGTATTGTTCGTTGCGTTTGGTCTGGGCAGACGTCACAAGACATCCGTTCAAGTTGATCGTTGCTTCCTTTACTCAGTTTTTCATTACAGAGGGCTAGCAGCCCTCTGACCGAACACGCTGAGCTACCGTGCCGGCATTATCGGGGCGGACACAAAGAGAGAAGTGAAGCTCTTATAAACGTTTTCCGATGCGACGGCCTCACGCCAACAGAGAAATTGGATCTGGCTACTCTTCGCTAAACGTGTGCATCACTAACATGGAACTTCTGAGAGTCTAAACGAAATTTTGTTCGGATAAATAAAGAAACATGTGACTCCTGTATTGTTAGGGTTTTTCTGGAGCCACGCGCGACGTTTAATAGCAAAGTATATTTGTTTCACTCATTTGGTATTAAAATCCATGGAGAAGAAATAAAAACTTTGAGGTTCGCCGATGACATTGTAATTCTGTCAGAGACAGCAAAGGACTTGGAAGAGCAGTTGAATGGAATGGACAGTGTCTTGAAAGGAGGATAATGGAATGTAGTCGAATTAAGTCGGGTGATGCTGAGGGAATTAGATTAGGAAATGAGACACTTAAAGTAGTAAAGGAGTTTTGCTATTTGGGGAGCAAAATAACTGATGATGGTCGAAGTAGAGAGGATATAAAATGTAGACTGGCAGTGGCAAGGAAAGCGTTTCTGAAGAAGAGAAATTTGTTAACATCGAGTATAGATTTGTCAGGAAGTCATTTCTGAAAGTATTTGTATGGAGTGTAGCCATGTATGGAAGTGAAACATGGACGATAAATAGTTTGGACAAGAAGAGAATAGAAGCTTTCGAAATGTGGTGCTACAGAAGAATGCTGGAGATTAGTTGGGTAGATGTCATAACTAATGAGGAAGTATTGAATAGGATTGGGGAGAAGAGAAGTTTGTGGCACAACTTGACCAGAGGAAGGGATCGGTTGGTAGGACATGTTCTGAGGCATCAAGGGATCGCCAATTTAGTATTGGAGGGCAGCGTGGAAGGTAAAATCGTAGAGGGAGACCAAGAGATGAATACACTAAGCCGATTCAGAAGGATGTAGGTTGCAGTAGGTACTGGGAGATGAAGAGGCTTGCACAGGATAGGGTAGCATGGAGAGCTGCATCAAACCAGTCTCAGGACTGAAGACCACAACAACAACAACAATTTGGTTCTAGGAGGTTCTCCAACAATTTTCATTTTGCTCCCTTTCACATCTCCGTATATCAGTTGTAGCCAGTATAACCTCTTACAGTGTCATTGGAGTCCACGCAGTAACTACGCATACAACCCAGTTCACAGCACCTGAAGATGGCGATTGGGCCCAATGTTAACAAAAACAGAACCATATGTAAATTGATGGCGATTGCTGCTGTCAGCTGCAGCGGCACATTACGTGGTATTAGCGGTGACGAGAGGAAATGTGTATCGGACCGAGATTCGAACCCAGGATCTCCTGCTTGTTAGGCAGACGGAGCTATCGCAACTGCGCGGACTATCTCGGTACGCCTCCACATTCCCACCGAGCGCCGCCTATCCGCAATTCCCTGTATATTTTACTCACTGTTCGCTGCTCTGAGATTTCCACAGCAGGTCGGACGTATTTGTGTATCCGCAATGAAGAAAGTGGATCCGATGCCCAGCTAGGCACACCCATTATGAATGAAAACAGAAACAGAATCAACAATTCAGCTGAACACTCGAAAGCACAGCATTAAAGTACTCAGTACCTTTGGTTTAATTAGCCTGATCTCCTTCCAGAGTCTGCTGAACTCTTTCTGGCTGCCTTAACATATGTTTTTCTATCTAGTCTCTTGTAGAGGTAAAGTTTTTCCTTAGATGCCTGCTCTTTGTAATACATCATCATTTTGTGCTCAATCTGTCAATTTAATTATTAAAACTAAATTTAAAGTGCCTGCAGCTTCTTATCTTCCGATGATTTAAGATTCGTTTCCATATCATGGCATATTACAGTAATTCTGACTTACAAATGTCTGGCTAATGTCCTGTCAATATTTCATACCAGTACAGGTTTTTGGAAAAAAGGCTTCTTTCTCTTTTTCCTATCAGCTTCTCAAATCTTTTCTCCATAGCAAAACTTGAGAACTTAGTTGTCAGGCTGTGGCCGAGCGGTTCTAGCGCTTCAGTCTGGAACCGCGCTGCTGCTACGGTCGCAGTTTCGAATCCTGCCTCTGGCATGGATGTGTGTGATGTCCTTAGGTTGTTGTTGTTGTTGTTGTTGTTGTTGTTGTTGTTGTGGTCTTCAGTCCTGAGACTGGTTTGATGCAGCTCTCCGTGCTACTCTATCCTGTGAAACCTTCTTCATCTCCCAGTACGTACTGCAGTCTACATCCTTCTGAATCTGATTAGTGTATTCATCTCTTGGTCTCCCTCTACGATTTTACCCTCCACGCTGCTCTCCAATACTAAATTGGTGATCCCTCGATGTCAGGTTAGGTTGGTTTAAATAGTTCTAAGTCTAGGGGACTGCTGACCACAGATGTTAAGTCCCACAGTGCTTAGAGCCATTTGAACCATTTATTTGTCAGACTACCCTTGCAATTTGGATATTTCGCTATTGCTATTGTTCTGCCAATTACTGTTCTTACTTTCTTCCGTGTTTTATTTATTCTTAAACAAAATGATATACCGTATACCTGCGCACTAAATTCTACAGTTCCTTTACGTCTACTGAAACGTCCCCTTTAAACAATTATACATGACTGTGCTTAAACTGACACACAATATTTTGTTAGCGCAACGCAATCTGACTTTCAAAATTCCCTACAAAAGAATGGCCCTGACTAACATTAAACTATACCTTTCACAAATCATTTACCTCACAAAAATCTTCGCTGCTCAAGCTACTGCAATACAGCGAGCGCCACTACTGCCAGCTAAATAAAAGATTCAAACTATGGAAGGCACTAACTACTGATAGGGATAGTTAGCAAATGAAAGATATTAATAGAGAACAAACAATGTATTTACCTTGATATCATCATATATAAATATAGCAGTTCATTACAAATTTCAAAACTCCGCCATCTCTCTCCCCACATCCAACACTGCTGGCGGCTCACCTCCGACTGCGCAACGCTACGCGCTGTTCACAGCCAGCTGCCTAACACTACAATGGCGAGTATTACAACAATGCAAAGCAGCCACAGACTGCACACAGCACAGCCAGTGATTTTCATGCAGAGGTGGCGTTACCAATAAAAAACCTAAACAGCCTACTTACACTACATTCAGCATGAAAGCAATGTTACCTACACACCCAAGTTTTTACATCTCGTGCACCTGAACGTTTATTCTTTTTCAGAAGCTGTTTTTCGCGTCCTTCAATTTTTCATGCATGTAAAAATTTTAACAAGCTGTTATAACCTGACAAAACTTATAAACAACATTTTTGTATCATCGACAATACATTAAACTCAGTTATCAAAAGAAAGAGGAGCTGTCATAGAAATAAAACATGAGTAACGACAGCGAGTACAACAAGAGGAATAAAAAGAACAGCTTTTACTTCTTAGATCCAAGGGAAGGTATAATACTTCTAATGTGAAGAAAGTAATTACACCATAAACGGATCAGATAGCAAAGTTTAATGCCTCAGTGGAAGTGAATTACAACGCGGACCAAAGGAAGCAAACAGAAAGATGGTGTTGCTAACAAGACCCAAGCATGACGTCGGTCGTTTAGAAAACTAGCGGTCAGCGTAAATGTGGTGAGCTGTGAACGACGATGCTGGTAGGCCGATGCACAGTCTTGTTGCTGTTAGAGGGCTAGTGGTCATGGTCTGGTAATGAAGAGGGCGTGATGTAACTGCTGCCCGCGGCAATCCATACCTCTAATCCCGTGGACGATAAGGAAAATCAAACAGTGCAACATCACCCAAAAATAGGTTACAGCTTGACACTCGGGAAAAGCCAAGGGTGTTGCAGATGTATTTCGAGTGGATGAGGACTTGGTAAGCAATTATCAGCTATCTCGTTAAAGAAAAAAAATCATGGGCCACTCTTAAAGTGATTTGAAATTATTCTAAGCCTGTAACTACGGAGTAATGAGTCCAGCGTCGTTACAACAGCAACATATGACTTCCTGAAGCAAGGTGATCGTGCTGGGTAGGGTTGGTTGGTTGGGGAAGGAGACCAGACGGCGTGGTCATCGGTCTCATCGGATTAGGGAAGGATGGGGAAGGAAGTCGGCCGTGCCCTTTCAGAGGAACCATCCCAGCATTTGCCTGGAGTGATTTAGGGAAATCACGGGAAACCTAAATCAGGATGGGCTGGGTAGGGAAGGCGGAGGCAGAGAAAGATACCGGACATGGAACGTGGAGAATATGCCACTAAGGTTCAGAAGGAATCTCTTGGATTTTGACGCGCCACTACGCATTGAAGTACCTGGCAGGTTACGTTGATTTCCAAATACAAGAAAATTGACTTCTGGGAAGTAAAAAATGGACAGTTCGATGTACAAGAAACCAAGGAACAGCACTAGACCACTGTGATTTCTGAAGGAGGTCTCCTCTCCATCGCGTGATTGCTGACTGTAGCGATAGAATTCATAAATATTTTTGTAGGTTTCTGCGGAGAAAATATTTCAGATGTACGAATGTGATGGGAGCGCTGACATCCAGCATTCTAAATTCGGATAAATCCACGAAAAAAACTCATTTCTCTGTACGGGAAGACTTCCATCTGGATCAGAAATCCTAAAAGTAAAGCTAAATTGGATGCTATTAAGAAGCGCGCATCAAGACGAAACCAGCTGTGGACTGCGTTTCGGCCGGCCGGTGTGGCCGTGCGGTTAAAGGCGCTTCAGTCTGGAACCGCGTGACCGCTACGGCCGCAGGTTCCAATCCTGCCTCGGGCATGGATGTGTGTGATGTCCTTAGGTTAGTTTGGTTTAATTAGTTCTAAGTTCTAGGCGACTGATGACCTCAGAAGTTAAGTCGCATAGTGCTCAGAGCCATTTGACTGCGTTTCATTCAGCATCCTCGGACTGTAAACGTCACCCATAAAATAATTTACCGTAAGACTGATTTATTGACTTACCTAAAATATCTTAAAATGGTTCCAATCTATTCTGGGCACCTGGTACAGCAAACGGTTACAAATTTCTTGAAATAAGACAGTCTCAGTTGCAAAATCTTTTTTTATTTACAGGAAATGACGCGTTTCGCCTTTTGGGTCATCATCGGATTGACGTAAAAATTAATGTGGGCAGTATTGGACGAATGTTGGCTTTCCACATTAATTTTTAAGTCAATCTGATGATGACCCAAATGGGCGAAACGCGTCATTTCCTGTAAACAAAAAAGATTTTGCAACCGAGACTGTCTTATTTCAAGAAACAATAAAATACCTTATGTGGAAGATTACTACAATGACAATTGTGTTAATGTTGGCCTCGTAATTACGGCAAACATATGCAACTCATAAGGTCACTGAATACAATTGTGTGACGCTCTGCTAAGTCGATGAGTCTCAGTCTATTTTTAGCCCTGTTACTATAGGCCGATTTCAGGCTGACCAGCTAGAACAGTAGTTGTTTCGAAATATAATGGAGCTTAAAAATAGGATTGTTTATGGCAAGTAAGAGAAATATATCGAGAAACAACATCTCTGCCACTGCACAGCATGACAAAGAACTGAAGAAGGCGGCGTTGCCTGGTGACGTCTGCATCGCAGCATATTAGGTATGTATTACACAGCCAATCATATTTGACAAATCTCTTACAGATCCCTTTTAGAAAAACACTAGCTCACAATCACGGCTTTGCCCAGGTATTCACTTTGCAAATTTTCTGTTAGAAAAGAGACCTTACATGTACTCCTGCAATACACTCGGTGTGAGATGATTCCAGACAGTTTCTGTACGCAAGGAGCAGCTGCTAACGTGTTTACAATGCGATGTTGTAAACGTGTCTCCAGAAACCTCTCTCCATGGCTCTACTGACGGCTATTGTTTTCGCCTACAGTCATTTGCTCTTCGCAGCTGAAAGCTGTCAAAAGCGCTGGCAAATATTAGAGATTTCCGTAAGTTGATACGACTGTAGGAGTGTGTTAGTAGTAAAGAATGAATGTATTGAAACTTCACGCATGATGCGGCCTTTTTTTCATGCCTCTCAATGTTTATGACGTCATATCTCTTGATCTATGTGTCGTACAATGACATATTTGTGTACATGCATTCAGCTGCTTATGTGGATATTGTCTATGAAATACGTTGCCAGTAGTCATTAGCAAAGAAGTAATAAATTTATACGTCATGCATGATGCGATAGTTTTTCATACATCTCAGTGTTTATGACGTTACATGTCCTAATCTACGTGTCAATAATGACACTATTTTGTAGTTACTTTCAGAAGCGTATGTGAGTACTATCTGCAAAATGTGTTGCGAATAGAGTTAATAGGGAAGAAGTAAAAAATTTATACGTGATGCACTATCCTGCAGTCTTTCACATATCTCAGTCTTTATGACACATCTCCCGAACTATGAGTGGTATCATGACATAATTTTGTAAGTGCATTTAGCGGCATATGCGGATACTTCCTGCGATATTTATTACGAATAGAGTTAGTAGCACAAGAATAATAAACATAAACGCCATGCACGATCTACCAGTTTTTCATGCATTTCGTTGTTTATGACATATCTCCTATACTTTGACAGGTAGTTGGTTCTTAGCCCCACAATAATTCTTGTCTGGCAGAGAGGATGTGTACCAAGTTTGCTTGAAATTGGTTTACTGGTTTAGAAGGAAATGTGGAACATAAAAATACGTACACACACACACACACACACACACATACATATCTATTTTTATATAACATGTATAGATATCATAAACGTACCCCAGTGCACGGTCAAATATTTTGTAAAACGACATGTGTAAGCATACACTTAACAAGGTTATTTTACAGTGTAATATTGACCTCAGTCGGAACTGGCCTATATGTTAAATTCATATCTTTCTTGCTTACGCACGACGCCGTCATAGTTTTTGTTCCGAAGGCGGCGCCCTTCCTGCAGGCTTTCGAGCGCGACGGACGACTTTGAAGGATGACGCGGCGCATTCGATGCAAATCGCCACAGTGAAACTGCGCCGTATTGCTCTGCGCAGCTCAAAGCCATCCTCTTCCGCATTGCCGCCGCGAAGGTAATCTGTACACAAAAAATAGGACTGATGTAACTTATTCCAACAACAATCAAGGGGAAGAAGAGTATATACACATCCAGGTGTCCTGGATACAAGTGAGTACGTGCCTGGGCCTCTGTTCACAACAGACGAAATGGGACTGGCTAAAAATAGAATGATTACGTTAATATTTATATTGACAATAACTGATCACCAGGAGACTAAGTTGTTAATTCTTGTTGTGTTTATTGTATGCTTTAAATAACCGCAGAAGTTGCTGTTTTTATTGCTGTTGTGGTGATCTTCATCCCGAAGACTGCTTTTATTCTGTTCTCCGATAATTTATCCTGTGCAAGCCTCTTTCTGTCGGAATAACTACTGCCATCTACATACACCTGAATCTGTGTACTGCATATTTCTCTTGCTCTTGTTCTACAACTTTAACCCCCCCACACTTCCATCCAGCACTAAACTGATGATTCCTTGATGTCTCAGAGCGTGTCCCATCAATCGATCCCTTCTTTCAGTCAAATTTCTTTGCCCCATCAACTGTATTCAGTACTTTCTCATTCTCTGGAGGAAAAAAATGTACGAAAAACACTGACAAGGAGAAGCGACAGGATGGTAGAACATCTGTTAAGACATCACGGAACAACTTTCATGGTACTAGAGCGAGCGGCAGAAGCTAAAAACTGTAGAGGAAGACAGAGATTGGAATATATCCAGGAAAGGAAATAATTCAGGACATAGATCACAAGTGCCAGTCTGTGATGAAGAGGTTGTCGCAGGAATTCGTTGCAGGCCCTATCAAACCAGTCAGGATATATATATATATATATATATATATATATTTTGTAAGTAGGGTGCCTAGTTTTTTTTATTGGTAACGCCACGTAGCGCTCTTTATGAAATTCACTGGCTATGCTGTGTGCAGTCTGTGGCTGGTTAGCATTGTTGTAATATTCGCCATTGTAGTGTTGGGCAGTTGGCTGTGAACAGCGCGTAGCGTTGCGCAGTTGGAGGTGAGCCGCCAGCAGTGGTGGACGTGGGGAGAGAGATGGCGGAGTTTTGAAATTTGTAAGACTGGATGTCATGAACTGCTGTATATATTATGACTATTAAGGTAAATACATTGATTGTTCTCTATCAAAATCTTTCATTTGCTAACTATGCCTATCAGTAGTTAGTGCCTTCCGTAGTTTGAATCTTTTATTCAGCTGGCAGTAGTGGCGCTCGCTGTATTGCAGTAGTTCGAGTAACGAAGATTTTTGTGAGGTAAGCGATTTGTGAAAGGTATAGGTTAATGTTAGTCAGGGATATTCTTTTGTAGGGATTATTGAAAGTCAGATTGCGTTGCGCTAAAAATATTGTGTGTCAGTTTAAGCACAGTCGTCCATAATTTTTCTAAGGGGACGTTTCAATATATATATATATATATATATATATATATATATATATATATATATATATATATATATCATAAGTTAGGCGATCCTTTTCAGCATTTTTCTGTAGAATCACATTTCAAAATATTCTATTCTTCTTGAGATGCTTGAAGTCCATGTTTCACTTCTGGACAAGGCTACACTTCTATTTACTTCTACTTTTAGACTCCGCAAGCCACCCAACGGTGTGTGGCGGAGGGCACTTTACGTGCCACTGTCATTACCTCCCTTCAGCCCAATATCTTCGAAAAATAGTTCCAAACACTTAAATTTATTACATGTGAACAAATTTCTTTTCACGAGAAACGCTTTTCTTGCCATAACCTGTCTACATTTTATAGCCTCTCTGCTTCGACTATCATTAGTTATTTTGCTTCCCAGATAGCAAAATTCGTCTACTACTTTAAGTGTCTCATTTCCTAATCTAATTCCCTCAGCATCACCTGATTTAATTCGACTACATTCCATTATCCTCATTTTGCTTGTGTTGATGTTCGTCTTATATCCTCTTTTCAAGACGCTGTCCATTCCGTTCAATTGCTCTTTCATGTCCTTTGCTGTCTCTGACAGAATTACAGTGTCATCAGCAAAATTTTTATTTCTTCTCCCTGGACTTTAATTCCGATTCCAAATTTTTCTTTTGTTTTCTTTACTGCTTGCTCAATATACAGGTTGAATAACATCGGGAATAGGCCACAACCCGCTCTCAGTACCTTCTCAACCACTGCTTCCCTTTCATGCCCCTCGACTCTTATACCTACCATCTGGTTTCTGTACGAATTGTAAATAGCCTTTTGCTCCCTTTATTTTACCCCTGCCACCTTTAGAATTTGAAAGAGAGCATTCCAGTCAACACTGTTAAAAGCTTTCTCTATGTCTACAAATGCTATAAACGTAAGTTTACCTTTCCTTAAGGTATCTTCTACGAGAAAGCGCAGGGTCAGTATCGCCTCGCGTGTTCCTACATTTCTCCTGAATCCAAACTGATCTTCTTCCAGGTCAGCTTCTACCAGTTTTTCCATTCTTCTGTAAAGGATTCGTGTAAGTATTTTGCAACCGCGACTTATTAAATTGATAGTTCGGTAATTTTCACATCTGTCAGCACCTGCTTTCTTTGGATTTGGAATTACTATATCCTTCTCGAAGTCTGAGGGTATTTCGACTGTCTCATACATGTTGCTTTCCAGATGGCAGAGTTTTGTCACGGCTGGCTCTCCTAAGGCTATCAGTAGCTCTAACGGAATGTTGTCTTCTCTCGGGGCTTTGTTTCGACTTAAGTCTTTCAGTGCTTTGTCAAATTCTTCACATAGTGCCATATCTCCCTTCTCATCTTCATCCACGTCCTCTTCCATTTCCATAATACTGCCCTCACCCCCCTTGTATAGACCCCCTGCATACTCCTTCCACCTTTCTGCTTTCCTTTCTTTGCTTAGGACTGGTTTTCCACCTGAGGCCTTGATATTCATACGGTTGGTTCTCTTTTCTCCAAAGATTTCTTTAATTTTCCTGTAGATATTTTCTACGAGGGTAAGTCAATCATTATCCACAAAGTAGTTATAAAATTTTATTGTAATCAAACAGGAAATTTATAAGAACATCATTTTTCGACATAGTCTCCTTGCGTTTCATTGCACTTGGTCGGTCGTTGTGCAAACTTCCTGATGCCATCGTAAAGGAAGGTTGAGCTGCGAGCCAATAATGCACCGCTTCTTTCACTGCTTCTTCCGAGGCAAATCGACGGCCCCTTAATGCCTGTTTGAGTGCACCAAACAAGTGATAGTCAGAAGGCGCAAGATCAGGATTATTTACTTCTACTTTTAGACTCCGCAAGCCACCCAACGGTGATCCAGTACTACAAATTTGAGTTACTGGAGTGTTTCGCAAGTATACGGACCGAGCATTGTCATGCAACAACACAACACCTTTTGACAGTAATCCATGGCCTGGTTCGAATTGCAGGCTTTAGCCTGGCAGTAAGCATCTCGGTGTAATGTACACTGTTTATTGTGGTGTCCCTTTCCCCATAACGTTCCAGTACTGGACCTTGTGCGTCCCAAAAAACCGTAAGCATCAGTTTTTCTGCGGACGGTTGGGTCTTGAACTTTTTCTTGCACGGCGAATTTGGATGTTTCCATTCCATACTCTGTCGTTTACTCTCCGGCTCGTAATGATGGATCCAAGTTTCGTTACCAGTAATTATCCTGTCTAATAAGTTGTCCCCTTCGTTACCACAGCGGTTCAAGTGTTTTTTACAGATGCCCAAGCGCATTTGTTTATGCAACTGTGAATTGTTTTTGGGACCCATCTTGCACAATCTTTATGAAACCTAAGTCTGTTGTGGGTGAATTTGTAAACAGAGCCCTGACTAATTTGCAGACGATGTGCCACTTCGTCAATTGGTAATCGTCTGTCTAAGAGAATCATTTCGCGTGAACGCTCAATGGTTTCTTCATTTGTCTCGGTAAACGGTCGTCCGGCTCCTCCATCGTGCGTAACACTTGTGCGAACAATTCGGAATTTTTCGATCCATTCTTAGACACTCCGCGTTGGCAAAACACTGTTCCCGTACTGTACCGAAAGTCTTCGATGGATTTCGGCATCTGATACGCCTTCCGACCACAAAAAACGGATCACTGAACGTTGCTCTTCTTTGGTGCAAATAGACAGCACGGCAGCCATGATTAACAGCACGGCAGCGATAATGAAACTAACCTAGCAGCTTGAAAATTGAAAAGATATAACAACAAATAAACAAAGCATGCGTCATCAACGTAAAACGGCAGTACTACCAAAATAATCAAAAATATAACTAAATTGTGGATAATAATTGACTTATCCTCGTATCTTGCCCCTAATGATATATGCTTTTACATCCTTACATTTGTCATCTAGGCGCTCCTGCTTAGCCATTTTGCAATTCTGTCGATCTCATTTTTTAGACGTTTATATTCCCATTCGTCTGCTTCAGTTATTGCATTCTTATATTTTCTCCTTTCATCGATTAAATTCAATATCTCTTCTGTTACCCAAGGATTTCTACTGGCCCTCTTCTTTTTACCTATTTGATCCTCTTCTGTCTTCACTATTTCATCTCTCAAAGCTACCCATTCTTCTTCTAATGTATTCCTTTCACCTGCTCTCGTCAATCGTTCCCTAATACTCTCTGTGAAACTCCCCATAACCTCTGGTTCTTTCAATTTAACCAGGTCCCACCTATGTAAAATCCTGCTTTTTTGCAGTTTCTTCAGTTTTAATCTAAAGGTCATAACCAGTAAATTGTGGTCAGAGTCCACATCTGCCCCTGGAATTGCCTTACAGTTTAAAATCTGGTTCTGAAATCTCTATCTTACCATTATATAAACTATCTGAAACCTCCCGGTGTCTCCAGGGTTCTTCCACGTACACAACCTTCTTTCATGAGTCTTAAACCAAGTATTAGCTATGACTAAATTATGCTCTGTGCATTACTCTGCCAGTCAGCTTCCTCTTTCATTCCTTTCCTCAAGTCCATATTCACCTACTCCTTTTCTTTTTCTTTCTTTTCCTACTGTAGAATTCCATTCTCCCATGACTATTAAATTTTGGTCTCCCTTAACTATCTGAATAATTTATTTTATCTCATCACACATTTTCTGTCTCCTCTTCATCTGCGGAAGTAGTTGGCACATAAGCTTGTACCACTGTCGTGGGTGTGGGCTACGTGTCTGTCTTGGCTACAATAATACGTTCGCTATCCTATTCACAGTAGCTTATCTGTGTTCTTCTTTTTTTATTCAATATTAAACCTCTCCTGCATTACCCCTATTTGATTTTGTATTTATAACCCTGTATTCACCTGACCAGAAGTCTTGTTCCTCCTGCCACCGAACTTCACTAATTCCCACTATATCTAACTCTAACCTATCCATTTCCCTTTTTAAATTTTCTAACCTACCTGCCCGATTAAGGGATCTGACATTCCACGGTGCGATCCGTAGAACGCCAGTTTTCTTTCTCCTGATAATAACGTCCTCCTGAGTAGTCCCCGCCCGGAGATCCGAATGGGGGATTATTTTACCTCCGGAATATTTTACCCAAGAGGACGCCAGCCAGTAAAGCTGCATGCCCTCGGGAAAAATTATGGCTGTATTTTCCCCTTGCTTTCAGCCGTTCGCAGTACCAGCACAGCAAGGCCGTTTTGGTTAGTGTTACGAGGCCAGATCAGTCAATCATCCAGACTGTTGCCCCTGCAACTACTGAAAATGCTACTACCCCTCTTCAGGAACCACACGTTGTCTGACCTCTCAGGAGATACCCCTCCGTTCTGGTTGCACCTACGGTAGGGCTATCTGCATCGCTGAGGCACGCAAGCCTCCCCACCAACAGCAAGGTCCATGGTTCATCAGGGTTCAGGGAGATTGGGACACATCCAGCAAATAATTGAGGACTTAGCGTGGAAGTGCTACTCTAAGATGAAAAGATTGGCACAGGAGAGGAATTCGCGGCGGGCCGCATCATACCATAAGAGTGACGACTCTTTTCTGTAAAGGCCTTTTTAATTTCCTTGTAGGCTATATCTATCTTTCCCCTAGTTATACATGTTTTATAGACTTATTTGTCCTCCATCCTTTCCTGATTAGCCATTTGGCACTTCGTCAGTCTCAGTTTTTTTAAACGTCTCTATTCACTTTCGCGTGCTTCTTCTACTAAATTTTTATGTTTTCTGATTTCAGCAATTAAAGTCAATAACTCCTATGACACCCAGGGATTTCTCTTAGATCTTGTCTTTGTAACTATTGGGTCCTTTTCTGCCTTCAGTATTTCATCTGTCGAAGCTATCCGTTCGTCCTACCGTTTTCCTTCCCCTCTCTTCAGTCAATCGTTGCTAATTCTCCGTTTGAAACTCTGTACAACATTTGGTTCTTTCTGCTCATCCAAGTCACATCTCCCTGATTTCCTACCATTTTGCAAATTATTCAGTTTTAATCTATAGCTCATATTAACAAACTATAATGTCAAAGCAGTGTACTAGCTAGCAGCTACAGCAAGTTTAATATCATCGGAGTAAATAATGGGCACAGTCTTAAAAGGTGTCCCGTCTTGTCAATGATAGTCCGTTCCAAACTCGACAGGAATTGCTGCTATCAGTTAATGCCGATCCAATTATCCGAGCGAACATCGCGAAAGGAACTGCATGCAGTGGACATTTGGCGTCGGGGATCTCGCAAAATTCTATTGCTCCCAGTGGCCCACCAATCTGTACGTTTTCAATAGGCCGAACAACGGAGAAACTCAACAGTCCCTTAGAGGCGTATGATGTGATCCGATCAGTCACAATTTCGACAACTTTCAAATGATGAAAGGCGTGGAGTACACTGAAGATCCAAAGATGGATAGAAGCTGATTCTCCCTGGATGTTGTTCTCGGATGTTTTACGGTTGTTTCTCGTTGTGTAACTTGCGTTCACCCATTAATGTTACTGTGAAGGTGAACCAGGACGGTTATTTCTACATTTTCGGTCAACAGGTGTCATATGTCAGTAATATTTCCAAACTTATTTAGAATGTAATATTCTTGCTTGTATTTTAGAAATATTTATCCACTGATGCGTTTAAATTACAGGTATATGTGTAAAATACGAATCTTTTGCCTTCCAAAACCTTCTGAATAAATGTTACTTTTTGGAAAAGTCTTTTAATCAAATTTTAATATTTCGCAACAACTTCTTTTGTCCATATGAGTTGGTCCCTATTGAAGCTATAATCCTATTATGTTCTTCTATTGTGTTATAATGTTGATATCGATTTTGAGTGCATTGTACCTAAACATGGGATAATGTAATAATACGGCTTCGGTACAAAAAGATGGATTTCTAAGAGGAATGCTGAAATACAATGACGAAAGCACTGTTTGGTATCAATGGAACCAGCGAAAAATCGCAATATTGTACTACTGTCATAAATATGTATTTAAAAAATAGAAATTACATAATATAAATTTTAGTTAGATTCAAATTATCTGTTGTTAGGTGTCGCGATCGACTTTGCCTTAGTAATCGATTATGTAATTGTTTAGAATGTTGTACAAGGGAACTGAGGGCACTATTTGTTTCGTGCTGGAATCGGGTGAAGTGACATCGTTGATAATAATGTCCTTATTATTACAGTTTGGAGCCAATATTTGTTAGTTTAGGCATGGTGTAAACACCGCTAGCAACGTGTAGACTGCTCCTTGTGTCTGCTATGTTTTGACTCCGAAGGAACAAGCGAGCTAAGAGATGAGGCATTAACAGGGTCTGTTGCAACGCTTCTAGCTGCTGTGTTGACACGGAGACCAGATGGCGTGTGCTGCCTGTCTTATATAGCCGATTACGACACGTCCTTCGGTAGCGGTAGGGCATTCCAGGCTGCCGATGAAAACAAAAGTAGGGTCCCCTTAGTCACATTGTGTATGCAATATTATTGGCTCACAATATTTTACACTACTGCGTTAAAGTGACAAGGTGGGTATTTTTTCTCTTCAGATGATGCCCCGCAGCTTTTGTGTCATGAGAGAACGTATAGAGGCTGTCCCATTTATCTTGAACATCGCAAGTAACTTTTCGTTCAGAAACCAAACAAAAACTGTATCAAACAAATGTTGTTTAGCTACCAGTGAGCATTACCTAGCATAACTGCCTTTCTCGTAACTTTGTTCGTCACGAATTTATGAACAGCAGTATTTCTTTTTTTTTTTTTTCGGTAACCCATTTTCTGCCCTCTACAACAGTTCACAAGCGTATCACATGTACCATTCACGTAAACACGAAGTTATTAAAAACATAACCCAAAATTTACTTTGACTCTTGTTGTTCGTGATTTGCCTGGACAGCCTTGGTTTTTTAGTGCTGTCCGGATAATGTTCAGTGTTGCAAAAAGTATGGGATTTGAGAATTTTGTAACTGGCGAGGAACCTTTTTAAAATTTTAGACCTCTTTATTCAATATTGCATTTTTTACATTCTCTTACGGCTATGCCTCCCTCTGCAGATCTTGGAAAAAGCGCTGATATTGATGGGTAGGCCTAGCTAGGCCGCAACTTCCCACTTAATCATTTAACAATTCAACAGGGGCAATTTGTTTACAGAGTAAGTTGTTTTCGTGTATGAACTTACTCGCCTACACGTTTTTTATCTCTTTTAATTTTTTGGGTCTCGACGGTTAGCAACAAGTAAAAGAAAGTCCACACATAAATTTCACCTGCAACAGGGAAAAAAGTTTTAAAATTCCGTAATGACAGCGTAAGCTTTTATAAAAATTTATCCATAAACGAAAATACTGAATATTCTCTCTCTCTTTTACAAAAACTTTCACGTGAGCCTTAGATATAGTATTCAACTGTTTGTTGGCCCTGTGTTGCGCATGAGAAGAGAATCGTGAAACAAAACTTTCAACTTAGTTATATGTTTAATCTGAAATAATGAAAACTAATCTAATTAAATTTCAAAAGTAAGTAATCGTGTAATCATTGAAAACTATTTAACTGTAATCATTGAAAACTATTTAACTGAGACTCAATAGTGAAGTCCATTACGGAAGTTGTGTGACATGAAGTGCAATTTCTGACTTGAAATGTCCAAATAAAATACTAATCTATTCAGAAGAAAAATAATTGTTTGAGATTACCTACACTGTTCACTGTAAATATGCTTGCTTATCACTACACCTCGTAATTCTGACTATGAATCGTGTCCTCATAAGAATGCTAAGTGAGATCTGCCCTGAAATAAAAGTAACTTACCTCATACTCAACATGTTGTTTCGTATCTAGCATACCGAAGTTCATGAAAGCCAACAGAAATCAGTAGATGCAGTAGCTAAAGAAAAAATGAACTACAAATGTGTTTTTTTTCTTGACAGAAACAACTTATTGCTTCGTGTGGATTAAGGTGCAATGCACACACGACAAAATATTCAAAACTTTGCTATGAATGATGGAGGAGGGCGTTACTTTAAATAATGTCAAAAAGATGTACAACATAAGAGGACCCCTGACAATTACGGAATTCTCCCAGTACAAAAATTACGGACATAACCAAGTGCGTTATTTGTGACACAATGAAAACGAAGAGATCAAATTAATACTAGTCATCAATGTTATTACACCGGTTACCTTGAAAAATTCGTCCAAAAAATCTTCTGCATTAGCAGAATCAATAAAATATGTTTGCAAATAATTTTTCATCTCCGTAATGAAGTATTACAGGTAATTTCTTTCAGATTCATAAATATCAAATCTCTGAAAATCTAACCCTCGCTACTACGCCTCAAATAGGAACGTCCCAGCGTTGCACAACTGACTGGCGACCAAGCGCACCACAGATTACATTCAACACAGAGTCAAGGATCTTATCCACTACTCGCGCAGCGTGCTAATGCTACTTTGTCCCAGTACAGTAACGGGGAAATACTTACAGTGACAGAAAAATATGAAAACCTTACAACGGTAATAAAGAACCTCTTTATTGCACACTGTGTACTACGGAATTTTCTATTGGACATAAAGGAAACGGTGATATTAAATACCGCGAGAAAAGAGCTAATGCTATATTAATGCTATTGATTCTCTAAACATAAGAGAACTTTTTAAATCCAAAAGTGGGAATAACAGTGATCTGGAGTGTACCGCCATAGAGGCAAACTTTTAAGGTGGCAAAAGACTGATATTTAATGTTGTAATGTTCTTTAAATGGTCAAGTTTGCAATGTCTTTGTCTGGGTCACCTGCACCGTTTGAGAGAGTTGTTTTCAGTTGTCGAGAACATTTGGTCTGCAGAAAGGGATTGACTGGCAGTATCTACTGTTAAACATGTACTAAATATCAAAATTAGTTCAGAGCCCTCTTGTTCTGGATTTTATGATGTAATTAAAACAAACAAATCATTTCTGCAAAAAGTCATATCTAGTGGTAAAATGTAACTGAATAAATAAAGTTTATACTGTTAAGTCTTTTAAGTAATTTCAAAAATATGTCCTGGGTTGGGCACGGAAACTCAGGTCGTACGTCCTGTGTTGGACCCATCATATGGTAAGCCTCCTTGTGGTAGCACGCTACGCAAGAACCCCGGGTAACGTAAATCATTCACCTGCGGAGTTGACCGTTAACAAGTGGAAATCACTCTCTGCAGAGTATGCCAGCCTTGTTGCCTCTTCGCCTATCTTCACCCAAAATAAAAGAAAAGATGATGCAGCTTTCAATCAAGGATTGCCTTTACTGTGCGCAACATACCACTTAAAAGCACTACAGTACTTTGTTACATGCACCCGAATTCTAAATAAGAAATCATTATTGCGATTACTGTTCTGCTAACGTACATTCTTCACGAATGAGTAACATTTGTGCCTTCTGTTCGTCGGTATACACTGTTCTCACACGAACCTTCAACTGAGGTCGGTTGACTGAATGATCGATGTGTATTTTCCTTGTGTTTCCATCTTTCTCCTGTCAAGTCCACCAAGTGGACGAATTACGTTATCCCAGGATCTTGTGTTACGTTTTTAATAACGTTAAATTTATGTGAATGGCGCTCTGAGATATGTTTTTGAATAGGTTTTGAGGAGAGGAAGTGGATTAAGCAACGATAAAATATAAGGGTCTTATTTCAGAAAGCCGTTCTGCTGTTCATATCTTCAGAATGAGCGAAGTTGCAAGTAAGGCAGTCACGCTGGTTAATGTCCACCCGACATTTAAACAACACTTTCGTTAATCATATTTTATTTACCTTCTGGAGAAAGCTTTTGTTTTTGAGATGGTAAAGAGAACCGGGACACTCTATATAGGAACACTGCCACACCAAAGCTGGTATACCAAATTATTTGCGACTAGTTTCAGTCACATAAGACCGTATTGAGGCTCATACAGTTTGAAAAGTTCAGCATATGTGTTTACAACCATGTCATCCAACTCTGTACAAATACTTACATTTCAAACAACTAATATTGGAACAGTTCAAGTAGATTTTGGATTCCATACTTCAATCGACAAAAACGGAATCCTTATAGGATCACGTTATTGTCCGTCTGTTAAGATCTCTTTCTATCGGGAACGGGCAGACGTATCAGACTGAAATTTATGTCAAATACCAAGGTCTACAGTCCCTTGGCGATGGAAAAAAATTTAGGCTTCCAAGTCAACGCAGTTAGAAGGTACGACCATTTGTGTCACATATTTTGATACTCGCAAATTCGTTCATCAAAATCTGTACTTTAACTATCGACATACTTAACTAAGTTCGCACAGAATCCTCGGAGGGCGATTGCTTTTCGCAGTTATCCGTTTATTTATTTATTTTTCAAATCTTACTAACGATTTCAATTAACCGATCTTCAGACGTGAATATTCTTGTTTTACACAGATGATCTGCAGCGGATAGGCACTTGGTGCAGGGAGTGGCAACTGACCCTTAACATAGACAAATGTAATGTATTGCGAGTACATAGAAAGAAGGATCCTTTATTGTATGATTATATGATAGCGGAACAAACACTGGTAGCAGTTACTTCTGTAAAATATCAGGGAGTATGCGTGCGGAACGATTTGAAGTGGAGTGATCATATAAAATTAATTGTTGGTAAGGCGGGTACCAGGTTGAGATTCATTGGGAGAGTGCTTAGAAAATGTAGTCCATCAACAAAGGAGGTGGCTTACAAAACACTCGTTCGACCAATACTTGAGTATTGCTCATCAGTGTGGGATCCGTACCAGATCGGTCTGACGGAGGAGATAGAGAAGATCCAAAGAAGAGCGGCGCGTTTCGTCACAGGGTTATTTGGTAACCGTGATAGCGTTACGGAGATGTTTGACAAACTCAAGTGGCAGACTCTGCAAGAGAGGCGCTCTGCATCGCGGTGTAGCTTGCTCGCCAGGTTTCGAGAGGGTGCGTTTCTGGATGAGGTATCGAATATATTGCTTCCCCCTACTTATACCTCCCGAGGAGATCACGAATGTAAAATTAGAGAGATTAGAGCGCGCACGGAGGCCTTCCGGTAGTCGTTCTTCCCGCGAACCGTACGCGACTGGAACAGGAAAGGGAGGTAATGACAGTGGCACGTAAAGTGCCCTCCGCCACACACCGTTGGGTGGCTTGCGGAGTATAAATGTAGAATGTAGATGTAGATGACTGGGGCTAATGCAAGGCATAGTGCCAACGCTAACAATGTATCACATTTTGGTCTGAAGATCGTTTAACCGAACCTTGCCACGAGGATTCAATAAAAAAGTGACTTGCACCGATACTAGATTACTTTTTCACGATCAATATTTAGTAAAATTTATGACTGGAATTATTTTATTAATATTTTCCAAATATAATTTAATCAACTTTGTGGTGAGGTGCGCATTTAGAGCTGTCAAATAGCTGTGAAACTTTGCTTGGGCCTGAACATGGTGTACCAATTTCAACCCGTAGCACTGAGCGTAAAAATAAGTAGCTGAGGGTCATCTACAATAAAGTTTCACAATAATGTAAGCATCTGAGCAATAAACATCAGTGATCAAATGGCTTGTACTGGGTGGGGCAAATAAAAGTAGCCCGGACACTGTAGCACCATTAATGGAGGAGGAAACGACATACAGTTACTCCCAACAGAATGGAGCAACTGCCCATACAGCCGGCCGAATTTCGTAGCTCATTTAAACATTTTCACGCCTGACAGAGATGTTAGCAGAGGTGAGTCTTTTGGCGGCCCAAGCTGGTTCCCCAGGTCACCTGGTCCGTCAGTGTCCAGTTACTTTGTGTGTGGGCACACAAAC
Organism: Schistocerca americana; assembly: GCF_021461395.2. Lineage (NCBI taxonomy): Eukaryota > Metazoa > Arthropoda > Insecta > Orthoptera > Acrididae > Schistocerca > Schistocerca americana. Next base: position 33,950,947 of record NC_060124.1, read on the forward strand.
AACACTCATAGTCTTCGAGAACAGCAGCAGAATGTTTCGGTTGAGACTGCAGCAATTCCAGTAGCGCAGCTCCGATCCACCTTCAGCAACTTGCTGCCCAGGGCCAAAAAGTGCCAAGAGATAAATGGTGGTCACTTACAACATCTGCTATAATTAGATTAGTACTGTATTTCCTACCTCTGCTGTGTTTCTCTCTACCCTGTAACACTGTTCACCGGGTCACTTTTATTTGCCCCACCCTGCATCAAATCAAAAATGGTTCAAATGGCTCTGAGCACTATGGGAATTATCTTCTGTGGTCATCGGTCCCCTAGAACTTAGAACTACTTAAACCTAACTAACCTAAGGACATCACACACATCCATGCCCGAGGCAGGATTCGAACCTGCGACCGTAGCAGTCGCGCGGTTCCGGACTGAGCGCCTTAACCACGAGACCACCGCGGCCGGCCACCCTGCATCAAACGTGAATATTTAATTCGTTAGTTTCGATTTAGTTATGTTAATTGACGAGGTTACATTAGACCTGGGTGAAATGGTTGTAATGTGCAAACGCTGGAATTGCTTACGTCTGATGGTGATGCTCAGAAATTTTACGAGCAGTTGATCAGAACATTTCTAGGTCCTTATAAAGATCGTATTTCAATACTTGACAGATGTAAACTATGTGATCAATAGTATCCGGACGCCTGCCTGAAAATGACTTACAAGTTCGTGGCGCCCTCCATCGGTAATGCTGGAATTCAATATGGTGTTGGCCCACTCTTAGCCTTGAGGGCAGCTTCCACTCTCGCAGGCATACGTTCAATAAGGTTCTGGGTGATTTCTTGGGGAATGGCAGCCCATTCTTCACGGAGTGCTGCTCTGAGTAGAGGTATCGATGTCGGTCGGTGAGGCCTGGCACGAAGTGGGCGTTCCAAAACATCCCAGAGGTGTTCTATAGGATTCAGGTCAGGACTCTGTGCAAGCCAGTCCATGACAGGGACGTGTAACCACTGCGCCACCGGCCCTGCATTACGAACAGGTGCTCGATCGTGTTGAAAGATGCAATCGCCCTCCCCGAATTCCTCTTCAACAATGGGAAGCAAGAAGATGCTTAAAACATCAATGTAGGCCTGTGCTGTGGTAGTGCCACGCAAACAACATGGGGTGCAAGCCCTTCCTTGAAAAACACCACCACCTCCGAATTTTACTGTTGGCATTATACACTCTGGAAGACGACGATCACCAGGCATTCGCCATACCCACACCCTCCCATCGGATCGCCACATTGTGCATCGTGAATCGCCACTTCACACAACGTTTTTCCACTGTTCAATCGACCAATGTTTACTCTCTTTAATGCTAAGCGAGGCGTCGTTTGGCATTTACCGGCGTGATGTGTGGCTTATGAGCAGGCGCTCGACCATGAAATACAAGTTTTCTCAACTCCCGCCTGACTGTCATAGTACTTGCAGTGGACCCTGATGCAGTTTGGAATTCCTGTGTGATGGTCTGGATAGATATATTCCTATTACACATTACGGCCCTCTTCAACTGTCAACTGCCGGCGGTCTCTGTCAGTCAACAGCCGAGATAAAAAAAAATGGCTCTGAGCACTATGGGACTTAACTCCTAAGGTCATCAGTCCCCCAGAACTTAGAACTACTTAAACCTAACTAACCTAAGGACATCACACACATCCATGCCCGAGGCAGGATTCGAACCTGCGACCGTAGCGGTCACGCGGTTCCAGACTGCAGCGCCTAGAACCGCACGGTCACCCCTGCCGGCAGCCGAGATCTACCTGTACGCTTTTGTGCAATAATTGTCGCTTCACGTTTCCACTTCACTATCACATCGGAAACAGTGAACCTAGTGATGTTTAGGAGTGTGGAAATCTCGCGTACAGACTTATGACACAAGGGACACCCAGTCACCTGACCACTTTCAAAGTCCGTGAGTTCCGCGGAGCACTCCATTCTCCTTTCTCACGATGTCTAATGATTACTGAGGCCTCTGATACGGAGAACCTGGCAGTAAGTGGCAGCACAATGCACCTAATATGAAAAACGTATTTTTTTTTGGGTGTCCGGATACTTTTGATCACATAGTGTATATTCGACTTTCGTTAATTTCCTGATCTAACGGACTTGCAGCGACACGAAAATCGTTGCAGCACTCTCACGAAATTTACTGTGTGTACTAATGTCTGAAAATTTCAAAATCGCTTTCTCTGGAACTTTAACTTCACCGGAATAAAAAAAAAAAAAAAAAGAAATCTCTCGGCTGTTTTCTTTTTCCGTTTCTCAGCCATTAAATATGCTACGGACAAAGCTGACGACGATGACAGTGGAAGCCCGTGCTATTGACCGTAACCCAATTTGGTAAGTTTCCAGTCCAGGGCATTACGCAAGCAGCTCGCCCGTTGTTAGGTGACTGGGAGGTCGGACGGAGAACACGTTCAACGCGAAAAGCTCGTTCAACAGGTCGAGAGGGGAAGGCAGCGGAACAGGTCTGCTGAGCAGGTCCGGCGCACTGCCTTAGCGCCAAAGTCCGGAAGATGACTAACAGCGAATCGGAACTGCCACGCTGCGATGAATGCACTTCGGGTACGGTTGCAAGTCTGTCGCTTCCTACTTTCTGCGTCATTGTTCCTAAACTGGTAGCGTACCACTTCCATTTATTTTCACAGCGGGACTTTCTGAGCTCAAATATCCCTGATTTTGCTGTCATAGTTATTATTTAACATTTCTGTGAGGAGAAATGACAATATTCGTCTTGTAACGTACGCCCGTGAAATTTTAATAGTAAGCCTGTAAGGAGTGCCACCGCTTCTGCGTCTTCCACTCCATGTTGAGCATCATTTCCGTCACAATCTAAGAAAAGGAAGGAAGATTAGGGTTTAACGTACCGTTCACGATCAGATCTTTGGAGACAGGACACAAGTTCGGAACTAGAAAGAATATCTGCCGTGTCCTTTACAAAGTAACCACGCCTCCATTTAGCTTAAGCGTATTAGGAAAACAATGGAAAACCTAAATTTGGATGAAATGATAATTAAATCGAAACCCTTAGCTGCCGACAGGTGTTGTTGATATACATCAATGGGGACAGCTGAAAATGTGGGCCCCGACCGGGACTCGAAGCCGGAATCTCCTGCTTTGCCCGAACTCATACGGGACTCGTCAGCTTAGTCTGGTGCGAGTAATGAGTGAATGGGCAAATATCTATTAGGAACACTGCGAATGTAGGTTGTCGACAACTGGGAATGTGGGTCTCACGGGGAGCGTGCCAGAGATAAGTCCCTGCAGTCGCACTATCCTCTGTGCCCTGGTGGCTCAGACGGATAGAGCGTCTGCCATATAAGCAGGAGATCCCGGGTTTGAGAACCGGTCGGGGCCCACATTTTCAGCTGTCCCCATTGATGTATATCAACAACACCTGTCGGCAGCTAAGGGTTTCGATTTAATTCTCAGTTCATCCTAGAATAGCTGCACGGTCTTCAATGGTATCTTTTCTTCCGGGAAATATAAATCTGGATGAGCGGACCGCCGATTACTCTGATTACGGGTCCAGTGTCTTACCATCACGCTATTTCGCTCAGCGGCGATCCGAGAGTAACGTGACAAATCCACGGCGAATCTTGTAGCTCCTGTTATGGCAACTTCCAGCCACTTTGGTAATTTTATAATTTGGCTTATTAAGATCCCCACGATGATGAACAATGCTTAAAAATCAGTTGAGCGGCAGAGAAATGTAGCTGGGATCACAGAGTGCTTGTCGAGTAATAGAACAGGAAAAGTAACTGTAGAGACATAACGTTGTTATGAAGATTTACATTTATATGTGCATCTGTTGTGCAAACCACCTTATATTGTATGGCGGACCGTACTTTGTGTACCACGGTATATTCTCCACTTTTTTTGTTCTAGTCGCGAATTGTGTTCAGGAAGCAAGATTATAGATACAGGTGTGTGTGAGCTCGAATTTAATTTTACCTTCATGGTCTTATCGCGAGCTGCACGTTGGAAGAAGCAATATATTGGTTGATTCTTCTACGAATATACACTGGAAATCATAACTGCACCATGATGCGGACGCCTCGCTTGTTCCATCTGCCAGTGAAGCTGGTAGAAGATCTTCGTGAGGTTTTTACGCTTGCTAAATAAATCTGGAAAAAACACGCGCTGCTCTTCGCTGGATCTTCTCCATCTTCTATAGGTTTTATCTGGTACGGATCCCAGGATGACGAGCAATATTCAAGTAATCGCCGAATGAGGGTTTTGTAAGCTATCTCCCACGTGGGAAGGTTGCACTTCTTGAGGATTCTTCAATGAATTAATTTTATGTGGTGGTTACACTTTACATCGGTAGATACGCATACTACTGGATATTTAATGGATGTGGCTGCTGCCAGTAAATTCACTATTCTTGCCATTTTTAAAGCTGTGTATCGCATTGAGACTTGATTATGTTCATTTTATTAGTCCATAAATTCTTTTGGCCGTGCGTGATAGTATAACAAGAGGAGAAACATGTTTGCTAAAACACGATGTATACATTGTAACATCGAATTGTTGATTTAGTTGTAAACTCTGTGGTTTTTGAAACGTATGGCATGTGTCTTCGTGGTTGCCTAACTTTGTCTCCGCAATGGAATTCTCACGCCTACAAATGACTAAACGACCCTGCCATTGACAACCTACACCTAAGGATTTGCATAATGGTTTCACTTCACTTCAGTCTAGAAATCAAACCCATTATTCCTCTTGGGTTGTTAATAGAAGGAATCTCATCTTGGCTATCGTAAATGATTTATTCTCAAAAAACATACAGAGTGCAAAAAACTGTATAAATATGAAGCAGACAACGTCAGATTCTATCTCCGAAGTTGGCAGAACGTATGTTTGACTTTCCTTAGACGTCGCCCCCCTATATTACACGGAGACAAAATTGGCTGATCCTGATAAGCGATGAGAAACAAAAGAGCTATACTCCCACTGGCACTTTCACAAAGAGCTCAGTGGACAAGCAAATGGTACTCAACATATTTACTGTGAGTGTTTCCCTATCCGTCAAAGTGCGCGTATTACCTTCCTGAACTACGCCGTCTAATTGACGGTCAACACCGTCTGTCGGGCAATGATACCTTGCACAACGAGCTTTATCACAACGGAAGCAGTGTGTTTAACGTACTGCACGTCAGGGCATAAGTTGGTTCTTATTGGCTCCTGAGCAAATGCTCACGTTATCAAATAAGAGAAACTGATCCTTCTGTAATCCACTGAAGATGGAGATGACTAGGGGATCACCAGATACGTTAATAATGGATTTTGATGAGTCTGACGTATTGGTGGGAGGTACCTCTCATGAGTAACTGGCTGGCAGATTTTCATGCGACATCACCTAATTTCCAAGGTAATCGACGTAGATTTTTATGCGTACCTCCAACACCTGTAACGTTAACCGTGTTCCGGCCAACCAAATGTTGGGCATTGAGTAAGGATCGGTGCTGCCACTCTGGCGAAACGGGTTCCAATCCTGCCAGTGTACTTATAATTTTCTTGATTTTTCAATTTTATCGTCCAGAATATCATTAATTAATATATGTGACGCAAAATTATACAGAAATAGTCATTTTAGCCGCGGTAATTTCATTAATAAATCAAACTTTCTTCATGTATGTATTCCGTTTGTTGCAGAAAAGACTACTGAATCGTCTGATTCGCTATCGCTCACGTTACTTGCTGTGCTAGAGCAGAATTACGGATGTCGTTTGTTGGAGAAACAACCGAAACACAAATTCGTAGAGCGGCACGTACACTTAATGAAACCTACTGCCCTTCAGGCCCACGGATGTTTCAGAAACTATGCCAGGAAATAGCCAAAAAGATTATCTTTCTTCTATCGACTTCGATACGAAACACGAAACTGGTTCAAATGGCGCTAAGCACCATGGGACTTAACATCTGAGGTCATCAGTCCCCTAAGCTTAGAACTACTTAAACCTAACTAACCTAAGGACATTACACACATCCGTGCACGAGGCAGGATTCGAACCTGCGACCGTAGCAGCAGCGCGGTTCCGGACTGAAGCGCCTAGAACCGCTCGGCCACAGCGGCTGGCTACGAAACACGCTCTGAAAGCAGATGCACTAAATTGATGCAAAATCAAAGACGGAATTATGTATGAAATGTTGCCTCGTACCGATTTCATTATTACTCAATAGCAAGTCTGGGACATTTACTACTTTTCTCCTGAAAAATTTGAGTTGCTTATGAAAATAAAAATTACTGAGATGGCTTAGTAGATTACAATTGGTTGGAATAATTTTTACTGTGCAGGTGCATGCTTTTCTTTCATTTGGAATTCGATTGTAAAGCGTCTGATCAGTATGCTCTCCCCACGAATGTAAAATTTAATGAAATTTGTATTGTCCCATGTACAGAACAGGGACAGATTTTTAAAAAATCTTCGTACATCACTATCGTGAACTTCCCTGATTTCATGCAGGTCACAAATACATTTTTTCAATTGAGTTGATTCCTCAGCTGTTTTTTGAGCAATCTAACAACATTTCCCGAATGAATTTCGAATACACAAAAAACGTAGGGGAATATCTTCCCTGACGCAGTTGTAGTATACTGTGCTGTGAAAGAATGACTAAACTTGTTGAAATCGTTTTTCTGCACTGAGACGGTTTCTCGCTCCTTGTGCCACGTACAATCAGCCGTACGCCTGTTGGTACTGGTGATCGGTTAGATCGGTATTAATTAAATAACCGAGGTCAATTAGTGACGAGTACTTTAGTCTGTATGCGGAATCCTTCCGAAATGCGCATACAATTTAAAGATATCCTTTACCATGAAGTTACAATCAGTATTCGAAACTTTTTTAAAAAGAATATATATTCTTATTATTTATACCAAAATTACAGTTCCAATGATACGAAAAAGTACTATTTCGTAATTTTTCAAAGTTGCAAAGTTGCAAATTGCTGCCATTTTTCTCTTAATATGATTTCGTTTGTGAATCACTTTGTATTATTCAGGATTTCATATTGTCCATATTTTCAGTTCCAGTTTCGTAGCCGTTTTCGTACAGTTGCAAAAACAAAGAAAACAGCGATGACATGACAGGCAGTAATCAATTTTTTTTCAGTTGTTTACATTTGATACAAAATGCATTGTGAACATCTAAAGGAAATTACATGAATTTCAACACAAAACACCGTAAGTGAGAGTGATACAGTTCAATTTTGAGGACATGGTGTGATTTGCTATTGCCTGCACAAAAAGGAATGAAGCTGTCTGATATGAATATAAACTATCATTTTCTTTTTCACATAATGTAAAAATGTAAAAACAAGACAACGAAATATAACAGTTAAAAAAAAGGGGATGAGGAGATATGATTCAGTTTAACAATTTGCTTTGAAAAGCAGCACAGTACATAAACGATGTTGGATTTCTTACACAGTAGTGAGTATCTTCGTGAAATGAATTTGACACAGACAGTATAAATAACACATAATAATAAACAAAGAGAAAAGGGGGGGAACCACAAAAATTTATACACTATTGGCCTTGGTAAAATGTTGACATATTGGACTTGATTGGTACACACTTGATTAAACGGCGGTATGCTTTACATAGTAACACTTTTACACTGATATGAAAAAGAACACTGGTGGATCACTTTTACAATGTACGAGGGCAGTTCAATAAGTAATGCAACACATTTTTTTTCTGAAACAGGAGTTGTTTTATTCAGCATTGAAATACACCAGGTTATTCCCCATTCTTTTAGCTACACAACACTATTTTTCAACGTAATCTCCATTCAATGCTACGGCCTTATGCCACCTTGAAATGAGGACCTGTATGCCTGCACGGTACCATTCCACTGGTCGATGTCGGAGCCAACGTCGTACTGCATCAATAACTTCTTCAACATCCGCGTAGTGCATCCCACGGATTGCGTCCTTCATTGGGCCAAACATATGGAAATCCGACGGTGCGAGATCGGGGCTGTAGGGTGCATGAGGAAGAACAGTCCACTGAAGTTTTGTGAGCTCCTCTCGGGTGCGAAGACTTGTGTGAGGTCTTGCGTTGTCCTGAAGAAGGAGAAGTTCGTTCAGATTTTTGTGCCTACGAACACGCTGAAGTCGTTTCTTCAATTTATGAAGAGTAGCACAATACACTTCATAGTTGATCGTTTGACCATGGGGAAGGACATAGAACAGAATAACCCCTTCAGCGTCCCAGAAGACTGTAACCATGACTTTACCGGCTGAGGGTATGGCTTTAAACTTTTTCTTGGTAGAGGAGTGGGTGTGGCGCCACTCCATCGATTGCCGTTTTGTTTCAGGTTCGAAGTGATGAACCCATGTTTCATCGCCTGTAACAATCTTTGACAAGAAATTGTCACCCTCAGCCACATGACGAGCAAGCAATTCCGCACAGATGGTTCTCCTTTGCTCTTTATGGTGTTCGGTTAGACAACGAGGGACCCAGCGGGAACAAACCTTTGAATATCCCAACTGGTGAACAATTGTGACAGCACTACCAACAGAGATGTCAAGTTGAGCACTGAGTTGTTTGACGGTGATCCGTCGATCATCTCGAACGAGTGTGTTCGCACGCTCCGCCATTGCAGGAGTCACAGCTGTGCACGGCCGGCCCGCACGCGGGAGATCAGACAGTCTTGCTTGACCTTGCGGCGATGATGACACACGCTTTGCCCAACGACTCACCGTGCTTTTGTCCACTGCCAGATCACCGTAGACATTCTGCAAGCGCCTATGAATATCTGAGATGCCCTGGTTTTCCGCCAAAAGAAACTCGATCACTGTCCGTTGTTTGCAACGCACATCCGTTGCAGACGCAATTTTAACAGCTCCGTACAGCGCTGCCACCTGTCGGAAGTCAATGAAACTATACGAGACGAAGCGGGAATGTTTGAAAATATTCCACAAGAAATTTCCGGTTTTTTCAACCAAAATTGGCCGAGAAAAAAAATGTGTTGCATTACTTATTGAACTGCCCTCGTACATACGAGTATTGTGTTATGAAGTAAGAGAGAGAGAGAACTTAACACTTTCACTGCACCTTTTTATCTTGTTTTTGTTGAGTGGATGTACTAGGGCACGGCGTCGCTGGTGTTGATGGTCGTGTGCCGCCGGAGAGGGCGTTGTGGCGTTGTTGATGTATGTCTCCAGGGATATCCGGAGAAAGTTCTGGAAGACTTCTTGATACCTCCTGTGCTGCTGGCGCCTCTTATTTTCTTCCCGGAGGTCCATCAGGAAGTCCAGGAGGTCCGTTTGTTTCTTGGCAATGATCCCGTGCCCGTCACTGCGAGCATCCATAAAGTTGCCATCTGCTTTGGTCGAGAAAATGGTTTTGTGTTCGGAGATAAGACAGCTCTGTCGTTGTGACGCTCCTTGGTCCGTTCTGTATATGTATGCCACCACTATATTACATTTCTCTCATTATTTAGCGGCTGCTTTGGCTCGTGAAGCATTTTCTAAGGTGTCCTCACTTTCGCAGGGTTCACATTTGTCTGTTGGTGTCACTTTTATTTCTGCCAGTGTTTGGTTTGTCGGGATTGTTCTACTTACTATGCCATGTCAGGTCTCTTTGTCGTGTTTTCGTATCACGCTTTCGGAGATGTTTTCCCATACATGTGGCCAATTCTATCCACGAAACTAAGTTTCAGTTTTTTTCCCTCTTGGGCTTCCCCCTCGGGGCTCAGTATATTTTCTTTGCTGTTCTGTGGCTGAGATTAGCTACGGTGGTAGCTGAGGCAGAGCTGTTTGACACGCTGCAATTTATACGGGATGCGGCTGGTGCCTACCGGCGCTTCCTCTGATGCAGGTCTGAATCTCTCCTGCAAGTATGCTGTGATGCTTCCTGGGTTTTTGTCCAGTACCGCGAGTGTCCTTTTCAATAGCAGCGCTGCACGTTTGGTTCTTGCTTACATCAGGACTCGTCGCTGTTCTTGTGCCGGCAGCTAGTACGTTGTCTGCTCCACTTCAAATACACTGAAGCGCCAAAGAAACTGGTATAGACATGCGTATTCAAATACAGAGACACGTAGACAGGCAGAACACGGCACTGCGGTCGGCAACGCCTATATCAGACAACAAGTGTCTGGCGCAGTTGTTAGATGGGTTACTGCTGCTACAATGGCAGGTTTTCAAGATTTAAGTGAGTTTGAAGTGGTGTTATAGTCGGCACACGAGCGATGGGTCACAGCATCTCCGAGGCAGCAATGAAGTGGGAATTTTCCCGTACGACCATGCCACGAGTGTACCGTAGATATAAGGAAACCGGTAAAACATCAACTCTCCGACTTCGCTGCAGCCGGAAAAGATCCTGCAAGAACGGGAGCAACGACGACGAAAGAAAATCGCTCAACGTGACAGAAGTGCAATCCTCCGACAATTGCTACAGATTTCAATGATGGGCCATTAACAGTGTCAGCGTGCGAAGCGTTCAACGAAACGTCATCGGTTTGGGTTTTCGGAGCCGAAGGCCCACTCCTGTATCCTTGATGACTGCGCGATACAAAGTGTACGCCTCGCCTGCGCCCGAGAACACCGACATTGGACTGTTGATGCCTGGAAACATATTGCTTGGTCGGACGAGTCTCGTTTCAAATTGCATCGAGTGGACGGACGTGTACAGATATGGAGTCAACTTCATGAGTCAATGGACCCTGCATGTTAGCAGGAGACTGTTGAAGCTGGTAGAGGCACTGTAATGTTGTGGGGCGTGTGCAGTTGGAGTGATACGGTACACCTGAACAACAACATACGAGGTGCATTCAAGTTCTAAGGCCTCCGATTTTTTTTCTAATTAAGTACTCACCCGAAATCGATGAAACTGGCGTTACCTCTCGACGTAATCGCCCTGCAGAGGTACACATTTTTCACAACGCTGACGCCATGATTCCATGGCAGCGGCGAAGGCTTCTTTAGGAGTCTGTTTTGACCACTGGAGAATCGCTGAGGCAATAGCAGCACAGCTGGTGAATGTGCGGCCACTGAGAGTGTCTTTCTTTGTTTCTGGATTGAAAAATGGCATCCACGTCTCATCCATTGTCGCAACCGATGAAAAGAAAGTCCCATTCATGCTGTCGTTGCGCGTCAACATTGCTTGGCAACATGCCACACGGGCAGCCATGTGGTCGTCCGTCAGCATTCGTGGCACCCACCTGGATGACACTTTTCGCATTTTCAGGTCGTCATGCAGGATTGTGAGCACAGAACCCACAGAAATGCCAACTCTGGAGGCGATCTGTTCAACAGTCATTCGGCGATCCCCCAAAACAATTCTCTCCACTTTCTCGATCATGTCGTCAGACCGGCTTGTGCGAGCCTGAGGTTGTTTCGGTTTGTTGTCACACGATGTTCTCCCTTCATTAAACTGTCACACCCACAAAAGCACTTTCGACACATCCATAACTCCATTACCACATGTCTCCTTCAACTGTTGATGAATTTCAATTGGTTTCACACCACACAAATTCAGAAAGCGAATGATTGCACGCTGTTCAAGTAAGGAAAACGTCGCCATTTTAAGTATTTAAAACAGTTCTCATTCTCGCCGCTGGCGGTAAAATTCCATCTGCCGTACGGTGCTGCCATCTCTGGGATGTATTGACAATGAACGCGGCCTCATTTTATAACAATGCGCATGTTTCTATCTCTTTCCAGTCCAGAGAAAAAAAATCGGATGTCTTAGAACTTGAATGCACCTCGTACGACTCTGACAGATGACACGTACGTAAGCATCCTGTCTGATCACCTGCATCCATTTGTGTGCATTGTGCATTCCGAAAGACTTGGATAATGCGACATCCCATACGTCCAGAATTGCTATAGAGTAGCTCCAGCAACACTGAGTGTAAACTCTTCCGCTGGCCACCAGACTCCCCAGACGTAAACACTTTTGAGCATATCTGGGATGCAAGAAATCATTTAAATGTGATTTCTGTATGACAAACCCGTGATGTGATGTTTTCTCGGAACTGCGAGACCGCTACGGTCGCAGGTTCGAATCCTGCCTCGGGCATGGATGTGTGTGTTGTCCTTAGGTTAGTTAGGTTTAAGTAGTTCTAAGTTGTAGGGGACTGATGACCCCAGAAGTTAAGTCCCATAGTGCTTAGAGCCATTTGAACCATTTTTTGATGTTTCCTCTCTATATACAATGTAAATGGCGTCATTCCACTTTTGTGCGGTTGCCATGAAATCCTAACCATTTTTTCCTTTTTTTTTTTTTTTTCATGCTACTGCACTTTCAGTGAGCCAGTGGTGTACCAAATCTAGTAGCTGAGGGAAGGAGTGTGTGAAAGGGCAGTACCAGAAAAAGTGTCAGGTTAGAGGGACCCATGCTACGGCATCAAGCGTTAATTACCTAGGTGCCGGAAGGAGCACTAGAGGGGAAATCTATTAGGAGCAGACAAAGACACTTTTCCCCCTTTCCCATCACCCCGCAATTCCGGTTAGCTGCTTGTCAGCAGTAATAATTTTTAATTACTCAGATGACTGGTTTTAAATATACACTTCCTGTCAAAAACAACTAAGCTCCCAGAAGGGGAGGAGGAAATGAAAGGAAACTTTTCGGACTGGAAGACTGTGATGTTATTTCTGCTGTGCCATACGAAAATAAACTCGCCGGCACAGCGGTGGGTTCTTTGGTTCGTTCCGGAAGGAGAGTCAGCGAAACTATAACATGTAAAATATTAGTTCACTTTATTACTACAGAGATATTAAGATTTACTTAACTTTGTAGAATTCATTTCCGCAGAAATGTTCAGAGTATTTACAACTGTCTCTGAATGTTAAAGTATCACTTGATACAAACAATTTCACAAGACTCCACACTTGAAGAACAAATGATATAATGTTCACATAAAGTTCTTCCTAGACGTTTAATACTCTGGTATGCTGGAAACTGGAGCTGGCATTGCTCTGCTCAGCCATCAGTAGAGGAGCTGTTATTGTGGCGTGGCAATGGTGTAGGAGGTATGGTTCAAAAAATGGCTCTGAGCACTATGGGTCTTAATATCTCAGGTCATCAGTCCCCTAGAACTTAGAACTAGTTAAACCTAACTAACCTAAGGACATCACACACATCCATGCCCGAGGCAGGATTCGGACCTGCGACCGTAGCGGTCGCGCGGTTCCAGACTGAAGCGCCTAGAACCGTTCGGCCACCAGCGGCCGGCTAGGAGGTATGGCACCGCCAGCGTTGTTCATTCATTGGTGCAGCATACAGTGATTATACTGTTCCGTGGTTTCGTTGCGAGGTGTCAGCCTTGCTTTGGAACCCACTCTTCAGACGACACCATAATTTCAGTGATTACAAAGTCGAGTCAATTTTGTAAAGATCTTGGCGATGTGAGACCGCTTATCAGTATGAGACTGCACCTCCTCTGACATGGATGTTGTGAGTGGTCCTCGGTGTCGTGGATACTGGCTCTGAGACACAGTTCACTTCCATGTTGCTCCCACATATGTACTATAGGAGACAGTGCGGTGTCACCGCCAGACACCACACTTGCTAGGTGGTAGCTTTAAATCGGCCGCGGTCCATTAGTACATGTCGGACCCGCGTGTCGCCACTGTTAGTGATCGCAGACCGAGCGCCACCACACGGCAGGTCTCGAGAGACTTACTAGCACTCGCCCCAGTTGTACGGACGACTTAGCTAGCGATGCACACTGACGAAGCCTCGCTCATTTGCAGAGCAGATAGTTAGAATAGCCTTCAGCTAAGTCAATGGCTACGACCTAGCAAGGCGCCATTAGTAGTTTATTGCCTGAATCAACAGAGTCTCAATTGTATCGTCAATAGCGATGTACAACAAGGATGGATTAAAGTTAAGTATTCCAGCAGCTACGTACTTTTCTTTATAGCATTCATTACGTATCCTGTTTCAGACCTATCTCTAGCCTGCGTGAGTCAACGCGTCCCTTTCGGCTACTTCCGAGTGGCGTGGCTGTTAATCTACGCCACAACAGACAGAGCTAGAGATCTTGTTGGTTACGGGAGTAGCTTAACATTACACAGTCCCGTATGTGGACTAGTACTGTCCTGTTGAAAAATGGCACCGTGATACAGCCGCATGACAGGCATCACATGACAGTGTCCGGGACACTGTTGTATCGGCAGAGTCCCTACAGGATCACCACTAGCTGTGAACAGAAGTAATACACAATAGCTTCGCAGACTATAACGCCAGAAGTCATACTGTTGCGCCGGCCCAAAACGTTGGAAGATTGGATCCCTTGCCAGGTCGCCGCCATATTCGCCGATGGTCGTTATCCGGGGTAATGCAGAACCGCTACCCATTGCGGAACACAATGCGATTCTATTCGTCAGCAGTTTGTGCTTCTTGGTCACGACTTCATTTCAAAAGCAGCCGTTTGTGTTGTCATGTTGATGCATTAATTTATTGTGAAAGCGGTGCTGATATTCACGACAATAAAAGCGGGTTAAAAGCTGTGAGCTATCTGGGGAAGTTAACTTTGTATTACTGAGCAACCGTTTCACCAGGTATCCAGTCTAGCTTACCAAATTCCCAACCGGACTAACATTAATTATAATCTATTAATAGTCATCTTACGACAACCGGTGATATATATATGTATATTTATATAGACCGGCAGCATACCCATGGATATTTTGAAAATCAGTATATATTTGAACATATATATATATATATATATATATATATATATATATATATATATAAAGAGAATTTAAATAAAAAGAAATAAATGAGTTTATGTGATTCTTGAGTTTCTCCCGGCGTATTTGATAATCAAAATATCCACGGGTATGCTGCCGGTCTATAGTGTCCAACGGGCACAATATTTCGGCGATCATACATGTCGCCATCATCAGGTGAACTGACGGACTGAGCTCCTGTGAACGTGCCGGCAAGGAGATCCGTCGGAACTGTGTTTTGTCCTCCAAATAAAACTCGTGCACTGGTGGGGAGCGCCAAAGATGACCTCGGTTTGAGGAAGGCCGGCGTGTACCAGATTCCGTGTCAATGTGGCAAGTCGTATATTGGTCAGACGATGCGTACAGTCGAGGATCGATGCCGTGAACACCAGAGGCACACTCGATTTATGTATCCGAGCAAGTCGGCGGTCGCTGAACATTGTTTGTCGGAAAATCACGCCATGGAGTATGACCGCACGAGGATTCTGGTACAGACGTCGAGATACTGGGACAGCGTTGTTAGAGAGGCCATCGAAATTCGCACCAATGACGACCTCATAAACCGTGACTGTGGCTATAATCTTAGCAAGGCTTGGGAACCAGCGATCGGGTTAATCAAGAGTAAATCGAGCAAGCGTATAGTTGTGACGACCACGGCGGACAAAGCAATCACACCGACGTCATCTCAGACGCCGTCGCAATCTGTTCCACCGCGCGAACGTGGCGCGGGGCGCGGACGGCGCAGGGAGCGCGCCGCGGGCGGTGGGTATTTAAATCGGCCGCAGCCGCGACCGAACCCAGTTCCCTCTGAGCAGCCATAGCGTACGGATCTCCGTGCCGGCACGTTCACAGGAGCTCAGTCCGTCAGTTCACCTGATGATGGCGACATGTATGATCGCCGAAATATTGTGCCCGTTGGACACTATAGACCGGCAGCACACCCGTGGATATTTTGAAAATCAGTTTATATTTGAACATTTATTTTAACATTGATCATTGTTCCATTAAAATTTCAGCATATTAAACTTGATTCATAACTAAACTGGTGCCTTATTTAGGATTGTGAAAATGTGAGTTTGTAATCTTACGGAACACATCAAATATGGAGCCAAGATTGGGGGACTGCATGCAACACTGCATTCATAAAGTAACACACGAAGAACGTTGAAACATATGCAAGAGGAAATTAACCACAACCAACCGATTCAATTTTCACCCAAAGAAGTTACGTTTGTAGCGCAATCCTGTCCGTCATGAAATTACCACACACTCGTATTCTAAATTCATACTAACTCTCTGTGAAATGTTCCCAAAAAGAATAGCTGAGGGCTACTTTGATAATTACACCACATGCTTCACGTGGTCAACTTGGTTTACACAAAGAGTGTAACTCCACAGTAATTTTGGTAATTAAAATAAATTACATCGAAACGCAATTTACAAAAGAAAAACCTCAAACTGGTTACTATCGTCTTACTATTAACCCGATGGGTCAAACAATTGTACAAGCACGTGGTACTGATCTCAGTACACCCCACGTGGGTTGAACATAAAGAAAAGTTGCTATATTGAAAAATATTGACAAGACGAGACGTTATAATCTCAAGTACATTCGCATTTAAGATTGATGATCTTAGTTAGAGTTACATATCATCAACACGTGGTTCCACTTTACTCACAAAGTAGTGACAAAGCAACTACTGGAAGATATTCTGAACTTCACACTCGAATTTCACTGCATTGCAATTTAAGAACATAAGATATTTTAGATCTCGACCTGAAATAAAGGTGATTAAATTTTCAGTTAGGCTGAACTTAGGAAATCCATTGTCCTACAGACTTAGCAGAGACGCACTTAGCTGGAGATCTTACCACTTCAGGCGCTCGCCACGACAAAATTGGCCTGGGCCCCTACCGAGGGTGCTTCACAGATACAAATGGAAGTGGCCAGAGGCAGCTTCCTAAACCAACATAGTCTTACCGTTGTCTAGCAGACAGGCTTGTCTGCTACCATCAAGCATGCAACTAGAAATACATTTGCTCATTCATCCTTTCACACAGAAGGAAAGGGGGATGACAGTATCTTATCATATACAGTATATAAAAGAAAGCAGATGTAGGTTCCGTATGAGACTGTGTGACATGAATTACATATAAACTGTGTTTTAAAGTGTAGTAGTGTGACAGATCGTTCGTGATTATGTGTAAAAGTAACACGTTCCACTGCTCAGTCTCCTCCCAGATAGAGTCAGAAACAGCACAGTAAATTTAGAAGAGGAATTAACAGATGTAAGAAATTAACATGAAAGGAATCCAACAGAGACCTTTCAGTGTTACGGTGTAATGGCAGCCTACACATGGGATGGCAATTCCCTGGTCCGGATGTTGCTTATCGATGGAGAAGGATGAGACAGAGTGCTACAGGGGGTCCATTGATTGTTATCGAATGGCAGATTCAGATGTGAAAGGCTTGTGATGTATTTGATGCACAATACGGCGATCCTCCATTCTGGGGTCAGAGGTGTTCGACCGGAAACGTGACGACTATAGTCCGATCCACGAACGATGGCGGTTCGCGCATGTCGAGGTACCTACGGGAATGGCACTGTTGACGATTCCAAGCGACAGCTGCGGTACGCACATGTGCGTGCTTTCCGCTTGAAGCGAGCGTATATTCTCCAAATTATGTCTCTCGCTCGCTTATGCAGAAGTTATCACTTACCACTACCATCAGCGGCGACAACTCGCAAAAAATGATGTAGAAATTCACTAAACGACTCGCTACGATCACGTTTAATATTCGCATTAATTACGGCATTCAGAGCAGAGCGCTCAGAACACTACCGAACGTTCATTGGCTGTCGGAGTATGCGTGACGTTGTTGTTGTTGTGGTCTTCAGTCCTGAGACTGGTTTGCTGCAGCTCTCCATGCTACTCTATCCTGCGCAAGCTTCTTCATCTCCCTGTACCTACTGCAGCCTACATCCTTCTGAATCTGCTTAGTGTATTCATCTCTTGGTCTCCCTCTTCGATTTTTACCCTCCACGCTGCCCTCCAATACTAAATTGGTGAACCCTTGATGCCTCAGAACATGTCCTACCAACCTATCCCTTCTTCTAGTCAAGTTGTGCCCCAAGCTCCTCTTCTCCCCAATTCTATTCAATACCTCCTCATTAGTTATGTGATCTACCCATGTAATCTTCAGCATTCTTCTGTAGCAGCACATTTCGACAGCTTCTATTCTCTTCTTGTCCAAACTATTTATCGTCCACGTTTCACTTCCATACAAATACTTTCAGAAACGACTTCCTGACATTTGAATCTATACTCGATGTCAACAAATTTTTCTTCTTCAGAAACGCTTTCCTTGCCGTTGCCAGTCTACATTTTATATCCTCTCTACTTCGACCATCGTCAGTTATTTTGCTCCCCAAATAGCAAAACTCCTTTACTACTTTAACTGTCTCATTTCCTAATCTAATTCTCTCAGCATCACCCGACTTAATTCGACTACATTCCATTATCCTTGTTTTGCTTTTGTTGATGTTCATCTTATACCCTCCTTTCAAGACACTGTGCATTCCGTTCAACTGCTCTTCCAAGTCCTTTGCTGTCTCTGACAGAATTACAATGTCATCGGCGAACCTCAAAGTTTTTATATCTTCTCCATGGATTTTAATACCTACTCCGAACTTTTCTTTTGTTTCCTTTACTGCTTGCTCAATATAGAGATTGAATAACATCGGGGAGAGGCTACAACTCTGTCTCACTCCCTTCCCAACCACTGCGTCCCTTTCATAACCCTCGACTCTTATAACTGCCACCTGCTTTCTGTACAAATTGTAAATAGCCTTTCGCTCCCTGTATTTTACCCCTGCCACCTTCAGAATTTCAAAGAGAGTATTCCAATCAACATTGTCAAAAGCTTTCTCTAAGTCTACAAATGCTAGAAACGTAGGTTTGCCTTTCCTTAATCTTTCTTCTAAGATAAGTCGTAGGGTCCGTATTGCCTCACGTGTTCCAACATTTCTACGGAATCCAAACTGATCTTCCCCGAGGTCGGCTTCTACCAGTTTTTCCATTCGTCTGTAAAGAATTCGCGTTAGTATTTTGCAGCTGTGACTTATTAAACTGTTAGTTCGGTAGTTTTCACATCTGTCAACACCTGCTTTCTTTGCGATTGGAATTATTATATTCTTCTTGAAGTCTGAGGGTATTTCGCCTGTCTCATACATCTTGCTCAGCAGACGGTAGAGTTTAGTCAGGACTGGCTCTCCCAAGGCCGTAGGTGCGCAGAACGAGCTTAAACTCGATCGCCATCGTTCGTGGCTCCAACTGTAGTGTGCCTGCCCTCACGCTGCCATGCAGTTCAACATGGCTAAAGTGTCACATTCGAATACCCCACAAACCCGGATATTGCAATTGCAAGATTTGACAAGCCTCTTAAATGCGGACCCACAATGTATCCCTTTCCGATAAATGTCAATTGCTGGTATGCTGTTTCATACGGGTAAGCAGCATCTTCGTATCCTTCACGATGATCACTCAGTGTCTGATGCTGCTCACGCGCCTTATATAGTAGTTATAGTAAGAGCACTAAACATGAACAATACTAATGCTCTCTAGTTGCCTTTCCAACCGTCACAGAGAACTACAGCATTAACAGTTTATTTATATGCCGATGGTGTGCACGTATACAAAGTTACATTGACATCCGACAATGTTTTCTGGGTGCTTCATTTTTTCTTCATGTAGTATATTGCCAACGGTCTTGCCGCAGTGGTAACACCGGTTCCCGTCAGATCACCGAAGTTAAGCGCTGTCGGGCTGGCCTAGCACTTGGGTGGGTAACTATCCGGTCTGCCTAGCGCTGTTGGCAAGCGGGGTGCACTCAGCCCTTGTGAGGCAAACTGAGGAGCTACTTGACTGAGAAGTAGCGGCTCCGGTTTCGTAAACTGACACACGGCCGGGAGAGCGGTGTGCTGACCACATGCCCCTCCGTATCCGCATCGAGTGACGCCTGTGGGCCGAGGTTGATACGGCGGCCGGTCGGTACGTTGGGCCTTCCAAGGCCTATTCGGACGGAATTTAGTTTTTAGTATATATATTCATTTAAATGCATCATCATAAATTTTTCTATTGTTATCCATGTTTGCACCCCACTGATGCATGCAGCAACAAAAGGCATTTTCATTTTTCGTTGTCTCCATACACTTTCATTCTCTCAGAACCATTAAAGTATACGAGCGAGAAATTTTGGAAGGAAATTAAAGTTCAGAGAAAAGGAATAAAACTTTGAGGTTTGCCGAAGACATTGTAATTCTGTCTTTAATAGCAAGAGACGGAGGAGCAGTCGAATGGAGTAGATAGCGTCAAGAAAACGAGTGACATGACAAACAACCAAAGGAGAACAAGGATTATGAAACGTTATCGAATTGAACTAAGCGACACTGAGCGGGTTAGATTAGGAAATGGGACACTATAAGCAGTAAATGAGTTTTTTTTATTTAGGCACCAAAATAACGGAAGATGGACGAAGTAGAGAGGATATAAAAAGCAAGGTGCAATAGCAAGAAAAGCATTTCTGAAAACACCCATTTTAAACTGAAATGTCGTAAAGTCTTTTCGGAAGGTATTTGCATGGAATGTAACACGGGACGGAATTCAAATATGGACTATAAACAGTTGAGAAAAGAGGAACATAGAAGCTACTGAAAAGTGGTGGTTCAGAAGAAAGCTGAATTACAAGGTATATCGAATAATGTGGAGGTCCGAATCTGTTTTGGCAAAAAAGAAATTTATTTTTCAACTTGACTAAAACGAGGTATAGTTTCACAGGACACTTCCTCAAGTATCAAGAAATCGTCGATTTGGTAATGAATTGAATGTGGTAAGCAGGTACAAATCGATCCAGGTTTAGGAAGTTATGTGGAGATAACGCACATATTGCATTACCTTGGAGATGTGCGAAAGGCGCGTGTCTGTGTTCGAATAAAATCTGGCCCAAGAGTTTTCATCGTGTGATTTGAAGCTGTAAAAAGTGCATACGACACTGCATATGGAAAATAATTACGATATTTAACGTCATGTGCATTGTCAAGAATAACGATTGGTGCCCGTTTCGGGTCTCAGTCAGACAAAGAAATTTGCGTCATATCATTTCACGTTCAAACATGTCACTTCCAGTTACTGGTAAAAGAGAATTTGAAGGTCTACGTGGCTTCGTGTGTAGTCAGCAACGATGACTTGTGCAGGATTCGACTTCCAGTCAACACAGAACTTTTCATCACGTTGTTTCCAGTTCAGACATGTGCTGGCTGCTACTGAAATAAACCGATATTTAGTCTTTATTTGTGATTGGAGAAGAATGACGGTAGCTGCTGGGTTCGAATCCTGATATGCCAAACTTTTCGCCTTGTCATTTTATCTTCCATCGTCTCGCTGCTGGTGAAAAACGTTCGTCATGTAATTTCAAGTTGAAACTTGCTTTTTGAAGCGTTTCTTGTTATTGTAAATATGATTTTACTCGCGTTAAAGGCTGTGTCATCTCTAATAAAGTGTTTTCTGATATTTGCATTATCGTGGTATTAATTCGACTGATAGACAAACGGAGCAGTTTTCTTTGGTCGTCTCCTGTAATGACCGTTTTGTATAGTCAAATGATTGTACCGGAAAGAGAACAAAGGAACCTCAAGACAGTTACGTTATGTGAAATGCAATACAAATCAGGTGGAACGCAATTCTGGTAGTTCGGATTCTTTCGAGTATGACGTCACGTCAAGAAGTTTTATTCCTGCTTGTTTCACTGCACGGATTCGTTTTTTTTTTTTGTATCAGTTTTATATTTACTGGGACTTTCGTAAAATTCCAGAATTAGTCTAGTTAATGTAGTTGATTTCGAGCTTTTAATGTGGCCATACAACTGTAGCTTGCGTTTTCCCATATCCGAATAAAATATCGGTACTTTTATCAAAATCTTATTTGCCCACATTCAGTATGTCGCTCCTTCAATAAACTTTGAACCTACACTTTTCCTAATTATTGTTCGTTCTCACTTTATGATTTCTGTTTAAAATTAGTGTTGCAGTTACATAAAACTTATCTTATTTGAGTACTGTCATGTAGTGTCTCAGGTTATGTATTTTGAAATGCATGTTTTTTACAGGTATCTTTTGTAAGTCTGTTGGCTGGTTCGGTTTTGTGGCAAAGAATTTCGTAACCAATCTTCTCCTAATCAGTATCCCGAATGGTATTGCTTAAATATTTGAACGACGAAACTAAGAAAATTGTCCTGTATTCGGGTTTTTTAATTTTTGCGTCTCAGGTTGTTGCTGATGTATTTCTTTTTCTTTTTTCTCGATGTATATTTGGAGACCTATTCTTTCTGCTGTTTCGTTAACACCTTTTGTTTGTTTTTGTGCTCTTGATCGTCCTGACATAGAATAGCCACGTCGTATGCAAAAGCCAAGCATTCCATCCTAATAGCTATTCTTCCTTTTTGGTTGATTCTTCAATTTTAAGCTTCTATTTTAGTCTACCGTACTGTTGGATTACTTTTTGTAAGGCAAATGAAAATTTATCGAGGGAGTGGATCACCTTATTTCATTCTTGTTTTAATTTCAAAATGTTCCGAAATTTCTCTCCTGAATTTTAGATACTGTGGTACTGCGGACTTCACTAACAACTGCAGTGGTTCTGAGGTCCAGATCTTGTTCTTTCAGAATTTGGAAATAAAAATTATATTGACGGGAAAGAATCTCAACTCCAAAAACTAATTAATGTGGAGTAGTGAAATACCGGTAATATGTTTGTGTGGGTTACGTATTAACACTGCAAGGTCACAAGTTAATGAAAGCGCGAGATAAGCCTTTACAAATGTGAGATGCTGGTACATTAATAAATGGTGCAACCTCGAGAATGTTGAATGCAAGCATACAAATGTCCATGCATTGTATCGTACAAGTGTCGCATGTCAGTTTGTCGGATGGAGATCCATGCCTGTTGCACTTGGTCGTTCAATACAGAGACGGTTAATGCTGTTTGTGGTTGAGGCTGAAGTTGTCATCCTATGAAGTCAAATATGTGCTCGATTGGAGACAGATCTGGAAATCCAGCAGCACAAGATAACTTGAGGACGCACTACCCAGTATGTTGTGTTACATCAGCGCTATGTGGTCGAGCGTTATCCTGTTGGAAAACACCCTCTAGAATGCTGTTGTTCATGAATGGCAGCACAACAGGTCGAATCACTAGGCTGACGTACAAATTTGCAGTCTGGGGGCGTGGGACAAGCTCGAGAGTACTCCTGCTGAAATACGAAACTGCACCACAGACTGTAGCTCCAGGTGTAGGTTCAGTGTGTCTAACCCGTAGACAGTCTGGTTGCAGGACCTCAACCGGCCTCCTACTGACCAACACACGTCCATCACTTGCACATCGGTAGATCCAAATGTCATCAGGAAACACAAGAGAGCTCCACTCTGCCCTCCAGTGAGTTCTCTCTTGACACCACTGAAGTCGCAAATGGCGGTGGTTTCGGGCCAGCGGAATGCACGCTACACAGTGTCTGGCTCGGAGCTGTCCTTGAAGTAACCGATTGTAACAGTTCGTTGTTTCAATATAGTGCCAACTGCTGGTCGATTTGCTACTGCAGATCCAGTACGATGTGCCACAGCCATACGTTGAACACGACGGTCTTCTCTCTCGGCAGTGACATGTGGCCGGCCGGGGACCGGTCTTATTGCTGTCGTACATTCTCGTGTCCACCCTACCAGCAATCACGCACAGTGGCTACATTCTTGCCAAGCCGTTCTGCAGTATCGCAGAAGGAACGTACAGTTCCTCGTAGCCCCATTCCACGACCTCGTCCAAACTCAGAGAGGTGTTGTTGAAGGGCGTCTTTGTCGCGTTAAAGGATTCTTCACTGACATGAACTCACCACGTCCAATCTCAAAGCTAACTAATACTCACGACCGTTACAGAGTGTATTTAAAGCAAACCTAATTTGCATCCTCCTAGTGGTACCAATAGCGCTAATGACAAACTGCCTATTGGCTTCTGTCTCGGGTTCTTCGGCCGACGTTCATCTAATGATTTTTCTGACGTTTCGCCAGCACGAGTGGCTGGCATTGTCAAAGCTTCACCCTCCATTGCCGGAGGTGAACTGGAGCCGAGCTCGCGGGCGCAGACTATATGTACCTGGCGCGCAAGAGGAGAACCGCACCTGAAATGACCGCGGAGAAGCCCTCGGACGTTGGTGCGCCAGGTACATATAGTCTGCGACCGCGAGCTCGGCTCCAGTTCACCTCCGGCAATGGAGGGTGAAGCTTTGACAATGCCAGCCACTCGTGCTGGCGAAACTTCAGAAAAATCATTAGATGAACGTCGGCCGAAGAACCCGAGACAGAAGCCAATAGGCAGTTTGTCAACAAGTGGCCACAAAAGCCTTAACAATTTTGTAATAGCGCCAATCTTATGCGACTGACGCCAAATTTGAATAGACATCATCTTTCAGATGTAGGAACACGCCTATCAAACTTCGTCTATGTCGCACAATTCCTTCTTGATGATCTGATTTTTTTCCGTCAGAATGTTTATATATTTAAATATATTCTATTTAAATGTGAATTCCGTAGAATGCAAAGGAGGGTTTCCAGCGGTATATTTCGTTATTTGTGCTCCATTAGTAGTGTGTGTAAAAACATTAAATGTGAAAAATTACCTTTTTTGCTTTTTTTTAAATTTAAAGAAAGTAATTGTTAGAAAACAGGATAAAAATAGACTAGGAAGGGGGAAGATCTGCATTTACTAAAATTTGGAGGACTTGAACTGGAAAAGCAAAATTAGGAGATGGGACATTATAAACTACTGGCCATTAAAATTGCTACACCAAGAAGAAATGCACACGATAAACGAGTATTCATTGGACAAATATATTATACTAGAACTGACATGTGATTACATTTTCACGCAATTTGGGTGCATAGATCCCGACAAATCAGTACCCAGAACGACCACCGTAATAACGGTCTTGATACGCTTGGGCATTGAGTCAAACAGAGCTTGGTTGGCGTGTACAGGTACAGCTGCCCATCCAGCTTCAACACGATACCACAGTTCAGCAAGAGTAGTGACTGGCGTATTGTGACGAGCCAGTCGCTCGGCCACCATTAACCAGACGTTTTCAATTGGTGAGAGATCTGGAGAACGTGCTGGCCAGGGCAGCAGTCGAACATTTTCTGTATCCAGAAAGGCCCGTACGGGACCTGCAACTAGCGGTCGTGCATTATCCTGCTGAAATGTAGGGTTTCGTCGGGATCGAATGGAGGGTAGAGCCACGGATTGTAACACATCTGAAATGTAACGTCCACTGTTCAAAGGGCCGTCAATGCGAACTAGAGGTGACCGAGACGAGTAACCTATGGCACCCCATACCTTCACGCCGGGTGATACGCCAGTATGGATTCATCAGAAAACATGACGTTTTGCCATTCTTGCACCCAGGTTCGTCGTTGAGTACACCATCGCAGGCGCTCCTGTCTGTGATGCAGCGTCAAGGGTAACCGCAGCCATGGTCTCCGAGCTGATAGTCCATGCTGCTGCAAACGTCGTCGAACTGTTCGTGCAGATAGTTGTTGTCAATTCCAACGTCCCCATCTGTTGACTCAGGGATCGAGACGTGGCTGCACGATCCGTTACAGCCAAGCGGATAAGATGCGTGTCATCTCGACTGCTAGTGATACGAGGCCGTTGGGATCCAGCACGGCCTTCCCTATTACCCTCCTGAACCCATCGATTCCATGTTCTACTAACAGTCATTGGATCTCGACCAACGCGAGCAGCAATGTCGCGATACGATAAACCGCAATCGCGATAGGCTACAATCCGACCTTTATCAAAGTCGGAAACGTGATGGTACGCATTTCTCCTCCTTACACTAGCCACCACAATAACGTTTCACCAGGCAACGCCGGTCAACTGCTATTTGTGTATGAGAAATCGTTTCGAAACTTTCCTCATGTGAGCACGTTGTAGGTGTCACCACCGGCGCCAACCTTGTGTGAATACTCTGAAAAGCTAATCATTTACACACCACAGCATCTTCTTCCTGTCGGTTAAATTTCGCGTCTGTAGCACGTCATCTTCGTGGTGTATCAATGTTAATGGCCAGTAGTGTAAGTTCTTTAGTGTCAAAGAGTGTGAGTGTAAAGGGAGTGTGCCCAAGGGGTGTAGGAGCAGGGGAGCGAGGGTGTGGTAGGACTCAAGAATGGGATAGACCCTAATGGGCAGAAGTGCATGCCGGGCAAAATATATAGAGAAAAGGACATAGAAAAAGAAAGTTTCTTTATGAGAGGCTGTGGAGTGTGTGTGCACTTTGATTAATATAACTTTGTGATGTTTCAGCAAGTAAAGTGGTAGGGGCGAGGAG
Organism: Schistocerca americana; assembly: GCF_021461395.2. NCBI lineage: Eukaryota > Metazoa > Arthropoda > Insecta > Orthoptera > Acrididae > Schistocerca > Schistocerca americana. Next base: position 33,977,094 of record NC_060124.1, read on the forward strand.
TGAGCCTACAGCAGATGCCTCATTGTTTTGTACGTGCGTGCCGAGGTAGTTAGCAAGGGGGTGATTTATGTCGATCGCGCGAGAGTGTGCCATGTTGCGTGCTAGGCGGCAGCCGTCCCCCCTCCCCCCCCCCTTCTGATTTCTATCAGTCTCAAAGTTATTTTATTTCAGCTGTAGTATTGGTGAGATGTGTCGGTATAAACGCGGCACATTACCAACGTTGGAAATCAGAGGGGAAACAACAGGTCGAATTTGCGGATGGTGTAAGATATATGCACGTGTTTAATGTGGCCGGGAAGGAATAAAATTAGACAAAACCTATCAGGAAGGGTGTTGTACGTAGTAGTTCCGTAGAGATTATAGATCACTAGAAGATAAGAAAATAGGAGTGACGGCATCAAACAATTTGGAAGACTGAACTTCTCGCAGTATAGTGAAAATATGAGGGCGCGATAGCTAATTTCTCTGAACTTGCTACTGAGCACATGAAATCAAATGAGCTCTTTCCGAAAAATGCATACTCAAATCTAGTCAAGCATCAAAGCAACTTTAGCATATGGCTTTCTTCTCGTTCTGAGGAGCAGCATCAAGTCAAAGTGGACTAATCTTAAACACACACAGCATTAAAACTACCTTTCGGCGACCTTAGAAAATAAGTGATGTTGCACCCTTATGAAGGGTAGTCATGTCCTAAAGGGAGCCAGGTCTTCGCACTACTCGACGTGAACGCGGCAATGGATGCGTGAGACAGTGCATTCGAGCCATTTCCTAGCGCTGGACGCAACATCAGCGGCACGTCGAGTAGTGCAGAAATCTAGCTAAATCTGCTCTTTCCAAACACAACTTCACAAATAAACACAAAATCTTTTTTGGCCGTCATGTGTTCTAGCTAGAGTTGCACTCTCCTATATGTACGGTTCGCTAGTTTTGGTACAGTACATAAATCATGTAGTAAACCGTAGGATTACTGGTAGTTTTGGTAGCACTGGTAGGGAAAGAAATATAAAAGAATGTTTGAGATAAGCTGGGAGCCGCCACCTTCCCTTTGTTTTTTGTTAGTTTTGCACATAATTAGAACCGCACATCGTTCAATGTTAGTCCACTGTGTATTTTATATTCTTACAACACATGAACTGCGTTTTCAAATTAATAAAAATTAGTTGTTCGCGTGACTTCTGCGCATTTATGTAACCGAAGCTATTATTTTTTATGCAAGTGTAGTTTACATGTACAAACGTGAAAAGCTATATAATTATTGTTGTACTTTTGTATTCAGTAGAACGTTCTTCATCATGATCAAAAGCAAGAACTTCCTGTTTCTATAAACAAATGCTAAAGTTGTTTATCAACACCAGAAACACTTTTTATGTAAGCTCGAAGCAATGTATGACATGTTTTTGTTTTTCCTTTTTTCAAATTACCTTGTTTTAGGAAAATTATGTTTTCTAGCGCTGTACGATAAATCTGAAATTTTTCATTTTTGCTACAACGTTCCTCTGTTTCGCGTTACAAAGCAACAATTTTCGAATAAAATCTGAGTTGACCATTGACAATTTCAATTTTGCTACAAATACTGTTTATTTTTAAGTAGCAGACAGGGAGATTACTAAGTAGAACAAAAATGTCCCATAGATTATGCGGCCCTTTATACATTCTCACTCAGTTTCTAGACGGTTCACAGCTTCCAGTTTCCAGGGGAATCTTTTAAGACACTGATCGCATACGCAAACAAAATGGTCGAAATGATGTAATTTTGATAGGTATGCACACACCTAACGTACAGAAAAAGCTTTTACGATCTCTTCTGACCGAAACTACTAGACAAACTCCCGCAGTCTATGCTTACTTACGGTAGTCTACAATAGCCTGCAGTAGTTTTACAATTCTCGTTCTAGCCCTCTCTTCAAAATAATGGGACACAATCGCAACAAAAGTGTGAAGATAACTAAAATGTGTGTCAAAAACTTCAAAACAGTTACAGGAATCACACTCATTTCTCCACGGAGTTCAGCGCGCTGTTTGAACCCAGTCTCAGATCTTTCAGTCTCAGATCTTTTCAACTGAACACTGTGCGAAATTGTGTAGGCTATATATAGGGAGTCGCATTGGGATTATTTGGGAGCGGATTTCCAGTTCCAGCGTTTCAGGGAAACTTCCCGAAAGACTTGGTCAGAATCCAGGAATGGGAACAATTTTTAACACAACTCAGGAAACTACGACCCAGACAAAAACGTGAAGCAGAATGTATGTGAACGTGTATTTGTTCAAGTGTATGCTGAGTGAAGTCGATGACTTGCTCGCCATGTAAAGTGTATCTAACGTGGTCACTTATTACCTTCGTCCTGTACTATATATCGTGGTAGAAAGAAAGACACTACGACTGACTGTACGCTATTGTTGTTTTTTGGCGTTGGTGATAAAGCTGCTTCACTTATATTCTGTACAGCGTATTATAGTCACGATGAAGTACAGAAAATACAACTTGGAGTAGGAAAGGAAGAATTTAGATCCCTCAGTTTGCACATAAATGTGTGAAACACGTCTGTCTACACTACAGCTGACTCGTTTCATCTAGGTGAATTTCGGCCATCATTAAATATTAATTCCACCAATAAATCGATGTAAGAGCAAGAATATTCAGTTATAGCATAAATTATTGGGATCTAACAAGTACATAGCATATTCATCCCGCCCTTCTCTGTACTCGTTGATATACCTTTTAATATGGCACAGTGGGAACAATATTGATTTCAGTAATATAATAAATGTTACGCCATGCAGCGCGACGATAGGATGTGCGGATCACTTCTCTGTCAGCCACTTTTGAAGTCTTCTGGAGTGTGGGAACCCAGGATTGCTGCCTTTGGTCCATGCCGAGGGGAGGCGGCGGCGGCGGCGGCGCGTCGTCTCTCTCTGGCCGACTACGCGTGAAAATTTGTTGACAGATACCACTTCGATAAAGAAATGTCTCTTCCCCCGTATTTAGGGGCGAATGTACAACGTCTTACGTTGGCATTACGTGTTTGAAGTCACTTCCACGCACCGACAACTTGCCGCCATACATATCCATTGCATATTTCAAACGGATAAAGATCACTCTTTTGTGTTTTCATTAGCCTGGTTGGGTAGTCCTAATATTCACTAGAGAGAGGGAGTCCGAAAGTCCGCACTTGTCGCTCGCGTTAATTGGTCGATGGTAGTTTTGGGGTGCTGTTTTCTCTGGCGCGGAGGAAAAGAGCCGGTGTTCTAAATGACAATTTTCTCTCGTTTGACAGGATCAAAATCAGCCCCGGCTTTCCAGCCATGTGTTTGGGTGGCCGATAGTAGGTTTGGCGCACTCCCTGGTTCCACGAGAATCCAGGAATCGAAAGAAAGACTTTTTCTACTCTCCTTTGTGAGCTATTAAGGGAGCAACTCTCAATTATTGCCGTTTTCAGGAAGCTAAGTATGCTATATTTTTCAACGTTGACAGTTGCTATTCCGCTCTTCGGGGAGACAGTAGTTGTGAACGAAATCCGTCAATGTGTCGTGGGTCGTTATAATTAAAGTGCACATACTCACAGAGGTTCAGTGTGGACGGTAATTATAATAAGACAGCAAAAATTGAAAGACGTGCTAATGCGTTAATTGCAACAACCGATTTACGCTGGAAAACAATTAGTTCCAGTTTTGGCCACGATGTACACAGCTTGTATGACGATACGACAGCCATGGCGTCATTTGGCAAGCTGTAATGTGAGTGAACAGTTATGGCTATCGAGAACAGAGAGGAGAGGAGGGCCCAAGGTCATTAAGTGACTCAAAGAAGTTGAAACGAAATTCTAGAACCTGGGTGAGCTTTGTGTGACTCCTGGAAGAGGAAGGCTTCCTATACCGATGCGTTGCTGTGACTGGCCACGCAGCACATGCCCTGAGCAGCGCTAGCGCTCGTGCAGTGTCACGAGAATTGTGCATTCCATTCCATTGTACTTGCCACAGTTGTTGTTGTGGTCTTCAGTCCTCAGACTCGTTTGATGCAGCTCTCCATGCTACTCTATCCTGTGCAAGCTTCTTCATCTCCCAGTACCTACTACAGCCTACATCCTTCTGAATCTGCTTAGTGTACTCATCTCTTGGTCTCCCTCTACGATTTTTGCCCTCCACGCTGCCCTCAAATACTAAATTGGTGATCCCTTGATGCCTCAGAACATGTCCTACCAACCGATCCCTTCTTCTGGTCAAGTTGTGCCACAAACTCCTCTTCTCCCCAATTCTATTCAATGCCTCCTCATTAGTTATGTGATCTACCCATCTAATCTTCAGCATTCTTCAGTAGCACCACATTTCAAAAGCTTCTATTCTCTTCTTGTCCAAACTATTTATCGTCCATGTTTCACTTCCATACATGGGTACACTCCATACAAATACTTTCAGAAACGAATTCCTGACATTTAAAGCTATACTCGATGTTAACAAATTTTTCTTCTTCAGAAACGCTTTCCTTGTCATTGCCAGTCTACATTTTATATCCTCTCTATTTCGACCATCATCAGTTATTTTGTTCCCCAAATAGCAAAACGTCTTTACTACTTTAAGTGTCTCATTTCCTAATCTAATTCCCTCAGCGTCACCCGACTTAATTCGACTACATTCCATTATCCCTGTTTTGCTTTTGTTGATGTTCACCTTATGCCCTCCCTTCAAAACACTGTCCATTCTGTTCAACCGTTCTTCCAAGTCCTTTGCTGTCTCTGACAGAATTACAATGTCATCGGCGAACCTCAAAGTTTTTATTTCTTCTCCATGGATTTTAATGCCTACTCCGAACTTTTCTTTTGTTTCCTTTAGTGCTTGCTCAATATACAGATTGGATAACATCGTGGACAGGCTACAACCCTGTCTCACTCCCTTCCCAACCGCTGCTTCCCTTTCGTGCCCCTCGACTCTTATAACTGCCATCTGGTTTCTGTACAAATTGTAAATAGCCTTTCGCTCCCTGTATTTTACCCTGCCACCTTCAGAATTTGAAAGAGAGTATTCCAGTCAACATTGTCAAAAGCTTTCTCTAAGTCTACAAATGCCAGAAACATAGGTTTGCCTTTTCTTAATCTAGCTTCTAAGGTAAGTCGTAGGGTCAGTATTGCCTCACGTGTTCCAACACTTCTATGGAATCCAAGCTGATCTTCCCCGAGGTCGGCTTCTACCAGTTTTTCCATTCGTCTGTAAAGAATTCGCGTTAGTATTTTGCAGCTGTGACTTATTAAACTGATAGTTCCGTAATTTTCACATCTGTCAACACCTGCTTTCTTTGGGATTGGAATTATTATATTCTTCTTGAAGTCTGAGGGTATTTCGCCTGTCTCATACATCTTGCTCAGCAGATGGTAGAGTTTTGTCAGAACTGGCTCTCCCAAGGCTGTCAGTAGTTCTAACGGAATGTTGTCTACTCCCGGGGCCTTGTTTCGACTCAGATCTTTCAGTGCTCTGTCAAACTCTTCACGCAGTATCATATCTCCCATTTCATCTTCATATACATCCTCTTCCATTTCCATAATATTGTCCGCAAGTACATCGCCCTTGTATAGACCCTCTATATACTCCTTCCAACATTCTGCTTTCCCTTCTTTGCTTAGAACTGGGTTTCCATCTGAGCTCTTGATATGCCACAGTACGGAAAGTTTTGCGGACTATTTTACACTGGTACCCGTAAGGGTCAGTGAAGTGAAGTGGAAGGAAGACAAGGATTTCTGGTCAGATGAGTATCGGGTAATATCAACAGCAGCAGAAAATGGTACAACATGTGTAGGATTCGTTATGAATAGGAAGGTAGGGCAGAGGGTGTGTTACTGTGAACAATTCAGTGACCGGGTTGTTCTAATTAGAATCGACAGCAGACCAACACCGACAACGATAGTTCAGGTGTACATACCGACGTCGCAAGCTGAAGATGAACAGATAGAGAAAGTGTATGAGGATATTGAAAGGGTAATGCAGTATGTAAAGGGGGACGAAAATCTAATAGTCATGGGCGACTGGAATGCAGTTGTAGGGGAAGGAGTAGAAGAAAAGGTTACAGGAAAATATGGGCTTGGGACAGGGAAAAGAAAGAGGAGAAAGACTAATTGAGTTCTGTAACAAGTTTCAGCTAGTAATAGCGAATACCCTGTTCAAGAATCACAAGAGGAGGAGGTATACTTGGAAAAGGCCGAGAGTTACGGGAAGATTTCAATTAGATTACATCATGGTCAGACAGAGATTCCGAAATCAGATACTGAACTGTAAGGCGTACCCAGGAGTAGATATAGACTCAGATCACAATATAGTAATGATGAAGAGTAGGCTGAAGTTCAAGACATTAGTCAGGAAGAATCAATACGCAAAGAAGTGGGATACGGAAGTACTAAGGAATGACGAGATACGTTTGAAGTTCTCTAACGCTATAGATTACAGCAATAAGGAGTAGCGCAGTAGGCAGTACAGTTGAAGAGGAATCGACATCTCTAAAAAGGGCCATCACAGAAGTTGGGAAGGAAAACATAGGTACAAAGAAGGTAGCTGCGAAGAAACCATGGGTAACAGAAGAAATACTTCAGTTGATTGAAGAAAGGAGGAAGTACAAGAATGTTCCGGGAAAATCAGGAATACAGAAATACAAGTCGCTGAGGAATGAAATAAATAGGAAGTGCAGGGAAGCTAAGACGAAATGGCTGCAGGAAAAATGTGAAGACATCGAAAAAGATATGATTGTCGGAAGGACAGACTCAGCATATAGGAAAGTCAAAACAACCTTTGGTGACATTAAAAGCAACGGTGGTAACATTAAGAGTGCAACGGGAATTCCACTGTTAAATACAGAGGAGACAGCAGATAGGTGGAAAGAATACATTGAAAGCCTCTATGAGGGTGAAGATTTGTCTGATGTGATAGAAGAAGAAACAGGAGTCGATTTAGAAGAGATAGGGGATCCAGTATTAGAATCGGAATTTAAAAGAGCTTTGGAGGACTTACGGTCAAATAAGGCAGAAGGGATAGATAACATTCCATCAGAATTTCTAAAATCATTAGGGGTAGTGGCAAAAAAACGACTATTCACGTTGCTGTGTAGAATATATGAGTCTGGCGATGTACCATCTGACTTTCGGAAAAGCATCATCCACACAATTCCGAAGACGGCAAGAGCTGACAAGTGCGAGAATTATCGCACAATCAGCTTAACAGCTCATGCATCGAAGCTGCTTACAAGAATAATATACAAAAGAATGGAAAAGAAAATTGAGAATGTGCTAGGTGACGATCAGTTTGGCTTTAGGAAAAGTAAAGGGACGAGAGAGGCAATTCTGACGTTACGGCTAATAATGGAAGCAAGGCTAAAGAAAAATCACAAGACACTTTCATAGGATTTGTCGACCTGGAAAAAGCGTTCGACAATATAAAATGGTGCAAGCTGTTCGAGATTCTGAAAAAAGTATGGGTAAGCTATAGGGAGAGACGGGTCATATACAATATGTACAACAACCAAGAGGGAATAATAAGAGTGGACGATCAAGAACGAAGTGCTCGTATAAAGAACGGTGTAAGACAAGGCTGTAGCCTTTCGCCCCTACTCTTCAATCTGTACATCGAGGAAGCAATGATGGAAATAAAAGAAAGGTTCAGGAGTGGAATTAAAATACAAGGTGAAAGGATATCAATGATACGATTCGCTGATGACATTGCTATCCTGAGTGAAAGTGAAGAAGAATTAAATGATCTGCTGAACGGAATGAACAGTCTAATGAGTACACAGTATGGTTTGAGAGTAAATCGGAGGAAGACGAAGGTAATGAGAAGTAGTAGAAATGAGAACAGCGAGAAACTTAACATCAGGATTGATGGTCACGAAGTCAATGAAGTTAAGGAATTCTGCTACCTAGGCAGTAAAATAACCAAATACGGACGGAGCAAGGAGGACATCAAAAGCAGACTCGCTATGCCAAAAAAGGCATTTCTGGCAAGAGAAGTCTACTAATGTCAAATACCGGCCTTAATTTGAGGAAGAAATTTCTGAGGATGTACGTCTGGAGTACAGCATTGTATGGTAGTGAAACATGGACTGTTGGAAAACCGGAACAGAAGAGAATCGAAGCATTTGAGATGTGGTGCTATAGACGAATGTTGAAAATTAGTTGGACTGATAAGGTAAGGAATGAGGAGGTTCTACGCAGAATCGGAGAGGAAAGGAATATGTGGAAAACACTGATAAGGAGAAGCGACAGGTTGATAGGACATCTGCTAAGACATGAGGGAATGACTTCCCTGGTACTAGAGGGAGCTGTAGAGGGCAAAAACTGTAGAGGAAGACGGAGATTGGAATACGTCAAGCAAATAATTGAGGACGTAGGTTGCAAGTGCTACTCTGAGATGAAGAGGTTAGCACAGGAAAGGAATTCGTGGCAGGCCGCATCAAACCAGTCAGTAGACTGATGACCAAAAAGAAAAAAAAAAAAAAAAAAAACCGTGCAAGATCGAGACGTTGCAGCAACTGAAACCCCACGATCCGCAGCAATGCTGTGAATTTCTTTTCGGTTCTGTCAGGGATCGAAGTTGATGACATGTAGCCTGACACTGTTCTATGGGGTGATGAGGCAGGGTGCAGTGAATACACAGCAATGACGAATTCGGGGTACTGTTAAACCGCGTCTTATGCATGAACAGCCATTGCACTCACTGTATGTGACTGTGTGATGCGGATTCACAACCGCGTGCATTCTCGGTCCGTTCTTCTTTGAAGAGAATACGCCCAGACGGCCTGTCAGGTGTACCGTGACGTCTGCACGCTATTGAGACATTCTTGCACAACATGTTGTTCCTGCTCTGGAAGAGCGCAAGTGTGTGGAAACCACTGTTTTAGTGGAAGAAGGGGCAACTCCTCATGTCGCCAAGTGAAAGGTCTGCTTAATGCAAAGTTTCACGAAAATGAGTGGCCTGCAAGATCACCTGATCCGAATCAAGGTGAGTTTTGACTCTGGGGAAAGGTAAAAGAACGCGTTTACCAGGGACACTTTCGGTCTCTACCTGATCTCAAGGCCAGTAGGCGGGAAGACGCTGCTTAAATTCCACCGGAACTGCTCCGAAGAACTGTCGATCACGTCGTTTTACGGATTCAGCATTTCTTCAATGTCTTCGGTAGTTATGTTGAACAAATTGTGTAAGCGGCAGTTAATAATAAAATCAACTTACGCCTTTCTCAGCTGTTTGACCTCTCCTGCCCACGTCCCGTTCCTGAACCATTAGATTTAGAATCATTTCTATACGTCTTTTCTTGCATTCACAGCGGCAGATTTGATACTAGTGGTCAAAACGGGAACTATTTCTTTTGAGCTTTAGGCAGTTCCGCATTAACGCATTAGAATACCTGCCACGTTTCGCTGCCATACGATAATTTCAGACGTCACTGGACGTCTTTGAGTATCTGCACTTACATTATAACCGGCCAGTACATTTTATTTTCGTCCTTTTGATAACACTTACTACTACCAAGGACTTGCACTTCTCTTCTACACCAGCCATACCGATTCCACCTATCTCGCAAAATAAAGTTGAAGTCTTGAAATGACCACGAAAATATTTCCTCGGAACACGACGTATCCTAGATCTGACGTGATGCTTACTATTGTTGATGGAAGTGGCAGTATGAATGCCATATAGAAAACTTTGGAGAAGATGAAGCAGTCTATCAAAATGGTTCAAATGGCTCTGAGCACTATGGGACTTAACTTCTGAGGTCATCAGTCCCCTAGAACCTTGAACTACTTAAACCTAACTGTTCTAAGGGCATCACACACATCCATGCCTACGGCAGGATTCGAACCTGCGACCGTAGCGGTCGCGCGGTTCCAGACTGTAGCGCCTAGAACCGCTCGGTCACTCCGGCCGGCACAGTCTATCAGTTTCGCCTTTTCGTGCATGTTTAGAAAACGTATTGAGCGCGCTTGGACGCTGGCTCTAACTTTGTGTACCACTGAACGCGAGTTGCATGTCGCCACCTGTAGTGGAAATTATACAAGGACTGTCCCTCGACTTTGGTTCATCTACGTTCCAGGGATCCATTGTTGTTCGTCTAACTGTAGTTATTAGAGATTTCTTACAGTCAACAATGGCTCCAGTAGCTCCACAAAGGCTGTCAACAATTCTTCCGGCGGATGCTCTCTTATCTTGTGCCGAAACAAATACGCTCAGGTCTCACTGTTCATTTTTTCTCAACAAAGGCTCCACCGCGATTGTGTAAAGAGCCATCGATACTGGACAATCCTGTTGCACTGATCGCGTAATGTCAACGACTCTTGTTATTTGCCCTTTAACCTTTGCTATATTCAACAAGAGTTTGATGAACTGTCTGAATTTATTACCGAGCCCAAAAATCTCTATTGTCTTCAGTCGTGAACCATGAGAGACCTTGTCAAACGCTTTAGAAAACTGAATATAAATTACGGAGGTTTTTAATTTGCAGTTGTCTGTTATTGCAACTACGTTATGGAAATCGCTTAGTTTATCAATGATACTACGTGGGTGTACTGAACACTCTTACTGTTCTCTTACCAAGTTTTTCATTATTTGCTTTAGTTTGGAGATAATAGTTCAGGCCAGAATTTTGTCTAAGTCATTGGCCTCAAAGATTCATTGTCTTTTTGGCGTATAGTTATTTGGCACCAGAACTATTAGCCTATCCCGGAAACTTGCATGGAATTTTCGTATGTCCATCCTTTTGGCTGGAGGTCTTTGGGACCATGGCTATTCTCTTTTGTAAGAAAATGAAACGCGTACAGCCGTCCTTAAGATTTATTTATTTTGTAGATACCAGTTTCGGCGCTTCAATGCGCCATCTTCAACTAAGACCTGAAGATAGCGCACTGAAGCGCCGAAACTGGTAGCTACACAATAAATAACATCTTAAGGACGGCTGTAGCTGTCGGAAGTTCCAAGCGTCGTAAAATCCGTTAATGTGTTCGCCTTTTACGATGCCTCAGTAAAAAAGATACAATGGCGATGTTAATCCATATAAACCTAGCGGTTTTCTTCTCGACCTTCTTGACAGCGCATGAAATACTTCCCCTTCTGTGAATGCGTCACTGAAAGTGCTGTTTCCAGCTTAACTTACGGCAACATTGATGTCTTGCAGGAACAAAGATTCGTAACTCAAGCCTACTTCCGCTTCAGCATATAATTCATGGAAATGTTACGTAATTCCGTATTTTAGTAGATCCTGTTGGGCTACTTCTCAATTATTTTGTATTGTACTAGCTTTGTTGTTCGGTCTAGGTGGTAAAGAGAGGTACTTCCCCGTTGTATGATGCTCCCATATCTCACTTCCTCCGCTGCGATAATGTTTTATTCGCAAACTATTAGTTGTTGTTTCTTCTGTGTGTTTGTAGAGTTCTCGAAGGAATTCTTCGGTGCACTTCTCTCATTCACGCTAGTTCTAACCGCACTGTCCGAGCAGCGTCTTCAATTTCAGATTCGTATGCCCCACCCACCATTGCTGTTTTTTGGGGTATTTTCCAATATTTCAAATGGAAGCTTTCTATGTTCCTAACACCAGCTCAGTTAATTCTATGTCGCTAAGTTGGTATTTAGTTTCCAATCGCCCCAACACCCCAACAAATCTGATATTTTGCCAGATATATTCTGGTGCTATAGGCTCAGGTATCGGCCATATTCCAGCAGATTTGACATAAACAGCTGTATCTCTTGAGACATAAATCCTATCAGTTCTACGTGCTGCGATGGTAGGTACGTGAGCGTAGGCTACTGTGTCATAACTGGCAAACCTTCCAGGTGTCCCGCATATTTAACCTTTTCGATCATCTGTTCCAGCTCTGGACACCCAATCATAACATTATTCTACGTCATCGGCACAACAGGAATTATTTCGTGTTTAAATAACTTTTCCCATACGGTTTTATAGTGCTTCTATACGTGGCATATACATTTATGAGATGTGTACTTGCAACAGAAACTGCTATCACCCTTCCCTTTAATAACTTTCCCTTTCTACAGCTGGTATACTATCTTTCATTAATATAGCTTTGCGAGTATTTTTTCTTCTATTGTTGTTGTGGTCTTCCGTCCAAATACTGGTTTGATGTAGCTCTCCACACTACTCTACCTTGTGGGAGCCTCTTCATCTGCGACTAATTACTGGAACTCATATCCTTTCGAACTTGCTTACTGGACTTGCACTTGGCCCACTGCAGTCCCCCTCCGCCCCCCCCCCTCCCCCACGCCACCCACTCACACATACACACATTATTCCCTCCAGTACTAAACGACCATTCTTAGATGTCAGGACTCAGAATGTGACCTATGAACTGATCCCTCTTTTAGTCAAGTTATGCCACAAATTTCTTCTCCCTCACCTTAGTTACTCGATCTACACAGCTACTCCTCAGCATTCTTCAGTAGCACCACAGTTCAAAATCTATTCCCTTCGCGTCTCAACTGCTTACCGACCACGTTTCATTCCTGTACAGGGCTACACTCTAGACAAATGCCTTCTGAAAAACTTCCTAATACTTGCATTTATAATGGATGTTAACAAATTTCTGTTCTTCAGTAACGTTTCTCTTGCCATTACCATTCTACATTTTATATCCCCTCTACTTCGTCATAAAATATTTTACTGATCAAGTAGCAAAAACTCATCTACTGCTTTTACTGTCTCATGTCCTAATCTAATTCCCTTTGCATCACCTGATTTAATTCGACATCATTCCATTAAGCTTGTTCTACCTTTATTAATGTTCATCTTATACCCTGTAAGGTGTCAGGCAAATCCAACACCTTCCATGAAAACCCTGACATGATAAGCAAATCCAGCAGTATGTCACATAGCTCCGAATAAATCGTGACATTAAATTAACCAAAGTAATACGATTAACGAGTGAGCAAATGGAATACCACAGACTAACACAAGAATGCCTAAATGCATGTCATACCTTCCCACCGTGAAACAGACGCAGTTCCGAGGGGAGAAACGAGAACAGAAGCCGAGAGCAGAACCGTGTTAAGCTAGAAGGCTCTACGATAAGGGACGGACACCCACATCGCCTGCCGACCACTAGGACCACCCCCCAGCCCGTGTTAAAAGATAGAGCCCTCCAGAAGAACAGTATAGATCTTACAATAAGACTAAAAGGGCCACTCCAGCTGCAAGTTTTAGCGTGAGACTTTTTCGCGTCTCAGTTACGTTGCAAACGTTAAAAACATTGCCCCACCACAACAAGTACAACGTTTCTCATTGGATAGACAGAATTTTGTAGGCGGAGCTTAAGGTTAACATTGAGACCCTGATTGGTCAGTTGAAAACACAACCAGAAAGCTTTTTTTAAACCAAGTTCGGTAAATTGCAGTAAGGAGAAGTTAGGAGACAGTTGCTTCCGAGACAGCGAGGTGCGTGGAGCTGTGCCGCCCGCTGCCCCCTGACGCAGCCTAACCAAAGACAAGGTAATGAACGCATGCGATGCCGCATAACAGCACATAAATCTTCACTCAGAACTGCAGAAGTCTCATCTGTTACACCCCCTTTTTGCGTAATACTAGTGTCGATCGTCAATTAAAGCTCATGGTATTCATATTTGCTATGTAAGTTAAAATCTGAAACGCGATGATTTCTCTGTTATGTAATTATTGAGAAGCCACTTCAGCCACTGTAATTTACGACAAGTTAGACAAGTAATTAAAGATAATTGAGGGTTGATAGTTTTCTCTTTTGTGAAACTTAATTTAATCCTAGATTATAGATGTAATGTGGCATAGTTCATCCTTCGATCCATTGTAGAACTTTGAAACCCATTCAGGGAATATTCGTTCACATTTTTGTCGAACACAGTTGGTTTTTATCATGCTGTATTAAAATATTTCCTTTTATCAATAGTGCAATTTATAAACAATGTTTTGTGAGTAGAATAAAATTTCCAATGGTAAACTTAACTGCTTTTTCGGCGTTATTTTACCAGCTAACTAAAAATAGGAAAGCCGTGTACCCCTTACACTAAATTTAGTTAGTATTAAGATTCTTTTACAGGGAGTGCAGTGGAGCTGACTCTGAAATCATTAAGTATTTGATTATGTCATCGCTAGTCTCAGTGAACTTTTCTGAACTCTACATGTCATGTGTGGTCTGGCATCTCCTTACCACTAACAGGTCCCAGGTTCAAACTAGTCAATTCCCTAAAAAAACACTCTCAGAGCGTCGTTGTGCGAAAGTGGTAGGGAGACACGACTTAGAACAAACAAACACCACGCAGAATGTTAGAATCCTCCTTCAAAGAGACTTTGCATTCCGTTCAACAGCACTTCCAAGTTCTTTGCTGTCTCTGGCAAAACCTCAGGGTTGTCATCGGCAAACTTCAAAGTTTTTAATTCGTCTCCTACGGTCGCAGGTTCGAATCCTGCCACGGGCATGGATGTGTGTGATGTCCTTAGGTTAGTTAGGTTTAAGTAGTTCTAAGTCCAGGGGCCTGATGACCTCAGAGGTGAATCTCATAGTGCTTAGAGCCATTTGGACCAATTCGTCTCCCTGAACATTAATTCAATTTCCTTCTTTTCCTTCAGAGTTTGTTCACAGTACGGATTGAATAACATTAGGGACAGGCTACAGATCTGCCCGTTCCCTTCTCAACCACTGATTCCCATTCATGCCCTTCGACGCTTATATGTGCCATATGGTCTCTGTACAAGTTGAATATAACTTTCACTCTTTGTATTTCACCCCTGCTAGCTTCAGAAATTTAAAAAAGTGTATTCCGGTCAACAATGTCAAAAGTTTTCTCCAAATTTACACATTCTACAAACGGAGGTTTGCCTTCCTTTAACGTATGCTCTAACATAGGTCGTTGGGTCAGTTTTGCCTCGCGCGTACTAAAATTTCTCCAAAAGCCGAAGTAATCTTCTACGAGGTTGGCTTCTAGCAGTTTATTCATTCTTCTGTAAATAATACGTTGGCTTACTAAATTGATAGATCGGTAATGTTCACATCTGTCAGCAAGCGTTTTCTTTGAAACTGGTATTACAGTATTACATTCTTTTTGAAGGCAGAGGGTATTTCGTTTGTCTTGCACATATTACATGCAAAGTGGACTAGTTTCGTCGTGGGTGGCTCTCCCGAGGACAGCGGCGTTTATGAAAGAATCCTTGACTACTCCAGGGGCCTTATTTCTGCCTAGGTTTTCTGTACTCTGTCAAATTCTCCTCGCAGTATCAAATTTCCCATCTTCACCTACTTCTTCTCTTCGCGTTTTTGATATTGATATAAGTTCATTACCCTTGTGTAGGCTGTCTGTACATTCCGCCCAACTTGCAGCTTTCCCTTCTTTGTTTACTACTGACTTTCCATGTGAGTTCTTGATTTAAATTCAGCTGCTTCTCTTTTCTCCAAAGGCCTCTTAAGTTTTACTTTTAGGTGGTATCAGTGTACTCTAAAATTCCCCTTACAAACTTCTAGGACTTATACCCGTTTCCGTGCTGCAACCATTTGAAAACATGCTGATAACGCGACCACTTTTACAGGTAATTTATTAGATCCGAAGCCGGCCGAAGTGGCCGTGCGGTTAAAGGCGCTGCAGTCTGGAACCGCAAGACCGCTACGGTCGCAGGTTCGAATCCTGCCTCGGGCATGGATGTTTGTGATGTCCTTAGGTTAGTTAGGTTTAACTAGTTCTAAGTTCTAGGGGACTAATGACCTCAGCAGTTGAGTCCCATAGTGCTCAGAGCCATTTGAACCATTAGATCCGAACCAATACATCACTTGTTTTACAATTCCACTCATTAATAACCAAAGAAACGAAATGTAGACTTAATCAGTTTTCACAAACGCTGTTTTATTTCCTCTTAAACTTGAACCGTTTATGTTCTTGCAAAGGATGGTTAGCATTCTGATCTGTTTCAAGGTTCGATGTGGCGATGACCCAGTTCGGTGCACACATTGAGCTTACGAATGATGTTGTGGTACATACGTTATATCACACCTGCTGTCTCTTCAATCTATCCTGATGCGAACACAAGTAGTGCCACCAGATTTTATTCTGACTTTACAGGAGTCTCATCAACCAAACTTTTCATAGACCCCAGAAGAAAAGTCCACTGCAGTCAAATCCGGTGATGTGGAGACCATGCGATTAGACTACACCGGCCGCTCCATCTGAGTACGAATCCTTGGTCCACATGTTCCCGAATATGACGTGAAAAGTGAGAGGATGCGCCGTCATGCTGAAACCATTTGTCTTGACGGACGTTCAGTGGCACACCGTACAAGAACACGCCCAATACTTGTTGTAGAAAGGCCAAGTACACGGGACCTGTGAGCTTGGGTGGAAGCATGTACAGATCAGCCGCATGACCAGAATACCTGCCCGCACGTTGATAATAAACTTGAGTTGGAATCTCAGGACACATATGACATGTGAGTTTTCGTTTGCCAATTGAGAACTGAGAACACAGTCCCTAGCAAGGCGACATTCATCTGTGAAGAGAATGCGCCATGGAAGTATTAGGGGCTCGCTGATATAGCGGCCCAGAAACTGCTTAAAGAACTCAAAGCGTTGTGCGAAATCGGCTGGCATTAGTGACTTTATTCTTTGAAGGTGGTATGGAAGTAGCTGCTGGTCATGCAGGACTACCAAACGGTACTGGGAGTAACATCCATCGCAAACGCAACTGCTCGTGTATTCACTGACAGGTTCTCTCCAACGTGATGCAGTACATCCTCTTCCAATTCGGGTGTGTGGCGCCTCCTTGGAGCACTCGAAGCCGATGCGTAATTATGGCGAAAACGGTATGCGATGAAGTCGGCGGACATTGTGGATAACGATCTTGATCAAGGTGACGAGCAGCTTTTCCATTACCGTGAGCTTCGCCATAAAGAAGGATCATGTCTTCTGCAAACGTGTACTCAACGATGTTGCTGTAACACTCACAGACACGTGAATGAGGCTCGATCCAGACCGCCATGACTACCCTGTTGCATACGTACCTTGCAAACATATTTTCAAAGGGCTTTAGCACGGAAACGGCACGTTCCCGGACATGGGTTCCATTCAAAATACTGTCTACGCAGTCCGCTCTAAAAGTCCCAGAAGTTTGTAAGGGGAATTTTTATAGCACATTGTATATCCATTTATGGACTCAACATTTGTCCTCTATCCACACATGCTTAGCCATCTCGTATTTCCTGTCAAACTCATTTTTTACATCTTTTATTTCTATTTCCCTGCTTAATTTCCTACATTTCTATGTCTCCAGAGGTAGCCAAGCGTTTCTACTACGCCCTGTCTTTTTACCTGTTTGATCTTCTGCTGCCTTCACTATATCATTCTCATAGCTACCTATTCGTCTTCTATTGTATTCCATTCCCCTGTTTCAGCCAATCGTTGCCTAATTCTCCGATTGAAACTCTGAAAGACCTCTGGCTCTTTCGACTTATCCAGGTCCACTGTCCTTAATGTCCTACCTTCTTGCACTTCTCCAGTTTTCGTTTACAGTTCATAGCCAATTAATTATGATCAGAGTCCACATATGCTCCATTTATCTGTTCCTTTCAATCAGTATGAGGCCGTCCACCGTCTCCACGTCTCTTCCACGTATGGATCCTTCTGTCATGATTCATTAACCAAGTATTAACGATCTACAAATCATGCTTTGCGCAGAATTCTACAAGTCAGCTTCCTCTTTCATTCCTTTTCCTCAGTCCATATTCATCTACTATTTTTCCTTCTCTTCCTCTTCCTACTAGCAAATACCAGCCACTTAACACAATTACTCTTTCCCCTCCCTTAACTATCTGAACGATTTCTTTTATCTCATCATAAATCTCTTCAATCTCTTAATCATAAGCGGAACTGGTTGGCATTCGAACCCAAAATTCTATGGTGGGTGTTGGCTTAGTGTCTGTCTCGGTTCCTATAACGCGTTCACTAGGCTGCTCATACTAGCTGCATGCTTATTTACTTACTCGTTATTAGTGTTACACTACTGGCCATTAAAATTGCTACACCAAGAAGAAATGCAGATGATAAACGGGTATTCATTGGACAAATATGTTATACTAGAACTGACATGTGATTACATTTTCACGCAAATTGGGTGCATAGATCCTGAGAAATCAGTACCCAGAACAACCACCTCTGGCCGTAAAAACGGCCTTGATACGCCTGGGAATTGAGTCAAACAGAGCTTGGATGGCGTGTACAGATACAGCTGCCCATGCAGCTTCAACACGATACCACACCTCATCAAGAGTAGTGACTGGCGTATTGCGACGAGCCAGTTGCTCGGCCACCATTGACCAGACGTTTTCAGTTGGTGAGAGATCTGGAGAATGTGCTGGCCAGGGCAGCAGTCGAACATTTTCTGTATCCAGAAAGGCCCGTACAGGACCTGCAACATGCGGTCGTGCATTATCCTGCTGAAATGTAGGGTTTCGCAGGGATCGAATGAAGGGTAGAGCCACGGGTCGTAAAACATCTGAAATGTAACGTCCACTGTTCAAAGTGTCGTCAATGCGAACAAGAGGTGACTGAGACGTGTAACCAATGGCACCCCATACCATCACGCCGGGTGATACACCAGTATGGCGATGACGAATACACGCTTCCAATGTGCGTTCACCGCGATTTCGCCAAACACGGATGCGACCATCGTGATGCTGTAAACAGAACCTGGATTCATCCGAAAAAATGACGTTTTGCCATTCGTGCACCCAGGTTCGTCTTTGAGTACACCATGGCAGGCGCTCCTGTCTGTGATGCAGCGTCAAGGGTAACCGCAGCCATGGTCTACGAGCTGATAGTCCATGCTGCTGGAAACGTCTTCGAACTGTTCGTGCAGATGGTTGTTGTCTTGCAAACGTCCCCATCTGTTGACTCAGGGATCGAGACGTGGCTGCACGATCCGTTACAGTCATGCGGATAAGATGCCTGTCACATCGGCTGCTAGTGATACGAGGCCATTGGGATCCAGCACGGCTTTCCGTATTACACTCCTGAACCCACCGATTCCATGTTCTGCTAACAGTCATTGGATCTCGACCAACGCGAGCAGCAATGTCGCGATACGATAAACCGCAATCGCTGTAGGCTACAATCCCACCTTTATCAAAGTGGAAAACGTGATGATACGCATTTCTCCTCCTTACACGAGGCATCACAACAACGTTTCACCAGGCAACACCGGTCAAGTGCAGTTTGTGTATGAGAAATCGGTTGGAAACTTTCCTCATGTCAGCACGTTGTAGGTGCCGCCACCGACGCCAACCTTTTGTGAATGCTCTGAAAAGCTAATCGTTTGCATATCACAGCATCTTCTTCCTGTCGGTTAAATTTCGCGTCTGTAGCATTTCATCTTCGCGGTGTAGCAATTTCAATGGCCAGTAGTGTACTTCTGCAGTACCTCTGATCTCCATTTAGTTGTATTTACAACCCTGTACACATCTGAAGACAATCGTGGATACTGTCTGAAGCTCAGAGTTTCATCGAGATAGTTGAACGCACCAGATCCGTAGCCAAAGACTTTGCGGTTATTCACACAAGAGTAATGAGCACAAGAAGTCCGTTGTGCGATCGACTGCTCGCGATGAGCGTCGGGAGTCTCCACGGAGACACGGCGCGGCGCCGTGTTCGCGCCCGGCAGCTGGGACGCCGCCGGCGAACGGTTGCGCCACGCGGGTGAAAGGCAAGGACGCCGCGAGACACGGCCGCTGCCTGCTGCGGCGAGTTTTCTGTGCTGTGGTGGCGCGGCGCGGCAACAGCCGGTGCGACATGCAGCGGCACGCGCCCCCCTTCCGACAGGTCACGTAGCACTCTAGTGGACGCGGAGAGGGACGCGGCGCAGATCGATGCGAGCAGCAGCCGCCGCTCCCCGCACGCGCAGCGTCTCAGATTAGTGGCCACCAGCGGTTTAGCCGCAGCCGACCGCTGCATCTAAAAACTCCGGATACCTCTCTGTAAGGCGCAACTGACAAGGGAACCTCCCCATCGCACCCCCCTCAGATGTAGTTATAAGTTGGCACAGTGGATAGGCCTTGAAAAACTGAACACAGATCAATCGAGAAAACAGGAAGAAGTTGTGTGGAACTATGAAAAAAAAATAAGCAATATATGCAAACTGAGTAGTCCGTGTGTGGGGTAACATCAAGGATACGACGAGCTTAGGAACGCCGTGGTCCCGTGGTTAGCGTGAGGAGCTGCGGAACGAGAGGTCCTTGGTTCAAGTTTTCCCTCGAGTGAGAAGTGTAATATTTTTTTTTTTTCAGACAATTATCAAATTTCAGGCATTCACACATAATCAACTTCGCTCTCCAAAATTCGAGGACATGTTCAGATTTGCTTGGACATATGCAGGATTTGACGGTCTACACACGGTGAAACACGTATGTAACGCAGCAGCGATGGCGAGGCATTGTAGCATCTGTGACCAGAGAGTATGCGCGTGACCGCGCGAGTGTTGCGAGCGGTTCTCAGTCAGTTAGTCGTTGCTCAGTCTGTTAGTAGCTGTAGGCCAGTGCAGTATAGTCAGTCGTTGCGAGTCTGTAGCTCTGTCTAGTTGAGAGCAGTACTCCGTCTGTAGTCGTCATGCAGAGCGGTCGGTCAGTAGTAGCAGCCCAGTGCGGTTGTGTGATGTAGGCGGTCGGCAACACTGGTCAAGATGGTGAATAAGGTATACTGTTAATTAATATAATCATTAGATAATGAAAAATTTTATTTATTGTAACGATTCTCCAACAAGTTCCCCAATAATAATTTTTATTTCAAAAGCATTTTCTCGAAAATTTAATTTTTTATTGAACTAAAGATCTCGTTGCACTTCCCATTTCATTCCACTTCTTTTGAAGAAAAATTTCACTAGAATTACAAAAAAAAAAGGAGAATATTATTATTTGCAATGCAGTTCCTCCAAGCGGTGCGCAACAACAAGAGCAGATATGTGACATCCATTTATTCTGAGGTAAGACTTTAATTCTGATTGTTTTTACACAGGGCCAAAAACCGATATTTCGGTTTAATTAAATTTTCTTATCACTGAATGGACTTTAATTTTTCATCAGGAATTTATATTTGAGTCAGATTGCGAATTTCACATTTTTGTTGCCATTGTCAGTACATTTCATTGTGGGCAGGTTACGCATAGAGCAATGTCCATTAGCATTCATAATTAAATATTGTCATATTTCTTTCTTTAAAATTTTTGTGGGGAGGTTACACTTGGCTCCCATTCCTATTAAGTATTGCTATATTTTCTTTTAAAATTACGGTGGGGAGGTTACAACGGAAAAATTTGAAAACGTTAAAAACATATGTTTTGACAGAGCACAGGGAAAACTGTGCCACTGTGAAATTGTTGCATTCATTTGTTGCAGTTTATGTCACAAACTCTTATGTTTTCATCACTTTTTTGGGAGTGATTATCACATCCACACGAAAACCTAAATCGGGCAAGGTAGAAGAATCTTTTTACCCATTCACCAAGTACACAAGATAGGTGGGTCGACAATATATTCCTATCATGTGACGCGCATGCCGTCACCAGTGTCGTACAGAATACATCAGACGTGGTTTCCTGTGTTGGAATCGGTTGACCTATGACCTTGCGATCAAATGTTTTCGGTTCCCATTGGAGAGGCACATCCTTTCGTCTACTAATCGCACGGTTTTGCGGTGCGGTCGCAAAACACAGACACTAAACTTATTACAGTGAACAGAGACGTCAATGAAAGAAAGGATAGATCATAATTTTGGGAAAATAAAAGAAAGTAAACTTTTTACTTGAGGGAAGACTTGAGCCAAGGACCTTTCGTTCCGCAATTGCTCACGCTAACCACAAGACCACAGCGCTCCTAAGCTGATGCTGTGCTTGATGTTGCCTATCTTGCGCATGGACTACTCAGTTTGCATATTTTGCTTATTTTTTTCATAGTTCCACACAACTTCTTCCTGTTTTCTCGATTGATCTGTGATCAGTTTTTCAAGGCCTATCCACTGTTCCAACTTATAACTAAATCTGAGAGGGGTGCGATGGCGAGGTTCCCTTGTGAGTACTAGATGCCGCGAGAGGAGCGGCAGCCAATATGAAAGGAGATGGGGAGCATTGTGTCAGTAGAGCAGCAGTAATAACAGAATTGTTATATCAGGAGAGTTCAGCACCCAAACCTCCTCGTTTCAGACCCTCGGATCGGTACCAAACGTTGTATGTCGACAGAGCATCAACCAAAGCTCCCATTTAGTCAGTACTGTGTGCCACCGTCCGGCAGATGGGTGTAAACGTTAATTAAAAGCAACACCACAACTACGGAGCACAGGAAAAGCATCATACTAACTAACAAGCATGGCTTCTGTGGGGAAGTGGATAGAGCGTTAGGTCGTCCTACCAAGGCTCCTGGGTTCAAATCCCAGCGATGACATTCTTCCTATACTCGAAAGTGTTGTTGTTGTTGTTGTTGTGGTCTTCAGTCCTGAGACTGGTTTGATGCAGCTCTCCATGCTACTGTATCTTGCGCAAGCTTCTTCATCTCCCAGTGTGTTGAAAGTGTTACACGCGTTTACTAATGCAGCGGATCGCCACATTGTGTACCCTGAATCGTCACTCCACAGAACGTTTTTCCACTGTTCAGTCGGCCAATGTTTAGCCGCGCGGGATTAGCCGAGCGGTCAAAGGCGCTGCAGTCTTGGACCATGCGGCTGGTCCCGGCGGAGGTTCGAGTCCTCCCTCGGGCATGGGTGTGTGGGTTTGTCCTTAGGATAATTTAGCTTAAGTAGTGTGTAAGCTTACGGACTGATGACCTTAGCAGTTGAGTCCCATAAGATTTACACATATTTGAACATCTCGCCACAAGCCATACATTATGAACAGCTGCTCGATCGTGTTGAAAGATGCAATGGCCATCCCCGAATTGCTCTTCAACAGTGGGAAGCAAAAAGGTGCTTAATACGTCAATGTAGGCCTGTGCTGTGATAGTGCCACGCAAAAGAACAAGGGTTGCAATGCCCCCTCCATGAAAAACACCACCGCCTCCGAATTTTACTGTAGGCACTACACACGCCGGAAGATGACCTTCACCGGGCATTCGCCATACCCACGTCCTGCCATCGGAACGACACATTGTGTACCGTGATTCTTCACTCCACGCAACGTTTTTCCATTGTTCAATCGTCCCACGTATACGCACCTTACACCAAGCGAGGCGTCGTTTGGCATTTACCGGCGTGATGTGTGGTTTATGAGTAGCCGCTCGACCACGAAATCCAGGTTTTCTCTCCCACCGCCTAACTGTCATAGTACTTGCAGTGGATCCTGATGCTGTTTGGAATTTCTGTGTGATGGTCTGGATAGATGTCTGCACATCACACATTACGACCCTCTTCAACTGTCGGCTGTCTCTGTCAGTCAACAGACGAGGTCGGCGTGTACGCTTTTGTGCTGTACGTGGCCCTTCACGTTTCCACTTCATTATCACATCGGAAACAGTGGACCTAGGGATGTTTAGTAGTGTGGAAATTTTGCGTACAGACGTTACGGCACAAGTGACACCCAATCACCTGACCATGTTCGAAGTCCGTGAGTTCTGCGGAGTACCCCATTCTGCTCTCTTGCGATGTCTAATGACCACTGAGGCCGCTGGTATGGAATACCTGGGAGTAGGTGGCAGCACAATGCACCTAATATGAAAAAGTGTGTTTTGGGGGGTGTCCGGTCACTTTTGATCACATAGTGTATCTATACAAATGTACTCTACAGGTTTGCTGCTTTTAACTAACGAAGCGAAAGCAGACTGCCAAAAGAACATTAGCAGAAACTCCGAAAAGTGCTTTTACATGTCAGAAACATGTTCTCCCACATGACAGAATCACACGTAGAAAAACAGAAAAAAAAATATTGTCATTGGTGGGTTTGAATGCAGGACCTTTGGTACAACGACCTCATGCATTACCAACTCATCCACGCGAGATCTTCAAGAAGAGCATTCACAGATACGCATTTCCTGTGTCCGTAGTTTGGTGTTACTTTTAATTGCCTTTTAGGGATGTTCTACTGAACGAGAGCACACAGCACGAACTAAATCGATATTTTGGTTGATACTCTATCGACATACAACATTTGGCGCCGATCAGAGTGTCTGACATCCGGAGATTCGGGTATCAGCAGCTTAGAATGTGGACTAGATATTGGATGTCACCTGAGTAATAAATACATTGAAACTTCCTGGCAGATTAAAACTGTGTGCCGGACCGAGACTCGAACTCGGGGCCTCTTCCTTTCGTGGGGGAAATGCTCTGCCGACTGAGCTGCCTAAGCATGCCTGAGGACCCCTCCTTGCAGTTTCACTTCCGCCAGTACCTCGTCTCCTACTTTCCAAACTTAACGGAAGGTCTCCTGCGAAAACTTGCAAAACTAGATCTTCAGGAAGAAAGGATATTGATTCAAATGGCTCTGAGCACTATGGGACTTAACATCTGAGGTCATCAGTCCCCTAGAACTTAGAACTACTTAAACCTAACTAACCTAAGGACATCACACACAGCCATGCCCGAGGCAGGATTCGAAACTGCGACCATAGCGGTCGCGCGGTTCCAGACTGAAGCGCCTAGAACCGCTCCGCCATTCCGGCCGGCGAAGAAAGGATATTTCGGAGATATAGCACTCCTGGAAAAAAGGATACTGCAGAGGAATGGGTTTGGCACAGCCTGGGGGATGTTCCAGAATGAAATTTTCACTCTGCTGTGGAGTGTGGGCTGATATGAAACTTCATGGCAGATTGAAACTGTGTGCCGGACCGAGACTGTGAAGTTTGGAAGGTAGGAGACGAGGTACTGGTGGAAGTCAAGCTGTTAGGAGGGGTCGTGAGTCGTGCTTGGGTAGCTCAGTCGGTAGATCACTTGCCCGCGGAAGGCAAAGGTCCCGAGATGAAGTCTCGGTCCGGCACATAGTATTAATCTCCTAGGAAGTTTCATATCAGCACACACTCCACTGCAGAGTGAAAGTTTCATTCTGGAATCAACATTCACTGACTGGGGACAATTCAATGATTCTAAGGCCGCCCTGGTCGACTGTTGTGATTGTGAAGTGGATATGTGAAGGAACAAGCACAGCTAAAGCAAGACTGGCAGACCTCGTATACTGACAGACAGGCATGCTCAAGCACTGCGGAGGGTGTTTGCAAAAAATTGCATGAGATCAACGGAATGAAGCACTCGTGACTTCCAGAGTGCTACCAACGGTCCAGCTAGAACAATGACTGTTCGTAGCGAATTAAAAAAAGATGGGGTACCATAGTCGAGCAGCTTCTCATAAGCCAGACATTTTTGTAGTCAGTGCGAAGGGACGCTTGAGATGCTGTAAAACGCGAATGTCCAGTGGGACATTGGATGATTGGAGATGAGCGATTTAGAGTGATGGACCATGCAATATGTTTTGGAAATCCGATGTAAAGGTTTGGGTGCCAAAAGTGGGATAACAGGTGTGTTCCCCTTGCTGCGCTTCAAGAAACCCTTAAATGTGGAAGGGAGTGAATGCATTTTACAACAGTGTGTACTGCATACAGCAGAGTAGCAGTTCGAAGAACATAACTATATCAGTGTGACACTGGAACCTGTCACAAAGAAGCACCTGTGAGGAAGTAGTTGATGGGCAGTAACATTCCTGAGGGATGATGGTTTCCTCCCTTTATAATTATTTGTTGTCCAACTTTTTGTGTTTTTAATTGCCTTACCACCGTACTGTGAAAGATGGCATTTAGTATGCGTGTGTGTGTGTGTGTGTGTGTGTGTGTGTGTGTGGGTGGGTGGGTGGGTGTGTGTGTGGTCCAATATCACTAGCGTCTCTGATTTCCGCTCTTGAGGCAGAGCGTGCTGCCCTTCCTCCAGAGACATTCAGACACCTCATTGAAAGTCTCACTAACAGAGTTCTAGCCGTCATAAAGGCGAAGAGTGGACACACCCCATACTAACGCCCACTGATAGATGTCCGGATACTTTTGATCAGATGGTGTATAAAAACACTGAGAAGTGCATGGCAGAGTGTACTTCTGGATCTCCTACTGGGGCTTCTTCCCTTTCCATTTCCATATGGAGTGCAGGATGATCGATTGCTTAAATGCTTCTGTGGGTGCTGAAATTATTATAACTTGCTCTTCGCAATCCATAAGGGTGTGTTATGCAAAGGCTCATAAAATATCCCGACATTATTCACTTAAAAATCGTTCTTGAAAGTTTGTAAGTAGACTCCCGCAGAACAGATGGGGCCCGTCTTGAGTCGTCTGCCTTTCTGGTTTTTCCGAATCTCCGTGACGCTCTTCAAGCGTCAAGCAAACCTGTGACCATTCGTACCGCCCTTATTCCTATGCGTTCAACATCCTCTGTCAGTCCTATTTGGAATGGGTCTCCCATCCTTGAGTAATATTCTAGGATGCGTCACAGGAGAGTATTGTGAGCAATCTCTTTTGTAGAATGGTTGCATTTTCCCAGTATCCTACTAAAAACCGAAGCATCCTACGGACTGCGCGTATGTAATTATTCCATTTCATGTCCCTACAAACTGCTCCAGCTAAGTATTTGTATGAATTTACTGATTACAAATGGTGACTCATTTTCGTTACAGAATACTATGTTTGATCGTTTTATATTTTGAATATTTAAAGGAAGTTACGAATAGTCGCACCATTTTCAACTCTATTCAATATCTGACCAAATATTTGTACTGTTTCTTTCAGACAGCATCATCTGTGAGAAATCTGTGGTTGCTGTAAACATTGTCTGCAACTACACTAACAGAGCGCACATACTTCACTGGTGCACACCAAAAGGTACTCCTATACCTTTCGATGACTCTATCCCTGATAACATGCTACGTTCACCCTACCAAGACATGTTCAATACAGTCACAAATTTGGATTAACATCTTGTATATGATCTCACTTTTATTGTTAAGCATTGCTTTGACACTTAGTCAAACACTCCTCGGAAGCCAAGAAATACTGCGTCAGCATTGATCTATCGCTTTGTACGACGTCATACGAGAAACGCACTAGTTGCGTTCTGCTTGACTGATGTTGTTGTTGTGGTCTTCAGTCCTGAGACTGGTTTGATGCAGCTCTCCATGCTACTCTATCCTGTGCAAGCTTTTTCATCTCCCAGTACCTACTGCAACCTACATCCTTCTGAATCGGCTTAGTGTATTCATCTCTTGGTCTCCGTCTACGATTTTTACCCTCCACGCTGCCCTCCAACACTAAATTGGTGATCCCTTGATGCCTCAGAACATGTCCTACCAACCGATTCCTTCTTCTGGTCAAGTTGTGGCACAAACTTCTCTTCTCCCCAATCCTATTCAAAACTTCCTCATTAGTTATGCGATCTACCCATCTAATCTTCAGCATTCTTCTGTAGCACCACATTTCGAAAGCTTCTATTCTCTTCTTGTCCAAACTATTTATCGTCCATGTTTCACTTCCATACATGACTACACTCCATACGAATACTCTCAGAAATGACTTCCTGACACTTAAATCAATACTGGATGTTAACAAATTTCTCCTCTTCAGAAACGCTTTCCTTGCCATTGTCAGCCTACATTTTATATCCTCTCTACTTCGACCATCATCAGTTATTTTGCTCCCCAAATAGCAAAACTCCTTTACTACTTTAAGTGCCTCATTTCCTAATCTAATTCCCTCAGCATCACCCGACTTAATTCATTCCATTATCCTTGTTTTGCTTTTGTTGATGTTCATCTTATATCCTCCTTTCAAGACACTGTCCATTCCATTCAACTGCTCTTCCAAGTCCTTTGCTGTCTCTGACAGAATTACAATGTCATCGGCGAACCTCAAAGTTTTTATTTCTTCTGAATGAATTTTAATACCTACTCCGAATTTTTCTTTTGTTTCCTTTACTGCTTGCTCAATATACAGATTGAACAACATCGGGGAGAGGCTACAACCCTGTCTCACTCCCTTCCCAACCACTGCTTCCCTTTCATGCCCTTCGACTCTTCTAACTGCCATCTGTTTTCTGTACAAATTGTAAATAGCCTTTCGCTCCCTGTATTTTACCCCTGCCACCTTTAGAATTTGAAAGAGAGTATTCCAGTCAACATTGTCAAAAGCTTTCTCTAAGTCTACAAATGCTAGAAACGTAGGTTTGCCTTTCCTTAATCTTTCTTATTAAACTGATAGTTCGGTAATTTTCACATCTGTCAACACCTGCTTTCTTTGGGATTGGAATTATTATATTCTTCTTGAAGTCTCAGGGTATTTCACCTGTTTCATACATCTTGCTTGCCAGATGGTAGAGTTCTGTCAAGACTGGCTCTCCCAAGGCCGTCAGTAGTTCCAATGGAATATTGTCTACTCCGGGGGCCTTGTTTCGACTCAGGTCTTTCAGTGCTCTGTCAAACTCTTCACGCAGTATCATATCTCCCATTTCATCTTCATCTACATCCTCTTCCATTTCCATAATATTGTCCTCAAGTACATCGCCCTTGTATAGACCCTCTATATACTCCTTCCACCTTTCTGCTTTCCCTTCTTTGCTTAGAACTGGGTTTCCATCTGAGCTCTTGATATTCATACAAGTCGTTCTCTTATCTCCAAAGGTCTCTTTAATTTTCCTGTAGGCAGTATCTATCTTACCCCTAGTGAGATAGGCCTCTACATCCTTACATTTGTCCTCTAGCCATCCCTGCTTAGCCATTTTGCACTTCCTGTCGATGTCATTTTTGAGACGTTTGTATTCCTTTTTGCCTGCTTCACTTACTGCATTTTTATATTTTCTCCTTTCATCAATTAAATTCAATATATCTTCTGTTACCCAAGGATTTCTACTAGCCCTCGTCTTTTTACCTACTTGATCCTCTGCTGCCTTCCCTACTTCATCCCTCAAAGCTACCCATTCTTCTTCTACTGTATTTATTTCCCCCATTCCTGTCAATTGCTCCCTTATGCTCTCCCTGAATCTCTGTACAACCTCTGGTTCTTTTAGTTTATCCACTTCCCATCTCCTTAAATTCCAACCTTTTTGCAGTTTCTTCAGTTTTAATCTACAGGTCATAACCAATAGATTGTGCTTGACTGATGTTTTCGAAATCCATGCTGGGTGCCACGGAGGGGGTCATTCTGTTCGAGGTACATTATATTTGAGCTCATACTTACTTCTAAGATTCTGAACTAGACAGATGTCTTAGGTATTGGAGGGCAGATTAGTGGATTACATTTGCTATCCATCTTGTAACGGTAGTAACCTATGCTTTCTTTCAACTTACCGACCACGTTTTTCGTAGCAGGGATCTACAGAATATTATGGTTAACTTAGCTGAAAATTCTGTACAGAATCTGGGATTCATGTTAACTGATTATTCTGTCTGTTTTCGCAGATCAGCATAATAAAAATGAAAATCGCTATATTCTACAGGATTAATTTATTTAGTTAACTTGTTTTCGACTTACAATGCCATCAACAGAAGTTAATTGATTATTGTTGTCAAATAAGTTACAATATTTGTAAACAACATTGTAAAAGTTGTCTCTCGTCTAGGCTAACACACACACACACACACACACACACACACACACACACACACACATACTAAATGCCATCTTTCACAGTACGGTGGTAAGGCAATTAAAAAGACAAAAAGTTGGACAACAAATAATTATAAAGGGAGGAAACCAGGAGAAACATTAACACTTAAGTCGAAAGATAGCGCCTATTTAACAAAAAAAAAAATGGTTCAAATGGCTCTGAGCACTATGGGACTTAGCATCTGTGGTCATCAGTCCCCTAGAACTTAGAACTACTTAAACCTCACTAACCTAAGGACATCACACACATCCATGCCCGAGGCAGGATTCGAACCTGCGACCGTAGCAGTCGCGCGGTTCCGGACTGAGCGCCTAGAACCGCTAGACCACCGCGGCCGGCCTATTTAACAACTTACATTAAATTAACGATCCCAGTAAAATAAACTAATACTTGGCAAGACTGCTAAAGAACAGCTAAAAGAGGTATTACACACGGAAAATAATACAGAAACGGAGTAAAGAAAGAATTGACAACTGTAACAGCAGAATATGTGCAGTGCATTGGCAATAACAACATATAAATAAGTAAATAAATACAAGAAAATTTAGGGACACTCAGAGTGGGAAGTAATAGAAAACTGAGAGAAATAAGTGAATTTAGCTCTGTTTGGTGAGGTCTCCACAGTACATCGATGTTGTCGCCAGTGGTCGGCGGAAGGTGCACGTGCCCGTCGACCTGGGACCGGACCGCAGCGACGCACGGATGCACGCCAAGACCGTAGGATCCTACGCAGTGCCGTAGGGGACCGCACCGCCACTTCCCAGCAAATTAGGGACACTGTTGCTCCTGGGGTATCGGCGAGGACCATTCGCAACCGTCTCCATGAAGCTGGGCTACGGTCCCGCACACCGTTAGGCCGTCTTCCGCTCACGCCCCAACATCGTGCAGCCCGCCTCCAGTGGTGTCGCGACAGCCGTGAATGGAGGGACGAATGGAGACGAGTCGTCTTCAGCGATGAGAGTCGCTTCTGCCTTGGTGCCAATGATGGTCGTATGCGTGTTTGGCGCCGTGCAGGTGAGCGCCACAATCAGGACTGCATACGACCGAGGCACACAGGGCCAACACCCGGCATCATGGTGTGGGGAGCGATCTCCTACACTGGCCGTACACCACTGGTGATCGTCGAGGGGACACTGAATAGTGCACGGTACATCCAAACCGTCATCGAACCCATCGTTCTACCATTCCTAGACCGGCAAGGGAACTTGCTGTTCCAACAGGACAATGCACGTCCGCATGTATCCCGTGCCACCCAACGTGCTCTAGAAGGTGTAAGTCAACTACCCTGGCCAGCAAGATCTCCGGATCTGTCCCCCATTGAGCATGTTTGGGACTGGATGAAGCGTCGTCTCACGCGGTCTGCACGTCCAGCACGAACGCTGGTCCAACTGAGGCGCCAGGTGGAAATGGCATGGCAAGCCGTTCCACAGGGCTACATCCAGCATCTCTACGATCGTCTCCATGGGAGAATAGCAGCCTGCATTGCTGCGAAAGGTGGATATACATTGTACTAGTGCCGATATTGTGCATGCTCTGTTGCCTGTGTCTATGTGCCTGTGGTTCTGTCAGTGTGATCATGTGATGTATCTGACCCCAGGAATGTGACAATAAAGTTTCCCCTTCCTGGGACAATGAATTCACGGTGTTCTTATTTCAATTTCCAGGAGTGTATGTCCCTCGGCTTTAGTGTGGTACGATCTATCCACAACGGTGACCTAGAAAGCCTGGTGAATTACATAAAATGAAGGAAACGAGGTAAAAATATCATATCTTGTGTGATGCAAGTGGCTGTGCATTAACGGGCAGTGGCGTAACTGCGGTATGGCAGCCAGAACACTTGTCTTACAAGGGGAGGCCGCCAATTGTGAAATTCAGATTCGATTCATACTGCGCATAATAAAAGCTCATGGACAGAGGTGTAATGTGGCAAAGCACCAAGATGCACTTCTCAGCCGTTGTCGAGAAAATCGACAGTTAACAGAAACCGTTGCCGTGAAATACACTCTACGATTAAAAGTATTCCACAGCGTCGTGGCGCAGCGGTACGCGCTGGGGCGCGTAATCCGAAGGTCGCCGGATCGAATCTGGCGCCATGCAACATTTTTTTATTATTAGTTTATTGTAATTCAAATATAACATGCATAAGAAATTCATCAATAGTATATATTAATGAATTGCTTATGCATGTTGGTGAAGGCGGATCGCTCTCCAATTGTATTGCCTCCATTTTTCCGTTTGTTTAACAGGGTGTACCAAAGCTCTCCCGTCCGCACTGATTTTCGACGATGTTATAAGTTGCGCTAGGGACCCCATCTACCTTCTTTCGAAGTTAGCAGGCAACTACGCTGTTATGCGGCGGTTCGTTTCGGCCCATTCAACATCTGTTCTTCAAGTGTAACGAGCGAGTAACGGAGTTTATATTTCATACCTGCCACAGCAAATTTCTGTTCGTGGGGTTTCTATTCTAATTCGAACGTTTGACTTACGCTATACGTATTCGTTTCGGAATATCGTTTCTACGTCTTCCGTTAACTATACGTGGTTAACATTATGAAGACAATTAACAACATTTGTGAAATACAACTTTGTTTGGGGAAAACATAATGATGTTCGAAGTCGCCAGTTTTTCCACGGCAAACGACTTTCAACAACTTATTATATGCATAATTGTTGCAACTGATTGCCGGGAATATATATATATATATATATATATATATATATATATATATATATATATGTGTGTGTGTGTGTGTGTGTGTGTGTGTGTGTGTGTGTGTGTGTGTGTGCATATATATACACACATTTGAATTACAAAAAAAAAATACTAAAAAAATAAAAATAAAAAAAAAGGTTGCATGGAGCGAGATTCGATCCGGCGACCTTCGGATTACGGGCCCCAGCGCGTACCGCTGCGCCACGACGCTGTAGAAAAGTATTAATCGTAGAGAGTATTTCACAGCAACGGTTTATTTTAACTGTCGATTTGCTCGACAACGGCTGAGAAGTGCATCTCCGTGCTTTGCCACATTACACCTCTGGCCATGAGCTTTTATTATGCGCAGTATGAATTGAATCTGAATTTCACAATTGGCGGCCTCCCCTTGTTAGATACAATTTCCGCTGGGCACATTTTGGTGACGGTTGAAAACAACGAAGAAGAGTACAAGAAAAGACGAAGAGGGACTGTGAAGGAGGATAAGGAAGAAGGAGAAGAAATAATGTTCGGATTCCTTCTCGATAGAAGAGGACTATACTGTGACGCTGAAAAGAAAGACCTGGAGACCCAAGGCGAAATTTTTGGTACAGTATGCCGATGCTTTGGACAAAGGAACTTACCTGTCATCCCTATCTTCGTGAAAAATTTTAAATAGAAAGGAATTATATTAAAATTTAAATAATTGAAAATATTTCCGTACCTAAGGAATAACAGGATGTGTTTTCTGTGTCTCTCTCTCTCTTTTTTTGTCTCTCTGACCGAGCGAGGTGGCGCAGTGGTTAGACACTGGACTCGCATTCGGGGGGACGACGGTTCAATCCCGCGTCCGGCCATCCTGATTTAGGTTTTCCGTGATTTCCTTAAATCACTCCAGGCAAATGCCGGGATGGTTCCTCTGAAAGGGCACGGTCGACTTCCTTCCCCATCCTTCCCTAATCCGATGAGACCGATGACCTCGCTGTCTGGTCTCCTTCCCCAAAACAATCCAAATCTCTCTCTCTGTCTGTCTCCCTTTCATGAGCTCGCATGCTCATATAAATTCGTTATGGACTTTTATAAATTGCTAACTCCTTCTCAAAACAAGGTATTGTTACATTCCCATTTAACAAAATGCCCTTGGATTTTGGCCGTAAACTTATATTAATTTCTGCACCCCTTTGGGTGTCAAAGTGCTGCACTCACCCAGATGGGTGTGTAAAACCAAGAACCATGCTCACTTCTACTTCTCATGTGAATGCATCCTTATCCTCTGTAATTTATCGCTGACTTTCAAACTGAATATCACTTAATATTTCCCATGTATGTTTTAAGGAAAGAAACTCTTAGTGTAGTGTGATGTGAAGTTACTTACTTTGTTCTGCGTTCTGTGACTGAATGAGTAAATGACGGTTTCTTGTCCAGTTGTCATGGAAATCTACATACGATTGCTACTCCTCTCAAACTATGTAACGCAATTAATTGTAAATTTTTCGTGTCACCATCCATACAAAAAATATCCTTTCCATTACGCTTCATTGCATGAGGTTAGAAATGAAACTCAAACTTTCAAGGGAAACTCTCACCGCCGGCCTGTGTGGCCAAGCGGTTCTAGGCGCTTCAGTCCGGAACCGCGCTGCTGCTACGGTCGCAGGTTCGAATGCTGCCTCGGGCATGGATGTCTGTGATGTTCTTAGGTTAGTTAGGTTTACGTAGTTCTAAGTCTAGGGGACTGATGACCTCAGATGTTTAAGTCCCATAGTGCTCAGAGCCATTTGAAACTCTCACCATCTGCCCCACTAAAAAGCATTAAGTCTTCGAGGGAATGAATTTTAACATCGGCTTGATACATTTGCGACATCTATAATTTTTATACGTGGACACCACCACAAAGGACTTAATGATCGTATCACATTGTTGTTTCTTGGAGTTCTCATCGCTGCATTTTAACGTTTCCCATGCCCACCGGCTTTGGTGTCAGTTTTTGGTGAAACATCGGTTTCTTCGCTATCATATCTAGTTCACAACTAAAATTTCTTCCTACTAGGTATGAGTGTTGAAGTGTAGAAAACCTGAGAAAATGTACGAAGTAAAACGCAGAGAACTATGGACACATTTTCAGAGAGTCCTCAATTATGTACTAAATTGCGATATTGTAGCTGTCTGAACTACACACCTCCTTTCTCTAAGATCGTGACTGTGTGACTGTATTCTTCATTGACTGTATTCTTCGTGATGTATGAAACAACTCATTGGCCATACTAACTGTTGATCTATCTCAGTGTATCAATAATGTGTGCTGGACAGAGATTCGAACCTGGGACCTCAGGCTTTAGCGGAAAGTGCTCTTGTGACTGCGCTACCCTAGCACGAATACGACCTCCCCCTCACAACTTTGCTTCCACCAGAACCTCTCTACTACATCCCAAGTTTCACATAAATTCTCCTCCATACCTTAGTGAGACTAGAAAATCAATAAATCACTTCGATGCAGAGTGAAAATTCATTCAGGAAACAATCCCCTAGGATGCGAATAGCGCCGATGTTGTGGGTCGTTTGAGGATGGCTCAGTAGGCAGAGCACTTGACCGCGAGAAACTGAATTCTCAATTTCCATTCCCGGTCCGGGACACAATTTTGATCTCTTAGGAAGTTCCGAATCAACACATATACCGCAGCAGTCTAAAATGTTCATTCTGGAAATATTGATTGTTTTTAAAACAAACAGACGTTCAGTTACTATCGTCCCCCGATGTAGTTGCAGCGGTACCGGTCGTGTGTATCATGCGCCAAAGCGTAGACATTATTGCTCCAGCCCTGCCGTAAATTGTAATATGTATAAAATTCCGAATTTACAAACTATTAAATATTTGTCACATTACAGCTATCGAACACAGCCGAACCTCAAATTGCTTCAGATTTCTGCTATGAAGTGCTGGTACTGTTTCGAGAGTAAGGTAGTAATTAATAAATGATAAGTTTTTTCTGTGTTTTACCGTGAGAAGAAAGAGCACGTGCACACAAGAGAGGGACACATGCAGAAGAAGAGAGACAGACAGACAGACAGAAATTAAAGCTTACTATTCCTTAGGAACGGAAGCATACTTGAATTATTTTAATTTTAATGTACTTCCTTCCTATTTATAGTTTTACATCAAAGTTAGGTTGACAAGTAAGTACCTTTGTCCAAAATATCGACATACTATTGCATCACTGCTGCAAACTGCCGAAACTTTCACCTTGGGTCTCCAGGTGCTCCGTGCCATAGCTCTCCTGTATCGAGAAGAAATCCGAACAGCATTTGCTCTTCTTCCTACTCCCCCTTCTCCTTCAAAGTCTCTTCTCATCTTTTCTTTCGCCTTTTCATAGTTTACAGGTGTGACCAAAGTGTGCGCCGACGGAAACGGTATCCAAGGCGAGTATCTTGGCTGCCATGCCGGAGTTACGCCACTGGCAGTCAGTGTACATGCACTTGTATCACATAAAGATATGATGCTATTGGGGTCTTCAGTGGCCAAATACACTCCTGGAAATTGAAATAAGAACACCGTGAATTCATTGTCCCAGGAAGGGGAAACTTTATTGACACATTCCTGGGGTCAGATACATCACATGATCACACTGACAGAACCACAGGCACATAGACACAGGCAACAGAGCATGCACAATGTCGGCACTAGTAAAGTGTATATCCGCCTTTCGCAGCAATGCAGGCTGCTATTCTCCCATGGAGACGATCGTAGAGATGCTGGATGTAGTCCTGTGGAACGGCTTGCCATGCCATTTCCACCTGGCGCCTCAGTTGGACCAGCGTTCGTGCTGGACGTGCAGACCGCGTGAGACGACGCTTCATCCAGTCCCAAACATGCTCAATGGGGGACAGATCCGGAGATCTTGCTGGCCAGGGTAGTTGACTTACACCTTCTAGAGCACGTTGGGTGGCACGGGATACATGCGGACGTGCATTGTCCTGTTGGAACAGCAAGTTCCCTTGCCGGTCTAGGAATGGTAGAACGATGGGTTCGATGACGTTTTGGATGTACCGTGCACTATTCAGTGTCCCCTCGACGATCACCAGTGGTGTACGGCCAGTGTAGGAGATCGCTCCCCACACCATGATGCCGGGTGTTGGCCCTGTGTGCCTCGGTCGTATGCAGTCCTGATTGTGGCGCTCACCTGCACGGCGCCAAACACGCATACGACCATCATTGGCACCAAGGCAGAAGCGACTCTCATCGCTGAAGACGACACGTCTCCATTCGTCCCTCCATTCACGCCTGTCGCGACACCACTGGAGGCGGGCTGCACGATGTTGGGGCGTGAGCGGAAGACGGCCTAACGGTGTGCGGGACCGTAGCCCAGCTTCATGGAGACGGTTGCGAATGGTCCTCGCCGATACCCCAGGAGCAACAGTGTCCCTAATTTGCTGGGAAGTGGCGGTGCGGTCCCCTACGGCACTGCGTAGGATCCTACGGTCTTGGCGTGCATCCGTGCGTCGCTGCGGTCCGGTCCCAGGTCGACGGGCACGTGCACCTTCCGCCGACCACTGGCGACAACATCGATGTACTGTGGAGACCTCACGCCCCACGTGTTGAGCAATTCGGCGGTACGTCCACCCGGCCTCCCGCATGCCCACTATACGCCCTCGCTCAAAGTCCGTCAACTGCACATACGGTTCACGTCCACGCTGTCGCGGCATGCTACCAGTGTTAAAGACTGCGATGGAGCTCCGTATGCCACGGCAAACTGGCTGACACTGACGGCGGCGGTGCACAAATGCTGCGCAGCTAGCGCCATTCGACGGCCAACACCGCGGTTCCTGGTGTGTCCGCTGTGCCGTGCGTGTGATCATTGCTTGTACAGCCCTCTTGCAGTGTCCGGAGCAAGTATGGTGGGTCTGACACACCGGTGTCAATGTGTTCTTTTTTCTATTTCCAGGAGTGTACTTTCTTATAACAACTTCATCCCTGTTAAATCGTTAGGAAGTTTGTGCCGGTCCAGAAATCTGACTACTATCTTTTCTAATGTCTGGAGTCTTTCTTCAAGACAATGTAAAATTAGAGAGATTGGAGCGCGCACGGAGGCTCTCTGCCAGGCGTTCTTCCCGCGAACCATACGCGACTGGAACAGGAAAGGGAGATAATGACAGTGGCACGTAAAGTGCCCTCCGCCACACACCGTTGGGTGGCTTGCGGAGTATAAATGTAGATGTAGATGTAGGAGACCCGAGTGATTTTATCAACAGCTGTGCTGCTTTTAAGGCTGTCATTTGTGGTTGTTACGTTTGCAAAGCTGCTGTAATTTTAGATGCAAATACGTAGAGTCAGCCAGCGTCCCTGCTCATACATCGTTTGGGAGAAAACGTGAATGTATTATTACTCAAAGAGCATCTCACTATTCTCACCACGGAATGACAGAGTCCTGCCTACAATTTCAGTTTGTTAAGATGTCTCAAAAACTTCGCTCGTTCCGCTGTGAAGCATCGTAGCCATTTGTAAACTGGAATCGTCTGGCCAGCACCATTACTGTGCAGAGACCTGCTGGCGTGCGGACCGGCTGGCCGTGCGTGATGCAGGCAGGCATCTAACACTGTAAGGAGAAACCAACCACTACCGAGAGCCGCACGCATGGATTGATGCATAGGAAAACGCCTTTCTTTTTTATACCTCTGATGATTACGCCAACTGCGAGTGCCGGCAAAGCAGCTACATAAAATTAGTTGGAGGTGTCAGGCCACTAAATTGGCCACAATAACGAACTGTATCTCTACGTTCCTTAATATAAACTAGCCAATATATCCTCGATCTTCTTGTAGTCGTTAGTGGTCTGCTAGGGACGTGGAATGATAATTAATCAAACAGACGAATTCTCCGTTCCCTGCAAGTGGTGAGCTCTGTCATGCCACTACATGTCAGCTGCTGTCCCGTCCGTGTTCGCACTCTTCTTCTCGTCTAGCAGGGTTTCACTTGATGGTTTATTGAAGTAATGTACCGGACAAAAGGAGAAGCTACAGACAAGAGAAAATGCTTCTGTTCTGGTAAAATGGTAGTACATTGTACTTCCAGTAGCACACAACAGGAATGTGAGATAGCTTGATTTACAAGTATGATATATATATATATATATATATATATATATATATATATATATATATACTCCTGGAAATGGAAAAAAGAACACATTGACACCGGTGTGTCAGACCCACCATACTTGCTCCGGACACTGCGAGAGGGCTGTACAAGCAATGATCACACGCACGGCACAGCGGACACACCAGGAACCGCGGTGTTGGCCGTCGAATGGCGCCAGCTGCGCAGCATTTGTGCACCGCCGCCGTCAGTGTCAGCCAGTTTGCCGTGGCATACGGAGCTCCATCGCAGTCTTTAACACTGGTAGCATGCCGCGACAGCGTGGACGTGAACCGTATGTGCAGCTGACGGACTTTGAGCGAGGGCGTATAGTGGGCATGCGGGAGGCCGGGTGGACGTACCGCCGAATTGCTCAACACGTGGGGCGTGAGGTCTCCACAGTACATCGATGTTGTCGCCAGTGGTCGGCGGAAGGTGCACGTGCCCGTCGACCTGGGACCGGACCGCAGCGACGAGCGGATGCACGCCAAGACCGTAGGATCCTACGCAGTGCCGTAGGGGACCGCACCGCCACTTCCCAGCAAATTAGGGACACTGTTGCTCCTGGGGTATCGGCGAGGACCATTCGCAACCGTCTCCATGAAGCTGGGCTACGGTCCCGCACACCGTTAGGCCGTCTTCCGCTCACGCCCCAACATCGTGCAGCCCGCCTCCAGTGGTGTCGCGACAGGCGTGAATGGAGGGACGAATGGAGACGTGTCGTCTTCAGCGATGAGAGTCGCTTCTACCTTGGTGCCAATGATGGTCGTATGCGTGTTTGGCGCCGTGCAGGTGAGCGCCACAATCAGGACTGCATACGACCGAGGCACACAGGGCCAACACCCGGCATCATGGTGTGGGGAGCGATCTCCTACACTGGCCGTACACCACTGGTGATCGTCGAGGGGACACTGAATAGTGCACGGTACATCCAAACCGTCATCGAACCCATCGTTCTACCATTCCTAGACCGGCAAGGGAACTTGCTGTTCCAACAGGACAATGCACGTCCGCATGTATTCCGTGCCACCCAACGTGCTCTAGAAGGTGTAAGTCAACTACCCTGGCCAGCAAGATCTTCGGATCTGTCCCCCATTGAGCATGTTTGGGACTGGATGAAGCGTCGTCTCACGCGGTCTGCACGTCCAGCACGAACGCTGGTCCAACTGAGGCACCAGGTGGAAATGGCATGGCAAGCCATTCCACAGGACTACATCCAGCATCTCTACGATCGTCTCCATGGGAGAATAGCAGCCTGCATTGCTGCGAAAGGTGGATATACACTGTACTAGTGCCGACATTGTGCATGCTCTGTTGCCTGTGTCTATGTGCCTGTGGTTCTGTCAGTGTGATCATGTGATGTATCTGACCCCAGGAATGTGTCAATAAAGTTTCCCCTTCCTGGGACAATGAATTCACGGTGTTCTTATTTCATTTTCCAGGAGTATATATATATATATATATATATACATAGGGCTATTGCAAATGACTGAAGCGATTTCATAAATTCACTGTAGCTCCATTCATTGACATATGGTCACGACACACTACAGATACGTAGAAAAACAGTGCAACGACACTTCAGGACGAAGTTCAACAAAGATCCACCAACTGCTAACTCCATTCGGCGATCGTATGCGCAGTTTAAAGCTTCTGGATGCCTCTGTAAGGGGAAATCAACGGGTCGGCCTGCAGTGAGCGAAGAAATGGTTGAACGCGTGCGGGCAAGTTTCACGCGTAGCCCGCGGAAGTCGACGAATAAAGCAAGCAGGGAGCTATACGTACCACAGCCGACGGCTTGGAAAATATTGCAGAAAAGGCTAAAGCAGAAGCCTTACCGTTTACAATTGCTACAAGCCCCGACACCCGATGACAAAGTCAAACGCTTTGAATTTTCGGCGCGGTTGCAACAGCTCATGGAAGAGGATGCGTTCAGTGCGAAACTTTTTTTCAGTGATGAAGCAACATTTTTTCTTAATGGTGAAGTGAACAGACACAATGTGCGAATCTGGGCGGTAGAGAATCCTCATGCATTCGTGCAGCAAATTCGCAATTCACCAAAAGTTAACGTGTTTTGTGCAATCTGACGGTTTAAAGTTTACGGCCCCTTTTTCTTCTGCTGGAAAATTGGCTCATGCCACAACAGGAGACCGACAGCGCCGACTTCATCTTTCAATAGGATGGTGCTCCACCGCACTTCCGTCATGATGTTTGGCATTTCTTAAACAGGAGATTGGAAAACCGATGGGTCGGTCGTGGTGGAGATCATGATCAGCAATTCGTGTCATGGCCTCCACGCTCTCCCGACTTAACCCCATGCGATTTCTTTCTGTGGGGTTATGTGAAAGATTCAGTGTTTAACCCTCCTCTACCAAGAAACGTGCCAGAACTGCGAGCTCGCATCAACGATGCTTTCGAACTCATTCATGGGAACATGCTGCACCGAGGGTGGGAGGAACTTGATTATCGACTTGATGTCTGCCGAATCACTAAACGGGCACATATCGAACATTTGTGAATGCCTAAAAAAACTTTTTGAGTTTTTGTATGTGTGTGCAAAGCATTATGAAAATATCTCAAATAATAAAGTTATTGTAGAGCTGTGAAATCGCTTCAGTCATTTGTAACAACCCTGTATATGTGTCTTTCTACTCAACAATACAATAGTTGCTGATTTATGCTACGTGTGCAGGGACAGTGCTATTCAGGTCAAAGATTACATTTTATAGGTTCGTTGAAGTATCCCCTAAAGGATAGTTTCCGGCTCCGAAAGAACTGCAGTTCCCTCTCACTTAGAACATAGTTTAGACAGGGACTGCACTTTCAAAATGGTTCAGAAGGCTCTAAGCACTATGGGACTTGACATCCGAGTTCATCAGTCCCCTAGACTTAGAACTAATTAAATCTAACTAACCTATGGACATCACACACGTCCATGCCCGAGGCAGGATTCGAGCCTGCGACCGTAGCAGCAGCGCGGTTCCAGACTGAAGCGCCTAGAACCGCTCGGCCACAGCGGCCGGTTACCGCGCTTTCACATTGTCAGGTTCTGCAGGGGCTATCCGCGACTGCGGCAGCGAGGAAGCCAACCCAGGCGACTGCGCCCAGTGCTGCGCAGTAGGGAGGTTGCGGCTGCGACGTGACCAGGGGAGCCGACAACTGGCTCCTCTGTAGCGTCCACACGTCAAGGACGCAGAGGCCTGCGCGCACACTGCGCAGTATCTCAAGGAGCTTCGTGCCCGGGCGTGACCACCCCACCCCAAAACATTCCACTGGCGATAGCACAGTACTGTTATTGACAAATGTGAAAAGTACTTAGGGCACAGTGTTTAATAATTATTTATTCATTACGCGT
This sequence comes from Schistocerca americana, assembly GCF_021461395.2. Classification (NCBI taxonomy): domain Eukaryota; kingdom Metazoa; phylum Arthropoda; class Insecta; order Orthoptera; family Acrididae; genus Schistocerca; species Schistocerca americana. The sequence continues at coordinate 34,018,850 of NC_060124.1, forward strand.
TTGTCTTCTCCTGGCGAAGTCCTTCAGGCCCTGTCTTACACGTAACTAGGCATCGTTTTAACTGACGTACTGAGCCAGTTATAGAAGGTACAGGAAATATATTCGTAATTCCGAATGTGAACCACCATCGGCCGTATATTGGAATACCGACAATGAAATTCTTTGGAGGACCGGGACTCGAACCCGCATTCTCCGCTATACGCGAGCGGTCGCCTTAATTGCTTCAGCTATCGCGAATTCCGGTAACACTCAAACTTCCATATGTCGTCGTCCATGTGTCACAGCCTGCGCTCGTACGTTACGTATATTCCCGTTCATGAAGGACATCTTTATTGAGAGTCGAGGGCCCGGTATTAGCGAATAAATACGAAATAGAAGCGCCTGTGATATTAGCCGTTATGTCATACTTCTTAACAATCCGGGCACTTCGTAGTTATAGGGGGGGGGGGGGACTACAGTTTAATGTCGCCCCCCCCCCCCCCGAACCACGGTGCAATAGGGCTTTTTTCACATCAATAAACATTACCATGTCCGCAGCTCGTGGTCGTGCGGTAGCGTTCTCGCTTCCCGCGCCCGGGTTCCCTTGTTCGATTCCCGGCGGGGTCAGGGATTTTCTCTGCCTCGTGATGACTGGGTGTTGTGTGATGTCCTTAGGTTAGTTAGGTTTAAGTAGTTCTAAGTTCTAGGGGACTGATGACCATAGATGTTAAGTCCCATAGTGCTCAGAGCCATTTGAACCATTTTTGAAACATTACCATGTGTGAAAGAAGTGATAAGTGACAGAGGGAAATCATAGGATTTATCATGAATCGAATCCTAGACCTGTGTATCAACAGCCTGGACCTTACCACTGAACTACCGCTACCAATATGTAATAATGATTATAATCATGTACACTAAGGAATGTATAGAGTTTAAGAAGTTCCAGTCTCACCTGTACTACACTACTGGCCATTAAAATTGCTGCACCAAGAAGAAATGCAGATGGTAAACGGGTATTCATTTGACAAATCTATTATACTAGAACTGACATGTGATTACATTTTCACGCAATTTGGGTGCATAGACCCTGAGAAATCATTACCCAGAACAACCACCTGTGGCTTTAATAACGGCCTTGATACGCCTGGGCATTGAGTCAAACAGATCTTGGATGGCGTGTACAGGTACAGTTGCCCATGCAGCTTCAACACGAAACCACAGTTCATCAACAGTAGTGACTGGCGTATTGTGACGAGCCAGTTGCTCGACCACCATTGACCAGACGTTTTCAATTGGTGTGAGGTCTGGAGAATGTGCTTGCCAGGGCAGCAGTCGAACGTTTTCTGCAACATACGGTCGTGCATTATCCTGCTGAAATGTAGGGTTTCGCAGGGATCGAATGAAGGGTAGAGCCACGGGTCGTAACACATCTGAAATGTAACGTCCTCTGTTCAAAGTGCCGTCAATGCGAACAAGAGGTGACCGAGACGTGTAACCAATGGCACCGCATACCATCACGCCGGATGATACGCCAGTATGGCGATGACGAATACACGCTCACCGCGATTTCGCCAAACACGGATGCGACTATCATGATGCTGTAAACAGAACCTGGATTCATACGTAAAAGTGACGTTTTGCCATTCGTACACCAAGGTTCGTCGTTGAGTACACCATCGCAGGCGCTCCTGTCTGTGATGCACCGTCAAGGGTAACCGCAGCCATGGTCTCCGAGCTGATAGTCCATGCTGCTGAAAACATCGTCGAACTGTTCGTGCAGATGGTTGTTGTCTTGCAAACGTCCTCATCTGTTGACTCTGGGATCGAGACGTGGCTGCACGATCCGTTACAGCCAAGCGGATAAGATACCTGTCATCTCGACTGCTAGTGATACGAGGCCGCTTGGATCCAGCACGGCGTTCCGTATTACCCTCCTGAAAACACCGATTCCATATATCGCTAACAGTCATTGGATCTCGACCAACGCGAGCAGCAATGTCGCGATACGATAAACCGTAATCGCGATAGGCTACAATCCGACCTTTATCAAAGTCGGAAACGTGATGGTACGCATTTCATCCTCCTTACACGAGGCATCGCAACACCGTTTCACCAGGCAACGCCGGTCAACTGCTGTTTGTTTATGACAAATCGGTTGGAAACTTTCCTCATGTCAGTTCGTTGTAGGTGTCGCCACCGGCGCCAACCTTGTGTGAATGCTCTGAAAAGCTAATCATTTGCATATCACAACATCTTCTTCCTGTCGGTTAAATTCTGTGTGTGTAGCACGTCATCTTCGTGGTGTAGAAATTTTAATGGCCAGTAGTGTATGTTGGGAAATTTCCCCATTATGTTCTTGTTGGATGTGAGTAATGACATGTAACAGAATTGTGCGACAGCAGAACAGAATGAATCAACGAGTAGAAGCCGCGGGGGTAGCTGCGCGGCCATGGGCGCCTTGCCACGGTTCGCGTGGCTCTCCGTGTCGGAGGTTCGAGTCCTCCCTCGGGCATGGGTGTCTGTGTTGTCCTTAGCGTAAGTTAGTTTATGTTAGATTAAGTAGTGTGTAAGCTGAGGGACTGATGACCTTAGCAGTTTGGTCCCATAGAAACTTACCACAAATTTCCAAAACGAACAGAAGAAGTGGTCTGGTCAGAGGAAAAGAGAGGAATGGTTAGGTTAGTGGTGTTTAACGTCCCGTCGACAACGAGGTCATTAGAGACGGAGCGCAAGCTCGGGTGAGGGAAGGATGGGGAAGGAAATCGGCCGTGCTGTTTCAAAGGAACCATCCCGGCATTTGCCTGAAACGATCACGGAAAACCTAAATCAGGATGGCCGGAGACGGGTTTGAACCGTCGTCCTCCCGAATGCGAGTCCAGTCTGCTAACCACTGCGCCACCTCGCTCGGTAAAGAGAGGAATATTTGAGTAGGTGTGGCAGAGTAAATATAGAGAAACGTGACTAGTTTTAGTCTGAAAGATACAAATTCCCTCTTGGAAGAAAGAAAGCAGCTGGGATATGCCGAGAGGAAAGCTACAGCGATGTTAACAGATAAACTTTTAATCTCGTCTTGAATGCAGAGTCGCTGTCTTACCGACAACAATACTGACTTCCGTTGGTTGTCACTTCCTTTTGGACATGGAGAGGGTGAGTTTCAGCTGTGAACAGGTTGTTTCACGGAGCACACTTGAGTTCCCGCCAAACCCAGAAGTTTGCGCCTGCACGGATGTTATGCTCCAGTCGTGCCCGAGGGTGTTGGTATCGTCAAGTTTTCGCGTTGTAATGTAATAAAATAAAAATTATTTGTGACTCTTTTTCTTTGCTATCAGTGTAATGTAATAGACTGAATGTGAGCCGTGACTTATATAAAAAAGAAACACACATTAATGCAATGGCTCAGCATAAAAGAGAAATAACTAATGTAGGAATATTATTAACAGTGTAATATGTTGTTTAATTTAGCCCGACGTGTATAAGTACTCAGTAAACTAGCGCAGTTCTAAGGGTAGCTACGTAATCGACGATAATTAATTGTCCTTTTCTTATTTACCCAACACTACAGATATTATTCCAGGCTCGTGAGAAGTCGTGTGCTTATTGCACCAGAGAATATTTGCCAAGTCTGTTCGATGTACACTACTGCAATACGTAACTTAACATCGTGGTTTCGTCTCAATTTCCCAATATAAAATAACAAGAGTAGCATCTACAAATGAAATCCTATAATGGAACTGGAATCCTGTGACCAGACCTTTTCTGCCTGGGATGTTATCTCGTTATATAAAGAAAAACTGTAAGTAAAATTGTTAAATTATTAGTAGCTGCCTCCGGTCTCGTGCGATCTGAAATAAGGTTAATTGTCCTAACCGACGGCACGGCTCGTAGAAGAGCTAAAAGAAAAACGTTAAAGATTTTTCTAAGATGACGCTTAACAATGAAAATTCTTTGTTAAAGTCCGTTTCTACTTAAGACAGTCCAGGTATCAGACTACCAATTGATTGACCACATACACAAATTCTTTTGACATAATAACAATTATATTTTTCGGGTCTTAAGTACAACTTACATTATCAGCTGGTACAACAATATGAGTTTTACACAAGAACATCCTCTTATGTCCGAATCCAAGCGGATAAGATAAGTGAAAGACAAAGGAAAGATAGTTCATTCATATAAGCGCAAGAGTCCATGGAATAACATGTCCATTGTAGTTCTATCTCTTCTTCTTTGGCGTACTTGTCGATTATTTACAAAATTTATCGTAATATTTAGTTTACATTTTTTTAAACTCAAGTAAAAAAACGGCTCTGAGCACTATGGGACTTAACATCTGAAGTCATCAGTCCCCTAGAACTTAGAACTACTTAAACCTAACTAACCTAAGGACATCACACACATTCATGCCCGAGGTGCGCGGTTCCAGACTGAAGCGCCTAGAACCGCTGGGCACACCGGCCGCCAAAACCCAAGTCCACCCAGGAGAAACAGTACAGCGCGCAGCCCCACAGCCAGGCTAGCTGCGACGGTGCTGTACAGCAAAAGGCAGTGGCGCCACAGAAATGGAACGGACCACATATTCTGGTAGCTGGTGCCGGGTTACTGTGGGGAGCAGCTGACAAGTCTGCAGTGTGTCGCCGGGGTTCATGCATTGGCGCCAAAGCACAGCTTGTTTCGTACCTACTGGGCCATCCCAGGATGTGCAAGGGTCTGTAGGAGTATGAGTAACAGAGGCAATTTCCGAGGGAAGGTTGGAATCCGCTGGGAAATGGAAACTGTGGTCGGGATTGAGGGGGGCAGGGGGGGGGGGGGGGGTCGTAGGTCGTGTTCCAAAAATAAACAGCAAAGAGACAGAAGTGATGACGCCTTCTGCAGGACTTGACCATCATCTTGCAGGGCAATGCTCAAGCACGTACAGTGCAAGCTGTTACTGATTTGTTTGGCAGATGGGGCTGCTAAGTGCTATACCACCCACTGCACTCCCCTGACTTAAGCCCTCGTGAGTTCAACTCGATTTCTAAACTGAAGGAAACACTTCACGCCATTCGCTTCAGAACTGCTACAAATTCGTCGGGCAATAGACCGCGCCGCTCCAACTGTCAACACAAATGGCACTGCTAAGAGTATCCTACGGCTTCCACATCGCTGGCAACGGATTATACACAATGCTGGTGACTACTTTGAAGGTCAGTAAAACTTTGAAACACGTATCTATTTTGTACGAGCTGTAAATAAATAGTTGCCATTATTAAAGTTCAACCCTCGTATAAAACTGCAGACCCTGCTCTTCGCGGCTTCTTAATTTATGGCTTCCTAATTTATGGCTAATTTTGAGCTTGATGCCCTAAAATATGCAATGAAGAGCCAAAGAAACTGGTACACCTGCCTAATATCGTATAGGGCCCCCGCGAGCACGCAGAAGTGTCCCAACACGATGTGGCATCGGCTAGACTAATGTCTGAAGTAGCGCTGGAGGGACTAACACCAAGAATCCACGGGGCTGTCCACAATTCCGTAATAGTACAAGGGGGTGGAGATCTCTAGTGAACAGAACGTTGCAAGGCATCCCAAATATGCTCAATAATGTTCATGTGTGGGGAGTTTTGTGGCCAGCGGGAGTGTTTCAACTCTGAAGAGTGTTCCTGGAGCCACACTGTAGCAATTCTGGGACGCCTGGGCTCTCGCATTGTCCCGCTGGAATTGCCCAAGTCCGTCGCAATGCACAATGGACATGAATGGATGCCGGTGATCAGAGAGGATGCTTACGTATGTGCCGCATGTCCAAGTCGTATCTAGACGTATCAGGGGTCCCATATCACTCCAACTACACACGCCCCACACCATTACAGAGCCTCCACCAGCTTCAACAGTACAATACGTAAGGTCCATGAATTCTTCAGCTTGTCTCCATACCTGTACACGTCTATCCGCTAGATACAATTTGAATTGAGACTCGTCCGACCAGGCAACATTTTTCCAGTCATCAACAGTCCAATGACGCTGTTGTTGGGCCTAGGCGAGGTGTACAACTTTGTGTCTTGTAGTCATCAAGGTTACACGAGTGGGCCTTCAGCTCCGAAAGCCCATAACGATGATGTTCCGTTGAATGATTCTCACTCTGACACTTGTTGCTGGCGCAGTATTGAACAATGCAGAAATTCGCGAAAGGTTTGCACTTCTGTCAAGTTGAACGATTCTCTTTAGTCGCCGTTGGTCCCGTCCTTGCAGGGTCTTTTTCCAGCCGCAGCGATGTCGGAGATTTGATGTTTTACCAGATTCATAATATTCAAGATACACTCGTGAAATGGTCGTACGGGAGAATCACCATCACTGCGTCGGAGATGGTGTGCTGCATCGCTTGTGCGCCGGCTATAACACGGCGTTCAAACTCACTTAAGTCTTGATAACCTGCCACTGTAGCAGTAGTAACCCATCTAACAACAGCGCCAGACACTTGTCTTATATAGGCGTTTCCGGCAGAAGCGCCGCATTCTGCCTGTATTTGAATACGCATGCCTATACCAGTTTCTTTTGTGCTTCACTGTATGTTAATGACATAAAGTCAATAACTGGAAAATGGCATAAACGGCAGAAACCTGGGTTGTAATTTGATAAACGCCAATACAGTCAAATGGCGGTGTGTGCATTTAAAAATTATTGTATGACTGTTGCTCAGCGACGTCAAAAACTGTTTAATTTTTACTGTTTCCATGGAGGACCTTACCCCATATTTTCTACCGTCTGACTTGAGGTCCTTAGCTCTCCATGTATGTTTACAATTTGAACATCTTGTAAATTATGTGACTTCCTTCTGAAGAAGATAACCTTGGTGGCATTAAAACCTCGTCCAGATTTTACATTAAATTTACACAACCAGTTGGCCGTATACTTTATACTGAAAATTACGGTTGCAGATGTCAGCTATGTTTAACACTGTAAGATTTCTAAATTATGTTAAAATGTTGTCTCTAACCGTCTCACCTGTTTTCGTACATTTATACAGCAACTTTCGTCAGAAACACCTGCAGTACAACAAGAAGTCGACGCTGCCACGGTCATAGTGAAAGGGAAATTCCTCTGAGGTAAGAAATTGCTTGGAAAAAGGGAAGAAAGCGACAGCTGGGAAAAGACAGCAGCCAACATTTACTAATTTGAACAGTTTTCAGAAGGTTTGCCATACGTACAGTAAATTTCTCAAATCCACACAGTACTACTGTGCGTACAGGAACAGGTAAGAAGCACAAAAGCGCACGTAACATATGAAAAAATCTCTAGGAGGGAGAATAAACCGTTAACTGCATGTTTAGTAATATTTATATTGTTAATGTTTTCAGCTATTCTTCCTCAATTGGAAATTCAATGCTGTTTATTTTGTAGCTAAGAATAAATGTGACTCCTCTTTTGTAACTGAATGTTTTTAAGTAAACGTATTTCAATAGGTTTGTTTATAAATAAATAAATCTTCTGCTACCAGTCACGATTTTCTTTATTTTACTATTCGCACGACGCGTTTCGAGAAATAATTCCCATTTTCAAGTGCGTTTTTTTGATGTGTCTTAAGCTATTTCTTTTGATGTTGTCGGTGTGTGTGAGTCTGCTTCATTTTGTTGACTTTTACTGTAATACATAAGAAACGCGATTTTTAGTTGGGTATCAATTCTTTCTGTGAGGTTAGTGGCTAAAGTTTGAAAACAATTTGTACTTACAGTTTTGTAATGGTCCATTTGTGTAGAGAGTCACACACACTTAACATCACACACAACGTGTACATTTTACACATCGAAAATATCTTATATAAACAAAACAGTTACAAAGATCTTCTTATAGGTAGTTCACAGAGATAACATTATAGATCTTCCACAGATTATGATATGCTTTTGTACAGAGGTTAATTTATCTTTACAATTTGGCTCATGAATTACTTATACTGATTTTACAATTGTGCTTATTTCTATGTTTTACTATTTTTATTTAAGTATATTATCGAAACATCTGAAGAAATTCACTGATTCACTTTCAAGTTTTTCATTTAATATTTTATCTTCATATTTTCTGTAATGTGAATATATCTCCAGTTCTTCAAACAAATCCATTTTATGTCCTTTATTTGCTTGAACAAACATAGAAATAAGCACAATTGTAAAATCAGTATAAGTAATTCATGAGCCAAATTGTAAAGATAAATTAACCTCTGTACAAAAGTATATCATAATCTGTGGAAGACCTATAATGTTATCTCTGTGAACTACCTATAAGAAGATCTTTGTAACTGTTTTGTTTATATAAGATATTTTCGATGTGTAAAATGTACACGTTGTGTGTGATGTTAAGTGTGTGTGACTCTCTACACAAATGGACCATTAGAAAACTGTAAGTACAAATTGTTCTCAAACTTTAGCCACTAACCTCACAGAAAGAATTGATACCCAACTAAAAATCGCGTTTCTTATGTATTACAGTAAAAGTCAACAAAATGAAGCAGACTCACACACACTGACAACATCAAAAGAAATAGCTTAACGCACATAAAAAAAACGCACTTGAAAATGGGAATTATTCCTCGAAACGCGTCGTGCGAATAGTAAAATAAAGAAAATCGTGACTGGTAGCAGAAGATTTATTTATTTATAAACAAACCTATTGTATCTACAGTCGCAGGCTTTCAAAAACCATTTATAATGGATCAAATCACAAACGTATTTCACCTTACTGTTTTAGACATTTTCTACACTAGGAATAGTAGTTTGCCAATATTTCCTATTACGAGGAATGTTCAGTAAGTAACGCAACACATTTTTTTTTTCTGAAAGCAGGTTGGTTTTATTCAGTACTCCAATAAACTCTTTGGAATACAAAACCCTATTTTCAACGTAATCTCCGTGCGATGCGACGGCCTTACGCCACCTTACAGGGAGGGCCTGTATGTCCTCATGGTACCACCCTACTGGTAGACGTCGGAGCCGACGTCTTACTGTATCAATAACCTTTACAAGCATACTCGTACGGCTTCCCGTGGAGCACACCCTTCAAGTGGGAAGGTGCGAGATCCGAGCTGTAAGGTGGACGAGGAAGAACAGCCCAATGAAGTTTTGAGAGCTCCTCACGGGTGCGCAAACGTGTGAAGCCTTGTGTTGCCATGGAGAAGGAGAAGCTCGTTTACGTTTTTGTGGCGGCGAACACGCTGAAGTCCAACACTGCAGGAGAGACAGCTGTATGCGGCCGGTCGGCACGCGGGAGCTCGTACGGGTTTGTGCGGCCTCGTTGCAATGATGAAAGACGCTTCGCCCAACTATTCACCGTGCTTTTGTTCACTGCCAGGCCTCCTCAGACGTTCTGCAAGCGCCTATAAACACTTGCAATGCTTTGGGTTTTCCGACAAAAGAAACTCTATGACAGCTCTCTGCTTGGAACCCATCTCCGTCCCAGACGCCATTTTGAAGGCTATACAGGGCTATTACAAATGATTGAAGCGATTTCATAAATTCACTGTAGCTCCACTCATTGACTTATGGTCACGACACACTACAGATACGTAGAAAAACTCATAAAGTTTTGTTCGGCTGAAGCCGCACTTCAGGTTTCTGCCGCCAGAGCGCTCGAGAGCGCAGTGAGACAAAATGGCGACAGGAGCCGAGAAAGCGTATGTCGTGCTTGAAATGCACTCACATCAGTCAGTCATAACAGTGCAACGACACTTCAGGACGAAGTTCAACAAAGATCCACCAACTGCTAACTCCATTCAGCGACGGTATGCGCAGTTTAAAGCTTCTGGATGCCTCTGTAACGGGAAATCAACGGGTCGGCCTGCAGTGAGCGAAGAAATGGTTGAACGCGTGCGGGCAAGTTTCATGCATAGTGATGTGAAAGGTTCAGTGTTTAAACCTCCTCTTCCAAGAAACGTGCCAGAACTTCGAGCTCGCATCAACAATGCTTTCGAACTCATTGATGGGGACATGCTGCGCCGAGTGTGGGAGGAACTTGATTATCGGCTTGATGTCTGCCGAATCCCTAAAGGGGCACATATCGAACATTTGTGAATGTCTAAAAGAACTTTTTGAGTTTTTGTATGTGTGTACAAAGCATTGTGAAAATATCTCAAATAATAAAGTTATTGTAGAGCTGTGAAATCGCTTCAATCATTTGTAATAACCCTGTACATAGCGTTGCCACCTGTCGGAATATCATGAAACTATAGGAGCTGACGCGGGAATATTTCACGATGTTCCACAACAAATTCCCCATTTTCTCAACCGAAATCGGCAGAGAAAAAATACACTACGTTACTTGCTGAACACCCCTCGTATTTACTAAATTCTTAGGACTGCTTAATAAGAAAGGAATTTTTGTAAGACTGTGATGATCAGGATGCAAAACGTGAATAGGTAGAGGAAGCTTAAACTCTTGGGATGGGAACTGGTACTAAACAAACATCTAAGCAAACGAACGTTACCAAAACAAGGAGACCTGCACAAGAGCGGAAGAAGGAAACACCGTAAGGAAGACTTTGTAATGAAACATAATTTTATTATTCGCCTAGTACGGGAATCCGTCAGAGCTCAGAATTCTCCGTGTGTTTCTCCGAAGAAAGGTGATCCACCTTGCCTGTGGCCCAGTGACCCCGGCCGCAGTCCGCGCTTGTAACTGCACCACGATGCACTGCTCCTTGGCAACAAGCTCTTCAGGTCAAGTAGATGGCAACGATCTGCAACACGGAGTCGCCCCGCATGATAAAGCTCCACTTGAAGAACACGGAGGTCAGCTTGTCAAGAACAGCTGACGAGAACCAATTGTAATTCTCTCGTAGATCAAGAGAAAACTTTCCTGAATGCGGACGGGGGTCAACGGCTCTCCAAGACAAGGAGAAATTGTGGGATAGAGGTATACGATCGTGACATAACACACGCATATATCATAACTTCTGGCAGGTAGGCGTTCTCAGTGTATACCGAAGGAACTTCATTGTTTAATACACCGTGAATAACGAGGTCTTTAGGGATGGAGTAAGAGCTTGAATATAACTTGGATAGTGAGGAATATCACGCATGAATTTTACTTAAGCGTTAATAGATGTAGGGAAACACACGACACAATTAAGGGAGACGAAAATTTAATTACGATTGGAGTAGAAAATCGATAGTAGTAAACGAAGAGAAGAAAAAATAGCAGGAGAAAATGGACTGGGAGAAAAAAATGCAATAAGAAGCTGTCTGATATAATTTTGCATAGAGCACAGTTTAATCATTTCTGTCACTTGATGTAAGACGTTCGTTACATAGGAGACACCTGGGGGCACTGGAAAGTTTCAGATAGATTACATAATGGTAGGAACCAGATTTTTAAACTGTAAAACACCTGACAGAGTAGCCGAGAGCGCTAATGCGCTGCTTCCTGGACTCGAGTAGGCGCGCCAGCCCCGGATCGAATCTGCCCGGCGGATTAACGACGAGGGCCAGTCTGTCGACCAGCCTGGATGTGGTTTTTAGGCGGTTTTCCGCATCCTGCTGGGTGAATACTGGGCTGGTCTCCACATTCTGCCACAGTTACACGACTCGCAGACATTTGAAAACATTCGCACTATTCCATGGCTTCCACTAGATGCAGACAGCCGTGATACACTGATTCCATCCTGGGGGGTTCAGTGTGGCGGCAGGAAGGGCATCTGGCCACCATCTGCAACTAACCTGCCAAATCAATAGTGACACGGCTGACCCCGTGTGACGTAGGACAAAGGCCCCAGGAAAGAAGGAAATTTTAAACTATAAAACATGTTAACAGACATGGACTATGACCATAATTTATTAAACTGTAGATCAAAATAGAAGAAATTCCAGAAAATAAGAAAATTAGTTACAGAACATCTGTATGAACTGGGAGGTTCAGTGGAAGCAATACGCAAGGATTGAATGAATGGAATACAGTAGAAGACAAATGAGTACCTTTGAGAGATGGAATACTTAAGGCAACCATTGGATAACACCTGAGATACTGAATTTAAATGACGAAAGGAAAAAAATATTAAAAAAGCCTTAAATGAAGGGGGCTGAAGGAAATACAGATGTCTACAATACGACCTTTACAAAAAGTGCAACATGGGTTAGCAGGAATGCTAGAGGAAAACACAGAATTTTTCCCTGCGGGAAATTAAAAAAAAAAAAAAAAGAGACCTATGGAAGGAGGAGGAGGTACAGCATGAATATCAACAGCGCAGATGACAAGCAAGCTTTAAACGAAGAAGAGACTTATATAAGATGTATCTTGAAGGATAGACTAAAGAAAAGCAAATAAACGTTTTCTAACATTTGTAGATTTAGAGAAAGCTTTTGACAAATATTACTTTAAATCTGTAATTGTAAAGGCAGCAGGGATAGAATACAAGGAGCGAAAGGTTATATACAACTTGTACGGAAACCACACTGCAGTTATAGGTGTAAGAGGGCACGAAAGACAAGGAGTAGTGGAGAAAGCAGTAACATAGGGTTATATCCTGTCCTCGTTATTATTCATCTGTATATTGAGCAAGCTATGAAGTAATCCAAAGAGAAATTTGGAAGGGGAATTAAAGCTCAGGAGGAAGCTATAGAAACGTTGACGTTTCTTGGTGTCGCTGTAATTCTGTCAGAGACGTCAAATGAATTGGAAGAGCAGTTGAACGGAATGAATATCCTGAGGCGAACATCAACAAAAGTTAAACAAAGGTAATGAAATGTGATGGAATCAAGTCGCGGTCCTGAGGAAATCAGATCTGGAAGTGGGACACTAAAAACAGCCGATGAGTTTTACTACTTGGGTAGCAAAATAACTGATAATTCCCGAAGTAGGTAGGAAGTAAATTGAAGACTGGCAATAGCAAGACAAATATTTCTGAAAAATGGAAATGCGTTGATATCAAATATAAGTTTAAAAGTTAGGAGTCTTTTATAAAGTATTTATGTGGAGTGTAGCCATGAGGGAAAGTGAAACTTTGACAGTAAACAGATCAGAGAAGAAGTGAATACAAGCTTTTAAAATGTAGTGCTACAGGACAATGCCGAACTTGAGATTGGGTAGATCGGATAGGTAATAAGGTGGCAACGTCTCACATTTGGTAAAAATGGCCAAGTGCAAATAGAACTCGTACACTGAGAGTCCCCTACAAACTTTGTTGTGCATATTATTGTTCATCCCTCCTGGGAATGAAGAATATCGTCGATTTTTGCCTGTTATCGATGTCGACACTGGCAAGATATTGGTCCGAGGAATTCCAAGATTGTACCAAAATCTCTACATTAGCTTTCCAGAGTAGGCCGAGTATTAAAAAGAAGTTATCAGGGGAATCCAGTTTATATGTGTAAAAGAGATGATTTAATAAAACATTTTGTATTTACTTACTAAAACATACTACAGCTTACATTAAATGTTTGCATGTAGCAATGTTTGTCTATAATGCTTTTGACGGATGACGAATGCAATGTACGCTCAAATGACAAAAGATTATGTGATATAATTACAATTTAACAAATCTATGCTTTATAGATCTAGAAAAGGCCTATGACCGGGTTCCTAGGAGGAAGTTATTGTCTGTTCTACGAGATTATGGAATAGGAGGCAAACTTTTGGGCAAGCAATTAAAGGTCTTTACATGGATAGTCAGGCAGCAGTTAAGAGTTGACGGTAAATTGAGTTCATGGTTCAGAGTAGTTTCAGGGGTAAGACAAGGCTGCAACCTGTCTCCACTGTTGTTCATATTATTTATGGATCATATGTTGAAAACAATAGAATGGCTGGGTCAGATTAAGATATGTGAACACAAAATAAGCAGTCTTGCATATGCGGATGACTTAGTTGTGATGGCAGATTCGATTAAAAGTTTGCAGAGTAATATTTCAGAGCTACATCAGAAATTTAAGGACTATGGTGTGAAGATTAGCATCTCCAAAACGAAAGTAATGTCAGTGGGAAAGAAATATAAACGGATTGAGTGCCAAATAGGAGGAACAAAGTTAGAAGAGGTGGACGGTTTCAAGTACTTAGGATGCATATTCTCACACGATGGCAACATAGTGAAAGAACTGGAAGCGAGGTGTAGCAAAGCTAATGCAGTGAGCGCTCAGCTACGATCTACTCTCTTCTGCAAGAAGGAAGTCAGTACCAAGACTAAGTTATCTGTGCACCGTTCAATCTTTCGACCAACTTTGTTGTATGGGAGCGAAAGCTGGGTGGATTCAGGTTACCTTATCAACAAGGTTGAGGTTACGGATATGAAAGTAGCTAGGATGATTGCAGGTACTAGTAGATGGGAACAATGGCAGGAGGGTGTCCACAATGAGGAAATTAAAGAAAAACTGGGAATGAACTCTATAGGTGTAGCAGTCAGGGCGAACAGGCTTAGGTGGTGGGGTCATGTTACACGCATGGGAGAAGCAAGGTTACCCAAGAGACTCATGGGTTCAGCAGTAGAGGGTAGGAGGAGTCGGGGCAGACCGAGGAGAAGGTACCTGGATTCGGTTAAGAATGATTTTGAAGTAATAGGTTTAACATCAGAAGAGGCACCAATGTTAGCACTGAATAGGGGATCATGGAGGAATTTTATAAGGGGGCTATGCTCCAGACTGAACGCTGAAAGGCATAATCAGTCTTAAATGATGATGATGATGATGATGATGATGATGAACAAATTTCAGATTTTTACTTTATTTGCACAATGGAACCTTGCTTCTTGACTCAAGGTCAGCGAGAAATATGCTATAGGTTTTGATGACTGAGTTTACGAGCATCAAAATATGTAACACAAATGATCGAATCTTTTAATTTCATTGACTTAGAACCCTAAATCTTTTACACAGCCTGGGGACCATATACCTTTTTATGTGACAAAAATTAGAACATGATACGCGAAACTGTCTTAAGAAACGGAAAAACGAATAAAAATGACAAAAAAACATTTTTTTAGTATAATATAATTACAAATTGACAATTTTAGGATTTTTCCTTTGCTTGTACTGCGAAACGAAGCTTCTTGTCAAAATTCATGATTTGAAGTGAACGGGAAGCGCCCTATAGGCTTTGATGACTGAGTTTTCGAATATCAAAATACGTGACATAAATGGCCGTATCTTTTGGTTGAAGTGAGTTAGACACTTAAAATTTTTAAAGCTCCAAGAGACCATAGATCCTAAAGTGTGACATAAATTTGTACTTGCTGCGTCTACCTTCTCATGAGAAAAGAGGTTATTAACACTCGGACTGGCAGACAGATGAATAACAAAGCTATCCCGTAACGGTGCAGTTTTACATATTGACGCACGAAACCCCAAAAAGAAATTTGTGGCACAACTTGACTTAAAGAAGAGATCAGTAGATGGGGCACATCCTCAAGCATTAAGAAATGTCAGTTTAGTAATGGAGAGAAGTGTGAAGTGTGCAAATTGTAGAGAGAGGCCTGACTGTCTTAAGCGTACTGAAATGAAGGTAGGCTGCAGTTGTTACGCAGAGCGGCTTGCAGAAGATAGTCTAGCGTGGACAGTTGGGCAAGACCAGTCCCCGCAATGAACGGAATGATGACCAGAACACTGAAAACTAAATCTAAACGGGCGTACGACGATTCGAATCTGCTCCTCCCGGATGTTAGTTCAGTGACAGTTTCTTACCGTCTATAGAAAAGACCTCCTATTATTCACGGTGCAAACGTCCTTGAATTTAGTGTGGTTGTTTTTACGGATTCGAAATACAACAGTTCTGTATCTTTGTAACCTACTTCTGCTGTAAAGATTATTTTCTGTATTTCATTGCTCAAATGGAATAACACAACTTCTATAATTTCAGTAAAAGAATTCACAGACTCAATCTGTGTCACAACAGTCGTTTCGTGGTTCACAAACTCAGCAATATATTGGCATCTCAGATAAACAGTCAGCTGAAATATTTATGTTGGCCATTGTAATGAAATCAAAACAACTACCAACGCAGCATCTTAACCCATCCCTTCCCTCCTCATTGCTGTGCTCACCCAATCACAAGTTAACTTCTGTGACGCTTTTCTCCTGTAGTAAGTGAAGCATGGAGACTCCGAAATATACATAGAATTTTATTGGTGGTGAATTAGAAGTGTGCTTCATCGTGACGTAAGACACTTGGATTAGTGCTCGAAATATTGGAATAGGACAGACTACGACGCGCTCACAACAGAGGGTATTTTACTTCTCTTTTGTCTCAGACACAGGAATCAGTCGTCCTGAAATCTCAAACGAGTCGTTAGTTTTTAACGATATGTCGTCAAAGACACAAAATTATAAACGCCGAGCAAGGTGCTGGAGTGATTAAGACAGCGAATCACTTTCTGTAAGTGATGGTTTCCGTTTCCTTTCCTGCCATTTAGCTTTAGGTTTTTCGTCCTTCTGTAATTCTCTTAAGGCAGATGCCGGCGTTGGTACCTTCGGAAAGGACAAGGCTGAATCCCTTCCCCACCCTTCCTGTATCCGAGCTTGTGACCCACCACTGATGACCTCGTCGTCGACGGGATTTTAAACTACAATCTTCGTTCCTTCTCAAAATCGTAGACAGTGTAACATACTTCTGAACTTGTAGTAAATGCTAGCAATATTAATTACTTTGACGTTATTCAAATCAAAAATGTTCAAATGTGTGTGGAATCTTATGGGACTTAACTGCTTAATGTCATCATTCCCTAAGCTTACACACGACTTAACCAAAATCATCCTAAGGACAAACACACACACCCATGCCCGAGGGAGGACTCGAACCTCCGCCGGGACCAGCCACGCAGTCCATGACCGCTCGGCTAATCCCGCGCGGTTGATGTTATTGGGTTGGTGTATAAGTTCGTAGCGTTTTTCCATACGTTTAATAACAGATACACATAACAGAGTCTTTAGTCATCAATATTATATTCCCCTACACTATTTACAAC
Organism: Schistocerca americana; assembly: GCF_021461395.2. Classification (NCBI taxonomy): domain Eukaryota; kingdom Metazoa; phylum Arthropoda; class Insecta; order Orthoptera; family Acrididae; genus Schistocerca; species Schistocerca americana. The sequence goes on from NC_060124.1 coordinate 34,035,735, forward strand.
AGTATGCCAACGCTAGGGTAACTTTTCGATTCCGCCACTATTGAAATAACGTGGTTTTGAGGAGAAGAATTCTTCGAGCCATGTTCGGGGCGCTTTTTCATCTGGAAGGGAAGTTCCTTGAAGGCTGTTTGATAGACAGCGGAAATCGTGGAAATCTGAGGGCGCAAGATCGGGTGAATAAGGTGGGTGCGGAATGATTTCCCAACCCAACTCCCTGTACAGGGTTATTACAAATGATTGAAGCGATTTCACAGCTCCACAATAACTTTATTATTTGAGATATTTTCACAATGTTTTGCACACACATACAAAAACTCAAAAAGTTTTTTTAGGCATTCACAAATGTTCGATATGTGCCCCTTTAGTGATTCGGCAGACATCAAGCCGATAATCAAGTTCCTCCCACACTCGGCGCAGCATGTCCCCATCAATGAGTTCGAAAGCATCGATGATGCGAGCTCGCAGTTCTGGCACGTTTCTTGGTAGAGGAGGTTTAAACACTGAATCTTTCACATAACCCCACAGAAAGAAATCACATGGGGTTAAGTCAGGAGAGCGAGGAGGCCATGACATGAATTGCTGATCATGATCTCCACCACGACCGATCCATCGGTTTTCCAATCTCCTGTTTAAGAAATGCCGAACATCATGATGGAAGTGCGATGGAGCACCATCCTGTTGAAAGATGAAGTCGGCGCTGTCGGTCTCCAGTTGTGGCATGAGCCAATTTTCCAGCATGTCCACATACACGTGTCCTGTAACTTTTTTTTTTCGCAGAATAAAAAGAAGCCGTAAATTTTAAACCGTGAGATTGCACAAAACACATTAACTTTTGGTGAATTGCGAATTTGCTGCATGAATGCATGAAGATTCTCTAACGCCCAGATTCGCACATTGTGTCTGTTCACTTCACCATTAAGAAAAAATGTTGCTTCATCACTGAAAACAAGTTTCGCACTGAATGCGTCCTCTTCCATGAGTTGTTGCAACCGCGCCGAAAATTCAAAGCGTTGACTTTGTCATTGGGTGTCAGGGCTTGTAGCAATTGTAAGCGGTAAGGCTTCTGCTTTAGCCTTTTCCGTAAGATTTTCCAAACGGTCGGCTGTGGTACGTTTAGCTCCCTGCTTGCTTTATTCGTCGACTTCCGCGGGCTACGCATGAAACTTGCCTGCGCGCGTTCAACCATTTCTTCGCTCACTGCAGGCCGACCCGTTGATTTCCCCTTACAGAGGCATCCAGAAGCTTTAAACTGCGCATACCATCGCCGAATGGAGTTAGCAGTCGGTGGATCTTTGTTGAACTTCGTCCTGAAGTGTCGTTGCACTGTTATGACTGACTGATGTGAGTGCATTTCAAGCACGACATACGCTTTCTCGGCTCTTGTCGCCATTTTGTCTCACTGCGCTCTCGAGCGCTCTGGCGGCAGAAACCTGAAGTGCGGCTTCAGCCGAACAAAACTTTATGAGTTTTTCTACGTATCTGTAGTGTGTCGTGACCATATGTCAATGAATGGAGCTACAGTGAATTTATGAAATCGCTTCAATCATTTGTAATAGCCCTGAATATGGTTTATTGGCCAGTCTAGCAGCATGCGGGCAGGCGTTATTGTGGAGTAGCATCACTTCACGTGGTCTTCCTGGTCGTTCTTCTTGGACTGCGTCTGCAAGACGCCTCAGTTGTTGACAATAAATGTCAGCAGTGACGATTATACCTTGGGGAAGCAATTCGTAGTACACCACACCATAGCTGTTCCACCAGATGCATAACGTTATCTTTTGTGAAAGCACGCAGTCTTTTTAGGGAGTATATTTGGGCTCAACCATTACATTCTTTTTCTGATGTCAGCATGAAAACACCATTTATCATCACCAGTAACGATACGGGATAGGAATCGTAGGGGTTGTTCGCGAGCCGAATGACGACGAGCAGGCAGCAGAGGTGCACGTATGGACACCTGCTGATTTTTGTGATTTTGGCTTAGAGCATGCGGTTCCCTTACACCACGGTTTTGAGCCTTCCTCATTGCATGCAAACGCCGCACTATGATGGAATGATCATGGTTCATCACATTTATCAGTCCTCTGGTACACTGAAGTAGATCACTGTGGATTAATCCGCTTAAACGATCTTCATCAAACCGCGAAGGTCTTCCTGAACGTGGAGAATCACTAAAGACAAAACGATCTTAATTACAACGAGAAAACCATGTCCAGTGGCATTATCCCCATAAACGGCACAAATGTTTTCGGCTGCCTCCGCTGCTGTCGCCCCTCTATTGAACGATAACAGAAGAATATGTCGGAAATGTTCCGGTTTCTTCTGTGGTGTCACCGCCAGACACCACACTTGCTAGGTGGTAGCCTTTAAATCGGTCGCGGTCCATTAGTATACGTCGGACCCGCGTGTCGCCACTGTCAGTGATTGCAGACCGAGCGCTGCCACACGGCAGGTCTAGAGAGACGTCCTAGCACTCGCCCCAGTTGTACAGACGACTTTGCTAGCGATGATATACTGACAAAATACGATCTCATTTGCCGAGACGATAGTTAGCATAGCCTTCAGCTTCGTCATTTGCTACGACCTAGCAAGGCGCCATTACCAGTTACATTGAGATTATATTAATGTATCAACAAGAGCGATGTTCTCCAATTATGGATTAAAGTTAAGTATTCCAAGATCTTCGTACTTTATTTGCAATTCTCAAGACATTGTCCTGTTCCAGACCTCACGCCAGTCTGCGTGAGCTAAACGCGTGCCTTTCGGCTACCTGCGAGTGGCTTGGCTGTCTTGCCAAGTCACTACATCTTCACTTGGCACTCCATTTTCTAGCGTCCACAGCTCCACTCACTCTCTCCAAATCACCAAATGACAATATGTGAACTCAAATAGCAAAGATGAACTACAGATAAAAAATTACAGTCGTAAATTCATAGCAACCGAAATACCAACGTAAGAAAAAAAAAACGCTAAGAACTTACGCACAAACTGAATAGTTACTAATAAAATTTATTACCAGTGTCAGGTGATTATTCGTTTCATCTATGAACGAACATTCTTCATTGCATCGAGCACCTTTATCATTTCTGGGAACATCGGAACGCTCTAGATTTCAGTGCAGCATTGTTACAGCTCCAAGTAGCGTAGAAAAATTGTAACCTTATATTGTACTCTTGAAATACTTGTGAAGTTTCCTCGCACACCGAGTCTGTTACGAAATAAATATGTTACTGTGACTTGATGATGATTGAGATGAGATATGACAGATGATAAATAGATGTTGGGCATGAAGTCTGACGAAATAGCGTTAAAGAGGTAATTTTCTTTTTTTTAATTTAGTCTATCACCTAATTATGGCCGAGACTGATAGGCGTTTGCTGTCAACTCAGTGTCAACTCAGTGCAACATTCCGACTGGAGCATCGAACGGTGCTGGGTTTCGCAGATCGAAGGAATGTCTCACAGCCGAGAGTGACCTCCTGATTCTTTTATTTATTACTTATTTATTGCCCGCAGCTCGTGGTCGTGCGGTAGCATTCTCGCTTCCCACGCGCGGGTTCCCGGCTTCGATTCCCGGCGGGGTCAGGGATTTTCTCTGCCTCGTGATGGCTGGGTGTTGTGTGATGTCCTTAGGTTAGTTAGGTTTAAGTAGTTCTAAGTTCTAGGGGACTGATGACCATAGATGTTAAGTCCCATAGTGCTCAGAGCCATTTGAACCATTTTTGAACTTATTTATTTGTTTTAATTTATTGGTTTTCGGTTCATGACCATACAGCCGTTTCGTCAGTGGAAATACAATACGACAGCGTTTGTTTTGACAACGCAGTAGTGTGGTACTAAGTTGCACACGCTTAGAACTTGAAATGCGCCGCCAGTTAAGTGAATTTTTCGTGCGAGTAATCACGGAACGAAGATAAGGACAACACAACACGCAGTTCCCGAATGGAGAAAACCCCAGACGCGGACGGGAATCGAAACCGGGTCCCTTCGGTTGGCAGTCTGCGGCACTTACCCCGCAGCTAGCGAGGCAGACGAAGATCGGGTTGCTGCAGCTTTTTTCCGGATACCACACTTAGAGGAGTGTGTGCTTGCTGTGACATGCACAGATTGTAGTGCAAACAAGTGGGCCAAGGCTGGCCTACCTAGGTGGCTTATTGATTACGCAGTGAGACACAAGGAGGCTGCTGTTAGGTCTGTTGTTCTACTGAACTGAACTGGTAGTGTTCTAACTGAAGAAAGCCTGCCTAGCAAAATTAAATTGTCATTGCAGTTCCGTTTCCGTGCTTTTCCGATCTGATATTCTGTGTGCAATGGAGTGTACAGATAGAGGATCCCAGTGTGAATTTTGTCACTCTCGTTTGTCTGTTTAGCATCAAGTAGGGTGTCGGCTTTGGTTCAATATTTTTGGAATTTGGGTTTGGAGTGAGGACTGGTACTGAGTCTCTGGTATTCTTTCTCTCTGTATTGTTACTTGGGTATTTAAATTCAAACCACAGAATGAACACAGAGGGTCTGGTTTTATTGGCATCCTGTCTGTTGCATTAGGTATTAGTGTGCTGGTAAATTGTGTAGTCACATGCGCCCACTTACGTAATACTGACTGATTCTTTAGGGCAAGTTAATTAAAAGTCTGTGCTTGTCTGTATTAGTTCGTAAGTCTTCTTTAGTCTTCCGAGCACAGACTTCTTCGGTAGTTGTTTCTTAGGCTTGTGCTCCCTGGGGGCATGGGTGTGTGTGTTTGTCCTTAGGACGCTTTAGGTTAAGTAATGTGTAAGCTTAGGGACTGATGACCTTGGCAGTTAGGTACCACAAGATTTCACACACATTTGATTTGTACCTATCAGTGCTGAACCCAGACACACAGCCCATCAGCATAACAGGTCAGTTCATTGATGTGCCAAAGCTTGAGTGTGCCAGTGCCACATCTTTGGTTGTTGTTGTTGTGGTCTTCAGTCCAGAGACTGGTTTGATGCAGCTCTCCATGCTACTCTTTCCTGTGCAAGCTCCTTCATCTCCCAGTACCTACTGCAACCTACATCCTTCTGAATCTGCTTAGTGTATTCATCTCTTGGTCTCCCTCTACGATTTTTACCCTCCACACTGCCCTCCAATGCTAAATTTGTGATCCCTTGATGCCGCAGAACATGTCCTACCAACTGATGCCTTCTTCTAGTCAAGTTGTGCCACAAACTTCTCTTCTCCCCAATCCTGTTCAGTACCTCCTCATTAGTTACGTGATCTACCCACCTAATCTTCAACATCCTTCTGTAGCACCACATTTCGAAAACTTCTATTCTCTTCTTGTCTAAACTATTTATCGTCCATGTTTCACTTCCATACATGGCCACACTCCATACAAATACTTTCAGAAATGACTTCCTGACACATAAATCAATACTCAATGTTAACAAATTTCTCTTCTTCAGAAACGCTTTCCTTGCCATTGCCAGTCTACATTTTATATCCTCTCTACTTCGACCATCATCAGTTATTTTGCTCCCCAAATAGCAAACCTCCTTTACTACTTTAAGTGTCTCATTTCCTAATCTAATTCCCTCAGCATCACCCGACTTAATTCGACTACATTCCATTATCCTCGTTTTGCTTTTGTTGATGTTCATCTCATATCCTCCTTTCAAGACACTGTCCGTTCCGTTCAACTGCTCTTCCAAGTCCTTTGCCGTCTCTGACAGAATTACAATGTCATCGGCGAACCTCAAAGTTTTTATTTCTTCTCCATGGATTTTAATACCTACTCCAAATTTTTCTTTTGTTTCCTTTACTGTTTGCTCAATATACAGATTGAATAACATCGGGGAGAGGCTACAACCCTGTCTCACTCCCTTCCCAACCACTGCTTCCCTTTTTATGCCCCTCGACTCTTATAACTGCCATCTGGTTTCTGTACAAATTGTAAATAGCCTTTCACTCCCTGTATTTTACCCCTGCCACCTTTAAAATTTGAAAGGTAACGAACACAAACCGTCCTTGATGACAACAACAACACCAGCTTGCTTTAACCGGTAAGTCTGGCCCCCACTGGTGAGACCAGTGGCGTCTACTTCGCCGACAGGTGTCATCCACATCACCACTAGCTGGCACGGTGATTGGGATATTGCTAGAGCCTGCAGTGTCTTGTGCCCGCAAGAAGGCAATGCAGTATTTCCCTGACAGCACAGTATTTAGGCCACCACATAGCCATGACATGGCAGTAAGAATGCAGCCATCAAACCAAGATGCAGTTCCAGCATCCACTGAAGCAGGATCGAGTTCCAGTCGTCGATCCAGGGCAAATTCACTTGCGCCATCCTCAAGAGCAGCTAGCCAGTCAACAACGAACCTCTGCCGCACTGGCCTTGGCTTGTGCGGACTCCGTCACTCGGACTGTGTGTTCAACAGTTCATTGACGTTTCCGATCGCGATTGTGGACAGCCATCCTGACTGTGGTTTGACTGAACTTAAAATTTGTACCGTCCAACGTCCACAATAACTGTGATCTGCTCCAGATATACTTTTCATTTTTTCATCACATTCTGGAACATATATTCAGAATAGGGTGATTCTTGTTTCACATCTACCTGGAGACTTATCTTGCCGTGTGAGTCCACGTAACGACACTTCAGTCAATAATTGATTTTGTTATTCTCGATGCTGAATTCTTTCGTTATTGCCTATTCTGCTTGCACTCCACGTTGTCTGTACCTATTAATAAATTGAATTACAGTCGTACAGTGCTTAACGTCTAATTCCAACACAATCCACCATCCACTTACCATTCCCATTACTTCCTGCATCACAATTAGTAGCAGAGGGTGGTTTTGAGCTATGCTGATGTAGTGTTAGTCTTGGTATTAAGGTAGCGATGTTTTGGTTCTGTGTTCTTGTGCTCTTTTGTTGTGGTGTTGCAGAGATGGTGGCTAGTAATGTGTGAGGTGCGATCTGGTTGAAAAGCGATGAGCTGGACTATGAGGTTGCCGTTAAGGGACCACCATGACAACAGTAACGAGTTGGCTACTGCTAAGTCCGTTGTCAATTTTTTGAAGGCTATGCACCATACCATGGTCATTTACAAAGGTTGCAGAGGATGGTGACTTTTTATATGAAGAGGCTGAGCGATTTGATCGATTGAAAAGGGACTAAACAATGAAGTATTAGAAGGGTTGCAGGCCAGGGCTGCTGCGGTAGAATTGACTCCAACAAGTAAGTGAATTGTTCCATGCTAAATCACTGTAAAGTAGTAGGTCGAATCTAAATATGGAGCAGGATGAACATAATTATCAGGTGAGGGAACTAGCGGGCCCAGCGTTTGAGACTGAACAGTGAGGGAAACAATTAGCTAGTTTACCAAATGCTCTGTTAAGACTGATGAGGGAAGAAGAGTTTTCCAGTAACAACGGTTGTATAGTACTTGAGATCACCGAATGAACAGAAGGAGGTCTTCAGTTTAGGAGACAGATCTTAACGAATGTTATACTCTCATGCTAGGGGGGGTTATGTTCAGAGGATTGCGGGGGCTATAATTACTAAAGAGACAGTGAGGAGCTTTCGTGTGAATGATTTTGTAAGACGATGGTTTAGGCTAGAGCCATGAAAAAGTTATTATGTATACGCGTCGTAGATAATATTATGAAAGAAACCATTCCTGTAGACCAGTGGTGCATAGCGTTTGCACAACACCCCAGACATTCCGCAATTTGGAGGACTGAGCCTATAAAATTAAAGACATTAGAAGCACCCGTGGTCTAGGGTTAGCGTCTTTGTTTAGTAATCAAAACGTCCTTGGTACCGGGTTCGAAACCCGCCACCGGTTACACTTTGACAAATAATCAGCATTGGCGGCCGAAGACTTCCAGCATAAAAAGTCACCTTCATTCTGCCAACGGCCTTGCCAAAAAGGGCGGATAGAGGTTCAGGGAATTCCTTTGTCCCTGGGGTGGAAAACTGCCCCTTTAAGGCAATGGAAACCTCTGCGTTAAAGACACATAACGTGTATCCTTAGGACATGTGGCCTGTATAAGACAAAGTGTCGTGACGATCTCTCCAGTGGCAAAACATTCCGCAGTAGTCTCCCATTTGGATCTCCGGCTCAAAATGGTTCAAATGGCTCGGAGCACTAAGGGACTTACTTGACACCTGAGGTCATCAGTCTCCTAGAACTTAGAACTACTTAAACCTAACTAACCTAAGGACATCACACACACATCCATGCCTGAGGCAGGATCCGAACCTGCAACCGTAGCAGGCCCGCGGTTCCAGACTGAAGCGCCTAGAACCGCTCGGCCACAACGGCCGCCTGGATCTCCGGGAGGGGACTGCCAAAGGGGAAGTGCCCATGAGAAAGAGATTGAATAACCAACGAAACGATAACGTTCTACGAGTCGGGGCGTGCAATGTCAGAAGCTTGAGCGTACTAGGGAAGCTAGAAAATCTGAAAAGGGAAATGCAAAGGCTCAGTCTAGATACAGTAGGAATCAGTGAAGTGAAATTGAAACAAGACAAGGATTTCTGGTTAGATGATTATTCGGTAATATCAATAGCAGCAGAAAATGGTATAATAGGATTCGTTATGAGTAGGAAGGTATGGCAGAGGGTGTGTTACTGTGAACAGTTCAGAGATAAGAATGTTCTTATCAGAATCAACAACAAACCAACAAGGACAACTACAGTTCAGGTATACATGCCGATGTCACAGGCTGAAGATGAAGAGATAGAGAAAGTATGTGAGGATACTGAAAGACTAATACAATATGTAAAGGGAGATGAAAATCTAATAGCATGGGGGACTAGAAAGCGGTTGTAGGGGAAGGACTAGAAGGAAAGGTTGCTAGAGAATATGGACTTGGGACAAGAAGTGAGAGAAGAGAAAGGCTAAGTGAGTTCTGTAATGAATTTCATCTAGTAATAGCGAATACTGTGTTCAAGAATCACACGAGGAGAAGGTATACGTGGAAAAGACCGGGTGGTAAGGGAAGCTTTCAGTTACATTACATCAGATTCCGAAATCAGATACTAGATTGTAAGAACTACCCAGGAGCAGATATAGACTCGGATCACAATTTAGTAGTGATGAAGAGTAGGCTGAAGTGCAAGAGATCAGTCGGGAAGAATCAATACACAAGAAGTAAGATACAGAAGTACTAAGGAATGACGAAAAACGCTGAAACTCTTGAAGTTCTCTAAGGCTATAGATACAGCAATAAGGAATAGCTCAGTAGGCAGTACAGTTGAAGAGAAATTGACATCTCTAAAGAACGCAGTCACAGAAGTTGGAAAGATAAACATAGGCACAAAAAAGATAACTGTAAAAAAACCGTGGGTAATGGAAGAAAAACTTCAGCTGATGGAAGAAAGAAGGAAGTACAAAAGTGTTCTGGAAAATTGAGGAATACAGAAATATAAGTCGCTGAGGAATGAAACAAATAGGAAGTGCAGATAAATGGCTGCATGAAAAAACTGAAGAAATCGAAAAAGAAGTGATTGTCGGAAGGACTGAATCAGCATACAGGAAGATCAAAATAACCTTCAGCGAACTTAAAAGCAAGGGTGATAACATTAAGAGTGCAACGGAAATTCCGCTGTCAAATGCAGAGAAGAGAGCGAATAGGTGGTAAGAGTACATTGAAGGCCTCTATGAGGGAGAAAATGTATCTGATGTGAAAAAAGAAGAAACAGGATTCGATTTAGAAAACATTGAGGATCTAGTATTAGAATGAGAATTTGAGAGAGCTTTGGAGAACTAAAGATCACCTGAGGCAGAAGGGATAGACAACATTCCATCAGAATTTCTAAAATCATTGGGGAAAATGGTAACGAAACGACTATTTATGATGGTGTGTAGAATGTAGGAGTCTGGCGACATACCATCCGGCAACCGGAAAAATATCATCCACGTAATTCCGAAGACAGCTAGAGCTAACAAGTGCGAGAATTATCGCACTATCAGCTTAATAGCTCATGCATCCAAGTTGCTGACAAGAATAATATACAGAAGAATAGAAAAGAAATTGAGGATATGTTAGATGACGGGCAGTTTGGCTATAGGAACGGTAAAGGTACCAGAGAGGCAGTTCTGACGTTGCGATTGACAATACAAGCAAGACGAAAGAAAAATCAAGACACTTTTATAGGATTTGCCGATCTGGAAAAAGCATTCGACATTGTAAAGTGGTACATGATGTTCGAAATTCTGAGAAAAATAGGGGTAAGCTGTAGGGAGAGACCGGTAATACAAGAGTCAAGAGGGAATAATAACAATGGACGATCAAGAACGAAGTGCTCGGATGAAAAAGAGTGTAAGACAGGGATGTAGTCTTTCACCTCTACTGTTCAATCTGTACATCGAAGAATAAATGATGAAAAAAAGAGAAGTTCGAAAGTGGGACTAAAATTCAAAGTGAAAAGATATCAGTGATACGATTCACTGATGACATTGCTATCCTGATTGAAACTGAAGAAGAGTTACATGATCTGCTGAATGGAATGAACAATCTAATGAGTACAGAATATGGATTGAGAGTAAATCGATGGAAGACGACAACAATGAGAAATAGCAGAAATGAGAACAGCGAGAAACTTAACGTCGGGATTGATTGTCACGTAGTAGATGAAGTTAAGGAATTCTACTACCTAGGCAGTAAAATAACCAATGACGGACAGAGCAAGGAGGACATCAAGAGCAGAATAGCACTGGCAAAAAGGGCATACCTGGCCAAGAGAAGTCTACTAGTATCAAACACAGGCCCTAATTTGGGATAGCTCAGTAGGTGGTACAGTTGAAGAAAAATGGACATCTCTAAAAAACGGAAGGACTGACTCAGCATATAGGAAGATCAAAATAGCCTTCAATGAAATTAAAAGCAAGAGTGGTAACATTAAGAGTGCAACGTAAATTCCGCTGTTAAATGCAGAGGAGCATTGTATGGTGGTGAAACATGGACTGTGGAAAAACCGGAACAAAAGTGAATCGAGGCATTTGCGATGTGGTGCTGCAGACGAATGTAGAAAATTAGGAATGAGGAAGTTCTCCACAGAATCTAAAAGGAAAGAAATGTATGGAAAACACTGCCATTAAGAAAGGACAAGATGGTAGAAATGTCTTAAGATATCAGGAATAACTTCCATGGTACTAGAGGGAGCTGTAGAGGGTAAAAACTGCAGAGGTAGACAGAGGTTGGAATACATCCAGCTAATAATTGAGGACGTAGGTTTCAGGTGCTCATCCATCTTTCCCACCACTGGTGGTGCGCGTTCAGATTGATTTTCTGGTGGATGGCACGAGAGATCATAAGCAGAGTGTGGCAAATGCTTGGAATGGCAGCCGCAGTCGAGTCGAGGAGGTGGGAACTGGCCAACAAATTTAACTCTGCTACTAGTTTGAAAGGTGATGACATGAAGCAGAAAGCATGTGACAGTGTAATGATGCGACCTGGCAGAAGGGCGACAAACCTCTTTCTGTCAATCTTTGACTCACAAACGTTTTCGCTGTCATAGGTAATCGGAAAAACGCACACCTAAATAAAAACACAACATAGAAGGTTGCAGGGTTTGATCCTCCCCGTCACAAATGGTTGAGTTTCAGCTGGTTCTGGATAGGGGAGATATGGTCAAATTGCGAAAGAGCTGCAAGTGGCTGTGATGTAGACGTATGGATAACCAAGGCGTTGTGAAGAATTGTCCATTACCTGGTTTTAAACGTGGGCAGAAAGACTTGCACGTGTGGTATGTGTGTGTGTGTGTGTGTGTGTGTGTGTGTGTGTGTGTGTGGTGGTGGTTGTTAGTGTTTAATGTCCCGTCGACAACGAGGTCATTAGAGACGGAGCGCAAGCTCGGGTTAGGGATGGATTGGGAAGGAAATCGGCCGTGCCCTTTCAAAGGAACCATCCCGGCATTTGCCTGAAACGATTTAGGGAAATCACGGAAAACCTAAATCAGGATAGCCGGAGACGGGATTGAACCGTCGTCCTCACGATGCGAGTCCAGTGTGCTAACCACTGCGCCACCTCGCTCGGTTGTGTGTGTGTGTGTGTATGTGTGTGTGTGTGTGTGTGTGTCACCTTACAGTGTAAAAATGGGAAGTGTTTTTGGAAAATACCTTTGCAGGTCGCGGCGACGGAGTGTCGTTGCGTCATTACATTTACTGACAATAGTAAACAGAAAGGAGTGACACTACAGATGAAATGAATGATGAAACTTGCAATCAGAATGCTCACTTTGAAGAAGACGATTGTTTTCAGATTGTGGGAGGGCTTATATTATACTGAACGGGCTGAGCATCTACCCCAAATAATTAGACCCAAAGAGACACTGTAAGTGTTTCATTGACGATATGGATAAATGTACTATTAGGCAGCAATTTCTATGATATTATGAACGATTTAGAGAAAGCATTTCACAATGTTGACTGGAGTATTCTCTTTGAAATCCTGAAAGTAGTACAGATGAAATACAGGAATCGAAAACTTAGCCACAACTAGTACAGAAACCAGACTGCAGCTACAAGAAGCAAAAGGCATGAAAGGGAGCAATGGTTGAGAAGGCGGTGGGACAGGGTTGCACACTATCCCCAATGTTAATCAATCTGTACATTGAGCGAGTAGTAAAGGAAACCAAGGAGAAAATTAGAAAGAGAATTGTAGTGCAGGGAGATGAAACAAAAACTTTGGGGTTTGCTAATGACATTGTAATTCTGTTAGAGGCAGCAAAGGATTTGGAACGTCAGTTGAAGGGAATAAATAATGTCTTGAAAACAGTAAACCAAGAGCAACAGAATGATACCGGATTAAATCAGGCGATACTAGCGGAATTAGATCGGGAAATGAGACACATAAAACAGTAGACGAGTTTTGCTATTTGAGTTGTATAATAATTACTGATGGTTGAAGTAAAGAGGTAATAACATCCAGAAAAGCGTTTCTGAAATTGAGGAATAAAAATTTTAGTATTAGCATGACTAAGAAGTTATTTGTTTCGAATGTAGCCTTGTTCAGACGAGAAATGGGGACGATAAGCCGTTCATATAAGACCAGGATAGGACCATTTGAAATGTGTTGCTACAGAAGAATGCTGCAGATTAGATGGGCAGATCGAGTAACTAATGGGGAGCTACTAAATGAACACAGTAATCAGTTTCAAACGGATGTAGGTTGCAACAGTTACTCGAAGATGAAGAGGCTTGCACAGGATGAACTAGCGTGAAGAACTACATCTGACTAATCTTCCGAATGAAGATCACAACAACAACAACATGAGCATTACAAATACCAGTTTTGCAAAAACTTTGCAGATTTTTTTGTACAGAACTAGACTTAAAGGACAACAGCGAAACTCTGAGGTAAATTGTTTTAAATAATACCAAAATAAACTAGACATCATGTGTGAAAACGAGAAAACACAGTTTCCAAACAGGTGTGTGCTATATTTAAATAAAGAAAATAAATCATCGTATTGAATCGGGCAGTGGTATATTCAAACGTTATACTACGAATAAATGTTGTTAGGATGTACGCGTAATGTTATCAGATAAAATTGCCGGTCAATGTTTAATTACTGCGCTATATAGGGAATTGGCATGCAGGGTAATTCAGCTGCCTCTACCGCTGTTGTTTTATACAAACTGCAGTGTTACAGCTGGTCTTCATAAGCCAGTGCGAGATTTTCATATTCTCTCGCTCGTTACGTGCAAACAATTAGTCCTACAGAAAAAAAATGAGGAGGACCTTCTGGCAGGAAATGAATGGGATACGTTTTCACTGGAGACCACAGTTTTCGAGTTATTCAAGAAAAAACGTATAAAAGTGGCCTTCAAACGCACCTCCACCCCACACTCATCCCTCATGAGTCAGAATTTCTAGTATGTTGTTGGTGGCGACCCCTTCTACCACGGTACAAAAATTTCTGACTACATGAACTACCCCCCCCCCCCCCCCCCCTGAACCATGGACCTTGCCGTTGGTGGGGAGGCTTGCGTGCCTCTGCGATACAGATGGCCGTACCGTAGGTGCAACCACAACGGAGGGGTATCTGTTGAGAGGCCAGACAAACGTGTGGTTCCTGAAGAGGGGCAGCAGCCTTTTCAGTAGTTGCAGGGGCAACCGTCTGGATGATTGACTGATCTGGCCTTGTAACACTAACCAAAACGGCCTTGCTGTGCTGGTACTGCGAACGGCTGAAAGCAAGGGGAAACTACAGCCGTATTTTTTCCCGAGGGCATGCAGCTTTACTGTGTGGTTAAATGATGATGGCGTCATCTTGGGTAAAATATTCCGGAGGTAAAATAGTCCCCCATTCGGATCTCTGGGCGGGGACTACTCGAGAGGATGTCGTTATCAGGACAAAGAAAACTGGCGTTCTATGGATCGGAGCGTGGAATGTCAGATCCCTTAATCGGGCAGGTAGATTAGAAAATTTAAAAAGGGAAATGGATAGGTTAAAGTTTGATATAGTGGGAATTAGTGAAGTTCGGTGGCAGGAGGAACAAGACTTCTGGTCAGGTGACTACAGAGTTATAAACACAAAATCAAATAGGGGTAATGCAGGAGTAGGATTAATAACGAATAGGAAAATAGGAATGCGGGTAAGCTACTACAAACAGCACAATGAACGCATTATTGTGGCCAAGATAGATACGAAGCCCACGCCTACTACAGTAGTACAAGTTTATATGCCAACTAGCTCTGCAGATGACGAAGAAATTGAAGAAACGTATGATGAAATAAGAGAAATTATTCAGATAGTGAAGGGTGACGAAAATTTAATAGTCATGGGTGACTGGAATTCGGTAGTAGGAAAAGGGAGAGAAGGAAACGTAGTAGGTGAATATGGATTGGGGCTAAGAAATGAAAGAGGAAACCGCCTGGTAGAATTTTGCGCAGAGCACAACTTAATCATAGCTAACACTTGGTTCAAGAATCATAAAAGAAGGCTGTATACATGGAAGAAGACTGGAGATACTGACAGGTTTCAGATAGATTATCTAATGGTAAGACAGAGATTTAGGAACCAGGTTTTAAATTGTAAGACATTTCCAGGGGCAGATGTGGACTCTGACCACAATCTATTGGTTATGACCTGTAGATTAATACTGAAGAAACTGCAAAAAGGTGGGAATTTAAGGAGATGGGACCTGGAGAAACTGACTAAACCAGAGGTTGTACAGAGTTTCAGGGAGAGCATAAGGGAACAATTGACAGGAATGGGGGAAAGAAATACAGTAGAAGAAGAATGGGTAGCTTTGAGGGATAAAGTAGTGAAGGCAGCAGAGGATCAAGTAGGTAAAAAGACGAGGGTTAGTAGAAATCCTTGGGTAACAGAATATATTTTGAATTTAGTTGATGAAAGAAGAAAATATAAAAATGCAGTAAATGAAGCAGGCAAAAAGGAATACAAGCATCTCAAAAATGAGATCGACAGGAAGTGCAAAATGGCTAAGCAGGGATGGCTAGAGGATAAATGTAATGATGTAGAGGCTTATCTCTCTAGGGGTAAGGTAGATACTGCCTACAGGAAAATTAAAGAGACCTTTGGAGAAAAGATAACCACTTGCATGAACATCAAGAGCTCAGATGGAAACCCAGTTCTAAGCAAAGAAGGGAAAGCAGAAAGTTGGAAGGAGTATATAGAAGGTCTATACAAGGGCGATGTACTTGAGGACAATATTCTGGAAATGGAATTGGATGTAGATGAAGATGAAATGGGAGATACGATACTGCGTGAAGAGTTTGACAGAGCACTGAAAGACTTGAGTCGAAACAAGGTCCCCGGAGTAGACAACATTCCATTGGAACTACTGAGAGAGCCAGTCCTGACAAAACTCTACCATCTGGTGAGCAAGATGTATGAGACAGGCGAAATACCCTCAGACTTCAAGAAGAATATAATAATTCCAATCCCAAAGAAAGCAGGTGTTGACAGATGTGAAAATTGCCGAACTATCAGTTTAATAAGTCACAGCTGCAAAATACTAACGCGAATTCTTTACAGAAGAATGGAAAAACTAGTAGCCGACCTCGGGAAAGATCAGTTTGGATTCCGTAGAAATGTTGGAACACGTGAGGCAATACTGACCCTACGACTCATCTTAGAAGCTAGATTAAGGAAAGGCAAACCTACGTTTCTAGCATTTGTAGACTTAGAGAAAGCTTTTGACAATATTGACTGGAATACTCTCTTTCAATTGTAATTGTAATTCTGTCAGAGACAGCAAAGGACTTGGAAGAGCAGTTGAACGGAATGGACAGTGTCTTGAAAGGAGGATGTAAGATGAACATCAACAAAAGCAAAACGAGGATAATGGAATGTAGTCAAATTAAATCGGGTGATGCTGAGGCGACTAGATTAGGAAATGAGACACTTAAAGTACTAAAGAAGTTTTGCTATTTAGGGAGTAAAATAACTGATGATGGTCGAAGTAGAGAGGATATAAAATGTAGACTGGCAATGGCAAGGAAATCGTTTCTGAAGAAGAGAAATTTGTTAACATCGAGTATAGATTTAAGTGTCAGGAAGTCGTTTCTGAAAGTATTTGTATGGAGTGTAGCCATGTATGGAAGTGAAACATGGACGACAACCAGTATGGACAAGAAGAGAATAGAAGCTTTCGAAATGTGGTGCTACAGAAGAATGCTGAAGAGAAGGTGGGTATATCACGTAACTAATGAGGAGGTATTGAATAGGATTGGGGAGAAGAGAAGTTTGTGGCACAACTTGACTAGAAGAAGGGATCGGTTGGTAGGACATGTTTTGAGGCATCAAGGGATCACAAATTTAGCATTGGAGGGCACCGTGGAGGGTAAAAATCGTAGAGGGAGACCAAGAGATGAATACACTAAGCAGATTCAGAAGAATGTAGGTTGGAGTAGGTACTGGGAGATGAAGAAGCTTGCACAGGATAGAGTAGCATGGAGAGCTGCATCAAACCAGTCTCAGGACTGAAGACCACAACAACAACAACTCTCTTTCAAATTCTGAAGGTGGCCGGGGTAAAATACAGGGAGCGAAAGGCTATTTACAATTTGTACAGAAACCAGATGGCAGTTATAAGAGTCGAAGGGTATAAAAGGGAAGGAGTGGTTGGGAAGGGAGTGAGACAGGACTGTAGCCTATCCCCGATGTTATTCAATCTGTATATTGAGCAAGCAGTGAAGGAAACAAAAGAAAAATTTGGAGTAGGTATTAAAATCCATGGAGAAGAAGTAAAAACTTTGAGGTTCACCGATGACATTGTAATTGTATCAGAGACAGCAAGGGCCTTTAAGAGCAGTTGAACGGAATGGATAGTGTCTTGAAAGGAGGATAAAAGATGAACATCACCAAAAGCAAAACGAGGGTAATGGAATGTAGTCGAATTAACTCGGGTGATGCTGAGGGAATTAGTCTAGGAAATGAGACACTTAAAGTAGTAAAGGAGTTTTGCTATTTGGGGAGCAAAATACCTGATGATGGTCGAAGTAGAGAGGATATAAAATGTAGACTTGCAATGGCAAGGAAAGCGTTTCTGAAGAAGAGAAATTTGTTAACATCGAGTATAGATTTAAGTATGAGGAAGTCGTTTCTGAAAGTATTTGTATGGAGTGTAGCCATGTATGGAAGTGAAACATGGACGATAAATAGTTTAGACAAGAAGAGAATAGAAGCTTTTGAAATGTGGTGCCACAGACGAATACTGAAGATCAGATGGGTAGATCACGTAACTAATGATGAAGTATTGAATAGGATTGGGGAGAAGAGAAGTTTGTGGCACAACTTGACTAGAAGAAGGGATCGGTTGGTAGGACATGTTATGAGGCATCAAGGGAACACCAATTTAGTATTGGAGGGCAGCGTGGAGGGTAAAAATCGTAGAGGGAGACCAGGAGATGATACACTAAGCAGATTCAGAAGGATGTAGGTTGCGGCAGGTACTGGGAGATGAAGAGGCTTGTACAGGATAGAGTAGCATGGAGAGCTGCATAAAACCAGTCTCAGGACTGAAGACCACAACAACAACAACATGAACTATTCCAAATATTCGACCTTTTTTTGGTCTCTATTCATTGGGCTATTACGCCACCTACATAGTTGGCTACTTCTTGAACACTGTCAATTTAAATGTACCTGTGAGGGTAGAGAAAGAAAAACGACTTTTGTAAACGTTAGGCTAAAACTAATTACGTTGACAGTTCGATCTAAAGTTGACCGTTACAAACGCTGTAGTCTCGTAGTCAGGTGGCTTGACTAATACAACGATCTCATGTTCATTTCATGCTGTCAAAATTCACAAATATGTTTGGTAAAATTTACTCAGACGTAAATTTTAAACTTGTAAGTGATCAACTAATCGGGTGACGTAATAAGGCAAATCAATGAAGACCAGAAAAGATGGAATGTGGAAAATAGTTCGTGCATCCACAAATGTGTATACCGTGGTAGGACGGTGTTCCAAGAAAAACGTACTAGAAATCCTGACCAGTCAGGGCTGAGCTTGGAAGTGGGAGTGCGCCTGAAGCTCATTTTTTCTTGAATAAAACAAAGGCCTCCAGTGAAAACATATCCTGGTACAAAATTTAACTACATTAAATTTTCTACAAAAAGGTCCGTTCATTTTCTTCTGTAGGACTAATAGTTTGTGCTTAAAGAGCGGAAGGATGTGAAAATCTCGCGCGTGATTTTTGAAGGCCAGATATAAAATTGCGGGCTGCATAAAACGACGGAGGTGGGGACAGCTATATCATCCTGGATATACGTGTAACGTACTTGTAATAATACTGAAATGCAGTCGTTTATTACTTGTTCTTATCGTTTCTTGGGCGTAAACAAGACGGTGCTGCCAACCAGACAAGGTCTTGTGTTCGCTTTGCCGACTTTTTACGTTGATGAGCAAAAACGTTATGGCCACTGCCACGAGACTGTAAGTCTCCCGGTGGCGTTGCGGTACGTAATGTGGTAAGGAAAGCATACACGGTGTTTAAAAAAAGTGCGCCATATTTCTACAGGGAGTTTGTTATTGTTTTTGTAGTCTTCAGCCATAAGACTGGTTTGATGGAGTTCTCCATGCTACTCTATCCTGTGCAAAGCTCTTCATCTCCGAATAACTATTGCAACTTACATCCTTCTGAAACTGATTACTGCATTCATCTCTTGGCCTTCCTCTGCAATTTTTTCTCGCCGCACTTTCCTCCAACACTAAATTCGTGATCGCTTGACATCTCAGAGTGTGTTTTATCAACTGACCCCTTCTTCTAATCAGGCTGCGCCGCAAATTTCTTTTGTCATCAGTTTTATTCAGAACCTCCTCATTACTTACGTGATTACCCATCTAATCTTCAGCACTATTCTGTACCACCTCGTTTCAAAAGCTTCTGTTCTCTTCTTGTCGAAACTGTTTATCGTCCATGGTTCAGATGGTTCAAATGGCTCTGAGCACTACGGGACTTAACATCTGAGGTCATCAGTCCCCTAGAACTTAGAACTACTTAAACCTAACTAACGTAAGGACATCACACACATCCATGCCCGAGGCAGGATTCGAACCTGCGACCGTAGCAGTCGCGCAGTTCCAGACTCAAGCGCCTAGAACCGCTCGGTCACCGCAGCCGGCCTATCGTCCATGTTTCACTTCCATACATGGCTACGCTCCACACAAATACTTTCAGAAAAGAGTTCCTGATACTTAACTCTATACTCGATGTTAACAAATTTCTCTTCTTCAGAAACGCTTTTCTTGCCATCGTCAGTATACATTTTATATCCTCCTCACTTCGACCATCATCAGTTTCTTTGCTTCCCAAATAGCAAAACTCATCTACTATTTTAAGAGTCTCATTTCCTAATCTAATTCCCTCAGGATCATCTGATTTAATTCGACTACAATCAATTGTGCTTGCTCTCATTTTGTCCTTGTTTATCTTATGTCATTCTTTCCATTCACTGTCCATTCCGTTTAACTGCTCTTCCAGCTCCTTTGCTGTTTCTGACAGTACTACAAGACAGTATTGGTCAAATCGGGAAGAATATATGTAATGACATGTCTGGAAAACACTAGGTATGAATAGAGAATAATTATTATTTGACGACAGAGGCTGGAAGTGGGGAAGTCCACCGACAATCGATTTTGACAAAGGGCCAGTTGTTATCCCCTGTCGCCTAAGAACGAGCATCCCGGAAACGGCAAAGCTGCTCGAGTGTTCGCATACTACTATCGTGAGCTCGTATGGAAAGTGGTGAAGAATGGGGAGACTACGAGCGGGCAACAACGCGTTGCACATCCACGCCCCATCACAGAACGTGGATGTTGCAACTCGACTGCTCCGCAGAGTAGGATAGATGGCGACTCGTGGCAGATCGCACAGAGTACCGTGCTGCAGCAGGCACAAGTATTTCGGTGCACATCGTTCAATGAAAATTGCTAAACATTGTTTATGGAACAAAAATCCGCTTCAGTTGCTAGTAATTTTCTAAATTTATTCCATGACTGGTTTCGAAGGTTAAGGCTTCATCTTCAGGTGCCACCAAATCATTATGAAAACATAAATTTGTGGCGGTGGGGCCTCTCAGTCATTGGGAATCACTCCCCATCAAACAGGCGTGGGAGAGTAGGACCAGGAAGCTCAACACCCTCCTGAACAGCACGACACGGAATTATCTGGTGGCACCTGGAGATGAGGTTTTAAGGTTCGAAACTGATCGTGAAATAAATTTAGAAAATCACTGGCAACTAAAGCGGATTTTTATTCTATAAGTATGTTCCGTCATCTGCGGTTGTTCGTTCACCTGATGAAACATTTTGTTGAATATGAGGTCCTGCAGCGGACGACCTCCACATGTTCTCATGTTGACTCAACGAGATCGTCAATTACGACTGCAGTGGCACAGGATCATCGCGATTGCTTCGTTGATGAGTATCAGCCTGGAGGCAAAAAGTTCAGCCTCAAGTGCTTCCTGCATTGTGATGCAAAATTGAAGGCACCGGGCATTATTTTCCGTTTTTAACTGTTGCACGAGCTGCAGACCGCACGGTTTTAAATGTAACCGCAAAACTCGCTGCGGTATTCCAAGTTCGTTGCTCGCACAGACAATTGATTTGTTTGGACTGTGTACGCAGCTTTCGCTAGCGCTCTCTACTGTTGCATCTGGCGCTCTTGTTCGACCGTTACTTTCGAGTTTACACGGACTCGATGCGTACGCACAATGATCTGTTTACTTGGCAGGTACGAGAGTAGGTCAATTATTATTCGCAAAGTAGTTATAAAATTTTATTTTAATCAAATAGGAAATTTCCAAGAACATCATTTTTCGACATAGTCTCCCTGCGTTTCAACGCGCTTGGTCCATCGCTGTACAAGCTTCCTGATGCCCTCATAAAAGAAGATTCTCGACTGAGCTGCGAGCCAGGAATGCACCGCTTCTTTCACTGCTTCGTCCGAGGCAAATCGACGACCCCTTAATGTCTGTTTGAATGGACCAAGCAAGTGATAGTCAGAAGGGGCAAGATCGGGACTATATGGAGGATGATCCAGTACTTCAAATTTGAGTTTCTGGAGCGTTTCAGCAGTGTGGGCAGCAGTATGCGGACGGGCATTGTCGTGCAACAACACAACACTTTTTGACACCAATCCTCGGCATTTGCTTCGAATTGCAGGATTTAGCCTGGCAGTAAGCATCTCACTGTAATGTACACTGTTTATTGTGGTGTCCCTTTCCCCATAATGTTCCAGTACTGGACCTTGTGCATCCTAAAAAACCTTAAGCATCAGTTTTCCTGTGGACGGTTGGATCTTGAACTTTTTCTTGCATGGCGAATTTGGATGTTTCCATTCCATACTCTGCCGTTTACCCTCCGGCTCGTAATGATGGATCCATGTTTGTCACCAGTAATGATCCTGTCTAAGAAGTTCTCCCCTTCATTCCCATAGCGATCCAAAAGTTTTATGCAGATGTCCAACGCGTTTGTTTATGTATGTGTGTGAGTTGTTTTGGGATCCATCTTGCACAAACTTTATGAAACCCAAGTCTGTTGTGGATGATTTCGTACGCAGAACCGTGACCAATTTGCAGATGATGTGTCACTTCGTCACTAGTTAATCGTCTGTCTGAGAGAATCATTTCAAGTTGTAAGATGGCAAGAACTATGCCCCTTACATGAAGTCATTAAAGATCACCTAACTCACGCTGAGCGAACAGTAGTGCTGAACAAAATGACTGACAAGGCACAATGCATCTTGTAGAGGGTATAGTATGGACGTATTGGAATAATCAATGTTGGGTGATGGTTTTAAAGTAATCCACACGACATGAAAACTTTGTGGAAACGAGTCGATTTACTGGAAGCTAGTTTACCCCAGGGAAGTATTTTGAGTTGACCATGGCCGGCTGGGGAACGGCGAAGGGAAGCGACAATAGGCAGCTTAGGGCGGCTCAAGCTCTGAGAAAGCGGTAACGAGGCGCGGCCTCCAGCCGCCTTAAGATGAGTGACAGCATGGTTGGTTGACCCCGACCCCATGCTGTTGTGCCGGGAAGCTGACGGAGAACTTGTACGCCTGTTGATAAATGCCCGTCATCCCATTTTCAATTAAACGTGCGAGAAAGCCGTGCAAAGCTACGGTGGAGCAGTCAACAGGGGTCAAAATATGTGTGTTCGTGACTACAGCAACTTCACGCTGAATTCATGGTCCGCAGAGTCTGAAGTAAATCAGGTGAAGAGTGACAGAATGAAATACGCTGGCCTCCGATGGGAATGTAGGACCAAGGAATTTGAAGTACTCTCCTGGGAGTCAGAATTCCGGAAAAATTGGTTATTTATGCAGACACTAACCTTGATGGGTGGCCTGGCAGGAGCTAAATAGTAGAAGTTGAGAGGAAGGGAAATTTTGTGAGAATTTGTTCACTTCCCAGAGCATGCATTGGTTGGCACTGGGAAGCGACATATAATTAACGCGACTTGTGCTGCAATTGGCATAAGTGATTTTGCTGGAGGGGAAATCGAGGCGAAGAAGTCCCCGTAGAGGTCTTCCGTTCCCAGCTTGCCTAGAGTGCGGACGTGGCGTTCTTTACTCAGCTTTCCTGAGAAAGAGTGAGCATCTCTGCAGTTTAGGACTTAGCAAACGGAACGATTGAGCTTGGAGATAGAAAGTTTTGGTTCAGCTATGTACTGAGCAAGATAGCTACGAGTGAGAAGGCGAGCGCAGCCTTGCAGCACCACGAGGTCGGCCGACGTCCGCACAACGACACCGCTCCGCCACGCTGTATTCTGCGATATTGCGCCCGCTCCGGCCTTTGATTAATTTGCTGGATCACGTTGGCAAAGTTTCCATGAGGATTTCATGGGCCGTGTATTGTAGAATTCTTCTTGCACTTTGCATTACGCCTGGGTCAGTCGATAGGAATTACTTTTGATTTATCACTCTTTACTCCACGCAAACGCAATTTATTACCACCGCTTGTTAGGAGAGTCATGTAATGTGATGATTGAAGGTCGTGAGTTAAAATAAATCTGTGCTAATCGACTGCATCTGTTTTCAGTCAAGTAGTTGAAATCCCTAGTCACTTTCTTAATTAATTTTATGTTCAACATTTGCATCTGGTGTTCAATAGCTGAATATAACAACAATGTGCACCCCCTTTTAATTAAAAGGGATTAATTCTGAACCAATTAATGTCAACACTGCCACTGCAGTTCAATCAGGAGTCACAGGACCTTATTACTTTCTATGTGTTATCCAACATTGCGGCAGTTTTGCACTCTCTGTTGATCTGTGAGTCAATTACCTGGGGTGAACACACACCAAAACCAGATAAGTGACGGGTGGGGTGTTACAAAGTGAACGCTCAATGGTTTCTTCATTTGTGGCGGTAAACGGTCGTCCGGCTCCTTCATCGTGCGTAACACTTGTGCGACCATTTCGGAATTTCTCAGTCCATTCGAAGACACTCCCTTGTGGCAAAACACTGTTCCCGTACTGTAACGAAAGTCTTCGATGAATTTCGGTCCCTGATGCGCCTTCCAACCACAAAAAACGGATCACTGAACGTTGCTCTTCTTTGGTGCAAAAAGATAGCGTAGCAGCCATGATTAACAGCACGACAGCGATAACGAAACTAACCTAGCAGCTTGAAAATTACGAAGATATAACAACAAATAAACAAAGCATGGGTCATCAACATAAAACGTACTACCAAAATAAACAAAAATATAACGAAATTGGGGATAATACTTGACTTACCCTCGTGTTTTCCATAATTCCTTCTGAATGCACGCTGCCCTCATTATCTGGAGGTGTCAGCGGAATTTATCCCCAGCGTGCTGTCTCAGTTATTGTCCGTTTCCCTTGCCTTCGCAGTTTCCATCAGCAATAAGAAGCCGTAGACTGAGTGAGCTCGAATGTTAAATGTTAAGGGTCCGTATTGCAAGGCTCTGGGAATGACGTATTGCGTGCTATCATATGCTTGTTCGCCCACTGCTTGAATACTGCTCAGCAGTGTGGGATCCGTACCAGATAGGGTTGATAGAAGATATAGAGAAGATCCAACGGAGAGCAGCGTGCTTCGTTACAGGATCATTTAGTAATCGCGAAAGCGTTACGGAGATGATAGATAAACTCCAGTGGAAGACTCTGCAGGAGAGACGCTCAGTAGCTCGGTACGGGCTTTTGTCAAAGTTTCGAGAACATACCTTCACCGAAGAGTCAAGCAGTATATTGCTCCCTCCTACGTATATCTCGCGAAGAGACCATGAGGATAAAATCAGAGAGATTAGAGCCCACACAGAGGCATACCGACAATCCTCCTTTCCGCGAACAATTCGAGAATGGAATAGAAGGGAGAACCGATAGAGGTACTCAAGGTACCCTCCGCCACACACCGTCAGGTGGCTTGCGGAGTATGGATGTAGATGTAGATGTAGATACTTCTCAGTTTGGACTCCTCGATTATGGCTCAGCTCGGCGTGACAATATTTTACATGTGGCGCCCTGCCTTCTGCAACTTTGGCACTCTTTGCATGCTCCAAATACTTATTGTGGTATAGGGTATGAGCTGAACCTGGTTCTCTGCAGTCTGAGCCAAGTAGTAGTTTTTAAAAATAGATATGCGCACCCGGGAATTGGATCTGCTGTGCAACAATACCTTTAACCAGCGATAGGAGTTTTTTTTTCACTTCGTACTTACGTAGTCTGTAATGTATTTGAAGCTTATAAATAAAATATTGTCAATAAATACAATCTAAGAGGGAAAAAACGACACATCGCAAAGGATTATGCAAATAGGTCGCAAACTGATATTAGACAGGTATCAATTGAAAATACAAAATTGTAAACTTTGGCGGTCGATTGATGAATGTGTGACGCTGCTGCGCAATTTCACCGCACAGCTGGCACTGATAGTAAACTGGGGACATGTTAATACCAAGCATTAAATCCGTTGCGAATTTCCTTCCGTGTACTCAGTTGGAGAGTAACTAGGCCCCGCACACAGGCACGTGATACATATACGCATATGTCAGAATTTCAGTGAGGACGTGTAGTGGGCTCAAAGAAACCGGTTGGAGTAATCAGAGAATCACTTGACGTTTGATAGGAGCGGTGCCACTATTCGACGATGTAAGTATGAATGCGTCAATCATGGCCAAACACAGCGTCAACAAGTAAGCGGTCACCTAGAGAGAGACTGCAGAACGTGTGGACCTAGCAATCGTCACAGAGACATTCATTATCCGACGTGCAGCTGGAACTTCAGTCACCATGAGGACCATTAATAGGCAGCACACAGAAAGGAGGCTCAGCTCACGTTGCCTCTTGCGCCTCCTACTACTGACCCCTGTACACCAACAAGCCTGTCTAAAATGGTGTCGGGGACATTCAGTCTGAAATCTCATTAACTGAGGTAAGACTTACTTCAGTGGCGAGTCCCGCTTCAAAATGATCCCCGTTGACCAGCGAAGGTGTGCCTGGAGAGGCACCGGATAGTGCTGGGATACGGCCCGACAGCCAGTAGTGACGGTCTGGGCTGACATTTAATTTCAGAGCAGGTCCCCTTTAGTTGCCATCCGCAACATTCTTGTAATACAGCGGTACGTCGACGATATTGTATGCGCCGTTTTGTTGCCCTTAGTGGCAAGCCAATCTGCTTTGTACCTACCAAATCTACCAATTTCCGCCTCGTTCGGATAATTCCTTCGTGCTGCGTCTTCCCCCTCCCCCCCCCCCCCCACCCCCCGCCTTTTTGAGTGTACCTCACAGTGCTACCAGTATGCAAAACCGTGCGCTAGCCTGCAAAAACGACATAAATAATTTCGCAAAATTTCGAGGAAAAATAAAAGAAGAAGCTGGTGGTGTAATCGCTAATGTGTGGCATTTTGTGTTTCCGATGCACTTGAAACTTCTTTATTTAAATGAGTGTGTCTATACTTAAACTGCAGAATGACTGAGAAGATGAAACTTCTTCGTTATTTGATTTTGAAACAAGTGACTAAAGCTGAACGTACTGAGCCTACTGTACTTTTCCTTATCATGTCAACACTGACCCACAATATTCTAGCGCAATTCAATCTGATCGCTCAAAAAAAGGATAAACTGACTTCAAATAATTAATTCAAAAGAATGGCCTTGACTAAAAAGAGCCGGCCGAGGTGGCCGAGCGGTTCTAGGCCTACAGTCTGGAACCGCGCGACCGCTACGTCGCAGGTTCGAATCTTGCCTCGGGCATGGATGTGTGTGATGTCCTTAGGTTGGTTAGGTTTAAGTAGTTCTAAGTTCTAGGGGACTGATGACCTCAGAAGTTAACTCCAGTAGTGCTCAGAGCCATTTGAACCATTTGAACTGAAAAGAAATCCTAACGATAACCTGTACATTTCATTAATCACTTACCTCACAAAAATCTTCATTGCGCGAACTACTGCAAAACAGCGAGCGTCAATATTGCCAGTTAAGTAAAATATTCTAACTACTAAAACCACTAACTGCTAATAGGCATGTGGTTAGCAAAGGAAAGATTCTGTTGCAAACCAAATAATGTACTTTTTCCCTTAATAATGTCACATCCAGATATAAATCGTCATTGACATCTAGTGTAAAGGTATATAATCATGGATAATATTCAATCTCCAAGTCGAACATGCACAGATCGTTAGCCTACGCTAACACTTCAGACCTCTACCCTCCATCAATATTAACTTCTCACATCTAACATCCATCACTGCTGGCTGTTCACCTCCAACCGCCCAACAGAACTTCCACCACAGCTGGCGACTAACTTCCAACTGCCCAACACTACTGGCGATTAACTTCCAACAACGAGTCAAAAAAAAAAAAGAAAAAAGGTTCAAATGGCTCTGAGCACTATGGGACTTAACATCTATGGTCATCAGTCCCCTAGAACTTAGAACTACTTAAACCTAACTAACATAAGGACAGCACACAACACCCAGCCATCACGACGCAGAGAAAATCCCTAACCCTTCCGGGAATCGAACCCGGGAACCCGGGCGTGGGAAGCGAGAACACTACCGCACGACCAAGACAACAAAGAGTCCAACCAGCCACAGAGTCTCTTACAAAGAAAGCGCAGTCAGAGATCCAACGCAAAGCGCTACACTGCGCTGCCAACACAGAAGCAGCCCACTTACACAATTTCAAAAGCGCTGGCTAGCTATCAAGTCGTTTTGTAATGCTGTCACAGCAAAATTTTACTGCAGCAGATTCGGAAATACTATAAAATGCGGCATAAACCCGAAAAATAGCGCTAGGTGTCCCAAATAAAGAAATATAATGGCATGTGAACTATGACACTTGTCGGAAGGAAGTAAAATGCCTCTTCATTTTGTTCGTTAAAGTTCAGAGCCCACATTATTGCAAATATCAAATGCAAATATTTGAGGTGTCCATGAAGCACATACGCCGAATCCACCTTGGAAGAGAATTTGTCTTTACTCGCTATGTAATGACACTCAACATATACAGGGAGCTTTACGGACATGCCTAGGTCGGCCCGAGGTCACGTGATCATGTTTGCAATGTATGTTGACAAAACAAAGTCTGTTCTGCGCGTCTGAATGCTCACTCCAGAAATACGACAAGCCTACATATACCTGACGAGTAACGGTAGAATCCATGCATCCCAAAGATGTACAAACCCGCTATTAAGCGAGTGGTCACAATACTTTGGCTCAACAGTATATATGCGACTGCTGTGCTTTAACCTGTAACCACAGACATGTGGTCTCACAGATACCAGCAAGCTGGACACAAGCATATTTTATTTTTGGGGGATCCTGCCTCCTTCGCGTCCTCAGGAGCTGTAGTGTTGTCACATGCGTCGTTTCAATCTTAGCCCACGCCGAACTCTCACGCCGGTCTTACAGTCCATATGTCTGTGGTTCGTCACAGCAAATTTTTCTTTCTTTTTGAATATGACGCACGTTGTTGCCACTGATGATCCAAAATTTGATGAAATAGTTGGGTAATGGTTGGAGGAAGATATTAATAACTGTGCTACAAATAGTGACGTCGGTAGTGATTGTTATACTGATATAACTGGCAGCCAGCACGATAGTTTAGTGAACTTTCGTACGTAGATGATTCGTCACCTTCACAAAACATTCACACTAGTGTCAACACTGCCGAAACTCTACAATCTCAAAATAGAGGTAAGACAATTTATGACGAAAATAGATGTTATGTTACAAGTGGATGAATATGCCGTTTGCTAATAAGCAAACTCGAATATCAAAACATAACAGAATCACACATTTACCAGGACTAAAAAGAAAAGTTCAAATGGTGGATGAACCAGAACCTCTTGATGTGTCGTCATTGGCAATAACAGATGACTTTATAAACAATATTGTTCTTCATACTAGTGAAAAATTTGAAAAAATGCGAGATGGCTCTGAGCACTATGGGACTTAACAGCTGAGGTCATCAGTCCCCTTGAACTTAGAACTACTTAAACCTAACTAACCTAAGGACATCACACACATCCATGCCCGAGGCAGGATTCGAACTTGCGACCGTAGCAGTCGCGCGGTTCCGGACTGAAGGGCCTAGAACCGCTCGCCCACCGCGGCCGGCCAAAAAATGAGTGATCTGTGTAATACAAACTGCAGTGATATGTGAAATGTTGATTGTATTGAAATGACGACCATTTTTGGGGATTTTGGTGTACACAGATGCTTTCAAATCAAATGGGACTGGACGAGAAATATTGACAGATTTTCTTATATTTTGATCGCTCTGAGATTTGACAATATGAGAACAAGAGAAGAGAGGAAAAGTATTACCTTTTAGGCCACTTTCAGAGCTATTCGACCTATTCGTCTCCACAAGTCAAGCACTCTATACCTGTGGAGGAGTGTATATTGATGAAACGTTGATAGGGTTCAGAGGTAGGTGCAAATTCAATATATATATATATATATATATATATATATATATATATATATATATATATATATATAATGTATGGCTTAAAAGTGCAATACCAAACTGACTTAACAAAGAATTTCATATATACACTGACGGGACAGAAATCGCAACATCGAAAAATAATTAATGTAGAGTAACGAAATTTCGGAGACACATTTGTTTAAATAATATATTTAACTGATTAACATCGGAAGATTACAGGTTAAAGTAAATGCGAGATAACCCATTGGAAACATGAAATGCTCGTACAATAATAATAACTGGTGTAGCCTCCAGAATGTTGAATGCAAGCATGCAAATGTGCGTGCATTGTGTGGTAGAGGTGCGGGATGTCAGTTTGTGGGATGCAATTCCATGCCTGTTGCACATGGTCAGAAAGTACAGGGACTGTTAATACTGTTTGTGAATAGCGCTGGAGTTCTAGGCCGATGACGTCCCATGTTATGTTACGTTATGTTAACCGGAGACCTAGAAACGAAGGTGAGGCTCCGTTCCCGCCGCAGCCGCAGTGGTCCGCAACCCCACGACGACTACCACAGTCCACTTCAACCCTCCGCCGCCCCACACTCGAAACCAGGGTTACTGTGCGGTTCGGCCGCCGGTGCCCCCCCCCCCCCCTCCCTCCCCCAGGGAACGTCTCACACCAGACGAGTGTAATCCCTATGTTGCGTGGTAGAGTAATGGTAGTGTACGCGTACGTGGAGAACTTGTTTGTGCAGCAGTCGCCGACATAATGTAGCTGAGGCGGAATAAGGGGAACCAGCCCGCATTTACCGAGGCAGATGGAAAACCGCCTAAAAACCATCCACAGACTGGCTGGCGCACCGAACCTCATCTACATCTACATAGTTACTGTGCAATTCACACTTAAGTGCCTGGCAGAGAGTTCATCGAACCATTTTCATACTACTTCTCTATCATTCCACTCTCGAATTGTGTGGGGGGAAAAAGGAACACCTAAATCTTTCCGTTCGAGATCTGATTTCTCTTATTTAATTACGATGATCATGTCTCCCTACGTAGGTGGGTGTCAACAAAATATTTTCGCATTCGGAAGAGAAAGTTGGTGATTGAAATTTCGTAAATAGATATCACCCTAAGGAAAAGCACCTTTGTTTCAGTGACTGCCACCCCAGCTCGCATATCATATCAGTGACACTCTCACCCCTATTGCGCGATAACACGAAGCAATCTGCCCTTCTTTGCACCTTTTCGATGTCCTGCGTCAATCCCACCTGGTAAGGATCCCACACTGCGCAGCAGTATTCCAGCAGAGGACGGACAAGTGTAATGTAGGCTGTGTTTTTAGTGGGTTTGACGCATCATCTAAGTGTTCTCCCAACAAAGCGCAGTCTTTGTTTCGCCTTCCCCACAATATTATCTATGTCGTCTTTCCAATTTAAGTTGCTCATAATTGTAATTCCTAGGTATTTAGTCCCCCCCATGAACCATGGACCTTGCCGTTGGTGGGGAGGCTTGCGTGCCTCAGCAATACAGATAGCCGTACCGTAGGTGCAACCACAACGGAGGGGTATCTGTTGAGAGGCCAGACAAACGTGTGGTTCCTGAAGAGGGGCAGCAGCCTTTTCAGTAGTTGCAGGGGCAACAGTCTGGATGATTGACTGATCTGGCCTTGTAACAATAACCAAAACGGCCTTGCTGTGCTGGTACTGCGAACGGCTGAAAGCAAGGGGAAACTACAGCCGTAATTTTTCCCGAGGGCATGCAGCTTTACTGTATGATTACATGATGATGGCGTCCTCTTGGGTAAAATATTCCGGAGGTAAAATAGTCCCCCATTCGGATCTCCGGGTGGGGACTACTCAAGAGGATGTCGTTATCAGGAGAAAGAAAACTGGCGTTCTACGGATCGGAGCGTGGAATGTCAGATCCCTTAATCGGGCAGGTAGGTTAGAAAATTTAAAAAGGGAAATGGATAGGTTGAAGTTAGATATAGTGGGAATTAGTGAAGTTCGGTGGGAGGAGGAACAGGACTTCTGGTCAGGTGACTACAGGGTTATAAACACAAAATCAAATAGGGGTAATGCAGGAGTAGGTTTAATAATGAATAGGAAAATAGGAATGCGGGTAAGCTACTACAAACAGCATAGTGAACGCATTATTGTGGCCAAGATAGACACGAAGCCCACGCCTACTACAGTAGTACAAGTTTATATGCCAACTAGCTCTGCAGATGACGAAGAAATTGAAGAAATGTATGATGAAATAAAAGAAATTATTCAGATTGTGAAGGGAGACGAAAATTTAATAGTCATGGGTGACTGGAATTCGAGTGTAGGAAAAGGGAGAGAAGGAAACATAGTAGGTGAATATGGATTGGGGGACAGAAATGAAAGAGGAAGCCGCCTGGTAGAATTTTGCACAGAGCACAACATAATCATAACTAACACTTGGTTTAAGAATCATGAAAGAAGGTTGTATACATGGAAGAACCCTGGAGATACTAAAAGGTATCAGATAGATTATATAATGGTAAGACAGAGATTTAGGAACCAGGTTTTAAATTGTAAGACATTTCCAGGGGCAGATGTGGACTCTGACCACAATCTATTGGTTATGACCTGCAGATTAAAACTGAAGAAACTGCAAAAAGGTGGGAATTTAAGGAGATGGGACCTGGATAAACTAAAAGAACCAGAGGTTGTACAGAGATTCAGGGAGAGCATAAGGGAGCACTTGAGAGGAATGGGGGAAATAAATACAGTAGAAGAAGAATGGGTAGCTTTGAGGGATGAAGTAGTGAAGGCAGCAGAGGATCAAGTAGGTAAAAAGACGAGGGCTAGTAGAAATCCTTGGGTAACAGAAGAAATATTGAATTTAATTGATGAAAGGAGAAAATATAAAAATACAGTAAGTGAAACAGGCAAAAAGGAATACAAACGTCTCAAAAATGAGATCGACAGGAAGTGCAAAATGGCTAAGCAGGGATGGCTAGAGGACAAATGTAAGGATGTAGAGGCCTATCTCACTAGGGGTAAGATAGATACCGCCTACAGGAAAATTAAAGAGACCTTTGGAGATAAGAGAACAACTTGTATGAATATCAAGAGCTCAGATGGAAACCCAGTTCTAAGCAAAGAAGGGAAAGCAGAAAGGTGGAAGGAGTATATAGAGGGTCTATACAAGGGCGATGTACTTGAGGACAATATTATGGAAATGGAAGAGGATGTAGATGAAGATGAAATGGGAGATATGATACTGCGTGAAGAGTTTGACAGAGCACTGAAAGACCTGAGTCGAAACAAGGCCTCCGGAGTAGACAATATTCCATTGGAACTACTGACGGCGGTGGGAGAGCCAGTCCTGACAAAACTCTACCATCTGGTGAGCAAGATGTATGAAACAGGCGAAATACCCTCAGACTTCAAGAAGAATATAATAATTCCAATCCCAAAGAAAGCAGGTGTTGACAGATGTGAAAATTACCGAACTATCAGCTTAATAAGTCACAGCTGCAAAATACTAACACGAATTCTTTACAGACGAATGGAAAAACTAGTAGAAGCCAACCTCGGGGAAGATCAGTTTGGATTCCGTAGAAACACTGGAACACGTGAGGCAATACTGACCTTACGACTTATCTTAGAAGAAAGATTAAGGAAAGGCAAACCTACGTTTCTAGCATTTGTAGACTTAGAGAAAGCTTTTGACAATGTTGACTGGAATACTCTCTTTCAAATTCTAAAGGTGGCAGGGGTAAAATACAGGGAGAGAAAGGCTATTTACAATTTGTACAGAAACCAGATGGCAGTTATAAGAGTCGAGGGACATGAAAGGGAAGCAGTGGTTGGGAAGGGAGTAAGACAGGGTTGTAGCCTCTCCCCGATGTTGTTCAATCTGTATATTGAGCAAGCAGTAAAGGAAACAAAAGAAAAATTCGGAGTAGGTATTAAAATTCATGGAGAAGAAATAAAAACTTTGAGGTTCGCCGATGACATTGTAATTCTGTCAGAGACAGCAAAGGACTTGCAAGAGCAGTTGAATGGAATGGACAGGGTCTTGAAAGGAGCATATAAGATGAACATCAACAAAAGCAAAACAAGGATAATGGAATGTAGTCTAATTAAGTCGGGTGATTCTGAGGGAATTAGATTAGGAAATGAGGCACTTAAGGTAGTAAAGGAGTTTTGCTATTTGGGGAGCAAAATAACTGATGATGGTCGAAGTAGAGAGGATATAAAATGTAGGCTGGCAATGGCAAGGAAAGCGTTTCTGAAGAAGAGAAATTTGTTAACATCGAGTATAGATTTAAGTGTCAGGAAGTCATTTCTGAAAGTATTCGTATGGAGTGTAGCCATGTATGGAAGTGAAACATGGACGATAAATAGTTTGGACAAGAAGAGAATAGAAGCTTTCGAAATGTGGTGCTACAGAAGAATGCTGAAGATTAGATGGGTAGATCACATAACTAATGAGGAAGTATTGAATAGGATTGGGGAGAAGAGAAGTTTGTGGCACAACTTGACCAGAAGAAGGGATCGGTTGGTAGGACATGTTCTGAGGCATCAAGGGATCACCAATTTAGTATTGGAGGGCAGCGTGGAGGGTAAAAATCGTAGAGGGAGACCAAGAGATGAATACACTAAGCAGATTCAGAAGGATGTAGGTTGCAGTAGGTACTGGGAGATGAAAAAGCTTGCACAGGATAGAGTAGCATGGAGAGCTGCATCAAACCAGTCTCAGGACTGAAGACCACAACAACAACAACAGGTATTTAGTCGGACTGATAGCCCTTAGATTTGTGAGATTTATTGTATACCCAAAATTTATTGGATTTTCCCAAAATTAAGTTGTAAGCTATCAGAAATCACCATTCTCTGAGTGTCTGCTTCAAGCCTGTATTTTATCTCAGTGTGGTCCATACTGAAATTAGAATTTTCCTCATTTTAGACACAAGTTATTAATTAAAGCATTATAGTTTCAACTTGGGTCTCTCCAAACTGAGTGTCAGCATTCTCCCTATTTTCTAGTCAAATGTAATGTTTGTGATAATCAGTACAGTCTTAATGTAGGGTTCTTAAACCTGTAATGTGAAAGGAAACAAAATTACTCCAGAGAAATCTAGACTTAAAACACTTTCAGTTGCACATTTCAACAAAACGAATGTGTGTTACTATAAGTCTGTCAGATGCCTGTCTTACACAGTCACAATGACTTCAGCAATTTTCTCAACTAACTTGACTGTTCTTCAGATTACCGAAAATGCCAAAACTTTGAGACAGAAACGTCTTCATGGTAAACTTACATTCATTATTATCCTAAAGACTGAAATATAAAAGCAATTAACAATGCCACTCACGTCAGTCTTGCATTTAACATGTGAACTTGCAGGAAAAGAAATTAAACACTCCAAGCTTCAATAATTTAAAAAATCATTTCCGTATACCTTAAAATATAACTTCACACCACACAAGTACACAGAAAATGACTTTCCAAGAGTTTGAAAAGCACAGATTGCTACTCACGACATAGATGGGACACTAAGTTGTGTGCGCACAAGCACACGCATGCACGCACTTAGATACATGATGTAAATAACTGCTAAAAGTTATTCAGCTATCTGACTCTAAGCTATCAGCTATAAGTCCTTCATCATGCACATTCACACAAGCACAAACCACACATGCATGACCACAGTCATTTTCAGATAAGGCCCAATTGTGTAACTGAGGCAAACAGCAACCTTTGCTGCAGGTAGTGTGGGTAAAGGCAAGGTGTGGGGTGGGAAACGAATAACAGGTTGGAGGTACAGCAATGGGAGGTTGTGCTTGGGGAACAGGGAGAGGGGGGGGGGGGGGGGGGTTGGGGACACAAAACTGCCGGGCAGATTTGTGCCAGGGACCAGCGCTCCTTCCCGCCCGGAAAATGACGTCCCATACATGCTCAATTGGAGACATATCTGCTGACAGAGCAGACTAAGGCAACATGTCGACACTATGTAGAGCTTGTTGCAGTACAACAGCGGCGTATGGGCGAGCGTTATCGTGTTGGAAAACACTTCCTGGACCACTGTTCATATATGGCACCACAACAGGTCGAATCCCTAGATGGACGCACAGTTGCAGTCAGGGTGCATGGTATAACGACGAGCGCTCCTGCAGTCATATGAAATCGCACCCCAGACTATAACTCCAGGAGTAAGTCCAGTGTCCCTGGCATGCAGAAATGTTGGTTGCAGGCCGTGAACTGGCGTCCTCCTAACCGACACACGGCCGTCACTGGCACCGAGGCAGAACCAGCTTTCATCAGAAAACACACCCTTTCGAACGAGCTCTTGCTTGACACCACTCAAGTCGCAAATGGCGGCGGCTTGGCGTCAGTGGAGTGCAGGCTACAGGACGTCTGGCTCGGAGCTGCCCTTGAAGTAACCCATTTGTAACAGTTCGTTGTGTCATCGTGATGCCAACTGCTGCTCAGAATGCTCCTGCAGATGCAGTACGATGCACCAGAGACATACGCCAAACACAGTGGTTTTCCCTCTCTGTAGAACCACGTGGCCGTCCAGTGCCCGGTCTATTCGAGACCGTACAGTCTCGTGACCACCGTTGCCGGCAATCATGTACAGTGTCTACATCCCTCTCAAGTCTTATGCATTATCGCAGGAGAAACATCCAGCTTCTCATAGCCCTATCACACGAGATCGTCCAACCTCAGTGAGATTGACTTACATACCCCCAATTCCAAGCCAGTAAAAGTAGACATCATGATCATGATCATGATCATCATCATTTAAGACTGATTATGCCTTTCAGCGTTCAGTCTGGAGCATAGCCCCCCTTATACAGTTCCTCCATGATCCCCTATTCAGTGCTAACATTGGTGCCTCTTCTGATGTTAAACCTATTACTTCAAAATCATTCTTAACCGAATCCAGGTACATTCTCCTCGGTCTGCCCCGACTCCTTCTACCCTCTACTGCTGAATCCATGAGTCTCTTGGGTAACTTTGCTTCTCCCATGCGTGTAACATGACCCCACCATCTAAGCCTGTTCGCCCTGACTGCTACATCTATAGAGTTCATTCCCAGTTTTTCTTTGATTTCCTCATTGTAGACACCCTCCTGCCATTGTTCCCATCTACTAGTACCTGCAATCATCCTAGCTACTTTCATATCCGTAACCTCAACCTTGTTGATAAGGTAACCTGAATCCACCCACCTTTCGCTCCCATACAACAAAGTTGGTCGAAAGATCGAACGGTGCACAGATAACTTAGTCTTGGTACTGACTTCCTTCTTGCAGAAGAGAGTAGATCGTAGCTGAGCGCTCACTGCATTAGCTTTGCTACACCTCGCTTCCAGTTCTTTCACTATGTTGCCATCCTGTGAGAATATGCATCCTAAGTACTTGAAACCGTCCACCTGTTCTAACTTTGTTCCTCCTATTTGGCACTCAATCCGTTTATATTTCTTTCTCACTGACATTACATTCGTTTTGGAGATGCTAATCTTCATACCATAGTCCTTACATTTCTGATCTAGCTCTGAAATATTACTTTGCAAACTTTCAATCGAATCTGCCATCACAACTAAGTCATCCGCATATGCAAGACTGCTTATTTTGTGTTCACATATCTTAATCTCACCCAGCCAGTCTATTGTTTTGAACATATGATCCATAAATAATATGAACAACAGTGGAGACAGGTTGCAGCCTTGTCTTACCCCTGAAACTACTCTGAAAGTAGACAAAAAGGATAATAAATATATGAGTTTTGTAAAGCAATTACTCTTGTTTCTACAGTTTCAAGATAAAGGAGAGCCACATTATTAGTGTGATTACAAAGGCTTCAAAATTAAAAACAAAGAGAGAAGGCGGACAGGTCGCAGTCATAATGACACCTCAGCGATTAGAACGTCGTAACGTGTCGGAGACAAAGGAAGACGTCTGGGAGCTTCCCGACAGCCAGCGCATACCTGAGCGGCCCAACCTGTTCCCTACCTGCCGCGAGCGACCTTGCCGACGTGGGCGTTGCGTGGAAGGGGCCGTCGCTCTCCCCTCTCCTCCCCCCTCCCCCCCCCCCCCCCTCTCCAAAACAGCACAGCGCAGCCCGCCTTGGGTGCGGCGGAGCGCTCGAAAGCCGGTGCAGCACATTCCGTCGATTACTAAACAGCTGTTTGAAAGCTGTGGCTGCTACGTTTCCCCGTTAATAAATTTTGTCTTATACCCTTACTAATTTGGTTCTCCGTTCGTGTGGCCTTCTAGCCACAGGGGAAAAAAGAATTACAGGATTTGGTGGACACCATTGCAACAAACGGAAAAAAATAATGGAATGAAAATTAACACAAATAAAACAAAAGTATTGGCACTAGGAGGAAATAAGGAAATAAAAATTATGCTGAATGGAGAAACACTAGACCAGGTGCAAAATTTTAAGTATTTTGGAAGCAGGATAGACACCGACTGGAAGTGCACCACAGAAATTAAAACAAGAATAGCAATGGCAAAAGAGGCGTTTTATAAGAAAAGGAGAATCTTCTGCAGCGGTCTGGACAGAGAACTCAGAAAGAGACTCATAAAATGTCTTGTATGAAGTGTTCTTCTATATGGCGCTGAAACATGGACTATGAGGAAAAAAGACAGAGAAAGGCTGGAGGCTTTTGAGATCTGGACATGGCGGAAGATGGAAAGAATAAGTTGGATGGACAGAGTAAAAAATGAAGAGGTACTGAGGAGAGTGGGAGAGAAAAGACAGTTACTAGATGTAATAAAGAGAAGAATTGGATTGGGCATATATTAAGAAAGAATGACGGACTGATAAAAACAGTTTTAGAAGGTTATGTAGAAGGGAAAAGGAAGCGAGGAAGGAAGAGATCCCAGATACTGGATGACATGATGGACGGTACAACATACAGCAGCCTTAAGAAGGAAGCAATGGATCGCAGAAAATGGAGAGGCAAAGGACCCGCTAATATAGCAGATAAC
Source organism: Schistocerca americana (assembly GCF_021461395.2). Taxonomy (NCBI): domain Eukaryota; kingdom Metazoa; phylum Arthropoda; class Insecta; order Orthoptera; family Acrididae; genus Schistocerca; species Schistocerca americana. Next base: position 34,074,066 of record NC_060124.1, read on the forward strand.
TGATGATGATGATGATGTTCGTGTGGCCATAGTGCCTTTACTTGTCTTACAATTATTGAAAATACTTGAAATATGGCTTTACCATTGCTGAAATTGCGTAACAACTTTACCATACCTGTTTCATTTTATTGACTTAAAAAGTCGTCAGTAGTAGCATTTTTCTATGATTTCTGCTTACATCTGGAAATGTTCTTTGTTTCTAAATTTTCCAGGTATTCCTGCATTTGGGACTGGTGATTTTGGGGACCATTTGTATGATTCTTTTATTTGCTAGTTCGGAATAGATGCGGGATAGCGAAAACAAACACCAAAGGAGCACTATTTTGTCGTATTTAACGTCGATAAATGTATAGTGAAACATGTCAACGTCGAATTAAACTGAAACATCAGTCCCAAATACAGCAATATCTGAACATGTGCAAGCACACGGCACTTCTAGATGTAATAAAAAAATCGGACAAAAATGCTGTAGACTGCCTGTGTTGTAAACTAAATACATAATGTTAGTAGTGGCAAACACTGTTTCTAAACACATTAACTTATATTTTTAGGATCCTTCCACTATCCACAGCGTGATCAGAGAAGTCGCTGCAAGTGCCGACAACTTAGTGCGTTATTTAAACTTCAAGTCCTGTCATAATATAACGTTAACTTCTTGTGCCCATTACTCTCTTCCAGGAAATGTCGGAGACACACTTCTGCCTCTACATCTACATCTACATCTATACTCTGTGACACACTTGAAGTGCATGGCAGAGGGTACGTCCCAGCGAACCGGTTATGGGTTTTCACCGTTCCATTGGCGTATGGAGCGCGGGAAACATGATTCTTCAGAATCCTCTGTGCATGCCGTAATTAACCTAATCTTATCCTCACGATCCCTATGTGAGCGACGTTTAGAGGGCTGTAATACATTCCTAGGGTCATCATTCAGAGCCGGTCCTTGAAACTTTGTTAATAGATTTTCTCTGGATAGTTTCTATCTATCTTCAAGGGTCTACCAGTTCAGTTCTTTCAAGATCTCACTCTCCCGCGGGTCAAACAAACTTGTGACTTAAGGAGTGAAAATTTCATTCTGGAAATGTGTGGCTATTTGTGGTGTCCTTCCTGTATACAGGGTGTTTCAAAAATGACCGGTATATTTGAAACGGCAATAAAAAATAAACGAGCAGCGATAGAAATACACCGTTTGTTGCAATATGCTTGGGACAACAGTACATTTTCAGGCAGACAAACTTTCGAAATTACAGTAGTTACAATTTTCAACAACAGATGGCGCTGCGGTCTGGGAAACTCTATAGTACGATATTTTCCACATATCCACCATGCGTAGCAATAATATGGCGTAGTCTCTGAATGAAATTACCCGAAACCTTTGACAACGTGTATGGCGGAATGGCTTCACATGTAGATGAGATGTACTGCTTCAGCTGTTCAATTGTTTCTGGATTCTGGCGGTACACCTGGTCTTTCAAGTGTCCCCACAGAAAGAAGTCACAGGGGTTCATGTCTGGCGAATAGGGAGGCCAATCCACGCCGCCTCCTGTATGTTTCGGATAGCCCAAAGCAATCACACGATCATCGAAATATTCATTCAGGAAATTAAAGACGTCGGCCGTGCGATGTGGCCGGGCACCATCTTGCATAAACCACGAGGTGTTCGCAGTGTCGTCTAAGGCAGTTTGTACCGCCACAAATTCACGAAGAATGTCCAGTAATCGTTTCGGATCTGAAAAATGGGCCAATGATTCCTTTGGAAGAAATGGCGGCCCAGACCAGTACTTTTTGAGGATGCAGGGACGATGGGACTGCAACATGGGGCTTTTCGGTTCCCCATATGCGCCAATTCTGTTTATTGACGAAGCCGTCCAGGTAAAAATAAGCTTCGTCAGTAAACCAAATGCTGCCCACATGCATATCGCCGTCATCAATCCTGTACACTATATCGTTAGCGAATGTCTCTCGTGCAGCAATGGTAGCGGCGCTGAGGGGTTGCCACGTTTAAATTTTGTACGGATAGAGGTGTAAACTCTGGCGCATGAGACGATACTTGGACGTTGGCGTCATTTGGACCACAGCTGCAACACGGCGAACGGAAACCCGAGGCCGCTGTCGGATCACCTGCTGCACTAGCTGCGCGTTGCCCTCTGTGGTTGCCGTACGCGGTCGCCCTACCTTTCCAGCACGTTCATCCATCACGTTCGCAGTCTGTTGAAATTTTTCAAACAGATCCTTTATTGTATCGCTGTTCGGTCCTTTGGTTACATTAAACCTCCGTTGAAAACTTCGTCTTGTTGCAACAACACTGTGTTCTAGGCGGTGGAATTCCAACACCAGAAAAATCCTTTGTTCTAAGGAATAAACCATGTTGTCTACAGCACACTTGCACGTTGTGAACAGCACACGCTTACAGCAGAAAGACGACGTACAGAATGGCGCGCCCACAGACTGCGTTGTCTTCTATATCTTTCACATCACTTGCAGCGCCCTCTGTTGTTGAAAATTGTAACTACTGTGATTTCGAAAGTTTATCCGCCTGAAAATGTACTGTTGTCCCAAGCATATTGCAACAAACGGTGTATTTCTATCGCTGCTCGTTTAGTTTTTATTGCCGTTTCAAATATACCGGTCATTTTTGAAACACCCTGTACATTCAGCATTATCAGCCGTCGTATTATCCACGGGTTCCACATAGTTGAACAGGGTTCTAGAACGGGCCCCACGAGTGATTTGCAAACAATCTCCTTTGTAAATTGATTACATTTCTACCAATAAATCGAAGTCTGCTACCTGCTTTACCCACGACACAACTAACCCTATGTGAACGTCCCACTTCACATCCCTGCTAACCTTTACTTGTTTCTTTTGTTCTTTTTTTTTTAGGTGCAGAATTTTACATTGTATCACTTTTAAATCTTATCAAGGTCCGACTGAATATTTGCACATCTTTATTCAGACTGTATTTTGTAGTGGACAACTGCATCATCTTGCGAAAAGTCTGAGGTTACTATTAATATTGTCCGTAGTATTGTCCGCTTTTTTTCTATGAAAGAACAAAGCTCATCCATTTTATTGCTACCAAAAACACTCCAATTAACGGAGTACCGTAACAACAAGGCACAAAAAATATTCGTTACGTTCCACGATGTGCACAATGACGGAAACCTAAAGTAACGCTCTATAAAAGATCTGATACAAAATTTAGGTTTAGTAACTTGTAATACAAGAATAATTGCCTGCTTTGGAGGAACAGATATCAGTGAGCTGAAGTATTTAGCTTAATGAAATTAATGTATAAACAATCTGCCGAAGCTGGTTTATTTGACGATCTCATCAGTGGCGAGCATCCTTTGGATATTCATAGTCCTAGTAGCAGAATTTTGGAGGTTTAAAACACCACTCAGCACCACTCCGTGTTAACGAAGATGTCAACCGCTGCTTTAAACCGCTAACGTGTTGCTGCAAAGGCAATGAATATCCAAGAATGCTCTCGTGCTATGAACGGATCTAGTCAAGTAAACCTGCTCTGGTAGTATATTGATTACAAAGGTCATTGTGTGCTATTCAGGAGTGTGCTATGCATACTTAGCAGATTTTCATTTATTGAAGTCACATGATAAATATTTTATCATTACTCCACACTTAGGCAAAAAGACTTGACGACGCCGAAACATGGAATTAAAAATGTAAGTCTGGGACGCAAACGCGTGCCCGGGCTAGGCTGCTGGCCTTTGGCAGGTACAGTGCAGCCTTTCTTCGCCGCGATGTTAGAAGGGGGAGGAAGGCGTGTCCGACGCCCTACCCGTCTAATATCCCAAGGAAAGGGCTCCGGTACTCATTTGGTCATCAGTATGAATGGATCTGGAACCGTCCTGGAGGGACTGGAATGAAGAAAAATCCCCCGGCCCTATCCGGATTTGAATGCTAACCTCCATCGCCAGAGTTTAAAGCTCTACTTTTGTTTCGTCATTATTCTCTACCCTATGGTCTGATCAAACACGCTGAGCTGCCTTACCGGTGTCCACTATACCACCACGGCCACAATTTTAAATGAATGTAAATAAAATCATAGACAGTGTGTAAGTATAAGTTGGCCGATTGCGTAATCCTTTTGCGTAATCCCCACTAAGCAGAAGAAATTCTTGTTGGACTCCATCATTTCCCATTGCATTTCCAGATTTTAGAGTTTTAAGAGCAGCAGAAATTTCAGATGCGGAGAAAGTTCTTGAGAACTCAGGTCGTTCATTAGCGTTCTTCTTGAGCGATGTAAATTTGCGCCTGATGTATCTGGCATGAGTTTTATCCCTTGGTGCTCATGATGTGGACGGTAAATATGACGAAATCCTATAATCTGAGACATGAATGTTGTCCCTTACTTTAATAATATTTCCATCCAACTTCCTTAGTAAAGAATATGCTTCTCTACTTGATGTTTGAAAACTGAGCGACTCAGTAGTCTCTGTCTACTCAGTATGTCTTGCTGTATAGAGGTTAGGACGTAGCTTATCCGCTCCTTTTGGGTCACCACTTTTTATAGAAATTCTTCCTATTGTTTCTCATTACTTTCGTTCCAACTTGAAATATATTCCCAGAATGAGATTTTCACTCTGCAGCGGAGTGTGCGCTGACATGAAACTTCCTGGCAAATTAAATCTGTGTGCCCGACCGAGACTCGAACTCGGGACCTTTGCCTTTCGCGGGCAAGTGCTCTACCAACTGAGCTACCGAAGCACGACTCACGGCCGATACTCACAGCTTTATTTCTGCCAGTACCTCGTCTCCTACCTTCCAAACTTTACAGAAGCTCTCCTGCGAACCTTGCAGAACTAGCACTCCTGAAAGAAAGGATATTGCGGAGACATGGCTTAGCCACGGCCTGGGGGATGTTTTCAGAATGAGATTTCCACTCTGCAGCGGAGTGTGCGCTTATGTGTTTCATATCAGCCCCCAGGCTGTGGCTAAGCCATGTCTCCGCTATATCCTTTCTTTCAGGAGTGCTAGTTCTGCAAGGTTCGCAGGAGAGCTTCTGTAAAGTTTGGAAGGTAGGAGACGAGGTACTGGCAGAAGTAAAGCTGTGAGTACCGGCCGTGAGTCGTGCTTCGGTAGCTCAGTTGGTAGAGCACTTGCCCGCGAAGGGCAAAGGTCCCGAGTTCGAGTCTCGGTCGGGCACACAGTTTTAATCTGCCAGGAAGTTTGAAATATATTGCTTTCGGTTTCCCATACGGATTGTCATACCTTCAACAAGCCTCTCATAGTGTTTTGCTTTTGTGGAATTCAACTAAGAGATTTATCCAGATTTTTAGCGAATACATCCCATTTACTTTTTTCAGTTCTATCTAGGTCGTGGAAAGGATGATACGAGTGGGATACTTGTCCGTAATTCAATCAGGATTGGACGGAGCTGGCTGTGTGGAAACTCTTGTAATACGAACCTCGAACCTTGCAGAGGTAGTTTATTCTTATAAGTTGTTACAAAGCTTAGATCGGGAGTACAATATCAGCTACTGTCTTCTGGTCAATTTATAACGGTATCACCACTTTCATTCCTTTCCTTATACTTCCACTTTGAACTATGGCTGTTAATGTCTTCGAGGTATATGGTGGGGTGTTGTGATACAGGGACGACTCGTGAAGGCCAAGCGATAGCTGGAGGTTTGTACACATTAATTACTGTAAGGTCTCCTATTTTTACCGTACCCTCGTGGATGGCATTGAGATCAGATACAGAACACAGATGTGCGTTCTTGATTGTCGATCGGACGTAGGTTGTCACTCCATAAGCACGATGGAGAGTTGTTCCTAGTAAGTCGGGAATTTTTCCTCTCTGCTTCATTTTCTCTCACTTTCAGTATGTGTTCCCTGAACACCAAGAAGATCAACGTTATACAATCATGTTCAGAAAAAAACAGAACACCTTGAACGACTGGAGATGGACGTTTATATTCACAGGTCATGTACACTGTGTAGTGGGACGCGAAATTGAAGCGTCACCCATCCACCAGTGTCAGCCCAGTTTGCAGGTGAACATAAGTTTAATTTAGTTTTGTTTATGTATTTTTGTAATATTTGTAATGGTTGTGAATTGTCTAAAGTTTTTGTATTTATCTTTTATGTTTCGTGTACGGAGAGGGCGGCGCAACGAACGGAGACAGCATCTTCGCTGCCGGGACCAGAGAGAAAATTGCTGGCCACTATACGTCGCGGGTCGACAGCCAAAGAGCAACAGAAGATCCTGAAACCGAGTTGTTGCGTCGTGCTTCTAAAAATCAAATAATCGAGAATTTGTAATGTTTTGTACAACAATGATATCATAGGAAGTTTAATCTTACTAAAAATGTTAGTTTTGTCTCGTCAAGGCTCAGGTTCACGTCAGTATGTAGGAAGATAATAAACTAGTAGATGCTACTAAAGTTGAAATACGTGTTCCGAGGATTTATTTATGAAGAATTATGTGAATGAATTAATAATATATTTGACAAGATTATTGAATTTTGACAGCGTTCATCGCGACTTTGAATCTCAAAAGTTTATTCAATGTGGTTCTAATATCGGTTAAATCAGATAACGTGTATCAATATAATTTCTGAGGAGAAACAAACGACATCTAAAATTGAAAAAGCACACGAAAACCAATAGGACTGAGTGACGTAATTCTGCGCATACGAATCAAATGATGATGTTTTAATTACAGTTTCGTTCAAGAACCATTCAGAGGCAAATTTTAAAAAGAGTTTAAATAATTTTGAAGTGTGTTGTAACTGATGTAGGTGACGAAGTCTGCACATGGTCATATGTCAAATGAAAATCATTTAACCAAATCTATACGTCGTTACACTACAACTGGTATGTCCTGCATAAATGATTAGCATTTTAATCGCCTAGATTAGGCATGTCTCCCGTCGCCTGGTAGGCACAGGGTCCGCCATGGACCCTGACAACTTGTTCCATGCGTGATGGCATCGACACTTGTAAGGCACGAATGGCGTCCTGTGGTATATCTGTGGTGTCACCGCCAGACACCACACTTGCTAGGTGGTAGCCTTTAAATCGGCCGCGGTCCGCTAGTATACGTCGGGCCCGCGTGTCGCCACTGTCAGTGATTGCAGACCGAGCTCCGCCACACGGCAGGTCTAGAGAATCGTCGTAGCACTCGCCCCAGTTGTACAGCCGACTTTGCTAGCGATGCTACACTGACAAATACGCTCTCATTTGCCGAGACGATAGCATAGCCTTCAGCTACGTCATTTGCTACGACCTAGCAAGGCGCCATTGCCAGTTAATATTGAGATTGTAAATTATGTATCATCAAGAGCGATGTTCTCCAATTATGGATTAAAGTTAAGTATTACATCAACTACGTACTTTATTTGCTACTATAAATTCCCTTACCTTGTTCCAGACCTCACGCCAGTCTGCGTGAGCTTAAACGCGTGCATTTCGGCCTCCTCTAGCAACACGGTGTTGGCTCTTCTGCCAACACATCAATATCCATCAATGCTCCATTCACCTGGCTCCACAGTTCATCTGTGGTGGTGCGACCTGACCCGTCTGATTGTGTTCTACGGCCTTCCGTGAACGATTCTGCACACAACCGTTGCACTGCCGAATCACTCCGTCTCAATCGAGTAGCAATTTCCCGGATGGATGCATCACATTCTCTGAAGCCAATAAGCGCCCTGTTTCGAACTTACTGATTTAACGATAGGGTTCGCGCTAGCGTCTGCGGGGCATTCTGTACTTCTTCTCAAGTCACTCTCATCTCTTTCTTTCGGTCTGTAGCGACAAGATAGTCGCAGGCACGTTTTACCAGTAAGTGGTGATATGCCGCGATATCGACGTTGACCTTGCACCCACCAATCATTGCTGCAGAACATACCAATGTCCTCTGAATATGAACGCCTTATCTATAGTCGTTCAATGTGTTATGTTTTTTTTCTGAACAAGTGTGTATTTTCATATAATCTTCTAAAATAGATGTAAATGTCGTGTGACTAGGGCCTCCTGTCGGGTTGACCTTTCGCCGGGTGAAAGTCTTTCGATTTGACGTAACTTCGGCGACTTGCGCGTCGATATGGATGAAATGATGACGGTTAGGGCAACACAACACCGAATCCCTGAGCAGAGAAAACCTCCGACCCAGCCGGGAATCGGACCTGGGCACTTAGGATTGACATTCTGTCTTGCTGACCACTTTTTTTCCTTTATTTTGTTCGGTGTTGTTCGTTGCGTTTGGTAAGGGCGGACGTCACATGACATCCGTTCAAGTTGATCTTGATTCTTTTACTCTTTTACTCTCTGACCGAACACCCTCAGCTACCGTGCCGGCACTACCAGACTCCGGGGCCGGACATAATCTTCTGTAAGTTTAGTTTACTTATGCCTTTATCTACATCTAGGTAGAACCCGACCTCGGGGAAGATCAATTTGGATTCCGTAGAAATATTCGAACACGTGAGGCAATACTGACACTACGACTTATCTCAGAAAATAGATTAAGGAAAGGCAAACCTACATTTCTAGCATTTGTAGACTTAGAGAAAGCTTTTGACAATGTTGGCTGGAATAATCTCTTTCAAATTCTAAAGGTGGCAGGGGTAAAATACAGGGAGCAAAAGGCTATTTACAATTTGTACAGTAACCAGATGGCAGTTATAAGAGTGGAGGGGCGTGAAAGGGAAGCAGCGGTTGGGAAAGGAGTGAGACAGGGTTGTAGCCTGTCCCCGATGTTATTCAATCTGTATATTGAGCAAGCAGTAAAGGATACAAAAGAAAGGTTCGGAGTAGGTATTAAAATCCATGGAGAAGAAATAAAAACTTTGAGGTTCGCCGATGACATTGTAATTCTGTCAGAGACAGCAAAGGACTTGGAAGAGCAGTTGAACGGAATGGACAATGTCTTGAAAGGAGGATATAAGATAAACATCAACAAAAGCAAAACGAGGATAGGAATGTAGTCGAATTAAGTCAGGTGATGCTGAGGGAATTAGTCTAGGAAATGAGACACTTAAAGTAGTAAAGGAGTTTTGCTATTTGGGGAGCAAAATAACTGATGATGGTCGAAGTAGAGAGGATATAAAATGTAGACTGGCTATGGCAAGGAAAGCGTTTCTGAGGAAGAGAGATTTGTTAACATCGAGTATAGATTGAAGTGTCAGGAAATCGTTTCTGAAAGTATTTGTATGGAGTGTAGCCATGTATGGATGAGAAACATGGACGATAAATAGTTTGGACAAGAAGAGAATAGAAGCTTTCGAAATGTGGTGCTACAGAAGAATGGTGAAGATTAGATGGGTAGATCACATAACTAATGAGGAGGTACTGAATAGAATTGGGGAGAAGAGGAGTTTGTGGCACAACTTGACAAGAAGAAGAGCTCGGTTGGTAGGACATGTTCTGAGGCATCAAGGGATCACAAATTTAGCATTGGAGGGCAGCGTGGAGGGTAAAAATCGTAGAGGGAGACCAAGAGATGAACACACTAAGCAAATTCAGAAGGATGTAGGTTGCAATAGGTACTGGGAGATGAAGAAGCTTGGAGTAGCATGGTGAGCTGTATCAAACCAGCCTCAGGACTGAAGACCACAACAACAACAACATCTGTATCTACATGGATAATCTGCAAATCACACTTAAGTGTGTGGCCGAAGATTCATCAAAACACCTTCACTACAATATCTCTGTTATTCCACTCTCGAACAGCGCGCGTCAACGAAATATTTTCGCGTTCTGAGGAGAATGTTAGTGACTGAAATTTCGAGAGAAGATCCCGCCGCAACGAGATACGTCTTTGTTTTAATGATGTCCACCCCAGATCCTTTAAGAGGTCCGTGACCCACACTCTCTCTCTCTCTCTCCTATTTCTCGATAATACAAAACGTTCTGCCCTTTTTTAAACTTTCTTGATGTACTCCGTTAATCCTACTTCGTAAGGATCTCACACTGCGCAATAGTACTCCAAAAGAGAACGGACCAGCATAGGGTAAGCAGCCTCTTTAATAGATGTGTTGCATCTTCTAAGTGTTCTGCCAGTAAATCAGAGTCTTTGGTTACCTACCCACGACTATTTTATGTGTTCTTCAATACTGATCTGGCAACAGGTCCAGGGTGTCACGAGAGGAACCATGTGAGTCCATGACTTGTGAAAAAATTAATTTTAGCCAGGAGATCTTCGAGATTATCTGTCTGCCTCTGCTTCTTGGCTTTAGATATTTTCCATGACGTGACTGTTCATTAGCACCACCCAGAGAGCAGTGTGACTTATGGAATGGCACGGACTCGAAGTCATTGTCCCGCAGTAAACAGATTAAAACAATAAACATACACTACTGGCCATTAAAATTGCTACACCACGAAGATGAAGCGCTACAGACGCGAAATTTAATCGACAGGAAGAAGATGATGTGATGTGCAAATGATTAGCTTTTCAGAGCATTCACACAAGGTTGGCGCCGGTGCCAACACCTACAACGTGCTGACATGGAGAAAGTTTCCAACCCATTTCTCATACACAAACAGCAGTTGACCAGTGTTGCCCGGTGAAACGTTGTTGTGATGCCTCGTGTAAGAAGGAGAAATGCGTACCATCACATTTCCGACTTTCATAATGGTCGGATTGTAGCCTATCGCGATTTCGGTTTATCGTATCGCGACATTGCTTCCAGCGTTGGTCGAGATCCAATGACTGTTAGCGGAATATGGAATCGGTGGGTTCAGGTGGGTAATACGGAACGCCGTGCTGGATCCCAATGGCCTCGTATCACTAGCAGTCGAGATGACAGGCATCTTATCCGCATGGCTGTAACGGATGGTGCAGCAACGTCTCGATCCCTGAGTCAACAGATGGGGACGTTTGCAAGACAACAACCATCTGCACGAACAGTTCGACGACGTTTGCAGCAGCATGGACTATCATCTCGGAGACCATAGCTGCGGTTACCCTTGACGCTGCATCACAAACAGGAGCGCGTGCGATGGTGTACCAACGACGAACCTGGGTGCACGAACGGTAAAACGTCATTTTTTCGGATGAATACAGGTTCTGTTTACATTATCATGATGGTCGCATCCGTGTTTGGTGACATCGCGGTGAACGCACATTGCAAACGTGTATTCATCGTCACCATACTGGCGTATCACACGGCGTGATGGTATGGGGTGCCATTGGTTACACGTCTTGGTCACCTGTTGTTCGCATTGACGGAACTTTGAATAGTGGACGTTACATTTCAGATGCGTTACGACCCTGGCTCTACCCTTCATTCGATCCCTGCGAAACCTTACATTTCAGCAGGATAATGCACGACCGCATGTTGCTGGTCCTGTACGGGCCTTTCTGGATACAGAAAATGTTCGACTGCTGTCCTGGCCAGCACATTCTCCAGATCTCTCACCAATTGAAAACGTCTGGTCAATGGTGGCCGAGCAACTGGCTCGTCACAATACGCCAGTCACTACTCTCGATGAACTGTGGTATCGTGTTGAAGCTGCACGGGCAGCTGTACCTGTACATGCCAACCAAGCTCTGTTTGACTCAATGCCCAGGTGTATCAAGGCCGTTATTACGGCCAGAGGTGGTTGTTCTGGGCGCTGTTTTCTCAGGATCTATGCACTCAAATTGCGTGAAAATGTAATCACATGTCAGTTTTAGTATAATATATTTGTCCAACGAATACCCGTTTATCATCTGCATTTCTTCTTGGTGTAGCAATTTTAATGGCCAGTAGTGTATTTGTGCATATATTAAAACACAAGGAGTGGCCTCTCAGTACCTACAGACTCTGTCACCCTGCTGTGAGTAAACGCTTCCATCTGCTGTGAGTAAACGCTTCCCACATCTGCTCTCGCAGAACTCTCAGACACTTACGGAAAGTACTAACAAGTAACTATCAGTAACACCAGCGAAAATTTGCCCCTGCTATAAACAATTCTGCGAGTGCCATATTGGAGTACCAAACTGTCTAAGAACAAAAAACTTGGACGTGCATTCCAGCTGTAAGGATTTCTCCGATGGGGCCGGCCGTCCGCCAAGGGTAGTTGCCGGGCAGACACGGCAGCAGGCAGCTCTCGTGGCGTCCAGAGCTGGAGCTGGAGGAGGCGGCGAACGTGGCGCAGCCAAGGCCGCGCAGGGTCGCCCGCCTGGAGCGGCGAGCCGTCCCCAGCCGACCCTGCGCGCGAGTAGAAAGCCGAGCGGTGCACGGCCGTGATAGGCGCCACGCGGCACCTGCTCGCTCGAGGGCGTCGCTTCAGTTCCCGCCACCACGGTCCAGGTAGCAAGCTGGTGCTAGCTGCTTCCAGTACCTGTCACCGAAAAAGGTCAATCAGAGGGAACTTGTCCAGCCATTGGAGAAGACATGTTGTTGCTGTTGTGGTTTTCAGACTGCAGACTGGTTATACCTCGGACCGAGCAGGTGCAAGTTGCCCTATATGCACACGACACTGCGGCGTTTAGACGCAGCATTAACGCCGGCGTGATGCGCCCACAGCTGCAAAGGGCAACCGACATCTTCGCCGAGAGGGAAAGCAAATAGTGACTCGTATAACGGCTCGAAAACACAATCACAGTCACTCAAAAGGTGGCGTCCAAAGGCGTACAAAAAGTAGTGGTGCCGGGCAGCCCCTCAAATGGTCCCCAGCAGCCATGTACCTTGGTATCGTTTTGGGTAGGAGACTGGCGTGGCCCCCATACACTCTCCAGGTCAGAGGAAAAGCTTTCGGAAGACTGAGACAACTTTGAAACGTCCCCTTTGGGGAATTTATAAATTACTGTGCTGGTAAACCTCTACGTTATTTGATTTTCAAACAGCTGAGCAGAACTGAACGTACTCAGACATTTCTCTCTTTACTTATTCTGATCAACACTAAACTGACACACAATATTTTTTAGCGCAACGCAATCTGACTTTCAATAATCCCTACAAAAGAATGGCCCTGACTAACAATAACCTATACCTTTCATGAATCACTTACCTCACAAAAATCTTCGTTACTCGAACTACTGCAATACAGCGAGCACCAATACTGCCAGCTAAATGAAAGATTCTAACTACTGAAGGCACTAACTACTGATAGGCATAGTTAGCAAATGAAAGATTTTGATAGAGAACAGACAATGTATTTACCTTAATAGTGTTCAAAAGTCATAATATATATAAGTTCATGACATCCAGTCTTACAAATTCCGTTTTCTGACGGACACACTTCCAGATCGTCCGCTCTCAAAACTCTGCCGTCTCTCTCCCCACGTCTACCACTGCTGGCGGCTCACCTCCAACTGCGCAACGCTACGCGCTGTTCACATCCAACTGCCCAACACTACAACAGCGAATATTCCAACAATGCAAACCAGCCACAGACTGCACACAGCACAGTCAGTATTTTTCATACACAACGCTACGTGGCGTTACCAACATAAAAACCTAAACAGCCTACTGACAACTTTACCCCCTCTCAAACCTCGCACTTGTTACAAATGGCGTTCCACGTGTCGTCCTGTGACGTGGATTCAATACTGCACTCACCTCTCCACAGAGTTACGAATTCTGTCACACCCTCCAGATTATCTCGTAAATCATGTCAAGACTACACAACTCGCTGCTCCACTTCTCCAACTGTATCAACAGGAGTGCAATATATCTCATTTTTGGATGATCCCGAACAGATATATCGAGATGACTGAGGTCACGTGATCACATAGGTCAGGCTCTAGGCCCTCCTCGACCCAGCCTCGTGAACCGTACTGACGAGTTAGATGTCGTCGACATCGGCAGCAAGATGTGCCAGTGCCTCGGCAAGCATCCACAACATTCCCCAACCATGAGCCATGGATCAAAACTACGCCCAGTTAGATGGGGACTTAATTTTGAAGTTTGGAAGGTAGGAGACGAGATACTGGCAGAAGTAAAGCTGTGAGGGCGGGGCGTGAGTCATGCTTGGGTAGCTCAGATGGTAGAGCACTTGCCCATGTAAGGCAAAGGTCCCGATTTCGAGTCTCGGTCCGGCTAACATTTTTAATCTGCCACGAAGTTTCATATCAGCGCACACCCCGCTGCAGAGTGCAAATCTCATTTTGGAAACATCCCCCAGGCTGTGGCTAAGCATGTCTCCGCGATATCATTTCTTCCAGAAGTGCTAGTTGTGCAAGGTTCGCAGGAGAGCTTCTATGAAGTATTGAAGGTAGGGGCCGAGAAACTGGAAGAAGTAAAGCTGTGAGGACGGGGCGTGAGTCGTGATTGGGTAGCTCAGACGGTAGAGCACTTGTCCGCGAAAGGCAAAGGTCCCGAGTTCGAGTCTCGGTCCGGCACACAGTTTTAATCTGCCACGAAGTTTGCTATCAGCATTCTCCTAATTAGTTTGTCAAGCAAAATCTTGTTATCTTCTGGATCAATATCACCTCCTTGTATATATGCATTATCATCCATATCACTTTGTACTAGATAAGTTCCTGTTTAACATTAATTAGAACCCACTTCATATCTTTGAAGTATCTCATCAGCATCTTGAGGGGTATGCATGCACTAAATCACTTGTCTGTGGGTACCAGCTTCTCTATCCTGCGTTTCGTAAACTTTTCGACTCCGATTTTGACGCGGAAATGTACGTTTCGAGATTGATGTGATACCTACAATTCTGGGGTCATCAATCTAAACGGCACTGAGCCGGTGCCTCATTTCTTGAAATAGGAAAGAGCACATTCTATGTAAAATTGGACGTTACTGTAGCAGCTCCATCCTTTTTCACAACTTTCCCCACCAAATACAGGAACTGTTGCTTGAAACAGTCAAAGAAACTTTGTGCTGGATAACCACGCAGACCTCATTGCTGTTCCTGAATATCACAGAAGCTACAGATTTGCGTGAGAAGTGTTCCTGGCAAATGATTTGTCCGTCATATTCAGACGGGTCGTTATGCTGAGTGATAATATCCTTATATACTTTCAAGCCTAGCGATTTAAGGAATTAAGAGTTCTTTCACGTTAACACGATATGTTTCTGTTATATAGTGATATGCTGTTGACAGCATTTGCTAGTTTTTTGCCATGTGCCTCCCCTGCTTCAAATGTATCATCTGTACCACGTTTTCTTCATTGCGAAAGTCAATGAGACAATCGTGTTTGGTCCACATTCTTCAACTCGTGCTGATCTAATTTCTGACATTGGTTGGTGTCAACAGTTGTTTATCCTGGGCTGAACCTATAGACTGTATGAATCAGGTTGTCACTGAGAAATGAAGTCGTCGTAATATTACTCTCAACTCGAAATGAGCTAATTTGTACTATATCCACTGAGTGACCTCAGTCATAAAATTTATTGTGATCTTTCTGCAGAATTTGATCCTTTGAGAAACCTAGTAGGAATTCCATGAAATATTCCTGTGTAAAATCTGTTACATCTTTGGTCATTCGTATTTCCGTTTTAAGCATATTGACACTGACATAGCTCAAAACATGGTACAGCCTATTTTAAATATACATTTAAATTATCAATATCTTATGAACTGTGAGTTATTTGCACAACTTCAGCACTTTCTACATGTAGACTGCAGTCTGATGCTGTATATTAGAAACAGTGTTATATATTTCTATTTTTATCAATGAAATCCTCCAGTCCCCTTTGTTTCATTCAGTTGGTTGAAAGTAATTCACAAATGGTACTAATGCTCGATGTTCTAAAGTCTTCTCGAGCTCATCTGATGTGGTGAGCTTGATTACTGTTTTCATATCTTCTTCTTTGTAGCTGTTAGGATTAACATGAGACATAGGCGTCTGCACTGCTATGTATTCAAGTTTTGGTAGCGTTTTAAAATGTAGAACACGTGGTTAGAGGTAAAATCGCAGCGCAATTCTTCTGATGGCTGTAAGTCGCAGAATGAATCAAAGTAGTGGACGCTATTATGGATTCTTCTTCTAACAGATGCCAGGATACTTCTTCTAACAGATGCCATCCAGTGAGTTCCAGGTCCTCTCTCAATGTCTAAATTTAGAATTCCACATGCATTAGATTTCCACATAGTATATTCCACACAAAAAAACTCCACAAAATCTTGAAATAGAGAAATAATTTACGAATTTAAGCTGATCGATATTTGTGGTCGGTTTGTGGGTCAGTATACCTAGTAGCTTTTTTTTTTTTTTTAAAAAAAAACGAATAATCCAAGACATTTTCTGTGTGGTTTACATATAGTCCTTTCCCATGAGCCACAGTTTACATGACCAATTATGTTTTCATCAGGCAGCAGCTGTGTGTTTTCTGCATTTTTCACTGTTCTGCTGTCAGCTGTACTGCTGCCGACAAAAGAGCCAACTGCTGGTAGTCCTGCCAGAACTGGAATTACAAAGGGAGGATTTCACCTGATGAGTTAGTCAGCAGTAGCATTCAATACATTTTAAGTAGTTTCCTTCTGAGGCCTATCTCTGTTGGTTGAAATACGGTCTGCAGCATGACATCCTGAGAGATCCTTATTTTATAAGTTCATGATATCATTTAATCGATTCTTCTCATCTTGTACGAGTCGTTTCTCAAGTTTCGTTCCCGACCTGCATTAGTTATACATGCGGACATGAGTTTCCACAGATAGCTTGCTGAAAATACCACTGCTTCTGCTGATCCACTTATCATCATGCACATTTCGCTACTACTGTGAGGTTTGTCTGCCTCATCATATAGTAAACCACTGGCATCCATCCAACATCGCATGATGAAGGGAGGGACCTTATTTCCCCTATTTCCCTGTCTGTTTACCTGCCTTCTTATGACACACTGTGTGAGAAATACATCTGGTTACTGCTTCTCTGTAATTATTCTTCTCTGTTAAAAACTACCAGAAATTTCACTACCACTGCTATCCTTTAAGACATAAGGTTTAGGGCGCATTCGTTGCGCTTCGAAAACTATAAACATCCCTGTTGACCTGTTTCACAGGTGTAGTTTCTCAAATTCAGTCTTTATTTTGAAATACATGTTAAATCACCTACCTCAGATTTCTGTTTGCACATATGTAACATTTTAATACAACTGTACACAGTATTTAGAAGCACATTATCACGAACTTCAATTGGTTTCATTTTTACTATTCGGTGCATGATCCAGCTACAGTGATTAGTATCAGGGTATTAGTCAATTTATAGGGACCGTGAAGATTAAAATGCATCTATATTCAAGCTTTTATCGTTTAGTTCAAACGTTCCATAATAATTGCTTTCATGTGAGAGAACGTCAAATTGTGGTGCATTTTATCTGTACAACTCCATTACCGCCTTGAAGTAGTCATTACAAAATTCGCAGCAATGACCTGTTTGAAGATTATCTCAGATGTGATTGGTTCTGTCGACATCAATTGATCAAATATTTGTACAACTGCGTTCCCCACCTATGTTTTCACAGGTACAGGAACAGACAAATTTTGAGTGTGTATCAATGACCATTAACATGTATTTGAAACCTTTTTTTTCCTATTAATATTGTCTCATATCTACAAGATCTATCTGCCATAAGACGTCCAATTCTCAAATTATAATTCGCCTGTTCGGGAATACATTGTGTGGTGGGTTATAGGTCTCTTACACGTTATCTTTGGCTTGAATTTAAAATGAAATCAGTGTTCAAAGTTGACATATGCTCCTACTGAGGCGTCTTCATCGATGGATATTTCACAACATCATCTGAAAATGAAAATAAAACGAGTTAAATGAATCTCTCTCTCTCTCTCTCTCTCTCTCTCTCCCCTCTCTCCTCACACACACACACACACACACACACACACACAGAAATATAATCTACACACATCTATGAAAGCACATTGTCAATACTTGTATTATAGTGCTTCACGATTGTTGCTGGCGATATTGACTAATTGACTGCTCATTACTAACTGAAATCATTAACTATCCTCAGGATGCGTACAGGGGCGTTCAATATGTAATGCGACACGTATTTTTTCTCGGCCATTTCCCCTTTGAAAAAATGCGGAATTTGTTGCGTGATATCTTGGAATATTCCCGATTCAGGCCTTATAGTTTCATGAAGGTCCTATAGGTGTTGACGCTATACGTAGCCTTCAAAATGGCGTCCGTAACAGAGGTGTGTTCCAAGCCGAGGGCTGTGATTGAGTTTCTTTTGGTGGAAAACCAGAGCACTGCAGATACTCATAGGCGCTTGCAGAATGTCTACTGAGACCCGTCAGTGAACAAGAGATTGGGCGAAGCGTCTGGCACCTCTCAACAAGGTCGTGCACATTTGTCCTGGGTGTCGGCCGGTCTCACACAGCTTTGACTCCTGCAATGTTGGAACGTGCGGACACCCTCGTTCGAAGTGATCCACGGATCACAAACAGACACCTCGCTGCTCAACTAGACGACTTTCTTGCTACTGCTGACACTCTCGTCCACCAGTTGGGCTATTCAAAGGTGTGTGCCCACTGGGTTGGTTCCTCACCGCTTAAGAGAAGATCATAGAGAGCAATGCAAAACCATCTGTGCGGAATTGCTTGTTCGATAGAGACTGATCATGAAAATTTTTTGTCGGACATTGTCATAATCGCTGAAATATTGGTTTATCCCCTCAAATCGGAAACATAATATCAATCTATCGAGTGGCGCCACACCACCAATCCGCCGAAGAAAAGTTCAAACCCGCACTTTCAGCCAATAAAGTCATGGCGACAATCTTCTGTGACTCTGAAGGGATTATTCTGCTGACGACCTGCCTCATGGTGCAACATTCGTTTCTGAAGATTAGCGAGCTACCCTCAGCAAAGTGAAGAGACTACTTCAGCGTGCTCGTCGCCACAAAAATAGAAACGAACTTCTCCGTCTCCCTTTCAACGTCTTGTACAAGTTGAAACGTCCCCTTAGAAAAATTATACATGACTGTGCTTAAACTGACACACAATATTTTTAGCGCAACGCAATCTGACTTTCAATAATCCCACAAAAGAATGGCCCTGACTATCATTAACCTATACCTTTAAAAAATATCTTACCTCACAAAAATCTTCGTTACTCGAACTACTGCAATACAGCGAGCGCCACTACTGCCAGCTAAATAAAAGATTCAAACTACGGAAAGCACTAACTACTGATACGCATAGTTAGCAAATGAAAGATTTTGATAGAGAACAAACAATGTATTTACCTCAATAGTGTTCAAAAGTCATAATGTATATAGCAGTTCAAGATGTCCAGTGTTACAAATTTCAAAACTCCGCCATCTCTCTCCCCACATCCACCACTGCTGGCGGCTCACCTCCAACTGCGCAACGCTACGCGCTGTTAACATCCAGCTGTCCAACACTACAATGGCAGAGAACAATGCAAACCAGCCACAGACTGCACACAGCACAGCCAGTGATTTTCATACAGAGCGCTACGTGGCTTTACCAATAAGAAAACATAAACAGCCTACTTACAAAGTCTGCACACCAAGAGCAACTCACAAAACTTCACTAGACTGTTCTTCCTCGTCTGTCCTACAGCTCGGATCTGGCACCTTCCACATCCATCTGTCACACCAATGGAGGCTGCACTCCGTGGGGTATGTCGGTGGTGGGGACTTGACTGATGCACCAAGACGTTGGCTCGAACATCTACCAGTAGTGTGATGCCATTTGGGCATACTGGCTGTCCCAGTAAGGTGGGGAAAGGCCGTCGCATTGAACGTAGATTATGTGCAAAAATGTTGTTCTGTAACCAAAAACGTGGGGAACAATAAAATGTATTGGACTCCTGAATGAAACCAACCTACTATCAGAAAAAAATGTGTTGCGTTGCTTATTCAATGTCGCTCGTATTATTTTCGAAAAGGAACATGGGTAACTTCGTAAAAAACGTGTGTAGCCCATGTGTTAGAATTAAATGTGGGAGGGAACTACAGTCTGAATCTAGTACCACAACTATACGTCTTACGTACCGTTTGATCTGTGTGGAATGAACCTGCAGTTACTATAACTACTACTCTCCCATCTATGCCACAGTGGCCACACATCATTATGGACTTTTTGGCGGGTTATGTTCTAAGAAGAAGGCTATTAATGTACAATTATTGTGGTGTCACCGCCAGACACCACACTTGCTAGGTGGTAGCCTTTAAATCGGCCGCGGTCCATTAGTATACATCGGACTCGCGTGTCGCCACTATCAGTGATGGCAGACCGAGCGCCGCCACACGGCAGGTCTAGAGAGATTTCCTAGCACTCGCCCAAGTTGTACAGCCGACTTTGCTAGCGATGGTTCACTGACAAATTACGCTGTCATTTACCGAGACGATAGTTAGCATAGCCTTCAGCTACGTCATTTGCTACGACCTAGCAAGGCGCCATTATCATTTGCTATTTATCTTGTGATGCATGTACCGTCAGACCCGATGTTCACCAATTATGGATTAAAGTTAAGTATTCCAGAAGCTAGGTACCTTTTTTGCTAGTATAATTACTTTACCTGTTCCAGACCTCACGCCAGCCTGCGTGAGCTTAAACGCGTGCCTTTCGGCTATCTCATAGTGGCTTGGCTGTCTTACCAAGTCACAACAATTATCATCTTCAAGTTTTATTCTCTGATTGATTTCCGTCAGTTTTGAATCGATATATTCTTTAGTTACCACATAAGAAGATTTGCTACCTTCGTGTATTATCTGACGAGTTTCCTTGCACTGATTGTGCTCAGATCAATCCATTGTGCCCGTATGGAACTAATTGAAACTTTAAAGCCCTGGCACTAGAAATTACAAGTCCACATTCATGGCGAGGGAATTTTCGTGCATCACCTATAAATAGCCCAGCCAGCTACTACCTTTGGGGTAATGGTTTAGGGGGAAGCATATTTGTACATACCCAAGGTCATTTTAGTGAGTGAATAACTGGTTTCTACGTACATGAGAAAAACATGTTTGCATCTACTAAGTGTATTTTCATGTTGCTAAAAGAAGGTCATCTATAGACAGTGCAGGGAAAACCTTATAATGTCAGACAGCAGATAGGTTACTAGCTGTAGGGTGATGGTTGTAAGTAGGCTGTTTAGGTTTTTATATTGGTAACGCCACGTAGCGCTCTGATGAAAATCACTGGCTCTGCTGTGTGCAGTCAGTGGCTGGTTGGCATTGTTGTAATACTCGCCATTGTAGTGTTGGGCAGCGGCAGCTGGATCTGAACAGCGCGTAGCGTTGCGCAGTTGGAGGTGAGCCGCCAGCAGTGGTGGATGTGGGGAAAGAAATGGCGGAGTTTTGAAATTTGTAAGACTGGATGTCATGAACTGCTATATATATTATGACTTTTGATGATATTAAGGTAAATACATTGTTTGTTCTCTATTAAAATCTTTCATTTGCTAACTATCCCTATCAGTAGTTAGTGCCTTCCGTAGTTTGAATCTTTTTTTTAGCTGGCAGTAGTGGCGCTCGCTGTATTGCAGTAGTTCGAGCTACCAAGATTTTTGTGAGGTAAGCGATTTGTGAAAGGTATAGGCTAATGTTAGTCAGGGCCATTCTTTTGTAGGGATTTTTGAAAGTCAGATTGCGTTGCGCTAAAAATATTGTGTGTCAGTTTCAGCAGTCATGTATAAATTCTTCTAAGGGGACGTTTCATGGTAAAGTGGAAAACATGTTTTAGTATTGAGTAGCACACAGACTCAGAGCCATTCGAGACTTTGGTCTCATAGCCTTTGTCACACTGGCTGACTCACATCTCTGGTATGTTACACAGCTCTCTTTTTGACAGGACATTATGTAGTGCATTAGACACTTCTAGGCAGCCACCGTGCCTCGGTTGGAACAGTAGTGGTGGCGTCAGACAGTTGCCGGCGTGCTTGCCAGCAGTTGGTGAGGCTCGACAGCCATTGCACTATGTCATGTGGTGTGTGGCACTATAATGACACGTCCAGGTACTGCTCTATGGCGGTTGCACCTGTGGCATGTGCTCAGCGGCCAGCAGAGCAGCTGGTGAGTCATGGCATGCAGACTTGGTTGTCAGAGTGATGCCAGGGCAGTCCAGTGTGGTTCTCTTCGATGCATGTAGTGGCATGAGCAGTGTGATACAGAGTCTGGTATGGCAGCATTTGGGGGGGGGGGGGGGCCTTCAACAATTTTTTTGTTTAAATAAAGACAAAAGACATTCTTACTTTGTTTAAACAGCACGTAGTTTAGTTAAATTAGCGCAAATCAGCTCCAAACACAGAGCGGCAATCTGTGAAGTTAGAAGGGTGAAGGAGATTTCCAGAATAAGATTTTCACTCTGCAGCGGAGTGTGCGCTTATATGAAACTTCCTGGCAGATTAAAACTGTGTGCCCGACCGAGACTCGAACTCGGGACCTTTGCCTTTCGCACGCAAGTACTCTACCGTCTGAGCTACCGAAGCACGACTCACGCCTGGCACTCACAGCTGTATTTCTGCCAGTATCTCGTCTCCTACATTTCAAACTTTACAGAAGCTCTTCTGCGAACCTTGCAGATGATAGAGCACTTGCCCGCAAAAGGCAAAGGTCCCGAGTTCGAGTCTCGGTCGGGCACACAGTTTTAATCTGCCAGGAAGTTTGAAGGAGATTTGTTTAAACATAAAAAATGAGCGTAGCACAAGTGGACTTAAACTTGGCTCAAGCAGGCGCTTAACTGTTACGTGACAATATGTAGTTGGGAATTGAATATTTTACACATACGATATTATTCTAAACTTACAACATACGGTGTGCCCTCATATCTTGAATTTAAGTGACCTGGCGAACGATGTGGACTGTCCTCTTATCTCCAGGTCGCCATTCTGGATTTTGATGTCGTGGAGACTCTCGTCATATCTCCAGATCAGTCATCTTGGATTCTGATTTTGGATCCTCGTATGATTCTGATTTTGGATCCTCATATCTCAAGTCGCCATCTTTGATTGTGACGATTGTGATGTTCGGTTTCTGAATTTCATACCAACAGTAGAATTGCCCGTTTTGCGCTTAGAATTTCTCGTCATTTTACACTTAGGACAAAAGTCCTACTTCCACAGTGACATCAGAGGGTGGGGGGAGGGGGGAGGAAAGTCCTGCAGACAACTATGATATTTTGAATTTACCATCAGTTTTAGTATTTGCTGCCATTTTATACATATGGAAATTGGGCTACGTCGGTGGATCAGGGAAAGAAGACTGAGGGAATATGTCAATAATGTATGACATCATAGGAGGGAAGCGGGGGGGGGGGGGGGGGGAGGGGGAGATATCTGGTCTGACCACAATGCACACTGTCCTCAAACGGGTAAGGCAACACTACTATTATGCAGTGCTGTTATAGTGCTGTAAACCAGTCTTTCCTCCTCTCAGACTTTGTTCCAGTATCGCCTATCATGAGATGTTCCTGTAATTACAGTATCTATCGACACTCCATAAAATCTAGGCGCAAGTGGCAAGCACTGTGATGCGCTAGTCGTGTTAGTGGTACATATTGGAAATGTAAGCTTCTACTTTGTTTATATTATCACTGAAACCCAAAGTAAAACATCCAGACACAGTACTCGCTAGAAACTAATCCATTGTTTGGGCAAATGTGTAATGTCCACTCATCTTTTGTTTATACTTTCACTGGAATCCCAAGTAAGACTTCCAGACACGGTATTTGCTAGAAAATGATCCACTTTTTGAGCTAGTGTGTAATGTCCATTCACTTGTTTCTTTATTACCAATGATTATGTTCGCTGGTAGGAAATCTGGGTACGGCTGCAAAGAAATTGATATCGAACTGTAAGGACTTCCACAGATACGTCTGTCTGTACATGACCTTAAAAAGGCTACCTTAAGTAAACCATCTAGTAGGAGCCTCACATAAATGTTGATTCCCTGTACATTTTGACTTAAACATCGGCTGAGAAGTATTTATGGTACCACTTTTAAACTTCATGTAGTTTAGTTACACTTCAATCTATTAATTAATTAATTCTCTATTTATTATAGGGAGTGTCGGTATACGTATACTTATGTACAATTTCTTCTCAATTGTCATAGGGCTGTTAAAAATGATTTATCAGTCGAAACCGGTATAGCAATTAAAGAACTTAGGTCAGAATTTTACGGAAATACACTCCTGGAAATTGAAATAAGAACACCGTGAATTCATTGTCCCAGGAAGGGGAAACTTTATTGACACATTCCTGGGGTCAGATACATCACATGATCACACTGACAGAACCACAGGCACATAGACACAGGCAACAGAGCATGCACAATGTCGGCACTAGTACAGTGTATATCCACCTTTCGCACCAATGCAGGCTGCTATTCTCCCATGGAGACGATCGTAGAGATGCTGGATGTAGTCCTGTGGGACGGCTTGCCATGCCATTTCCACCTGGCGCCTCAGTTGGACCAGCGTTCGTGCTGGACGTGCAGACCGCGTGAGACGACGCTTCATCCAGTCCCAAACATGCTCAATGGGGGACAGATCCGGAGATCTTGCTGGCCAGGGTAGTTGACTTACACCTTCTAGAGCACGTTGGGTGGCACGGGATACATGCGGACGTGCATTGTCCTGTTGGAACAGCAAGTTCCCTTGCCGGTCTAGGAATGGTAGAACGATGGGTTCGATGACGGTTTGGATGTACCGTGCACTATTCAGTGTCCCCTCGACGATCACCAGTGGTGTACGGCCAGTGTAGGAGATCGCTCCCCACACCATGATGCCGGCTGTTGGCCTTGTGTGCCTCGGTGGTATGCAGTCCTGATTGTGGCGCTCACCTGCACGGCGCCAAACACGCATATGACCATCATTGGCACCAAGGCAGAAGCGACTCTCATCGCTGAAGACGACACGTCTCCATTCGTCCCTCCATTCACGCCTGTCGCGACACCACTGGAGGCGGGCTGCACGATCTTGGGGCGTGAGCGGAAGACGGCCTAACGGTGTGCGGGACCGTAGCCCAGCTTCATGGAGACGGTTGCGAATGGTCCTCGCCGATACCCCAGGAGCAACAGTGTCCCTAATTTGCTGGGAAGTGGCGGTGCGGTCCCCTACGGCACTGCGTAGGATCCTACGGTCTTGGCGTGCATCCGTGCGTCGCTGCTGTCTGGTCCCAGGTCGACGGGCACGTGCACCTTCCGCCGACCACTGGCGACAACATCGATGTACTGTGGAGACCTCACGCCCCACGTGTTGAGCAATTCGGCGGTACGTCCACCCGTCCTCCCGCATGCCCACTATACGCCCTCGCTCAAAGTCCGTCAACTGCAGATACGGTTCACGTCCACGCTGTCGCGGCATGCTACCAGTGTTAAAGACTGCGATGGAGCTCCGTATGCCACGGCAAACTGGCTGACACTGACGGCGGCGGTGCACAAATGCTGCGCAGCTAGCGCCATTCGACGGCCAACACCGCGGTTCCTGGTGTGTCCGCTGTGCCGTGCGTGTGATCATTGCTTGTACAGCCCTCTCGCAGTGTCCGGAGCAAGTATGGTGGGTCTGACACACCGGTGTCAATGTGTTCTTTTTTCCATTTCCAGGAGTGTAGATTGTATTGTTAAAAGTATTGTGGTCGCTGCCGCTCTGCGCCAATAGCATGGCAAATATGAACAAGCCCTGCAGATTTGACCAAAGTTCATGCAGTTCCATTATTCCCTGCATGACCGTCATAAACTGCGGTGACTTCAGTGGAATTATTGCCTTTGAATAAAAGTATCATTTATGTTCGTCTCAGGGCGTATTTCTCTCAGTTACCTTCTTCGCTATACCGTAGCAGTTCTTTCATCGAGCTGTGTTACTTGGCAGGGACACATCACGGGAGAGGTACTTCCATCCTTACGTTTTGTTCAGCATTCTATTTTGAAATAATAGTAGGTCAGCCACATCTGAGCAATGTCTTGGAACACACATTCTTGAGCAACTGAATTAGTGGCACCTATTTATGTAGATGAAGAATCGTGGAGTTTACTAGAAATGTGCGGAGACGACCGTATACTCGCCGCCTGAAATTCATGGAGGTGCACACAGTTCTGTTGATAGTGTTCCCGATGTGGACAACAGAAATGAGTCAGGTCCCTGGGAAGTGCTCATCAAACCTTTCTCACACAGCTCGCGAGCTACTGGGTGGTGCATCGTCTGGCTGAAAGCACTGGTCTCGGAGATGCTGTAAGAGGAAAAAGTGATGCACTTGACCGAACTGTAGGCTGCTGTATATTTTCATCCCAAATAAAATCCCATTAGACTATTACTGCCTCTACCACCGCGAACGGTGTCCTTCTGGCAAGAAGGATGCACACACTCATGCGGTTTCTGACGTACTTTTGAAGCAGTGTTGGTAAACTAGCTTGCACAGCGACTCATGAGACCAGGCGGTCTCTTTCGCGCTTCTAGCATCCGGTGATGGTTTCCCTGCGCCCACGCTAACTCTGTGCGCTGTGACACGTGGTGAGGAGAACATATTAGGCCGAGACTTCTATGTCCCTTAGCGGGTAAGTGGCTCCAGATGGTACAGCTGGTCACTAGTTGTTGTCGTTGTTATTACTTCTGTTGCTGCCGATGCTACTGTTATTGTTGCTGTTTATAACTGAATCGGGCAGTAATTTGCTGCGGTATTACCTGGCAGATAGCTGTTACTGTCCGCAGGATGTGATGTTGACCCCTGACGTTAACACATTGCTGCCACGGCAGTCGGGTACAGAACTGCGATTTCCGCCAAATCGATGTACCCACGGTACATCTTAAACGCATTGGTACATCAAAAGTCCAGTACGGACGCAACCACGTAGATGAAGACTCTTGTGTGTGTTGAGCAGCGAGGTTCTGGCCTTGGTCAAATAGCCGACAATGCGCAGCTTGCCCATCCGGCGGCCAGTACTGGGTCTGAAGACCTCTCAATCACGTGACTCATAGAACCGTGATATTCCCCGTCCCGACGTTAACGTACTCTTTCCAATACACAAGCTAGCTGCGATTCAATTTCTCTGGATGCACATTTCTGAAATGTTAGTTTGGTGGCGTTTTGTCATGATGTTCTTGGTATATGTGGCACCTTCCGTTTCCGCCAGTGTAAGAAAAAAGGATGAAATGGCCATTAAAATTGCTACACCAAGAAGAAATGCAGATGATAAACGGGTATTCGTTGGACAAATATATTATACTAGAACTGACATGTGATTACATTTTCACGCAATTTGGGTGCATAGATCCTGAGGAATCAGTACCTGGAACAACCACCTCTGGCCATAATAACGGCCTTGATACACCTGGGCATTGAGTCAAACAGAGCTTGGATGGCGTGTACAGGTACAGCAGCCCATGCAGCTTCAACACGATACCACAGTTCATCAAGAGTAGTGACTAGCGTATTGTAACGAGCCAGTTGCTCGGCCACCATTGACCAGACGTTTTCAGCTGGTGAGAGATCTGGAGAATGTGCTGGACAGGGCAGCAGTCGAACATTTTCTGTATCCAGAAAGGCCCGTACAGGACCTGCAACATGTGGTCATGCATTATCCTGCTGAACTGTAGGATCGCAGGGGTCGAATGAAGGGTAGAACCAGGGTCGTAACACATCTGAAGTGTAACGTGCACGTTCGAAGGAGAACTTCTGTAAAGTTTGGAAGGTAGGAGGCGAGATACTGGCAGAAGTAAAGCTGTGAGGACAGGGCGTGAGTCGTGCTTCGGTAGCTCAGATGGTAGAGCACATGCCCGCGAAAGGCAAAGGTCCCGAGTTCGAGTCTCGGTCGGGCACACAGTTTTAATCTGCCAGGAAGTTTCGTAACGTCCACTGTTCAAAGTGCCGTCAGTGGGAACAAGAGGTGACCGAGACGTGTAACCAATGGCACCCCCTACCATCACGCCGGGTGATACGCCAGTATGGCGATGACGAATACACGGTTCCAATGTGCGTTCGCCGCGATGTCGCCAAACTCGGATGGGACCATCATGATGCTGTAAACAGAACTTGGATTCATCCGAAAAAATGACGTTTTACCATTCGTGCACCCAGGTTCGTCGTTGAGTACAGCATCACAGGCCCTCCTGTTTATGATGCAGCGTCGAGGGTAACCGCACCCATGGTCTCCGAGATGATAGTCTATGCTGCTGCAAACGTCATCGAACTGTTCGTGCAGATGGATGTTGTCTTACAAACGTCCCCATCTGTTGACTCAGGGATCGAGACGTGGCTGCACGATGCGTTACAGCCATGCGGATAAGATGCCTGTCATCTCGACAGCTAGTGATACGAGGCAGTTGCGATCGAGCTCGGCGTTCCGTTTTACCCTCCTGAATCCATCGATTCCATATTCTGCTATCAGTCATTGGGTCTCGACCAACGCGAACAGCGATGTCGCGATACGATAAACCGCAAACGCGATAGGCTACAATCCGACCTTTATGAAAGTGATGGTACGCAATTCTCCTCCTTACACGAGGCATCACAACAACGTTTCACCAGGCAACGCCGGTCAACTGCTGCTTATGTATGAGAAAATGGTTGGAAACTTTTTTCATGTCAGCACGTTGTAGGTGTCGCCAGCGGCGCCAACCTTGTGTGAATGCTCTGAAAAGCTGATCGTTTGCATATCACAGCATCTTCTTCCTGTCGGTTAAATTTCGCGTCTGTGGCACGTCATCTTCGTGGTGTAGCAATTTTAATGGCCAATAGAGTAATACCCCCTTGGCGAGCAACTGACTTGCTGCACAACAAGTGATAAGTTACAAACAGTCCCATAAATGCGTACACCAACAGAATAAAAATGGCTCAAATGGCTCTGAGCACTATGGGACGTAACATCGGAGGTCATCAGTCTCCTAGGACTTAGAAGTACTTAAACCTAACTAACCTAAGGACATCACACACATCCATGCCCGAGGCACGATCCGAACCTGCGACCGTAGCGGTCGCGCCGTTCCAGACTGAAGCGCCTAGCACCGCGCGGCCACTCCGGCCGGCAGCAACAGAATGAAGTCCAGTCCTTAGAGAAAGGGTGGAAAGTAAATCAGACTGAAACGCGATAATGGGAAGAGCCAGCCATGCGTAATGAATGCTAACACAGAAAAGAAATTTGCAGTGTCGCTATGTTGCAGTATATATGACAGACCAGGCGGGACCACCTTATCAATGGCTCTGAGCACTATGGGACTCAACATCTGTGGTCATCAGTCCCCTAGAACTTAGAACTACTTAAACCTAACTAATCTAAGGACATGACACACATCCATGCCCGAGGCAGGATTCGAACCTGCGACCGTAGCAGTCGCGCGGTTCCGGACTGAGCGCCTAGAACCGGACCGCCTTATCCAAGGCACGCTTCTCAACAAAAATGGTGGTGAATACATCGCGGATAGCTCAACAAAAGGCTGCATCCAAAGTATTGGAAGGCGACACTGGCAACAATAAGGTGGTAACTGTCACACAATGTCACGCGCCATCTAAATTCATTCAGAAACTGCAGCAGATTCGGCTGGAGAGAGGCTCACCATCCTGTTTAGCTCAGACGCCGCACACTCGCGTTACAAATGGTTCAAATGGCTCTAAGCACTAACGGACTTAACATTTGAGGTCATCAGTCTCCTAGAACTTAGAACTACTTAAACCTAAGTAACCTAAGAACATCACACACATCCATGCCCGAGGCAGTATTCGAACCTGCGACCGTAGCAGCAGCGTGGTTCCGGACTGCGCATAGAACCGCTCGGCCACAGCAGCCGCCTCGCGTTTCAAGTAGCCAACATAACAGAGGTTGGTAGCGAAACCTTTGGATGTTTTCTGCATTACTTAAACCGGGAATGTAAAGATGATAAAATAACCCTGTCCCCTCCAACCGATGGTCTTCTATTTAGAGAAGACATCGGTGGTGTCTCCTGCCCCGAGAAAATTACACCGGCGGAAGCAAATTACATCCACAAGAAAGAGTTGTGCAAGATAAACGAAAATTGGTAACGCCTACGTCTAAAATATGTACACAGATCTTACACCAGTCGCCGGCCGTATTGGCCGAGCGGTTCTAGGCGCTACAGTCTGGAACCGCGCGACCGCTACGGTCGCAGGATCGAATCCTGCCTCGGGCATGGATGTGTGTGATGTCCGTAGGTTAGTTAGATTTAAGTAGTTCTAAGTTCTAGGGGACTGGTGACCTCAGAAGTTAAGTCCCATAGTGCTCAGAGCCATTTGAACCATTTTTACACCAGTCGCATAAGTTGGCGCTAGTAGGCCACTGTGAGGATGCAAGTAAGATTTGCTTTAAACATACGCTGTAACGGTCGCGAGCGTTAGATACCTTTGAGATTAGACATTGTAAGCTGGCGTGAGTCAAGAATGTCTTTAAGACAATGAAGGCGCCGTTATCAACAAAAATGGTTCAAATGGCTCTGAGCACTATGGGACTCAACTGCTGAGGTCATTAGTCCCCTAGAACTTAGAACTAGTTAAACCTAACTAACCTAAGGACATCACAAACATCCATGCCCGAGGCAGGATTCGAACCTGCGACCGTAGCGGTCTTGCGGTTCCAGACTGCAGCGCCTTTAACCGCACGGCCACTTCGGCCGGCCGTTATCAACAGCTCAGGGGGTTTGAACGAGTCTTGTAATAGGGCTACAAGAAGCTGGTGTTTCTTCCGCAAAGTTGCAGAAGGACGTGGTAGCAATGTAGGCACTGTACATGATAGCTGGCAGAAGTGATCGCGGGAATGTACGATCGCAAGAAGGCCGGTCTCCGGAGTACCACATGGCTCTACCGAGAGGGAATTCCATCGTGTTCGGTGTATGGCTGTCGCGCATCATACTGTGTCCGCAGCAGCACTAGGGACAGCAGTTGGCACCAGTGAGACAACGAACTGTTACAGTTGGTTGCTTCATGGACAGTCCGAACCAAAAGCCCAGTACTGTGCATTCCAGTAACACCAAACCACTGCCATTTGCGACTTCAGTGATGTCAAGCGAGCCCACACTGGAGGGCGGAGTGGAGGTCTGCTATACAGGGTGATTCAAAAAGAATACCACAACTTTAAAAATTGTATTTAATGAAAGAAACATAATATAAACTTCTGTTATACATCATTACAAAGAGTATTTAAAAAGGTTTTTTTTCACTCAAAAACAAGTTCAGAGATGTTCAATATGGCCCCCTCCAGACACACGAGCAATATCAACCCGATACTCCAACTCGTTCCACACTCTCTGTAGCATATCAGGCGTAACAGTTTGGATAGTTGCTGTTATTTCTCGTTTCAAATCATCAATGGTGGCTGGGAGAGGTGGCCGAAACACCATATCCTTAACATACCCCCCATAAGAAAAAATCGCAGGGGGTAAGATCAGGGCTTTTGGAGGCCAGTGATGAAGTGCTCTGTCACGGGCTGCCTGGCGGCCGATCCATCGCCTCGTAGGACTCTCCATACAGTTGATTGTGGAATTTGCAGCTCTCTGATAGCTCTGCGAGTCGATTTTCCTGGGCTGCGAACAAATGCTTGCTGGATGCGTGCTACATTTTCATCACTCGTTCTCGGCCGTCCAGAACTTTTCCCTTTGCACAAACACCCATTCTCTGTAAACTGTTTATACCATCGTTTAATACACCACCTATCAGGAGGTTTAACACCATACTTCGTTCGAAATGCACGCCGAACAACTGTCGTCGATTCACTTCTGCCGTACTCAATAACACAAAAAGCTTTCTGTTGAGTGGTCGCCATCTTAGCATCAACTGACGCTGACGCCTAGTCAACAGCGCCTCAAGCGAACAAATGTACAACTAAATGAAACTTTATAGCTCCCTTAACTCGCCGACAGATAGTGCTTAGCTCTGCCTTTTGTCGTTACAGAGTTTTAAATTCCTAAAGTTGTGGTATTCTTTTTGAATCACCCCGTATTTTCCGACTATATTTTGCTCTGCTTGGTGACACTGATGGCCGTATCTTGGCTAGAAGGAGGCCAGGTAAGCATCTGAAACCAATCTCCCTGCGGCCTACAAACATTGTACCTACAATTGGAGTTATGGTCTGGGGTGCTATTTCGTATAACAGGAAGAGCATTCTTTTGGTTATCCCACGCTCCCTGACTGCAAATTTGTACGTTAGTTGTAACCTCCCCCTCACTTATCGACCTTAATGACAGTGAAAAATTAAACCGCGTGTACCTAATGGAAATTTGGGAAAAGCAATCGTCACCGAAGTTAATCTGTCGGTAAAGAGGGAGGGAAGGGTACATCTAAATGAAGGGAAAAATGCAAATGAAACTGGTGGAAATTAATTTTGAAAAGGGGTAAAGTTAATAAAGAAAGTAAATGTGCGGCCGTTACGTTAACAATTAACTAGCGGTAATTAGATATTTGAGA
Source organism: Schistocerca americana (assembly GCF_021461395.2). Classification (NCBI taxonomy): domain Eukaryota; kingdom Metazoa; phylum Arthropoda; class Insecta; order Orthoptera; family Acrididae; genus Schistocerca; species Schistocerca americana. The sequence goes on from NC_060124.1 coordinate 34,106,320, forward strand.
TTTGGGGGAAATTACAGTCGCCAGTCCTAAGGACAATTACTATAGTAACTGAAAAAGAAAGGTTATATTACACATATGATTAGCACCAGAAGCGTGGCAACTGAAGGTTGACACATGTAGTGTGAAAACTGAATGTTTGTCAGAAGTAATAAATTTCGCTACACTCTGACTTAATTTAGCAAAAGAATTAATAAAACCGGAAAATCGAAAGTTAATTTAGTGAGTGAAGTTAATAGTGAGCTTTCTTTCTGAAGCACATCGAAATTCAGTAAAATACAGTTAGTCTTGGACTACCTCAACAATCATTTCAAAAGCTACTTGAATATATGCAATTTAGAAATAAGAGATTTAACTTCGAACTTGAATTAAATGATTCTGAACAATTAACAATAGTAAAATTTAGTACGTACCAAGCTGAGCTGCAGTCACAGGTAAGCTAAAATACGGTAACAAAACTCGCACTCTTAATTTGTGCTTGTGTAATCCAAATATTGTAGCCAGCTATGAATACCTTAACTGAACTTTGAAATTAAAGCAGTGAAATCGAATGATGCTGGCGTTTGAATTTCAACGACACTCGGGTTCATTTCGGAAAAGGAAGGGACCCTGCTTGGTAATGCAATTGGGACAATGAGCAACAAATGTTCATGCTAAGTTGCTGTAATTATAGTTACGAAAATGGAACAGTTTGAAAAGCTAAGGTCTGCCATACAGTTCTAAAGCTTTACGTGCTTCCAGTCTTCCTTGTTGGTTGATTGAAGGTTTGAAGCCGTCGATCGAGGAGGTGGCGACAGTCACTCATTGTCGGCCGTAGCTGTTGCAGAAGCTGGACGTTGGCGCGCCTTCTTCTCAACACGGTCACCAGGCGAAACGGGCTCTTGATGTGCGCCAGCTAATGCTTCCCGTCCGCGACACCGTGTCAGAAACTATCATCGCAAGTCGAGCGCAATTACATGCTGCCCAACCCCGAAAGCGCGGCAACTCGCGGGAGCTTCACACAACGCACCTGCTCCACTGCACCACCCCAGCCAGACTCCCCCTCTGCTCTGCCCGCGCTCCAAGCGGCAGAGTTAACACTACCAAAGATCTTAAACACTTTGGTTCTCCACACGACCTATCGATGTAATGGTTCGATAGCATAGTTTCCCTAGGCCAGACCCAGCGTAAAAATACAAATAATCTTTACACAACAAACCAATTATACATCGACATAAATGCATATATATACAAACAGTAAAACAATTACAATATACAAAGACACAGTGAAAGGTCTCTGTTGGATTCCTTTCATGTTAATTTCTTAAGTCTGTTGTCATTTACGGCATAAATTCCTCTTCTAAATTTACTGTGGTGTTTCTATCTTGGAGGAGACTGAGCAGTGAAACATGTTACTTGTACGCCTTAACAAGAACGATCTGTCACACTACTACACTTTAAAACACAGTTTATATGTAATTCATGTCACACAGTCTCATACGGAACCTACATCCGCTTTCTTTTATATGCTGTATATGATAAGATACTGTCATCCCCCTTCCCTTCTGTGTGAGAGGATGAATGAGCAAATGTATTTCTAGTTGCATGCTTGAGGGTAGCAGACAAGGCTGTCTGCTAGAGAACAGTAGGACCAACGTCGGAACAGGTAGCTACGCTTTCTAAAAGCAAAGAGGTTTCTATTCTTAGTATGGTTCTGTCCGTCCGTTGTCATGTTGGTATAGGAAGCTGCCCCTCTGGCCACTTCCGTTTGTATTTGTGAGCCACCCTCAGGAAGCACGCTCGAGAGGAGCGCAGGTCAGTCGGTCCGTGGCGAGCGTCTGAAGTGGTAAGATCTCCGGCTAAGCGCGTGTCTGCTAAGTCCGTAGGACAATGGATTTCTTAAGTTCAGCCTAACTGAAAATTTAATCACTTTTATTTCAAGTTTAGCTCTAAAATATCTAAGGTTATCTTAAATTGCAGCGTAGTGTAATTCTCGTGTGAAGTTCAGATTATTTTCCGGTAGTTGCTTTGTCACTACTTTGTGAGTAAAGTGGAACCACGTGTTGATCAGTAACTGTTTGACCCATCAGGTTAATAGCAAGACGTTAGTAACCAGTCCGAGGTTTTTCTTTTGTAAATTGCTTTTCGATCTAATTTATTTTAATTATCAAAATTATTGTGGAGTTATACGCTTTGTGTAAACCAAGTTGACCACGTGAAGCATGTGGTGTAATCATCAAAGTAGCCCTCAGCTATTCTTTTTGGGAAGATTTCACAGAGAGTTGGTATGAATTTAGTATACCAGTGTGTGGTAATTACATGACGGACAGGATTGTGCTACGAACGTAATTTCTTTGGGTGAAAACTGAATCTGTTGGTTGTGGTTAATTTCCTCTTGCTTATGTTTCAACGTTCTTCGTGTGTTATTTTATGAATGCAGTGTTGTATGCAGTCTCCCAATCTTGGCTCCATATTTTATGTGTTCCGTAAGATTACAATCTCACATTTTCACAGTCCTAAAGAAGGCACCAGCTCAGTTATAACTCACGTTTAATATGCTGAAATTTCAATGATCAATCTTAAAATAAATTTCCAAATATAAACTGATTTCTTTCTTTTTATTTAAATTCTCCTTTTATATATATATATTTATATATATATATATATATATATATATATATATATATTACCGGTTGTTGTATGACTATTAAAAGATTATAATCAATGTTAGTCTGATTGGGAATTTGGTAAACCTACACTAGTTACCTGGTGAAACAGTTGCGCAGTAATGCACGGTTAACTTCCCCAGACAGCTCACAGCTTTTAACCCGCTTTTATTGTCCATCAGTACCGCTTTCATCATAGCAAAATAAGAGTAACAAACTTACAACAGAAACGTCATATATTCAGGTAACAAAATAAGGAAAAAAATTATAGTACAATAGATGGAAATACGAGGATATGCATTTCCGGCGTTACACAGTCTAGTGATTCGACACGTTGTGCTGCCGTCCGTGAACATCACGCGAAGGGGTGTTTTCCAGTAGGATAACGCTCATGGACGTATCGCTGTTGTAACCCAACATACTCTACAGAGTGTCGACATGTTGGCTTGCTCTGATCAGTCACCAGATTTGTCTCCAATGGATCACATATGGGAGACCAGCATCATCCACAAACAACATTAACTCTCCCTGTACTGACTGACCAAGTGCAACAGACAAACTGACACCCGGCACCTAAACGACGCAATGCATTAACATTTACATGCTTGTATTCAACATTCTGACCGTTACACCAGTTACTAACATGCCTGCGTTTTACATTCACAATGGCTTTTCACACGCTCACATTAACCTGTGTTCATACAAAGTTAATAATTTAAATATATTACCTACAAATGTACTCGTATTCGTGAAATTTCATTATTCTGCATTAATTATTTCCTGGTGCTGGGATTTTTTTCTTTCAGTCTTAAATGCATCAAAAGGGCAATAAAGTTGGGCGGTTCGTTAATTTGTCAACTGATCGGTCTGATTTTACTAGGGTCGTTCAATAAGTAATGCCCCTCATTTTTTTAAAAAAAGCCATTAATGTACAAAGACAAACGTCCTTATTGGTGAGTCACATTTGATGTTTGTTCTGTGCGCCGGTGAAGTACCGATCCATTCTGGCACATGGCAAAGCCGTAGTATGGCGTCAAAATGGCGTCTACATACGACTCACGTTAACAAGCAGCGTGCTGTTATTCAGTTCTTGTGTGCAGAAAAACAAACCGTGGTGAGCATCCATAAACGTTTGTGTGCAGTGTATGGCGACGCTGCAGTTGATAGGAGTACTGTTGGGCGATGGGTAAAGAAAGTTACAGACCCAGGAAATGCAGAAACAGAGCTCCATGATCAGCCACGCTCGGGACTTTCTATCTCAGCCACTCTTCCAGACATGCTGAATCGTGCAGATGTCATTATTCGTGCCGATTGGCTCATCACAACTCGACAATTGGCTGTACAGCTGTCGATCAGCATTGGAAGTGCGTCTGCAGTGATCGAGACTCTCGGATATTCAAAGTGGTGCTCACGATGGGTTCCACTAATGCTCACAGCGCACCACAAGATTCAAAAAGAAAAGCCATTTCCTCCGAATTGTTGGAGCGTTTTGAAACCGACGGAGAGGCCTTTCTCACACGAATCGTTATGGGGTGCCATCATCCTCATTCACCACAAAAGAAGAACTTCAAAACAACACCCTCTGCCGGAAAAGTCAAGGTGACAGTCTTCTGGGTTTGTGATGGCGTGATTCTCGTGGATGTGATACAAAGAGGACCAACCTTCAATTCAGAGGCATACGTGAAGACTCTGAATAAACTCAAGAACCGTTTCCGGTGTGTTCGATTGGACAAGAATCCAGCAGAAATCTTGCTCCAACACGAGAATGCACGCCCACACAAAGGTCTGAGAACCTGGGAACACATGACAAAATTGGGATGGATATCATTGCCTCATCCATCCTACAGTCCAGACATGGCACCCTCGGATTTTCATCTCTTTGGGCCGCTTAGGGGAACACACTTTGAAGATGACGGAAGTGTCAGACATGCAGTGAGAACATGGCTACGCCTACAAGACAAGAGCTTTTACCTGCGAGGAATACACGCTCTTCCACAACGTTGGCATATGGCTATAGAACGTGATGGAGACTAGGAGGAAAAATAGGACATGGACATGTACCAGGCCTGTTCAGAAAGTAAGCTCCGATTGATTGCCAAATTGAAACCACAGTGAACATCAGAAATGTTTTACTTGTAACAATTAGCTACACCTTTCAGCTACTTCTCTACGTAGTCGCCGTTCTGACTTAGACTTTTGCCATAGCGTTGTACCAACTTTTCAATAGCCTCATCATAGAAGGCAGCCGCCAGTGCTTTCCGCCAATTCTCCACGCTGGCCTACACCTCGTTGTCTGTGTCAAAATGTTGTCTTCAAAGACAGCGGTTCATGTGACCAGAGATGAAACTCAGGGGGAGACAATTGCGGACTGTATTGTGGGTAATCTAACATTTCCATTTGAAAACGATGCAGGAGCATCTTCATTGCCCCTGCAGAATGCGGCTGAGAATTGTCGTGAAGACGAAACAGCACGACAGTTATGTAATGTTAGCTGCATAGCTTCAGGCGAAATTTCTCACCAGGCCCTCGTACTTGGCGACAGACACTATTTTCTAGACATCTTTACGCACTCACTGCGAGCTCAGAAATGAGAAGAGCGACGTGATGCTAACTGGGGTTATACTAGAGACACTACCCAACACATCTGTGCAAAGCTTTATCGGATTTTCATAGTCGTTTCCATTTCGCGACCGATCGGAGCTTACTTTCTGAACGCCCCTCGTATATTGTCACCAAATTCTGACTGTTAACGATAAATATATTCTGAGAAAAAAAGTGGGTCATTACTCGTTGAACGACGCTCGTAGTATCAAATTACACGGAATTTTATCAAAGGTTCGAATTTGTGATTGATATTAAAGAATAGCTTTGTTTCTGCCTCTTCCTTCGTGGCAGGGACTGGTCTGGACAGTCGCTGTGGCCTCGTCACGAGCGATATCCGTACTTAATAAGCCACTACGTCACACTCCATCATAAAGGTTAATTTTATTCCTCGGGGACTAGTTACCGCCAGTCTGGGAGCCACTGGGCTAGAGCCTTAACTTTACACGAAGGGGGGACAGCCGGGCGTGGTGTGGAACTAATTCCGGTAAGTGGGTTAACTGTCCGTCTGTCCACTGGCGGTGCGCTGAGCGGATCTAACGGCTCGTGGCAGCCAGCTGGCGCCTGCTGTCGCTGCCCGGCCGCGAATTAATTACGGAGGTCGCCGGGGTAAGCGGGGCGCTGGGCTGCGGACCGCTCTCCCGTAGTTACAGCTCCTGTCACGTCGCACAGGGCAGTCACCAAGAGTTCCAACCACAAGTGGAGTTTTCCATTGAAACGTCCCCTTAGAAAATGTGGTGCCACCGCCAGACACCACACTTGCTAGGTGGTAGCCTTTAAATCGGCCGCGGTCCGCTAGTATACATCGGACCCGCGTGTCGCCACTACCAGTGATTGCAGACCGAGCGCCGCCACACGGCAGGTCTAGAGAGACTTCCTAGCACTCGCCCCAGTTGTACAACCGACTTTGCTAGCGATGGTTCACTGACAAAATACGTTCTCATTTGCCGAGACGATAGTTAGCATAGCCTTCAGCTACGTCATTTGCTACGACCTAGCAAGGCGCCATTATCAGTTGCTATTGATATTGTGAAGAATGTACAGACAAGAGCTACGTTGAACATTGATGGATCAAAGTTAAGTATTCCACCAAGTACCACCTCTTTTTCTGAAGTGTGAATTCCTTGTCCTGTTCCAGACCTCACGCCAGCCTGCGTGAGCTTAAACGCGTGCCTTTCGGCTTCCTCCAAACTCCGTGGGTTGGCTCCTGCCAATCCACAACAGAAAACATTAAGAATGACTGTGCTGGTATACTTCTACGTTATTTGATTTTCAAACAGCTGAGCAAAACTCAACGTACTCACACAGTTTTCTCTTTACTTATTCTGATCATCACTAAAGTGACACACAATACTTTAGCGCAACGCGATCTGACTTTCACTAATCCCTGCAAAAGAATGGCCCTGATTAAGAATAACCTATATATTTCATGACTCACTTACCTCACAAAAATCTTCGTTACTCGAAGCACTGCAATACAGCAAGCGCCAACACTGCCAGCTAAATAAAAGATTCTGACTACTGAAGGCACTAATTACTGATAGGCATAGTTAGCAAACGAAAGATTTTGATAGAGAACAAACAATGTATTTACCTTAATAGCGTTCAAAAGTCATTAAACTCTGGCATCTCTCTCCCCACATCCACCACTACTGGCGGCTCACCTCCATCTGCCCAACGCTACGCGCTCTTCACATCCAACTGCCTAACACTACACAAGCGAATATTCCAACAATGAGTCCATCCAATTACAGACTGCACAGTGCAGTCAGCGATTAACATACAGAACACTACGTGGCGTTACCAACATAAAAACCTAAACAGCCTACTTACACCATCTTTCTTCTTCACTGAGACCCCGTATCGGATCAGGGAAATATCTGGCAGCATCGAAGGCAATATTCCAGAGTGTTCCCAGAATGCTGCATCTTGTAACAAAGGATGATTTGGTTGCTTGAAACGTTAATAAATTCAGTGGAAGTACAATGACGGAAACAAATCGCAACAACAAATGGTTCAAATGGCTCTGAGCACTATGGGACTTAACTTTTGAGGTCATCAGTCCCCTAGAACTTAGAACTACTTAAACCTAACTAACCTAAGGACATCACACACATCCATGCCCGAGGCAGGATTCGAACCTGCGACCGTAGCAGTCGCGCGGTTCCGGACTGCGCGCCTAGAACCGCTAGACCCCCGCGGCCGGCTAGAAGCCTGCATGCATTGGTTTGTACAGATGCCGCATGTCAGTTTGTGGGGTTTAGTTCCTTACCTGTAGCATTTGGTCGGTCAACAGACGGATGGTTAATGCTGGTTGTGGATCACGCTGGAGTTGTCGTCCGATTATGTCACGCCCATGCTCTATTGGAGACAGATATGGAGACAGAGCAGGCCAAGGAAACGTAGTGACACTCTGTGGAGTACGTTGGGCGAGTGTTATCCTGTTGGAACCCAACCCATGGAATGCTGTTCGTGAATGGCGGCACATCAGGTCGAACCACCATACTGACATACAAATTTTCAGTCAGGGAACGTGGGACAACCACGAGAGTGCTCTTGCTGCCACACGAAATCGCACCCAAAACCATAACTGGTGTGTCTAGGCTGCAGACAGATTGGCTGCAGCCGCTCAGCTTTCCTTCTTTTAACCAAGAAACGGTGATTATTGGCACCGAGGAACAACCGGCATTCATCAGAAAACTCGACAGATCTCCATTTGGTGCTACAATGAGCGTTCACTCGACATAACTAGAGTCGCCAATAGCGGTGGTTCCGGGTCGGTGGAATGCACGCTACAGGTCGTCCGGCTCGGAGCTGTCCTTGAAGTAACCGATCTGTAACAGTTAGTTGTGTCACCGTGGTGCCAACTGCTGCTCAAATTGCAGCTGCAGAGGCAGTGCAAAGCGCTAAAGCCATATGCAGAACACGACGGTCTTCCATCTCAGCAGTGCCACGCGGCCGTCGGAACCCGGACTTGTTGCGACCGTACCTTCCCGCGATCACTGCTACCAGTAGTTACGTACAGTGGTTACATTTCTGCCAAGTCTTTCTGCAGAATCTCGGAAGGAACATCCAGCTTCTAGTAGCCCTATTGCAAGACCACGTTTGACCTAACTGAGCTGCTGATAATGACGTCTTTGTCGCCTTAATGGCATTCTTAACTAACATCAACTCACTACATCCAGTCTCAAAGGTAACTAACAAACACGAAAGCTACAGCGTGTCTTTAAAGCAAACCTGATCTGCATCCTGACAGCGACGCTACTAGCAGCACTCTTATGCGCGTGGTGCGAAATCTGAAAAGACATCATCTTGCAAATGAAGGAAGACGCCTACTAACTTTCGTTTATCTCGCACAACTCCTTTTTGATGGTGGTTCTTTTTTTCCGTCAGTGTATTCTTGATGCGTGAACAGAACCGTAAACTCACCAAGTTAGTGTTTATCACTCTACAAAAATGCTGTATGACACACGTCCAAGCCTGTGTAAAACTCCTTTCGTACTTCATGTAGCAACATTATGTCATTGATCATGACAGCAGTATTGAAATCCTTTGTGATTCGATTGAAGACTTCCGAGAAAACAGAACACATCACGTCATTCTTACCGGACCGAAATACTGAAATGCAAAATTAAGTTCCGGCGTACACTAATGGGGTGTTGCAGGAGCATTCGATTAGATTAGATTAGATTAATACTAGTTCCATGGATCATGAATACGATATTTCGTAATGATGTGGAACGAGTCAAATTTTCCAATACATGACACAAATAAGTTAATTTAACAACATACTTAAGTTAATATAACATTTTTTATTTTTTTGTGTTTTTTATTTCTCTTATTTTTTAAATTTTTTATTTTTTATTTTTAATATTTTTTTTCTTAATTTATATCTAAAAATTCCTCTATGGAGTAGAAGGAGTTGTCATTCAGAAATTCTTTTAATTTCTTCTTAAATACTTGTTGGGTATCTGTCAGACTTTTGATACTATTTGGTAAGTGACCAAAGACTTTAGTGCCAGTATAATTGACCCCTTTCTGCGCCAAAGTTAGATTTAATCTTGAATAGTGAAGATCATCCTTTCTCCTAGTACTGTAGTTATGCACACTGCTATTACTTTTGAATTGGGTTTGGTTGTTAATAACAAATTTCATAAGAGAGTATATATACTGAGAAGCTACTGTGAATATCCCTAGATCCTTAAATAAATGTCTGCAGGATGATCTTGGGTGGAATCCAGCTATTATTCTGATTACATGCTTTTGTGCAATAAATACTTTATTCCTCAGTGATGAATTACCCCCAAAATATGATGCCATATGCAAGCAATGAGTGAAAATAGGCGTAGTAAGCTAATTTACTAAGATGTTTATCACCAAAATTTGCAATGACCCTTATTGCATAAGTAGCTGAACTCAAACGTTCAGCAGATCATCAATGTGTTTCTTCCAATTTAATCTCTCATCAATGGACACACCTAAGAATTTGGAATATTCTACTGTAGCTATATGCTTCTGATTGAGGTCTATATTTATTAATGGCGTCATACCATTCACTGTACGGAACTGTATGTACTGTGTCTTATCAAAATTCAGTGAGAGTCCATTTACAAGGAACCACTTAGTAGTTTTCTGAAAGACAGTATTGACAATTTCATCAGTTAATTCTTGTTTGTCAGGTGTGATTACTATACTTGTATCATCAGCAAAGAGAACTAACTTTGCCTCTTCATTAATATAGAATAGCAAGTCATTAATATATGTTAAGAACAACAAAGGACCCAAGACTGACCCTTGTGGAACCCCATTCTTGATAGTTCCCCAGTTTGAGGAATGTGCTGATCTTTGCATATTATGAGAACTTGAGCTTGTCTAGCAGAATTTCATGATTTACACAATCAAAAGCCTTTGAGAGATCACAATAAATCCCAATGGGTGGTGTTCGGTTATTCAGATCATTCAAAATTTGATTGGTAAAAGCATATATGGCATTTTCTGTTGAAAAACCTTTCTGGAAATCAAACTGACATTTTGTTAGTACTTAATTTTTACAGATATGTGAAGCTACTCTTGAATACATTACTTTCTCAAAAATTTTGGATAAAGCTGTTAGAAGGGAGATTGAACAGTAATTGTTCACATCAGATCTATCCCCCCTTTTATGCAAAGGTATAACAATAGCATATTTCAGTCTATCAGGGAAAATGCCCTGTTCCAGAGAGCTATTACACAGGTGGCTGAGAATTTTACTTATCTGTTGAGAACAAGCTTTTAGTATTTTGCTGGAAATGCCATCAATTCCATGTGAGTTTTTGCTTTTAAGCAAGTTTATTATTTTCCTAATTTCAGAGGGAGAAGTGGGTGAGATTTCAATTGTATCAAATTGCATAGGTATGGCCTCTTCCATTAACAGCCTAGCATCTTCTAATGAATACCTGGATCCTACTATATCCAATACATTTAGAAAATGATTATTAAAAATGTTTTCAACTTCTGACTTTTTGTTTGTAAAGTTTTCATTCAATTTGATGGTAATACTGTCTTCCTGTGCTCTTGGTTGACCTGTTTATCTTTTAATAATATTCCAAATTGTTTTAATTTTATTATCAGAGTTGCTGATTTCAGACATGATACATATACTTCTGAATTTTTTAATAACTTTTCTTAATGTAACACAGTAGTTTTTATAATGTTTGATAGTTTCTGGGTCACTACTCTTTCTTGCTGTCAGATACATTTCCCTTTTCCGGTTACAAGATATTTTTATACCCTTAGTAAGCCATGGTTTGTTACAAGGTTTCTTATGAGTATATTTAACTATTTTCTTGGGGAAGCAGTTTTCAAATGCATTTACAAGAATGTCATAAAATAAATTATATCTTAAATTGGCATCAGGTTCACAGTACACGTCATCCCAGTCTAACTGCTTTCCCTGAAATTTGCAATTGTTAAATCGTTGACTGAACGTACTACTTTGGAGGACTGTTTAGTATTGCTGAATGGTGCTATGTCATATATTGTAACTAGCTGTGCACCATGATCAGAAAGACCATTCTCAACAGGCTGAGCATTTATCTGGTTAAACTTATCTTGGTCTATAGAGAAGTTATCTATCAATGAGCTGCTATCCTTTACCACCCGAGTAGAAAAAGCAATAATGGGTGTAAAATTGAAAGAACCGAGTAATACTTCAAGGTCATTTTTCCTATTACCCTCTTTCAGAGAATCTACATTGAAGTTCCCACAAATAATAATTTGCTTCCCCCTGTCTGACAGATAGCACAACAAGGAGTCCAAATTTTTCAGAAATAGACGAAAATTTCCTGAAGGGGGCCTATATACAGCTACAATTATAAATGTGTTGTTCACAATATATACAAATGACCTAGCAGGTAACGTCGGGAGCTACAGACCAGTCACCAAAGACCTCACTAAATACTAGTACTGAAGATTGAAGTGTATACGCTTAAAACATGCAAAATTTATGAAATGGGTTTTCTCCTTTTACTGTGATGTGAATGTGTAATGAAACTTCCTGGCAGATTAAAACTGTGTGCCCGACCGAGACTCGAACTCGGGACCTTTGCCTTTCGCGGGCAAGTGCTCTACCAACCGAGCTACCGAAGCACGATTCACGTCCGGTACTCACAGCTTTACTTCTGCCAGTACCTCGTCTCCTACCTTCCAAACTTTACAGAAGCTCTCCTGCGCAGGAGAGCTTCTGTAAAGTTTGGAAGGTAGGAGACGAGGTACTGGCAGAAGTAAAGCTGTGAGTACCGGACGTGAGTCGTGCTTCGGTAGCTCAGTTGGTAGAGCACTTGCCCGCGAAAGGCAAAGGTCCCGAGTTCGAGTCTCGGTCGGGCACACAGTTTTAATCTGCCAGGAAGTTTCATATCAGCGCACACTCCGCTGCAGAGTGGAAATCTCATTCTGAATGTGTAATATTTTTAATAAAAAATGAGGTTTTTCGCTGGTGATGCTGTGTATAAATAATTATCAATGCTAGAAAATCGACTTCCAGAGGTCTGACGCTTCGCCCAGAGATTCGTAGTTCACCCATAACATAAACAAATTGACGTATTGCATCTACATGCGTCGAAAGACCCGTTAATGTTCGATTACGCGATTGCCGAAGAATCATAGAAAACAGTCTCATTCATTAAGTATCTCGAATAAGCGATTTAATCTAGAAAGGCCACATAAGAATAATTATAGATTCGTTGGCAGAACCCTCAGGAAGTATGGTCCATCTACGAATGAAGTAGCTTACAAACCCCGCATTAGACCGATACTTCATTACATCTCTGGGGCCTTAAAGGGTAGGCTATGTAGAGGAAATTGAGGCCACATGGATCTTGGCATTAGACGGAATTCAGGACTACCGCCGTATACAGCAGCCACCGCACGGTCCAACTGAATCTGTTCGATGTACTTCCTGGAGGGAAGTCGACCATGTACAACGACAAGATCCATATGACTGTCAACACTGAAGCCTCCCCATGGCATCACAGAACCTTGGAAATCTGTCGACATCCTGGACAAAATTTGTAGGTACTGCTAACTAATGGCTCCTCACACGATCATGGCCATCAGCTTGCGTCAGAGGATACCCAGACTTGCGAATAACACCTTTCGCCAGTGACGAAGTTGCCAGCTGACATGGGAAACGCAGAACTGAAGGCGAGCTGCAAGATGTCGCCGTGACAAGCCAGGTACTCGAACAGGAAGTTCGGATCGCACACTCCTTACTCGTAACCTGTTCATGACTGATCGGGCACAGCGACTCCAGTGGCGATTCTGCGATCATCTTGCAGTGCTCTGGCGGTATCCTTACGACGCCGCAATGCAAAGATAGCCACGTATTGGTCTTCACATGGGATTATAATGCGTCGACAACCTTGTCCACCTCGCCCTGTGTACTGACTTGTCTTCCTTTAGCGTGTCGACAACCTGTGTATGATACGTGGAGAGGCTTTGGAATCTGCAGCAACAAGACCGAAGCTACATCCTTTCTGGGTCAAACAGACCGCCCTTGCAACTTGCACTGCATTAAGTAGTCACTTTGCATGTGCTTGGTTGAATACAACGTCCACAAGTGACAACTGTCATTTGTGTACCTCACTAGAAAACACTGGGACACCAATACTGACAAGGGAATCTCCCCATCACACCCTCCTCAGATTTAGTTATAAGTTGGCACAGTGGATAGGCCTTGAAAAACTGAACACAGATCAATCGAGAAAACAGGAAGAAGTTGTGTGGAACTATGAAAAAATAAGCAAAATATATAAACCAAGTAGTCGATGTGCAAGATATGCAACATCAACGATAAATTGAACTCAGGAACGCCGTGGTCCCGTGGTTAGCGTGAGTAGCTGCAGAACGAGAGGTCCTAGGTTGACGTCTCCCTTCGAGCGAAAAGTTTAATTTTTTATTTTCAGACAATTATCAACGTTCAGGCACTCACACATAAACAACTTCGCTCTCCAAAGTTCCAGGATATGTTCAGATTTGCTTGGACATAGGCAGGATTTGACGGTTTACACACGGAAAAATTTGCAACGTATGTTTTGACAGAGCACAGGGAAAAGTAAGCGACTGCGAAACTGTTGGATTCATTTGTTGCAGTTTATGTGACAAACTCTTATGTTTTCATCACTTTTTTGGGAGTAATTATCACATCCACAAGAAAACCTAAATCGGGCAACGTAGAAGAATGTTTTTACCCATTCGCCAAGTGTAGAAGTTAGGTGGGTCGACAACATATTCCTGTCATGTGACGCACATGCCGTCACCAGTGTCGTATAGAATATATCAGACGTGTTTTCGTGTGGAGGAATCGGTTGACCTATGACGTTGCGATCAAATGTTTTCGGTTTCCGTTGGAGAGGCACGTCCTTTCGTCTACTAATCGCACGGTTTTGCGGTGCGGTCGCAAAACACAGACACTAAACTTATTACAGTGAACAGAGACGTCAATGAACGAATGGACAGATCATAACTTTGCCAAAATAAATAAAAACTTCTCGCTGGAGGGGAGACTTGAACCAAGGACCTCTCGTTCCGCAGTTGCTCTCGCTAACCACGGGACCACGGCGCTCCTGAGCTGTGATTATCCTTGATGTTGCCTATCTTCGCATGAACTACTCAGTTTGTGTATTTTGCTTATATTTTCATAGTTCCGTACAACTTCTTCCTGTTTTCTCGATTGATTTGTGTTCAGTTTTTTAAGGCCTATCCACTGTGCCAACTTATAACTAAATCTGAGGGGGGGTGCGATGGGGAGGTTCCCTTGTGAGGGGTCACATGATACCGTACTGCATAACATAGCCAATAGATGGCGAATAACTTTAATCAATGCCTACGTTGTAAGGTGGCTATAATTTCGCACCTTACAAGCACTCATTTACTTACTTTGGCGTGATTTACGACCAGAATTAGGTATTATTTGATAGGTTGTACATTGTATATATATTTAAAGAAGACTGAAATTGTCACGTACACCGTGTAAATAGTTGTTAGCGCTTATTGCCTGAAAGGTGGCGGAGTGTCTTTATTATCAAAACGGCGTAATAAACGATTGCCTATACTAGTAGAGGTTGGAACGCCAGTGGAAATGAAACGGCAGGCGTAACTCAAGCCTTGGCTCGAAAAGCTCCTCTCAGGTGTATCGGTCCTGCTCGACACAGGAAGTATCCCAAGACGGACGGTAGGGCCACCTGAGCGCTGAAGCACAATACAGCGGTGGCCAGCCGGGATGGAGCGGGACCGCAAGGATAGCCGGATAATACTTCGGAAACTTTGAAAATCTTGGACGCAGCAGAGAGGAACGAGGAAGCGTCACCTCGGAAATCAGGAAAGCTGGGTTATTTCCGAGGATTTTTACTCTGAGAAACGTACCATTGTATGTATTTCCAATTAACGAGGATAGGTATTTCCCCACAAACTTTCCGCGCTGGACGACAAAAGACTAAAATATGGTTGGTCGGCGATCGGGAGAATCTGTAGAGTCGGAGAATGTTCCGTGGCCTCGAGAATATGATTCGCTTTCTGCAGTTACGAGGGAGGGTAGCTTTGCTGGGAAGCCAGCTGTGGTGAGAAAGAGGTCTTCCGTTGAGAGCGCCCATGTTCGACGGTCGCTCAGTATCAGCTTTTGCTGGTACAGACGGACTTGTTGTCTTCGCTCTCAGGAGATTTTATAGTTAGAACGGTTAGGCACTGTACTGTTGCGAACTTATACGATTCTGGACATCGCCTCCGGGTAGGGAGTCGTCGTTGAGTATGCAGCGCTCAGTGAATGAGAGCACTTCCTCTGTCTATATTCACGTAGAGACGTTATCCGAATTCCGTCTTTGTGGCTGGGAGTATTAGGTTATAATAGTCAGAGAACCGCATTCTGCCGTCCTAGTGTTTGAAAGAGTTTTTATTTTGTGTGGTGTCACCGCCAGACACCACACTTGCTAGGTGGTAGCCTTTAAATCGGCCGCGGTCCGGTAGTATTCGTCGGACCCGCGTGTCGCCACTATCAGTGATTGCAGACCGAGCGCCGCCACACGGCAGGTCTAGAGAGACTCCCTAGCACTCGCCCCAGTTGTACAGCCGACTTTGCTAGCGATGGTTCACTGACAAATTACGCTCTCCTTTGCCGAGACGATAGTTAGCATAGCCTTCAGCAACGTCATTTGCTACGACCTAGCAAGGCGTCATTATCATTTGCTATTTATCTTGTGATACATGTACCGTCAGACCGATGTTCACGAATTATGAATTAAAGTTAAGTATTGCAGTAGTTACTTACGTTCTTTGCTACTATAAATTCCCTTACCTGTTCCAGACCTCACGCCAGCCTGCGTGAGCTTAAACGCGTGCCTTTCGGCTTCCTTCTCCTAGTGGCTTGGCTGTCTTGCCAAGTCACAACATTTTGTGGCTGGAGTTCTTCCATCGTCGCAATCGTGTACGAGAACCATCACACCAACGCACTGGACGCAGTACATATGGTGACATTGCTAATTGCTTCGGCTTATTAGGGCTATAAAGCTAAACAGCTGTGATCACGTAAATTTTATTTCCACTGAGGTTGCACATCTCTGTATATCATCTTTGAAAGTAGTGTCTTCTAATGTTTGGTACATAGGTGTCAGTCATTTCCCGTTATTTATATTTGATTGCGTAGCCATAAAAAGGGGAAGATTTGGGCAATTGATCAATCATATTAGTTAGGAAATCCATTTGTATCTCTTTACGTCCATTGGACATTGGTATACAAACATTTGTAATATATAAGTGGTTTTAATCCACAATAAATGTGTAAGCAGAAATAGCATTTATCATTTGTAGTTACTAGTTCCCATATTCATTTATGTTTATGTTGTAATTTATATGCTAAAGAGCAAGAAGGAGGAGATAATATCACCATTACGAGATCCTAAGATCTGCTTCAGGGTTAGTGAGACAGGGCCAAATCTTCATTTTCGCTTTCAGTATTTTCCGTTGCGCAGATTCATTTTACACCCGCCTGTAGTAGCATCTTGGAACGTTGAAACCGAATATCTCAAGCCATGCAGTAATACCACATGTACCGCCAGCATCAAAATAGTTTTAACGTACCGGACGTTGATACAAGTGTTCCTCTTATTCTTTTGAGCAGCATATTTGTTTCTCCTACACATATCCAGCGAAAAGGCCACGAACGTGACATTTGAGAGCTTCGAGCTCTTACAGGGCTATTACCAATGATTGAAGCGATTTCATAAATTCACTGTAGCTCCATTCATTGACATATGGTCACGACACACTACAGATACGTAGAAAAACTCATAAAGTTTTGTTCAGCTGAAGCCGCACTTCAGGTTTCTGCCGCCAGAGCGCTCGAGAGCGCAGTGAGACAAAATGGCGACAGGAGCCGAGAAAGCGTATGTCGTGCTTGAAATGCACTGACATCAGTCAGTCATAACAGTGCAACGACACTTCAGGACCAAGTTCAACAAAGATCCACCAACTGCTGACTCCATTCGGCGATGGTATGCGCAGTTTAAAGCTTCTGGATGCCTGTGTAAGGGGAAATCAACGGGTCGGCCTGCAGTGAGCGAAGAAATGGTTGAACGCGTGCGGGCAAGTTTCACGCGTAGCCCGCGGAAGTCGACGAATAAAGCAAGCAGGGAGCTAAACGTACCACAGCCGACGGTTTGGAAAATATTACGGAAAGGGCTAAAGCAGAAGCATTTCTTAAACAGGAGATTGGAAAACCGATGGATCGGTCGTGGTTGAGATCGTGATCAACAATTCATGTCATGGCCTCCACGCTCTCACGACTTAACCCCATGCAATTTCTTTCTGTGGGGTTATGTGAAAGATTCAGTATTTAAACCTCCTCTACCAAGAAACGTGCCAGAACTGCGAGCTCGCATCAACGATGCTTTCGAACTCATTGATGGGGACATGCTGCGCCGAGTGTGGGAGGATCTTGATATCGGCTTGATGTCTGCCGAATCACTAAAGGGGCACATATCGAACATTTGTGAATGCCTAAAAAAAACTTTTTGAGTTTTTGTGTGTGCAAAGCATTGTGAAAATATCTCAAATAATAAAGTTATTGTAGAGCTGTGAAATCGCTTCAATCATTTGTAATAACCCTGTACTTGCCTTAGCAACAGCCGTTCCTTTTCGTGCACAGTTTTCCACTGAACCAGGAAAGGGGACAGGTGACACTGATTCACGAAGCATCTACCGTCACGCACTCTTAGAGGTAGCTTGCGCAACAGAGAGGTCGGTATTGATTCCCGCTTGTAGCAGGAAAAACTCTTACCCTCTACGCTGTTTACCCGGCTTTCAGCTTCCTCCTGTCAGTAACTCGCTGTCACATTTCGAACTGCAAAGTGATGCTCCTATACAGGGCGGTCGGAAACAGTCTGACAAACGTGTAAGCGTGCTGCAGGGAAAGCTGTGCTGAGAAATAATTGGAGCGGAAAAAACAATCGGTGCGTCGCGCCGTTCCAGAGCTAGTCTATCAGGTCGTTACGCGCGCAAGATGAAGCACTTGAATGCGCTACAATGCGGTGACGCACACACATCTGTGAGTCCGTGAGTTACAGTTGTTGAAATGTTCGTTACCAGCTAAAATGTGCCTTTTTTCGGAAGTGGTGAGCGAAATATGCGTTCGCTCGGCTTGAGGAAACCAAACGAACAACACGTTTGACGACATCGCCTCTGGAAGGGTGCTTTAATTTGCAACACGTGGCGACCTGCTTGGCTAACTTCAACGCTAAATAGCTCGGAAACGGCGCAAAGTGTCGATTTTTTAACAATTTTATTTATTTTTTTATTTAGCGTATGGCTATACATGCAACATTAATACATCAAGTGCTAGACATTAAAATCTTATAACAATCATAAATATAATTTATGTTTATATTAGTCAGTTAAAAGGTTATATCGAGGTTTGAGATCCATTCTAGCGCCGATGGGGATGCCTCCAGGAAGTCGGACCAGTTCCCTGCATATGCTCGCAAGGAGCATTCACCATGGATGTGTTGGTACGTCTGTCTAGGGGCACCGCAGTCGCATTCTGGTGACGTCGCTCTTCCCCATTTGTGTAGTGAATCCGCACACCTGCCATGTCCAGTACGTATTCGATTTAATGAGGACCATGTTTTCCGTGTTAGTTCCATTCCAGAGATGTTGCAGTTATAGCTCTCAAACCAGGTCTGTAGTTGGTCATTCGTCTTTTGGTTCCAATCTAGTCTCCATTGTTTCATGTGGTCATAGTTATTATTTTGAAGCTGCTCAGCTGTGCGTGTGGGTGGCTTTCTTGATTTCAATCGAGTGTGTCACAGTTGTGAGAATTCTTCTTTAATTGGTAGTTCTGGTTTTGTCTCAATCTTTCTGAAATCGTGCAGTAGGGCCGCTTTTCTACGCAGGTCCGGGGGCAGGATATTACATAGCACCGCTAACCAGTACGTGGGCGCTGATTTAACAGTTCCAGAAATCAACCTCATTGTGTTATTTAATTGCCTGTCAATAAGTTTGGTGTGACAGCTATTAATCCAGACTGGAGCGCAGTACTCAGCCACAGAGAACACTAAGGCGATAGATGAGGTGCGTAATGTTTTTGCGTTAGCTCCCCAAGTAGTACCGCTAAGTTTTTGGATGGTGTTATTCCGTGTTCCAATTTTTGCAGTGGTGTTCTCCAGATGTTTTCGGTAAGAAAGAGTGCGATCCAATGTTATACCTAAGTACTTTGGAAACTTATTATGTTTGAGGTTGGTGTTTCCGAGTTTTATGTTAATAATTTCATTTGCCATTTTGTTATTAAGATGGAATGTAGATACTTCAGTTTTGTTAGGGTTTGGCTTGAGTCTCCATTTCTTGAAATAATTGTATAGTATTTCAACGTCATTTTAACAATTATTTCTCAGCACAACTTAACCTGTAACACCCTTACAAGCGTTTCAGACTGTTCCTGACCACTCTGTACACCACCAAGGATTAGCACAACAACGGTCAAGCAAAGAACAAAAATACCGCTGTTGGACAAATGGCGTGACCACCACTCCATCGAATCCAAACTGTTAACCCTTAGACCAGTGGTTGCCATCCTTTCTGAGACCATAACCCCTGACTGCAATCAGATATTAGCTAGTAACCCCCGCTCCCTCCACCATCTTCAACATTTTTAGCAACTAACTAAAATGAAAGTTAAATCTGATTAAACACTTTCATTTTTGAAGTGACGAAAGTAAAGTCATCTTTGGGTTTTGCAGATGTTTCATTACAGCCATCGAATCCAAACTGTTAACCTTAGACCAGTGGTTGCCATCCTTCCTGACACCATAACCCCTGAGTGCAATCAGATATTAGCTAGTAACCCCCCCCCCCCCCTCCCTCCACCATCTGTAGCAACTAACTAACATGAAAGTTAATTTTGACTGAACACTTTCATTTTTAAAGTGACGAAAGTTAAGTGATCATTGGTTTTTGTAGATGTTTCATTAAATCGCGAACGAATGAGACAGTGAGGCAACTGGTACTGTTTATTTCTAACAACCTCTTTTCACAGAATCATGAGACACTTTTCATTGGACACCGAGTATTGCCTAAAATAAGTGGCGGCGCTAGGCGAAAACTGAATGTCGGCGACGAATCAGCTTTGCGAGCCCCTTTCACTTTCCAGTTAGAAAGAAAATGTAAAATGAGTTGAATTATGCACTAATAAGAATTACACACAAATTTTATTATTATAATATACAAGGATTATTGCAATGACAAAAAATTGCTTTAAACACACACACATTAAAATGAACGAAACTTCCGGATTTTCGCCTCGTTTAATTTTTTTAAGATTACGTCGTAGTTAATACCAGCCGCTTTTTCCGCTTCAGTTGATAGCACTGACAACGCAGATAGTCTTTATTTGCACATCGTGCTTCTTAAATACGTCTTAACCAATTTAAACTTTGCGAAATATCTCTCGGCAGAAGCAGTACTGACCAGAACTGTGAGCATTATTATGTTACGTAAAGATTTGGATATACTTCTTCTAAATTAATTTCTAATATGTACTGAATAAGTTGTTTCGCGTCTTTGATTGAGTCCTGTAGGTTGGATTTTAAAAGTTGGAGTTCCTCATAAATTAGAAAGGCTATTTTTTGCCTTCTCGAAGTATTCTACCTAAATCATTACTATGATTGCAAAGGTCGTCCTTGGATAACGATTTCAAATGATTCAGATTGTAAATAAAGCCAAATCGTTAAAAATATTCATTGAGCGCTCTGAATCGACATTCACTATTGACTGTTATAGCATCTGTCATTGTGTTAAAAAAGCTAACTCTGTATTGCATTTCAACAGATTGTATAGGTTCATCAATTTGTTCATAAACTAACATTCGTTTTTTCTGTGCTATTTTTTTTTAACTGAGAGTAAATTTCGTAACTACTTTTTTCTACAACAATCGAGCTTCTGCAACGCTTGTTTCAATTCCTGTGTTTCGGAATTCTAGAATACAGTCACGAAATGAACGTAAGGTACCAATAGCGACTTTCAAGTTCACTTGAACCGATTGTCATGGTTTATTTATATTACTGACACGCAGTAAAATGTCATACCACACGCGTATTGCAACAAGAAACTGAAAAGTTAACATTTCCTTCAAGACTGCTTCACAGTCGCTAAGAATTTCGGAATAATCAGTTCTATTTTTCAGGTCACTCGCACTTTCGATGACATGATCACATTGCAAAATATCGCTTTTACAGCTCCAATTCTACTTTCCCATCGTGTTTCAGACAGAGGTTTCAATGTAAATTTCAATATAATTTTTGTACAATCTCCACGCTTGCATGATTTTGTAAAAAAGCTCATGAACTTTATTGACGAAGCCGAAAAACGTTTTATCTGTTGTAGAAGTGTCAGCGGCATCTAGCAAAAGAAAATTCCAGCCTTGGCATCCACACGGCGTGAGCAAAGCTCTTAGATTAATATTGAGTATTCTTGTTCTAACACCTTTATTAATGCCAAACATATTGGAACCGTTGTCATATCACTGTGCTCGACAGATTTGGATGTATAGGCTATTATTTTCTAGTTTCTGTAAAACGGCATTTGTTAGATACTCTCCCGTTGTTTCTGCGACGGCAATAAAGCCAACGAAATGTTCCTCTATCTCTCCAGTTGAGGAGTTGCAGAATCTTAACAGCATTGACATTTTTTCACGCGGCTCGAATCCCTGGTACAACAGAGTATGAAGGCATAATATTTTGCTTGTTTGACTCTGTTTATAATTTCGTTGATAACAGATTTGGACATTAATATAATTAATTGGCTCTGAGCACTATGGGACTTAACTGCTGTGGTCATCAGTCCCCTAGAACTTAGAACTACTTAAACCTAACTAACCTAAGGACAGCACACAACACCCAGCCATCACGAGGCAGAGAAAATCCCTGACCCCGCCGGGTATCGAACCCGGGAACCCGGGCGTGGGAAGCGAGAACGCTACCGCACGACCAGGAGATGCGGGCTTAATATAATTAATTCATTTTCTATGTCGTGGCTCAGATAATGCTGACAAAGTTGCTTTTAGTTAATATGTTGCAAGTGCTCTTTTAGTGTTGGATTATATTTGGATAACAGATTAAATAGGTCTACAAATTTTCTACGGTTTCCGCTATCGCACAGGTTAAGGGATTCTCGATTCCCTCTAAACACCAGATTGTGTTAAGCTAAGTATTTCATAATATCGATCAATCTTTCAAACAAGTTGTACCAATACTTCTGTGATTCCCCGATCAGTATCTCGTTTTCCTCAACTATTGTTTTTCCGTATTTGATTCCTTTACACAATTCCATCCATCTAATTATGCACTTCTTGACTTTGTTCATGCCTTTGCAATATTCCACTCAGATCTTTCCAGTCACAACATCCTTCATTTACCATTTGTGTCTACAAATGCGAAAAAAGTCGACATGGAAAGCAATAAACTATGTCTTGAGATATGGAGTAAACTAAACATCTGAGATATTGCTTTTTGCCGTTACTCAATTTTCTGGCAAAATGATATTTAGTAAAATCTTTTTTATTTGGGGTAACTTTCATCAGGTTTCTGTAAGTTTTGTTGGTGACCATTTTGAATTAAATCACGAGGCTGCGAATGTGTTACTAGGAATACCCACTTTCCCGGATCTAATTCCATAAATGACTCTCTTACATGAACGGTTTGCTCTTTATTCTCAGTTTTCGGCTCACAATCTCGAATCACAGCAGTTTAACCCAACTCTGTTGCTGTATCAGAAAGGATAACAGATTTATTCGCCCCTGAAGTTGGTTCTGTTTGAGAAACTAAAGACACTTGAATAAGAGGGTCATTGGAGGCCTCTGGACCAGTTACACCTGAAGTTTTCTTAAGAAATTTCATCATACTCGAACTCATAGCTTGCTTGCTTGGTTGGATATAATCGTCTTAGCCTTTCTTTTTCTCTTAGAGGCACCGGAATCCGATTTTCTCCTTACTTCTCTGTCTCTTGAGCGTCCTCCAGACATGACTATCTAAAAAATATTTTGTGCTAAGTACATTTATAAGTACAGTAGGATACTTAATGTGCTCAGTGTTATAGTATAGGGGCAACAAGCTGTGCGATTATCATACATGGCAGAATATATTTTTTATTATGTCATATATGACAGCAGCCAAATAAATTCGCCAAGAAATGTATTTGTATGCTAACTTAGCATAGGATGGGCTTCCTTTAGTACGTATGGCTGAAATTTGTACAACCACACCTTCAGAGATAAAAGACTTGTTCACTTGTACCAGTCCAATAACTTGACAAAAGAGTGCAGTGTCACTTGGTAGGATTGGTTTCAGAGTGCTTGCATTACTGGCCAAAACACTATTCCGGCCTCCGTTGGCGCTTCCAAAGAGCATTGTTGCATTTGCTTGTTGTTGGATCGAAGTGTCAATTCGGAAAAACTGTGCATACGAATCGGGCTGTGAATATGGTATAAAGAAAAGTAAGTGTATTTTCAGTTTAACATGTCTCTGTCTTTAATATGGCGATCAGATTCCTCTCTTAACTATGTGTTGTTGTTGTTGTGGTCTTCAGTCCTGAGACTGGTTTGATGCAGCTCTCCATGCTACTCTATCCTGTGCAAGCTTCTTCATCTCCCACTACCTACTGCAACCTACATCCCTCTGAATCTGCTTAGTGTATTCATCCCTTGGTCTCCCTCTACGATTTTTACCCTCCACGCTGCCCTCCAATGCTAAATTTGTGATCCCTCGATGCCTCAGAACATGTCCTACCAACCGGTCCCTTCTTCTCGTCAAGTTGTGCCACAAACTCCTCTTCTCCCCAATTCTATTCAATACCTCCTCATTAGTTATGTGATCTACCCATCTAATCTTCAGCATTCTTCTGTAGCACCACATTTCGAAAGCTTCTATTCTCCTCCTGTCCGAACTATTTATCGTCCATGTTTCACTTCCATACATGGCTACACTCCATACAAATAATTTCAGATACGACTTCCTGACACTTAAATCTATACTCGATATATCAACAAATTTTTCTTCTTCAGAAACAATTTCCTTGCCATTGCCAGTCTACATTTTATATCCTCTCTACTTCGACCATCATCAGTTATTTTACTCCCTAAATAGCAAAACTCCTTTACTACTTTAAGTGTCTCATTTCCTAATCTAATTCCCTCAGCACTCTTAACTATATAATTTAATAATTTATTTTACAAAATGTTTTTAGTCTGTATGAACAACTTTACAACAAAACAGTCTCCTTCGAGTTCCATGCGTTACTATGTGCACGCGTTGATTCGCGAAAGGTATATCCCGCACAAATCGTGTAATGTAAAAGGCCTACCAGAATCAGTCTGCAGTTCCAAACTTGTACGCTTGGCGCGCTGCTGCATAGGTGTACACCTTAGGCGGATCTTGCATTGGGGCTTAACTGTCATAATGTTGCCAGACGATCCTAGATAAATACTACTACATTCATACGGAAGTAGAGACTGACAACAAAGTAGCTAAAAATTTAACAGCTTCAACAACTTTTTTGCGAGGCCCTCACAGGCGCGAGACTGTCAACAGCTGCCGACGTCGCCTGTGCTTAACGCCGCCACTGTCTAAAACGTAGAGAGAAAACGTACCTATTCACGTTCATGCTAGACACTGGTTACAAAACATGCTTCCTCTGCACCAATCCTCTCCCTAGCGCCACTTGCTTCACCTAGACCCTCCACCCCTATTTAAAATCAACCAAATTGAAATGTTTGCACTATATGTAGGGCCACCATGTGTAAGTCACTTGCGCACTGGACTCCTTACTTCACAAATGGCGGAAATTGGAAAACTTGGGCTGCCGCTGCTCTGTGTCCGATCACTGCCAATAATAATAGTAAGTATGATAATAATACAGTGTTGGCCCTACAGTAGTTAGCAGCCACTACATAATTCCTATTGTACTATTTGTGCTGTCAATTATTTCACTTACTGTCGCAAAGTGAACAATGATGCAATTTCTGGTCTACCTATAACATGGAGGAGACATTCGTGAGCTTTCTAAGCTTATGTGATTCAAATGTCTCAGTATTACTTTAATCGAAACATGGTGCAAAGTGCGCAGTATGTGTATAGTGAGTGGACTACGTGAGGGAGGTGCCCATACATTCGCTTCAAAAACTGTAATCCCCACACAAAATTATGTGAAGCGTTAAAGCCCGTATTTAAAAAAAAAATCCAGTTATTGCTAACTTACGTACTCGGTATTGCAGTCCTGAGAAATAGTGTAATAGTAATGATATGTTAAACGTAATTCAACCTGTTAGCCGAGGGTGCTAATGCGCTGCTTCCTGGACTCGGGTAGGCGCGCTGGCCCCGGATCGAATCCACACAGTGGATTAACGCAGAGGGCCGGTATGCTGGCCAGCCTTGATGTGGTTTTTAGGTGGTTTCCCACATCCCACTTGGTGAATACCAGGCTCGTCCCCATGTCCCGTCTCAGCTACACAACTCGCAGGCATTTGAAAAAACGTTCGCACTATTTCATGGCTTACACTAGACAGAGACAGGTGGGATAAACTAATTCTGTCCCAGGAAGTATAGGGTGGTGACAGGAAGAGCACCTGCCCACCCTCTGCCACTAACATCGCCAAATCCATATTATCAAGGCCGACCCCGTGTTGAAGCGGGACAAAGGCCAAAAGGAAATGATGAAAAATGATCTACAAATACAGGGTCATTACAAATGATTGAAGCGATTTCACAGCTCTACAATAACTTTATTATTTGAGATATTTTCACAATGCTTTGCACATACATACAAAAACTCAAAAAGTTTTTTTAGGCATTCACAAATGTTCGATATGTGCCCCTTTCAGTTTCGTGACAGAGACACAACTGAACCCTTTTGCTTTCTCGCCTCCTGTAAGTAGGCTGTTTAGGTTTTTTTATTGGTAACGCCACGTAGCGCTCTGTATGAAAATCACTGGCTGTGCTGTGTGCAGTCTGTGGCTAGTTTGCATTGTTGTCTGCCATTGTAGTGTTGGGCAGTGGCAGCTGGATGTGAACAGCGCGTAGCGTTGCGCAGTTGGAGGTGAGCCGCCAGCAGTGATGGATGTGGGGAGAAAGATGGCGGAGTTTTGAAATTTATAAGACTGTCATGAACTGCTATATATATTATGACTATTAAGGTAAATACAGTGTTTGTCCTGTATTAAATTCTTTCATTTGCTAGCTATGCCAATCAGTAGTTAGTGCCTTCTGTAGTTTGAATCTTTTATTTAGCTGGCAGTAGTGGTGCTCGCTGTATTGCAGTAGTTCGAGTAACCAAGATTTTTGTGAGGTAAGTGATTTGTGAAACGTATAGGTTAATGTTAGTCAGGGCCATTCTTTTGTAGGGATTTTTGAAAGTCAGATTGCGTGGCGCTAAAAATATTGTGTGTCAGTTTAAGCACAGTCATAATAAATTATTCTAAGGGGACGTTTCACTCCGAAAGTTACACTTTAACCTTACAGGCGCAATCACCCCTGGTATGGCACCTCTATCTTAGACTCGACTCATTGTGCAACGTTGTTACAGGTGTGACTAACTGACGTCGCGGCGTGGCACGCCTACTTCCTGGAGAACGATCATCCTACGCAGTGTGAAATCAGCCGCACGCTTATAGTGCGTCGTTCTGCGATTATGAGGTGTAGTCGCGTTTGGTCTCACGTTTCTGCTTCATATGATGCCGGCTCTTCTCAGAACGAGCCAAGAGTTAACACTGACCTTTCCAGTCGCATAGTAGACGTCCCACTGTGGCTACGTGCGCGCCATGTCCGCACAATCTATTTCACTTGGCGCACATTTCTACAAATACGGGGTTATTACAAATGATTGAAGCGATTTCACAGCTCTACAATAACTTTATTATTTGAGATATTTTCACAATGCTTTGCTCACACATACAAAAACTCAAAAAGTTTTTTTAGGCATTCACAAATGTTCGATATGTGCCCCTTTACTGATTTGGCAGACATCAAGCTGATAATCAAGTTCCTCCCACACTCGGCGCAGCATGTCCCCATCAATGAGTTCGAAAGCATCGTTGATGCGAGCTCGCAGTTCTGGCACGTTTCTTGGTAGAGGAGGATTAAACACTGAATCTTCCACATAACCCCACAGAAAGAAATCGCATGGGGTTAAGTCGGGAGAGCGTGGAGGCCATGACATGAATTGTTGATCATGATCTCCATCACGACCGATCCATCGGTTTTCCAATCTCCTGTTTAAGAAATGCTTCTGCTTTAGCCTTTTTCGTAAGATTTTCCAAACCGTCGGCTGTGGTACGTTTAGCTCCCTCCTTGCTTTATTCGTCGACTTCCGCGGGCTACGCGTGAAACTTGCCCGCACGCGTTCAACCGTTTCTTCGCTCACTGCAGGCCGACCCGTTGATGTCCCCTTACAGAGGCATCCAGAAGCTTTAAACTGCGCATACCATCGCCGAATGGAGTCAGCAGTTGGTGGATCTTTGTTGAACTTGGTCCTGAAGTGTCGTTGCACTGTAATGATTGACTGATGTGAGTGCATTTCAAGCACGACATACGCTTTCTCGGCTCCTGTCGCCATTTTGTCTCACTGCGCTCTCGAGCGCTCTGGCGGGAGAAACCTGAAGTGCGGCTTCAGCCGAACAAAACTTTATGAGTTTTTCTACGTATCTGTAGTGTGTCGTGACCATATGTCAATGAATGGAGCTACAGTGAATTTATGAAACGCTTCAATCATTTGTAATAGCCCTGTACCACATGACTGTAATTAAATTGCAGCTACTCACAGAGGTTCAGTGAGTGTTATAACCATCGATGGCAGCGAAACTTGCTAGATATTCTAATGCGTTATTGCGGAACCGATTTACGCTGGAAAAAAAAAAAAAATTAGTTCCAGTTTTGGCCACGAGGAGCAAACCTGGCGCTGTGAATGGAAGACATGTACGGACGTTTCCACGTGTAATGGTTTAGGAATGGGATGTGGGCAGACAAGGTCAAACAAGTGAGAAAAGCAAAATGTTCGTTTTATTATTAACTGCCACTTACACAGTTTTCTTCAGTATGAGCATCGGAGACGTCGACGCGATGATGCATCCATAAAACGACGTGATCAACAGTTCCTCACAGCTGTTCCGGTTGGACCTGGCCAACGTCTTCCTGGATACTGGCTGTCAGATCAAGTAGAGACCAAACGTTGACCCTGATGAAAGGGTTCTTTTAGACATCCCAAGAGCTAAAAGTCACATGGATCCGGATCAGGTGATCTTGCAGGCCATGCGGCTGGAAAACCTCTGGAAATAATAAACTCGGGAAAGGTTGCATTAAGGTAACCTTCCACTGGGCGAGTAACATCTTGCATGAAAACTGTTGTTTTCCTACATCGGGCTCGTTGAAAGCAGGAATCACACGCTGTACAAGGAGGTCACGATAACGTGCTGATCGTTATACATCTGACAGTCCCTCTGGGTTCGTTCTCTTCAAAGAAGAACCGACCAGGAATAAAGGTGCCTCAGAATTTACACCAAACAGTCACACACTGAGAGTGCGATGGTTCTTCGTGGACATCACGGTGTTTAACAATACCCCATTGTAACCTCTCCGCAAAAATTTTAATAAATGTTAATTTGGAATGGAGCCAAATGTTACCTGCTCACACAAAAGTTAATAATTGATAATTGACCACAAACCAACAATAATATTAGTTAAATAATGAACCATGAATGAAATGTAACCTCGTAACAGAAATAATAATATCTGGTAAATTTTATAAGGACAGCAGCGCTGGCCTTCGGCCCTGTATTCTGAGTAACAAAAGCAAAATTCTTACCTGAATAAAAACTGCATCTATATCTGCTCTTGTTTATCGACACAGCTTCGTGCAATGCTGGCGTATAATTTTTTTCTTTAGATTCTTGGAAGGAATGCATAGGAAATATTCTTTAACTTGAAATGAATGCTTTTTCTTCGAAAGAGTGGAAAAATTCTTTAAATTGAAATGAATACCTCTCTTTAAAACAGTTACTTTATAAAAAATTATTATTGGGGCATTTTTTCTGAACAAATTAAATTACAATTAACATACATTATTAAATATTCGCAATGCTGCTTCTTTACCTTCTACAACAATACTCATCGTCCAGAATCCTGACCAGAGTCGCGAGCAGAGCAGACAGCCGACGCATGCCGACCCCCTACTACCGTATCCGACTGACTACTACTGCGCCCGCATCTCGTGGTCGTGCGGTAGCGTTCTCGCTTCCCACGCCCGGGTTCCCGGGTTCGATTCCCGGCGGGGTCAGGGATTTTCTCTACCTCGTGATGGCTGGGTGTTGTGTGATGTCCTTAGGTTAGTTAGGTTTAAGTAGTTCTAAGTTCTAGGGGACTGATGACCATAGATGTTAAGTCCCATAGTGCTCAGAGCCATTTGAACCATCTGACTACTACTGCAGACTCGGGCAGACAAGCGCAGACTGAGTTCTACTGTCGACTCGCGCAGACTCGCGAAGGCAGACTGACTTCTACTGTCGACTGGCGCAGACTAGCGCAGACTCGCGACGAGCAACAACTAACGATAAACTACTCTCTGGTCAAAGATTCTCCCGACCGCATGTCAGTGGCTTCCGTCCGTGCCAGAAACCGAAGAGCAAATTCAGTACGTTGCTGACGATCATGGGGTTTCAGTTGCTACGCCGTTTGAATCTTGTATGGGCTCCAGTGTGAAACAGACCGCAAAACTTTCCGTGCTGTTGACCATGGAATGGACAATTCCCGTGACACTACACGAGCACTGGCTCTACCGGGACACGTGCTGAATGGTCAGTTAAAGCGACAGCAACCTCGTCAATAACTCCCACTGGGATTTGACGCACTCCTCTTCCAGTTGCCACACAAAGTTCAACCGTGTTTTCCAAGTTCATTATCATCTTCTTAAACCATTTAATGACACCTGGCCCTCTCCTCAGACCTTTCAATCTTCTATACTCTCTCAATGCAGCACTGCTGCCGATCACATAAAGCGTCAGACCGTCGCATAAACGATGTACAGCGCCAGATTTGCATCTCGTGGCCAAAATCGGAATTAACTTTTTTTTCAGCGTAAAGCGGTTCCGCATTAACGCATTAGCATATCAACCAAGCTTCGCTGCCATACAACAATTACAGACCACACTCGACCTCAGGTGCTCTATAATTATAACCATCCGGTATCTATGGAGTGGGCGTGGCGTACTCCATATGTAGTCAATATTAAATCTACATAGGCACGTGATGGTGTGACACTATTGTTTACATCCTGCACTAAGTCCGAAACTGTAATACTACGTGTACATGTATTTGCACTGTTTTCACAAATGTAGTAATTACTAATATAAATGGTGCTGAATTGTTGTTGCTATATAGGCAGAAAGAAAATCATTAAAGGAGGAAAAGCTTTTCTCCGTAGGTAAATACCCTACTACGAAGGTCTGGTTCTAGTTATCACACTCTTCGAAGGTGCTATTATGTTAATTATTATCGAGGCACAGTGCAATGAAAGCATAAAAGTGAAGGGCCAGTTTATGTGACTATGATCGAATACCAGAATGAGATTTTCACTCTGCAGCGGAGTGTGCACTGATATGAAACTTCCTGGCAGATTAAAACTGTGTGCCCGACCGAGACTCGAACTCGGGACTTCTGCCTTTCGCGGGCAAGTGCTCTACCATCTGAGCTACCGAAGCACGTCTCCGCAATATCCTTTCTTTCAGGAGTGCTAGTTCTGCAAGGTTCGCAGGAGAGCTTCTGTAAAGTTTGGAAGGTAGGAGACGAGATACTGGCAGAAGTAAAGCTGTGAGTACCGGCCGTGAGTCGTGCTTCGGTAGCTCAGATGGTAGAGCACTTGCCCGCGAAAGGCAAAGGTCCCGAGTTCGAGTCTAGGTCGGGCACACAGTTTTAATCTGCCAGGAAGTTTTTATGATCGAATACATTTGCCAGATAAATTTGGTAGTGTACGTGTGTGTGCTGCCTATCAATAACCGGCACGGTGCTTAAGTGTGTTCGGTCAGAGGGTTAGCTGCCCTCTGTAATTAAAAAAACTGAGTTAATGGATCAACGACAAACTGAAATGAGTGTCTTGCGACGTCCGCCCCGGGCAGATACAGCGAACGAAAACGAACAAAATGAGATTAAAAAAAAAAAAGTCCGTTTAGCGCACAAATATTTCCATTAGTTTTCATCTCTAGATAAGGTATTTAGACAACAGCCTTAACCATTATTCCCTGGTTACACTGATTTTTAAACCATTGCTCTTATTTTAAAGTACTCACAATAACAAAATATGGTACTAGGACCTATAACGTAAGGATTTAGTATGAGTAATAAATATTCTCCCTAAGAATGAACGGAGATCGAACATATGACACCAGAGAACAACACTAAAAATATCTCTGTGTTTGTTAAATCGTTAATGGGCTGTATGTCCTAGCTAGAAATTAGATACTATTAGTGACATTGTCACTTCCGCGTACTAGGAAACCTTCTCAAAATTCCGCCTCAGCAAACATTAAACAGAAACTTCAAAAATGGCTCTGAACACTATGGGACTTAACGTCTGAGGTCATCAGTCCCCAAGAACTTAGAACTACTTAAACCTAACTAACCTAAGGACATCACACACATTCATGCCTGAGGCAGGATTCGAACCTACGACCGTAGCAGTCGC